>NC_143500.1:28517500-30917500 GCF_051622355.1 Phaseolus vulgaris | reverse complement strand
TCATTATAAATACGATTCTTTTATTGATAAAAAAAGATTTTTGGTACAGTTTAGCAACAAAAAGATATTTATAAGAAACAATTTTAATGATCATACAAGTGAATTGCGTACTTGATGACGTCTAATTGCTAGCTGAGTAGTGTTTGAGCTCTAATTAAAACACAACCATTTAAAAGAAATAGTTAATGCCCCAACATAACTTCAGTTAAATCATAGCTCTGCATGACCCAAAACGCTAACACACATCACAAGCTTCCGGAGATAAAAAGATCCACAAAAAAGTAGGTAACATAACAATACTAACTACAATTGACAATGGAACAAAACAGAAGATATCCACCTGATGCATGAAAACCAAGCGCTAGCTGGGTTAATATTATGCCAACAGATTAAGCAATAAGCTCAAGGTCAATTAGTTTGCCATAGGCAAGAAGATGCAGGAAAATACCTCCAGAGATAGAGAAGATGCAAGAACCAACTCAGTAACGAAAGCCTCAAAATTAAACAAGAATTTAGCTTTATATGAGCATCGGAGTATGACAACATTTGAAACTTGAATCAATTGCAAAAACCATCCATGTTCTTAAGCATCTCAATATAAAATAGATCACATCCACAATTTTATCACTTACATCACAGTTAAGCATGATCCTTGACACAGACAAACCACAGGATTCCGGAGATAGGAAGATCCATCAACAAAAGTTGGTAACAAGACAAACTACAATTGAATGTAAAACAAAAAATTAGGGATCCACCACAAGCATGAAAACTAAAAGCTTCTTTGTTCATAGTTAGGGGTGTTAAAGAGGTCTAGATACCCGAAAGCCCTCAGAGTTAGCCAATGTGCAAGAATCTGTAATGAAACCCTCAAAACTACACAAGAATTACATTGCAAGTGAGTATCTGAGTATGACAGAATTTGATCAATAGGCCATCCAAGTGCTTAAACATCTCACTTTAATATAGAGCACATTCACAAAGTTAAATGTTGATAGATTAAACCTAACTTGCAAGTCTCTTCAAGAGATCATAGTGATAAAAGAAAAAGAGCACAACTTAGCATCTATCAAAGCTTATTCTACATTAAGGACATCATAAACAAGCAACATATCTGCCGAAACTTGATGATTGTATACATGGACTTGGTTGTCCCCTCGCTCACCAAACCCTTAGTTGTTGCACACATTCTTAAGTCTCATTCAGCGCCTTCGATTATGCCTCTTCTTTCTCTGGCTGCTTTTATCATCAGAATCAGAGTCTGAAGCAGAATCAGATGATTCCGATGATGTACTGTACCTCTTGCGTCTTCCTCTCTTCTGCTTCTTCTTCCTCCTCCGTCTTCGTTCTTCCTCTGAATCAGAAGATGAACAGCAATCTGAACTACTTTCAGAAGAATAATCTGATCCCGTAACAGATGATGACCCACTGTCACTATCAGTCTCAAAAACCGAATCCTCGCTATCACTTCCAGAATCAGAGTCAGACCTATGTTTCCTTTTGGTTTGTTTGGAACTTGCTTTTGCCTTTTCCTCCTTAGCATCATCAGCAACACTATCATCCAAATCATGAGTCTCTGACACATTCACCCTCAATTTAGGGTCTTTTAGTTGCTGTGTCCGAGAAGGTCTTGAAATATAAACCCTTTCATTCTTGCATTCATATGTCCAGTGCCCACTTTGGAAACACTTTTGGCACTGCGCCGCCCCACCGGAAGCCGACATTGCAGGCTTAAAGTCTTTCCTTTCACCCAATATAACAGCTTTCTCAGTACTCATCAGATACATCTGCCTCTTAGCTTCTCTTTTCTCCTGCCATCTGCTAGGCCCTTCTTCCTTCTGCCCATAAGCATTGACATTTCGAGCCGCCGCGGTCGCCGCCCTTTCCGCCTGGGCACGGCTAAGGCCCTTAGCAGCACTCAGAGCCGCAGCTTTGATTCTTTCAGCTGCAGCCTGAGATTTCTCTTCCTTCTTACTTGACATGTTTTATATGTCCTCAAATTTGAGATATAAACTTCGTTGCATCAATATTCTCCGATAACTAATTCCAATTTATGAAAAACCAACATCTGTAATTACAGCAGGAAAAAAACTTATTCAAGTTACAAACTTACGAAAATCAAAAGAATAGGGCTAATGTTCTACAGTGTAACAAAAAGTAAATCGAACAAATCGAAACCCTACATAATATTCCTTCTTTTAATCGTTTTCAAACAGCATTTGGAATGAACCATCGAAAAATTGAAGCAAAAAAAAAAATTAACACACCCACCTCATCACCTTCACTATGCGCCGATTCCGATACTTGATTCAGAGTTCAGAGAAAGAGAAAAGAGAAAGAAAAAAGATATATTAGAGAGTGAGAGAGAAAGAGTGATGCTTGTTAAATTGCTAGAGTAATTACTGGGAAAAAACGTGGGAATTGACTTATGTTTTTTCTCATAAATATTTAAAATACAATAATTATAAAAATATAGAAAATATAATAATGTATTTTAAAATATATTTATTATATTGGAATAAAAGTATTTATTATAAATTTATGCAAAATAAAAATTAATTTTATAACTTATATAAAAAGTTTCAGAAAATTTTGTGAAATATTTCCATTTGATAAATAGTTTTCAAAAAAATATTAGAATGCAAACATTATGTGGACAATACATAAGATGCGCAATCAAAAAATGAAAAAAATAATTTAAAATCTACAAATATTTTATAATGAAAAGTTATGGTTACATTATTATTTTTTATCCTTGTGCTTATAATTTATTGAATTTTTTTCCCATTTTATTAAAAACTTCTATTATAAGCTCCTCAATTTCGTCAATCGACAAGAACTTTAAATATAATAAATCAATTTTATATTAATTTAAAAGTTAAGGAATTTAATTGAAATTCTAAATTTACTGGATTATACAAATATAGACACTAAAGTAGTAATTTAGCTAAATATACAAGTATTTGACAAATTTTTGTTTTTTATAAACATCATAAATAAATAAAGAAAACGTGATGATCTTTTAAGAAAAGAAGAAAAAAACTTAGAAATTATAAAAGAAAATATGACACTTAAAAAAGTGTTTGTAAACTATTTTTCAAAATCAATACGATTGTTTGTAAACTTATTGCTTATCTGTAATTATCAAAATCAAATAAAACATTATCTCAATTTCAAAACTTTACATAGTATATTTTCAAAATCTCATTCCATTTTTATACACTATATTTTTCATGTGGCACAATTTTTATCAATAACATTTACCATAATATATTTTAATTAAAATTAATCAATCTACGTACCAAATCATAAATTTAATGATTTTAATATCAATAACAAAAAAAAACATTACAAATACATCAAAATTTCTAAAGATCTAATAAAATATTACTTATACATAAGTGAGTAGATGAATTAGTTAAGAAATAATATTTTCAATTAACAGAGTGTGAAAATACGAATAAAAATGAGAAAGTTGAATAATATAAAAAAATTCATAAATATTTAGTTAATAAAAAAACAAAAAATATATGAATTTAATAAATAAGATAATATGAGAAATTTTAAATTATTCCTTTTTAAATAAAGATTAAAATTCTATAATTTAAAAAGACAAAATACTCTTGTACATTTTTAATTTTAATTATTTTTAAAAATTCTCTATATGTATGTATCATTTCAAACCCAAGGAAGGGCTTGAAGTCTATGAAATGATTGCCTTCCAAAAGATCGCTGCATTTGCATTTTAACTTCCAATCTGAATTCTAAAATAATAACTTTGATCAATGTGTTTAACATGAAAAACGCAAGCAGAAAGGACTTTTAGCCGTTTTACTTCAAATATTCAAATATTAAAGTACAAAATATTGACACATATTAACTCTTTTTATCAGTTTAATCTCATTTAAAAGTGTTTACGAAATGAGACTTAATTTCAATTTGGGAAAATCTTTCGGATTCAGTCAGTGTTTTCAAGACATATGTTTTTCTAAATGTGTCTTCAAGTTTTTACCTCCTTAAAAAACTATATTAAAAACTAATAAAAAAATTATGTCTCGAAAACTCGTGACTTTTTCTTTTAATAAGACAAAAAATCTTTAAAAAATAAGGTAAAACATACATCAATAAAAAAAATTGCAAAGTAATAAAAGAAAAAAGAACTAACTTCGAATTGATAAATCAAGCTTAATAAGCATGTTGACCACTTGACTCACTTTTCTAAAAGTATGGTTCTATATGACCTTACCATAGTCATAACCCTTGATCACGATCACAAGCACTAGAGCTAAAGAAACCAATATGCAACCATTTAATTACACCTAAAGAGTCACATTCAAAAATCTAGTTTGAAAAACCCTCTTGAAGACAGAATTTAACCCGAAAACTATGACTCAAAGTTTAATTCTAAGACTATGGTAGAAAGACAAAATAACATATATTAGTCTCATAACCTTGGAAATTTACTACCATATTATAGTTAATTTTGACGATATTGTTTGTAAGGAGGAAGCCAGCTAACTGTGGAATAAGCATATATTACTTCAGAGGAGTAAAGTGAGTTATTGATAAATGATTGTTTTAGGAAACAACTTCAATCCTACTCTTCCATAGTTGACAGACAGCAAGCACAAAGATAAGAGGTCAATTATTGAAGGTACCATTTGAACCAATATTTGAAATCCACAGTCAAGAAGGAAAAAAGTGGGTTCAGTTAAGATTTGTCAAACTTCTTTAGCAAGACAAAATTCCCTCATGCAACGTCAAAAATGATTTAGTTTCACTTGTGAGTATAGATCAGAATCGAAGAGAGACGTATCTTTAGCCGTCTCTCCTACTTTCTTTTGTTAATAAAGTCTTACTAGCTATCATCCAAAGGTACAATCATTCTTTTAATTATTGGTCAATGTTAAATGATTCTATGAAGTTGGTCTTTAGAGGCTAAGAGATCAGTATGGAAGAGTATATGTTATTTTCATAGAGAAACTTCCGTTTGAGATGAGTTTCCACTAAGAATATCAGGCAAAATAATAATGCTAAAAAAGTACAAACGAAGGTTGTTGCAATTTCATTGGAGAGAATAAACCTAAAAAACCAAGGAACACAAGGTCTTTGTCTTCCAAAGTTTGTATAATTTGTATAAGCCACGTGGATCGAGAGTCCATTCACCACTCTTTAGACAGTACCTGCTTGAACATCTTTCCAAGTTTCACAAATATCTTCCAAAGATGTCTGATACCAACGTTTCTGAACTTAGAAAATTACCTCAGACCCGGGATTATCTTTCTACTTAACCACAACAACCTATAAAGTGCAGGTCTATATCCTTCCACTAAATCATGTGCACTTTTCTATCTTTGGGTATATCACCTAAACGAAAGGATCAACACTTTTTATAGATAGTATCGCACACAAATGCAGGACTAGAACAGTTTGTATCTTGTGGGCAGGGAGTGCTTGGTGAACAGATTAATAAGTTACTTTGTCAGTAACAAAAAGACATTACTATTTTTCACGTATTACGCATGTTTGGACTTTGTTCCATTAAATTGAACTGAGGTTTGATGCCCTTATAATACACTAACTCACATTCCAATACACTGTTTACCGAGAAACAAAGAAAATGTAGCTTACAGATAACATTGGTTAGACACATCTCGAGCAAATTTTATTGGCCTTCATCATAAAGAATGAGAACACCCCAAATCGACCACTTTACATTTCTAGAAAAGCAAATCATGAATTGAGCTTCATAGCTTTGGTTGCACTACTGATTTACTACGAATCGCAAACCCAGTCCACCATGATCTATCATGTAATCAGAACCAATCCAAATGTAAAAAGACATTAGTATTAAAGAATAAAGACTGGGCTATTCCAAAATTGCAGTTTCAGCACTAAAGGCGGCATAATACGAAATACAGAAAAGAAAATACAAGATCAACGCAAGGTTCGCAGCATCAACAAACACCAATAATCAAGCAACGTAAAATCCAGTTACGATGTAGAAAAACTGCATAAGAGTTCTTTGCAATACTCAACGGTTAATAGATTTACAACGGTTGACGATTCCCTACATTAGTGAAAAAAGGGCCTTGGATACTCACTGCACGTCTTCCCACCACCGAAATAAAGGAGGAAAAAAGACACATGGAAGACCTGTGTAGGACAAGATATTGGTGCCCTCAATAATGAAGTTCAAACACTGAGAAGGGATACAATTTAACATGATTACCCCTCATTTGCACCTTGGATACTCTGACAGAAACTTTGAAAATAAATGAGCTGGAAGAGGTAAATTTGGGGGACGGGAAAATTAAGAAAATTATTTCTCAGGAATGTCATACAAAAACAACTACTAAGGTCAAAGGCCCAAAATAGCAAACTTTTGAATTGGAGCATATCCACCCACGTTGCTGTATTAATATCTCCCCGCCTCATAGTGGCACTGTACAGTATTCCCACGTCCTCGATGCAACGCATAAGCAGAATTTACCCCCTTGTAGGTAAATTTCCTTCGTCTCAAAGCTCTATGTATGTAGTCAGAACCACTTACCCACCAGCAAATCTAGACGTCAAATGAAACAAATAATCTGCCTTCATGCATGAGTGAAAGCTTACGATCCATTTACAGCCATCTCTGGTGAGGACTTTGGGGCAACCAATGGTCGTTCCTCTCCACCCAATTGTATATTATCTGATTTTGCATGCAAGCAATCGGAAAAGCTTCTAGAGTCTTCAGCCTCTGTCTCTATGTGATTCTCTTCTCCTGCAATGTCGCTATTATCGGAACTGCTTCTAGAAATACTTTGTACATCTCCCTGATTATTTTCACTTGAGCCCATCCTCCCCTCAACTGTTCGAGAACTTGTCTGAATGCTGATTGATGTTTTCTTACTTGGTAGAGCAGCTTGGCTCAATGTTGAACACAAGGCAGCAAAGACACTATCTTTAGATTTAGAATTCTTTGATAACTTCTGTTTCTTCACAAGTTCAGGTTCCTTATCTTTTGAAGGTAACTTCCTCTTCAGCCTGAGAGACTCCAATACCCCATCATCATCCTCCGAAGTTTCAGGCTGCTTCCTTGGTGGTGGTTTGTAATCTTCATCGTCCTCATCATCTTCATAGTCAACCAATGACCTTGGACTGAAAATCAAGATGAACAAACAATTTTATGGCATATGGACTACAGAAAATTAAACATAATACTAAGAAACAGAAGTCTACCTTAACTGTGAATAGCTTGAAGCAACTCCATTGGATAGATTAGGTTGCTGGTGACCCTTCTGATTCCGGGGAACAGATGCGGAAGCAATATCCTCCTCATCACTGATCAAATAATCGAAAAGCAAGACCCCATGCTAGTTATATAAGCAACTGAAAATCTCCTAGAATTATCAAGAAAGAAGATAATGTACCTGTCCTCGTTAAAGTATCGTTCTTCTTCTCTCTCCAGAGCACGCTCATCATTTCGTCTACGAAGGTCCACAACAGTAACGACATCTTTTGTCCCACCATTATCCAAACACTGCAAGCAAGCACATAAAATCAAGCCTGTGTTTCACCCACATGTCATGCTCAAAGAAAAAGGTTTACCTGCTCATATTTTACTTTCAGCGAGTGAATGGACGCCAAATACTCAAATTTCACCAGCTGATCCCAAAAACAATCAACTATGTATTTCAGCAATACTTTCAGATTCTCCTGTACAATGCAACGTATCAGTTCAACATTTCTTGAGGCACTTAAGATCCACAACACTTATTAAAGATTCACACCTTCCTAATAAACTCAAAAAGCTCCAGAACAGCAGAATGGAGCAGATTGTAGCGATTGCCGTTAGAAACAAAGGCATCAATGATTGGTTTGAGAACATTATTCCTAATAACATAATTTATCAATTGCTCTTCCTGCAGTTTAACACACCAAATTGTTAGATGATATAAAAGTAAAGCAGAGAAATGAACTGTTTTTTTAAGGAAAAACATTAACCTTGAAAATAAGGAACCATTCAATACAATTCACAAATCACGTGATTTTTACAATTATGATGAAGTATATTTAAATGAGAAAAACATTAAACTCTTTCCAGGCTTTTACAGCAAGTCAGTTTCATGATATACAGCTGCCATTGCAGATGTCATGGTGACAATACAAAAGACAGAACCCCCTAAATTGCCAAACCAGGCCATCAAGGCAGTTGACAAAACTGTGATATCTACCACAAAAACAAGTAAATTTCTTGCCTTCGTGCACCAGTTGGCATTATCTCCACAATTCATAATGAAACAGTAAAAGTTGTCCTTTATTTTCTTGCACTTGTGTCCAGATTTATTTCTCAATCACCTTTTATTTGGACAGATTTGAAACTTTTAACTTAGCTCTATCATAAGAATGTAATAACAGGCATTGGTCTACATATGGGAACAACACCCCCCCCCCCCCCCCCCCCCCCCCCCCCCCCCCCCTTTGAACAGTAACATAATCAGATTAATTCTTCAAGTCATGGTAATTTAAACTTACATGGCGCGAGAGAATAGTTCGAACAAATCGGACAGCACCAACAACTAAGTATCTTTCTGCTCTCCGGGTCAATAGCAATATTTTTTCAAACACATTATTGAGAAGAAAGTTACACCTGAAAACAGCAAACCATAAACATAACTTTCATGCTTAACAGTACAAAATCAACTAATACTGAAGAGCAACAAGAAAGTACTTTATTCTGTAAGGATGATGTAGGACACAAAAGCATAGTAATTCACATATGTTTGATAGTATCTCCGGCTTTGTCCCATCCTGACGATGAGCACTTCGCCCAGGACCTACTGATTTGTCACTTTCATCAGCAGTATTTTCTGAAGGACAAGATGCTGTTATAACCTCAATCAATTGCCCCAAATGCCTCTCAAAGAATATGTCAATAATAGTGTCCCTCTGTCAGAGAAAACTAAAATGTCAATAAAACAAGTTCTAGTATTACCCATCATACAGACATAGAAATAGACTTCATCTTACATGAAACTTTAACCGACAAGTTTTTCCAACAATTCAGCAGATATAATATAAAATATAATTCAACATTCAAAATTTATCCCTGCACAAACAAAACTTAGTATGTTGACTTCAAAATGCAAAGCAAGAAAATTTGATATAACACCAGCTGATAAATTGAAAAATACTATTTCTATATCACGAAGTACAGCAGCATTTGCTTTCACATAGTCAAAAAGATTCTTAGATGACTTCACTGTCCAAATTAAAAGATAACACATCCACCTCCCTACTATAAATTAAATAAAATGTAACTGCTCCTAACTTTCTCCATAAACTATCAACATGACAGTCATCATATTCTAATAACCCCTTAAAACAGTTAGTATTACATGTTTTAGTATATAACTATCTGTCTGTTCCTACTGCCAATAACTATCATAGATGCCCTTAAATTTAAATTCCCAGTCACCTCCTGCTGAAAATCTGCCTTGTCCGTAAGGCTGAAAGTATGAAACTAATTCTTCCCCGGTATGTTTATCCACCTCGATATCAATAAACTCTCCATACTCATTTATTGTTACTGAATAATTTATTCAAGACAAGAAACATCTAGAATGCCTTGAAGGAATTAGAGAAAAAATCGGGAGGCACATCAGCAATTAAGTTTTGGAAATTCAAGACCCAATTAAACATAGCCAAGGCATCTGCAACCTAATAAACCTCACATAAAACATGATGGCAAATCCCGTGACCACCTTAAATTGATTAACAGGGTAACTTTAACCAAGGTGTAACAAGGGTACAAGTGACAAAATCTGTTAGCTAACAACCTCGGCAATCTGAGAATCCGAATAAATCACAATCTTACAAAAGCCTCTACACCAAGCCAATTCTAAACCATGAAAAATTCACAACTCTGCTGCACGTGTATAGAGCAACCTCCCAAGCTCACTGCAAACGCAGCCAAGAGAAAAACCATTATCATCTCGAAAGAGGTTTTTGTACCTGTATCAACAACCAATCCATCACAATAGATATCTCCCATTGTTTGTAAGACAACCTCACCATCTTCATTTAGGGCTTCAGTATCTCCCAAATCACTCATCTTAATTGTTTCTCTTTCACATTGATGCAACAGATGGAATTTTCCATCAATTGTTAGTATGTTAAATGGGGCTTTACACACCAAAATTGCAACCACCTCCATCTATTTTTTGCCCACAAATGCCAAAGTTGAAATATTTCTGTTAAGTGAAAATCCTTATGTACCCAGTCCAGAATTGTGATATTTTCCTGTCATCCCAATTACTGCACCCTTCAGATGAGGCAGTTCCAGAACTTGAGAAAGTTATACATGCCAATTCTCACCCTTCTCGGCTTCCCTTTAATGGCCTCACTGCAGTGCTTAAACTGCTACATGTGAACTCAAATGGTTGCTTAAGGAATTGAGGTTTGGTATGTTTCATTGATCATAATCGGCTTGCCTATCATATTGCCTCATTCAATATCCCATGATCACCAAATATATTTCAATAAATTGTGAATTTATTAGGTAGAAGATCTTAATAGAAAATAATATTACAACTAGCTTTGTAAAATCAAATGAACAATTGACAAATGTATTCACCAAGTCATTAAGAGGACCTCAAATTGCTTGTACACACATAATTCTTGTCTCCTCCAGCTTGAGAGAGGGAGTGAGAATTACGAAAATAGGTCAAATGTGTTTACATCTTGGGTTTCATCACTTATGTACTCCAGTCAAGTGTCTAATTGACATGGATCCACTCAAATGTTCTCTCCTTTTGTCAAGAAAAAATTACAACTCCATAAAATTTTTGCTTAGTTTTCTCTCTCAAATATCAATTCTTAACATATTTAATAAAGTCTAGCTGCTCTTCACTTTCTCCCTGAAACTGTCAACATGACTGTTACTATTCAAATTTTTCTAATAATATACAACTCCAAATGAAATTTGTTATTATACATTTTAACTTGTAACTTCCCTTTTTTCACTTTTTTTAGACAACTCGAAAGAGAAGCTCGTCAGGTCAATAATCACACTCTGTTCACACGATCACGGTTCGTCAACAAGGAAAGAAAAAAGACTTGGTTCCCATTAAAATACTTCAGCCTGACTTTTAATTTTAACTGACTAGATTCTCCAATGATTAAATATACTATCAGTTAGAACACAACATTGAAATCTAGAAAAGAAAAGGCAAACACATACTCCAAATGAAAAGCTACCACCACCAGTAAGGTCTAAAATGCACCCTCCCCCCTCATACATGTTATTAATTTTTATTGAAGTATAACTATAGCAAGCAAAGAAATTCATCACAATAAAATACCACCATAAAAAAGTATATAAATGTAAAATTTAAGTCAAAGAATTGAGTTTTAATAAATTTTTTATCAAAGATGAGGCACTAAAAATTAACAACTACAAAGGAACACAGACATAAATATATCAGTCAAGAAAAATATGGATCATACAACAAGAAGTTCCAAGCAGCAAGGTAAGAATTGATAGGCTCCAGAAAATAGCAGAAATCATGAACCTGAGATCCAGACAATGTGCATGAGTCCAATAAATTGCGAAGAATTTCAAGAAACTGGCAGTGCATGTTCTCTTCAAAATCTGTTAGCATTCCTTTAACCTGTGTAAAAGTAATAAATATGAAATGGGCTAGCCTTCCCAATAAACCATAACTAGATATATAACAAATCAACTAGTAAATATAGAAACTAAGTGGATAGTATCCATAAATCACATATGGTGGGCGAGTCCATTGTATCAAATAAAGGGTATCCATAACATTGCTGTAACTGATTTAGTTAGTTAGTTGCCTGTTACAACCATTGTGATTAGTTGTTACACGGTCAGTTCGTTACAACTCTTTTCTCTTCAATATTATGCCTCCCAATAATTAGATTTTAATTAGTTCCAGAGTAAGGACATGGTGTGGCTGCTTTATCTAAAGGTAGTGGATACAACACAAGTAGTTTGTAATAAAAATATGTAAATGCTCAGATAAAAACAGACTACTCAAAATTCAATACATGTTATTAATTTTTATTTTTTAACAAGAAAAGGTCATGAAGACACAAACATAATCTAAAGCATAACTAATTAAAGTTACAACAAACTTCAGAATCGTTTTGATAACTTATTTAAACAAATATGTATTAAATTTCAGAATTTTTCATATTCCCAGAAATGCAATCAAAAACGCAGAAGCATTACAGTTTCATTAGTTTGTGCACGCGAGAGTATGTACGTCGGCAACTGCATTTTTCCACACTAAATTTAAAACCAAGGAACTATATATTATCTCCCCCAAATTGGTTTGAACTAAACTCAAAGAAACATCACTGCAATGAATCACTTAACAGGTATCCTACTTATTATGGATTTCCAGCCACTTATGTATATCTGGAATTGGAACATCTGATTGGGGCTTTATATCTCACAGGAAAACAGAACAATCTGCAACCCATAGATGCGGCAGAGTTAAAGAATAAGTAGAAAGTTTAATAGAAGAATAATGAACCAAGGATTAGATCAATGGAAAGAAGGCCTCTTCTAATCCTTATCAATGTGGTTGTCAGTCAGAGCCAGAATTTCCCCAAGTCAGAAATGAAACAATATTCAAATTTCAAAAAGTTCATTTACCGATTCTAGGAAGAACTGAATTTTCAAATCTTGAGTTGCTTCCAAACGCAGGATTCAGAAACCAATTCCACTGAACTGAACTATCCTACTCGGATGATTTTAAAATTGTAAGATGTCCTTTAATCTTTAAACAATACCAATTTCAAGGATATTTAGGGCTTCTTTAATAGCCGTCAGCAAAAACAGTTTTTAGGTTTTGCAACTAAAAAAAAGTTTGGCATAATACTTTTATCAACTATTTTAAAAAACGAAAAAACTTAGTATAGTACCATAGGTAACATAGATATTGTTTTCCAATCATATTTAGAGTTTCACCTCAGTAATATGTGATACATTTAATAAACTTTAAGTTATCAAAGTAAAACTCCAAATTTGATTGGAGAACAGCACTTATGGTATCGCAGATACTGTACGTAAGTTTTGTACTATTGAAAAAATAGAAATCAGAAAAATGTCTTTAAATTGAAAAAAAAAAAAACACTTCTGCAACCTCAAACTGTCAAACAGATTTTTTTTCTTTTTCAAAAAAATTGTAAAATTATTTTGCAAAACAGTTTAGAAAAACCAAAAAAAAAACACAATCAAACTTCACTATAGGTTTCAAAGCTTGAAAACTTCAGATTCCTTTCTACAGTAACTGTTGAAAGTTAATGCTACCAAAACAGCCCTCTGATTAGTCATTACTTTCTTTCCTTTGGTTTTGAACCTTTAGTAAGACTATATAACACACCTTGTATTCATTCTTTGATGTCTTACATCAGTTTTACCATCATAGAATACACATATTTGTCCTACAACAGTTGGCAGCACTAATAGGAGAAACAAACAAAACACTCCACTAAACCACTGACTTCTGGTTTTAGAATTGCAGTTTAGCAATAGAGAACACTATATATAGGTTCACCTATAAGCTTTTTTATCTCTGATAAATCTATGTATATGAATGTCACAGAAGAAATATGTGAACTCAGTTGCATACAAAACATACCAAAAGTCCTAGAAGAGCAAATCCTTCCTGTCGAACAAAATAGGATCGCAAGAGATTAGGATCTTGATTCAAGAAAAGAATGAGGATATCTGTGCTGCAACCATCACAGTGATTTCATATTAGAAAGCAATCATATGGAATGTACAAAATATAATAATCAAGTGAATTTTACACAAATCAAAATGACAAGTGAGCAATACCCAGTTAGCACAAGCTTCTTGTCTTGACTTTGTAAGACATCGGTGACAACGTCAAAGATGCCTTCATTCATTAGATCCCTGCATACATTCAGAATTTGAAATCAAAAATGGGATTAAATAAGTGCCCGGATCTAGAATAAATAAATGGCAATACAAATGTAATCAGCATGAGTCAGTTACAAGTATTACGAGTCAGAAAAGTGTAGTAAAAAATTACCTACAATAGTTTCATTTAAAAGCTACTACAGACATGACTTATCACAGTGTATCAAAAGTTTGCTAGATAAGTTGTGATATGGCATGTAAAAGCTTGCTAATGAATAGACTACAAAAATACCATGCCGAGTGTGCAAATTGTTATTCAGGTTTTCTACTAGGGCTTAGTCAAAAAAACCATAATTAGGCTCACCGTCACATACTTCATAGAAGACTAAGGAAAAATGTTTTCCACTAAAAGCTACTGAATAACTCTAAAACAAATGGAAGGAAAGATAGCAGCATATGTTCATTTAATATGCTAAACCAAATTCATTCTTTAAGAGACAAGTAGAAAAACCAGCTATCTCATGAAACCATTCAAATGTAACATACCTAAAAAGCCGAAGCTGCTGGACCATCTGCAAGCTCTTGCTCAAACTACAAAATTCATGCAAGAAATAAACCTGTTCACACCACATAAGAGGAGAACATTATTTAGAATAAGAATCTATGGGAAATTATGAGCATCAAACAAGGCAGTATTTGCCCAACTATAGAAATATAGCCATACAAGATAGCATATAACCTCAATATATATGATAATCACTACATAGACATGATTCATTTTAAAGAAAGTAAACCATTGACCCTATTCAGATAGCAAGGTCATCTACGAAGTTACTATGCTGCATATTGATTTACATGCCTATTTTGGAAGAAAAGGAATGTGAAGAATAAACAAAGCACTTCACTATTTTCGTTTCATTTGTGCTGAATGGCATCATTTGATCAATTTAATCAAAATTTCCAAGGGAGATAAGCCCTTGTTGTTGCTGCTTGTTGTACTTACATGTAAGACACAAGAACCTACAAGTATTTGCACTCGTACATGCTTGACAACCAACCTACAGCATAATGCAATTACAAACATACTTGCACTTATGTTTTACTGTGACTGTAGCAAGCAACAACGAAAACAACATGACTGCAAAAGGCCTTGCACCATGACAAACCCTTTTGTCAGGGGTAGTTTGCACTAGTTAAATCTGGTTCACATGCACATGCTTGCACTTATAAGTTATATCTGACCATTATGACTACAATATGCAGAAGGGCTTGGAACCCAAGAATATCCAGTGGGCTCAGACAATTTGCACCAGTTCAATTCAGTTTATGTATGGATTGATGACATCACTGTCGATTCATTAGCACACCCGGTCCAGTATCTAAACGGAACCGGTCATTGAACTGTTTCATAGTCAAACCAGTTCAGCAGGCCAAGCTTAGTCGGGTTTAGTAGCATTGGTTACAACCACTGCAACTAAAAACACTTTAGATTACATGGTTTCACTTTATAGCAACACATTCTTCAATGGTTTGAACTTAACAGGTTCGTATACTTGGTTTTGTGATCAAGCTGAAGACTGTAGAATAGGAAAACCTTTACTAGAGTAGACAGTAGCCAGCAACAAAGGACATGCATTGTTCAAGGAAATCTGAAAGTGAAGCACAAGGTGTTCCACACCAGTAGTACTTACATTGATTAACTATAGAAAACATGACTCAAGACAAACTATATTTTCCAAAGTTTTTAACCATATAAGCTGATTAGGGGGAGTAAATGAAACAGAAATAGACCATTTACAGGGATTCTATTTCTTTTACAAGTGAAAATGTAAAATTTAACCAGATAAGACCATATGACTGAAAATGTGTAATAAGATACATCATCAAGCAGGAACAAATTCAAATATGATATAACATCATGATGGAATTGTACAGTAGCACTGCTGTATATAAGTTTGTTTATTAGATGAGGGGTCATAATAGGGATGGAAAGGGAAAGAACCCAAACTCAAGGGATGGTGATCTATGTCTACAGTACAAAATGCAAGTGGAAGGGAATGTTATGAAAAATCAATCCCCCTCAATCACTCATATCATAGTAGTAAGAGATCAGGCCCACAAGGAGGAACAGCTTTCTTATGAGTATAAAAAAGGAAAAGCAGATAAAACAATATCTTCAACAAGGCTTACCAAATTCTTCTTGGATTCTTGAGTTGTGGTGCCTGATTTTAACCTAGCAAACAACTCCTGGATAAATGTACTGTCATCCTTCAATGAAGAGACAACCTAAAAAAAACAGCGCAAAAAACATAAAGACAACATTCACAAAACTAATGATATGTCTCCATTCTTTTACAACCAAATCTTACATAGGCATTGTTTGAATGTATTATGGAGTTAAGATTTGCACCAATACCCTCATCCAATAATCTCGCCAGAACAACATCCTGAAAGTGAGAAGGGAAGGTAAAAATCATATTGAAGAGGAAAGCAATCAGCCATGAAAGCATAATAATGAAAACCCAAACCTTCAAAAAACCAACTCTATATGTCTGATGTATCTTTGACAGCACAACAGGATCTTTTATAGGTATAGCCTACAAGAGAAAACAGGCAACATATTATTAGGAACAAAATTCCTATGACATCTACAGAGTAAAGATCCACCTAACTTGCAGCTCTCCAAAAAATAAAAAAGAAATAGCATGTCATACCTCCTTAAAAACAACATGCTCCTTTAAGAATTTCCGATGATGTTGAACACGGGGAAGCTCTGGATCATCTGCATATTGCTAAAACAAGTGGTTCAGAAATTGTCTAAATCACTTACATCAAATTTAAACCTCTATTAGCCCTAAATTCTACCAACAAATTATTATAAAATATTAAAGCAAAACAACAGAGAATAGACATGAAATAAAGATTAAACACTTACACTCGAGGGCACCAATAATGTCCACTATAAAGTCATCACTAAAAATTCTCTCAAAAATTGCTGGACTATTTAGCAAAACTGCAATGCAGAAACATATCACTAGAATTAATGAAACATAATTGACAAAATCAGGATCCAAATAAAAATGGTGTAAAATTGAATACTGACCAATCCCTTTGACTATTTTGAAAATCATGTGAAGGCCATCAATATTTTCCAAGTCTTCGCACATTCTGAATACTTCCATCAGCTTCTGAAAAAACTCTTGCTGCAATATAAACACCAATTAAAAAGAATGCACACACATATATACTAGAAGAGTAGGGGGTGCAGCTCAATGTGACAGCATGATATGATAGCACAACTATGACATGCATTATATGAACAACTATGATGTTAAAATTAGAGTGAGTCTGATTATATATAGGAACTGGGATAAAGACTGTCCTGGGTCTGTCATATGCACCATTACAGTAAACTCTCTAACCAAAACATCAATAAAAAAATCTATAAATCATTGTACGAAAAGCACAGGTTTGCAATCAAAGATTGAGACTTAAATGAATGAGAGGAGAGATCACCAAATTATGCAAATTGAAGGTCACCAGTGTACCCAATGAAGACAAAACATGCACAATTACCAGAATTTTATGTTAGCTTACATCACTTAATATTAGTTCTGTAAGCCGCAATTGATCTGCAAAGCCAGTGTCAACCACAGTCTGCAAACCAAAAGAAACAAACAATGAAAATATATTAAGTTATAATGGTATGCATGCGTGTATAGTTACTATTCTAGAAAGATATAAACAAAAAATGTTGGAGATCCCACATTCACTATAAATATAACCAATTTATAATATACAAATGGGTGCAAACCTCTCCTTACAAGCTGGTTTTGTTATATTATGTTAGGTTTAAAGACCCACTTTTTAAGAAAAACACAGTAAGATTAACATCATGTCCAAACCTTTAAAATCAAAGGAAGTGTTGACAGCTCAACAGCAGGCAACTCCCTTGGTTCACTATTGACACTGTGAAATGGCTCACCTGATATCCAGCATAAATAATCAAACTTAGTCAATAAACCCATAAACAAGTACATAAACAACCCAATCAGCAGTATATATTACATTCCTTTGTTGCAGAAGCTAAAACTAGCTCGTGGGAAATAATTTGCGTAGGTGATCTTTTGAACTCTCAAATATTGACACAAAACAGAAGCACATCCTACAGAGAGCTAGCTAGTAATGAGATTAAATTTGCATTACTTACTATTTAATGTATTAAAATGCATATTCCTCTGCACGTTGCAAATATGGTCCCTAAACAAAACATGTATGTTAATTAAGCTCAATATATAGCAGCAGAAACAAAACCCAGAAAAACGCAACTTAATAGACAATCATAAGTTAAGTTTTAAACCATATGTAAGAGCAACCACTAGGCTCTTGAAAACTAAGTGCCAGTTCTGTAGCATATTCTGGATCTCTCCATGAGATGATTGTATCTGAAGAACAAAAAGCATCCATCAAACTGATAACACAACAACCCCTTATTTTCAAGATAAATATGAATGACAATTTCCCCTTATTGAGAAAGAGAGGGAGGAAGCATAAAAGCTACCAACTACCTTCTTGTTTCCTATAAATATCATCAGAACTGATCCGATGCAAAAGTATGGTCTCATTATCATCTTCATCATAAACAAATAAGCCCAGCTCTTCTGATCGCTGCATTAAGATTTATACTTCAATTATTTTCAATGCAAGGAATCTCAAAGTTTGTCTAATAAAAGAGAAAAGGAAAAAAAAAACAGGTATAAATTATATGCATTTACATGCAGTAATATCTAATGAGAACATATTTTGTTAATACCCAAACCATATTACTCTACATCACAAATATTTTATCGTGGGGAAATCTGAAGATGAACTGGTCCTCAGATATTACAAGAAAGCAGAGTTCACCAATAAAATTAATACTTTCACCAATTCTTCAAAATAATGTGTATTTAAAAAGAGATAATTTTTTAACTTCCTGATTCAATGATAGATAAAAGGCTCCATGGTAGTTTAAATCATGCACCAGATCAAGGGGTTATGCAATTCAACAATCTTCAGTGTCTTATGTGAGCTGTCTTGCATGCAGCATCTGAAATTGGTGAAATTGACATGCTGGATTATGTAATCAGTCCATTCATTAGCTATTATGGTTTAGCCCGCTTCACAGACAGGATTATAGCATAATTGAGGTTTAAGAAGATAGTTCACATATAATTGAAGGTGCAAAGGCTTTTGACATAAACTATTTTATAGTCTAATCTCCATTTAAGACTAACAGTCCACCCATGTGATCATGGTGCACCCAACTTTCTTCCATTCAAAATCCTTCACATGTTGCAGACTATTTTATTAACCCTCAACAACACTATAATCTAGGTGTGACTATATGAATACATTGTCTGACAAGGATGGGGTTGATCCTGAAAACAACATAAGGTTTGATATCCAACTTGACATTTAGAAGGACCAACTCAGTTTGGTGGTCCTTTATCAAGAATGATAGTTTAAAAGATTCCAACAAATTGGTGGGACCATGGGAGTCTTATGGAGATGAACATTCGTATTTTCAAAAAGTTAATTGGAAATTAAGCTTGACATGTATACTTGCAATTCCTCTTGGTGTGAACATAACTGAGTTTCAATATGTTAACATTTTGAAAACAGTGAACATTACAATCCTCTGTTAGTCTTTTTAAAATTACCTACTACTCTAATCTTTTTCATCTTAAATCTTAATTCCATTTGCTTTTGTTTAGGTCCACACCAAAAGAGAAACTGATCAAAGCAAGAATCAGTGAATGGTGTTGTATTAACTATGCTAAATCAATAATGGTCAAAAAAGGCAAGTTAGGAAAGGGAATGATCTTGAGCAAGCAAAATCTAGATGATGTTACATCCAACAATGACTCAATTGTGGAAAATGATGATGGAGACAACAAAGTTTCGATGTGGACAACTTGGATGGGGATGCTCCAAATTGAAGATAACAACACAGTTCAAGACAAAGGTGCAAAGAACATCAGTGATGCTGCTAATTGGAGAATTAGGATGATGGACCAAACGAATATCAAATGGAAGGTCACTTTTTTTACTATAACAACATTTTAGATATGATAATATATATATATATATATATTTATTTATAGACTTTAATTTGTGTTCTTGAGTTTCAAAAACGTCATACTTTGAGTTACTAGCTTCGAGTTATAACCTTATAGATTATGAACTTAAGTTTATGCAAGTATTTTCCAATGACTTGAAGTCTGTGTTTTCTTATTAATCAAACATATGTATGTGTGTGTATAAGATCAATAGATCATGAATTTGTAGGATCTTAGGATCTTATGATCAAAAGCTTTTTTACCACTAGGTGTAGCAAGCTACTCGGATTAACTGATGCCATTAACCAAGCTGTCATATCACAAATTAAAGCTTCAAAGAATCAAACAAGACTTACAAACCTCTAGATAATCAACAGTGACATGACCAGTACCCTGGTCATCCCATTTCCCTTCATCATTCAGTCGATATACCTTGACACGCTGAAATCCAATTAGGAGATAGATTAAGTAAAAAGAAATTATCATACTTCCTTCATAACCACATACTATAGCAAAGCAATACAGAAGCAAAGGTTGATAAGAGCATATTGCATGTCAGAAATTCAAAATACACAAATTGTATTACAATATTACAATATAAGTACAAACAAAACCAATAAACTACATGCATACATCTTAAGCAGACAACTGCTGTCTCGTGAAAATATTATTCATGTTATTGAATCTGTGAAATTTAAATTATAATGAATTGATTAAAAAAACAATGTAAATGCTTTGCTATAAAGAATGTGAAGCAACTAGCAGATGAAAAAAGGCCAAAAAGGAAAATGTTTTGTATGAGCCAAATAAAACAAGAATGCCCACACTTCCAAAATTGGAACGAGCAAAGAAGAAAGGAAATATAAACTGAAATTATACAGTATTATGAAATAATCTTTCTTCCAAGTTGATAGTAGTTAATAAGCATGAAGCACTGAAAATCAATATTATCATTATTATGCATCCTCAGTCCAAAACTATTCATTTCCTGTCTTCAGTTCTGAAGACCAAGTGGATAATGTTTGGGCTTCCTAATTTATCAACAAACACCATTTGCAATAAATTCTCTCAAAAAAGTACTCAGGTATCTTTTCAAGTTAAGCTGTAAATATCAAAGGAGACAATTTTGTTATTTTCAAATAGTCCTAACTGTTTGAGTAAATTGGCACGAGAAAAAATGTTACTGAAATGTAAAAAAAAGTTTGAACATGCCTCACATGAGAACACGAACACCATTTGAACTACTTTCCTCAGTTGTACTAAGGGTGTGTTTTGCAATAAAACCAACATTCAAGCACTGAAAAGATAAATATAATACTACTGGGTACCAATATTTTAATATATTTAATTAATAGTTTATTACATCAAGCTTCCCGTTCTACTCAATGCAGGACTCAAAGGATACTGAATGTCGTATTCTGGATTTTGTTAATACTTACTTAAATTCTAATATAATCAGAGTTTGAACATACCTAATATGAGAATACTAATACCAGATAGGATCTTCTTTCCTCACTTGTAATGAGAGTGTTTTGCAATATAAAATCAGTTTTATTAGTTTACAACAATTGAATTTTGATTATTAATGAAATTGATTGATAAATTCTTAAAAAAGGTAAACTAAACAACTGACCACTACTCATGAGCAGAACAAGTAGCTTAAGGAAAACGAGCCAAAAGACAAACAACTACATAAAAATCCAATTAAAATTCCACAGAAACAATAAAAAACGGATATATGAGTATATTTTTAGAGGTAAGTAGGATCCCATTAATCACTAGGGAAACAATCAACAATATTAAGAACACACTATCAAGTATCCTGTTATGAGTCTCATATTGAGTAGGATAGGAAGCTCAATGTACCAAACTAATAATTAAGCCATGAGACTCCACCTAATGAACTAGTCTTTCCGATTGGCTTCTCTTGATGTGCTTAAGGTATTACAATTCACGTCAAAGATTGATACAGTGAACTGCGTATAATTTCAACTCCGAAAAGAAGGTGGTACCAAACACAACACCGCAAGCTGAATACAGGGTATTAACAATCAAAAGGTTGAAAAAAGTAAAAAGGGAAATGAGTGCAAGTAACTCGCTGGAAAAAAAAATGCTTTGTACATTTAGTGACCACCAACCAAGCTAACAGCGACAAATCATAAGAAGACCATAAATTGGAGCACAAAACCATAACTAGCCCACTGCGCAGTGACAATACAACAACTGCCCAAATTCTAACCCCTCCTATAAAAATTCAAACGGAAAATACTATCCAACCAAATTGCAGCCAAAACTCTGGGATCTATAAAAAATTCATTTCAGGCTCAAATAAGTCAGCGCATATTCAAGTATCTCAAATCAAACATTCCAACACTGCTGGATCCTTGTCTAATAACTACAGCTCAAAAGAGCATGGCCCAACCGTGATAACCTCCAAGACAAGGTCTGAAAGCAAAAACTATATTCTTACCCTTCATTTCAATTTCTAACATCCTAATTCCAGGGGACAGTTTCCAATAAATTATAACCCGATATTGATATAACAAGAAGTGTATATCTAGCCTACTTGCTTGGATACTTTAATTGGCACCGAACAATCCCAATTCTCCAATACCAAAAAGGACCGAACCATGTTTCAATTGGTAACCAGTCCTAGACGATTCAAAGTCAATACCTTATGTGATGAACTTGCTACAATACAAACCACACAAAAGCATAAGGATCCGTCACTACAAAAAAAAACGGATTGCATACAACATAGAAACTTCCGAAATAAGTTGTTTAAGAAACCACGCAAAGGAGGAAGCACGGCAGGACCGAACAAATTAAATCGAAACGCGAAGTCCAAACAACATCGAAAAAGCGAAAAAACTGCAGAGACTATATTCTAGGGAAAACATAAGGTTTCAAATTACAATAGAGAAGCTTGCCTGCATCGAATTAGTGTTAGCCTGTGATTTCTCCGGCGCTCCCATCGCAGCTCCTCGAAATTGATGCAAGAACGGGCACACTCAATCTTGGGGGCTTCGAATTAGGGTTTTTGAGGAGAAGGAGAATGAGAAGGAAAACTATTACAGCAAAAGAAGTAAGTTTCGCGGGATCAGCAGGAAACCCTAACCGCCATCAACATAGCAGCGTGCGTGAACTTTCTCCTCTCCCTCCTCTCTCTCTCTCTCTCTCTTCTCTCTCTCCCCTTAAATATTTTTCTCTGTGCAAGACTGTCCCCGACCTTCGATTAAGCAAATAGAGAAGTGCAAAACTCTTAACGTATTGAATTAATAGCGTGGAATCACGTTAATGCCCTTTTAGGTTTCGCAAAAATTACTACTGGACCATTGACTTCAGTGCGATCCGTGCGATTGCGCGCTTCTTTCTTTCGCAATTTAATCACATGGCATAGCTATTAGGACTGTTTGGAATTTTGGAAAAACTATAAAAAAAAACGATTAACCGAGCGAACGCAGACCGTTTACACGGTCACGCTACTATGGTTCCTGTGTTTTCAACTTTCACGTCACTGCTCCTTTACCTTTGCGAAAAAAATAGGACTGCGTGAAAAAATGAAAACTAAAATAAATAATAAATCATTTAAAATATAACTGATTTGTTTCTATTTCTTCAATTAAAAAATACATATTATGACTTTTTCACTTAATTATAAGTTAATATATATATATATATTATTTATACTTTTTAAAATATTTTTAATATTTTTTATGTATATAAATTATTAATTAAGATTATTTATCATATATGTTAAGAGTGATCAAATCTAGTTATCCTTAAAACTATATCAATTAAATATAAGAAGAATCATATATTCTTCTATCATGAGTTAGAACCATGTTAACAAAGTAGTATTTTTTTTTTAGAAAATTATATGAGCAATGAACTATGAGGATGGATTAAGGTAGGGTTTAAGAAACTAACAACCAAATAAGTGAATAACTTAGTTCACAACAATACTTTAGACTAATATTTTTATAGGTTAAATTTAGAATTATCTAATATTTATTTGGCATCACAAATGTTAGATAGTAGGGTTTTTTTAACTAAAAGATAATTTATATTATTGAAAAAATAATTAATTAAAAATATATTAATAATTTTAATCATAAATAATCAACTACCTACTTACTTCAAATAACTTTTGACTGTAATATTGTTTTTTCAAATAAACTTGACTGTAATATTGTTTTTCAAATAACTTTTGACAGTAATATTGTTTTTCAAATAACTTTTGACTGTAATATTATAGTGTATAATGACAAGTTTGGTATATATATATATATGTTTGTGTGAGAGAGATAAAATCAATGTCCACTTTTATGGTTATGAAAGAATTTTAACGTATGTATGTTTCTTTTAATATAACTTAAATAATTATAAATTTGTAAAATATTCTATTTATATCTATATATAAAAAGGATTTCCTTTTTCTTTTTAACCATTCTTTTGGTGTACATGTCTACTTTTTCATTTTATCTTTATATTAATGTTTTATTTTATTATTTTAAAAATATATAATAAGAGGTTTTTGTCATTTTATTATTATCTTGGACATTTCTATCATTTTCTTTTTTTGGTATTCACTCTCATTTTTCAATTTATTTTTCACAAGTCACCACAAATGTAAACCTACCCACGTTTTGTTTTTTGCGTTTCAGTTTCAAGTATTCACATAGCATTTGTTGTTTATTTCTTCATTATTTTCCCCCTAAATCTTTTTTTTATTAAAGACTCAAATGTTTTTTTTAACAAGAGGCACTAAAATGATTGTTTTATTAACATTAACCATTCACTACTTCTTTTTTGTCTTCAAAGATAATTTTTTTGAAGTCTTTAAAACTAAAAAGAGATAAATGCTTTATTAAACTTATTTACATGTTTTTGTTTAGTTCTCAGACTTTTTGGATACCAATGTGTAGAAGTCATTAATCCAGAAGATAAAGAAGACTCAAAGAAGGAACACAAATATGAAGATGGAAACAAGAGTGTTTATTTATTTATTCTCATTGACTGTTTTATGGAAAGAAAAGAGATGGTTACTGCGAAGATGAAATCACATATTTGTATTTGATCAAATGTAACATCATTAACAGCGGCAATAAAGTTATTACATTTTTTTTTCTCATTTCTATATATTTAATTCATGGATTTAGTTTTAATAAATCTTATTAAATATATAATAGATACATATAACCTCTTTTATTTAACTTTTAATATTAAACATAACTATATATACATAATAAAATAAAAAAATGTCAATACAACAACGCTTGTATTTTCGCTAATATAAAGAAAGATAATGGATAAAGTTATGTCATAACTAATCTTATTTGTAAAAAAAGTTTTAAACAAATTACTCTTAATTTTATTATTACATAACAAGTATCTTTTTAATATTAAGAGTGTTACCTTAAGTTTGAAGAAACCATATTATACATGTACTATAAATATTTTTAATTTATTAGTTGTTGTATATGAAGGAGGAGGTTGAGGGAGTGGGGATCGAGAACGACGCCATCTTGCGTCATGGAATGGAGGATGGATGGAATGTCAGAGAAGAAGCCAGCGTTAAAGAAGCCGAAATTGGAGAGGGAGCGGAGAACGAGGGAGTACACAACCATGGAATGGTTGTGGTGGGAGTGGGACTATTTGAAAAAACAAAGCTTTTGCATTGGATTGAAAGGATTTATGATTGTGGATATAAAGGATGTAGAAGGTTTAAGGTGAAATGTGTGAATCCATTGCATGTTTATCCCCTTACATTTTTTAATGTTTACTCAAGGGTTACAGATATTGATAAATTTTATTGATATATGATATGATCATTATTGTTTGCTATTGATCAATACACATTACTTTGTAAGACAATTTGATACACACCATCTCGACAAGCAAATGACTAAGGACACAACAAACACTTTACAATTAGGTCAGTCATCTCAAGAAAGCCCCAGTAGAAGAAGAACCATACATAAACCAGAATATCAAATGTTCTTCCTTATAGTCTTTTCACAAAACAAATTTATGTAAATAAATTGGGCTCACTTTGGGGGTTTAGATAGAAGAATAAACTAGAATATGGTGCACTCAGTATATTTTGGGCTTGTGCCAAAGCCCACATTTCATGACAATGCACCTAGGAGTATGGTTTTTAACCTAGTTTTTATAAACTAGGCCTAATGGGTGACATTAACCTATAGTCAAACCTTAGGTCGCCCCTTTCCTCTCCCTTCCCCTCTCTCCTCTTGTCCTGCCCACCAAGGCACCCGTCTCTTATAAATATGGTGTTTTGCCTCATGTAATGACACATTGAATTTTGAATAGAAGAGAAACTCTGCTTGAGTGATCAGTGAGTTTTGTATCCTAAATTGTTCTTGGGTCTTATCTTGAGAGTAGTGCACCTCAAGTGATGGCTCTTCACCACTCATCTTGGAGTCTCCCACCATTTTAAGTGGCGTGACCACCATCATCATCCATAAGCTTTCTCTAACTCTTCATCTTTTCCTTTCTTTCCTAACGCCATTTTCATTCCTCTTTATGTTCTTGTGTTCTTCTTTTCCTATTCAATTTCCATCTTATTTCCTTCCATTATATGTTGTTTAATTTTTCACCTCATCATCATCAACACCATATAATTGTGTTTTGTCTTGCCCTCTAGAAGAGAACATTCACACTTATTTAACCACTTGGTTAAGTTCATGTGCAGTGACAATCTTCTATGGGTTTCTCACCATATTATGCTTAAATAAAAAACGCATAAACAAAGTGCAAGCCATAAAATATGTCATCCTAAAATCAACTCACATCACAATTAGAATAGTATTTCGTGTGGAGAGTAGTGTAAAGTTTAGTTCAAATGCATTCGGGTGTCTAATTATTGTTACTTGTTTCGTTTGTTTTCCCAAATAAGTAAACGTTAAAAACCAGCAAATTCGAAGCGAATTTTGACTGTTTTTAAGGCTGATTTGATAGTAGTTTTAGATTTGAGGTTTGAGAATAAGCAGTTTGGGTAGGAGTTAAGGAAGTTGAGACATCACTGGTGTATCAAAAGGGTCTAAATGGATAGAATCCCACCATATTGTAGGCATCCTCAACAATGGGGTCAAATATGGTCATTACTTTTTTTTTTATTTGAGATATTACTTTTCTATTTTGTTTGAAGTCACCTAACCTTTTTTTTTTCTCTAATGAGGCTAAGGTTGGTTGGCTACTATGGTACGTCCATTCAAACTCAACTCTAAATGCCTTTTTCTTTATTGGACATAGTGGCACACAAATTATAGAATTATAGTAGTAACTACTTGGCAGTACTCAGAAGCACTATTTCAAATAATCGAAATTGTGTAGGGTAGTCTCTTAACATGCTTGTATGTTGCTAATTTGGCCTAGATTGCTCACATCCTTTCACCAACATGTGTTGATTATGTTGAACCATGTGGTGTTCAATGTTTTGAAGAATCCAAATCCTTTGAAGGATGATGAAGCCTCTGCTTTCCTTGTTGTTGCTGTGCTGGCTTTAGTCTTGTTCTGGGGTAGTTCAATGTTGTAATCAACACTTAGATTAAATCTCAAAGCAATTAACATCTCAATTTTAACAAAGCAAAATGTTTTTCAAACTAAGTTGAAACAACCGATTGTTTTGTCGAAACAACCGATTGTTTACACTTAGATGTTTTGAGAAAGTTTGAAAACTGTTTTTGAATGGTGTATTTTGTTAAGTAACAAAACAACCGATTGATTCGAGGAAACAATCGATTGTTTGTTTTAAAACCATAACAGAAAAATTGTTTTCTTTGACTGAGCTTTAAATGCTTTAACTGAATACGCTCCAGTCATTAAATGCTTTGACCAATCTATTTTAATGCAATTAAGAGTTTGTTAAAGATTTGATAACAAACTATATTCTTAGATATATTCTGAAAAACAGTTTTGATATATTAAGAATCTTGAAACAAAGTTTTCACAAAAGAGTTTTTCAAAGTATTCTGAGATTGCTAAAGAGTTGAGAGATTGATCAAGGTGCTGAATAGGGATTCTACTTGTATTGATTTCAGATTTCCATCTGTAACAAGTGTAATCTTTGTAAACTGCTGAACAATTCGTTTGTTTGTGTTGCTGAGATTGGTTGTGTGTTCTTGAGGTGTTCAAGATCAGCAATCTTAGTGTTGGCCAAGGAGAGTGTGTTTCTTGAGGTGTTCAAGGTCATTCTCTTGGTTGTGGTGTAAGTGATCAAGTGGTGATTGCTTAGTGGATATCCTCAGGGTTTCTGAGAAGACTGGATGTAACTCTAGTTGGAGTGAACCAGTATAAACATATGTGTACAATCTTTCTATCCCTAACTCTTTAATTTCAGTTTGTTTGTTGTTTGCTGGTATAAACAACCAATTGTTTCGAAGAAACAACCGATTGCTTTTCCTGATATCATTGTTTTGCTTGCTGTTTTGGCTAACTAAATTGCTGAATCAATTGGTTTCTGAAATAAGTTCATTCTAGCTTTGAAAAGTTTGCGAAAACCCCTTTAAACAATTCACCCCCCCTCTAGTTTAAAGCCATCTTTTCTAACAGATTATATTTAAGCAAGTGTCCAATGAGAGTGAATACAATAGGATCTATAATGCACGCCTTGTCCATGTATGAATGAGTCTAGTTTAATTAATCACAATGAGTGAATGAGACCATTATGATTTAAAAGTCCAAATATGTAAAGAAAATAAGGGAGGAGAGGATGAGGACGCTTTTGTCACATAAAAGAAGCATACAATCGAAGCATTAGTGGCATTTGCAGCTTTGATTTCTGCATCCCATTCACATCCAAAATTTGAGAGACTTGGAAATGTTTGAATCAAAGTTCTATCTTCCTATTTTTATTTTGTTATCTTCTTAATGTAGTAAATAAGACTTTAAAACGTGAACAAAATTGATTTCCCGAGGTGTGAGTAATCACTGTCCGTAAGGACTTATTTGCGGTGTATTGTGCAAGTCCCCCAGAATACAACAACAACTTTCCGAAATTTTTTTAGAATCAAAAGATCAGAACTAGTAAGTTACTCTTAAAAGACTAAGAACCCAATAAACCTAAACATATATTTATAATAAAATAAAAGAATTAATGAAGAGAGAGAAAGAGAGGAAGGTGAAAATGTGAGAGGAAGAAAAAGATGCACGGTGAGTGTGATATGCAGAAGAGGCAATGAAGATGTGTTTCTGGATGAGGGAAACCCTTGTCTATATAGTGGGAAAATGTAACAGCCCCAAAAATTGCCACAACCCACGTTTCATTCATTGGCGACACTACTCCATGTTCCAGCTGCCCAACCTCCCGAGACAAACGAAGTCTTTGAAAGTCCGAGTCTTGCGCACGAAGAACATGCCCTTGCATAGATCGTGAGTGTAGAAAAGAAACGGAACGCTTGCACGAGGATTTCTGAATATTGCACAATAATGAAACTGAACCCTAAGAATCAGATTTGTGAATCAAAACCGCATTAAGGTTCTTGAATCAAAACCGCGTTCTTTTTCTTTTGCGATATTGTAGATTTTGTTTTACAACAATCTCCCACATATTGAAAAAGATCAAACATAGAGATAAAGAAAGAAAAATAAGATTTTGGGTTCATTTAAGATGTAATGCATCAGAGCTGGTATAGCAAGCTATATGAACCAGTCTTAGATTGACGAACTTAACACATAGTGTAGTTGGTATAGCAAGCTATATGAACCAAGACACTTACTATGTGTAAGAGGTTTATCAATCACAATACACCCCCACATTACTTGTTGTTATCCTTGTGTTGCGCTTATTAGGCCGTGCGCGTGCCCGATATTCATGAGTGCTATAGAGATCTTGCCAAGATCTTATGCAAGTAGTCCCACTTTACACTCTTATAAGTGATTTCATCAAGTGTATGTTGCAAATCATACACCACCCATAAGGGATATGAAAATCATTAAAACTTTGTAAATCATTAAAACTCTTTTATCTCAAAATTTTAACCACAAAGCTTATCCTTTCGATAATGCAGTATCTAGCACTTTCATACACAACACAGGAATGGACAAAGTTGATCTTAAATCAATATTAGTGCTAGTAGAACTAACAAGTGACTTGTACCCATATGAACCTTATTCATGGGATCTCCAATCACAAAAATTGGGTTTCCATCACTTGTTTGTTTGCAAGTGGCTTATGTCTCATTCCTCTTGATGTTTCTATAATTAGTTTTCTCCCTAGGAGTTTTGTCAAAGGATCTGCCAAATTCCATTTTGATTTGACATAGTCAATAGAAATTGTTCCACTCTTTAGTAGTTGCTTCACTAAATTATATCTCAACTATATATGTTTGTTCTTTTCATTGTAAGTTTTATTTTTATCTATAGCTATTGCCGATTGGCAATCACAATGCATTGATACAGATGAGGTTGGTTTCATTCTTAATGGAATGCTAGCTAAGAAGTTTTTCAACCACTCAGCTTCACTACCAGCTATCTCGAGAGCAACAAACTCAAATTCCATTGTTGATATTGCAATAATAGTTTGTATGGTTGATCTCCATGTAATTGCACCACCCCCAAGTGTAAATATATAACCACTATTGGATTTTGTCTCATCTGAATTAGAGATCTAGTTAGCATCACTATACTCTTATAGCACAATGAGAAATCCACTATATTCAATGGCATAATTCATTGTACCTCTCAAGTATTTCATGAATCTCACAAGCGCATCCCAATGATCCTGACTAGGACATTGAGTGTACCTACTCAATCTACCTATTGCATAAGCAATATCTGGTCTAGAAAGCTCATTAAATGCAATAAGCTCCCAATTATTTGGGCATACTGAGTTTGGGGAATAGATTTTCCTCTCTTCTTCTTTAATTTAGAAATAGCATCATAAGGGGTGCTCACTGACTTAAAGGCATAGTAACCAAACTTCTTAAGAAGTTTCTCTGTGTATTTTTCTTAGGATATATACTATCTCCCTTCCTTATAATTTTAACTCCTAGAATCATACTTGTTTCACCCATGCCTTTCATCTCAAACTTAGATCCTAGAAATAATTTTGTTTTAAAAACAATATCATTACATGTACCAAAAATTAGCATGTCATTTACATACAAACATATAATGACACATTCACCATTTTCATATCTAGAACACATATTTATCAACATCATTGATAGAAAAACCTTCACAAATTAAAACATTGTTAAGTTTTTTATGTCATTGTTTTGGTGTTTGTTTCAAACCATACTGAGATTTTAAAAGTTTGCATACTTTTTCCTTTTGACCTGGAACTACACATCCTTCAGGTTGAGTCATATAAATTTCCTCTTCTAATTCACCTTTCAAAAAGGTTGTTTTAACATTCATTTGGTGAATTACTAACTTATGGATAGATCCTAAGACTAGCAACACATGAATAGAAGAAATCCTAGTAAGAGGGGCAAAAGTATCAAAGTAATCTATGTTATGTTTTTTAGTAAAACCTTTAGCAACTAATCTTGCCTTATATTTCTATATGGATCCATCAGGATGATACTTCTTCTTAAAGATCCATTTACAACCAATGAGTTTTGCTCTTTTAGGCAGATCTACTAAGGTCCACTTGTTATTTTTCTTAATTAAATCAAGCTTAGTCCTAATGGCCTTATCCTAATGTTTAGCATCAGGAGTACCAGTGGCTTTTAAAAAATTTATTGGATCATTTTCAACTAGATAAGTGTAAAAACCAAATGAGGTTTCCTTTCTCTGTCTTTTACTTCTCCTAACATTCTCACTCATGGTATCACTAACACTGCCTATAGGTTGTTCAGATGTACCACTACTCTTTAGAGGAAAGCTATGTTCAAAGAACTCAACATTTTTCGTCTCTACTATAGTGTTACGTTCAATTGTATCAATATTAAGAACTAGAAACCTATGGGCAACAATATGTTCCGCATTTCCTAAGAACATACAATTAGATGTTTTAGAGCTTATTTTCCTTTTCTTAGGATCAGGTAACATTACTTTAGCTAAACACCCTCATACTCTTAGGTATTTCAGATCAGGTTGATATCCTTTCCACAACTCATAGGGTGTTTTATCACTTTTCTTATGTGATATCCTATTTTGCAAAAAATACACTGAAAGCAGAGATTCACCCCATAGATTATCAGAAGCATTAGAACTAATAAGGATGTCATTCATCATTTCTTTAAGAGACATATTTTTCCTTTCATCTACTCCATTAGATTCAGGTGAATACAATCAGGTTACTTCATGAATAATACCTTATTTAACACAATAATCATTAAATAAAACATAGTCAACACCTCTATATGATATAATTCTTTTAATTTTCTTATTCAATTGATTTTCTACTTCCGCTTTATAAGTTAAGAACATGTCAAAAGCTTCATCTTTATGTTTAATTAAATATACTTTGGTGTATCTAGAAAAATAATCTATAAATGTTACAAAATACTTTTTACCACCTTTAGACATGGTTTGTTTTAAATATGCAAGATCAGTATGAATTAAATCAAGATGTTCAATTTGACGTTCTATAGAATGACATGTTTTCTTCGTTATTTTTTCGATTCTACACATATATCACATTTACTATTTTGTTTGTCATACATGTTGATTAATCCTAGTTGTTGCAATTTCATAAGATATGAATAATTCACTATATATCATACGAATCAACAATATAAGCAGAGGATTCAGATTCATTAATAACTTCATAAATGTTTAATACAAAAAGACCTTGATCACGATATCCCTTCCCCACAAAACATTATTTTTTGTCATAAAAATCTTGTCAGATTCAAATGACACTTTAACCCCAACGTTGTTTAATAATGCTACAAAGATCAAATTAACTTTACTTGATGGCACATGTAGCACATCACTCAAAGTCAGAGTTTTACCAGATGTGAGTTTCAGAAGAACCTTTCCTTTTCCTAGGACATGAGTTGTCTTAGAGTCACCAAGATAAACTTGTTCTTCTTCATCCACACACTTGCGTAAGAGGTAAGCACATTTATGCTTGCACAGATGTGTCTGGTAGCCCTAGAGTCTACCACCAATTTGCTCATATTTGTCACAAGATTTATTTGTGAAACGACTGCCACAATTGTATCTTTCCTTCGGCTATATTTTCCTTAGGAGGATAGTGGTTTTTGGCCTTATGTCTGCATTGGGGTGCTTGATGACATGGTTTTCCACACACAAAGCAATTACCCTTTTTCTTGAAAGTGGGGTTAGTTCCATTGGGACGAGAGAATTTATTATTATATTTCTTTTTGTTATCAGATTTTTTCTCGTAACTTTTTGGAGCCAGTTTGTCTTATACCATGTTTGCTTTGGCAGACTAAGTTTTGGCCTTTGCAACAACACACTCTTTACTGTTTGTGTCTTCAATTATAATGTGGGTGATCAAATTTGATAGTGATATCTATTTGTGTATGTGCTTCAGTTGTTGTTTGTAATCAATCTAAGATTGCGGAAGCTTTTCGATCAAGAGTTCAGACACAGATTCATCAAGCAAGGCTATGCTTTCAGCTTTGATATCTTCAAGCAACTTGTGGTATTCGTTTATCTGGATTTTAATGTCTTTGTCTTCAATCATCTCCTAGCGGTAGTAGTTTCCGATCTCGAAGCTTTGTCTGACGACGTCTTCGGCAGTGTATTTGAGGATAAGGGAATCCCAAATATATTTTTCTTCCTTTTAAGAGCAATAGAGATCGAACATATCATTAGATAACACACTGAATAAGGTGTGACGGCATACCTTGTTTGCATGGATCCAAGCATCAATTTGTTTTGCAGTCGTGCTTTGGTCGGGTTTAGAAGTCGTAAGTGCAAAAGCAACTTCGTACATGTCCAACAGGGTGGCCACGCACCAGCGTCAGAAAATTCAGACCGGTGAAGACTTCAATTTTTGAGACGTCCAAAAATGGTTTGCATTGCGGAAACAACGTTTGACATTTTCGGAGCAGAGTTGTTGTTGTTGTTGTCTGTATTGTCAGTCATAAGTCCTTACGATTGTAGTAAATAAGGCTTTAAAACACAAAGTTGATTTCCCAAGACGTGAGTGATCATTGTCCGTAAGGACTTATTCGCAGTTACGCAAGTCTCCCAAGATATAACAGAAACTTTTCAAAAATTTCCGAGGATAAGAACTAGCAAGTTACTCTTAAAAGAGTAAGAACCCAATAAACCCATAAATATATTTTTTAATAAAATAAAAGAATTAATGAACAGAGAGAAAGAGAGGAAGGTGAAAAGGTGAGGGGAAAAAAAAGATGCACGGTGAGTGTGATATGTCGAAGACACAATGAAGATGTGTTTCTAGATGAGGGAAACCTTTGTTTATATAGTGAGAAAAAGTAAAAGCCTCAAAACTGGCACAACCCACGTTCCAGTCATTGGTGACACTACTTCACGTTCCAGCTACCCAACCTCCCAAGACGAACAGAGTCTTCGAAGGTCTGAGTCCTACGCGCGGAGAACCTGTCCTTGCATAAATCATGAGTATAGAAGAGAAACGAAACGCTTGCATGAAGGTTTCCGCAAATCACACAACTACGAAATTGAATCCTAAGAATTAGATTGTGAATCAAAACCGCATTAGGGTTCGTGAATCAAAACTGCATTCTCTATCTTTTACGATATTATAGATTCTATTTTACAACACTTAATGTATCTGAAAAGTATAGTGACAATTATAAGTATACTTAGATAATGATAAGAATAACACATAATTATTTTGTAACAATTAACTATTATTTTCGATTTCATTCTTTAAATAATATACTTAATCTAATTGTTGTGCAGTAAAATTTGTGATATGTAGTTATATATTTAATTTCATTTCATTTTTTGAAATATAAAATTACCTATTAAATTATCATAATTTATTTTGTTTAATATATTTTTCATTTCATAACTGATTCTTGAAACACGATTTATGTCGTGAATAAAACTTAATTCCGTTTTCTAAAGATGTTGGAGGTGAAAGTAGGTTTCTGACTAAAAAATTATAGCATGGAAATCTCTATAACTTCCAAAATGATTAATAGAGACTCAAGAAATTCAGCTATAGCCAATTGCTCCCTATATCCTAAAGTTGTGGTAAGGTACTCCAAATAAACTGACAAAGCTGCTTCAAGTGCTCCTCCACCGGCTACCACTGAATTATATATATCTAAAAATCAAAACCAAGACAAACAAAATATGAAACTAAAAAAAGAAAAAAGTGTATCTATAAAATGTAGGCTATAGAAACACCTGAGAAAGTCCACACTCTCATGAGTGAAAATTTTAAGTAGTACTTGTTGGAGATTGGAGATCCCACATCGACTAGAGATGAGAATATTTCATTGTATATAAGTGAGTGCAAACCTCACCCCATGAGCCGGTTTTATGGGGTTGAGTTAGGCTTAAAGTCCACTTCGTAATATGGTATCAGAGTCATTTCAAGCCTATCCTAACTAGTGTTTGTTGGGCTTATCAGGTCACCCGTTATCGGGCCGTTATCAGACCACCCATAATATGTTATCCCACGCACGAGCTGTCACTCTCGGCGTGAGGTGGGTGTGTTGGAAATCCCACATCGACTAGAGATTAGGACATTTTATTGTATATAAGTGGGTGCAAACCTCACCCCATGAGCCGGTTTTATGTGGTTGAATTAGGCTTAAAGTCCACTTCATAATGTGGTATCAGAGCCATTTTCAAGCCTATCCTAGCAAGTGTTTGTTGGACTTATCAGGCCACCCGCTATCGGGTCGTTATCGGACCACCCATAATATGTTATCCCACGCACGAGCTGTCACTCTCGGCGTGAGAGGGGTGTGTTGGAGATCCCACATCGACTAGAGATTAGGACATTTTATTGTATATAAGTGGGTGCAAACCTCACCCCATGAGCCGGTTTTATGTGGTTGAATTAGGCTTAAAGTCCACTTCATAATGTGGTATCAGAGTCATTTTCAAGCCTATCCTAGCAAGTGTTTGTTGGACTTATCAGGCCACCCGCTATCGGGTCGTTATCGGACCACCCATAATATGTTATCCCACGCACGAGCTGTCACTCTCGGCGTGAAGTGGGTGTGTTGGAGATCCCACATCGACTAGAGATGAGTACTCATTTTACCATTAATTGAGTAATCTCCTGAAATTAGAAATACACTTTCTCACAAATAATTCTTTCATCAATTTTTCATTTATTATGTCTATTTTTATAAGCGATAACAAATAATATTTTTTATGTTTACTTTAGTTTACCTTTAAATTAAAGATTTTTTGTTTTGTTTTATTTATTACATTTAATTATAAATTTCAAAATTTTAAAATCTGTCTTTTATCATTTTTCAGTTGTTTTAGAAAATATGTATTAAAAAAATCGTTGAAAAAAAAACACAACACATTTAAAAAACAACAAAATAACGAAAGTTTTTTTAACTTTCGTTATGTTCCAAAGGGTTTATTCCAAAACCTCAGCAAAATAACGGGAATTTTTTAAACTAAGTTCAAAAAGTTTTCTCTCTTTCATTCATCAAAGGCTTGACCACCACTATTAGCAGCTATTTGACAGCTAATTCAACCTTATAGTTTTTATAAAAAAATTGGACAAAGTTTTATAGTCAAACTATGTAAGATAGTGACTTCAACTTTGTTTCAACTAGAACAATTCCTTTATTTAAGCATTTTTTTAAAATCTAACCATTTTTTTTTTCGTAAAATCAAATTTAATCGGAACCAACTACAAAATTTTACTCTTGTTTTTTTCTTTTTTATTACTTGTGAGATAAGTTCATGTTGAAGCTAATTTATGATACAAAAATAATCATTCATTTTAATATAATACTTATTTGGTTCTATTGCTTTTTGTAACTTTTTATTTTTGAAGATGTGATTACATGTCCTAAAACTTGAAAATAAAATCATATTTTTATTTTATTTTGAATATACAACGTGTAAAATAATGGTTAATTGATAATTGTCCTTTTGGTGTCAAATTAAGATGATTTCAGCGTAGACTTATCTAACACTATAAAGATAATAGTATACTTGTGGTCAGATGACCCCAAGTCATCTCCCAACGAATTTAATAGTGAAATCAGTATATCACTATTCATAATCTATCTGCAAATAAGAAAGTTAGTAATAACAATAAAGATAAAATTGGTTGTGATTGTTAACCATGAAATAGAAAATAGATTAAAACAACAAATAAAAAGCGGTTGATCTCTAAGTTTTTCCACCAATGAATTCTTCATAGGTCTTCTAAAGATATATTGAACATGCGTCAATCTAATTCAATTTGAAGCTCACCAGTAAATCATGCGTCTACTAGTTTAATCAGTATCCACTTTGTTCCATGTGTATACTCCATGGGAATGCTTATCTCCTCTCTTTTGAATCATGCGCCCAAGAAATTAATTAGAACAATGCGAACTAACTAAGAAACCAAAATTTAAGATAAGAAAAACTCTCAATCATGCGTTCAAGTACAATCTCTCACAAAATCTAGTTTTTCAGAATATTAAAACAACTCCTATAGAGAATTGAAAAACAAAACTTTTATTGATCAGAACCTCATAACTCAATGGGGAATTACAAAGAAATCAACCAAAAATGTTTAATCTTCCAATGCAGAGGCAAAAATAAAAGAATTACAAAGAAGAAAATAAACTAAGAAAACTCTGTGAAACTTCCCCCTTTCTCCTTGAAGTTTTTGTCTTTTTATAGGTTTTTCTGCTCCAAGGATCTTGGAAAAATATTATGGTTTAGATTCTCTTAACAATTTCCAACTTTCCATAATTCTTGGATTTTGTTTCACTGTATTCTACTGTTTATGAGATATTGTAGATTTTATTTTCTCATTCTTCTCCTCAAAATTTGTTTTCTATTTTGATTCAAAGAAGCAACTTGGACTTTTTGCATATTTGGCCCATTTGCAAAACTAAACACTTCCTTTAAACGGTCTAATCTAAAAAAACACAAAATTAACACAAAAATAGTTAAGGCCTGAATATACTCAATTATATGAATCTTGATTAAAACAATGAATTTATTTATTATTACATTCCAATAATTTATGATTAAAGCTAATAAGTGTGAATAAAATTATGTTCATCATTAATCTATTTTAGATTTTGAAAACAAGTATTGAAAGACAATTTTGTTGGAACTGGAAAAAAATATTTGAGTATTTTATCCTGAAAGATAATTGTATAACTTTAAATCTTGAAAAGTCTATCTTCATTTAAGGTTGAGAAGATTTAGAAAAGTGTTTTATTCTTTGTGATAATTTTCCAATATAAATTGTCTTATTGTACTTCTTTGAATTTTATGAATATTTGTATATCTTTTTACTTCGCATAAGAATATTAACTTTTAAAAAATTATATACTCATTTTAATTGGTATATTAACTCTTATTTTAAGGAGATTAAGTTTTTAAACTCTTGTTTTATTTGTGAAAGTTAATTATGTTTTTACTAATTTAAATTTAATCATTTGAGATTACTTAACAATGAATATCTATCTTGTTTTTTCAGAAAAGAGGCAATTGCAAACCTAAACAAATAAATTATTGTATCTTTATGATTTATGAGGTAACATGATTGATCGTTATTTGAAATGTAAATTTGTTATAATGGTGTTACCATAGAATTTTCAACATGAGAATCTTGATGATTAAAATTTTGTTTTATCGCTAATATGAACTTTATGGTAATTAAATAAAAATAAAATTTAACTAAGAAGTGTAACTACATGGGTTGGGTTGTGAATTAATAATTTTAATGATATTGTTTATTACATAATTGAATTTTTCATTTGTACTTTAGATATAAAATGTATTTAGGACCCTTTACTCAAGTGAACCAACAATAATATACTTGAGTCATGAGAGGGTAATGCATACATGCAACTCATAAAAATGCTATAAAACATAAATGATGGTGAGAATTGGATAATCACTTTTTGGTGATGAAAACCATTCTGATTTTGAAATGAATATTAAAGTGAGGGTATGTTAAAACAACAAAAGTAGAAGACAAAGATAGTCAAAGGGAGTGTTCTAGCTTTAGGAGTGCTAAAGCTCGTGAAAGTATGTCGAATTCATGTAGTGTGATCAAAGAGACAAGTTTTCACAAAATAAAGTGATTTGTAGAAAAAAAATATGATGCTTAAGACTATGACAATTTGTTATCATTTGATACTAATACTGAAACTATACATTGATAAATGAATGACAATTGTGAAAAGGGTAATGTGGAAATTTCATTTGCAACAAGTAGTATGCTATAAAATGATATGGTTATAATGTTTAACTATCATGAGAGTGACTTAATTGATTCTTTGATATCTCAAGAACTTATGCTATCGAGGATTGTTATGAATGGTGTTAAAGAGTTAATCTTCAAAAAATAGGATGATCCATAAAGTGATACACTAAGATATGTTCATTATGCATGTATTCCTTGAAAATTTGTTATCAAGTTTGTGGTTGTGTTCTTTATAGTATTCATTTGTCAAGTTATGATAAATGTGATAAATAAATTATAATAAAAAATTCATCATTCTATCCTATTAAATAGTGAATTTCTAATTCTCATTCAACTTAAATTAAATAAAAACACTAAATTATAAGAACACTAAATTATGAGAATTATTCTAACAATTAATAAATGAAAAAAATCAATAATAAATATTAAAACAATTAAAATATGAATGAGGACCTATAATGCACTTATTATGTTATGCGTTAATTTTTATATTTTTTAAATGTTAAGGATTCAAAAATAATTTATTCAATATATATACACACTATTTTTTAATTGCAAATGAAATATTATATTCATTAAATGATGAAAATCTTTTATAATTAATAAAAACTACTATACTTAACATTATTTTAGCAATTAAATTAATTAACTTACTTTAAAGATAATTAAAAGTTTAAAATATGTATTTAGGGAATACAAAGATTAAGATATTAAATTATTTTGTTTATAAAACATTCAAAATTACAATAATCAATTTTAAAGATGACAAAACAATTTTTAGATTTATATTAAAAGAAGGGAAACATTAATACAATTTTTTTCTGAATTTTTATGGCCTATGAAGAGATTTGAAACGAAATACTGTGCATTTCAAAAAGATAATTACACTTTTATCCTTTTTCCTCTTCTTCAAATCCACCGTCTCATCCTAATAACTACTTTAATTGCAGTTTTATGAACTAGTAAACAATAACCCTAATAATAGTTTGACACCTTATTATTCATTTTTTGAGTTTGATGGATATGCTGAAAATTACAATCTTCGTTAACAAGTATATTAAACCATAAACCTTAACATATGACTAAAGAAAAAAATTTGATCTTATCTAATGGATCAACGGTGTAGTAGGTATGTAGAATTTAAAGAAATTTCTGATCAATTAGTCTACTTATACCTATGTTTCCCATAATGAAGAGATAATAAATTACTAATTATGAGAAAAAAACCAAAAGAAATTAAAGACTATAATTTCTAAAGGACCACATTTTGAATGCAATTATTGAATGAGTGTGATATTTATACATTTTACGCGAGGATCACATAAATTTTTTCATAATTCATTCTATTTTTTTTTATCGAAACTTGTAAAAATAGCATTATTGAGAACTTAACACAATCATTCTCTCATAATAAATACAAAATTAATTTTTAAAATTAAAAATAAGTACTAAATTAGCAAAGTGATAATAGATATAAATTGTTCAGTATAAAAAAAATTGTAAAGTGGAGGAAAAAAAGAAAAAAGAAAATCTATGAATGAATAATAACGCAAAGTTCAAAGTAAACAAAAGTAGTTGATCGACCGCTCTTTGATATCTCCGCCTCTTTCTTCTCCCTTCTCACTGTTCCTAACTCCCAACGGACTCCTCGAGGTTTCATTCTCCCTCTTATACTCTTATACTCATTCCCTCTCTCAGATCTCGTTCTCTCCATACATTTCCACTTCACCATTTCCATTTCCATTTCTCTCTTCCTTCAAAATGCAATCCTCGCTCTCACTCTCGTTCTCCGCCACCTCCTCCTCCGCCGCAACCATCTCCAGATCACGCCACTCTTTCCACGTCCCCGAGTCCACGCCTCTCAATCTCCGCTTCTGCGGCTTGCGGCGTGAGGCATTTGATTCAGGTCTCGCTGCTTCTCTCAACCGCCACCACTCACACCTCCCTCGCCGCCCTCACTCCGCCGCAATTTCGGCCGCGCTCTCCGCCAATGGCAGCGCTCCCAAATCGTTCGACTACGATTTGCTCATTATCGGCGCTGGCGTTGGCGGCCACGGCGCCGCGCTTCATGCCGTCGAGAAGGTTCGATCTCGGGAAACATAAACACATTTCAACTTGTTATTGCGAAATTCGTTGTTTGACAATCAAATTCGTTACTAAGTTACTAATCCGATATTTGATATGGTAGTTATTCTTTATATAATGAATCCATAAATAGATAGCCGTTATGGAATAATGATTGTGTGATAAAGCGAGTTGAGTTGAGCATTACATTTGTATGAGAATGTTTTAATGGAATAACTGCAGGGTTTGAAAACCGCGATTGTGGAAGGAGATGTGGTGGGAGGGACATGTGTGAACAGAGGCTGCGTTCCTTCGAAAGCTCTTTTGGCAGTGAGTGGTCGTATGCGAGAACTAAAGAGCGACCATCACTTGAAGTCCTTTGGCTTACAGGTAAGAGCGTTGTATTATGTGCGAATAGTTGTGCAATGATATTAGAATAATGAATTTAATTAGTATGAACACTGTATATCACATATAGAGGTGCATGGTAAAGTTTGTAGAAGAAATATGCTATAGATTGATATGGTAAAACAATTTTATTCTGTCATTCAATCACCAAGGTCGTTGACTTTTAGAAGAATTATCTTATACAGTCATACAACAGGTAACTTATGAATGTTAACATTTTTATAATATCTGAAAGTCATGTCAACACTGATTTCTGATTGGTTGACAACAAACTCTTTGAATGTTTTTATCACATGGTAGAAGTGTCGAGCAATTGACAGTTACATGATCATTTTTCTTTATTTTTTGCTCGTTTTAGGTATCTGCGGCAGGGTATGACAGGCAAGGAGTGGCTGATCATGCTAATAATCTTGCTTCAAAAATTCGTAACAATTTGACCAACTCAATGAAAGCGCTTGGAGTAGACATACTTACTGGTTTTGGAACTATATTGGTAACGTGACATTGGTATTATGCTGTGAGGTTTCTATGGCATTATAATTGTAAATACTTAAATAGATATTAGTGTGATCACATACTTTGAGTTTAGAATGTTTGAAAATAGGAAATTATTGGAATGAAATTGATTTAGAAATCAAATTTGTGCAGGGTCCTCAAAAGGTGAAAGTTGGCTCTTCAAACAAAATAGTAACTGCTAAAGATATCATCATTGCTACTGGTTCTGTTCCTTTTGTACCAAAGGGCATTGAAGTTGATGGTACATATCAATGTTTTCCTTCCTCATTCTGTGTCCTTAAGGCAAGACACTGGTAGAAGCGGCTTATCCAGTTTTAGGGTGTGATGGGTTATTGCTATCCCAAGCATCCTTGCTGGATAGCCACGGAAATTTTGTTTTACCGAATTCAGTGCTTTTTAGGCTTGCCTTCCAGCTACAAGAAAATAGAAACTAGAGTGCTATTAGTTCCTATGCATGCAATGGAAAAAGGGGTGATGAATTGTAAATTGGAGATATATTTTTAATAGTAGTAGGTAGGTAGGATAATAGACTCTATTGCATCTGCATAAAGAAAATATTTCTTCAGGGTAGATGGATATTCTGATCTCCAATCTGAAAAGTCAATTTAGTGCTTCATGCAGTCCTATATGTACTCATTTTTTAGGGGAAGGGATATGGTCATAAGGTAGACTGAAACAATAATTATCTCTTTGGCAATTAAATATTTCAGAAAACTTATATGCTAATCCATCCTCCAATTAAACATAAGTATAGATATTCAATGTATAATTTAGCTTTCATATAATTTGAAATTTTAACATTTGTCCTATATTATGTCAAGGGAATCTTCTCCCTAACTTATGACACAAGTTTGACGCTCGTGTGTAAATTCACACCCTGTATCTTTATGTTTTTCCATAGATTTATTGGGTATAATTACTTTAGTGAAAAATTTCCTAAAATTTACCTTCAGGGAAGACTGTGATTACCAGTGACCATGCACTCAAACTGGAGTCTGTTCCTGATTGGATAGCAATTGTAGGAAGTGGGTATATTGGCCTTGAATTCAGTGATGTCTATACAGCACTTGGAAGTGAGGTAGCATGTCTCTGTGATACTTTTTCTTTCTTTTACCTTTTGTTCTTGGAAATATTTACAGATAATTGATCCCGTCATTTAAAATCAGAAAGCTGTGGATGTGCTGTTAAATCATATTGCAGTTTATACTTTTTATTTGTCCAAAACGTTAATTAATATTTACTCTTTATATTACTTCCTTATTTGTAAAATTTATGATCCCCAATTTATCACTGAAAAGATAAGTAAAGTAATAATTGGTATTCTGCAGGTTACTTTTGTAGAGGCTTTGGACCAACTTATGCCCGGATTTGATCCTGAAATTAGTAAGTTGGCTCAAAGGGTCCTTATAAATCCCCGAAATATTGATTATCATACTGGAGTTTTCGCAACCAAGGTAACTACATATTGTAATATTTTATATAGTTTTGTTTGGCTACTTTGACACACCACATTCCTCATTTTATTGTATATAGATCACACCTGCAAGGGATGGAAAACCTGTCTTGATTGAACTTATTGATGCAAAAACTAAGGAGCCAAAGGACATTTTGGAGGTAACTTAATCTTTTCTAGAAAGCTTTTTGGTTTATGTATTTGTTATTAATTGTTAACATTTCTCCCACTGAAGAGAGAAAATTATTAATTGTTTTTAGAACATAGAATATCTATAAAATGTTATATTATAATTATTACTACTTAGAATCTCTTAGGAGTGATTTGCATGTTTCATTATATTCAATTACATTCTAACTCAATTCAATTAAAATTAGAAGTCTATTATAAGTATAAATAGGAGCTAGTACTTAGTATATTGTATCATGTTATGATACACCATATCACAGTAATGTTATCTGTGTTTCCCTACCTAAACCTCATAATTTGACCACAGTATGAAAGTAATTACTGGAATATGTCTGGCTAGCCTTTGTTGTGTGTGTGTGCTGCCCTTTTTCCTTCCACCTATGCCATTGTTTGTCTCACTGTACCATCTCCCTCATTGTTTCTTCCCGTCATCATACTGTGGCTGTTTGACTCCTTTGTGCTGCATTTTTTTTTGTATTTGGTGGTCAGTTAGTTCTGATATTGAGAAAAAAAATGTCTGAGTTGCTCACATTGTCACTCAGCTAATAAATAAAAAAGAGCAACAAGTGGGCTACAATTCAGAATGGGGGAGAAGAAAACAACTTTTTACAATTACAAAAAGGACATAATATATTTTTTAAGGTTTAAATCTAACACCCCCCCTTCAAGTTGGACCATATAATTTATATGCACCAAGTTCTGAACATATATTTGAATTCAAGACCATCTCCAAGACTTTGTCAAGACATATCTGCAAGTTGATCATTTGAGTGGACAAATTCAGTTTAAAATTCCTTGCCCTACAACTTCTCTTGAATAATATGATGGTTAATCTTTATGTTTAGTTCTTTCATGGAACATGGGGTTAGAGTCAATGCGAAGGGCTATCTAGTTGTTGCCTTATAACTTCATTTGTTGAATATCACAAAATCTTGACTCTTAAAGTAACTGCTTAATCCATATCAATTTTCAAGTGATTTGGCCATAGCTTTACACTCTGCATCTCAGCTAGACCGTGCAATAACATTTTGTTTCATACTTTTCCAAGAAATAATATTACCTTCAATGGACAATGAAATAAAGGATGTGACAGGTAAAACCTATTGGAAGTGTCGAAGCCTTGTAAAGAAGAGGTAAAGAAGGAGGTTTTTTTCTAAAAGGTAACATCTGCAATATATTCTCCATTTAGTGTTTGGAGAATAACATTGTTACCCTTTCCGACTCAATTATCCAAGGAAGACACATTTTATAGCTTGAACTGGAAGCTTATCCAAACTTGGAGAGACATCATGAACAAAACAAATACAACAAAAAATGCTAGGATAAAGGTTCATTTGAAAAAATTATAGAACGAGGAATTTTATTTTAAAGAGAGGAGGAAAACATTCTATTTACAAGAAAGCAGCTTGCATCCATTTACTAGAGTAATTTGACGAGGAAATTTTGGGAAGATATTGACGTGAACAAGAAATCATTTCCAGAATGCCATCAAAAGCTCTTGAATTAATTATCGATGGACCTTGATTATCCACATATTGAGAAAAACAAGTAGTTGAGGTAATAGGTGTTTAGAGTGTTTATCTTGGCTGCTGGATTTAAGCTGAAGGTATTCCTGATATTCATCTTCAAAAATTCCTGAGGTCGACCACTTTTGCCACCATGTCGACCTTGACTTCCACATCCACATCTACCCTAACTAGACACCATGGTAGAAGAATTTAGTAGATTCAACAGAATTTTCATTCTTTTTAAGAGTAGGCACACAAAGAAGTCATGTAATTAAACTTTCATTTGGAGGTATCTCATGGCCAGTCAGAATTTGATCATGAACATGATTAAAGTATGGATTCATAGACCATAGAATAAAAACCATGAGCACGATCATGTTTCTGCTTTATTGCTTCCCATGAATTAGCTTTTAGGAACATCTTCAACTCCTCCACTATTGCTTGGGCTTGTGTAATAAAGGATATTATGTAATCATGGTCAGTGTTAAGAGATGTCAACTTTTGGGCTGCATCATATAGACGATAAACATCATTGACAAAAAAATATTACAGTGTATCTTTGATGTTTACTTAGGAGTAATTTTTTTCCATTATATGTTATGATCTGTTTCCTTAACTAATTCGGATTAGGATGTAACCAGCTGAAGATTGTTCTCCCTTTTCTTTTACCTGCACAGTTAATTACTTCAGATTAATTGCAAATTGACGTCTTTGCTTTGCTACAGGTGGATGCTGCACTAATAGCAACTGGAAGGGCTCCATTCACCCAAAATCTCGGATTGGAGAATGTAAGCAATTATCAGAGATGTATTTTTGATATTAGGAGTTTTTCTCTGACAAAGTAATCAAATATTTTTGGTAACTTGTACCTGCAGATTGATGTTGTAACACAGCGTGGCTTTGTTCCTGTGGATGAGCGCATGCGTGTAATTGATGCAAATGGCAAACTGGTCTGCCTCAATCTCTCGAATTATCCCTCTCTGACTTATTGTTACTGACAGGATTTGGAATGACAGGTGCCACATTTATTCTGTATTGGTGATGCAAATGGCAAGATGATGCTTGCTCATGCTGCCAGTGCACAAGGAATTTCAGGTAAGTGATAACTGATGTAATTTTTCCACAAGTTCTAGTTTTTGCTTCAATATCATTTGATGAAAAATTTGTCCAACAGTGGTTGAACAAGTTTCTGGAAGAGATAATGTGCTGAATCATTTAAGCATCCCAGCTGCTTGTTTCACTCATCCTGAAATCAGCATGGTTGGATTAACAGAGGTATATCATAATTTTGTTTCGTTTGATGTGTCATTCACTGCAACATAATATAATGAATAAGTTATCTTTCATGTGTGGTTAAATTTCTTTCCATTCTTTTTACTCTTTCATCCTTTTTCCCCCTTTTATTATTTGTACAATATAATTACTACTTGTAGTTCTTTACTTGAATTCTTACGTGTTGTGATCAAACATAAAATCTGCAGCCTCAAGCAAGGGAAAAAGGTGAAAAAGAGGGGTTTGAAGTAAGTGTTGCCAAGACAAGTTTTAAAGCAAACACAAAGGCCCTAGCAGAAAACGAAGGAGAGGGACTTGCCAAGGTTATAATTTTGTATTTTCCTCTTTTAATGCTATTCCCGTATAGAAGCTTATAAAAGTTCTGAAATTTGGCGAGCCCTCTATTAGTCACTTTAGAAGTGCCGTACTCATTTCATCACAATACTTGTTCTACACTCATTCATTTCTGTGGATGCATTTATTTATCTGTTCTCACCAACTTGACATTGCTAATTATCATTTATGCTTTCTTGCAGTTGATATACAGGCCTGACAATGGAGAGATACTGGGAGTTCATATTTTTGGTTTGCATGCAGCAGATCTCATCCATGAAGCATCCAATGCTATAGCATTAGGGACACGTATTCAGGTAAAATTTTCTACCATTGCTGTCATTTATGTATGTGCCTGGCATTTAGTTATTAATAAATAATGGCCATGAAGTCTTCGACTCTTATGCTGCTTGTTTGGTAATTTCAACCTCGTGGTACACTGCAGGACATAAAATTTGCAGTTCATGCACATCCAACCTTGTCCGAGGTTCTTGATGAACTATTCAAATCAGCAAAGGTAAGCTAATCGTTGATATTTTGTATTCCATTCTTGCCTAAAACAATGACATAGTTGGTGTAAGTGAATTAATAGTTGCGAATTTTTCTATTTGATTTAAGCTTAACAGAAGATATGGGAAAACGGGGGGCAGGAGGGGGGATTATTATTACGGAGTTAAGAGTTGAAATATAGAACATACACCTTTAGACTTGCATAGACAGCTAGTTTATTATGGTCGGTGCATTAATACGTTCCATTTTATATTACTGGGGCAGGTTAAAGCACAAGCTTCTAGCCCAGTAAGTGAACAAGTTGCAGTCTAATCTTCCCAAACAAAGGATAAAATTTTGAAGAAATTTAATTGTACTAGGGACTTCCAAAATATAATGCATCTTCAGGAGGAAGACAACACATTCAGAATCCTGTAAAAGAGGGGAACTGTAGGAGGAGGGAGATCAATAATGGCCCGATAATGGATAAGCGCCCAAGAATAGATGTACTGGTTTCTTTTCTACTTGCTATTCTCAGTGCCTGTAAAAGATGCTTATCTTCATTATTATTGCATTTTTTTAACTAGTTTACTTCATCTAATTATGGTCAATGAGAAAACCTTTTTGAGAACGGCCTATTTTTTTAGGGTGCTTCTAGCTTTGCTCCGAATCCGTGTGTACCATTAACAGTTTTCCTTCAAAGATGTTGGTGAAATTATGCTATTTGATACATTCACCACGTAAAGATTTGAATTGGTTATTGTCTTTTTCAATATCCATGTTGTCATTAGTATCAGTTTGTAATATTTATTTATTGGTATTGCATATGATATGATGGAATGACAAATGATTCCTTTTCAAGTGTCGTTTAAAGTTTTTATTTTTGTTGAGAAATTAAGAAATGCAATAGTTTTTTTTTTTTACTTTAATAAACTATTTAGTAGATTTTACCCTTTTTCATCACTGTATCACACTAAATCACTAAATATATATATATATATATCTAAACTAATAGTAAAAGGTAAGAGTACAACTGATAAAAAAATAATTAATATTATCTTGAACTTTGTAAATATAAATTAAATATTTTTTTTTCAAAAATGCCATACATTAAAAGGAATAGTAGAGTAAATTTTAGAGGACGAAGATAATATGAAAATAATTTGGAGACACATTTAATATATTTTGTATTTTACGGGATGCTAAACACATTTAACCTTATATTATTTAAAACTATTTTTTTTATCAAAATGAAAATAATATTTTTAAACTCATTTTCAACAAATTTAAACAAAAACTAAATTTGATTATAAATTATATATAGTTATTATTGATATAATAAATGATTATTACAATTGTTCCAAACACACTTAACCACTCTGATTTATGAGTTATAAGCATTAACTTTCTCCCATTTACTTATTCGTTTGTAACTTGTTAAAAGTTGCTCATGATATTATCAGATTCAACTACAGAAAGTCTTGCTTAATAATCCCAAAAGACAAGATTAAGAATAAAAGAGAAATAAAACATTTAAATATTTTATTTAAGCATTTGAAAATATTAATTAGCAAAATCGTATTAGTTTATCTCAGTTGATTGAGTAGGTATGTGAACTGTTATAAACTCCCTTATATTGTTTAATTCTTATGGATGAAAAGAACAACAAAATCATTTTAAAATGCCTAAATGCTTCCTCTCAATTACTTATGTAACATTTGATCTATTAATAATTTTTTTTAAACAGAATACTACTCCCTTAGATTCAAATATGAGAAAAAAGACAAATATAAAAAAAAAGTTTTAATTCCCTAGACCCTATTCAATGATACTATTTCAAAATAATTTTATCTATAAATGTGAACGCAATTTTTTTATTAAACTCGAACATAAATTCTTAATAGATATAATTTTAGAGTAATTTCTAAAAAAAACTCTTTATTAAATGAAAAAAAATATTAATTAAGTTAAATAGTATTGTTAATGTGTGTTAGTAAATGTGTAAAAAAAAAGAACTTGTTACTTTCAAAGGTGTGTGTACTTTATTTACTTTGCAATCTAATAAAAAGAATACACACGATAATTTACATAAAAAAATAAAATTACGAGTTCAAAGACGGACACTGATTAATTTTTTTTACGAAATCATACAAAAAATACTTTTAACTGCATCATTATTTTTTTATTTTTTAATTCCTTAACCTAAGGGCCCCGATTAACATTCAAACTTTTAAGATAATTATTATGAAGAGTAGATAATTAATGTTGTCTTCAAAGTATTTTTCCCACCTATTTGTCATTTAAGCATTAAAAAATAAAAAAAATATTCTGTTTTGAGAGATCAACTGTTTCCAAATCTACTTAAACTGTTTACCTTTCACAAAATACCTTTTATACATTTCTTGACAAAAATATTTTACTGGAGTGTTTTAGGAAGGATTAGCAATTTCAAATATTAAACCTGTATTTGGATTGAGGTGTTTACTGGTATTGAAAGACTCTCGAACGGAGATTGTCTGGATTTGCTGATTTGAGAGAGGAGAAAGACGGGGTGGGTAGTTATTTTGTCACCACTGAATCAATTTGAGATGAAAGTTTATATATTTATGTTGAATGACGAAATTATCTCAAAGAATATTTACATCTACACTTATAATCATAGTAGTTAGTATCTTACGATTCACGATACGTATCGTACGAAACGATACGGTTTCACCCTCTCACGATACGAATCGTGTGAAGAATCTTTTTCGTCCCTGAATCTTATATATATCGTGCGATTTGCACGAAGAATCGCTGAATCGCAAAACGATTCCGTATTGTGTGTGAATCAGTGTGAATTTTAAAAAATGAGTAAATAAAAAAAGATAGACAGAATTTGTTTAATAACATGTATGCACCACATTATCTTTTTAGAGGTTTTTTTGGTGAAATTGTGTGGTACATATATATATATATATAATTTATTGTATCTTGTATGTATACATATCTTATATATTTAAGTATATATTAAAAAATTTAATGTTTATGAATCTTACAATTCACTATACGAAACGATTTACGATTCATAATATCAGCTCTCCGATACACTACTTGTATCTCGATTCTACTACCATGCTTATAATTGAAAGAAAAAAAAGTAGATTATGACCCTGTGTGTTATATATGTAAGTAAAATAATAAAATTTGTGCCTCCAATTATAAGAACTTTGTTTCATCTTCAGTGGACCTATTGCCTTAATTTTGTACCACGAAATAAGTTTTTTTTTTTTCTCTTCAGTGGGACCTTATTGCCTTAATTTTGTGCCACAACATAAGAGGCAAATCCTTCCAAATGTTTTTCCCCTTACACCGAATCTTGAGCAGTGTTACTTCATTTGCTTCTTCGCTCCTTATCTTTTACTCATTCAGAATTACACTTAGAACTCTTTTTAGCTTATGCTAATTTGGTTCTCTTATATATATTCTATCATGATTATTTACTATTCAAATGTTATTTAAATATTTTTTCTAAAATTATCCTAGGGCACATTAGTAGTATTCAATATAAAATATAATCTTTATTAGTTACATATCAATCTAATCTATTACAAATTTTTCATTCAAATTCACTCATTTTTTTCCTAATCGAAACAACCTAAACTTAGCATTCTCTTTCGCCTCTTTTCCTACGTTTCCACTCCCACCCTCTCCAAAGCATAAATTAAGTCCTGATCACAATTGAGTTTTTTATAAATCGTTGGTTGGTTAAAGTGTGATAAATCTTTAATATATTTCCATTGGTTTTGTTTTTTCCACACTACAACAATCCTTCAACGTAAGTACAGATGATTATTTAAAATAATTATAATTATAAAGGTTAGCGTATATAAAAGTTTGTTAACTAAAATTTCATGGAAGAATGGCATAAAAATTTAAGCATAAGAGATCATGATAAAATTAAGGAATAGGTTACAGTCAAATGGATAAAGTGTTAGAAAAATATTAAGGATTTCAGAAAATAATACTTTAAAGACTAAATCGAGGTGAACAAACTTATTCAAAACTACAGTTAAAATCTATTGGTAGTTCAAAAGCTTTTAAAATTATAAAAACAAACAAACTTAATATAATGAAAATAAGTTGTTCAACATTAATACAAAAATTGCAGTAGTCTGTCTAGCCTAGGTTTAATGGTTAATCTCATCCTTTAATATCATACCACTCTTGGTTCAAGAGTGGAATCAAACTAAATTCCCCTGAATCAAAACACCCTTTAGCTTGAAGAGTGAAAACATGACACAAATAACAATTTGAAATGAACGATTCTTCCCTCAGCTTTATAATAACAAAGCAAACTATTAATGAAATTGACAAATAACACAGCATCTCCTTACGAATAATCAAACTCCTCCAGTATATGCAAAATATAATCTTTTCATCTGCCCAGATAAAGTTTAACATTAACACGCATAATATTAAAGGTGAACAAGACTACAGCAGTTACAGAAAGCATAAGCAACCGAATAGTAATCCATTGATAAAATTTCAAAGTCTTATAACAAAAACAAGCAAAGATGCTATAAGAGTAAGTACTGAATTCTCTGGATTAAATTAACTCATAAAATGACTATGCTACTAAAGATAAATTTGACACAAATCAACACGAGGCTTCGATAACAAATCAAAGGAGAGATTCATCTTAGCCCCATCGGAGAGTGACATTTACTCTTCTTCACTGGCTGTTTCACCACTCTTCTTGTTATGCTTCCTCGCATACCTCTGGTTCCTCAAAAACTTGGGATCCATCTACAGTTATTGCCAACAATAAACCATTAAAAAAAAAAACATTTCGGAAAATACGTAAATGCAAATCAGTCGAGAAAGAAAAAGCCAGAATAGTGAAAGAAGAGAGTACCCCTTTGGTGGAAGTGTGGCGATGCCTCTTTGGCTTTTTGATGCCATTCTTGTGGGCCTTGTAGGACTGGTTGTGAGCGGTGTGGTTCTTCGACTTTGCCATCTCTGCAATTCAATGCACAAAAGTTACACAACGAAGAGGGAACACAAAGTGTGAAAATGGCGAATGAAATTAAAGAAATCGAACCCTAATCGTGAAGATCCGGTTGCGCTAGGGTTTTCTGCGGAACAGAACTTTGATGAAGAATAGATAGCTATATATGTTACCTCCTGCTGAGGCAAAACCCTAAGATCACTGAAAAAATGACGATAGTACCCTTTGCTTATCGCAACTGGAGTGGGTTACGGTAAGGGAATACATGGGCTTTCGGCCCATGAGAACAAGATGCTTGGGGCCCAAGGATTACAATATTTTTTTATTTGAATGCTTTGTGAAATGCCTGAGAGTTAATTTAAATCTGAAGTTGTTTTGGGAATAATATTAAAAAAAATATTTTCTATTTTTTTTTGTTTTTAATTTCATAATTTTATCGAATAAATCACATATCAATTTTATATTATTAAAATAATTTAACGATTAATTTGTATTAAGTTTGAAGTTTGTTCATTAGCATAATTGAGTTTAATTAAGTAAGAAATTTGATTGAATCGAAGGAGTTATGTTTTTAATAGTTTATGAATAATTAAATAGATTTAACCTCTTAGTAATTTAAATTAAAAATTATTGTTTTGAATATTTAATGGAGTAATATTGATAATGTTATTTTATTTGCATAGAATGAAAAAAAAAGTTAACAGTAGAGAGAGGTTGTTTTAGAGGAATGGGTCCCTCCCTCGTGTTCTTAGTTAGATGTGGTGTTTGGAAGAAAAAAAGAAAAAAGAGGAGCATTTGCATTCCTACCACATGCGTTTGAAACGCTGAATTAATTGCCTAAAAAGACAATTAATCTAAGACTTGGTTCGGTGGGATCTAGGTTAGCTTCCCTTCTCCTATTCGATCTGGGACTTTTCTTTTCTCCCCAACATCAACACCGACACCACACCTACATCTGCAATTCAAGCATGTTCCTCTTCGACTGGTTCTATGGAATTCTAGCTTCCCTCGGCCTTTGGCAGAAAGAAGCCAAGATTCTCTTCCTCGGTCTCGATAATGCTGGAAAGACCACCCTCCTTCACATGCTCAAAGACGAGGTTCCTTTTCCCTCGCATCAAATAAATACCCTTTTTTTTCTTTTTCTTTACTGAAAAAAGTTTTTATCTTTTCGATGCAATTGCAGAGATTAGTTCAGCACCAGCCGACCCAACACCCCACTTCGGAGGAATTGAGCATTGGGAAGATCAAGTTTAAGGCTTTTGATTTGGGGGGTCATCAAGTTGCCCGTAGAGTCTGGAAAGACTATTATGCCAAGGTCAATGTCTTCAATCATTTTGGGTTATCAATTTCGGATTGTTCTTTTCCTTTTCAATGATAATTTTTTGTAATATGCAAATGGGTTTTTTTAGTTTGTTAAAAACGAGACTTGGTTTGGTATGCCTTACATTAATAATTGGACCTACTTGGATATCATCTGTGTCCCCTACTATGTAATATACTTATGCATTGTTGTTGTTAGCGCCTTGGGACTATTTGCTTTCAGTTGGAATTGAATGTGTAGATTTGTGATTTCTCTTTTCAAATCTTTATATTTTGCGTCTGGAAAATTGTATTTCTTATGTTCTTCTGAAGAAAAGGGGTTGATTTTTTCAGGGGGCGAGGGGGCATTTGTTATCCCTCTGTCACCAATTACTCCCCCTGCTATACATATGCATGTTTTCAAATGTTTCTGGATAATTTCATAGTGTTGTTTTGCTTTCTGTTGGATGTGATGCAACATTGTCGTTTGATTCTTGGTCAAACGTTTTCTCTCCTCCTAAATGGAAGGTCTTTGGACTTGCCGACTTGTTGATGTTTTGTAGATCCAGTGGCTGTACGGTTGGCTTATTCATTATTGTTCACTTCCTATTTGATGTGCCTGCCAGCTTTTTATACGAGTTGCTTTTTCTCTACTCCACTTTCCTGTCATATTTTGCTGATGTGTTGTTGCTGTTCTGAAACCCTTTAAACTTCCTAGTTTATATCAGATCATGGCTTCGTACAACTTTGTCTCATCTATTCCTCTTGTTGAAGATATGATGTAATTTTTTTAACTCAACTTACAACTATCTTGATTTTCATATAGGCTCACTGATTTAGATTTCATATTGTGTTTATGATCTGATTCATGAGAGGTAAATATTGACTGTGAACATTTTACAGACAACACTTGTGTCAACATTGTAGGGTGTGTTTTAGTAGTATATTTCCTGATATGTCTAACACATTCCTGATGATTTAGAAAGAAAAGAGCACACAAATAAGGAATTTATAGATCTCTGGAAGAGCTTAGGTATTACATTTCCTAATAAGTAGATCAATATAGTTATGAAGCAGTGAAAATTCTAAGTTGATACATTCTCTCAGTCGCAAGGGCAGAGAGATATTCAGTAAGATAAACATGCAGTTAGTTCGATGGTTATTATGAAGTGTTGTTTAAATCATCACCTATCAACGTTCCCAATTCGAGTATATACGTTTTTGTTTCACAATTATTTTCTGCCAGTGTGTCGTGCATGGCTAGTCTTCCATTGAGCTATAACTTATTGATGATGGTTGTTTGTAAACAAATACCTGATGTGCAATGACTAGAATGGTGCTTAGAATTATTTGAAAATGCTTTAGAATTCACAAATTCACAATCACTTTGGTTTTCCAGGTGGATGCAGTAGTTTACCTGGTTGATGCCTATGACAAAGAGAGGTTCACGGAGTCGAAGAAGGAGCTTGACGCCTTGCTTTCGGATGAATCTTTGGCAAATGTTCCATTTCTTGTGCTAGGGAACAAGATTGACATTCCATATGCTGCATCAGAAGAAGAGCTACGTTATCATCTGGGGCTGACCAATTTCACCACAGGGAAGGGGAAGGTCAACCTCACAGAGTCCAACCTTCGGCCTCTGGAAGTGTTCATGTGCAGCATTGTCCGGAAAATGGGATATGGAGATGGCTTCCAGTGGGTCTCTCAATATATTAAGTAGATTCTGTCATAATTTCCCCCTTTCTTTGATCTACTAGCACAGTCTGCAGTTACATCAGAAGAGGTTTTATCTTTGTTTTTGCTTTTGATGATTTCATTTTGATTGATTATTTGATACAACTGCAGTGATGTTATGTGTCACAATTTGTATCTTTAGAAGTTTTCTCTTGTCGGGGGATATTTTCTGTTTGAAACACTGGATTCTGTTGTAGGGGGTAATGTATGATTTTGATGAAACACAGTAATAAATCTGGTGATGTCTTATTCCACATTTTCTCTCTTCTCTCTTTCTTTCTCTTGTGATCTCATCATGTTTGACAAATATGAAAACTGAGAGAAAGGACATCTGAATTCGTTTGTGATTATTTAGTAAAATAATATGATAAGTTAACCTTCAAAATTATATACATTATAAAAAAATGTGGACATACATATGTTATATTGGATTAACTATAATAGAATTTTGATTTTACTAAATATGAAATCATGTGTTTTTTTAAATAGGATTATTAAATTACTTGAGTACATAAAAATTAGAATTAGAATAAGAAATGGATATAAAAAAGTTGATTAATAATGTAGTTTTGGAAATTAAATTATTTGAAAAAGAGTAAATTGATAAAAGAAATTGTCACACTATTCTTTTGTTATAGCATGCTATTGTTTAGATTTATTTAAATTGATTAAACTTAAAAATTATGTAATGTCTAATACAATGATTTTGTAATGTGATAGTGATTGTTACAGTTACTCTTGGGTGTATATTTTGTAATAAAAATATATATTATGTTGTCAATATCTAAATTCAATAAATACGATTTTTTCCCCAAAAGGTTTAATATGTTACGGTAAATTTATTTTTACTATATATAAAATATTTTTAATATATATGTTAGTAATTTGGTTTACATATAATTTGTTACTTTATATGTAAATTGTAGTGTAAATTGTTGTAGGCACAATTAAATTAACTTTCTTGAATTCTATTAAAATAAAAAGAGAATTGTAGCACCATTTAAAAAAAATATGTTGTATGCTGTTTTCTTTAAACTAAAATATTTATGATATTTTTATGATGTATTTTGAAAAATAATTCAAGCGATTTTAATGTATTTTATTATGAGAAAATAATTAATTACATTATATATTTAATTCTACTTGTGTAGAAAAAAGAATTACTTTGTTATTTATTGTAATTAATTTTTTGTTGATTATATTTTATTATACTTGTTATTGTAAAATTATTATTATTTTAATAAAATTAAATTATTATTGTTATAAATTATCTATGTTGCAAATTTAAATTATTATTATTATATAAATGTATCACCGAAAGGTCGAACATTCGTGTACACGTGTCATAGTCATTCGACTTATCGGTTTATTTTGCACCATGTCTTGCTAGAGAAATTGGTTAGCGAATATTATACAATAATTATGCAAAAATCATGATTAAGTGATAATTGTACTTCATTGGACAACATTCTTACCCCAAACTTGGGGCTATAAATAGATGAGTCTCTCTTTTTGTAAAAAGGGAATGAATATTGTTTTCGCCGGTTGATCCAACCGCCATTGACTTTAAAAGCAGATGGTGACTCCTTCTATTTCTTGGTGGTTTCTGCTCTCTCCTTGGGTGGTCAAGGGTGGCTCCGTTGAAACAGAGGGGGCACTACCTATTGATTGCACTCCGATGATCTAGTCAATACTAGACTAAGAAACAATAAGTATGTAAAGCAGTTTCAGTCTTAGAAACAACGTACCTTTCTAGAGTTCTTACCACCCTTTATGTTCGTTGTATCTAGGTCAACTCCCTGTCCCACGAGAATCTTTCCTTAAGTGAAATTAGGGTTACTGGCGAGACATCTTGTGACGCGTTGTACAATCTTAGCGTAGCCGCTGCACAGGACTTTCCTCTTCTGGAGTGCAAAATCTTAACAGTATGGCCGCTAGGGTACCAACTCATGCACCAATGATGTGGGACCATATGTTCTATGGGCGCCTCCAAGGGATACTTACTTATGCTAGACCAGAACGTACTATACACACCACATGCATGAACTCTCCCATGACTTAGGTCATTCTTACGTCTAGGTGATAACTCATCATTATTTCTGGGGGTCCACTTACGTGGCCCATTAATGCGACCAAACCATCAAGGTCCGATGTCAATGTCTGATGCCGATGTTTGACGCTGATGTCTAACGTTTGTCCAGTACACAAGCCCCCCAGGCTCGAGCTATAACTTGTTTCAACAAAGAGGCTAAGTGATCGCCCACGATGACCTACGTGGCGAACGAGCGACAGGACGTGCACAGTGCGCTGAGGTGACATTTTACCATACTTTTTGTCCAACGTACACGTGGCAAGATCAACGGTCGAGGCTCGTTGCCGCTTGCGCTTCTCTGATAACTTAAACCCCTTAAACCTTACGCTCCTTTCACTGTTCCATTACTTTCTCTTAAGCATTTTCTCGAAACCCTTCATTTCTCAGAATGTTATGTCTCCCTTCCTTACTCACTTCAACTCCTCGAAGCGTAATCATTCTAAGGTATGGTTTTAATTTCGTAACTGCCTTTGCTTTACCATTTCGACGTTCTTAATTTGCCTTAACTGTTCTGGGACTATTTAGGTTTTCTGCATTTTATGATTTTTGTTCTTCGCTTTCGTGTTTCTCTGCTTTTCGAATGCTTTGAAGTGCACCATTTCTTTCTCTGAACTTTGCCTTTTTCTTATTTTTTCCTTCTCCTTCTTTTAGCTCTTCTTCCTAAGATGGCTCCACCGAAACCTACTCCAAACCCAACTCCTTCTCTCGACTATAAATCCTTATATCGTTGGGAACCTGACGATCTCTTAGCCGAAACCTCTAGCTTTACCTCCCTTGCGAGCATAGCAACCTATATGAAGAATCTGCCATAAATCCCGCGTCTTTGGGAAGGAGCACGATAGATACGTGAGGGTCGTGCCCTGTAGGTTAGATGAACCTGTGTGTTCTGACGAGTCGTCGGACCCAGAGAGACCCTTCTGTTTCGTCTACTCAACAGTCTTCAAGAGACTTAGACTTCGCCTACCCCTTACTGGCTTTGAGCACGCCCTTCTTACTGAAGTCAATGTGGCCCCTGCCCAGCTACATCCCAACAGCTGGGCATTCGTTAGGGCATTCTCCATTCTCTGCGACCACTTTGGCCATACGCCGTCGGTGGATGTCTTCCTCTCTTTTTTTGAGGCCAAGAGTCCAGGGAAGAAGCTATGGGTGAATTTCAATGGGGTCACTGGAAGGGTATTGTTGACCCTCTTCCAGCAATCGTATAAGGGCTTCAAAGGGAAGTTCTTCAAGATACGGTGCAGTAAGTCAGACCTCACCCTCTTGGATGGGTTCCCTCTTTATTGGGTGAAGGAATCTGGGCTCAAGAAATCCAGAAACCTCGAGGACTTACCCACGCGGGAACGAGAGGTGTGCACTTTCTTCTCATACTTGGGAGCAGTGTTTAGCACTGTCGAGCTGCTCAAGCTTGAGTACAACCCTAAGGCTCTTAAGGGCTATATTGGTATCCCCTCTCTCCCTGTTTCTGCTTAAGTTTCTCTTTGCATGTGTGCTTTACTGGTCTAGATTCTTATGTTATGTTCTCTTCTTATGCATGCATGGTACTTAACGCTGAGAAAAGGAGGCAGTTGGTTGCTGTGACGACTCAACTTAAGGCTACTCCTGGCCCCTCTGCTCCTGATCCTTCTACCCCAACCCCCGTAGACTAAAGGCAAAAAGGGGTGGTTGAGGTCGCCGCTTCTGAAGATGAGAACCCTTGCTTAAGTCTCGTCTTCAAGAGGAAATAGAAGGTTGATGTTGTTGAAGATGGATGAAGTCTCTTCTCTACCTAGTGTTGTGTGTGTTTGATGTAGAAAAATAGCTAGTTTGCTTTGAAGTTTGTAATAGGTTTAGATGATCTTGTATGTAGGCTTGTAATTGTGTAAGGTCCTTTTGCTGTATGACCCATCCTAGATGCCTAACCAAGTCTAGGTCAAGCACATGATGTGGTTAAAGGGTTTTTGAAAAGCTTTTAAAAGTGCTCTTAAAGAATCGGTTTATTTCTTCTCTGTTAAAAGGCTTTTCTAAAATTCTGTTAGGGCACCACAGGTAAAGCTTAGTTAGTTATTTCAGTTAAAGCTGAGCTGGCCTGTTTGCTATATTTTAATCTGTTTCACTGTGAAAGAACAGGTTTATTCTTTGGTTAGCTGAAAGGTTTTTCACAATTTAGTTAGGGCACCAAAGGTACAACTCATACAGTTATTTCAGTTAGCTGAGTTGGCGGTTTTCACAAAATAAATCTGTTAAGTTCAAAAATGAATCTGTTGTTTTCATAACTGTTTTTCAACTGTTTTTTGAAAAGAAGTTAGAAACTGTTTTCTATATAAAAAAAAGTCTCTCTCACATGAAAAGGTGCTGAGCAATTACGTTTTTGACAAAGATCAAACATTTTCCATGTGAGAAGAAGGATTGAAAGATTTTTGAAAGGTTTTCCAAAGAGATTTTCAAGTGTGCTTGTTCTAGGAAACCTTTGATCTTGGTGAAGGTGCTAGTGCAGTTCTGCAGCAAATTGAACTACTGGTTTTAAGTTCTTGCATCTTCTTTTCAGGTGTAATCTTTCCTTTATTCTGGTTTGTAAAGGTGTAAGTGTTAGTCACTCCTTGATAGGGTTTCTTGGAGTGCAAGGTGTGCTGAAATAGGATTTTTCAGCATTGATTGTGTTGTTCTTGTAGTGTTCAAGAACTGTTGTGTTTGTAAGTAATTGGTACTGTTTTTAGTGGATTCCACCTTGGGGTAAGGTGAGACTGGACATAGCTCTGTATGAGTGAACCAGTATAAAAACTTGTGTGCCTTTTCTTCTCATCCCTGCACTCATTTCTGGTTTTGCTTAATTCTGTCAAGAACTAAATCTGTTCTTTTGAAATTGAATCTGTTAATTCTGGGTTTAAGTAAAAACTGTTCTTCCTGATTTGTTAAAGTTCTCTAATCACAAACAAGACAGTTGTATATGATGGTTTAAGTGATCTGTGAACAAACAGTCTAATCATTAAAATCTGAGAAAGAATCATTCTCCTTAAAACCTTGTGTTGAGTAAATTTGTTTGATTTCTAAGCATAGTTGTATCCTTCATCCTCATAATATTCAGCTAATCTGATTCTGGTATAATTCTCTGTTGATCACAATTTTATATTGAAAAAATTCAAATTGTGCTAGACTGCTCTGAAGAATCAATCTTTTTCATGTAAAAACAATCTGTTCTTTTTGCCTCTGGTATACTGAAAATTGTGTGTTCTTGCGAAAATTTTATAAGCTCAATTCACCCCTTCCCTCTTGAACTTAGACACTAATAGACCCAACAATTGGTATCAAGAGCTAGGGCTTGTATTTTGCTCAAGTGTATGCATGATGTCTGAGTTTAAAATGCCTTTTGCTGAAGGTGCGTCTATTAATAGACCTCCTATGTTTGGTGGTGTTAACTATGCTTTCTGGAAAATCAGGATGAAGATCTTTATGGAGTCTATTGACATGGGAATCTGGGATGCAGTGGTCAGTGGACCTTTTATACCTATGCAGGTTGTCAAAGATGAAACAATAAAGAAGCCTTGGTCTGAATGGAGTGAAACCGAGAAGAAGAAGGCCCAATATGACTCCTTAGCCAAGAATATCATCACCTCTGCATTGGACATGGATGAGTTCTTTAGATTCTCTCAATGTAACTCAGCCAAAGAGATGTGGGATGTACTAGAGGTGACTCATGAAGGAACTGATGATGTGAAACGGGCAAGGAAGCACTCACTAATTCAGGAGTACGAGCTGTTCAGAATGCAATCAGAAGAAAGTATTGCAGATGTGCAGAAACGATTTACACACATTGTAAATCACCTCACTGGCCTTGGTAAAGTCTTTGACAAGGAAGAGCTTAACATAAAGGTACTAAAATTCCTTGATAGGAGCTAACAGCCTAAGGCAACAACAATCTCATAATCCAGAGATTTATCCAAGATGTCCACTGCTGCACTTTTTGGAAAGATGATAGAGCATGAAATAGAGCTGAAAAGATTGAAAGAACAAGAAACAGTGGAGAAGAAGGCCAAAGGAATTGCTCTGAAAACTACCATGGAACATGATACAAGTGAGGAAGAAGTTGATCCTGAACATGATGAGACTGTGAGTTTGCTCACCAGAAAATTTAGCAGGTTTCTTAGAAAGAAAAACCATGACAGAACTCAACAAAGAAAGAGGTACTCCAAACAACCTAGTGATTCAAATTCTTCCAATTACACGTGCTTTGGATGTGGTAAACTAGGTCATATAAAAGCTGATTGTCCAAACAATCAAAATAAAGAAAAATCAGCAAGCAAGAAGAGTGACAAAGGCAAAGGTAGAAGAGCATACATCTCATGGGAAGAAAATGATGTATCCTCATCCAGTAATTCCTCAACTGAAAGTGAAGAAGCAAATCTGTGCTTCATGGTGAATGATGAAGGATCCAACTCTGACTCAGTAAGTGATTTTTCCACTGATTCTGAAAACTATGATCAGCTGCTAATAGCTTTTAAGGAAACACACGATGAAGCAAACAGGTTGGCTATAATGTGTAATAGATTGAATAGAGTAAATAGGGTACTTGAACCTAAGGTCAAAGCTCTTGAAGAAGAACTGCACAAAGCTAAAACTGAATTGGTTAGCCTTGAATTAACATGTTTGCATGCATCAATTAAAACTTGTGATAATTGTAAGAAGCTGGAAAAACAGGTTGAATATTTGTTAAAAACACTTTCAAATTTCACTAAAGGAAGAGAAAATCTTGAAACCCTATTAGGTTCACAAAATGTTGTTTTCAATAAAAATGGTCTAGGATATAATCCTGGAATGAAAAGTAATGTGAAAAAGCTGTCCAGTTTCTTTGTTCCTTCCAAAACAGGTTTTTCTCTTTTAGTGATTCAAAAACAATGCATACTGCAACATGTTTTCATTGTATGAAATCTGGTCATGTATCTAGAACATGTAAAGCTAGGAGGTAACTTGTTCCTAAAGGATTGGCCAAATGGCTTCCTAAGGAAAGGTCTTAATCATGTTGGACCCTACACTAAAGGGGTACCATATGTGCTAAATCTGTTTTGTTGCAGAAAAACAGCAGGAAAAACCAGTGGTACCTAGATAGTGGCTGCTCAAAGCACATGACTGGTGATGTGACTCAGTTCATAAATCTGAAACTCAAAGCTGAAGGGCATGTCACATATGGAGATAACAATAGAGGAAAAATTCTTGGAAGAGGAGATGTTGGTACTAAAGACTCAACCACTATTGAGAATGTCCTATATGTTGAAGGGCTAAAACATAGTCTTCTAAGCATTAGCCAGTTGTGTGACAAGGGATACAAGGTCAATTTCGAAGCCAACACTTGTACAATTTCAAATGAAAATTCTGGTAAGGTGCTGTTCACTGGAAAAAGGGTAAACAACATCTATCTCCTAGACATTATAAAGAGTTGTTCTGAAAATGAGTGTTTGTTATCTAAAAATGATGAGTCATGGCTGTGGCATAGGAGGCTAGCTCACATTCACACAAATCACTTGAATAAGCTAAAATCTAAGGAACTTGTTTCTGGTTTACCAAACATAAAATTTCAAAATAACAGATTGTGTGATGCTTGTGTAAAGGGAAAACAGATTAGAACTACCTTTAAATCAAAAGATATGGTTTCTACAAATAAATCTTTGGATGTTTTGCATATGGACTTGTTTGGACCATCTAGGACTACTAGCTTAGCTGGAAATTACTATGCTTTGGTGATTGTTGATGACTTTTCAAGATATACATGGACTTTGTTTCTTGCTTCTAAAAATGATGCATATAAAGCCTTTAAGAAACTAGCTAAGGTTCTGCATAATGAAAATGAAAATAGGAGAAAACAGATTCGAAGTGATCATGGGGGAGAATTTCAAAATGCAAAGTTTGATAGATTTTGTGAAAAACATGGAATCACACATAGTTATTCTGCTCCTAGGACACCCCAACAAAATGGTGTTGTTGAAAGAAAGAATAGATCACTAGAAGAGTTAGCTAGGACTATGCTAAATGAATCTGGTTTACCTAAATACTTTTGGGCTGATGTTGTATACACTGCTTCTTATGTGCTTAACAGAACCTTGATTAGACCAATTCTTTAGAAAACTCCCTATGAACTGTATAAAGGAAGGAAGCCTAGCATTAGTCATCTTAGGGTATTTGGCTGCAAATGCTTTGTTTTAAATAATGGTAAAGATAATCTGGGGAAATTTGGTCCTAAATCAGATGAAGGAATACATATTGGTTATGCTATAAATGGTCATGCTTATAGAGTGTATAACAAAAGATTGCTTGCAGTTGAAGAATCTATACATGTTGTGTTTGATGAAACAGATTTTTCTGTGCCCAAATCTGTTTTGGATGAATTTGGTATGGATGATTTAAGAACCATTATGCAACAGAATCAATCTAGTGAGCTTGATGCTACTAATCCAAATTCTGTCAAACTGGGATGGATCTTTCCCAAACTGGGATGACAAAGACTATTGTTGATGGGAAGCTAGTGGACACGGTGATTCCTCCTTGTGTTTATTTGTAACCAGGCAAACATTTAACTAATCTGTACATATATCTCTTTTTATGAAGTTTTTTTCTCTTTCAATTTATCTCTTGTGTTTGTTGTTGGCTATCTTGCTTGTCTTGGATTAACTTTACTAACAATGCCTTATTGATTGTTCGTACCTTAGTAGCACACTTCTTTACCATATGCTTGATCTTATCCTTTTTCGATCTTTGACACATTGAGGTAGGGGTGATGTTCGCTCGAACCCTTGACTGATAGGAAAAAGGTTTGCTCGTTGTTCTCGACCTTGGTGCATAAGGACAAGGGAGACGTCTTCTTTCGAACCATGATACTCTTGACTTGGACATGTAAAGACCAGGAAGAGGTTCGCCTTTCTGTCCTCGACCTTGGCGTATAAAGGCAAGAGAGGTATTTAACTGGGAACCATACTGTTCTCGACCTTGCCTTTCAAAGACAAGGGAGATGTTCACTTTACCGGTCTTGACCTTGCCGCATAGGGGCAAGGGAGATTTTAAACTGGGAACCATACTATTCTCGACCTTGGCGTTCTCACTCAAGGGGGAGGCTCACTAAGAACCTTACTATTCTCGATCTTGGCGCTTTTACCCAAGGGAGAGGTTCACTTTACTGGTCTCGACCTTGTCGTATAGAGGCAAGGGAGATTTTTAACTGAGAACCATACTATTCTCGACCTTGACGTTCTCACTCAAAAGGGAGGCTCACTAAGAACCTTACTATTCTCAATCTTGGCGCTTTTACTCAAGGGAGATGTTCACTTTACTAGTCTCAACCTTGCCATATAGAGACAAGGGAGATTTTTAACTGTGAACCATACTATTCTCGACCTTGGCGTTCTCACTCAAGAGGGAGTCTCACTAAGAACCTTACTATTCCCGATCTTGGCGCTTTTACCCAAGGGAGAGGTTCACTTTACTGCATTGTACAACACACTTGCAAATATATCTTTTTTTTAACTGAATTTTTATTGGTTGACCTCGTTAAAAAACCCTTATAAGGGAAAAAGAGTGTCCCCTAAACTGTGTACAATGAAATAATTAACTGAAATAAAACTTTAAAATTGCTCTATTCCAAGTTCGAGGAGTCGTTCCTCCTTCTAGGGTCTCTAGCTTGTACGCTCCGTTCCCAAGTGCCTCTGTCACACGGAATGGACCAGTCCACTTGGGAGATAACTTGTTCTCTAGTTGGTAGAGGTGACCCTTTCACATTACCAAGTCGGCGACCTGGAACTGCCGAGGTCTCAATTTGGAGTTGTACTTGTACTCCACCTTTCTCTTCAAGGCTTTAGCCTTGATGCAAGCCTCATCACTGACTTCATCCAGTAGATCTAGGTTCACCTTTCTTTCTTCATTGGATTCCTCGGCCACGAAGTTCTGGAAATGTGGTGAACTCTCTTGAATTTCTACGGGAATCATTGCGTCCGAACCATACACCAAATTAAAAGGTGTTTCCTTGGTGGTGGACTGGGGAGTTGTGTGGTAGGCCCACACAATTCTAGGAACTTCTTCTGCCTAAGTTCCCTTGGCTTTTTCCAGTCTTCTCTTCAGACCCCGGAGCAGAACTCGGTTGGCAGACTCGACCTGCCCATTCATCTGGGGGTGTTCGACTGATGCAAACACTAGCTTTATTCCAAGTTTTGTGCACAACTTGCCCAACTGTTGGCTTGCAAACTGGGTAGCATTATCGGATACCAAGCGTTTTGGGATTCCAAACGACATACTATGTTCTTCCACACAAAGTGCTAGATCTTGTGTGTTGTAATTTGCGCAACTGGCTCGGCCTCTATCCACTTTGTAAAGTACTCAATCGCAACCACAAGGTACTTCATCTGTCGCACCGCTAAAGGAAATGGTCTCAGAATGTCGATCCCCCAGGTATGAAACGACCATGGGCTGTGGATCGATCGTAACTCCTCTAGGGGCGCGTTGTGCCAGTCAGCATGCCGTTTGCACTACTTGCATCGTTGTTCATACCTCGTGCAATCCTCCCTCATGGTTGGCTAGTAGTACCCCGCGCGAATGGCTTTTGGCGAGAGTGCTGGGCCACCGATGTGACTCCCACATATCCCTTCGTGGAGCTTTGTCATGATGTGCATGCATTGTTCACCACTTACGCAAGTCAGGATAGGGTGTGTATACCCATCTCTGAACAAATTTCCATCCACAAGGGTATACCTACTCGAGTTCTTCTTGACTACTATGGCCTCTGTGGGCTCCAGCGGGAGTATCTCCTTAGCAAGTAATGTCTGTAGGGTGTCATCCATGTTTCACTTTCTTCCACTAGGAAAACGTCCAACAACTCCTCCCTTGCTAAGGCGTATGCGCTTATTCTGGGTGTTTTCATCGTTTCCTGGGTCAGTGACCGGTGACTTCTCTTAATGCCTTTCGAGGTGCTTATTTGCTGGACTTCCGCTGTGCAACTTGAGGTGGTTCGAGGTGTCCTCAGGGTCTTCTGAATGACTATCCTCTGTCTGCCCCCCTTGCCAGAACTGGCGAGCTTTGCTAGCAAGTCAACTCGGACATTCTGTTCTCTGGGGACGTGTACTAGCTCGAACACCACAAAAGTCTCCTTTAGGATCTTGACATACTTTAGGTATGCGGCCATATGAGGGTCCTTGGCCTGGTATTCTCTCATAACTTGCCTTGTTACTAATAGGAAGTCATTCTTTGACAACAAACTCTTAGCACCCATCTCTTTGGGTAACAACATTCCTGCGATCAAGGCCTCATACTCAGCTTGGTTGTTACTAGCCTTGAAGGCGAACCGTAGGGCTTGCTCAACCAGCAACCCATTTGGTCCTTCCAAAATGACGCCAACCCCACTACCTTGTTGGTTGGAGGATCCGTCTACGAAGAAGACCCATTTGAAACCTGTTTCCTCTTGGTGTGCGACTGCCGAGGAGAGTTCTACTACAAAGTCAGCATTAACCTGACCTTTGATAGGTCTTCTTGGTTCGTACTGCACATCGAACTCTGATAGCTCAACCGCCCAATGCACCATTTGACTTGCCACATCGGGCTTCTGTAAGACCTTGCGAATGGGGAGGTCTGTCATTACTATTACGGTGAAACTCTAGAAGTAGTGGCGAAGTCTTCGCATTGAAAACACCATTGCCAGGGCTGCCTTTTCTATGGCTTGATACCTCACATCAGGCTCTTGCAGATCTTTGCTGACAAAATATATTGGCTTTTGCACATGGTCCTGCTCTTGGACGAGAACCGAACTGATCGCCCGATCTGTGATGGGGAAGTACAAACGGAGTGGGGTACCTAGTTGTGGCTTGCACAATACTGGGGGACTGGCCAGGTATTCTTTCAATTTGAGAAACACATCTTCACATTCCTTGGTCCATACGAACCTGTTATTTCACTTCAAACACTGAAAATAGGGATGCCCCTTATCCCCTCCTGCTGACACAAATCTGGACTAAGCGGTCATTCGCCCTGTCAACTGCTGCATTTCTTTCACTGAGATCGGACTTCTCATGGCTATAATCGCAGCGCACTTCTCAGGGTTTGCCTATATCCCACACTCAGTGAGTAGGAACCCTAAGAAATTTCTTGCTTCTACCCCGAACACACATTTTTCAGGGTTTAACTTCAACCTGTACTTGACTATAATGGTGAATAGCTCCTCCAAATTAGCAACGTGTTGATCCTTCACCTAGGAGGTGACCACCATGTCATCCACATATGCCTAGACGTTTCGCCCTATCATAGGAGTGAACACTCTATCCATCAACCTTTGATAGGTTGCACCTGCATTCTTGAGCCCAAAAGGCATCACCTTATAGCAGTAACAGGAGAGCTCTGTCATGAATGCCATCTTGCACTCGTCTCTGGGATGCATCCGGATCTGGTTATATCCAGAGAAGGCATCCAGGAAGCTAAGAAGCTTGCAGCCTGACGCGTTGTCCACCAAGGCGTCGATACTGGACAATGGGTATGAGTCCTTCGAGCAAGCTTTGTTCAAATCCGTGAAGTCGACGCACATCCTCCACTTACCATTGTCCTTCTTGACCAATACTACATTGGCAAGCCATTCGGGATACTGGATCTCCCTTATATGGCCAACATCCAACAACTTCTTGGTCTCTTTCCTGATGACCAGTCGCCTTTCTTCGTTAAACTTCCTTCTCCTCTGGTGTACTGGTTGAACTTGAGGGTCCATGGTGAGGTGGTGGCACAAGAAATCTGGGTTGATGCCAAGCATGTCTAAGGCAGTCTATTCGAAGGCATCCAGGTGCCGCGCTATCACCTCGACAATTTGGTCTTGTGCCTCCTGGCTCAGGGATCTGCCAAGCTTGAACTTCCTTCCCCCAATCTCCCTCTCCAGCACCTCCTCTGTTGGTTTGGGCCAATCTAATCGGGTAACCCGTTCCCCCTGGAGGTTGGTTGGTTACGGTGCACACCCCTCTCTTTGTCTTTAGGCTATTCTCATAACACTTCTTTGCTGCTTTCTGGTCAAACTTGATTGTTATTAATGTCCCCTCAAGGGAGGGTAATTTCATCTTCATATGCCTCGTCAAGGCTTCTGCCCTTGTTTTGTTTAGGGCAGGTCTGTCCAAAAGGATGTTGTAAGCTGAAGGGGCGTTGACAACAAGGTACCTTATGTTAACTGTGCGGGATGCGGTGCCATCCGTGAAAGTGGTCCTTAGCTCTATGTGCCCTCGCACCTCCACCTGGTCCCTAACAAATCCATATAGGCAACCGTCGTAAGGTCTCAACTGATCGGTCGACAGCTACAGCTTATTGAAGGTTGACCAGAACATCACATCTGCCGAACTTTCCTGATCGATGAGGACTCAATGTACCTTCCTTCCTGCCGTCACTACTAATATCACCACGGGGTCGTTGTCGTGTGGAACCACGTCTTGCAGATCAACCTTCGTGAAGAAGAGGTCGGATTCCGGGGATTGGTCGAGCTCTCCTACTTCTACTGTCATTACTTCCCTAACATATTTCTTTCGCTGGGAGGCGGTACATCCTCCTCCTGAGAACCCTCCAGAAATTGTGTTGATCTCTCTATGGACAGGTATTTCATGTCCCTGATCTCCTACGGGGATCACTGTCGTCGGGACCCCTTGATTCTCCTGCAAGTACTCCTTCAGGAAGCCATTCCTTACCAATTCGTCTAGCTGGAATCCTAACGCCAAACAGTTGTGCAGGCTATGGCCAAAGGCTTGGTGGAGTTCGCACCAGGTGTCTTTGCTGGGCCCTAGCCTCTTATCGGTCTTCAGTGGAGATTTCAGTCTGTCTGCCATGTTGGGGATGACAATAAGCTCTTTGAGGTCTATTCGAAAGTTGTGTCTGGTGGGGGTGCCTTCCTTTGTCTGCACCCTGGTCTGGGGTTTCCTTGTCTCATACGACGGCTGGTTCCTCGGGGCTTTCTTCTTTGTCGTGGGCTCGTGCACTCGCATGGGCTGAGAATGACCAGTTCCTCAAGGTCGGACAGGGCAAATGTTTCCACCCTTTTCTGTGACCTCTTCTTCTGCGACGATGTGGGCTACGACTCTGTGGCAGATTTCGTTGAATGTCTTTGGGCGACACTTTATCAGAGAATCACTGAAAGGTCCTGAGAGCACCCCTCATCTGAAGGCGTGTACCATCATATCTTCATCTTTAGTTTGCAGCTTCACCACCAGTGCCTCGAACCTGTTGAGGAAATCTTTCAAAGGCTCTCTCTGGTATTGCTTAACGTCGAAAAGATCGAATGAGACGGGAGCGGGAGCTTGGTTGAAAATGTACTGCTCTTTTAACAATGTTGAGAATTGATCAAACGAGGTAATGTGTCCATCAGGAAGGCTGATGAACCAGTCCAATGTCGTGCCTGAGAATGTACCCATAAATAGCTTACTGTGCATGACGTCGGTGCCTCATGAAATTATCATCTGGGTGTGGAAGGTCGTGATGTGGGCCTCTGGGTCTTCTACGCCTGTGAAGGTGATCTTTGTACCCATGAAGTTGGCTGGTATCACAGAGTCCATGATCGCCTGGGAAAATGGCATGGGGCGAGCCCTAACTGGTATGGGCGGAGTTCGCTCATCAGTGCGTTGTAAATCCCCGCGCAATTCTTCATTGGCTCTGCACAATTCCTCATTGTTTGCGCGAGACGCAGCCTAATCATCCTAGAATCTGTTCTGGCTGGCTGCCTGTTCGGCTTGAACCTCAGCCAGAATCCTATCTTGGTCAGCCTTGGACGCCGCTACGGCCTGTTGGAGAGCGCGAATGGTCTCCATTAGTTGTTGCATGGAGACGTTGTCTCCTCCTTCTAGTGCAGATGCACCTTGCCTCGTACTCCTCATGTTGCTGGATGGCTCTCAACATGATTGTGAGTGGGACCTAGTTTTATTGTGTTCCACGGTGGACGCCAAATGTTCTCGTTGGTTGATCCAGCCGCCATTGACTTCAAAGGCAGATGGTGGCTCCTCCTATTTCTTGGTGGTTTCTTCTCTCTCCTTGGATGGTCAAGAGTGACTCCGTTGAAACAGAGGGGGCTCTACCTGTTGATTGCACTCCGACGATCAAGTCAGTACTAGGCTAAGAAACAATAAGTATGTAAAGCAGTTTCAGTCTTAGAAACAACGTACCTTTCGAGGGTTCTTACTACCCTTTTATACAGACTGTATTTAAGTCAACTCTCTGTCCCACGAGGATCTTTCCTTAAGTGGAATTAGGGTTACTGCCGAGGCATCCTATGACGCGTTGCACAATCTTAGCGTAGCCGCTGCACAAGACTTTCCTTTTCTGGAGTGCAAAATCTTAACAGTATGGCCGTCAGGGTACAAACTCATGCACCAGCGCTGCAGGGCCATCTGTTCTATGGGTGCCCTAATTATTCACATGTCATGCATGCAGTCTCTCCAAGGGATAATTATTTGTGCTAGACCTGAACGTACTATATACACCACATGCATGAACACTCCCGTGACTTAGGTCCTTCTTACGTCTGGGTGATAACTCACCATTATTTCTGGGGGCCCACTTACGTGGCCCATTAATGTGACTAGACCACCGAGGTCCGATGTCAATGTCTGATGTCGATGTCTGACGCCGATGTCTGAGGTCTGGCCAGTACAAATATCATACATAAAATACTTATTCTATTTTGATCTCTAATGTTTTTTTTTGGATTTGAAGATGAATTTGAGAGAGTGAATTTAAGAGGATTTGAAGTGAAAAATAATTAAAAGTGAGGTTATCTAGACTAAGGAAAAGATGATGAAATGAAAGAAAAGTTTATGAAAGTTAATTAGTGAGCGAGGTGATAAGTGTAATTGATAAAATAATTTTTTTAAATAGATACAAGTATATGATTACAAAGTTACCTTTGTGGTTAAAATTAAATATGATTAAATTATTTTATATATAAACAAATTAAATTTTATATAAAATTATTTTACAATTTTTTTGGGCACATATATTTTGCATAAATAAAATATTAAACTATTAAAAAATCTTAATGAATATAAATATAAATATTTAATGTCATACTTAAAAGAAAAATATGAAATAAACAAAATTCTTAAATTATTCAAAATTCTAAATAAATATAAATTTAAATGATTTAAACTCAATATTTAAATAAAATAAAAAATAAAAAATAAAAAATTCTTAAATTATTTTAAAGCTTAAATAAATAAAAATCTAAATTAAATTTTGTTCATTCCAATTATAAGAGCAACTGTGAATATATGTAAACCCTAGAATATAAATTGGAATTGTTACACATATATTTTCTAATAGAGTATCTTATCCATATCTATATAGATATTAGAATACCAATACTATAAAACAAAAACAATACTATAACAGAATTTTCAAAAAATTCTCGTGCTTATTTTCGTATTTAAAAGATAAAATAAATAATTTTTTAAATTATTCAAAATTTTAAATAAATACAAATCATAAATGATTTAATGTCATCTTTAAATAAAAATCTGAAATAAATAAAATTTTTAAATTATTCAAAATTTTAAGTAAATATAAATTTAAATTATTTAATATATAATTTTAAAAAATTAAAATAAATAAATTACTTAAATTATTTAAAATCTTAAATAAATACACCATTTTTGGGAGTAACATAACATGGTGTTGGAATAGATAATAGTTAAACCATTACATAAATTTTCATATAAACGTGATGTCAAAGGTCTTGTTTTTTTTACCATTTTTTTTTCTTGTCTCGTCATTGATTAATAGTTGTGATTGTTTATGCTACAACGAGTTTATTTAAATTGATAAATTTATTGAAAAAATTAAAATTAATTTTTTTTTTATATAAATACTAAATAGATAGTTGTAAAAATAATAAACAAACAAAAGAAAATAAAGTAAAAAAATAATAATAACACCGTGTTAAAACATTCTCAATTTGAGAAGTACAAACTAATGATCTAGTCTAAAAAATGTCTTTAATATGAAAATAGAATTATCATATTTGTTTTTGTTTTACTGTATGAGGAAAACACTTACGTAGTGTTTGGATTAGGGAATGACACTGTAGCACAGACGGATTACTGCTTTTGTGAGAGGGGGAGAGTGAATGGAAAGGATAGTGGATTGAGGGTGCTCTCAAATATGAAGAGAAAGGAGAGTGAATTTTGTTGAAAGTCACGTAGGATATAGTGAAAGACCATGATGCCCCTTACTTTATTCACGTTACATAGTTGCATACTGTCATTACACCTTTGCATAGAGCAGCATCAACAAGCACCACATGCACCACATCTGTCTAGCCTTCTCACCGAGAGTTGCATTTATATAGAGTGCTTGGAGAAGGTCTTCAGTAAGCATAGAGGTAGGAGAGTGAGTTTGGTAGTTCATCTTTGGCTTGAGGTTACGTTTTTTTCATTTTAGTTTCATGCATAATCGATTATCATTGGAAATGAACGCACTACATAATCGATTATGTAGTTAAAAACAGTTGATAATCGATTATGGTCATGACATAATCGGTTATCTGAGATTTTTTGCCAAGCATAATCGATTATGGGAGCTGTGTTATTTTGAACATAATTGATTATCTGTAAGCATAATCGATTATGTTAGATTTTTAACTGCCTGCAAGAAAAGTCGATTATGTCTCTTATCGATTATGTGTTTTTTTTAAGACAATTTATAATCGATTATGTTCATGGTTTTCCAAATTTTTTATTTTCTGAGTTTTTTTTTGAATATTTTTTCAGACACACTTTGAATATTTTAAATATTTTTTGAATATTTAAAATGATCTAAATAAATTACATTAAATAACAAAGTTAATTTAAATTAATAAAATGGAAAATAATAAAATCATATTTAAATAATGGAAAGTTAATTTTACATTATTTTTTCTTTTATTTATAATTAAAACTTTAATTTATTTTAATTAAATAAAATGTCCACAAAATTAATTATCATTTATTTCTTTTTTTATATATACAAGGGTAAATTTGTAATCTTACAATTTACACAATTAAAAATAATTCAAAATATCCTTACAACCATCACATCACATCACTCACATATTTCAATAAATTTTCTTCAAACATCCACTCTAACATACCTCGATCAAAACACTCTCAACTTTCTTCACACTTTGTTCACAAATTTTCACATTTCCACTCTCCCACACCCTCAACTTTCCACTCCTTCACACCCTCTAATTCAAACAAAACATTAATCTCATCCAATAAAGATAAAATACAAAGTTTTCCCGACATCTTATTAGACTTTATAATCTTACACTATTAGTGGATTCTCTTATTTATTATTTATGTTCTTGTCACTTTATTGTTTTTTTAATGAATAATTAATGTTGGTAATATTTTCAAGATACTTTGAAAAAGACAATCTTTAACTTCAAGATTTTGGAATGTTCACCATTGAATAGATTCAATTGATCAATTTCTAAGATTCATTGGTTATAATCTCAAAGGAATTCTGCACAAAATTTTTGTAAAAGTAAAAAAAAAAATTGATGAGAGAAAATAGTTGGGAAAGAAAAAGTAAAAGAAAATTTGATGAGAAAAAATACTTGGAAAAAAAGCAAGATGTTAGTGCAGTACATTTGGCTTATGGAGTTGAAAAGAATTGAAAAATGCCTTTCACACACGCCATTCTTTTCGTAGTTATGTGACAACAACTTTTCACATACGTGTAAATTTTACTTGTTCTCGTTTAGCTTCTTCCGGAGCTAACATTTTCAGAATAATCTCTGCTTTTATTATTTATTATATATCATAACTGTTAAACCCAGTGACGCGTACCAACCAATCAAATCCGCACAACTGGAATTTTACCCCAATAACAGGCTGCTCCAGTGTCCCCTCTTCTACCCTCAATAAAACATTTCTGCTTCACTTTTCTCTGCCGCATCTCAGCCTATATCTTTCACCGGACAAGCCGGTCACCACCATTCGCTCGCCCTCAGTATATATATTCCGTTGTGATGAGGTAGTTGAAGGCAGAAAACATAAAGAAAATAGAAAAACAAAAGAAAACTGGTTCTTTTGGTGTTGCGTTTTCTTGGGTTTTCTGTGGATTCTTCTTCTGAATTAATACTTAGGAAGTCTAGTTTTTCTCTCTTGGCTTCACGGGTTGGAGTTTCCGGAGACTTTGACGGCGTCGGGGATTTTGTTCTTTATTTTTCACACCACTTGTGAACGTTTTCGAGAGAGAGGAAGATTATAAAAAAGAATGTTTCTTTTTGATTGGTTCTATGGAATTTTGGCCAGCCTTGGTCTGTGGCAAAAGGAGGCAAAGATTTTGTTCCTGGGGTTAGATAATGCTGGCAAGACCACTTTGCTTCACATGCTCAGAGATGAGGTTTTTTTCTTTAAACATTACTTTTTTTGTGATTTCTTGTTATTGGATTATTGCTCAAAGCTTTATCAGTTTGAAGGTTTTCTTTGACGATAAATTAAATTTATGCAGAGATTAGTTCAGCATCAACCTACCCAATATCCCACTTCAGAGGAGTTGAGTATTGGGAAGATAAAGTTTAAGGCTTTCGATTTGGGTGGCCACCAGATTGCTCGTAGGGTCTGGAGGGATTATTATGCTCAGGTTTGTATATCCTTTGTTCAATTGTTATTTCATTTTCTTGTTCAGTTTCATGTTTTTGAATACAGCACATTTGAATGACTTTAGTTATTACTATTGTTGTGGTTGTTATTGGGCGTGGTGGCATGTTAAGATAGTAGTTTGTAAGTTTACATCTTATTATTAGGTTTTTGAATTGATTGTTCAAAGCATGTTTGAATTTTGTGCCTTGTAAATACCATGTATCAATGCTGATTCTAAATCTGAATCATCATGCCTTTTTCTGAGCCCCGTTTTGTTGCTTTTTACCAATTGTTGTTGGCATTAGCTGGTTTTTTGGCCAATTAAGAAAAACAGTGCTGCTTAGCTAGTTCTGAAATCAAACATTGACATGGACATTATTTAATTTTGGAAAAATCATGCACCTATCATTGATCAAAGTTTTGTCGTATTATGAATTATAATTTGCATGATGATATCATGATGTAGGTGGATGCGGTTATATACCTGGTTGATGCATATGACAAAGAAAGATTTTCAGAATCAAAGAAGGAGCTGGATGCTCTTCTTTCTGACGAGTCACTTGCAAATGTGCCTTTCCTTATATTGGGAAACAAGATTGACATACCTTATGCTGCCTCAGAGGATGAGCTTCGATATCACATGGGCCTCACTAACTTCACCACAGGCAAGGGCAAGGTTAATTTGGCTGAATCCAATGTTCGTCCTTTGGAGGTTTTCATGTGCAGTATTGTCCGCAAGATGGGGTATGGTGAAGGCTTTCAGTGGCTCTCTCAGTACATTAAATAGAATACATCATGCGTGCTTCTACTTCTTCATTATCATCATGTTAATGCAGTCTCCATATTAGTATACTGTAGTTTCTAGACCTATCTGCTCATGTAAATTGAAAGCTTGAAAATGGTGGTTTTACTTTTTGTTATGAGACATGGTGGTTTCTTTTCTTTGGGTGGCAGTTGCAAGCTTGTGTTGCTGTTCTATAGGTTATTAAAATTACAGGATTAATAAATGGTGGCTTGAATGTTACTAGGTTCGACACTGCTTTTCGTTTTTGTTGATAGTGTTCGGGAAATTCGTTCACATGGGTCACAAGGAGAATGTTTTTGGTGGTAGATAATCTTAGGATACTTTTGCCAATCTCACGTTTTCAAGAAAAAGCGGATTGAAAGATAGACTTATAAGTCACTGAAGTCCAAGTCAGCTTAAATGTACTATGCGTTTATTCATGATTGCAATAAATTTGGTACCCAGTTGAGTTATTTGAAGAGAACAACTTATTTATGTATTTGGGTTTTGACTTTGATTCCTCAATTTAATGAAAATATTTGCACTCAAACACAATTCTGAAATAAGTACTTTTGATTAAGAAAAATGTGTAGAGGCTTGCTTGAAGTACATGAATCACTTAATTATTCTTATTTGATAATTATACAACGAGTAATTGTTGTATGTCAAAGGTCACGTCGATCACTTAAAAAAGTTATGACTTTTATATTTTAATCTTAATTTTTCTCGTAAGTTTTAGTAATGATCTGTTTCTAATTTCGAATAAAATATCCTTATAATTTTGTTGGTCTCCATTCAAATGAAGGTAGAAGTGCTTAACATAAGGCAGTGTAAAAAATGAAAGGGCTTGTTTTATTTGAAGTAAAAGTTATATGAATACGACTTTAAGAAACAAAAAACATGATTTATTATTAATTTACATAATTTATGTGAAATTTATCAATCTATTTTCCACTCATTTCACATAAAATCACAGTCGCCGTTGTTCTCTCTACACACATAAACAATCCCAGGTTTACTTTTTATTTAATAATTTTTTGCAAATAGAAAGATCTGTATGAGAATTTGTAGAAATATACAGTACTCAAACGTGTTAAAATTCCTCCAACAGTCTTTTTCTATATATAAGATGAAAATTTGAATTCCTACGGGTATAACAAGGGACCTACCAACTATCTACCAACTGTCATATATTGTTTATGCAAATATAAACCTGGTTGTTATGGATATATGTGTAATGCGATTTATTAAGAAAAATGTGACATGAAGTTGTAAGATTCTCATTGTCTCTATTTATAATAACCAAAATTTTCAAAAGAAAATAAAATAAAAATATATAGAAATAAATAGGAAGATTCTGAAGATATATTTTTCTATGGAGATATTGAAAATACATTTTATTCTAATAATTTAATATTTACACCACCTTAAAGTCTTACAAACGTGTATTAAAAATAGCAATGAATGGACAAATTATTGTTACAGTTGGGCGCTACTGAATTAGATTTATTTTAAAACAGTTATTCGGATGAGTGTGATGTAAGAACCTTTTAATCATCAAAGAGATCACTGCTATTTGATATGGTAAGAAACAAAAAGTTTATTTGTATACAGATGGGCTAATTTTGAAGATGTGTTGGCGCCTTTGGTTGCCTCAGCTCCTATCTTTGAGGCAAAAGGCCAGGCTTAGCTCTAACTATTCTAGTATTCTGTAAATCTTTGGGGTGGCACAGTGTTTCAGTTGAGAGCCTAGATCTTTGCATTAGAATATAATGAACATAGTTGCCCAATGACACATAAAAATCTAAGATATTAAGTGAGTCTGAAAGGGGGTCAAAGGGAACTTACAAGATCCACAGGATATATAATAACAGATTGCACCCTAAAACAAGACTCTGTTTGGGTAAACCTATGCCTTCAGTTCCATATCAACTTCAGTACTAAGAAGTTCTTCGAATTCCCGATCCAGCTGCACAAATGAATAGTCAACAGGTGAAAAAACATGCAAAACCAAATCCTCCAAGTACTAATGAAATGTATAATTTTTCTGTCACCTTTGCTTGATCTAGAGCTAATTTCATCCTCCTATACTCTTCTTGTGCTTTCTTGGATCGGAACATAGCCTGAACCCTCACCACAGATCTCTCAACACGTTCTTCAGCCTGTCTCCTACCAGTCTGAAAGAATTCCTCCTCTACAACACTTTCCTTATCCTGATCTCCGGTTCCCACCTCAACAGTTCTGACCTGGAGCCCTCGAAAACCCCTTCTCTTCAACCGCCAACGCAGCACTGCTTTCTCAACCACACTTACAGACCAAAGAATTTGGCGATAATGCTTCCGCAGTTGAAAGCACCGGAAAGCAGCCTGCATTGTAACAAAGGTGTTAGTCAATTTATCCAACCAAATGTTAACATGTGTCAACTAGCAGAGAAGATTTTACTTGAATTTTAACAGCCTGACGACGCATGAGGAGAAATTCTTTCCGAATCTTCCATGTACGGAATGTACACTGAATGCGAGCAGCAGCTCCCATCATTTTCTTTGTCTCGAAGTTCCTAAAGGCATGCTGAATTTTCATTGCTGCAACTATTTTGCGTGCTTCAGCCTCTGGATTGGAAGACATAACTGCGTTAGTTCTCAGTTTTAGATTGTGCTCCCTAAATGCAGTCTGTATGCGGGCAGCTGCGTCAGCAGCAGTTCGGTAAGCTGCCAGTGTATCCCTCAGGTTTTGCTGGTCATCAGTAAGGTTTGCAGAATTTATTGCATCAGTTGTGTTATTTTCTAATGTGCCGCTGATATTTCCAGCTAAGCTCATGTCATTAAATTGCTGAACCAGAGATTTTTCTGAAAGATAAGCTGCTAAGCCATCATGACCCTTCATATAAGCAAGATCAGCAGCAGTGCAACCACTAGGATTTTTTTGCGTAGGATCAGTCACCAAATTTGACTTTGCCCCAGCAGACAGCAGAGCTGCAACCATTTTCTCCCTGAAGATACAAATTTTAAAGCTTATAAGAAAATTTTCATTCAAATTTCAAGCGGCCCACTTATCCAAGTTCATGCTAAATTCACATTGATTATTTTAATGTCTGGTTTTATGTAGGAAAAAAAGGAACAGAAAGAACATGAATGGTGAAACCTCGTCAGAAAAGGATTTTTGGTCAATTTCTTTGCAGAGGGGTTAACAGTGTAAACAAGTGGGGTGTCTGTGTATTATACCTTCCACAATATGCTGCCCAATGAAGAGCTGTCCATCCAAATCTATCACGGAAATCCAGTGACAAGCCTGACCATGAAAATAAGGAAACAGCCCAAGTATATCCCAAAATTGCACACAAATGGATTACACTTTGGCCATGTGAATCATACTCAGTAGTCTTGTAGCCTAGAACAATTCTTTCCAAAAGCCATTCCCTTAGTCTGTTTTTCAATGCAATTCCAAAGAGAGCATCTTTTGCTTCTGAAAATGGAATCTGGTGGTCTTCAGTTGACTTGATTAAATACTGCCAACTATTTGAAATAAATGATGTTCTGAGGGCGAATTGTCTAGCCTCCTTAAGTCTATTAGGTGATACTTTACAGGATATAACATCTAGGCTCAGTTGTTTATTAAAGAGCAAATAAGAAAGCCTCATTTGTAGTCGAAACTCATCCCAATTGCTATTCTCTTCCATTGCAGCTGTAGGATCATGCAAGACAAGAGTACGATATTCAAAATTAACAACTTGGCTAATAGGCTTGTGGCCATCAAAACTCAAGAAGAGATTCACGATTCCTGGCGAATGTGGTGGTACCCAGCACCGGTAGAATCCAACCTGAACAATTTCTGCAGGAACGCTAACATCACCACAGACACATAATAGATTGGACTTTGAAAGGTGCATATAATCCTTATGAAAGAATCCAGTCACCAGGACCTGCAAGTAAAGTAGTTCAGAAATCAAAATAACAAGTAGCAAACATGTGAATTCATCATGCAGCTATCTGTTAAATACAGTTCCAATTTACACTCTGCACGCGTGTACCAAAGAGCAACTCATAGCACCAATTAAAAAAGGACTTTGGTTAGACTGAAAATACCATTTATTCATATTCCTCGGTTTATATATTTGCAGTTAATAACTTTGGAATTCAACAAGAATTCAAGATTGAAAGAAATGACAGAGGAATCAAATAAGTAAGAAACTAAATAACACACATTAGAGTTAATTGTAAAGATATGCTTGAGACAGGAAATAATTGATAGCAAGTAGATATATAAGAATGGCAAAGGAAACCTTTGATGTCTCAGTGGAAGACACCCATGTAGGGGATACATCAGTGATAGTAAATACTTGTTCTGGCTGACAAAATTGCTGACCATCCACTCCCAGAGACAAATATGATTCATGAACGGATGAAACTGGTGACTCAAGAGCTGGGTCATCTACTGAACATGATGAATCAGACATCATGTGATTCACCCACATTCCAAAACTTCCCTGACTTTGCAATCTATCATTGACCAAAGGGTCCAAGGAACCAGCACTTAAAGAACCAATATTATTCCTCTGCTCATTTGGATTTGCTTGATTGCCCATCATCTGAAGCTTAGCACTTTCTGAAAAATTGTAAGTAACACTGTTGGTCCCGGCAATTGGCTGAGGAAGACAATTAAAAGAAGAAATTTCTCCAGATGGATTGTTGACTACCTGGTGACAAAACAAGTATACCAAATGAGTGACTGTTACAAAGCAAGTATCCCGAGAAAAAAGAAGGAAAACAAGATAGAGAAGAAGAGGAAGTAAAAGAAAAGAACTAACTGTCTTCTGCAGAACTCAAGAGAAAGGGACTATACAGAACAGAATAATGAATACAAATAAAGGAAAGATCATTATCTTACATTGCTGAAACTGTCATTTAGTAAAGTTTGATCTTGTTGATTAAAATATGGAACAGTGTCTGCAAAAAGTTAATTAAGTTAAAATAAAATAATGATGCACTCCAGAAAAGTGGCTGATTGTGCTTTAATCAACTACCATTTACCTCCATTAGGCATGGTAGAGGCATCATGATCATTTGCATCCACTAGGTCATCCCACTCAAGCGTATTAATCTCATGAAGTCTCAGTTCATGACTTTTGTCTTTTACATTGTCACTCATGTCTGTTTTTGTCCAACCAGAAAGGATGAGATTATACACCTTATCAACTAAACAATAAGATATCCATAGCATTATAAACCAACAAAAAAAATTATTTTCTGCTTCCTTAGGAAAGATGAGCAGAATAAAAATAAGGAATGTTCTTTTCTTCCAAGTCATTGTTTCCAAACAAACATTTACCATCTTCAAAATTAAAATATAATATTTTAAGCAACTGTCATGAGCCTTTCATACTGATAGCTTTCAACAGTACAACTTTTAAGAAGATATACAGCAACAATATAAGTTATTTCTCACCACCAGCATATGTGGTTGTGGTCCCTGAATCTATTTCTTCTAATACAGCCCATGGTGCAGGGGGATCAGAGACAGAACTGGAGTGTGAATTTACAGGAGTGACAGGAGAACCTTGCATCTGTATCACAAACAGCATCCCAAAAGCGACGAAGCCAAGTTATATCCATTTCCACAATAAAACTTTAGTACACAAATGGAACCTTAAATATGAGCTTTTTGTAATTATAAAGATGTTTTAACTTCTAAGGGTCATTAAGAGAAACTAAATGATCAAATCCTATAACTGATGAGTGTTTTTGAAATACTAGATTTTATGTTTAAAGAGAAAACAACTTAACTTTATTCTGAAATGCATTTTTCAACATTTTTAGAAAGCAGACTTAAAGTATAACTTAACTCCACAAAATTGACTTGTAAGGTGAGATTTGCACCCATTTATATACTATAATATTGTCATATCTTTAGTTAATATGAGATCTTGAACAAACATAATGAAACAATGAGTGGGATATAACTTTTACTTTGGCAAATGCTTTTAATACCACTGTAAGGAAAACAACCTTCAGTTCTTTAAAACTTTCCATGGACATAACGTGAATCACCTCTGCCATAAATGCCATGGGATACCCTTTAGTTGAAAAGGAATACAATAGAGAGAAGTAGACTCCCAGTCTAGGCAAATTTGAAGTAAAATGAAAGGAGAGTATACAATACAGTAGAATATATAAAGCTGTACTTGGACATCTTTTAATGCTAGCTAATAAACTGTCATGCTCATACTAATAATGGTTCTGTTAATATTTTTCCATGGCCCATGCAATCGTCCAGCATACGAAATAAGACCAAAACACTGGAATTTTAAAAAATGATTATCCCACTTGTCTTGAAATCAACTTTTGGGCTTCTATTCATCATCGAAACTGGTAAAAATACATTGTTGGACTTAGCTATCTTTCAAAGTTCAAACAAATATAATGGAAATCAAAACTATGAAAGAGCCTGTGCACACTATACACAGAAAACAAATGAGATATCCATCCAGCCCAAGTGAAAAAACATTACTGTAATAAAAAATTGTTATAGACAGGATCATGCTGTATCCAGACAAATTCAAAAGGATAAAACTACATTAACAACTTAAGGATCAGTAGATCACATCACAATCTGACAAATGACTTAAATATACATGGTCTTTCTTTCAGACAAAACAAAATACAGTAAACACATAAATCATGGTTTGTGAGGTCAAATTGAACTTTTGAAAGGGAAAAAAAATAGAGGAAATGGAGAACAACTAAACACTACCTCTTGTATTTCACGATAATGAACAAGGACTATGTGTTCCATGCTCCTGAAAAGAAAATAGTGAAAAGAAATTTAAGTCACGTATTATTGGTAAACTTATTTTAATTTTATGCTATAATCAATAAATGCAAGAATAACAGAAGCACCATACTACAACATAACTCAGCAGAACATGCATAAAATTTTAGAAATGAAGCTTTAAGAGGCCACTCATATGCATACTTATCAAGCAGCCAATAACATCTTCGCACAAAATTTGGGTTATCCTGACCATGTGCATAATATACATGGATCCTTTCTTCATTACCAACCTGTTGGACGTGGAAAAGAATAAAAGGACAAAAAAGATTGTGAGAAATCAGATATTATGGTAATTAATCAATGATAACAAAAAACTTGAGGAAGGAATTATCATCATACATAATAAACACCAAATTTAATGGTAAAATTAAGAGCAGAAAACCACAAACTGCTAGACACTAAACTCTCGTAATTTACTATTTATGGAGAGAGCACAGTGAATTGAACAGCATCAGCAAAATTGGGAAAATAGAAAACTGATCTCCAAGAAGCCTTATGTCTTTCAACATTTAACCACATCTTATGCTTATCCGGCCATTTGGTATACCTTCTCATCTCTGTATCAGTGTTTATTTCATTCACATTCCACATTAACAATGATCAATTATCCCATCTACAATCTTTTAAAGAAACTAAAATAAAATAAAATTAACGCAAATAAAAACACCAAAGAATGAAAACCCTCACTTTTAAGTGCTCATGAGCTTCTTTAACAGTTTTCCCATCCTTTTTCTTTTTCCAGTTGTGCCCATCTTTTCTAAAGTTCCTAAGCATCTTACGATCAAATAAGACAATAGTACCACCTGTTCACACACAAAATAATAATAATAATAATTATAAAAACATTTTCTCTGGATATTTGACATTTTCTTATCACTAATAGTGAAAATTATTTGAATGCAAAATAACTAATTGAAATCCTATCAGATACATGAACGAGAAGTCATTTGCAGTTAGACTTTATATTGTTTTATTCATGTTACAAACAAATTACTGTCGAGTGTTTTTTATGAAAGAAGAAAACCATTTTGAGTAAAACCAGAAGGTTACAAAGAGATTTTGAGGGAAATGGATCCTCCTAAGAATAGAAATTTCAAACAAAATAAGTTTTAAAACTAATAATTAAAGGGTTTAGAAGCTTACACTTAGCAAATAAGCTTGAAATCACAAAAGTTCCAAAATATGATTATCATGGAATGCTTTCTACCAGTAGTTAAAATGTTTATAGAAATCAAGAGATGCATACATAATTTAATATCTATAAAAAGTACATGACAGTGCAGATTGGAAACTATGCACCCACTATTTAAATATGAAGTCATTGCTAATTGATAATTACTTTTTGGCAAATTCACTGGCTTGACATTAATGGGAAAATACTTGTAATTACACAGCATGGCATGGATTTCATTGGGACGAAGCCATCTGGTTCTCGCTTCCTCCATAATGCTCCTCACATCCAAATCTGAGACATATATAAGAAAACATGTCAGAACAATAACTAGACAGATTTCCTTTCCTTTTGACATGGCCTAACTAAAACCCACTTCAGGGGCTAACCTCTCCCCCAGATGAAAAAAACTAACATCGATGCAATGCATTAGTAGGCTTACCAGATGATTTATTAAACCTAGGGAACAACTTGTTCCAATTAAATGCTAGAACATTGTGTTTGAACATCTAGTACTAATACTCACAACATCCATGTAAATTACTCTAATCGCTAATTATAAACTAACAAGAAAACAAACAACTATATGTTGGTCTTAGACACTTGATCAAAATACATAGGCATGATTCAGAAATCAACAGTGAAGTACATACCTTGCAATGTGTGGAATCCATGTATCTCTGAACCAACAAGTTGCGCCGCCAAGTTATTCGCCATGTTCACAGTAACCTATGGAGATTCCGGACACTTTTCTCTCACCGCAAAGTCAGCAACTGCATATATTACATGAAAAATGAAAAAAAGTGCAAAGTGGTGATGACTCAACAAAAGAGAAGAATAATCGTTCTCAACTAAAAAACAATAATCAAAATTAAGAGGGTAGTGAGAAACAAATAGAAAGGTGATAAATTTACCTAATTGCAGAGAAGGGTGGGTCTGTGGTCCGAATTAGAACAGATAGAATAGAAATATGATCGCCTCGTTAGAGCTGAATCACACTCTTTCTTTCTTGCTCCTTTCTGTTTTTTCTTTCTCTTTTCTACCTCTGACTATAACTTTTATTATATTATAAAATATACTTATAATTTATAAATAATAAAATAAGAGTCTTCTTTATTTATTTAAATAAATTGGGAGTTTAGTAAATCTAATAGTAAATAGAATAGGAAAGAAAAAATTTAACCTATAAGGAAAGTATTCAGACATTGATTAAGATATTAAGTAGCGAAACTTTTATACAAAACCCCTTCTTTTTAGAATCCACGACATTCTCCTAAAACTATTATTGAGATTCTATTTTATTTCAATATGTCTTCATAAAATAAATAAGTATCTGTTTTTAATTTTCAACAATAACTTTATTTATTTATTTGTTGTAGTATAAAAAACTATTAGGTAATATGATCTATAACTTTACTCCAGTTCTTTTAAGAAGCCGTTTTAATTAAAAAAATACTTTATTATTATAGGTGAAAAAAATTAAGGTCTATAATATCTCGAATAATAAGTTATTTTAAAAATTAAAATATATATGGGTACAATAGTTATTATTGTGGAATAAAATGAAAGCTTAAGAAATATTTGATACATTAACAAATTAAAAAATACGTACATATTGAATAAACATTTAAACCCTTTTCTTGCAGGATTAATAATGTATTTAGTTTTTTTTTTAAATATTTTTAAGAATTAATTTAGTAAATAAGTTAAAATATTTTTTATTTTTACTTTTCAATAAATAATAGCTTGTTAGCTCTGGGGTAAATTCCCTATCTAGCACCATTTACACTTTTATTTCCCTAACTAGCACCCTTTTGTTTTTAATATTGAAGTGTCTACCTTAAATGCAAAATCCTAAAAAAAAAACTAAAGTAAATGTTACACTTAATACTTAAAAATGAGAAGAAAAAAATGCAAAAATAAATAAGTCTAGAAAATAAAAACAGCAACAATAAAATAAAAATAAAAAACAGAAATAAATAAAGAATGATAGAAAAATAATAATAACTAAAAACATAAAAGATATAAAATAAAGACAAAACAAAATAAGATAAAGATAAAAGATATAAAAAAATTCCAAATAAGATAAATATAAGAGATATAAGGCGATACTAAATAATTATATGTTGATCATAAAAAGAAAAATAAATGAAAGATGATCATTCATTTAATATTTTCTTCAATGGTATAATTAATGACGAGAATTGCATAATCCATTAATGCTGTGATAGGTTCTTTAGGTGTGTCTTGGTGTTTGACAATATGAACATCTTTTTTGTTCGGTCATGTTGTTCCATATCAGTTCTTATTCAACTTGATTTTTTTATAATTATGTCTTGTATTTATTACTTGAAATTAACATGATTACATCATCAATAATAAAAAAAATAAATACTAATTTATGTTTATAGATTCAACTTTTATGTTGTTGTAGAGTTTAATTTTTTATTTTATTCATTCTTAAAAAAATAAATTTTAAACTAAACATTTTAAATTTATTATTTATTATTTTTATTTTGTAAAAACTCATTTTTTATTCATTAATTATATTTCTAACTATTTTAAACATTAAAAATATTTATTTTTTAATGCATTCAAAATTAAAATTATCAATTTTTTAATTATTTATTTATTTTTTAAATGGTGCTAGATAGGGAAATAAAAAATAAAAGGGTATTAGATAGGGAAATAAAAACAAAAGGGTGCTAGATAGGAAAATAAAAACAAAAGAGTGTTAGATGGGAAATAAAAGTGTAAATGGTGCTAGATAGAGAATTTACCCGTTAGTTGTGCTTGTACAATTTCACTTAATAAATATTATCTTGTTTGATATTGTTAGTCACACATAATAAAGTCTATATTAAACATTTTAGTTAGTTAAAAATGTAGTATAATTTTATAATTTAATTACTTTTAAGAATAGTCTTATATATTTTTATTAAAATATTTTTGTAATGATATATTTTGAAATAATATTCTAAGAATGGTAAATAGTTAGTACAATACATTAAATATTTTAACATATTTTTTTAGTATGATAAAAAAATCACAATCTTAGTACAATAGTATTATTTCTATTAGTTTTATAAATTTTATTAATTATTAATACAATTGAGCATGTGTATTTGGGTTTTTAAATGTGTGTTTATTGAATACATAAGTAAATAAGTTAATATTTTTTTTAATAAACAAAAATACTACTTATTTAATAGAATATGAGAATAAAGTATGATAGTTATTAAAGTTTATCGTAACGAGTGTTTGTTAAGTTTATTAGATCATCGCTATCAAATCATTATCGGATTATCCACAAATATATAGTCTCATGATTATCCACAAATATATAGTCTCACGTAAGAGGTGACACTCACGTATATATTCTCCTATTATTTTCACTTACTTCATAAAAGAAACATATTCTTAGTATCTTCTCTTTCTTTATATCATCTTTTCATTTGTTTTAAATTTGGTTTAGAAATATATAAATTAATCAATAAAAAATACATGATCTTATGAAAATTATCTCAATCTTATAAGAATATATTCTATTTTATAAAATAGAAATTTTATTGTAGAAGAAAATTTCACTTTAGAAGTTTGAAATGCTACGCATGCATTTCAAATTTTGTTAGTATATCAACCTTAACATGAGTTAGAATTTTTTTTTCTACATAATCTATAAAAATAGTGTTATGATTTTTTTCCCACTACCTATATTTTAACTTATATGAATTACATTAAAAAAATTAAGATATTATCTTAACGGATTTATTACTTTATATTATAAATCAAATCATAAGTTAGTCAAATATATCTGCATTTTCTCATTCCAATTAAATAATTATATAACTAAGACAGTTTATTCACATTTTTGACAAAATATTAATCCAATAATCATATAATTTAATTATATAATAATTAACTTTTATAAATGAATCGTGTCTTTGTAAATAGAGGAATGTCCATTGAATATTCTTCTCCCAAAGACTCACTTTTTCTCATCTGAGTTGTAAATCAATGCTTAGGTAATAGATTATATCCCTTGATTATCTTAATGTTTGACCCATAAATTGCATATATTATTATGTTACTCAAAAACATATTAATTTGTATTTTTGTTATAAAACTTATGTTTGACCCATAAGTTGTATACATTATTATGTTACTCAAAGTGAATATATTAATTTGCATTTTTTTTTATAAAACTTAGGTAATACAGCACATGAAAAATAATCCAAAAAAAGGAAACAAAAACATTGAGGGATTAGAACAAATCCATGAAAAAAAAAGTAACTCTCAATAGTAGCCTAAACAATTACATTGGGAGTTTAAACACAAAAAAATTAAATAAAGACAATAAGATAAACAAAATAATCTTCTTTAATGTGTAGCTTCCGTAAAGACAACAAAGATGATTGATTGAATCCTAAAAATTCAATCACATTAATCCTTGTTTATATTAAGCAACAATAATGGAATTTTTTGATATTAATGCACGTCACTATCATTATATTTTCTTTGGTTGACTTGTTTAGGAGGTCATTTTAGTTCATCATCTTAATTTAATGTTTCATCTTTATCCATCTTTTCAACCCATAACTTAGGCTTTGTTTGGATTAGAGGGTGTGAGCGTGTGGAAGTGTGAAGATTTGTGAAGAAAATTGAGCGTGTTTGGATTGAGATATGTTAAAGTGGATGTGGGAGGAAAGTTTATTGAAACATGTGAGTGATGTGATGCTTATAAGAATATTTTAAATTATTTTTAATTGTGTAAATTGTAAGATTACAAATTTACCCTCGTATATATAAAAAAAAGAAATAAATGATAATTAATTTTGTGGACATTATATTTAATTAAAATAAATTAAAGTTTTAATTATAAATAAAAGAAAAATAATTTAAAATTCAAAGAAACAAATAAATAATTTTGTATATTTAAAAATAATTTTATTATTTTCCATTTTATTAATTTAAATTAATTTTGTTAATTAAGTTAATTTATTTAGATAATTTTAATATTATTTATGTTTCTTGAAATTATGTTATGTTATATATATATATTTATATATAAAATAAATATAATCAACAATGCATGCTGGAAAAAAACAAGGGTTTGGCGCTCCATGGAGGAGAAAAGCAAGGATACATACGTAACTTCATATGTCTGACGTGGCATTCCCTTTGGTAGTCTCTCATTTCTCTTCATTTTTGAAATGATCCCATATCCACTCCACTTTCTCTCTATCCCCTCCCTCACCTGCATACAAATGTGAAGCAAACAGGAGTGCACGCGTACATCTATCGTCGTGAACAAGACCACTCCCAAAAACAAACAGGGGCTTAGAGACCAAATTGACTTATTATAAGAAAATAACAACTGAGGTAGATTCAACTATATTTGCTATCAAGATGGGCGAACATTACTTTTGAATCTCTTGTTCACCACTTGAAAGATATTCAAAACAATTTTGCAAGACTAAATCTCGAGAAATAGATTTAGAAGTAACCCGCAACAACTAATTTAGGACTTGTTACATTAGTTGTATATTTGAGATAAGAGAAACCTTCTAAAAGATCATAATTTTCAGGAGACAATGAGTTTTTTTGTTAGAAATTATTTGATTCATGAACATTTTTCAAAAAGAACATATTAGCAAAAATATCATCTTCAAATTTGAATGAGTCCATGTATCTTGAACAAATTTCTTAAACTTTTTATAAACAAGAAATCCATCATCAACGGACATTTTATAAAAATAAATAATCACAAAATTAGTTATGAAAAAAAGTATATTTTTTCTTAAACAACTGATTGCGTTTTTTTTTTTAAATATAACAAAATGTACCGAAGAAGTTGTTCACTTTAATATATATATATATATATATATATATATAATACTTTCTAAAATGTATTGAAAGAATTTTGTGTCGATTTACGAATTCAATTAATATGAGTAATTTTCTAAACAACTTGTATTGTAGGTATTCAGGTAATGATAAATTCAAAGATTTAATATATTTTTTTTAAAAATAAATAAGAAATGATTACGTGCTGTTGTCTATAATTATTTAAGAGATTTTTTTATGTCTATATTTTTTTTTATATTTTTTCTATTTACCGGTCTTTAATAAGAAATGAAATAAATTTTATAAATATAATTTCATGTAAAAAATATTATAATACTACAAAAAATTCTTAATAAAAAAATTCCATGGTTAAAACATAATTCTCACATGATAGCCAAGCACATCAAATATCAAAATATAAATTACATTAAAAATAATAAATTATTTTCGGTTGTAAAGTACAATAGCAAAATTGTTATATTTTAAAATATTAATATTAAAAAATTCCAAAATGTATAAATAATAAATCATTTAATGTGTTTAGTTTTTTACTTACTTTTATAATTTTCAGCATGTTTCTATTTGATTCTTTAAAATCATATATGATTATCATGTTGCCACGACACAAAAACCTTCATGAACAGAGTTAAAATAAAGTAAATATTGAAAAAAGAAAAAAGAAAATGACTTTACATATATAAACAATTATTAACAAACCTTTATAGCTTTAGTGGCACGTGAAGTTGTCGTATATTTGTTTGAACTAGGTAGTCCGTCATAGGATGTCATGTCTCTAATTATATCTCTCATCAATATATAATCACCTTTATAATTTTTAATATTAAAACAACATATATAATTTTTATTCAAAAACTCAATTCATTTGCAGCTATCTAACTTATGCTTTTATATAACATCACTAACAAATTTTAAATTTTAATTAAATCAATTATAAATTTAGCTTAACTTTCCTTTATCTTATGAAATCTTGATTTTGACTTAATTCTAAAGGTACATAAGAATTAGAAAAATATTAGCGTTCCTCTAAAATATATAATTCAAATACCAATAATATAATTGTGATTCTAAACTAAGAAAGATACAACTTGATTAATCAAATTTATAATGCAATCATGAAAAAAATACTACACCAACCAACAAATCATTCGTAAAGGTAAGATATATTAAAGTAAGAAAAAACTTACTCCAAAAAAAATTAATTAATTAGACTTATTTTTTTATCAGTAAAAAATAAATAAAATAAAATGAGACAAAAAAAAATTAATTAATTAGACTTATTTTTTTATCAGTAAAAAATAAATAAAATAAAACGAGACAATAAACAGAAGTAAATCAAATACTCAAGTGTTAAACCTATCAAACTGACCATGCGATGAGGATATAGAAGTCAAAAAACCTGCACAAAATACACTACGTCTGTTAAATATGGACAAATTGTTAAACAAGAATCATCAAACATCAATCTCTCAAATATATCATATAGCATAAAGGTTCCAAACACCAATCCGAGTAGGATCCACCAATCTTTCCTTTACCGTAACCCAAGACCAAAATCATCAAACCGACCTTGCCAAGAAGAAACAAAAGTCAAGAAAACCTGCACAAAACACACTACAATTGCCAAATCTGGACAAAACGTTAAACATAAGTCACCAAACATCAATCTCTCAAATATTTCATACAACAAAGGGGTTCTAAACACCAATCCGAGTAAGGGAAATCAATCAATATTTTCTTTACCGTAGTCCAAGACCAAGTCTTCTTTTATACCACAGTAAAAACCTCAACTAGATCAACACACTCATTCTTAAAAATCACCTTATTCATATGATTCCAAATTCCACCTATAATACCTACCCAAATCCCCCCAACACTTAGCAAACACATGTTTTAATCCTATAGGTTTAAACATCTTAAAGTGCATTTGTGCATCACAATGTAATACCGAAGAAATCCTCAGCCACTCGAGACAGTCCCCAAATTCTCCAAGAGACCCTACACAAAAAAGAAGAAGATGACTTACCGTCTCTTCTTCCACACCACATAAGGGGCACCGGTCACATAATGGAGAAACACCACACCTCAAAAGATTGTCCTTAGTGGCAATTGCTTTAGATACCACCCTCCAAGCCGTAATTTGTGTCGAGGGTAAGATCTTTAGATTCCAGACCTCTGCGAATAAGTCTCCATACCCTGCAGACTCCTCCCCCAAAATAATATTATAGGTTGCTTTCATAGAGAAGTTTGTAGATTCTACATCCCTTCAAAGCTATTTATCGGTTGTACCTTCACCCTTTCTTAATAACCTCTTGTTATCCAACACCTGCGATAAAAGTTCAGCTTGACTAGATTCCCACACAAAAAAGCCCTTCTCCAACTTAACTTCCACAACCCTATATTATTATTCCAAATCCCAACTTGTGACAAAGTGCGACCAATATCTAAGGAGCAACATTGTCCACCCACTTATCCTCCCAGAACCTAATTTATTCTCCATCTCCTACTTCCCACCTACCTCTATCATCAAAGCCATTACCCCACTCCTCTAGATTCCAAACTTTCCTTATGTCCCTCAATCACATCGACTCCCTAAAATTCTGAACTTGGGACCTTAAGCCCCTCCACCCATCATACTTAGAATCTGGGATATCCTTCCATAAACTTCTCTTTTCAGACTTAAGTCTCCAAATCCATTTCCCCAAAGGAGCCAAGTTAAACTTTCTTACATAAATAACCCCTAAGCCACTTTTATCTTTCGACTCACAAACCTTGTCCCATGCTACTCAGGCAATTTTTCTATTCTTTGAGCTCCAATCCCACAAAAAACTCTTTTGTATCTTTTTCACCATAGTAGCCGACATACAAAAGAAGAAGATGTAAAATAGTGACAAAGATGTAAACACATATTTGATAAGACATATTCTGCCAGCCATAAAGAGGAATTTCCCTTTCCAAGAGCTCAACCTACTCCGTAACTTATTGAGCACCCCTTCCCAAAAAACAAACCTCTTATGATTCCCTCTTACCATCACCCCAAATAATTAAAATGTGCTTTCATAATACCACAATTAAGAATAGAAGCATAAACCATCGTCTGATTGACATTTACACGCACTCCACCAACCTTGCTCTGGGAATAGTTAACCTTAAGACCATAGGCAAGTTTAAAACACTTCAGAATTGCTTTTAAGGTCAAAACACTTTGAGTTGTGGCTTTACAAAAAAATAGGGTGTCGTCTGCATATTGCAGCATACTCACATTTACTTGCCCTTCCCTGACCTCGATACTATCTACTAACATCTTCTCTTTCGCTTGTCTAATAACCCCTGCAAGCCCTTCAGCCACAATGAGGAAGAGAAATGGTGCTAATGGGTCCCCTTCCCTTAAGCCCTTCTTTGGTTTGAACTCAATAGTTGGACTTCCATTTACCAACATAAATATCGAAGTAGATTCTAAGCAATTTTTTATCCATTTAATCCGCTTTCCACAAAATCCCAATCTTCCTAGCATGTAATGAATAAACTCCCAACTTACTGAGTCATAAGTCTTTTCATAATAGACCTTGAATACCACACATTCTTTCTTTTTCTCTTTACTTCCTGGTCTCATTAGCTACTAACACACTATCCAACAACCCCCTTCCCAAATCCACTCTTTATTGATTAACATCTCCAAATACAGATTTGTTCCAACTCCTTATGTCGAACTTTAACATTTTCAATTCTCCTTCAAAACATATAGACCATTTCCCCTAATAACATAGCTGTTCCACTTAGTCCTTATGAGCTCCCTAAAATGGACATCTTTTTGCTATACATCGAGACATCTAAATGGTTTTGGACCCCAGTCAATGTTTGTATCCTTTAAAATGAACGCACAATGATCTGAAATCGATCTCCCTTCCGCAAATTGTTTACTTCCTGGCCACTTCTTTTACCATTCGTGTGAAACTAAAATTCTATCTATTCTACTCTTAATAGTCCCATTAGGTTTATATCAGGTAAAATTTTTTCCCACCAACAAAATGTCAACCATACTAGAATCTTCAATAAAATTATTAAAACTTTGTATTTCACTACTATAATTGACATTAGAGCTTTAGTCTATTCTCTCCCCAACAAATCTGATAGAATTTAAATCTCCAGCTACACACCGTAATTTTAGTGGTGGACTCTTTCTTTTCTCTTAAGGAACCAATACAATATATATTAACTATCGTTATTTCTATTGGCGTTCCTATCTTCCACACTCCTTCAATGATTGAAAAGTTATTCCCGTTTATGTACCTTTTTATTTCAAAACAATTTTTCTTCCACATAGTGATTAGCTCTCAACCATTATTGATTGCCCCATTCTCAATCCATTCAATTTCATTTGACCCCCGAATTTGATAGCACCTCGACTCACTAATATGTTCACATTTTGTTTCCTAAAGGCAAATAAATCCAACTTGTTTTTTTTTTCTAATAAGATCACTAATATAATTCCTTTTTATCCTTCCTTCCAAACCCCTAATATTTATACTAATCAGTTTCATCATCTAAAACATTTAGCTAAGGGTGGCAATGCGAGCTAGCTCGCTTCGCATAGGCTCGCCCCGCTTTTGGCCCGCCCCACGGTAGGAGTTCGAGCTCATTTCACTAGCCCACCCCGCATAAGAAGTAACCCACGGGCCAGCCCGCATAAGATTTTTTTTTTCAAAAATTAAAATTTCATTCATTAAAAAAAAATTATTCCTACTACTGAAAAATTAAAATTTTATCCGTGTTTCAATTTATTAATTAAGATAAAAATATAAATTCAAGTATGAAGGCTGTTAGAAGGCTTGATTAAAAATAATTAAAGTTTTGCTTTGCATATATTTTTTCCTATATATGCATGTAAATGTATAAGAGTATCTTATCAAATTTTTGCTACAAAACATTTTAATGAAGATGACTAATTTTTTAACTATCCTATTGTAATCTCTTCTTTATATTAATTTTTTTATTAAAAAATTTTAAATATAAAACTTTACTTAAAACTAAATTCATTGACACTCTTAATACTTGGGGTATGATTTTTTTCACAGTCCTCCTCGCATTGTCACCCCTACATTTAGTTCACCCCTACTTAGACCCTCCTTTCTATTGTCTCTTTCTTCCATACACTTTAAACTATCTAAGACTCCTTCCTCATTTGCCAAACAAGAGAAACCTAATTCATTTCCTAACTGCTTCCAAAGACTCGTTATTTAACCAAACCAGAAGATTACAATTTTTAACACCATTATCAGAGAAATAATTAGAATTAGACTTTAACCTTATATCCGTCCTCCAACACTTATTTTGTAACACCTACACAAAATTCATGAAGGTTCAATAAAGAATTTGTTGTCTTCTTAGGTTCTTTCGTATGTACTTTCGCATACAGTTTCAAACTCTATACCTGAGTTTATTTATATATTCACTACTTCTATAATATGTTTTAAAATATATATATATATTATATTATATATTATCTATATATATTATATATATATATTATATATTATATATATATATATTATATATTATATATATATATATATAAAAGTTATATTATTTTATATTAAAATTATACGATATGACTTTCACTCTATAATCATCTAGATAATATATGACCTATCCATTTTAGTAAATTTTTTTTATCTAAAATTATAATTTTCAAAAAGAAATTGCAGCATTTTAGTGAAAAAATCAATTTAATTGAGATGCTAAAACTTCATCATAATGCTTTGAGAAAATAACTAAGAAAATGAAAATTTGGATATACAAACCTGAGAAGTGTTTAAAAAAATTCATTAATGTTAAATTTTAAAAATCACACATAAATAATTTATAGATGTTAATAAGAGGTTTGAACATGAAGTTGTACGTATAAACTTACAATAAACAAAATTTGAGATAACTACTAGAAGTTTTTTTTACATACAAAATATTTTTTAAATAAATTGATGAATTAACTTATTTGAGCATATGTTTTATTCAAATTTGTATAATATATAGTTAAGATAACCTCAACAAAATAACATCACTCATTTAAGAGAATCATGCACTTCTCAAATGAAATCAATTCGACAATAAATAATCATTTACTAGCCACAAAATTGCTACTTAATTCAATATTACGTAAATATGGAGTCCATAAATATAAAAAAAATTATTAAAAATAATATAAATAAATAAAATTTTAAGGTATCAATATTATTCATGATTTATTATTTCAATACTATACATGATTTATTATTTCACCAATATTTCAATTAACTTATTATTGGTATATTTTGTAAAGCAAGCTCCTATTTACCAATAAAGAAATTAAACACATACATCTGAACGTTTTATCCACAGCAATACTTGAATTTTTTTAATTTATTTTTATTATTAAAAATATGAAGTTTTATTGAAGTGAACTTTAAAGTATGTGAATTATAAAAAAGTAAAAAAAAATAAGAAAATTTGTTATTATATACAAAATAATTTTATATGTAATAGACAAAAATAGATAAAAATAGATAATTACCTACGAAGTATGCATAGATAAAAATTTGTATGTAAAATCTCATGTGTAACTAACTGTTAATACGGATTTTAAAAACTTGTATTAAAAATTTGAATGTAATTACACTCGAAAAAATTCATGTAATTAATATTTAAAAAATATACTATAATTAATATTTTTATTTTTATTTAAATTAAATTAAATTTTTTTGAAAGTATATACCACTTGCAAATTTTGTAAAAAAATCAAAAATATTTTTTTTATAAAGTATTATCAATAATTTATTTTCTCAATCCAAATTTTATTATCTTTAAATTTGGAAATACAGTAAATGAAACAAATCTTTATATTCTAAAAAGGTTTTACCACAACAACTTTTAGAAGAAAAAAAAACTTATTTATAAATTAAAATTAATTTATACACAAGTTTAAAATAAAAATTATATAAATTAATTTATATATAATATTTATTATAATGTATTTTTGTAATATAAAGAAAAGTGTTAATTATAATATTAGTTTAAATATTTTAAACATATTTTTATAGAAAAAATATTTTATTTTATGTAGAAAAATTAAAATTAAATATAAATAAAATTATTAATTATAATATATTTTTAAATATTTTTTATATTAAAAATATTTGATTATAAAAAAATACAATTAAACATACTATTACTTTCTCAACTTTCACACTGTAACACCCCATAAATACATTTAACTATTACAATAAGTTCTATCAGTTTCCATATATACTTGTATTTTTCAAAATATTCCTATTAGAAGATTATGATTGATAGAAATATAAATATTTACAATATAAGGTTCAAAACAACATCCTAAAGTTTTTCAGACCCTCTGACACCTGTATGATCATCTACTCTTGTAAAGTCATCGCAGTTCACAACACGCAACGAGAGAAGCAAAGGTAAGTTAGTGAAAATAAAATTTTATAAAATACACAATTCAATAATAATAATAAAAAAATAAACCAAATTACATGGATCAATTTCTCAATTATTCAATCTTCTTCAAATTCCAACATAAAATAATCACATAGATCCCACATGGATCTACACATTTAGGATATTCAACATACAATAACAACTACATTTTGCGAAAGACCCGTATTAAGTAGGTCTTACAAGAGACTAACACTTAATCTAATACTTAAGACTTAGATTACCAACGAATTCAAGAGAAAGGATCAGAGCAAGTTCAATACAACCCAAGTCGTTGTTGGGTTGGACTCACTTCCTATGTGGAGGCTCAGTCCAATATTAATCACCTTTTGGGTTTTTTCTTGAACAGAGAGAGAGAGAAGAGTGAAGAGAGGAAGTTTCGTCCAACAACTTTCGGCCACCTCTGACGCTTCGTCCACCGTTGGATCAGGTTGAAATTTTGTCAGCAGGTTCATAACTTGTGGTACTTAAATTTGACCGTTCAAATCTTGGAGAAGTTGTTTGAGCAGTGATAAATTTGTCTCACACTGCAGAAGCATTTTCAGCATTTTTTTGAGGATGAAAACTTTTTGAATTGTCGCTGTTGCTTCGTCCACCGTTGGATCGAGCTGAAATTTTGTCAGCAGATTCATAAATCGTGGTGCAACAATTTAATTGTTTGGATTGTTGAAAAGTCACCGGAACAGTGACCTATAGGTCGCATACATTAGCTTCAGTTTTATGGATTTTCTGGTTTTTTGTTCTCTATTTCATCTTTGTTGTCTTGCTATTTGGCTGATTATTGAGCAAAATTTGTACTGTGATTTAAGACTTTCTTGTAACCTTAATTTTGATCATAGTGGAGCTTGATTGACTGACTTGTGCCCGTTGTTTTTACTTCTCACATTGAGAAGGTTTTTCACGTTAAAATTTCTGTGTCTTCCTTCAGTGTATTTTTGTTGCTGCCGTTATTTGTTATTGCTCTTCACAAATTCTTGCAAGTTGGGGAAATTATTATCCGCTGCTTATTGCTCTTGTTGAGTTATTATTTTACTGTGTTGAATTTCCCATCAAAGTACACTAGTACAAAATATGAAAACAACGACCCTTTATTTAGTGCGGCTTTGCGTTTAAACGCATTTGTAAAAAACGCGGTGGCATTTTTTTTATTAAATTGATTTACAAATGCGGTTCTAGGTTAAGACCGCATTTGTAAATCAATTTTACCCTAAAAATTGAAGCGCATCACTAGTTTTCACTTTCACTTTCGTCTTCTCCGCTCTTCGTTTCAACGTTCTCAGTTTCAGTTCCCTCTGCATTATAAGTTTCAGCTCTCCCCGCTCTTCGTTTCACTCGTTTGTTTTCGTTTTCGTTTTTGCATCATTCATTATTCACTCCCTTGGCATTGTCATTTTCGTTTCCTAACTCGTTTGTGGCATATAGGTTACTGTTCTATTGGTTTCGCTGGTTTTTTCTGCTCCGCCACCGCCACCGCCACAACTTCCGCCACCGCCTTCGCCTTCGTCTTGTGCCTCTGCCACTCCGATCACCATCAACTTAAAGGTTGGTGTTGTATTTAATATTTATTTAATATTTTGAATTTATATTTAATATTTTGAATTTATATTTAATATTTTGAATTTTTATTTAATATTTTGAATTTTTATTTTTCTGTATTATAATATATATTTAATTAATAACTAATACAACTTGGAATTTATAACTAATAACTAATAATTTATATATTTGTGTGTATTTTGAATTTTTGTATTATATAATTTCTATTTTCTTAAATTTATATTATATATTTAGTTAGTTGTTAATTACATTTTAATAAAAGTTTTATGTTATGTTAGTTATTGTTACTTTTAGAATAAAAATATCGTGTTTGGATTGAGTCCGGGGGTGTTCGACCCTCGACAAATGTGTGAGATTGAATAGAATACTAATTATTAGAAAATCCTAACTATATTCCAGAATATATAATGAATCGAAGTTGGATTAATGTTGTTCGTATAAGTGATGAGTACGAAAGGGGAGTAGAGGAATTTATACAATTTGCGCAGCGTAACGCGATTATTAGTAGTCATGATGGAGCAAAGATTAGGTGTCCGTGCGTTAACTGTTTGAATGGAAGGATACTGGATGTGAATATCATGAGGGAACACCTGCTATGTGATGGGTTTCTTCGATCTTATACAACTTGGACATGGCATGGTGAATTATTAAATTTACCACGTGTTTCCGTAACTGAAGAATATGTGGGTTCTACCATGGACGAAGCAGTACACGATGATGGAGATGATGATCGATTGGAGGACATGATTCGTGATGTGGGAGCTGAGTGTTTTGCAAAAGCGCATGGATATGAAAGTATGTCAAAAGATGCAGAGACTCCTTTGTATCCTGGATCAACTAACTTCACACGGTTGTCGGTGGTGTTAAGATTGATGAATTTGAAGGCAATAAACGGATGGACTGATAAAAGCTTCACGGAATTGCTCCAGCTGTTGAAGGATATGCTTCCAGAGGGAAATAGTCTACCTAATCGTAATTACGAGGCCAAAAAGATTCTTTGTCCAATGGGTATGGAGTACAAAAAGATACATGCATGTCCTAATGATTGTATATTATACCGAAAAGATTTTGAATTGTTGAAAAGTTATCCGAGGTGTGGGTTATCACGTTATAAGTTGAAACAAAAAGATGATGATTCTATTGATGACATGGAAAAGCATGGACCCCCAATGAAGGTTATGTGGTATCTTCCCATCATTCCAAGGATGAAGCGTTTGTTTGCAAACCCAGACGATGCTAAGAATCTTAGATGGCATGCAGATGAGAGGAAATGCGATGGCATGTACCGACATCCAGCTGATTCTATTCAATGGAAGAAATTTGATGATGACTTTCCAGAATTCGGTAAAGAATCAAGAAATATCCGACTTGGTTTGGCTACAGACGGAATGAATCCGTTTGGTAATATGAGTACAAATCACAGTTCATGGCCTGTATTACTAGTTATTTACAACTTACCTCCTGGATTGTGCATGAAGCGAAAATACATGATGTTGTCTATGATGATATCCGGTCCGAAACAACCAGGGAATGATATTGATGTTTATCTAAGTCCCCTAATTGAAGATTTGAAGTTAATGTGGGACCAGGGTGTCGAAGTATTTGACGGATTTGCTAATGAAACTTTCAAGCTTCATGCCATGTTATTTTGCACCATCAATGACTTTCCGGCATATGGTAACTTATCAGGTTATAGTGTTAAGGGTCACAAAGCGTGTCCAATATGCGAAGAAGACACTGCTTCTCAACAATTGAAACATGGAAGGAAAACAGTATATCTTCGGCATCGGAGGTTTCTTAGAAGTCATCATCCTTACCGGAGGTTGAAAAAAGCCTTTAATGGACACCAAGAGGGTAGTGGTCCACCAACTCCATTAACCGGTGTTGAGGTTTACGAAAAGGTAAATAACATAGACCACACCTTCGGTAAGTCCAAAAAAAAGTCATCTGTGACAAATATTTGGAAGAAGAAATCAATCTTCTTTGATCTTCCGTACTGGTCGAGGTTAGAAGTCAGACATTGTATAGATGTAATGCATGTTGAGAAGAATGTGTGTGATAGCTTAATTGGTACACTTCTTAACATTAACGGGAAGACGAAGGATGGTCTAAATGCTCGTTTAGATTTGATTGAGATGAACATACGCGGCGAGTTGGCACCCATAGAAATGGGTAAGCGTACATATTTGCCCCCAGCCTGTTACACAATGTCAAAAGATGAAAAAATTAGTTTTTGTCAATGTCTAAAGGGTGTGAAAGTGCCACAAGGACATTCCTCAAATGTGAAGAGCCTAGTGTCAATGCAAGATTTGAAGTTAATTGGGTTGAAGTCTCATGATTGTCACATCTTGATGCAACAGTTGTTGCCGGTAGCTATCCGTGGGATCTTACCAAAAAATGTTAGACACACCATAACCCGTTTGTGCTCATTCTTCTCTTCCATCTGTTGTAAAGTCATTGATCCCTCAAAACTAGATGAACTTCAAAATGAAATTGTTGTTATCTTGTGTGAATTGGAGATGTTTTTTCCTCCGTCTTTTTTTGACATCATGGTTCATCTAGTGGTGCATCTGGTAAGAGAGGTTAGATTTTGTGGACCAGTGTACTTAAGATGGATGTATCCTGTTGAGCGGTATATGAAAATTTTGAAAGGTTATGTGAAAAATCATTATCGTCCAGAAGCTTCAATGATAGAAAGGTACATAGCTGAAGAAAGTATTGAATTTTGTTCAGAGTACATGACAAAAGCAAATCCAATAGGTGTTCCAGCTAATTCATGGCACCACAGGCGTTCTACAACTAAATGTTTACGTGGTGTGAATATTGTAAGCAAATCTCGATCAGAAGTCTTGCAAGCACATTTGTACATATTGAATAACACAGATGAAGTTGTACCTTACATAGAAGCTCATAAAGCCATTGTGAAGGCAAATAACCCAAGACAAGTAGAGAAATGGGTCTTGATGGAACATAATAGAACTTTCATGCCTTGGTTTAAAGATGAGGTGTTCAAGGATTCAACGGCATCAGAGACCTTGACTTGGTTGGCTGCTGGATTGAAGTTTGATGTCATCTCATGTACAGCGTATGAAGTGAATAATTGTATATTTTACATGAAGTCCATGGATGAAAAGAGTACAGTTCAAAATTCTGGTGTTACTCTTGAAGCCGAGTCAATGCAGTTTTCGACTTCGAAAGATACAAATCCAGTACTTGGATCAATGGCATACTATGGGTTTATAGAAGAGATATGGGAGATTGACTACACTAAGTTTTCCGTTCCAGTTTTCAAGTGTAAATAGGTTGACAATAAAAGTGGGGTTAAAATTGATGAATCAGGATTCACACTAGTGGACTTTCGAAAGATAGGGTATCGAGATGAGCCATTTATAATGGTTCAACAAGCATCTCAGGTTTTCTATGTGAAAGATCCTACGTCAGAACATTGGTATGTCGTTTTACACGGGAAAAAACAAGGGGAAGCCATAGATGATATTGAAAATGGCGAAACTCGTTCATTCACACCAATGATAACTAATAAAGATGACGATGTACTTGATGATGTACATGCAACCCGTAAAGACCACAGTGAAGGAATTTACATATAAACATTCAACCCACATGCAACATGTAAATAAACATTTAGAATTTTTTGTATTATTTTTATATGATTTTAATTCGATGCACATTAACTAATGTTTGTTACCTAATTTTTTTAACAGAGACATGGATGACGACCAGACTCCAGACAGACCTCGATCTGGACGAGGCAGTAGAGGACCTACTAGATTGAAGCGTCTTGCATTGAGACGTGCTGCTGGTGAGAAGACACATGTTGACATTGACGTCAACACTGGAGTGGCTTTTGGTCCTAAGGCAGATGAGTTTATGAGCTATCTTGGAGTTGTTTCTCGTGAGAGGCTCTCCATTTTGATTAATTCATGGGATGAGGTTTCAGAGGTTGATCGGAACATGCTATGGGAGGATGTTCTGGTAAGCTTTACATTATTATTGTTATCATATAATGCTTTTTAATATTGATTAATTAATTTTAATTTGATGATGTTATTTTCCAGGCAAACTTTGACATTCCTGATGTGGAACCGCTTCGATCAAAGATATTATCCAATATCGCACTTAAATTTCGTACCTTTAAGTCAAGACTGACTTCGAGATACATTTTTGGCGACCTTAAAGACGAAAATCCATGTTTAAAGTACCAACATATTGATGAAGAGACATGGCGTCTTTTTAGAGAAAGCCGTGAAAATGAGGCTTGGATGGTAAGTGAAGTAACTTTTTTATTTATATAACATTAATAAGTTTATCTTATTTACTTCAGTTTGTTTATTTCAATTATGATAGGATCGTCGGAAGAAAGCTCAAGAGATAGCTTTGAAGAATCTTACCCCGCACGTTATGTCTCGTTCGGGGTATAGAAAACTTGAGCAAACACTGATGGTGGAAAAGGAGAAATCTCAACAGGGGACGTTGTCTGAGAATGTGGAAACAGGGGTCACTTCTCCTCCATCACCACCTTTTCGCCATGTAAAATGGAAGAGGGCCCGAATTAAAAAGTCGGGTGCACCAAGTTCTGAGCAATCCGGGGTTATAATCGAAAAAATTGTAAGTTATTTTTGTTATTTTCAATTTTTTAAAGCATTAATTATATTAATGATTGAAAATATGATTTTTGTGTACTCTTGCAGGATTCCTTGGAATCCGACGGTAAATTTGTTGCTGAAGGTCGTCACGATATCCTGGTTGAAGCAATTGGACGACCTGAACACTCTGGTTGGAATTATAGTGTAATAAACAACCAGGAAGCTATGAGTGTGGCTATTACATTATGCAATGGATGATTACCATTATAAGACTAGGTGTTAAAACTGGTTGGAAAGAGGTATATGTTAAATCATTTTTATAATTCTTGAACATATATATATCTAGAAACTAATTTATGTCAACTTTGCAATGCAGTTATTCACAGAAGAAACACCAATGAGTGAGGAAGGCATTTCATATGTTAGAGATTCTTGGTCCACATATTTCATTAATTTTTATAACTCTAGCATAGGTAAACAATAGTGGTTTTATTATATGTAATTTGATCACTTGTAAATGTACATTTTGATGATTTCAATTGATTACTACATTTCTGTATTTGTCTGGCTGAGTTTGATCATTATGCAGGTTATTTAAATATATGGTTTCTGCACAAAACAGAGTGTACTTTAAAAAAAAAAGCACTATTTACAAATGCGGTCTTGGTAAATGACCGCATTTGTAAATAGTGATTTATGAATGCGGTTTTTACCAAGACCGCATTCATAAATCCTAAACCCCAAACCCACTCCCTAATTCAGAATAATATACAAATGCGGTTATTTTAGGTAACCGCATTTGTAAATGTGATTTATGAATGCGGTCATATGACCGCATTTGTAAATGCCAGATTTACGAATGCGTGCTGATCAAATGCGGTTCTATGACCGCATTTGTAAATTTAAAATAGCCGCATTTGTTTTACATATCTGCACTAGTGGTAGTATCAAAGCTCCTTGGTTGGAGCTATTTGACAGTTTGAATGATGGAGGCAAATACAAATAAGATGGTTTGTTTGAACGACATTAACTATCACTTATGGAAGGAAAAAATGAAGGATCTGTTATTTGTTAAGAAATTGCATCTTCATGTGTTTGCTACTGAAAAGCCAAAAGACAAGACTGATGAGGATGAAAGTTTGAGCATCAACAAGTTTGTGGTTTTATTCGTCAATATATTGAAGATAGTGTTTATAATCACATTGCTAATGAGGAAGATGCAAAATCATTGTGGAAGAATATTGAGACTTTGTATGCTTCTAGTATAGGAAACAATAAACTATATTTGTTGAATTCCTTGATGAATTTGAGGTACAAGGAGGAGATTTCTATTTCAGATCACTTAAATGATTTTCAGGGGCTTTGAGATCAATTTTTAGAAATGGGCATCAAGTTTGATGTTGAAGTGTTGGGATTATGGCTATTGAATACTCTACTAGATTCTTGGGAAACATTTTGGGTTTCAATTACAAACTCATCCCTTGATGGTGTTGTCTCCTTGGAAAATGTCAAGAGTAGTATTCTTAATGAGGAGATGAGAAGGAAGACCCATGGTACTTTATCTCATTCTGAGGTACTTGTCACTGAAAATAGAGGGAGAAGTTAGAAAAAGGAACTGAAAGGGAGTAGACAGAACAATAGAAGTAAGTCTAAGTCTAGATACAAAAATGCGGAGTGTCATTATTGTCACAAAATAGGACACATTCAGAGAAACTGTTTTCTATGGAAAAAGAAGAACAAGGATAAGAAAGGGAAGCATAAGAAGAAACATCATGACAATGATGTTCATGTTATTACTGCTACCTGTGATGATGATCTTATTATTCTCCGTGAGCATGATTCAACTAATCTTGTATGAGATGAGAACATGTGCATAATTGATAGTGGTGCTACACTGCATGTTACACCAAGGAAAGAGTTCTTCACATCTTACACTTCTGATGATTTTGGAGTGTTGAAGATGGGTAATGATGGTGTGTCTAAGGTAGTTGATATTGGTGATGTTTTCTTGCGGACCAATATGGGAATGCAGTTGTTGCTTAGAGAAGTCAAACATGCTTTAGATATTCGCTTTAATTTGATCTTTGTGCACATGCTTGATGATAGTGGTTATGAAAATCACTTTGGTTCAGGAAAGTGGAAACTCTCCAGAGGTAATCTAATTGTGACCAAAGGGCAGAGAATTAGTAAACTGTATTGGACTAAAGCATTGGTTGCTAAAGACAATGTGAATGCCATGGATATGGATGCTTCTTTGTGGCACTGAAGGCTTAGTCATATCAGTGAGAAGGGGTTGAATTGTTTAGCTAAGAAGGATGTGCTTATGGTATTGAAGAATGCAGAGTTGGAGAAATGTTCTCATTGCATGGCTGGTAAGCAGACCAGAGTATCCTTCAAGAAGCATCCTCCCTCAAAGAAGTCAGAGTTGCCTGAATTGGTGCATTCTGATGTTTGTGACCCATTGAAGGTGAAGTCATTTACTGGTGCACATTATTTTGTTACATTTATTGATTATTGTTCCTGGAAGCTTTGGGTTTATGTTTTGAAGACTAAGGACCAAGTTCTAGAAAAATTCAAAGAATTTCATGTTTTGGTTGAGAGACAATTAGGGAAGAAGTTGAAATGCATTTGTACTGACAATGGTGGTGAGTATTGTGGACCATTCGATGTTTATTGCAAGCAACAAAATATCAAACATGAAAAGACTCCTTCTAAAACTCCTCAGTTAAATGGTTTAGCAGAAAGGATGAACAAGACTGTGATCAAAAGAGTTAGGTGTATGCTTTCAGAAGCAAAGTTTCCTAAGCATTTTTTGGGTGAGGCATTGTCCAATGTGGTGCATGTTATTAATTTGAGTCCTGCAGTTGCTTTGAATGGTGAGGTGCTAAAAAAGATTTAGTTTGGCAAGAATGTCAGGTATGATCGTTTGCGAGTCTCCGGTTGTAAAGCATATTTGCATGTTCCAAAGGATGAGAGATCCAAGTTGGATGCGAAGACAAGGCAGTGCATCTTTATTGGTTATGGTCAGGATGAATTTGGCTACAAGTTTTTTGATCCTGTTGAGAAGAAGGCAGTTAGAAGCCGTGATGTGAAGTTCATGGAAGATCAAACAATTGAAGATATTGATAAGATAGAGAATACGACATCTGAGATAGATAATAGATTGTCTAAAGTTGATCTAGTTCGAATGCCTCTACATGATCTGGATACTATTGAGAATAATGTTCAAAATGATGAGCAACATGATGATGTTGGTGATCAACAACTTGGAGATGATTTTGATGTTCCTATTGATGACGTTGAAGAGGAACATGAGACGTCACAAGATGAGGATCTTGGTGATGCTCTTGAACCACCTCAAGTTCAAATTCGGAGGTCTAATAGGTAGAGGGAACCATCTACCAGATATCCTTCTGATGACTATGTTACCTTGATAGATGAAGGAGAACCTGAGTGTTATCTTGAGGCCATGGGGAGTGAAGAAAAGAAAAAGTGGTTGGATGCAATGCAAGATGAAATGAAGTCTTTGCATGATAATCACACTTTTGACTTGGTGAAATTGCCAAAAGGCAAGAAGGCTATGGAAAACAAATGGATTTACAAGGTAAAACAATAAAACAATTCTACATCTCCAATGTATAAAGCCATATTGGTGGTGAAAGGTTTTAGACAGAGAAAAGGCATTGATTTCAATGAGATTTTTTCCCTTGTGGTGAAGATGTCATCCGTTAGAATTGTGATGAGTTTGGCTACTACTCTTGATTTAGAGGTAAAGCAAATGGATGTTAAAACTGCTTTCCTTCATGGTGATTTGGAGGAAGAGATTTACATGAAGCAACCTGATGGTTTTCTTGTTGAAGGCAAGGAAGATCATGTGTGTAGGCTGAGAAAAAGTCTATATGGCTTGAAGCAGACTCCACATCAATGGTACAAGAAGTTTGAGTTTGTTATGTGTGAGCATGGATACAAGAAGACTACTTCTGATCATTGTGTCTTTGTTAAAAGTTTGCTAATAATGATTTCATTATCGTGTTGTTGTATGTTGACGACATGCTTATTGTTGGGAAAGGTATTTCCATGATCAACAGGTTGAAGAAGCAATTGAGTGAGTCATTTTCTATGAAAGACATGGGAGTTGCTAAGCAAATTCTTGGTATAAGAATCATGTGTGATAGGCAAGAGAAGAAGCTTTGGTTGTCACATGAGCATTATGTTAAAAGAATGCTACAGAGGTTCCAGATGGAAAATGCTAAGGCGGTAAACACTCCTCTTGCTACTCATTTTAAATTGAGTGCAAAATAGAGTCCTTCTAATGAAACTGAAAAATCAGATATGCAACAGGTTCCTTATGCATTTGTTGTGGATAGTTTGATGTATGCAATGATGTGTACAAGACCAGATATTGCACATGTTGTTGGTACTGTTAGTAGATTTTTGTGTAATCTAGGTAGAGAGCATTTGAATGCTGTGAAATGGATTTTAAGGTATCTTCGTGGTACTACTTGTTTGAAGCTTTGTTTTGGAGGTGATGTGCCTACCCTTGTGGGCTATACTCTGATTCTGATATGGGTGGAGACATAGATTCTAGAAGGTCTACCTCAAGCTACGTGATTAAATTTGCATGGGGAGTTGTGGCATGGCAATCTAGATTGCAAAAGTGTGTTGTGTTGTCCATTACTGAAGCATAGTTCATTGCCATGGCATAAAGCATGCAAGGAGTTGCTTTGGGTGAAGAAACTCCTGCAAGAGCTTAGTTTTGTTCAAGACAAGTACTTGTTATTTTGTGATAGTCAGAGTGCAATTCATCTTGGTAAGAATTCAACTTTCCATTCTAGGTCCAAGCATATTGATGTAAGGTATCATTGGATAAGTGATGCTTTGGAAGCTAGGTTACTGAAGTTGGCAAAAGTTCATACAAATGATAATTGTGCTGATATGATGACTAGGACACTACTTAGAAGCAAGTTTGAAACTTGTTGTGAGATTGTCGGTTTGTCGATCATCTCCACATAGTTGTGAGGGGGAGATTTGTTGGGTTGGGCTCACTTCTTATGTGGAGGCCCAGTCTAATATTAATCACCTTTAGGGTTTGTATGACTTCAATTCCATACATTTTTCATTATACAATATAATGCAAAATGCAATCCACAACATTCAAAAGCTTGTTTAACATAAAAAAATAACACTTAAATACTAAATCATTAAAATATAATATTTTTACAAGTCTAAACAATACATAAACAAACAACATCCCTGCAAGATAAATTAAATATTTGGACCACATTCCCTCCATATCCATATCCATATCTTCTAGCCTAGGATACTATTAAACACTAAAATTAGTTTCCCTTACCTATAATTTCTTATCCCGAGGATATTCTTGTTCAAGCAGGGGAACCACTCTAAAATCTAGGAACCTGAAGCAAGTTATCCACATCATCAAAATTTAGCATATGATAAAACAAGTTGAGAGAAACATTTTTCTCAAATGTCCCATCAAGATTAATAGTTAAATCCTAAAAAAATTAGAGAATAAGCGATCTTTAGAGTAAAAATAGACTTACTCTGTTTGAAAAATCTGATTGAGTAAACTACTATAAGATGATCATATTTTAAAATAGATGAAAATTGGAAGAAAAGAAAAAAAAAAGTTAAGAGAGAGAAAAAAAATATAAGAGAACTCTTGTGTTGTTTTATGAGATTACACAATTCACTTACTAACGTGTCTACTTAAAAAGTATTTTACAAAACTTTCTACGGTAAAAGAAAAAAATTAATTTGTAATTTTAGTAAGAAACAAACTCCAATTTCACCTAAAAAATACAATGATTAAAAATATAGTTAATCTAAATCAAAATCGTTTTATACAATGGGTGAACATATAGATTAGAGAGAACTATAGTGACAGGAAAAATAGTTCGAGAGATTGGTAATCTATCATGATTTTTGAACATATTAATTTAATAATTTGACATTAAGGGTAATCTATCATGACTTTTGAACATATTGATTTAATAACTTGACATTAAAATACAAGATTAACAGGAAATGTCTCATCGATCTAATCAAGTGGATTTTATTAATAATTTGCTTGACTGGCGAAGGAGACAGGGAGAATGGACCATTTCAATGTTCAACACAACATAACATCTGCTTTCTGAAAAAGTTTGAATATCATAATTAATAATAATATATTATGAAGAATTATCATTTAATATTTCACAAAGGACAAAATCAAAAAGAAAAGCTACCTCTTATGTTTGGACAATTGAGAAAGGTTAGATAGAATAATAAGAGGTGATTTTATTGAGAGAATAGTTAAATAAGAGGGTTTGGCTTATGAATTTATTTATTTATTAATTTTGCTAATAGAAAAGTAAAAAGAAAATAGTTTTCTTTAAAATGGTAACTTAAGTGGATATCAACTTTTATGTATCCTTTCTTTGTTTTTCTTCTCATCAAATAAGGGTTATATTGGTGAAATTTGTATTTTCTTTTCCTTCTTCATTGTTAAGCATCATAATAATATTTGTATTTTTTTAATTTAAATAATTGTCAAGATAAATCAAGGGTCAAACTCACTTTAACCCTGACCATAACCCAAAACTTTAAAGGTTGGGTCTTTTAACCCTCATTTCATTTGGTGGACCAACAAAAGACTTATTTTAGGAATATGTTGGTTAACCCATGGACCATGGGTCAAATTAACATCCTTAATGGCATGTTTCCAATTCTAAAAAAAAACTGAGTTTTGAAAATATAAACCATTATCCCTAGCTTTTAAATGCCAACATTCTACAACTTTTTTAAGGATACATAATTGCATTTAGTATATTAGTTAAAAAATATTATTTCAATATTAATATTTTTAAAGTTAATTTCAAAATAATAAAATAAGTATTGTAACTGATATAATAATTAAAATAAATAATATAATATTGGAAAAGCTAAATTATTTAAAATGATAGAAGTTATTTTATTCAGAATTATTTAAAAAAATTAAAAATATTAAAACCAACTTTTCACAATTAATATAGAATTTTAGAGAGAAAACATGAAAGTAGAGGAAGAATCTGTTATATATGGAATATGTTTTCTCCCTGCACCTTCATAGTTTATTCTTGTATCTTCATAGTTCTTTTAATTTTAAAATTATCCTCCGATAAAAAGTGTTGGATTTTTTTTGAATTATATAATAAAAAATATTCAAACTCTACCAAACGTATTTCTCTACAAATAATTTTATTACTACATTTTATTTTTATCTAGTGAATAAAGTAATTTTATAACGAAGAGAAATATTATTTGAAAACTAACACTAATGAAATATAACGAGAGAATGAAAAATATTAAACAAATTGAACTATTATTTTTAATTAATGTAAAAATAATGATTTTTACATATTAAAGTCAAATATAGTAGTCACTTCGAATAATGAGATTGCTCACTGTCAACAAAAACAAACCATAAAACGTCAGCATCAGTGAGAAACAATGTTTGGTTCGTGATTCTCAGCGGCCAGGACCATGCGTTACAGAAGTATTTATTTGAGGATTTTTTTTTGTCGTTTTTCTTCTGTGGTTTAATATACTAATTAGGGATATAAACTTATTAGTCTGTGTTTAAGTTGATTTTTATTTTATGTACAGAATTAGAATTTATATGAGTTCAACATATGATAAAATCATGACCTATTTATTAATTTATTATAATTATTATTATATCTATATTGATATTTTATTATAACTTATAGTGTCTAATGAAATGATTATGTATTTGTATAGGATTAGGGTTCACATAATATTTGTGACTGGATTATACTGACGTGTCCAAATTTATTCAAGTCTCCTTTTTTAATGTTGATGCTCGGTCGATCGGGGTACCTGCTAATTACATTTCGACGCTTAAGTTAGTATTCTGATTTAGGTGTATTCTAGCAGAATGTAAAAACTTACCTTACTTCTCCACAGAGGGCTCTATTTATAGTATTGGTTTATGAGCCCTAACCCTCATAGGCTGCATGTCAGTTATTAACTGATGCATAGTGATCCCTTAAAACCAAGGATGTGTATCTTCTCAGTTAACCAGTTTTATTTATCACATTGGAGATATTTTTCGTGTATTTCGAGATGTACATTGACTCAACATGGTCACAACTGTTGTTTATTTATTGTATATCTTTATCCATATTGACTCGTACAGTCGGTCATTGAAGCCGAGACAGGCTCGTCTGGTCCCGATAGGTACACTTGTCCCCCTGACTCGAAGAAATGAATTTTTAAAGAGTCAGGTGACTATTGCAGTTCCTGAGGTGTGATAGGATCGCTAGAGGCATTAAATGCGTTGCAGAGATGTGATGTTTACTTTTTCTGAAAACACCGTCGTTTTGACAAGTGTTGTTTCATCATATAGATCTAAAGATAGAGACTAAATGTCATTTTGTATGTCGGGCTATACGAACCATTGGATGGATATGGATCTAACGACTTCGAACAGATGATACACTAATCTCTCTCCTACTTGGTTTCCTATAAATAGGGCAACATTTGAATGAAGTAGGGTTTGCGCTTCGCTTTCAAAGAGTTTACTAAGTGCTTCGAGTGCCGAGTCTTTCAACTTTCTTTCACTCTTCGTAGATTACTCAGGTTAGTGATGTCTTCTTCTACCAATTCCTCTGATAGTTTTATTAACGTTGAGTCTTTTGAGGTTAGCCACACTACATCTGGTAGTGCGGGGGATGTAAGTAATTCGGATCATTCGGTCGATCGGAGGTCAAAAGGTCTGAGTTATGAGTGGGTCGACCCTTGTGTCTTGAATATCACTACATGCTTTAGGGATTACAATAACATAAATAAATTTTTATCCAAAGTTGCTTTTTTAAAACCTGATTCACCCTCTGATGCGTTGATGGTTGATATCTGTGGCTACATCGACCGAGTCTGTCATGGTTGGGAAAATGCGCCTCACGACTTCTTTTTTGTTTATAATAATATTTTCTCAGATTTACATATCACCCTTCCTTTCGATGATTTTACCATGGGGGTTCTTCGGATCCTTAACGTGACACCGACCCAACTACACCCCAACTTTCGGGCGGCTCTTCAGGCGTTTCGTATTCTTTATGATATTTTTAATATTATTCCCACACCCCAATCCTTCTTGTTTTATTACAATTTTCGTATGAGTTCTCCCATGAGTTGGTTGTCTTTGACAAGTCGATCGGGGAGTATTCGTTTCGCACCTTTCACCATCTCATACAAAAATTTAAAAGAAAAATACTTCAAAATATTTATGGAGTCGGATGGCCGAGGTCATCGATGTCAATGTTGGACAAGGGGGTTCTTGTTGTTTTTTATTAGCTCCCATATAAGTTGCCTACAAGAGAATTGGTAGCATTATACGGGTTGTCCAAGAGGTGGACGAATTTTATTGGTATGTAGAGTTCTTATGTACATGGTTTGTATTCATTATTTTGATGGTGTTCAATTAATTTGTGTCTTGCAACTATCATGACTCGAATGGATCGAGCCTTGGGGGACCTCATGGCTCAATTAAGACATCAAGCGTCTAATGGAAAAATAAATAGTTTTAAGGTGGTTGGGAAGGGGAACTCGGTCGTCCCGGTTGTGATACCGCCCACCACCGTCGTCCCTTCGGTGAATCGGAAGAGGGGTCGTCCGGCTAAGGCGGTGTAGCAAAATGCAGAGGCGAGGTTATCCTCTCGACTGCCTTCTATGCTTAATCCTTTCCTCCAAGTGGCGCAGGGCATGCAAATCGATATGTCTCCAGAGGATGAGAGCGTGCTGATGGTCGCCCACACTAATATCTTGGTCTCAGAGTTAATGGAACTGCAAAGTCGGGCGCTGGTGGTCGACTTTACTCTTAGAGAGGAGTTAGAAAGAACCACTACAGTCATGACCAAGGTGAAGAATGAGTTGGCCGAGTCTACTAGCTTGTTGAAAGCAACATTGGAGGCGATGGAAGCTTTAAAAGAAAAAAATGTGCCAAGATAATGTTGCAGCAAAGAAGGCCCAACAAGCCCTAAAGGCAGAGAGGGCGGTGATTGAGGCAGAAAAGGCCGAGCTTGCCAAGGAGAAGGCCGAAGCTGAAGAGAGGGAGAAAGAGCTTACCACCGAGGTGGAGAAGTGTCACTCCTTTATGCTGCGCATAAGTGAAGACTGCCATCCTCAAGGCCTTTGGCAAGCGGCCTTTGGCAAGCGGCCTTTCACCACGATGTATCTGTTGAAGACCCTCATTACGATTTGGACAAAGATGTGGTTGATGTGAAGTTGGTGCCGATTGGCGGGAATGTGGATACCGCCACAGAGGAAGCTAATGACGGGGAGAATGATGTCAACCCCTAGGCCGAGGTGGAACCATCTTTTGAGGAAATATTTGAATCACTTTAAGTGGTTATATCCTGGACCTGGGATGTGGGTCGAAAACAATATTTAACTTGTACTTACTTTTATTTGCTCAACTACCGATCGAGATCTTTTGGTTCTCTTATATTTTTAACATGCGAATATATTCCGAGAATGCCATTGATATCTTTGCATTTTGATTAAACCTCTACTCAATCATATGATTGAGTTCTTACTTGAATAGTTCGAGTAAAATACTCATAAAAGCTAACTGAGCCTATTAATTTTGAACGATGTAATTTAAATAAGATACTATTAATTCAAGTGACCTTCCTTGATCATTACAAATAACAGATGACCGATTAACTGGTAGAATGCAATGATGAAATAGAATCAAATAAATGCATCCACTTTATCCTCATCACGCGAAGTGAGAGCGAATTATTCCAGATTTAGGTTTATTCTTAATAAATTGACGAATGTTAGCTAAGATTATTTTATTTTGACCGCTTTAAGCGATTATTTATCTTGTTTAGATTGTGATGAACGATAACGACTAGATTCGGTCAGCATTAGTCGCACCATGGTGATGGCCTGTGCAGGGTTATTCGTGATAACTAATCTTAAAATGATAAACAGGTCGAGGTCGGATTCTCGAAAAATGCAATTGGAGTTAACTCCTAAATTATATGTACCGCTTTGGGTAGTGATTACCTATGCTGGTTGAGGGGTTAGCCTCAATGAACTCGGTTGGAGTTTTAAACTCCTAATATTTTTGATCGGTCGGTGTGATAATAATGCGGTAACAAAATAATTTTTTAAAGTGTCTCGTTAAAACCTTTTCGATCGTAAACTCTCCTTAGGGATAAAACAACCGATCGAGGGAAGAGTACATTGTTTTATTGAATTTTCATCAACTATAATAAAATTTGAGATGCGTGGCATTCCACGTTCTCGGTACATTTTTTCCTGATAAAAATTCTAAATGATAGGCACTATCGAGCGCTATGTTTGCAATGCGGAACAATCCTTCCCAATTGCTTGAGAATTCGCCATCGTCCTTCTGGGCGTCACTGCGCATTTGCCAGACCAAGTCTCCCTTTTGGAAATTTCTTGGCTTTACCTTCAAATTATACTTTCTTGCTACCCGCATTTTGCATGCTTCTTCTCTTATTCTACTATTGTCTTTGAGTTCGTTGATTAGGTCAAGGCCGATAATTTTTTTTTCTTTATTTAAATCCAAATCTAGAGTTTAACATCGTAGGGAGGGCTCTCCTACTTCCACGAGGATCATGGCTTCTGTCCTATATGTCAAACTATATGAGGTTTCCTGCATAGTGGACTGTGGCGTACAACGGTAAGCCCATAAAACTTCGAGAAGCTCCTCGGTCCACTTACCTTTGGCTGGGCCAAGTCTCTTTTTCAATTCATTGAGAACAATTTTGTTGGCAGCCTCGGATTAGCCGTTGGTCTACGGGTGCTCTACTGAGCTTGTGATGTGTTTGATGTCAAACTTTTCGTAAAACTCAGCCAATCCTTGGTTGGTAAATTGTCGACCATTGTCAGTGATGATAATATGTGGTATTCCGAATCGGAACACAATGTTTCTCCAAACAAAATTTTGGACGTTTCGGGCGGTGATGGCTGCGAACGGTTTTGCCTCTAGATGCCTACCAAGAGGAACTTACATTGTCCTTTGCTTGGAGCAAAGGGTCCGATGATGTGCATTCCCCACTTCACAAATGGCCTGGGGAGAGGATGTGGATCTTCAGGTTTTTGGTGAGATAGAGTGGTGGCACTCGGGATTGTTCTTCCTGTTCATGCCCATCAAGCTGTTTCTACAGATATTTATTCTGCTCCTTCAAAAGGGACATCTCCTCCCTGTGTCTACGTCGATCCTTTTCATTGCGTAGCTGATCTACAATGCCTTTTTGTTGTAGCTCTTCCATTTGTGCTTGGAGGGCCTGAATCATAATTATCTGTTATCCGCCATATGGTTGTTGTTAGCATTATTCCTTGTTGACACCATCTTTGCCAGTTGTTACTTGTTGCTGAAAATTGAATAGTATCTCGACCCCACGGTGGATGCCAATTGTACCTGTATAGGTCGAGGGACCCAGATAGTACTTGTGACTGGACGTACAATTGATGATGTGTCGGTGACCTCCAAATTCCTTCAAGTCTCCTTCCTTTAATGCGATGCTTGGTCGGTCGGGGGTACTTGCTAATTGCACTCTGACACTCAAGTCAGTATTCTAATTTGGGTGTATTCTAGCATAATGTAAAATCGTACCTTACTTCTCCACAAAAGTACTCTATTTATAGTATTGGTTTATGGACCCTGACCTTCACGGCATGTCAGTTATTAACTGATGCATAGTGATCCCTTAAAACTAGGGACATGTATCCTTTTAGTTAACCAATGTATTTATCACGTTGGAGATATTTTCCGTGTATTCTCCAATGCGTTTACTATTATTTCATATAAAAAAGTAAATTCTAGAATGATATTTTATAGGGATGGCAAAGCGGGCCAGCTCGCCCCGCATTGGCCCGCCCTGCGTTTGGCCCGCAAAGATGCGGGACGAGTTGGCCCGCCCTGCAAAGTTATTGCGGGCTAGAATTTCCAACCCGCCCCGCATAAGAGCTATATATTTGTTATTATCCAACCTAATTTTTTTTTCTTCCTTTTCAAATATAGTCAAACATCAAACATTAAGCATTAAGATAAATATCAAATATCACTATTCTTCCACTTCCAAAACATTAAAAATACCTAATTCCAAAACATTAAACATAAACATTAATTCAAAAACATTAAACATAAACATTATTGACATTCTTCCATTTCAATAACATTGGATGCCACCTTAGAAGAACTTTCATCCATTTTTTCATAATTATAATCTTCTCCATCATCTGCATATATTAAAACAATGACAATTAATTAATTCATTTTTCATAAAAATAATACAATAAAAATAAGATAACTTTTGGCTCAATTGAAGGCTTGGTCATGGGTAACTTCTAAAATTGCTTCTCCTTTTCTGACTGGTGTCTTGCTCCTTTATCCTGTTTGAAATCGATTTAATTGGCATGACCCAGTTTAGGGTGATAGGTATCTCTATTTCGATGGTTGTTGGTTTTTGTGGGATGTTGGGTTGGTGAATAAGAGTTGTTGTTCTTTTTGCCCCTTGGTATGGTTGCAGTGAGTTTGTATTGGGTTTGTTTTGAGTTTTTACGGGCTTGTACGGGTTTTTTAGTGGTAGATTTTTTTGTACGTTGCCTCTGCTGCTACCAAGTGCCAATTTTTTTTCTTGCGGGTTAGTGGGCCAGCCCGCCCAGCCCCGCTACTGGCCCGCGCGGGTTGCGGACTAATGCGGGACGGGCTAATGCGGGTTAGCGGGTTGAAAAGGTCAGTCCGCCTCGCGTTTTTTACCAGCGGGCCGCGGACCAGCCCGCACGGCCCGCCCCGCTTTGCCATCCCTAATATTTTATAAAAAAAAGAAGAAGAAGAAATAACATGTTTTCTTGGGTAACATTAAACCACTTAAAATACCTTTTAAAACTACATTAATTAATTATATACACATGCCTTTGTATATGACCACCTCGAATAACGCAGTTATTATCCTACAACTTTTTTTTTCGTTCTAGAATAAAAGTTCCGTAAAAATGGTTTAACATTTAATGTATACATTATTAAATATTACATTTATCCTAGTTTCACTCTACCAGAAAAAAATGTTATTTTGGAAGATACTCGTCTCAATGAGTTGGCATTGCAATCGGTAGAGAATAAATTTATTAAATTACCAGATAAAGCTAAACATTCACTTTCATCGCCATTATGAAATGGAAAAAATTGGTGGACACAAATTTTTCTTATTTTATTTTATATTATTTGATGATATTATTTCAAAATATTTTCCATTTTTTTAATGCAGTTATTTATCTCTTTAGTCTTCTCATATTTTCTTACTGTTATTTGCGGGCAACAAATCTATAAACGGACTCATATTCTATTCTCTATAGTATAAATATTTGTTAATCCTTTAGTAATTAACCAATTAATAAATTGGTATCAATTCCAATTATTCAAAAACATGACGTTATAGGTTACAATTGTAACACCTAGTTTTATAGATTTGGACAAAATAATTTAAGTTAAATAAAAATGAAGATATTATTTAAAAAGTTAGAAATAAAAGGTATTTTTTATAAATATTTTTTAGAATTATATTTTATGCAGTTTTTTTAAAATAGTTGTTTTTCTCTCTCGTTCAAGCTCTACTAGTTAGTAGGTGAGATGTTTTGTAACGACACTTTTTTTATAAAAAGCAGAACAGTGTGCCCAGTATCACTTTCTTCTTCATTCTTCCAAACCACTTTCTCTCTCTCTCTAATTCTCTTCTCTCCCTCTCTCTTAATTTCTCTCCCAATCTTCATCTATTTTAGAATCTGATCATACCACGCTGTAGTAGAGGAGTTAAGGAACATTTCTACCCGATCAGATTTTCAAACAGAGTAAGTTCATTTTTACTCTAAATATCCTTTGTTATCTGTTTTTTCTTAGGATTTAGTCATCAATCTTTGTGGGGTCAGTTGAGAAGTTTAATCCTCTCAACTTATTCTATTATATACTGAAATTTTGTTCTGTTTGGATAATTTGCATTAGGCCCGTAAACCTTGAAGCTTATCCAAACGGTGGGGAATAAAATTCTAAAAGTTGCTTGGAAAGCAAGCAATTGAGGTAAGGGAAGCTAAATTTAATTTTTAATAGCACCCTAGGATAGAAGATCTGAATGCGGAAGGGACGTGGTCCCAATATTGAATTTCTCTTACAGGGGTGTTATTTGTTTATATATTGTGTGTTTGTTTATATATTATTTAAATTTGTGGAAATATTGGGTTTTGATGATTTAGTATTAAAGTGTATTTTTTTTATGTCAAATAAACTTTTGAATATTGTGGATAACTTTTGAAATAATATTGTATGACGAAATGGTATGAAATTGAATTCATACATTTGGGATAATGTATGGACTGATGCTTGTTGTGTATTAAGTATTGATGCCTATGTGGTAACAGAGATCTCCGAGCTTCACTGATGATCTAAGTCACATAGACTAAGATATCAGGTGGTGAGAAGCTGATGGGGGAGTTCATGCACACTGTGACATATGAGATGCACGGCTTGGGTTGTATTGAACTTACCCTGATCCTTTCTGTTGGATTCGCTGGTAATCTTTGGATCAGGTGTTAGTCTCTGGTAGGACTTACTTAATACGGGTCTTCCGGAAGACGTTGTTTGTTGAATATTCTGGATGTGTAGATCCATGTGAGATCTATGTGATTGTTTTAATGTTGGGATTTGAAGAAGATTGTGTAATTTGAGAAATTGATCATGTAACTTGGTTTTCTCTTTGGATTTAAGTGTGTATATTATAAAATTCTATTTTCAGTAGCTTACCCTTGCTTTTCTTGCTGTGTTTGAACTGCGATGACTGTACTATGTACACGAGCAGATGACCATACAGGTGCAGGAGAGCCTTAGAGGTTACAGAGTTTTATTTTGAGCTGTGGATATGTAAATATTTGTATTTCTATAAATCCTAATCATGTATTAGGAATGTTTTGAAAAACTCCAAGTTTGTATAGAAATTGGTAGAACTTTTATTGTAATAGTTATATGTAAATTATGGGGTGTTACATTTAATGGTATCAGAGCGGTTCATCCTTAGGATAACCTGAGGGTAGTGGGTTTATTTTGTTTCTTCTACGTGTAGATTTTTGGTTACGTCTAGCCTCAAGACTTAGTTAAAAGTTTCTAATAAGATGTTTGACAAAGTTGTTTTTCTTGAAATCTTGTTGTGTTCGAGTCAAGTTAATTGTTATGAATAAAGATGAAAGTATTAAGAATGAAAAGAATCTTGATAGAGTGGTGAGGGTGCACACTCATGACTAGATCAAGATTATTTTCTATCTTAATTCTAAGTAGCTAGAGTACATTTTAGGGATAAGTTTTGATTGGTTTTTTACTTGTTTCGTATGATTATTTCTTTGAAGTTAATTTGTCTTAAAGATGTAGTTGAAAATATTTAGTAATTTCTAATCCAATTCTTTATGTGCTTAGTAGATGGCACGTAGACCACCTACTCCTCCTCCACCAGTAGATATGCCCAACTTAGCTCGGGCAATAGAGATGATGGCAACAGCCTTGCAACAACAGAGTGCTACTATGGCACAACAGCATCAGGCCGCCCTTCATCAATTAGAAACAGCTAGATTAGCAGCAGAAGCATCTCAGCTTCATCAACAACCCCATACCTTTAGTCTGGAGGATTTTCTGAGACACAATCCACCCAAATTTAATGGCAAGGTAAATCCAGATGGAGCAGACCAGTGGGTGAGAGACATAGAAAGAATCTTTGAAGCTACTCAATGCCCGGAAGAGAGAAAGTTATCCTATGCCATTTATGTACTAACTGAAGAAGCTGAATTCTGGTGGATAGGCATGAAGCAAATGATGGAAGACAAAGGACAAGATGCCACTTGGGAGAACTTCAAAGTAAGATTCCTGGAGGAGTATTTTCCTGATAGTGTCAGGTATGCAAAAGAAATTGAATTCATGCAGCTGGAACAAGGAAATCTTTCAGTCACTGAATATGCTACTAGGTTCAAACACCTAGCTAGATTCTATACCCAGACCATGACTGAGGCTTGGAGATGTAGAAAATTTGAGTTTGGGTTGAAGCAAAAGCTTAAAGAAGTGGTGATTCCTATGTCCATTAGAGATTTTCCTGCTCTAGTGGAGAAAGCAAAACTAGTGGAGAGTTTGAAGAATAGTAGCAGACTTGCTAAGCCTCAAGTGGGAGGACCTTCTAAAAGCTTACCTAAATATGAAGATAGAAAGAAACCTTATTTCAGACCTCAATCTTATAGCAGTGGAAGACTCAGTTCTCAATCACCACCTAGTTTCAGATGTTTTCGATGCGGTGGGCCACATGTTGTTAGATTTTGCCCTCATCCAGTGTCAAATGTGACATGTGATAGATGTCACAGGTATGGTCATGCAACAAAAGACTGTCGTGTCCAATTGGGAGCTCCAAATTCTGGCGGAGTGCAGCAAGTACAACAAAATAGTAATAAAAACCCAAAGCTGCTGGCAGAGTTTTTGCTATTAGTGGAGCTGAAGCTTCACAGTCTGATAGCCTTGTTAGAGGTATTTGTTCTATCCTTGGAACACAATTATCTGTATTGTTTGACTCTAGGGCAACCCATTCTTTTATATCTTTTGATTGTGCTAAGAAACTTAAGTTGCCAGTCCGAGAATTAGAATTTGAGTTGGTGGTATCTACACCAACAGAAGGTATTATAGTAACTTCTTCCATGTGTGCTGAGTGTCCAGTAATTATAGATGGGCAGAGATACAAGATCAACATGATTTGTATACCTCTAAAAGATTTGGAGGTTATCTTGGGAATGGATTGGTTGTCTGCTAATCATATCCTTATAGATTGTGGTCGGAAGAAGTTAATTTTCCCTAAATTAGAAGGAATGCAGGTTATCTCAGCTCATCAGTTTGAGAGAGAGATACGAGAAGGTGCAGAATGTTTTATGCTCTTGGCTTGTTCTATAGTTACTGATAAAGTACAAAAAGATATGTTTGTAGTTCAGGAGTTTATGGATGTATTTCCTGATGAGATTCCTGGACTTCCACCTAAAAGAGAGATAGAGTTTGCAATAGACTTGATTCCCGGAGCAGGCCCTGTGTCAATTTCTCCATATCGGATGGCACCAGCGGAGTTAGCTGAATTGAAGAAACAACTAGAAGACTTATTGGAGAAGCAATTCATTCGACCTAGTGTTTCTCCATGGGGAGCTCCAGTGCTATTAGTGAAGAAGAAAGATGGTTCGTCACGTCTATGCATAGATTACAGACAATTAAACAAGTTAACAATAAAGAATAAATATCCTCTTCCTAGAATTGATGACTTGATGGATCAGTTGCATGGGGCAGTTGTCTTTTCTAAGATAGATTTGCGCTCAGGTTATCACCAAATTCCAGTGAAAGCAGAAGATGTTCAGAAGACTGCTTTTAGATCAAGGTATGGTCACTATGAATTTCTAGTTATGCCATTTGGGGTGACTAATGCTCCAGCTATTTTCATGGATTATATGAATCGGATATTCAAACCTTTTCTTGATAAGTTTGTGGTAGTGTTCATCGATGACATCTTGATCTATTCTCGTACAAGGGAAGAACATGCAGAACATCTTAGAACCGTCCTGAACATTTTGAGAGAAAAACAGTTATATGCTAAACTTTCAAAATGTGACTTCTGGATGTCAGAAATACAATTTTTAGGACATATCATCTCTGCACAGGGAATATCAGTAGATCCTTCTAAAGTGGAGGTTGTACTTCAGTGGGAACGTCCTAAAACAGTTACAGAAATTAGAAGTTTTGTCGGGTTAGCAGGATATTACAGGAGATTTATAGAAGGCTTTTCTAAAATAGTGGCTCCTTTGACCCAATTGACTAGAAAGGATTATCCTTTTGCATGGACTGAACAATGTGAGAAAAGCTTTGAAGAGTTGAAAAGAAGGTTGACTAATGCTCCTGTATTGACAATCCTTGATACCAATCAATCTTTTGAAGTTTTCTGTGATGCTTCCTATCAGGGATTGGGTTGTGTTCTAATGCAGAATAAGAAAGTTGTTGCCTACGCTTCTCGTCAGTTAAAGGTGCATGAAAGAAATTATCCAACTCATGATCTAGAATTGGCAGCAGTTGTCTTTGCTTTAAAAATATGGAGACATTTTCTTTATGGAGTTAGTTTTAATGTGTTCAGTGATCATAAAAGCTTGAAGTATTTGTTTGATCAGAAGGAGTTAAATATGAGGCAGAGGAGATGGATTGAATTTTTAAAAGACTATGATTTCCAGCTAATATACCATCCTGGGAAGGCAAATGTTGTTGCAGATGCGTTGAGTCGTAAAAAGATACAAATGTCTTCGCTTATGATTAGAGAGTTAGCATTGATTGAAGATTTCAGGAGTATGAATGTGGAGGTTTCCATGTCTTCAAATTGCATTAGTTGTAATACACTTGTCATAACTAATGAATTTCTGGAGAAGGTGAAAGAGAAGCAGTTGGAAGATTCAAAATTGAAGAATTTCATGGGCTTATTAAATACTGACAAAGCTAAATACTTCTCTTTAGGAGTGGATGGTATTTTGAGATTCAGAAATAGAATATGCATACCAGAGGATAATGAACTAAAGCAAACAGTGTTATCTGAAGGTCATAAAAGCAAACTCAGTTTACACCCAGGGATGACCAAGATGTATCAAGATCTCAAGAAGTCTTATTGGTGGCATGGCATGAAGAATGATGTGGCCAAGTTTGTAACTGCTTGCTTGACTTGTCAGAAATCAAAGATTGAACATCAACGGCCTGGAGGCATGTTAACTCAGTTAGACATTCCAGTGTGGAAGTGGGACAGTATCTCAATGGATTTTGTTACCCACTTACCACGTACTTTGAGGAAGCATGACTCTGTTTGGGTCATAGTGGACAGGTTGACAAAGACGGCACACTTCCTACCTATAGACTTGAGAATCTCTATGCGAAAGTTGGCCCAAATTTACATAGATGAAATAGTCAGATTGCATGGTGTACCCTCCAACATAGTTTCAGATAGAGATCCTAGATTCACCTCCAGATTCTGGCAAACACTTCAAGAAGCTTTGGGGACTAAACTCAGACTTAGTTCAGCATACCATCCTCAAACTGATGGACAATCAGAGAGAACTATCCAGTCCTTAGAAGATTTGCTTAGGACTTGTGTGTTAGATCATTTGGGCAGTTGGGATGAAATTCTACCATTGGTAGAGTTCACTTACAATAACAGTTACCAAGCTAGCATAGGAATGGCTCCTTTCGAGGCATTGTATGGAAGAAAGTGCAGGACACCTTTGTGTTGGTTTCAGGATGGTGAAAGTGTGTTAATTGGACCAGAATTAATACAACAAACCAATGAGAAAGTCAAAATGATTCAGGAAAGATTGAAAACATCTCTTAGCAGGCAAAAATCTTATGCAGATCAAAGAAGAAGACCTTTAGAATTCTCTGCGGGTGAGCATGTCTTTTTGAGAGTTACACCGTTCACTGGTGTAGGAAGAGCACTCAAATCCAAGAAATTGACTCCTAAGTTCATAGGACCTTATCAAATTCTCAGGAGAATAGGCCCTGTGGCTTATGAAATTGCTTTGCCTCCTCCTTTAGCTAACATTCACAATATTTTCCATGTATCCCAGCTACGAAAGTATGTACCTGATCCTAGCCACATTCTAGAGTCTGATTCCATTCAGGTCAAAGAAAATTTGTCATTTGAAGTGAAGCCAATCAAAATTTTAGATTCACAAGTGAAACAACTTCGTGGAAGAAGTATACCCATGGTGAAAGTATTGTGGGACCTCACCTCTGGAGATTCCACTTGGGAAATTGAAGAGGTGATACGAGCATCATACCCTAATCTCCTTCTTGGTAAGTTCATTTTCGAGGACGAAAATTTTTGTAGTTGGAGATAATGTAACGACACTTTTTTTATAAAAAGCAGAAACAGTGTGCCCAGTATCACTTTCTTCTTCATTCTTCCAAACCACTTTCTCTCTCTCTCTCTCTAATTCTCTTCTCTCCCTCTCTCTTAATTTCTCTCCCAATCTTCATCTATTTTAGAATCTGATCATACCACGCTGTAGCAGAGGAGTTAAGGAACATTTCTACCCGATCAGATTTTCATACAGAGTAAGTTCATTTTTACTCTAAATATCCTTTGTTATCTGTTTTTCCTTAGGATTTAGTCATCAATCTTTGTGGGGTCAGTTGAGAAGTTTAATCCTCTCAACTTATTCTATTATATACTGAAATTTTGTTCTGTTTGGATAATTTGCATTAGGCCCGTAAACCTTGAAGCTTATCCAAACGGTGGGGAATAAAATTCTAAAAGTTGCTTGGAAAGCAAGCAATTGAGGTAAGGGAAGCTAAATTTAATTTTTAATAGCACCCTAGGATAGAAGATCTGAATGCGGAAGGGACGTGGTCCCAATATTGAATTTCTCTTACAGGGGTGTTATTTGTTTATATATTGTGTGGTTGTTTATATATTATTTAAATTTGTGGAAATATTGGGTTTTGATGATTTAGTATTAAAGTGTATTTTTTTTATGTCAAATAAACTTTTGAATATTGTGGATAACTTTTGAAATAATATTGTATGACGAAATGGTATGAAATTGAATTCATACATTTGGGATAATGTATGGACTGATGCTTGTTGTGTATTAAGTATTGATGCCTATGTGGTAACAGAGATCTCCGAGCTTCACTGATGATCTAAGTCACATAGACTAAGATATCAGGTGGTGAGAAGCTGATGGGGGAGTTCATGCACACTGTGACATATGAGATGCACGACTTGGGTTGTATTGAACTTACCCTGATCCTTTCTGTTGGATTCGCTGGTAATCTTTGGATCAGGTGTTAGTCTCTGGTAGGACTTACTTAATACGGGTATTCCGGAAGACGTTGTTTGTTGAATATTCTGGATGTGTAGATCCATGTGAGATCTATGTGATTGTTTTAATGTTGGGATTTGAAGAAGATTGTGTAATTTGAGAAATTGATCATGTAACTTGGTTTTCTCTTTGGATTTAAGTGTGTATATTATAAAATTCTATTTTCAGTAGCTTACCCTTGCTTTTCTTGTTGTGTTTGAACTGCGATGGCTGTACTATGTACACGAGCAGATGACCATACAGGTGCAGGAGAGCCTTAGAGGTTACAGAGTTTTATTTTGAGCTGTGGATATGTAAATATTTGTATTTCTATAAATCCTAATCATGTATTAGGAATGTTTTGAAAAACTCCAAGTTTGTATAGAAACTGGTAGAACTTTTATTGTAATAGTTATATGTAAATTATGGGGTGTTACATGTTTAGGTCAATCAAGTTTAATTTTGTTTTGTAATTTAAACTTTCTCTTTTTATTGATTTGTTCATATGTATGAACTTTTGATATTTTACATGTTTGATCATTTTGAGAAATAATAGAAAAATTATGCTGAATTATGGTGTTACAGTAGTTATAATGCTGTGACCTTTTCAGTTTGGGAACTACATGAAGATTTTTATATTTTTTTTAGTTGTATAAACATGGAGTTACTCTTTTCTTGTAAAACAAGTTTTTTTTTTTCAAAAATGTTAATTGGAAATGTTGACAAAATAAAATATTGGTGTAAAATAATCTGTATATATAATTGAAAGGTTGAATTGTAATATTGGAAGATATTGTTTACAATTTGAAAGAAAATACTATAATTTTATCAATAGATTAAATTATATGGAGAAGATTTTATTGAGCACATGCAATGAATTACAGTTCTAAACTCTTATATTTATTCTTTTCGAAATGCGTTTATTAAATTAATTTTTATAAATGTATATATATATATAAGGAGGTGATAGGAAGGTAGCGTGTGGCATTCGCTTCATTAATTTTTTGTTTGGTTTGGCTTTTGGAAGTGTAAGGTGCGCGCTGCGGTGCGGAGAAAGCGCGAAAGGGTGGTGGAGATGGACATTGACCAGTTGCCCAAGAACGCTGCTAACTACACTGCGTTAACGCCGTTGTGGTTTCTGGAAAGAGCAGCTACGGTGCACCCTACCAGAAACTCCCTCATCCATGGATCTCGTCGCTACACGTGGCAACAGACCTATCACCGTTGCCGTCGATTCGCCTCCGCTCTTTCCAACAATTCCATCGGACCAGGAAACATTGTACTATCTCTCTTTCTCCGCTCAAACATCTTTTCTCCTAATTTCCTTACTTTTCAATATCTAAATTCTCATAGTTCGTCTTCACATCAACACCTCTCACTTTATTTCTCTTTTTAAAATTTTACTTTAATATCTTAAAAAATTAGTTTTTAAGAAATAACAATATTTTTTCAAAACGTTTTGTTTTATTTCGAGACTAAGATATAATTCATTCCGGAAAAGAGTTTATCTTTGTTGAAATAATATATGATGATGCCGGAAAATAAGAAAATGCGAGTTAATTATATTATGTTAATTGAGATTTATGATAATTATTTTAAAAGTTATAAATGTGATATTTTTAATTAATTGAACGAAATGAAAATTAAACTGAAAAGAAAAATCGTACTGTAATTTGTTTATTAGGAAATAACTATGCCTGGTGACTAAATTAATTGATTATTGTCAAGGGGAAAGACTAACTCCAGTTATGTTTTTATAATATGGTGAATTACATAAATAGTTGACGCGCGATGTCTATTTATATATCAATTCTTGAAAAATTTCTAACAGAGGAAAAGTTTCAATACTTCGATGGATGAATATTTTACGATATACTAGCTAATATTGTTTTTTTATACATAAATTCTTTTTTATCTGCTGGAAAAATGTTTAAAAAGTTGAAAAAAATACTTTTAAATGATTTTAATTTTAAATTTCTCTTTAAAAGCATAACAATTTGGTTAGCAACTTAAAAAACTTCGAATATTTGTCTTTATGGATTTAGCTCATGAAGTTAATTATGATAAGTGAAAAACTCGAACTACTCAATCATGATGATAGCAATGTGGTTTTGTTGTTGTATGGTGTGTTCGTGCTATTTTGGTCCAGTGATTTGTTTGGTAATGTAATGTTAATGTCAATGTTGATGTACTATATATACATTTTCTGATAGTGCTTTCAACAGGTAGCTGTTATTGCACCCAATATTCCAGCTCTTTATGAAGCTCATTATGGGGTTCCAATGGCAGGGGCTGTGTTAAATCCTGTTAATACTAGACTAAATGCATCCACCGTAGCCTTTCTTCTTGGTCATTGCTCTGCTGCAGCTGTAATAGTTGATCAAGAGTCCTTTTCTTTGGCAGAAGAAGCTTTGAAGATATGGTCTGAGAAAGCCAAAACCTTCAGCCCTCCACTTTTAATAGTCATTGGTGATGAAAATTGCGACCCTAAGTCACTTACATATGCTGTGGGCAAAGGAGCCATTGAATATGAGGATTTTCTTCAGGGTGGTGATCCTGAATATGCATGGAAACCCCCTGAGGATGAGTGGCAGAGTATTGCTTTGGGTTACACATCTGGTACCACTGCTAGTCCGAAGGGTGTGGTATTACATCACCGTGGAGCCTATCTCATGTCTCTGAGTGGAGCTCTTATTTGGGGAATGACTGAAGGTGCTGTGTATCTTTGGACACTCCCCATGTTTCATTGCAATGGTTGGTGTTACACTTGGACACTTGCAGCTGTGTTTGGTACTAACATATGCCTTCGCCAGGTATACCTTTGGAAAAACTTCTGCATTTGTTTGAGTGATTGAAAATTAAAACAAGTTGGTGTTAACTTGTTATGTCTATTGACTTGAGTAATGTTCTGTACGTGCCTTGTTGATATTTTGTAACTCTAGCTTCATGTTTGATGCAATTGTTAACTTTGATTCAAGTGGATGCATACCTTATTAGGCACATGATTGATGATATAGCTAAATTATAGTGGCATGGTTCAAACATAAAGTTGATGTACTTTGACTAGGATTTCAAAATCATACTTGTAGAGTTCTTCTATACACAATATTAGTCTTTTCACAGTTTCTTGGTTTGGTAACTGTTAGAAGTTGTAAGTTAGAAAAAGGGGGATAATTGATGTGAATAGGTGGGCTTTAGAAAGAAAAGGATTTCTTGATTGGTTGAGAATTGGCGTGGATATAGAATATAAATGAGGTTAGTAAGTGGCTTTTAGAGACAAAGTGAGTTGCTGTGTAGCAGATGCTTACACTTGAAATGGCAATGCCTATTTATATATTGTCATCCACGCTATCCTTTTTCTCCTGTGCGGTAAATAGTTCTAGTTATTTAAAATAGTATCTAGAAAATTCTATTACACAATGGAATATTGCAGCAGGGTTTAATACTACACCTTGATACAAAAAATTCGGAAATTCTAGGCATAATTTGTAATTGTTTGGGTTTGAGTTTGAGTTTTGATAGTGTGTTCGTAAATATGTTTTCAACTTGATTTTTTGTTGTCCAGTAATCAAGTTGAATTTGTTTACTTGCCTCATCTATGATGAAGAGATGACGTTTTACTTTTGATGATGCATTGGATTTTTTGTCACTGCAATCATTCATTTGTTGTGATAAGATTAGGTTCATACTTCTTTTAAGTTACATTGCTTGAGGACTAGTTTCTGTAGTAGCTGTCATTTACTTTATTTCCGGTGTTAATTGTACTATTGTTGCTTGCTTTTAGATACTTAAGAGAAAAATACTGATTAAAGCAAGAAGGATCTTCACATTGTAACATTCTTTGTTTCTGCCATGACAGAGTTTTTTTTTTCCTTTTGACTCCACTTAGGTGCCATTTCACAATCACTTTGACAGAGTCATCAATATCCTTGAATGTGCTCTAATCTTTGGGCATGTAATTGCTGCATCCGCATCTAAGTACTAACTTTCACTTGTTTTATTAATGTAATTTGGAGTAATATAAGAAAGATGTTATTCGTAATTATTTTGTTCAATGAAATTTGCTAGATGCTTATTTTTGCTGTGATAGTTCTTCTTTAGCAGTGTTGACATTGTGATTTTCTACAATGACAACAATGTTTATTAAAAAAAGTTGGCACTTTGCAAATGCTACAGGGAAGATATCTGCTTTGATCAGACTTGGAGAAACTTCTAGAATTCTCTTTGTTTCTAGAAATTTCTTCTTTTTTATCTCCTTTATATTTACTTTATTTCAAGACTCTAATTTTAGTTTGTTTGAAAAAATTCTCAAAAAAGTTTTTATTGTATCTTTTCGAATAGTTTCAAAAGAATCTATTAGTTTTATCACCCATAAAGTAAATATATTTTTTACTATTTATGAAATGATTAGATGATACTTATGAAAAATAGAAATTATAATTTTATTAATCATATTTTTTTTATTAAGAATACTTTTTATGTTTTTTCATTTAACTATGTCTTTTGTGGTCACAATCTTCTTTATTCATTAACTTAAATTCATGTTTTAAAGTTTAAAATCTAATCAAATATACTTAATATTATTACAAATGAGTTTAAGTCTAACTAACTAACATATCCCTTCAATATATCATACCATATTAGGAAGTGAATTTCAGCGTAAATCATCCCCACAAAACCTTCTTTAAAATAAGGTTTGAATCCCCACAAAACCTTCTTTAAAATAAGGTTTGAATCCCCACAAAACCTTCTTTAAAATAAGGTTTGACTTCACTTATATACTGGAAATTCATCTTATCTTTAATTATGTAGGATCTGGAACAAATATTTCATGTAGTGTTTTCCACGTCATTTTAGCTATAATAGGCATTTATCATTCTTATAAGAATTGTATCTATTAGATACTCTGTGTAGTTGTACGTGGTTCGGTGGTTGGTTATATGAATGGGTCTCGTTGCATGCATGCATTTCTATATATAAGGTTTTTCTTTTGTTTCTCTTGAATATAGTTTTTTTATCATAAATTTTCGGTTTCGTTGTTTCTCTTTGCTTCTCTCTTTCTTTCCTAACATGGTATCATGAGCTGAAATTCTTTTTCTCGCATGGATTCATCTTCCTCTACTGCATTACAACCATAGGTTTCTCTGTCAACACTACTCCCACCACTTCACCACACTCATCAGTCTTAAGTTAGATGACGATAACTTCCTTATCTGGAAGCAACAAGTTCTTGTTGTGATCCGGGGTCTTAAGCTCTCAAAATTTCTTGATGGCACGAACGTTCTGCCACGATTTCTTCACTTTGATGATGAGCAAACCAATCTTGTCAATCTTGATTCTTGAGTACCTTCATTACGAACAACAGGATGGTTGCTTGGTTACTGGCATCCGTGACCACACCCATATTAACAAAGATGGTTGGTCATGACATGAGTCTTCGGTTCAGATTTGGATTCGTCTCACTACTTACATTGCGTCACAAACGCGTAAGATCAAGAAATTAAAATTGTAATTCAAGGAGTTCAAGAAAGGTCGGTCTCTTACTATTCAAAGTTTTTTTTTTCCTGAAAATCAAACTAGTTTCAAATTAAAAAGCATTCAAACAGATGATGCTAAAGAGTTTTTTTCCTTACAATCTTTTCTCAATGATAATGGAATCAAACATAGGCTAACATGTCGGTATACTCATGAGCAAAATGGAACTATTGAACGCAAACATTGCCATATAACTGATATGGGTTAACCTTGCATGATGTTGCCTCTCTTGCCATTAGGGTTTGGGCTGAAACTTTTATAATTGCTGCTCACACTCTAAATGTCTTGCCTACATCTGTTTTAAGTGAAAGGAATCCATATGAAATGTTTTTTAATTCAGAACCTGATTATACTAAGTTCAAGGTCTTTGGCTATGCGTGCTATCCTCTGCTGTGCCCTTACAATAGACATAAACTTGATTTTCGTTCTACTTGTTGCTTATTTCTTGGCTATAGTTTACACAACAAAGAATATATTTGTTTATCTCGCATTGGTAAGACTTTTTCTTGCCATGTTATATTCAATGAAGATATCTTTCCTATTCATTTTAATAACAACTTTACAAATGCTCCTGATAACTCTGTTTTACCATCTGATAACTTACTTTCTTTAACTGTGCTTCAACATGTGCTCATCCTTATTCTACTCCTTGTTTTGTGAATCAACCTATTTTGCCAAATTTTGATGTTAGTGAATATAATGCTCCTTTTACTTCACCCTCTTCTGACACTATGTCTAATGCTATACTTGCTCCTTCTTACACATTGCTATCATTGATCAACAAACGCACAAATTTACATTGTATGATTAAAAGAGCTAAAGCATGTGTATTTAAACCAAAGATCTATAATATTACTACTTCACCTATATCACATGAACCTTCTTCTATTAAAGAAGCTTTATTAAAGAAGTTTTATCCTCACCAACCTGGTTTCAAGCCAAGAACGATGAATATGCTGCTCTCCTTAAAAATAAAACTTGGTCCCTTACCACTCTTCCTCTTGGTGCTACGGTCGTGGGATGTAAATGGTTATTTAATAATAAGTTAATTGTTGATGGGAGCTTTCAGAGACATAAAACTCAGTTGGTAGCAAAGGGATTTAATCAAACTGAAGGTTTTGATTATACAGATCTAGTGGTTAAACACAACACTGTGGGATGTAAATGGTTATTTAAAAATAAGTTAATTGTTGATGGGAGCTTTCAGAGACATAAAACTCAGTTGGTGGCAAAGGGATTAATCAAACTGAAGGCTTTGATTATACAGATCTAGTGGTTAAACACAACACTATACGAGTGGTTCTTGCTCATGTTGTTATTGCTCAATGGCCAATTCGTCAAATAGATGTAAACAATGCATTCTTAAATGGTGACTCGGAAGAAAACGTTTACATGCAAAAACCTTCGGCTTTGTGTCACAGGATCCTACTTTGGTATGTAAACTTCATAAGGCATTTTATGGTTTGAAGCAAGCACCAATGTCATGGTTTCAAAAGTTGAGCTGCACTATGTAGTAACTTGGATTTCATGCAACCAAGAGTAACTCTTCTCTTTTTGTTAAGTTCTGCAACTGTAGATGATATCACCATTACAGGTTCTTCATCTCATGTTGTTAATTTTCTTATATCATGCTAAGCTTATGTTTTGCTTTGAACACTACTTTCTGGGAATAGAGGTTTCCAGGACCAACGAGAGTAGTCTTCATCTATCTCAAGCTAGGTAAATCAAAGATAGAATTAACATGCTTTACTCCAATCCTTAGCCTACCCCCCTATGATCTCTTCTTTACGCCTTCATCAAGATGCCTTCGTAGCTATTTCAGATCCTATATTGTATCGATCTGTTGGGGGTGCCCTAAAATACATTCTCATCACCAGGCCAAAGCTTTCATATGTTGTAGACAAGGTTTGCCAATTCATGCACAAACCTCAGGATCATCACTGAAAAGCAGTGAAGCGCATTCTAAGATATCTTGCGCGCACCATTGATCATGGTATGCTCATTCACAGAAGTTTAAACTTCATTATTGGATTTTGTGATAACTCTATTATTGGATTTTGAGATGTGTAAGTCCATGACGGGATATTGTGTCTATCTTGGCTCGAATATAGTTTTCTAGTCTTCCCTCAAATAGAAAGTTGTGTCGAGAAGCAACAAAGAGTCTGAATATTAGAGTCTGAATATTACAGTGTCGCTTGCGTTCTAGCGGAGATTATATGGCTGTCTCTGCTGTCTGAAGTAGGCTGTGATTCCTAAGATATACTTAGACAATTTAGGAGTCGTTCTGCTAGGTGCCAATCCGATTATGCATTCAAAATCAAAGCACTTTGAGCTTGAACTTTGCTTCGTTCGTGACTGCACTCAATGGAAGAGGGTGACTTTGGTTCATCTTCCAGCTTGCTATTAGTAACTGATCTTCTCACCAATCCATTTTCAGGATCTTTTGTTTCATAGCATTCGTGATAAAGTTATGGTTGTGGTAAATCCAATCATAAGTTTAAGAGGGATATATTAGACACTGTGTATTTGTATGTAGTTCGGTGGTTCGTTATATGGTCTCGCTGCATGCATGCATTTTTGTATAGAAGGTTTGTTTTCTGTTTCTCTTGAATATAGTTTTTGATCAGAATACAGTTTTGTTATTTCTCTTTGCTTTTCTCTCTCTCTCTCTCTCTCCTAACAATATCAACCATAGTTTATTATAGAACATATAATGGCCATTGAATCTTTCTGCATATTTTCTTTCAACTTCCTTTTCTAAAAAGAGTCGTTGATATGAAAATATATGTAGATGTAATGAAAAGGCGTTTTCATTTTAGTGTTTCAAAAATTGAAGACAGAGATAGGGGGACAAAAGGAATTGATATTAACTGGCAGTTAGGAAGTTTGCCCACTGAAGTGAATAAACTGGGGCTCAACTTGAATACAATGTGAATGTGGGTTTTGGATAACAAGGTTGTTTGACCATAATATGTTCAGATACACTGCTGTCATGTTAACTAGTACTGTTGCATACTTTGATGAAGGTTGTTTACTAGATAGTTGATTGTTATAGACTTACAGACAGATATCCATCCTCAATTCATTTTTTGTCATATGTTTACTCAGGTAACAGCGAAGGCAGTATACCAAGCCATTGCCAAGTATAAAGTGACTCATTTTTGTGCAGCACCAGTGGTTCTTAACACAATAATCAATGCCCCACCTGAGGAAACCATACTTCCTCTCCCGCATGTTGTGCATGTGAATACAGCTGGGGCTGCTCCTCCTCCTTCTGTTCTTTCTGGCATGTCTGAACGAGGATTTCATGTCACACACACTTATGGTCTCTCTGAAACCTATGGTCCCTCTGTCTATTGTGCTTGGAAACCAGAATGGGAATTACTTCCTCCTGAACGCCAAGCCCAGCTCAACGCAAGACAAGGGGTTAGATACATTGGCTTGGAAGGCTTGGAAGTGGTGAACACAAAAACCATGCAACCTGTTCCTGCTGATGGTAAAACTGTAGGTGAGATTGTGATGCGGGGCAATGGTGTGATGAAAGGCTACTTAAAGAACCCTAAAGCTAATGAGGAGACCTTTGCAAATGGATGGTTTCATTCTGGGGATCTTGCTGTGAAGCATCCAGATGGATATATAGAAATTAAAGACAGATCAAAGGACATCATCATCTCTGGTGCTGAAAATATCAGCAGTGTGGAGGTAGAGAACGCTCTTTACTCGCATCCTGCAATACTAGAAGCAGCAGTGGTTGCAAGGGAAGATGAGAAATGGGGTGAGTCTCCTTGTGCTTTTGTGACATTAAAGTCAGGAATGGATAAAAGTAATGAACAACGTATAACTGAGGATATATTGAAGTTCTGCAAGGCCAAGATGCCTGCTTATTGGGTTCCAAAATCCTTTGTATTTGGACCCTTACCTAAGACAGCTACTGGGAAGGTACAGAAACATTTACTGAGGGCAAAGGCAAAACAGATGGGACCTGTTAAGATGAGCAAGTTATAAATGATCATGACAAAGCAATTTGTGATTAGGATTCTGCTTGCTTGTTAGTCCAAGTTGTTATCTAAAATAATATATATATATATATATATATATATATATATATATATATATATATATAACATAAGCTTTTATCTGTGTTTCAAAAGTGGTTATTAAGACATCGTCACTCATGTATTTTGAAGTCAATAAATCCATTTTTGATTCAGTTATAATTTATAACATGTGTTTTTCTTCATTATGTGATGCAATTTGAGGTCAGGGGTAATGGTCAGATAAAAGTCTTCCACAAACTCCAAGAGTGAAGTTCCTGAAAATTGGCTGACAAGTAGTACAGTATATCGGCGATCATTCATTATTGGGTTTTATGACGTTTTACAGCCACACACTTATTCAAACTTGGCATACAGAATACACAAATTACGTAACTGCATAGATTAAGGTTGGAGACACTTATAATAATCAGATTGAGAGAAGAACTATGAGGTGGAGAAGAGATAAATTTTATCTGAATCGAAATATGTTGTTGTAGTCTTCGGCTAGTATAGTGATCCATGTGATTAGTAAACTCAGCGCGACTTGTATAGTGATCCATGTGATTAGTAAACTCAGCGTGACTTAAGTTAACCTTTATACGTTGATATAAGGTTATTGATAAAGGATATTTGTGGACTTAGGGGTGCGTTTAGTACGTGTGAAGTTTAGGTCAAGTAAATGTTTTCTTTTAATCTAAAGCCCGTGTGTTCTAGCGCACGTAGTAGTTAGGTTGCATGTACAACGAAAGATAACGTTGCACCATGAGTAGGGTGTCCATGTAAGTATAATATACCCCTGATGTTGGTGCATGGGTGATTATTCTGTTATTATTTTATGCACTCCTTGGAGATAAGATTCTTTTCTATTGTAGCCCCTTGGGAGAAGGTGCCCCTGAACAAAATGTGTTTCTTCGGTTGAGTATGCTTTCAGTTGAGATTAAATTCTCGTGATAGAAAGTTGTTACAAGAGGTAAGTTATAAAAGGGACTTGACTTGAGACCCCAGATTAAGATACGTTGTTTCTAAGATTGAAACTGAATACTTCTTGATTTTTAGTAAGTCCTTTACTGACTTGATCGTTAGAGTGCAATCAACAGGTAGGGCCCCTTTGTTTCAACAAAGCTACGTTCCAGAGCAACAAGAGATAAAACAGATTCTCGAAGAGACAGACAGAGCTAGAGCTTGTCACTAGAGTCAATAGGCGAGCAAGTCAATCGACGAGAACATTTGGCACCCACTGTGGGGTTCGATAAAACCTGATCCTATCCACAATTGTGTTTGAGTTTTCAGACGTGATGAGGAACACAAGGCAAAGTCCATTGGGATATGAGGGGAAGGACGCCCCCACTCTACAACAGTCCATGGAAACTGTAAGGGCTCTCTAGGAAGCCAACGAGCAGTACACGCTAGAGCAAGATCGGATTCAATTAGAGGCCAAAGCCGAGCAGGAAAGGCTAATGGCAGAGGCAATAGCAGTAGCAATGGCAATAGCTAAAGCTGAACAAGAAAAACTCATGGCAGAAGTTCGAGTTGAGTAGCTGCTTAGGTAGGATCAGCTGATGGCGGAGATAGACGTTTCACGAGCAAGCAGTGAGGAGTTGTGCAAGGCCAATGAGGAATTGTGCAAAAACTTACAACAACTCGATGAATGCTCTACAGTGGAGTGAGACCCGATCGATCAACTAAGAGCTCGCCCCAAGCCGTTTTCGTAGGAGATTATGGACACTATCATACTAGCTAACTACATAACGTCCAAAATTGTTTTCACAGGTGTAGAAGATCCCAAAAGCCATCTTACGACGTTCAATGGCCAAATGATCATTTCGGGAGGAACAGACACCATACATTGCAAGATGTTCATGGGTATGTTCACAAGCACAACACTGTAGTAGTTTAGTGGCCTCCTTGATGGCTACATCACCTCTTTTGACCAATTTTTCGAACTGCATAGTGAACAATTCATCATTAAACAGGCCTGACCACCGGTCCCCTTCGATCTTTTTTGGTGTAAAGCAAAAACAAGGTGAGTCTCTGAAGAATTCTTTGAACATGTTTGGGGAGTTCACAGTGAAGCTCCAAACCCAAGACGAGACCTTTATGGTCCACGCCTTTGGGCAGGGGATCATGGCAGGACCGTTCAGCGACTCATTGATCAGAAATCCAACAAGAACATTTGGAGAGATACGACGTCGAGCTGTCGCTCACATCGGTGCAAAAGAAGCAGTATCTGTGAAGCGCGACAACACGTACCCAGGGCAAGTCAAGCCCAAAGAAGGTATCCGAGCTCAACCTCTGAGGGTCCACGAAGCTGTGATCGAGAAGAGGTCAGACGCAAGGCGAGCACCCTACACAACTAGGAAGAACTAGCCCAGGATGAAGGAAAAGGAAGACCTGTTATTTTGACCAAGGTTCCGGATGACTTACAAGGAACTGTTGGGCATGCTAGGGATGGTGGATAAGTTGAGATTCCCTCAAAATCTTACAGGAACTTGGGGCCACGAAAGGAGACTTGGTGTGAATTCCACAAGGGGTTTGGGCACGACGTGGAACATTGTATAACTTTGGGCTATCAGTTAGCAGGCCTGGTAATTGATGGATTCTTGAAGGAATTCTGGAAGGGAGCTTGGAGGGGTCGAAGGAAGAAATTGCTTTAGTGGACCAAGGGCATGAGGTACCAGTCCATGGCGAGCTGAATATCATATTGAGAGGATTTTCGGGAGGGGGATGCTCTGCCTCAAAGCGCAAGAAGTACACAAGAAAGGTGATGACAGTAAAGGCGAGGAGGTCTGACCAGCCGGTAGAGCCCGACCTCTGTTTTACAAGTGCGGACTTGGGAGACATGGTCCCACATGAGGATGATCCAATAGTGATATCTGTGGTCACCGTGGGAAGAAGAGTACACCGAGTTCTCATCGATCAGGGGAGCTCAAGTGATGTGATGTTTTGGGTAATGTTTAATAACTTGCAATTGTTTCCCGACCAGTTAAGGCCATATGATGGTTGTTTGTTTGGTTTTGCTGGAAATTAGGTGGAGATTCGGGGACATGTGGAGCTAAGGACGACTTTCTTAGATGATGCATCATCCTGCACAATTAACATCAGGTAGTAGTTAATGTTGTCTCGACCTATAATTTGCTTTTGGGAAGGCCCTCCTTGAACAGGTTAGGTGAGGTGGCCTCAACGAGACACATGAAGATGAAGTTGCCCTCCTTCGATGGAGGGGTGATCGTCATCAAGCCTGACAGGTAGCAAGGAAGTGCTATGAGAATAGCCTAAAGAGTAGGAGGGTAGTGTGCTCGATCGTTGTTCATCCGTGAGAGCCAAAGGTGATCATGCGAATTGAAGTCGCCAACGAGAGGCGACTTGAACCTGCTGGTGAGGTTCAGGAGAAAGAAATTGAAGGTAAAAAGTTCAAACTCGGCACGTCACTAGGTCGAGAGTTGCAAGACAGGATAGTTGAAGTAATATCCAGGCATGTGGATGCTTTTGCCTGGTCAACCTCAGACATGGCTGACAAACTTCTTGTGCCATAGGCTTACTATGGATGAGAAGGTCAGACTGGTAGTATAGAAAATAATAAAGTTTAACAAGGAGAGGCGTCATATCATCAGGGGTGAGACGCAAAAGCTCTTGAAAGCTAGCCACATAAGGGAGATTCAACACCCTAAGTGGTTAGCAAACATGGTATTGGTACAAAAGGCCAATTGCTGAGCATAGATGCATTCTTATCTACTGCCCAGCATAGACTCCTTGGTGAACAACACTTCAGGTTGTCAATTGCTGAGTTTCCTAGATGAATTCTCAGGGTACAATCAGATCCGCATGCATCCCCGAGATGAGAGCAAGACCGCCTTCATGATCGAGCTCTTTAGCTACTGCTACAAGGTCATGCCTTTCAGTCTCAAGAATGCTGGTGCTATTGATGGATAGAATCCTCGCCCCAATGATTGGGCGAAATGTACATGCATATGTGGACGACATGGTCATCACCTCAGAAGAAAAGGAATAACACATTGTTGATTTGGAAGAGCTGTTCAGCACGATAGACAAGTATAATTTAAAGCTAAACCAGATAAATGTGTGTTTGGGGTGGAAGCAGGGAAGTTCCTTGGCTTCCTGCTCACTAACGGGGTATAGAAGCAACTCGGACAAGTGTGCAACAATCATAGGGATGAGGAGCCCTGCCAGTGTGAAGGAAGTACAACAACTGACTGGGCGCATGGCTGCCTTGTCCCGGTTCTTATCAGCTAGAGAAGATAAGGGGTACCTTTATTTTCAATGCTTGAAGAAGAACAATCGTTTCGTATGGACTCACGAGTGTGAAGACGCATTCGTCAGGTTGAAGGAGTACCTGGCCAGCTCGCCTTTCCTTTGTAAGCCGTTGCCAAGTACTCTCTTCGACTTTATTTCACAGTCATTGATTGAGCAATCAGCTCGGTCATTGTGCAAGAGCAGGATAAGATTCAAAAGGCCTATTTACTTCGTGAGCAAGGTGCTGTAAGGGCCACCCTGGCAGTGGTATTTGCAGCTCGGTGACGCCGCAATTATTTCCAGAGTTTCATTGTAATAGTGATGATAGATCAACCTATCCGCAAGGTCCTTCAGAAGCTTGACATGGTATGTCAGATGGTTCGTTGGAAAGTCAAGCTGTCTAAGTTCGACGTACAGTACGAACCTAGGGGACCTATCAAAGGCCAGGTATATGCTGATTTCATAACAGAACTATCATTTGAGGCTACCCAAGAAGATGGTAGTGACTTCTAGTGGATCCTCTCGGTGGATGAATCCTCTAACCAACAAGATAGCAGTGTTGGGGTCATTCTGGAGGGACCTAGTGGACTGTTGATCGAGTAGACCCTAAGATTTGCCAGCAACAATCAGGCCGAGTATGAAGCCCTGATAGCTGAAATGTTGTTGGCCAAGGAGTTGGGTGCTCGAAGCTTGTTGACAAAGAGTGACTCGTTGCTGGTTACCGAGCAAGTCACAAGTGAATACCAGGCCAAAGACCCACAGTTGGCCTCATACTTCAGGTACGTTACATTTTGAAAGGAAATTTTTTCCATGTTCGAGCTGGTGCATGTCCCAAGAAAGCAGAATGCCCGGGCAGACCTGCTGTCCAAGTTGGCGAGTTCAGAGAAGGAAGTCGACAAAGGCTAGTCATTCAAGAGACCTTGAAGTCGCCTAGGACTACTGCGAGGGGAGAGAAGAGGTCAACCAGGTAGGAACCTCGGAGGTCAACTTAGAATAGGGAAGGAGGAACCAATCGTTGACACGTTGACACAAGAGACGTTGAAGGTGCCCAAGATAAGCCCCTATGGCTTGGTGGGAGAGGAGTCGTTGGAGGTCTTACAGGTCGACGTGATAGAGACCTGAATGATGCCATATGAGTGCTACTAGCTAATGGTACGCTCCCAGTAGAACCCGTAGAGGCGAAGACGGTTAAGAGGAACGTAGGAAGGTACATCCTTGTGGATGGAAAGCTGTTTCATCATGGTTACACCCATCCCATCCTTACTTGTGTAAGTGAGGATCAGTGTACCCACATCATGGCAGAGTTCCATGAAGGCATTTGTGGAAGCGACGTGGGAGGAAGAACTCTTTCTTTAAAGGTCGTTCGAGCTGGGTATTATTGGCCAACTATGAAGGAGGATTGTGTGAGATATGCACAGCGATGTGAACAGTGTCAGAAGCATGCTGATTGGCATCATGCACCCCCTGAGGAGTTGTGGTCAATACATAACCCCTGACCTTTCCATACTTGAGGTATAGACATTTTAGGTCCTTTTCCTCTGACAATTCGTCAGATGAAGTACCTCGTGGTAGAAATTGAGTACTTCACAAAGTGGATAGAAGATGAACCAGTTGCACAGATAACTGTCCATAAGGTGCAACACTTTGTGTGGAGAAACATTGTTTGTCGTTTCGGAATCCCTAGGTATTTGGTGTCCAATAATGGTACCCAGTTTGCAAGTCAGCAGTTATGCAAGTTGTGCACGGAGCTTGGCATTAAACAAGTATTTGCCTTCGTGGAACATCCTCAGACGAATGGTCAGGTCGAGTCCGTTAATAGAGTTTTGTTCAGAGGTTTGAAGAGGAGGTTGGAGAAAGTCAAGGGGACCTGGTCAGAAGAGGTGCCTCAAATTTTGTGGGCCTAGCACACCACTCTCCAGTCCACCACCAAGGAAACACCCTTCAACTTGGTATATGGATCAGACGCCATGATACCTGGAGATCCAAGAAAGCTCACCGCAGTTCCAGAAATTTTTGATAAAAGAGTCTAATGAAAGAAGGAGGGTGAACATGGTTCTGCTAGATGAGGTGCGTGAACAAGCTCGTATCAGGTCTGAAGCTTTGAAGAGAAAGGTCGAGTTGAAGCAAAAGACCAAGTTGAAGCCTCGTCAGTTCCAAGTTGCCGACTTGGTGATGTGAAAAGCTCAACCCTATCAGTTGGAAAATAAGTTATCTCCAAAATGGACTGGCCCATTTCGCGTGGCGGAGATGCTCGGAAACGGAGCCTACATGCTTGAAACCCTAGTGGGGGGAGCTATACCTCGAACATGGAATGGGGCAAACATCAGGTTTTATTTCAGTTGAGATATTTTTATGCTTTACGAATAATTCAAATGATAAAGGGGATGCTCTTTTTTCTTTAAGAGGGTTTTTTAACGAGGTCACCCAATAGAAATTTGTTCTTAAAAGACATACATTAGAATTATTTATTTGTTAACACACTGATGGAGATCAAGCTCAAGTGGACATGGAAGCCAATCAAGAAGATCAAGAAGAGGTAGAGGCGCAAATAGAGGACGCCCATGGAGGTCAAAGCCCACCTCAAAGGCTTACAAGAAGCATGTTCAAAGCTTTAGGAGCTAGGGGACAATTATTTTCTCTTTTTGTAATTTCTTTGGTTGAAGGTGCTTAGAGGGAAACATTAGAAACCTCTATTGTTATAGCATCTTTTAGTCTTTAGTTAGGAGTCTTAGGGGGTGTGTTAGTAGATAGGTGTAGGAGTAGAATAGGAGGTGCCAAAGTGAAGGAAGAGGTCACACCTTCCTCATGCTTTGTTTTAGGCGCCGATTCTAGTAGCTTTTAGGAGGGAGTTTTTGAATTTGTGTAGCTTGCATTTCAGCACCTTAGGCTATAAATAGAGGTGCTCCCTTTGTATTTTTCAGATTTGAATTGAGACTAAAGAAACTATACTCAATTTTTGAGTGAGCATTGGAGAGCTTTTGAGCCTTCTTCTCTAGTCTTATCTTGAAGGATCCATGGTGTCCTCAAGTGGCGGCAACACACTCATCTAGGAGCAACCATCCTTCTAGTGGCGTGATCATCCTACCTTACATCCATCTTCATGAGCATTCTTTTCTCCTTCCTTCCTTCTCTTTCAATTGTTCAAGTTTAGCTTGTGTTCTTGAGTTTTGGTTCGGTTATTTTATGTTTCCAGCAGCTGTTCTTCTTCTTCTCTATTTTTGGTTTGGTGCATTTCTGTTTCCAGCACTCCTTTTCAGTTCACTTGCCTTTTAACTCATTTTGTTCGGTTCATTTTAGTTCTTGTTCAATTCTATTCGGTGTTTTTGATTTTTACCTCTTTTTGTTGGTTCAATTTGACAATATGAGGAACTTCCATATGAGTTTGGATTTGGTGCTAGTTTTGGTGAGTTCTTGACTTAGAACATTGATCCAATTCTAAGAAAAAGTGCCTAACAATTGTCCAACTCAAGTTGATTCCTAAGAATTTCAAGAATCATTCTCTTCTTTGCTATTGGAATCACATCACACACGATAAGACAACTTATCGGTGAGATTATCTGAGTAAGCGCCATGTGTGAAGCTGGTTATGTAGTGTAGAGTAAGACGACCTTGTCTCAATAAGATTATGAGCTCGGGCGCTCTGAAGTTTAATCGACCATGACTAAGACTGCTTGGATTAAGTCAGGTAAGTCGATCTGAGTATACACTGTAAGGTAAGACGACCTTGTCTCAGTAAGATTCTGAGTTCAGGCGCCCTAAAGTTTTATTTTCCATAACTAATACTGTTTGGCTTAAGTCGAGTAAGACGATCTTGTCTCAGTAAGATTATGAGTCCAGGCACCCTGAGTATCCCCCATAAGGTAGCACGATCTTTCCTCAGTAAGATTCTGAGTCCAGATACCCTGAATTACGATTAGGTGTGACTGAGATTGTTTGGCTAAACGTAGATAAGACGACCTTACTCAGTTAGAATACCTAGGAAGGCACTCTTTGGGAAGATTGTTCATCTATGAGCAGGTAATACGACCCACCTCAACGTTGGAGAAACCACCCGAGGGGGGTGTATGTGGTTGGATGGTGTCCATCATCACCTTCTTGAGAAAATCTATCCTCAGATCCACAGGGTCGATCTCGGATAGCAGCCTCTTGCTTTGACAACTATGCTCGTCCTCCCGGATCAAACGTCCATCTATGGGAATCATCTAACAAAGCAAATGTGTTAGTTTGAACAGTTGTATAAAATTCAATTTTCTTAAGTTGCCGTTCCTCTTGGTTTTCTATTGTTTTTGGCAACTTTTTACAAGATTTCTTTAGGGAGGAGTTCATAATTTTCTTTTCTTTCAAAAGCTCAAGAGTTTTATCAACTCCAAAATGACTTATGAATCCTCCTTCATGTGTCTCATTTACAAAGACTTTTCTATGTGTATTTGGGCTATGCAATGTTTTTTTTTCTTTAAATAAGTACCCCTCGTAAACATAAAACCCTCTATGTGCTCTATATTGGTACTTAGTAAAAGTGGGTGCAAAATCTTGATCTTCTTTATAAAGTTTAGGTATGTTATCAAATCCAAGAATTTGGGCTCCAAGTTTTAAAAATAGGGCATGTCTCCTTGATAGAGCATCCACCACAATATTTGCATTTTCCTTCTTGTATTTGATAACATATGGAATTTGCTCAAGAAATCCCATCCACTTTGCATATATTTTTAACTTGTGTTGACTCTTTAAATATTTTAAAGACTCATGCAGGGCCCTCACAAGTGTATAGAGCTCTTTGTTATAGATGGGGTAGTTTAGGGTTGCACCATGAAGTTTTTCAATAAAATATGCAATTGGGTGCCCACCTTGCAACAACCAACACCTATTCCTACTCCCAATGCATCACACTCTAGCTCAATTTTTTTTACAGAGTTTGGTAAAGCTAGAATGGGTGCATTGGTGAGTTGAGCTTTCAACCTTTGAAAGGCTTGCTCATGCTTCTCCATCCAACAAAATGGAGTGTCTTTCTTCACTAACTCATTGAGTGGTAAAGCTAGACTTGAGAAGTTAGGATCAATTCTCCTATAATAACTTGCTAGACCATGAAAACTCCTAGCATCTCCTACATTTTGTTGTGTTGCCATTCTTGGATGGCTTTGATTTACTCGGGGTCAACATGTACCCCATTTTTGTTAGCTATAAAATCTAAAGACACTACACTATCAACATAGAAAGTAAATTTATCACTATTAACAAACAAACTATTAGCCCTAAACACTAAGAAAACTTCCCTCAGGTGGCTTAGGTAATCATAAACTACTACATATTTACCTATGCAATCCTTCTTTAAAGATTCTATTTTTACTATGCTTGTAAGGGGTGTTGTAAGATATTCCTCATTCTTTGTAGATCCCTCTTCTTGTTTTTCAAACAACCCCTCACTTGACTTTTCTATTTCTTTTTTTTTTCTCATTTTCTTCACTCTCACTAGTTTATTTTTCTTGGCTACTATTGTTAGCATTGTTCCTTAAGATCATAGATCTTTCATTGGAACAATGAGATGCTAAATGACTCTTACCAAGATATTCTAAACATTGAATTATTCTAGCGTGAGTGTATGAGATATGCTTGGATAGGTTTTGGGAAAGTTCTAGAGATGTTTCTTTTATATGTTCTTCCTCTCTTTGGAACTCATCCTTGTCATAAGATACAGAGTATGAACTTTGTTTTTGACTTGATTGTTTTCTCAAAATTTGTTTTTCAACTTTAATGCTAAGTTGAATCAAGTCATTTAAATATCTATAACGTAAAAGTTCAACTTTGTTTCTTTTCTCAAGTTTGAGACCACTTAAAAACCTAGATATGGTGGTATGATTGTCTTCGTTAACCCCTGTCCTTTTTATATATAACACCATCTTTTGCCAATATTCTTCTACACTTAGATTTTTTTGATGAAGTCCTTGGAGTTTGTCCATTGACTTCCTATTGCAGTATGAGGGAATATGGCGGCGTCTTAAGGCTCCCCTAAGTGTTAGAATGTATGACTTTAAACTAGAGGGGGGTGAATGGTTTAAAGAGGGTTTTCGCAAACAATTTAATCTAGAATGAAATTACTTCGAGAAAACTTGTTTCAGAATTCAGTTTTTCAAAAACACAAAGCAATTTAGCACAACACCAGAAAAACAATCGGTTGTTTCGTAGAAACAATCGGTTGTTTATACTAGTTCACAAATATAAACTGAAATTAAAGAGTTCAAGGGATAGAGAGATTGCACACACAGGTTTATATTGGTTCACTCTTAAACCAAGAGCTACATCCAGTCTTCTCAGAAACCACTGGGGAATCCACTAAGTAACCAAACCTAGATTACTTACAACACCACCAAAGAAGTGACCTTGATCCCCTCAAGAAACACACTTCCTTTGGCTCAACACAAACACCATTAAGAATGCTGATCTTGACAACCTCAAGAGCACACAACACTTCTCAGCTTCACACACAGAGTTTACACAAAGTACAAAAGGATTACACTTGTTACAGAAAGATCTGAAATCAATACAAGATGAAAATCCTATTCCACACTCTCTTGATCAAAGCAATCTCAAAGCAATCTTCAACTCTTCAAAAGCAAAATCAATGAAAAACTCAAATCTCTTTTTCTTTGATTAAATCTCAGTTCTTGTTTGTTACATAATCTGAACAAACTATTTATTGCTTTCAAAGACTGGTCAAAACATTTAAAACTGGAGCGCATTTAGTTATAAAATCATTTAAAGATTAGTCAAAGCACAAAACAATCGGTTGAATACTCGAATCAATCGGTTGTTTTTGTTTGACAGCAAGTCAACCATCAAAAACAGTTTTCAACCTTTCTCAAAACACCTAAGTATAAAACAATCGGTTGTTTTGACAAAACAACAGATTGTTTTTCACTTAGTTTAAAAACACTTTCAATTAAAAGGTTTGAGAATGCTTAAGCTTTGTATTCAATCAAGAGTGGATTAACACATATAATCTACTCCAAATCCTATTCTAAAACACCTCAGCAACAACAAGCACATCCAGCCTTCCATCAAACTTCAAAGGATTTGGATTCTTCAAAGCTTGAACACACTTGATTCAACAATCTCTCCCTATTTGATGAAGACAAATCCATGGTTGCTTGTGTTGGATTTCATTGAATCTGAAGCAGTTCCTGCAAGACAAAGTTTAAGCAAAGCAAAATATCTCTGATAGAAGGTTAAAGCAAAAACATAAACAGTATATTAGTAGCATTAAAACCATTAAAAATAAGGCCTACGTAAACACTCATACACAACATAGAGTTTGTAAAAATAATAAAATATAATGAAAGACAACACAACATAAAATCTTCCCCTATTTGTCTTCACAAATAGACAATAAGAAGAGATAAAAAGATAATTGTTCCAGATTATACATAAATTTAAAACAAAAGCCCTTAAACTGATACAAGGCCAAAAACAATCGGTTGTTTCGTGAATTCAACCGGTTGTTTTTCCTTTAATCATCCTTGCCATACTGGAGTTCAAAAATCTGATTCTGAACAACTTCTATTTGTTCATCCAAGGTCATAAACCGTGTATCCATGCTGTTGAATCTGTTGTCTATACTTTGGAAGTTGCTCACACACAAATCATGAAGATTCCTTTGATTCTCGGCAAAACCATTAAGCCTATTCACCATGTATCTTTCAAAAGAAGACATGGATGGCATTTCATGTCCTTGATTTCCTTCACTGGTTCCAACACCTAGATTGGTTTTAGGCTATTCTTCATGGTGAAAATCTATGTCAGCAGCTTGATCTTTTTCATCAAAATCAGCAACTGCAGCACTTGATGAAGCACCATGATCACCATCTTTGCTCACCCATTTCCCATTTATTTTGGTGAATCCCATCTTCCTAAGAGAGCCATTCTTCATATCTTGTGTTGACTTAACCAACTCAGATGTCTCATCTTCAAGATTCACTTCAAAATAGAGCAAGAATTTAGAGATTAAAACAGCATATGGATAGTGATAATCATTTAACCTCATGGCTTTTTGCATGTGTTCTTTAATGATGTGGATTCATTTGATCTTGATATTCTTCATGATGCAGTAGATGTATACAACGTCTTCTTCTGTTAGGACATAATGGTTGCTCCCCCTTGGAGTAAGAATCCAAGTTACAATAAGAGCAAGCACCCTTTCATCTAGCTTTAAGCCTCCAACCGAACAAGTTCTCACTTGGACATTTTGATTCTTCAAGCAACTCTTGTAGTATTGGACTTTGTTATAATCTCCACTACTCCAAGATTTCCCTTGTTTATTCTTAGACCAACATATTTCAGACCAGCAACAAAGTCCACACATCATGAGTGATCTCCATGTCAACTCCCTTCACATGAGAAACAAAATTGTTTCGCTCAAAATTGAGATTACACTCGAATCAAATCAGGGTATATGTTTCCCTTCATCTCCAAGAACCTTCTCAGCAATTGGTCCTTGAGTAGCTTCCTCACATTGTCTAGCTTTTGGCTTTTCAACCAATCAAAGGAAACAACTTTGGGGTTGTTGATCACCTTTGTGCTAGTTTCAAAGCGATATCTTTCAATGAGCTCATTGTCTCCAGAAAACCAGCCCTCTAGTCTCCCTCCAGACCTCATAGCTCTGGTTTTGATCCTCTTTGATGTGGGAGAAGTGGATTCCATGATAGCAGAAAAAGAGGCAAAGAAGACTCACACTAGGAGAGCAAGAGATGTTGCAAGAGATGGCTCAATTGATTATTCTTTGTGAGAGAGAACAACTGCACCAGAATTTAAAGAAACATAGAACCAAACTGCATTCAATGATGTGAGTGAGTTTCAGTCTTCAGAGAGAAAAGACTTAACCAAGACCTGCACATAAAACGTCAGAAAAAGCAGAAAATCACATGGTCATCACATGTGATCTTTGACTAGTCATAAAGGCTCTTAAATTTTCAAGATTTTGGAATATATTCCTTTATGACATGTTGTAACTTCCTCCAAAACGTGATCAACTTTCAACACTGCTTTATTGACTAAGGATTCTTTCATAATGGAGATCTGCAACAAACAGAATTCAAAAAAGAATTAAATCCATTCTTTCATAGTGCTGTCAGAGAGGAAACAATCGGTTGTTTTTCTGCAGCAGCAAAACAAATTTTGAATTATTCAGAATGAGTAGATAGGATTCAATGTAGATGAAATTGAGCATTTAACAAGAGATATTAAGCATGAATATGAATTAAAAGATTTAAATATAAGGAAGGTCTTATCCTTTATGATGTTCCTTCAATGAATCATATGTCTTTGATCAAGAAGCCTCTTTTGACTATTGAGAATCTTGGACTGGTATATAACATTGATTCAGCTTCAATGTTAATCTTTTCCTTTCAAGAATTTGATCAGATGACTCAGTGCCTCATGTTCTTCTAGATTCCCTGCATAAACATGAATTCAAGCAACAAGGTTTGGTCCCCTTACAAATGTGGGTCCATTTGGTTTATTTTTATCATTTGAAACCTCACAACCTTTGGGAATCCATTTCATAAAGCCTCTGGGAACAAAAAATTTCCTTATTTTGCAGAATCTAACAGAATGACTTTTCTTCATGCAATAAAAAAGCATGTAACAACCGGTTGTTTCGACTTAACAATCGGTTGTTTTACTGGTTGTTTTGAAAAATTCTTTGAAAACTTATCTTGCTTGTTCTGTGGATTAAAACCTAATCTAGCTCTTCCAAAAACATAGTTTTGGGATGCCAAGACATTCTCAAAGTTGGATTTTCCTTTTGAAAGCTTATCCACAGTACTCACAAGATAATGCACTTTCTTTTCAAGATTTTCACAATTTTCACAAATGAGAGTGTCACACTTGCAAGATGAATTTTTTTTTGTAATGAGTTTTCAGATTTTCAAAATCACTTTTTGATTTTTCCAGCTCTTCTTCAAGTGCCTTAACTCTCTTTTCAAGCCAGCTGTTAAGCTCTTTCAATCGGTTGTTTGAAAGAACCAATTGATTAGCTTCATCATGTGTTTCTTGAAAAGCTTCAAACAATTCACTATAATTTTCAGCATTTAGAGAAGCACCTAAACTTACATTACTTGAGCTACATGACTCATCATCTCTTTCAGCAATCAAGCATATGTTTGCCTTTTCTTCTTTACTTGATGATGAGCTTGATGAGTCATCATTATAAGCTCTTATTGATTTTCCTTTCTTCTCATGGTTCTTGAAGTTTTTCTTCTTTTTGTTGAGACATTCAGTTTTAATATGACCCTTCTTTTTGGATTCTGAAGAGAAAGATTCAGCAGAAGATTCTTCTTTATCCATCAAGGCACTCCTTGGATTCTTATGATACTCTTCAAGGGTATTCCACATTTCTTTGGAAGAACTACATTCTGAAACCTTGAGCAATTCATTAGAATCAAGTGCAAATACAATGATGTTCATAGCTACACAATCAAGATGTTCTCTTTCAGAAGAAACATTTTCAAATATAGGCATCAAATAGTTATTTGTAATAACATTCCAGATTTTTCTATCTATAGATTCAACAAAAAATTTCATTCTTATGCACCATAATTCATATTTCATACCACAGAACAAGGGAGCTTTGCTTAAACAGGCACCTTCCCCAAAAGAAAACTTTTCAGCCATTTAGAAAAGATTTTAGGATCACACTTGAATAAATTTCAAGAACCAAGCTCTTGATGCCAATTGTTAGAATGTATGACTATAAACTAGAGGGGGGGGGGGGGGGGGGTAAATGGTTTAAAGAGGGTTTTCACAAACTTTTTAGTCTACAATGAAATTACTCCGAGAAAACTTGATTCAGAATTCAGTTTGCCAAAAACACAAAGCAATTTAGCACAGCACCAGAAAAACAATCGATTGTTTCGTAGAAACAATCGGTTGTTTATACCAGTTCACAAATATAAACTGAAATTAAAGAGTTCAAGGGATAGAGAGATTGCACACACAAGTTTATACTGGTTCACTCTTAAACCAAGAGCTACATCTAGTCTTCTCAGAAACCACTAGGGAATCCACTAAGTAACCAAACCTAGATTACTTACAACACCACCAAAGAAGTGACCTTAATCCCCTCAAGACACACACTTCCTTTGGCTCGGCACAAACACCATTAAGAATGCTGATCTTGACAACCTCAAGAGCACACAACACTTCTCAGCTTCACACACAGAGTTTACACAAAGTACAAAAGGATTACACTTGTTACAGAAAGATCTGAAATCAATACAAGATGAAAATCCTATTCCACACTCTCTTGATCAAAGAAATCTTCAACTCTTCAAAAGCAAAATCAGTGAAAAACTCAAATATGTTTTTCTTTGATTAAATCTCAGTTCTTGTTTGTTAAATAATCTGAACAAACTATTTATCGCTTTCAAAGACTGGTCAAAACATTTAAAACTGGAGCGCATTCAGTTATAAAATCATTTAAAGCTTAGTCAAAGCACAAAACAGTTTTCTGTTATGGTCCCAAAACAAACAATCGGTTGCATACTCGAATCAATCGGTTGTTTTGGTTTGACAGCAAGTCAACCATCAAAAATAGTTTTCAACCTTTCTCAAAACACCTAAGTATTAAACAATCGGTTGTTTCGACAAAACAACAGGTTGTTTTTCACTTAGTTTAAAAAACACTTTCAATTAAAAGTTTTGAGAATGCTTAAGCTTTGGATTCAATCAAGAGTGGATTAACACAGATAATCTACCCCAGATCCTATTCTAAAACACCTCAGCAACAGCAAACACATCCAGCCTTCCATCAAACTTCAAAGGATTTGGATTCTTCAAAGCTTGAACACACTTGATTCAACACTAAGGTCATTCCAATATGTAATGGGAGGGTCCTTATGAAGGCGCCTTTCTCTCTCAAGGGTAGTCCACCAATACATAGCATTTCCTTGAAAACTTAAGGTGGCTAAGGGTACCTTTTTTTCCTCACTTACTCTATGGCAAGCAAACAATTGTTCTACCTTCATTTCCCAATCTAGATATGTTTCAACATTTTCTTTTCCATAGAAATGAGGTAGCTCTACCCTAACTTCCTTTAGGTTTTCTTTTCTTTCCTTTCTAGCTTTACTAGGGGATGGTTGATAGTATTAGTTAATTCTAAGGTTTTGTTCCCATATGATTCATTACCCCTAGATGGATGTGAACTCTTTTTGGATTTAGTGTATTCATCTTTAACCATTTTCAAATCATCTTGCATTTGAGCAAATTGAGTCTCATGATGCAATTGTCTAAATGAAAGTGCTTGAACATCTTGGCCAACTTTTTCCGCAAGGTTTTTAAGAATTGTCATATCACTTTCACTAGAATTGCGAGATAGAGAAGACATGGTTAAAGACTTGTGTCCTAAGTATTTTACCTTGAAAAAGATAAGGATAGTAGTGAAGGTAGCTTTCCAGGAAAGAGAGGTGAGTCACTAGGACTTCTTAAGTACCAAGTGTTAGAGTTAAACAGTGTCTAAGGTCAAGAGGGGAGGGGTGAATTGAGCTTATCAAATTTTCGCAAAAGAAATTGATTTAGAGTGTAACAGAGGTGAAAAAAACAGATTGATTTTAAATGAAACAGATTGTTTTTACAAATGAATTTGACACAAACAGAGCTTGATCAACAAGATTTAGATCAACCAGCAGGAATAGTAGAAACAAATTGATTAACTTTTACAGTTTATGAAGTTGCAGACTGTATCACAAGATTAATCAATTTTACTTAACACAAAGCACCTAGAGGAATGAACAACAATCACGGTTTAGTCAAGGAAGAAACAATTCATACTTTAGCCATATTACAAATTCACACAACAGCTTGATTTATGTTTAGAAGATTGATTAACAAGCTAGAATGGCAGATTTAATCAGGTCCAGAGTTAACAGATTTAGATTCAAAAGAACAGATTCCTTTCTTGACAGATTATGTGAAAACTCAGAAATAAGTGCAGGGATGAGAAGAGAAACACAAGAGAATTTTTATACTGGTTCACTCATCAAGAGCTACGTCCAGTTCACCTTACTCCAAGGTGGAATCCACTAAGACAGATACAATCAATTACAGCATACACAACAGTTCTTGAACCCTTCAAGAACTTCAACAAACAAGGCTGAAAACCACTATTTCAGCACGCCTTGCACTCCAAGAAACACTATGAAAGAGTGACTAACACTTATACCTATTACAAGAATGAATAAGGGAAAGATTACACCTGGAATTGTGTTGCAAGAACATAAACCAGTTGTTCTATTTGCTCCAAGACAATACTAACACCTTCATCCAGCACAAGGTTCTTTAAGAACAAGCACACATATATTTTCCTATTGAAAAACCTTTGCAAAACCTTTTCAATTCTCTTTCTCACACAATAAATGTTTTATCTCCGTTCAAACTGTGATTTTCAGCACACTTTCATGTGAGAAAGGCACTTTATTTTATAGAGAACAGTTCTTAACCACTTTTCAAAAAGCAGTTTCAGAGCAGTTATAAGAACAACAGATTGATTCTAAAAACAACAGGTTAAATGTTAACAAAACTGCCAGCTCAACTTAACTGAAATAACAGACTGAGCTTTACCTTTGGTGCCCTAACAGAATTTCGAAAAAACCTTTTAACAGAGCAAAAATAAACTTATTGTTTCTCAATTAAACAGATTTATTTTTGTGCTGAATCAAACCTTTTAAGAAAACTTTAAAAAACTTTTCCAAAACCATTTAACCTCATTATGTGCTTGATCTTACTACCTTGATTTGGCATCTAGGATGGGTCATGTAGCAAAAGGCAAACTTTTATACACACAAACCTAAAGTACAAGATCATTTAAGACATTGCAACCGTCAAAGAAAACTAGCTAAAAACTACATCAAACACACTAAGGCAAGGTAGAGATGAGCTTCATCCATCTTCAACAATCTCCCCCTGTTTGATGGAGACAAAGACCCCTTTGCTTTGCATACTTTGATGATCAAAACCTGCACTGCACTAGCTTCCACAAAGTGCCCAACAACATTTAGAAATCAAACCAGAATATAGCAGTATATGAATTTTGTGCTACCTCGCTGCAGCTTGAACCAAATCATCAACTTATGTGAGCACTCTTTCATCTATCCTTCTCCCTCTTTGGGTTCATCAAACAGAGTAGAACATGGAATAAAAGAAGCACACTATAGACATGCATAACAGTTCAAACTAAAACCAGTTTATAGGTCTATTACTAGATAAAACAGAATGAAACCAGTACAGAAAAGAAAAAAAAAACAGAAAACCCAATTGTTCAACAAGACATAAAGGATAAATACTTTGAAAGGATCACTTGTTATAGTGGTAGAGCTCAGCTAGCTGCTCCTGGACTCCTTCAATTTGGTCATCCAAGTGTTGAAACCTGGCTTGAGTAATTTCATAATGTGCCTTTTGGTCATATGTGAGTGTATCCAGCCTGCTTAGAACTTGCCTTTCGAACATGGATAGAGGTCCACCTCTATACACAGGTTCCTGATATGCAACCAGTGCATTATGGCTTGTAGCAGCAACATCCTCATTCATGAAAGAGTGAACTGGTGACTCATCCATGTGCTGCACACCATCAACATTTTCTTCTTCTTCATCTCCTGGATTAGCTGCTTCATTCTCAGCTCTATTTGCAGCATTCCTTCTAAAAATCTAGTTGTCTTCCTCCTTTTGGAACCCCATTTTCATGAGAGTGGAGTTGTCTATTTCACTTGCTGCCTTAATAGTGTCATTTCTTTCATTTGCAGTATCCACTTCAAAATAGTCAATTAGTTTGGATACAAAAATTGCATGTGGAAAGCGACAATCAGGAAGCCTTGTGGATTTGAGCATATGCTCTACCATTGTACTTACCCAATTTACCTTGAGCTGATTCATTATACAGTATAGCATAATCAAATCTTCTTCATGAAGAACAACATGATTGCTTCCTCTAGGAGTAAGTAAGTTGCCAAGCAATCATGTAAGCTAGGAGTCTTGGAATTAAAGTCAGATTACTTTCATTCCTGAATACTTGATTCCTCCCACATTGCTCCATATTTCCCTAGTAATTTTCAGCTTCACTCCTTTTACATGGGAAACAAGGTTTTTGCCATCTTGAATGAGGTTGCTGTAGAACACCTTCACTAGGTCTGGATAGACATTTCCAGTCATTTCCAAGAAGCTTTTTAGTTTTTGATGCTTGAGCAGAGTTTTTGCTTCAGTCAGATTTTCTTCCTTTAACCATGAGAATTCCAACACCTTGGGCACATTGACTTGCTTTCTGCTTGTCTCATGTATGAACCTTGTCATAGCTTCAGAATCTCCAGCAAACCAATTTTCCAGAATGCCTTGGCTTTTATTAGGTTGCTCTTTGGACTTCTTCTTTCTGTGTGATGAGGATGCCATGCTTGATCTGTTGTTACCTGCACCTGTTTATCAAAAGACAATCCCAGCTAGAGAGAGAACCAGTAACAAATCACATGATCAAAGAAAACAGAAATTAATATTGTAAATGTTTTGAACATGGACAGCTTGTAGTAGGAATGAGAGTGTGTGAAAAACAATTGATCAATACCAGATTTATATAGGGCTTAAATCAGATTTCAAGAATCACGAGTTTAAAAAAAAATCAATTCAATAAGATATACTACAGATTTTATTCTTGTGTGGTACAACAAGTGCAGGTGTTGATTGACGCAAGAATATATTGAAACCATATTTCAGTTTAACAAATCAAATCTGTTGCACATCCAAGATATCAAATCAGTTAGAATATCCACATATGACTGTCATAGACCTGCAGGTTAATAACCGTAAAAGCAGTCAAAGATCAAGGAGAGAGAGAGAAAAGTAAATATTTCTCTTTCCCAGTCACGACTATGATTCTGAAACAGAGAGAGAACACGTTAAAATATAAAATAATAGATTGAAATTTTTACTGCAGAGAACAATTTAAGCTAATGATGCCCAATTCATTTAGAAGAAAATAAAACCTATCTTTAGCAAGAGATTTAGTAAAAAGATCAGCGAATTGAAATTCAGTGCCAATAAATTTGATATCACAAGTTCCATTAGCTATATGCTCTCTTAGAAAGTGATGTCTAATTTCAATATGTTTAGTTCTTGAATGCATGACAGGATTCTTAGATAGATTTATAGCACTAATGTTATCACAATTTATAGGTATCTTGTTTAAGAGAATCCCAAAGTCACTGAGCTGCTGCCTTAGCCATAAGGTTTGAGCACAACAACTTCCATCAGCTATGTATTCTGCCTCTGCTGTAGAGAGGGCAACACAAGCTTGTTTCTTGCAATGCCAAGATATTAGACTTGATCCAAGCATGTGACAAGTCCCACATGTGGTTTTCCTATCAACCTTGCAACCTGCAAAGTCAGAATCTGAAAAACCAGTTAAGTTTAAGGAAACATTGTTAGGATACCATAGTCTAACATCCTTAGACCCTTGCAAGTATTTTAGAATTCTCTTTGCTGCATTGTAGTGTGATTCCTTTGGATCAGATTGGTATCTAGCACATAAACATACAGCAAACATGATGTCAAGCCTGCTAGCAGTTAAGTATAATAAGGAACCAATTAAGCCTCTGTATTTTGATTGATCCACTGATTTTCCTGCCCAATCTTGATCCAGCTGGCAGCTTGTTGAAATAGGAGTGTTGTTTGCTTTGCATTGATCCATATCAAATTTCTTAAGCAACTCCTTGCAGTACTTTGCTTGATTGATGAAGATTCCATCCTTGAGTTGTTTTACTTGTAGTTCAAGGAAGAAATTCATCTCTCCTAACATTGACATCTCAAACTCACTCTTCATTGCAGCAACAAAAGCTTCACACATTTCTTCATTTGTGGATCCAAAGATGATATCATCCACATAAACTTGCACAAGTATAATGTCTTCTCTTTTCTTCTTTATGAACAGAGTTTTATCAGAATTGCCACAATTGTATCCTTGAGAGAGCAGAAATTCACTTAGCCTCTCATACCATTGTCTAGGTGCCTGTTTTAATCCATATAAAGCCTTCTTGAGTTTGTACACATGTTCTGGATTTTTGTAGTCTTCAAACCCTGGAGGCTGAGATACAAACACCTATTCATTAATGTAACCATTCAAGAATGCACTCTTAACATCCATTTGAAACAACTTGAATCCTTGTATGCTGGAAAATGCCAAGAGTAATCTGACAGCTTCAAGGCATGCTACTGGTGCATAGGTTTCACCAAAATCTATTCCCTCTTCTTGGTTATAGCCTTTAGCAACCAGCCTTGCTTTATTTCCAGTGATAGCCCCATGTTCATCCATCTTGTTCCTGTACACCCATTTGGTTCCTATGATATTCATCTCATGTCTTCTTGGAACCAAGGTCCACACTTCATTGTATTCAAACTGGTTCAGTTCTTCCTGCATTGCTGTTATCCAATTGCTGTCTTGTAGTGCTTTTTCCAGACTTTTAGGCTCAGTCTGTGAAACAAAGGCCACTTTTCTGCAGAAATTATTAAGTGAATTCCTTGTTGAGACTCCTTTCTCAATTTTCCCAATTACATTGTTAAGTGTGAGATTCCTTGGAGTCTTCCATTCTTTAGGCAGTCCTGCATTCACAGTAGATTCTTTGACAGTATTTGGATTAGTTGCCTCAAACTCACTAGATTTACTCTTTTGCAAAATGGTTCTTAAATCATCCACACCAAGTTCATCCAGAACAGGTTTAGGCACAGTACAATCTGTTTCATCAAATACAACATGTATAGATTCTTCTACTGCAAGCAATCTTTTATTATACACTCTATAATCATGTCCATTTATAGCATAACCAATATGTATTCCTTCATCTGATTTAGGATCAAATTTTCCCAGATTATCTTTACCATTGTTTACAACAAAGCATTTGCAGCTAAAAACCCTAAGATGACTAATGCTAGGCTTCCTACCATTATACAATTCATAGGGAGTTTTCTTATGAATGGGTCTAATCAAGGTTCTGTTAAGCACATAAGAGGCAGTGTATACTGCATCTGCCCAAAAATATTTAGGTAAACCAGATTCATTTAACATGGTCCTAGCTAACTCCCCTAATGACCTATTCTTCCTTTCAACTACACCAATTTTTTGGGGTGTCCTAAGAGCAGAATAGCTATGTGTGATCCCATGTTTTTCACAATACCTATCAAATTTTGCATTTTGAAACTCTCCCCCATGATCACTACGAATCTATTTTATTCTATTTTCATTTTCATTATGCAAAACCTTAGCTAGTTTCTTAAAGGCCTTATATGCATCATTTTTAGAAGCAAGAAACAAAGTCCATGTATATCTTGAGAAGTCATCAACAATTACCAAAGCATAAAGGTTTCCAGCCAAACTAGCAGTCCTAGAAGGTCCAAAAAAATCCATGATGGAGATCAAGCTCAAGAGGACATGGAGGCCAATCAACAAGATCAAAAAGAGGTAGAGGCACCAATGGAGGACGCCCATGGAGGTCAAAGCCCACCTCAAAGGATTATAAGAAGCATGTTCAAAGCTTTAGGAGCTAGGGGACATTTATTTTCTCTTTTTGTAATTTCTTTAGTTGAAGGTGCTTAGAGGGAAACATTAGAAACCTCTTTTGTTATAACATCTTTTAGGCTTTAGTTAGGAGCTTTAGGAGGGGGGTGTATTAGTAGATAGGTGTAGGAGTAGAATAGGAGGTGCCAAAGTGAAGGAAGAGGTCACACCTTCCTCATGCATAGGTTTAGGCGCCGGTTTTGAATAAGTTTAGGAGGGAATTTTGATTTCTCTTAGCTTTGTTTTTCAGCACCTTAGGCTATAAATAGAGGTGCTCTCCTTGTATTTTTCAGATTTGAATTTATCTAAAGAAACTATACTCAAAATTGGAGTGAGCATTAGAGAGCTTTTGAGCCTTCTTCTCTAGTCTTATCTTGAAGGATCATGGTTTCCTCAAGTGGCGGCTTGCACACTCATCTAGGAGCATCCATACTTCTAGTGGCGTGATCATCCAACCATTCTTCCATCTTCATGAACATTCTCTTCTCCTTTCTTTCTTCTCTTGTTAATTTCCTTGTCTTAGCTTGTTTCCTAGTTGTTTTGGTTCGGCAATTTCAGCTTGTTATTGTGTAGCTATGGTTCATTTGTGTTCTTGGCTGTTTTTCATCTTTTCTTCTTCAATTCCAGCAATTTGATTCAGTACCTTACTGTTTTGTTTTGTTAATTAGTGTTTTTTCCTTTCCTCCATCTCTTTTGGTTCAATTTGACAATATGTGGAACATCCAAATGAGTTTGGGATTTGGTACTAGTTTTTTGGTGAGTTCTTGTCTTAGAACAATGATCCAACTCTAAGAAAAGTGCCTCAATAATGTCCAGCTCAAGGTGATTCCTAAGAATGTCAAGAATCATTCTCCATATGGCTAGTGGAATCACATCATGTGGTATCATGAGTCTTAGGTTCTTCTTGTTTAATTGTTGAGTTGTGTGCACTTTAATTTCAAGAGCTCTTTAATTTTTCTTGCAATTTAAGTTTCTGTTTTAGGTATTAATTGAGTTTTCTTGCTGTTTTTCTTTTGTTACACCAAGTGCTTGTGAAAAGGTTTATGGCACTCATTATTCATATGAGTATGGTTGCTCTTTTGGAATGGCATTCTCCTTCCTAGAGTTTACCTTAAGCTTCCTTTCACTTGTTGTTATTTTTGTCATATGTCTTTTAATTTTGTAATCATGTCAAGTTTTGTCTTAGTCATGTTATTCCATAATTGTCATTACTTCTAGTAGTACTTTTATTGTTTTGAATTGTGTCTTGCTTTAGTGTCATATAATTTTCTGAATTGATATTGATCCTTTGTGCATTTTCTTTTTAGAATTGAGTTCATACTTGTATTCTAGACCTATACAAGTTCCAATACATCATTTTCCATTATGTCTTTGCTAGTTCATAATTCTGTTTTTTATTCCTATTAGGATTCCTCTGTTTCTGAAAAAGAGTGCTTACTGTTTTCCTTATTGCAATTGATTTACTCACTGGAAAATTCTGAAATTCTGGATTTGTGATATTCAAAGTGTTAGAAAAGAGAAGAAAAAAGAATCATTCAAAAATTCAAAGTACACAAAAAATGATAAATAATATAAAAAAGTGTACAATTCTGCCGAAAAGAATACGGTAATCTGGCAGCGATTTTAAAACATTTATCTCAATTAATTGGCTTATTGTTTTTAATTGATTCCAGTGCCATTATTGATTTAACATCTTGAAGTTTCTGTGGTTTAAATTTCATAATCCAGTTCGCTCTACATCATTCCAGTTAAATCAGTGAATATCAAGCACAGTTTGCATTTTAAATTTTTTTTTCCAGTAGCTAATTTTTGTTTTCTTCATCTACTCTAGTGCTTTTCCTTAAGTATTCTTTTGTGTGCCTACTTTTCTCATTGAGTTCTTTATTTTCTTGATTGTCTTTCATTCTTACTCTTTGAGTTTGTCTTACATATAGTTTTCCTTTTGCAATTACGTTTCCTTGCTTATACCTTTCTTGTTTGTCTTTATTGTTTCATTGGTTTTGTGGTGGTTGCTTTTGAGATTGGTGTGCTTGCTTTGAGATCTTTCATTTGAGGATTCCAAGGCCTCAAGATCAGATTGGTGCAAGGACATTTTTTCTTTGAGAGTGACCTCTTTTTCTGCCTCATTTCACTTCGGCATTCTTGCTGGCCATACTCACTGTTTTTGCTAATTTTTGTTGCTTAACTTGTTTGCTGTTTTTGTGTGTTTGCTGTTTTTTATTTCCAAAATGGCTGGATTTTCAAGTGATGCATCATACAAGCAGAATTCTCCATCCAAAGCTTCAATCCTTGGTGAATTACATGAAGCTCAAAGAACCATTAGACGGTTGGAAGAGAAATTGCAAAAGATGGAGGTGCAACAAGCTAGACCATCTCCTTCAATTCATGATGAGCATCATAGACCTTCCACAAGAGCTTCTTCAAATGATTTTGGCCGTGAAGATGAGCATAGGAGAAGGAGACCTCCACCCCAAGTCCATGGACAAAGACATCATCACCAAGGGGAAAGAACTCACTACGGCAATGGCTTCTATCATGATGCAAAGTCAAGGCTTCCTTCGGTCAAGCTACCTTGTTTTAATGGCTCTAGTGATCCTAATGTATATTTAGATTGGGAGGCTAAGTGTGAAAAAATATTTGAGATCTATGAGATCCAAGATGAGCATAAGCTTAAGCTAGCCACCCTAGAGTTTAGTGATTATGCCATGAAATGGTGGCATGGAATTGTAAAGGACATTATCTATCACAAGGGTCCTCCCGTGGACTCTTGGAACTCTTTAAAGGATCATATGCGCGCTAGGTTTGTGCCCCCACATTTTAGAAAAGACCTCATGTTGAGACTCCAACGGTTTCAACAAGGCACGCTAAATGTGGATGAATATTATAAGGAGCTTGAGACGCTTGTGCTTAAAATTGAATTAGAAGAAAGTGAGGAAGCTATGATTTCTAGGTTTGTGAGTGGTCTTAGGAAGGATATTCAAGACATTGTTGAGTTACAAGAGTATTCATCATTGGGCTCTTTAGTTCATCTTGCAATGAAGGTGGAAGCCCAACTTGCTAAGAAAAACTCTTTCAAAAATGCTTCCAATGATGGATACTACTCCAAGTATTGGAGAAACAAAACTTCTTTTTCTAAACATCCTTCCAAAGATTCTTCTTTCAAACCCAAGGAAACTAAGCCATCTACTTCTAGACCTAAGTCTCCCACTAGAACATCCAATACTAAATGCTTTAAATGTATGGGTTATGGTCATATAACTGCAAATTGTCCTTCCAAACGAAGTATGTACATGCATGAGGGCATTGTAGTTAGTGAGCATGATTCGGATTCTCCTAAGCATTCATTGCATTCTCATGCATCTAGTGAGGAAGAGAGCGAATGTCCACTTGAAGGGGACTTGTTAGTTGTGAGAAGACTTCTTGGACATGTTTCACAACCTTTTGATGAAAGTCAAAGGGAAAATATTTTCCATACAAGATGTCTTATTCAAAACAACATTTGTTCCTTGATAGTGGATGAGGGTAGTTGTGCAAATGTGGCTAGTACAAGAGTAGTAGATAAGCTTGGATTGCCTACTATCTCTCATACAAAGCCCTACAAATTACAATGGCTTAGTGAAGTAGGAGAAATAATTGTCAATAAACAAGTCCTCATCCATTTCTCCATTGGAAAATACAAAGATGAGGTATTATGTGATGTTGTGCCCATGGAAGCCACTCATGTTGTTTTGGGAAGGCCTTGGGAATTTGATAGAAAAGTTTTACATGATGGCTTTACCAACAAACTATCTTTTGAATTCCATGGTCACAAGGTTACTTTAAAATCTCTCTCTCCAAGAGAAGTCCATGAGGACCAAGTTATCATGAAGAAAAAAAGGGAGAGTGAAAAAGATAAAAAAGATAAGAGTTCTAAGCCTACACTCCTTGTGTCTAGGCGTGACATTGAAAGGGAAATAGTGGCTCATCATCCTCTTTTCTTAGCCATCCCTAGAACTCTTAGAGTAGAATCACTTGTTGATAGTCCTCATTGCTTGGAAAATTTGGTAGAAGAGTTCCAAGATGTGTTTCAAGATCCTCCAAATGGACTTCCACCTTTGGGAGGTATTGAGCACCAAATTGATTTGATACCGGGCTCTTCTTTACCAAACCGTCCAGCATATAGGACCAATCCAAGTGAAACCAAGGAAATTCGCCAACAAGTTGAGGCTTTGATTGAAAAAGGGTGGGTGCAAGATAGCATGAGTCCTTGTGCTATGCCTATCATCTTAGTGCCAAAAAAGGATGGCACATGGCGAATGTGTTCGGATTGTAGGGCCACCAATAACATAACAATCAAGTATAGGCATCCCATACCTAGACTAGATGATTTGTTGGATGAATTACATGGTTCAAAAATCTTTTCAAAGATTGATCTTAAAAGCGGCTACAATCAAATCCGTATCAAACCGGGTGAAGAATGGAAGACGGCTTTTAAGACCAACTTTGGTTTATATGAGTGGTTAGTCATGCCTTTTGGCCTAACTAATGCACCAAGTACTTTCATGCGCCTCATGCATCATGTTCTTAGACCTTTCATTGGTAAGTTTGTTGTTGTTTATTTTGATGACATTCTCATTTATAGCTTATCTTTGAATGACCATAGGTTGCATGTTAGGCAAGTTTTAGAAACCCTTAGGAAGGAACATTTGTATGCTAACCTTGCTAAATGTATGTTTGCTTTTGATCATATAGAATTCCTAGGGTTTGTTGTGAGTTGTAAAGGGGTCCATGTGGACAAAACAAAGGTGGTGGCCATTCAAAATTGGCCTACACCGAAATCTTTGAATGAGGTCCAAAGTTTTCATGGACTTGCTTCTTTCTATAGAAGATTTGTCCCAAACTTTGGTACCATTGCCGCACCACTCAATGACATAGTGAAAAAGGATGTGGTCTTTCATTGGGGAGAAGCACAACAAAATGCTTTTGAGACTTTGAAAGAAAAATTGACTAATGCTCCCATCTTGGCCCTTCCTAATTTCACTAAGACATTTGAGATTGAGTGTGATGCTTCAAGCATAGGTATTGGGGCTGTTCTCCTTCAAGAGGGCCACCCCATAGCCTATTTTAGTGAGAAATTGAAGGGAAGTCATCTCAATTATTCCACCTATGATAAGGAATTATATGCACTTGTTAGGGCTTTGTTTACTTGGCAACACTATCTTTTTCCCAAAGAGTTTGTGATACATAGTGATCATGAATCTCTTAAATATTTGAAAAGCCAAAACAAACTTAACAAGAGGCATGCTAAGTGGGTGGAATTCATTGAGCAATTTCCTTATGTGATCAAACACAAGCAAGGTAAAATAAATATTGTGGCGGATGCTCTTTCTAAAAGATACACCTTGCTAAATCTTTTAACCTCTCAATATCTTGGTTTTGATCACATTAAGGAACTTTATCATGATGACCTTGATTTTTCTCCCATCTATCAAGAGTGTCTTAAGGGAGGACACAAAGATTTTTTTATACAAGATGGCTTTCTTTTTAAAGGAAAACGTCTTTGTGTTCCTCAATGCTCTATTAGATTATCTCTTGTTAGAGAAGCTCATGAGGGGGGTTTAATGGGACATTTTGGGGTTGCTAAAACTTTGGATGTGTTGCATGAACATTTCTTTTGGCCACATATGCATAAACATGTTCATAGTTTGTGTGATAAATGCATAGCTTGCTGCAAAGCTAAGTCTAAAATGCATCCCCATGGTCTATATACTCCTCTTCCTATCCCTTCAATGCCTTGGGTAGATATATCTATGGATTTCATCTTAGGCTTACCCAAGACATCAAAGGGAAAGGACTCCATTTTTGTGGTAGTGGATCATTTTTCAAAGATGGCTCACTTTATTCCTTGCCACAAAGTGGATGATGCATGCCACATTGCAAACCTCTTCTTCCAAGAAGTGGTTCGCTTACATGGGATTCCTAGGTCTATAGTGTCCGATAGAGATCCTAAATTCTTGAGTCACTTTTGGAAGACCTTGTGGGGCAAGCTTGGGACTAAGCTTTTATTTTCTACCACTTGCCACCCACAAACTGATGGTCAAACCGAGGTGGTGAATAGAACTTTAGGACAACTATTGAGATGTTTTATTTCGGGGAATCCTAGAGTGTGGGAGAATTTACTACCCCATGTTGAGTTTGCATATAATCGTGTAGTAAATTCTACCACCTCACATTCTCCTTTTGAGGTGGTCTATGGGTTTAATCCCCTAACACCTCTTGATCTTCTTCTTATTCCCCTTCTTGGAGATGTCTTGTGCAAAGATGGTGATGAAAAGGCTTCTTTTGTGAAAACTTTGCATAAAGACACCAAGAAGAGAATTGAGAAGAAGGTTGGCAAGTATGCTGAACTTGCCAATAAAAGGAGAAAAGCATTGTTGTTTGATGAGGGCGATTGGGTTTGGCTTCACTTGAGGAAGGATCGTTTTCCTACTCAAAGGAAGTCCAAACTAATGCCTCGAGGGGATGAACCTTTCCAAGTCCTCAAGAGGATTAATGACAATGCTTATGAGTTAGATATGCCTGATACATTCTTAGGTAGTCATACTTTTAATGTCAGCGATCTAACTCCTTTTTCTGTAGGTCTCCAGAATTCGTGGTCGAATTCTCTCCAACTCGGGGAGTATGATGGAGATCAAGCTCAAGAGGACATGGAGGTCAATCAACAAGATCAAGAAGAGGTAGAGGCACAAATGGAGGACGCCCATGGAGGTCAAAGCCCACCTCAAAGGATTACAAGAAGCATGTTCAAAGCTTTAGGAGCTAGGGGACATTTATTTTCTCTTTTTGTAATTTCTTTAGTTGAAGGTGCTTAGAGGGAAACTTTAGAAACCTCTATTGTTATAGCATCTTAGGCTTTAGTTAGGAGCTTTAGGGGGGGGGGGGGTGTGTTAGTAGATAGGTGCAGAAGTAGAATAGGAGGTGCCAAAGTGAAGGAAGGAGTCACACCTTCCTCATGGCTTGAAATAGGCGCCGGTTTTAGCTAGCTTTAGGATGGAAATTTGAATTGTTTTAGCTTGCATTTTCAGCACCTTAGGCTATAAATAGAGGTGCTCTCTTAGTAAAATTCAGATTGGAATTAATCTAAGAAAACTCTACTCAAATTTTGAGTGATAATTGGAGAGCTTTTGAGCCTTCATCTCTAGTCTTATCTTGATGGATCCATGGAGTCCTCAAGTGGCGGCAGCACTCTCATCTAGGAGCATTCCACACTTCTAGTGGCGAGATCATCCATCATCCTTCCATCTTCATGAACAATTCTTCTCTCATTCCTTTCTCCTCTTTCAATTGTTTTTGTTAGCTTGTGTTCTTGAGTTTTGGTTTGGTGTTCTTGTTGTTTTTATGAGTTTTTGGTTCGGCAGTTTTATAATTCTGTCCATTCATCTTGTTCCTTTGTTTTTCTAGCTCTTTTGTTCGGTTCAATTCATTCCTTAAGTAATATGTTCGGTGCAATTGCATTTTCTTCCACTTTAATCGGTTCAATTTGACTATAATTGGAACATCCAAATGAGTTTGGGATTTGGTACTAGTTTTTGGTGAGTTCTTGTCTTAGAACAATGATCCAACTCTAAGAACAGTGCCTCTATAATGTCCAACTCAAGGTGATTCCTAAGAAGGTCAAGAACCTTTCTCTATGAGGCTATTGGAATCACATCAGGTTTACAACTTAACTTGCGCCTCCAATCGCCAGGCAGCGATGAGGATTTATACTAGTGTCTCTGATCGCCAAGCGGCGATGAGGAGTTAAAAAACTTTATGCATGCGATTTGAATCTGCCCTAAATTACACAAGGACGACTAAGTCTTTTGTTTGAAAACTTAAAATGATAATCATGCGAACTCAATAACTGGGAAAACTTGATAGACTCGAACTTTCTTTATTGGGTGGCCTCATTAAAAAACCCTTCTTAGGGAAAAAGAGCGCCACCTTGAAAAACTGTTTTCACTTAACTGTTCGAGTTAATGCTACTTACAATGCTTCAACTGTAATAAAACTTGAGATGGGTAGCGTTCCAAGTGCGAGGAATCGCCCCTCCCTCCAGTGTTTCCAAACGGTAGGCGCCGTTCCCGAGTGCTTCAGTTATTCTAAACGGTCCCGTCCATTTGGGTGACAATTTATTCTGCATCTCGTACAGGTGGGCCTTCCTCATTACCAGGTCGCCATCTCTGAACTGCCTTGGCCTTGCCCTAGAATTGTACTTGCGCTCGACTCTTCTCTTTATTGCTTCAGCCTTTACCCTTGCCTCCTCCCTGACCTCATCCAACAAATCTAAGTTCATCCTCCTTTCTGCATTCGAGTCTTCTGCCACGAAGTTCTGGAATCTCGGTGAGCTTTCCTGGATTTCAATTGGGATCATCGCATCGCACCCGTACACCAAGCTAAACGGGGTTTCGTGGGTTCCTGACTGTTCAGTGGTATGATATGCCCATATTATACGGGGAACTTCCTCAGCCCAAGATCCTTTGGCCTTCTCCAATCTCCTCTTCAATCCTCTTAGTAAAACTCGATTAGCTGACTCCACCTGCCCATTCGTTTGTGGGTGTTCCACAGAAGCGAACACCTGTTGAGTTCCAACATCCTCGTACAGCTTCTTCAACAGGTGACTTGCGAACTGAGTCCCGTTATCCGATACCAAACGCTTGGGCACACCGAAACGACACACAATATTCTTCCATACGAAATTCTGAATCTTGTGCGCGGTGATCTGGGCTACTGGTTCTGCTTCAATCCACTTCGTGAAGTATTCGACTGCCATAACTAAATACTTCATCTGCCTAATCGCCAATGGGAAGGGTCCCAGGATATCGATTCCCCATGTGTGGAAAGGCCAGGGACTGTAGATTGACTTTAACTCTTCCGGAGGCGCCTTGTGCCAGTCGGCGTGCTCCTGGCACTGCTTGCAACGTTGGGCATATCTCTTGCAGTCTTCCCTCATTGTCGGCCAATAATAACCTGCACGGATGGTTCTTGTCGCCAAGGCTCGACCTCCGATGTGACTCCCACAAATCCCCTCATGGAGCTCGGCCATAATTCTCGTGCACCTCTCTCCATGCACACATACTAAAAGGGGGTGTGTGAACCCAAACCTGTACAACTCGCCATCGATGAGAGTGAACTTGCTGGACTTCTTTTTTACCTTCCTAGCTTCCGTCGGGTCCATTGGGAGTACGCCATCTGCCATGTAGCGCTGGTATGGCGTTATCCATGTGTCCGGCTCGTGGACGGCGCAAACTTGTGTCATCTTTGTCTCTCCCACTGGATGTGCTCTAACCCTTGGAGTCCTCAAGGTCTCCTGAGATAGAGACTTATGACCCCTCGCCATCCCTTCCCTTGACTTGCAGACTTGGAGAACTTGGTGGTCCGCCACGAACGCTCGAGGTGTCTTCAGGGTTTCTTGTATGACGGTCCTCTGCCTGCCCCCCTTGCCCGAACTGGCGAGCTTTGCTAGCAAGTCAGCTCGGGCGTTCTGCTCTCTCGGCACATGCACTACTTCGAACGAAACAAAAGACTTCCTCAACTCCTGCACATACTCCAGATAAGCTGCCATCTGCGGATCTTTAGCCTGGAACTCGCCAGTTACTTGGCCTGTGATTAGCAATGAATCGCTCTTGGCCATCAGCACCCTTGCTCCCATCTCCTTTGCCAACAAGACACCAGCGATCAAAGCCTCATATTCCGCTTGGTTATTGCTGGCTTTAAAGGCAAACTTTAGGGACTGTTCTATCAACACGCCGTTGGGTCCTTCCAGAATTATCCCGGCCCCACTGCCCAACTGGTTAGAGGACCCATCCACTGAGAGCACCCAACGAAAACCATCTCCGGCGTTCTGCACTGTTTCAGAAGATAGTTCGACCACGAAGTCAGCGAAGATTTGTCCCTTGATCGGTCCCCGGGGCTCAAACTTGATGTCGAACTCCGACAACTCTACCGCCCATTTTACAATTCTTCCAGCCACATTTGGTTTCTTTAGAACCTTCTGGATAGGTAAGTCGGTCATCACCAACACTGTAAAACTCTGGAAGTAATGGCGCAACCTCCTCGCCGAAAACACTACTGCCAGTGCTGCTTTCTCCAAAGCCTGATATCTCACTTCTGGGCCCTGCAACACCTTGCTGACAAAATAAACGGGTTTCTAAATTTGATCTTGGTCCTGGACGAGCACCGCACTCAGCGCCTTCTCGGTTACGGCGAAGTATAACCTGAGGGGCACTCCCATTTGAGGTTTGCACAGAACCGGCAGGCTCGCCAAGTACTCTTTGAGTTTCACGAAAGCCTCTTCACACTCCTTCGTCCAGACAAATCTATTATTCCTTTTCAAGCACTGGAAATACGGGTGACCCCTCTCTCCACTGGCAGACACAAATCGCGACAGGGCGGCCATCCGACCCGTGAGCTGCTGCACCTCCTTAACCGTAGCAGGGCTCCTCATCGCCAAAATGGCCGCACACTTGTTAGGGTTTGCTTCGATCCCTCTTTCGGTCAAGAGGAAACCTAAGAACTTTCCCGCTTCCACGCCGAAAATGCACTTCACAGGGTTCAGCTTCAGTTTGTATTTGGCTATCGTGACGAACAGCTCCTCCAAGTCGGCTATATGCTGGTTTTTTTCCAGGGATGTTACGACCATATCGTCAACGTAAGCTTGCACGTTCCTCCCAAGCATAGGTGCAAGCACTTTATCCATCAGTCTCTGGTACGTGGCCCCTGCGTTCTTTAGCCCAAAAGGCATCACCTTGTAGCAATAGCACGACTTCTCTGTCATGAAGGCAGTTTTTTCCTCGTCCATGGGGTGCATCTTAATTTGGTTGTACCCCGAGAATGCGTCTAAGAAACTTAACAACTTACACCCTGCTGCGCTGTCCACTAGGGCGTCTATACTTGGCAAAGTATAGGAATCCTTTGGACAGGCTTTGTTTAGATCTGTGAAGTCGACACACATTCGCCATTTCCCATTGCTCTTCTTTACCAATACAACATTGGCGAGCCATTCCGGATACTGTATCTCCTTGATGTGGCCCGTCTCGAGGAGTTTTTGCGTTTCATCTCTGATCGCCCGTCTCCTTTCTTCATTGAATTTTCTTCTTCTTTGTCGGACTGGTCTGACTTGAGGGTCCATTGCTAGACGATGACATAAAAAATCGGGGTCGATTCCTGGCATATCCGAGGCAGACCACGCGAACGCGTCCAGATGCCTGCCTATCACCTTGGCGATCTGTTCCTGTGTCTCGCTGTCTAAAGTTTTCCTCAACTTAAAAGTTTTGCCGCCGATCTCCCTTTCGAGCCAATCTCCAACTAGCCGAGGCCTCCTCTCACTAGCGAGCAATGCTCTCACAATGCTTGACTCCCTGGCGGCTTCCGGGCAGTTTTCCTCTTCCTCTACTCAAGCGTTGCTCTCAGGCCTCGGCTCGACATCTTCCATGGTTATGTCGCCCTTGGTGGCTGCTTCCAATGCCACATCCATAACCACGTCGCCTTCGGCGGTCCTCTTTGACGCTGCATCCATAGCCCGTCGGCTTTCCTGCGCATTCCCCGCACCAAGAGGTGGTGTCGTGATCACATGGCACACTGATCGCCTGTTCTTGAGGCTGTTTTCGTAGCATCTCTTTGCCTCTTCTTGGTCAGATCGGATGGTGACAATCACCCCTTCCATTGAAGGTAATTTGACCTTCATGTGCCTCGTGGAGGGTACAGCTCCTATCCTATTGAGTGTTGGCCTTCCCAATAGGATATTATATGCTGAGGGGGCGTTCACGACAACGTATTTGATTTTCTCCGTGAGCGAGGCGGCCCCATCTGTGAACGTTGTTCTTAACTCAATGTATCCCCTGACTTCGACTTGATCACCCGCAAAACCGTATAAGCAGCCCCCATATGGCCTCAGCTGGTCTGTAGATAGTTGTAGCCTTTCGAAGGTCGGCAAGAACATCACGTCTGCCGAGCTCCCTTGATCGACCAAGACCCGATGAACCGTTCTCTCTGTCGTGACGAGCGAGATCACAATGGGATCGTTGTCATGCGGCACAACATCCCTGAGGTCTTCCTTAGTGAACGTGATGTCCACATCGGGCGAATGGTCCTCAAAAACTTCCACTGACATTACGGACCTCGCATACCTCTTACGCTGCGACGCCGTACACCCGCCACCCGAGAACCCACCAGCTATGGTGTGGATTTCACCGAGAACGGGTGCCTCGTGCTGCTGCCCCTCACTGCCCCCCGGTTGCGAGCCTGACGGTCGTCCCGCCTGTTTCTCCACCAAGTAATCCTTCAGGAAACCATTCTTCACGAGCTCATCCAACTGATAGCCAAGCGCCAGACAGTTGTTAATATGGTGCCCGAATGCTTCGTGGAATTCGCACCACGACTCCTTGCGAGGTCCCAACACCTTGTTAGCTTTAATCGGCGGCCTCAACCTGTCGGCTATGCTGGGTACCGCGATCAGATCTTTAAGTTCCATCACGAAGTTGTGCCTCGGTGGCTTGCTTGCTTCTCTCCCTTCCTCTACTCGACCCTTAGGTTGGGTCCTCCGCGGCTCGTAAGCGCGTTTCCTGTCAAAGTGTTTCTTTTCTGTGACGGCTTGGTGAACCCGAACAGGTTGCGTGCGTATTTGTGCCTTGGGGCGTGCTGGCACTGGGGTTGTGCATTTCTCGTACGTTTCACCTTCCGAGGCAATATGTTCTACCGCTTGTCGCCTTATCTCAGCGAAGGTTTTGGGGCGACTGCGGTTAAGTGTTTTACTGAAAGATCCGGGACGCACCCCCTTCTTGAATGCGTATACAATCATGGGTTCCTCCTTGGTGCCTACTTTCACTACCTGTGCCCCAAAGCGGCTTATGTACTCTTTTAGGGTTTCGCCTTGGAATTGTTTGACGTCGAAAAGATCGTACGAGACTGGGGCGGGTGTTCTGTTGGCTAGGTACTGTTCTCTAAATAGTTGTGAAAGTTGGGCGAAGGACGTGACGTGGCCCTCTGGGAGGCTGATGAACCAGTCCATGGCCATCCCTGTCAGGGTGCTCATGAAAAGCTTGCACCTAACGACGTCTGAACCACCTACCAGCAACATCTGTGTGTGGAACGCCGTGAGGTGTGCTTCGGGATCCTCCATTCCCGTGAAGGTCGCTTTGGGTCCTGTGAACGTATTGGGAATTGCCGTCTCCAAGATTGCCTGTGAAAATGGTGTTGTGAATTCCCTGGGTGGGGATGCAGCCTCCGGTTCGTCTCTGCCACGCCATCTATGGCGTAACTCCTCGTTGGTGCGGTGGAGTTCCTCGCTTCTTGCTTGAGAAGCTGTCAGGTCCGCCTGCATGCGTTCCTGTTCTACTTTCGAGGCTGCCACTGCGTCTTGTAGCCCGTGCACCATGCCCATGAGCTGCTGTAGGGTCATCTCTTCACTCCTAGCGCGTGCTGGTCGGGTGGTCATGGCTCTCTGGGGATCCTCTCGACTTATCTAAGTGTTGGAATCTGGAACTGAAAGCTTGTGTGGTGGAACCGATGTTTATATCGGCCCCACGGTGGGCGCCAGATGTTCTGGCCGGTTGACCTGGGTCGTCTTTATGCGTGGCTTTGTTCTACCGAGCTAGGGCACCTTCGTTCTGCCTTGTCTGTGTGTACCTGAAAAAAGAAGAACAAAGGGGCGTCCTCGCGGCCGTTTGCACTCCGACGCTCAAGTTAGCTAGCGAGAAACACCAAAGTAACTAGAAACTGTATAATAATCTCAACAACTGGAACTGTGTGACTAAACTGTGTGGCCTTAATTGCCTTGTGCCCGCAGCTGGGTGTGCCGTCAAGAACAACTAGGGTTTTGTGCTCTGTATGACTTTATGAAAACTAGGTTAAAACTCATGCAACTGTGTAAAAACGTCCCTCTCTAGGGCTTATTCGTGCCCTATATATAGGTGAAAAACTAGGGTTTACCTCTGCGTTGCTTGCTATTATCTAGGGTTCCTTGGAGAAGGTCCTTGCGCCGCTATCTTTAGGATCTTAGCGTATCTGGCCCGTGGACTTCCCTTATCTGGAGTGCAATGTATAACCTTATGGCCACTTGGGCTCTAACTTGAGCGCTGTATTTCTCGCTCCATCATACTGTTCGAGTGCCCTAATTAAACACGTGTCATGCATGCAGCCTTCCCTGGATACCTTTAGTGAGCACGTGGGCATTGCCACGTGCCCTTTTGACTCGATCATTTATTCTGTGCATAGGGACCCACAGTGCCGCCACCCAACTTAGGGTTATCCCATCGTGTGGGCCCCCTCTCTGTGAAATGCTTACGTCATGCGGGTTGACTCTTCGGGCGATGTCTTACTCAGGCGATGTCTTACTTAGGCGATGTCTTTTCTTGGCGACGTCTTACTTCTGCGTGATGCTTCTCTTGGGCGATGGGCGATGATCCATCTTGGTGGTGACACATCTCGACGATAACCGATTATTTATACTGCAGAACGCCGCCTTTACATACGGCGACTACGTTGACTTCTTGACTACCTACCTTTCTCTTGTCCACGTCATCACACCCGATGACCTGGTCGGTACAGACGCATTACTGGATAACGGCTCAGGCTGCAAGGTGCTGAGTTTCTTGGATGCATTCTCAGGTTACAATCAGATCAAGATGCATCCCAGGGACGAGAGCAAAACGGCATTCATGACGGAGACGTGCAGTTATTGCTACAAGGTGATGCCGTTTGGGCTGAAGAATGCAGGCGCCACCTACCAGAGGCTCATGGACAAGGTCCTTGCACCCATGCTGGGAAGGAACGTGCAGGACTACGTAGATGACATGGTCGTGACTTCACAAGAGAGAGGGCAGCATGCAACTGATCTGGAAGAGCTGTTTGTTACCATATCAAAGTATCGCTTCAAATTAAACCCAGAAAAGTGTGTTTTTGACGTGGAAGCAGGGAAGTTCTTGGGGTTCATGCTCACTGAAAGGGGAATAGAGGCGAACCCTGATAAGTGTGCAACTATTATAGCCATGAGGAGCCCCACCTCAGTTAAAGAAGTCCAGCAATTGACCGGAAGGATGACAGCTTTGTCTAGGTTTGTGTCTGCTGGGGGGGAGAAAGGCCACCCTTACTTCCAATGCCTAAAGAGGAATAGCCGTTTCTCATGGACAGATGAGTGTGAAGTGGCGTTTCTCTAGTTGAAAGAGTACTTGGCGACGCCACCTGTGCTTTGCAAGCCACAAGTAGGCGTCTCCCTCCGCTTATACTTTGCGGTAATTGAGTGGGCCATTAGCTCTGTGCTGGTCCAAGAACAAAACCAGGTGCAGAAGTCCATTTACTTCGTGAGCAAGGCCTTGCAAGGCCCAGATTTGAGGTACCAGTCACTAGAGAAGGCGACGCTGGCAGTGGTGTTCTCAGCCTGAAGGCTCCGCCACTATTTCCACAGCTTCACGGTGGTGGTGATGACAAACCTCCCCATCCAGAAAGTACTTCAAAAGACAGATGTAGCAGGGAGGATGGTTCGCTGGGCGGTAGAGCTGTCAGAGTTTGATATTTAGTATGAACCCAGGGGGTCCATCAAGGGGCAAGTCTATGCTGACTTCGTGGCAGAACTCTCACCAGGAGGAGACCTTCAAGAAATGGAGTTAGGGTCACAGTGGATGCTCTCAGTGGATGGATCTTCCAACCAGCAAGGGAGTGGCGCTGGAATAATCTTGGAGGGGCCTAATGGAGTGCTGATCGAGCAAGCTTTACGCTTTGCCTTCAAAGCGAGCAACAACCAGGCGGAGTACGAGGCGTTGATTGCTGGGATGCTATTGGCTAATGAAATGGGTGCTCAGAGCCTCCTGGCAAAGAGTGACTCACAATTGGTCACAGGGCAAGTAACGGGGGAGTATCATGCAAAGGACCCATAGATGGCCGCATACTTGAGGTACGTCGAGGTGTTGAAGAGAGCCTTCGCTGCGTTTGAGCTGGTACATGTCTCTAGGGAGCAGAATGCCAGAGCTGACCTGCTTGCCAAGCTGGCCAGCTCAGGCAAGAGGGGAAGGTAGAGGCCTGTAATCCAAAAGACTCTCAAAACGCCGCGAAAGTTTGTTGCGGACAATAGGGTGGATATCCTTCACGTTAGTACAGCAAGAGGAAAGCCAAGGAACCATCGCTCTTTGAGTCAAGATACGACGAAGGCACCCTCCATCAGTGCTTACCCGACCTCGCCAGAAGAAGAAAAGAGCGTATAGGTATGTGCTTTGGAGGAAGGCGACACATGGATGACCCCTTACAGGCGATACCTGGCGGACGAAATTCTCCCAGCGGAACCAGAAGAAGGCAACAAGATTAAGAGGAACGCCGCAAGGTACACCTTGGTGGATGGGATATTATTCAGACACGGGTTTACGCACCCTATCTTGACGTGCGTGAATGGCGACGAGTGCACCAGGATAATGGTTGAACTCCACGAAGGTATTTGTGGGAGCCACGTGGAAGGAAGATCCTTGGCATTCAAGGTAATACGTGCAGGGTTTTTCTGGCCAACAGTAAGAGAGGACTGCGTACGATACGCCCAACGTTGCAAGCAGTGCCAGATGCACGCTGATTGGCACAAGACGCCGCCAGAGGAATTGAGATCCATATACAGCCCATGGCCTTTTCACACTTGGGGAATTGAAATTCTAGGCCCGTTTCCATTGGCGATAAGGCAGATGAAGTACTTAATCGTTGCCATCGAATACTTCACCAAGTGGATAGAGGCAGAACCAGTGGCACAGATCACTTCGCACAAGGTACAACACTTTGTTTGGAAGAACATTGTGTGTCGTATTGGAGTGCCAAGGCGTCTCATTTCAGACAATGGCACCCAGTTCGCAAGCCAACAGTTGGGAAAGTTATGTGCAGAAGTAGGGATCAAGCAAGTATTCGCATCAGTCGAACACCCTCAGACGAATGGGCAAGTAGAATCAGCAAACAAAGTTTTGTTGAGAGGTTTGAAACACAGATTAGAGAAAGCTAAAGGGGCGTGGGCAGAAGAAGTACCAAGGATCGTATGGGCTTACCACACCACGCCTCAATCTTCCACCATGGAGACACCTTTCAGCTTAGTGTATGGGTCGGATGCCATGATCCCAGTAGAGATCCATGAGAGCTCGCCCCATTTCCTTGGATTCGTTGCAGAATAGTCCAACGAAGAAAGGAAGGTGAACCTAGACCTGATAGATGAAGCTAGAGAAGAGGCGAGAATTAAGGCGGAGGCTGTGAAGAGAAGAGTGGAGCGTCAGTACAGCTATAAGGTGAAGCTGCGACAATTTCAGGTTGGTGATCTGGTCATGAGGAAGGCTCACCCTTACGAGTTGGAAAACAGGTTGTCCCCCAAATGGACTGGACCGTTCAGAGTAATCAATGCCAAAGGGAACGGTTCATATAAGTTAGAGACTCTAGAAGGAGGCCCCATCCCACGTAGTTGGAATGCGACGAATTTAAAGTTTTATTCAGTTGAAATTTTGTAAAGGGGACACTCTTTTTCCCTCTGGGGGTTTTTTAATGAGGTCACCCAAATAAAGAAAAGAGAAGTTTAAGATATTCCTGCCTTAGTTTTCCCTTTCATGTAAGATCAAAAATCAAAGATTCAAGGCGTCGCCAAGATGAGGCGTCGTCAAGATGAGGCGTTGCCAAGATGAGGCGCCGCCAAGATGAGGCGCAGCAAAGATGAGGCGTCGCCAGAAGTAGGTATCGCCAAATAAAGGAGCGAAGATCAGACGCAGAGCAAGATAACAAGTATGTTCAATATAAGTTAAAAATCCGGATGCCTAGTCCTTGAGCAGGGGTTAAGGGAATCCTACGGGACACCCCCTCTTCAAGTATGAATAGCTAGCCCCGGTGCCAAATATCAGTACAAGTTGAAATCCGGGCGCCCAGTCCTTGAGCAGGGGTTAAAGGATTCCTTCAGGACACCCCCTCCTCAAGTATGAATAACTAGCCTCGGTACCAGATGTTAGTATCAGTGTAAGTTAAAAATCTGGGTGTCTAGTCCCCGAACAGGGGTTAAGGGATTTCTTCGGGACGCTCCCTCCTCAGGTATGAATAGCTAGCCCCGGTGTCTGGCGCTTTAGACACCCCGAGGGCGATGCGACGTTGTTATAGTAGGCCTCTCCTCAGGCGTGGGCGTCAAACACAAAGAGACAAGGGTTAAGTTGCCCTGGTGTTTTAGACACTCTATGGATGACATGGTGCTGTTGTATAGACCTCTCCATGGGCGTGGGCACCAGAGCACGACTTTTGTCCAACGTATATAGGTGCGATGAGGACACCCAGAGCAGGTCTCTCCTCGAGCGTGGACACCCAGTACAGGTAAAGATAAGTCCTCCTCGCCCTCGAGCGATGTTGAGGCACAGATGAACAAATAAATCCTCCCTGCCCTTGAGCAATTTTAAGACCAGAAAAGAGATGAGAGCGAGGCCTTTGATAGTAAGTACCTAAGGGCTCGAAGCAGGTATGGTGGGGAGCAAGCCGAAAACTTTCACGAGTCCAAAAGTCCAGAGAAAATCAAAGAACAAGAGAAGAAGTCACGTGCTACCTAGAGAAGTTAAAAGTGAAGCGAGGGAGGGATGTATTGAGGGAAACGCATTTGATATAGTAAAAAAGACAGAAACAGATAAAGGGTGTAAGAGAAGTTAAAGCAGCAAGGATATAAAGACAAAGGGCGAATAAATATTTAAACAAGAGCCTATTGTCAGAGTTACATGTAAATTCAAATGTATATGCAAAATTACAGGGAAGGGGTTCAAGATGTGCATCGATTCACTCCCCAAGGTCGAGGGGACGACCTTCCCATCAACAATATGGTTGAAGGGGTTGCATTTGGAAATGTCAATTCCTGGGTTTTCACAGGAGGCTTGAGCTAGAGCCTCCTTGAATCCCTCTGCAAAGGTATCAGCCATATTGTCAATGAGCTTCCCCTTGGCCTTCTCCAATTCTTCAATGGTGGAGTCCCGGGTTTCCCTCTCTGCGATAAGCTCTTTCTTGGCCCTCTCCAGCTCCTCAATTGCGAAGTCCCCAGAGGCTAGCTGCTTTTCAAGAACCTCCTTCTCCATCTGGAGCCTGTTCAATTCGGTTTGGAATTTGCCATGCTCAGTTTGGAGAAGGTTGAGCCTTTCCATCTTTTCAGCTAGCTCCCCCTTGGTCTTCTCCAGCGATTGCTCCCGAGCAGCACATTGATCAGCAAGTAGTTTCTGTTGTGCCTCAGAAGTTTGCATCGCCGCTTCAAGGGCGATGATCTTGGACTGAAGAGACGCTACCTGTTCAAGGAGCTCAGTGAGCCGTTTGCAGGCTTCCGCGTTGGACTCTCGGGCACTTCTCAAGGAGGCTTTGTAAACCTCCTCTTGGCACGCCCAGCTGCGGCATAGGCTCTCCTTTTCTTCCTTTAGGGTAGCTACTTCCTGTCGGAGAGATTGAAGCGTGCGTGCCTCGTCAGCCTTGGACTTCGCTTGGGCGCGCCAATCAAGGGCAATGGCCAAGAAGGCACCCAAATAGTAAGGCATGCCCTTTGACCGTGGCCCCCCAGAAGATTCACCCGGCGACAGCCTTTCATTAAAGCCCCTCATCAGCTGCATGATAGGAGGGGGAATCGCTATAAGCCCTAAGGCAGTTGTTGGGGCAGTTGTTGGGGTGGTTGGGGCGGCTGGTGTTGGTGTTGGTGTCGGTGTTGGTGTTGGTAAGGGCGCGGACTCTACCACCCCCTCCTCTTGGACTGCTTGGTGTGGGGGGGATGTGGCGCTGGGGGGATTGTCCCTCATAGACCCTCCATGTGGAGGTGAAGAAGATCGCGAGGAGATGACCCGGTTGGTCCTCCTTCTTTTATAGGCGGGCCCCACATCCGAGTCGTCATCCTCGGAGGAAATGGTAAGCACCCTCTTGCCTTTGTCAAGAGAGGCTGTGGAAGGAACGCTCGCTACAGCCAGTGGGACTGCAGCGATGGAAGGGGTGAGCTGGGTGTTTGGAGTGTTGGGGGAGAGTTGGGTGTTTGGGCTAAGGAAGGTGCTTGCGACGTAAGAGGGGAGTTTGGTGTTTGGTGGGAATGAGGAGAGTTGGGTGTTTCGGTAGAATGGGGTGGTAGTGATGATGGCGATGGGTTGGACTTGAGGGGGGAGGTGCTGGAGGCGCCGCCCTTTGCAGACTTCGCATCAAGACGAGCCTTCAAAGACCTAGCCAATTCAGCTCGTGTTGCAGAATCCATCATTGATGCTGCACCAAAGCAAACCAAGCAACAAAAGATTAGTTAGGAGAGAAGTGTCAAATGCGTATGGCGATGCATGGAAACATAGAATTAAAAAATTCGAACTCAGGGCCAAGTACAGGATTCCATTCTACTACGAAGGTAAACTCACAGAGCCACAACACGCGTGGGGGTTAGAACATATAAACGTTGCTTACAATAATTAGAGAAAAGCACGACCAAGAATCAGGTATGAAGAAGACAAGTAAAGAGCGAGACTCCCTACCAAAATATGCAGAAAGGGCGTTGGTCTTTAATTCGCGAGCTATCAGTGTCGGGGTGTGGAAGACGACTTTCAAGCCAGCTAACGCCACACACACCTCCCTATCAGCAGAGGCCAACTCGTCCAAAGATTTAGGTTTTGTCGGATTGGGCTTCTCCGTCCAGTATAGAGGGAAGCCATCCAGAGTTGTGGGGTCGTGCTTAGCGCAACACACCCTGAAGAAGTTACCCTTCCAACCTTTAAAGGATTTTTGGAAGAGGGTGAAGAGGATCCTACTAGCGACCCCAGAAAAGCTCACCCAGAGACTTTTCCCTTGCTTTTTCACTTCAAAGAAGTGAAGGAAAACATCCACTGATGGTGGGATGCCTAGGTACCCATATAAGATCTGGAAAGCCCAGACGAAGGCCCAGCCATTGGGATGTAGTTGGGCAGGGGCTACATTGACCTCCGTGAGCAGCTCCCTCTCGAAGGTCGTGAAGGGAAGGCGCAGGCCGATGCGCTTGAATACCGCTTGGTAAAGGAAAAAGAAGGGTCTTCCCCATTTGACCTGTCATCCACGCAAACTGGCTCCCCGGGGGTGCCATGACGGATGGAGATATGAGAATCATGGGTTTTGCAGAAGGCGTTGAAGTTATACAACCGCAAGTCACCCAGGTGTTTCTCTACGTCCTCAACAGTGGTCAAGGTGGTGCATTCGTCCAAGAGCTCGTCAGGATTGGGTGTTATTTTTGTACGCGCCATGGATGGATGAAGAGCTGGAGAAAGAAGAAAAGGTAAAGGTTCAGCAAAGAAGGCTCAAAGAAGCAAAGGGGGAGGAAACCCTAGAAAAATCCTACCCACGCGGGAAAGAGGAAAACAGGGGAAAACGAAGAAGTAAGAAGAACACCGAAATGCAGAAATGTAAACAGACCCAAGCAGTTATGAGATTAATGCAGTAACGGGCAAGAGTAAGCAAGAAGGAAGAACCATACCTTTGAGGTTGGTGCGTGGAAAGGCGAGAGCTTTCGCGAAGAGAAAGAGCACGAGAGTTGCAGGGAATCGCAAGGGCTTCAGAGAGAGGATGAACATTAGAAGAGGGTGCGAAGAGATGAATGAAACAGTGCCTCGAGCGCGCGTTTTCAAAAGTTATAACGTTAACTCAAGAAACGTTAACGACGCGCACCCTCAGTCGTTCGATCGCGCCACGTGTCGAAGGATTGAGCGCTAACTTGAAGCGCAAAGGGCACCAAACGCTGACCATGCGATTGAGCCACGTGTGAAGAGATTAGAGCATAACCCAAAGCGTCACCTTCCTCGCTCAGAGAATGTCACGTCGTCATAACACTTAAAGGAATGTCACATCAGCGACACAGAGAATGTCACGTTAGCTGATCCGAGAATGACACGTCATCAGAATGCCACGTCGACAATAGGGCGAGGCCTTAGTCTTTTCGCTGAAAACAAGTTATCAACTCAAGACTGGGGGGCTTGTGTACCGTCCCGTCCCCGGGCATTGACCAAAGTCAACGCCAGAGTCAAAGTCAACATATGGTGGGACCACTCGAGGGCCCCAAAGAAGGGAAGTCAACAGATTGACCACTGAAGGCGTCGCCAAGAGAAGGCGTCTCCAGGAGAAGGCGTCGTCAGGGTAAGGCGTCGCCAGGTTGAAGCATCGCCAGGTTAAGGCGTGGCCCGGAGCAGTTACAAAGAGAAGAGAAAGGTGGCTTCAAGGCTATAGTTTTGGTACCAACAGGGAGTAACCTGACTTGTGAAGTACCCATGTCACCTCAGGGAGACCCCCAGGATAGATACGACCCACGAGAGGGTCATGTCCAGGGGTGAACCAGGTGCATGGTGTGAGAGGAAGATAGATACACTCCCAGGGCGAGTGACTAGAAGTTGGGGCGCATAAGTTGGCACCAAAAAGTCACCCCCTTGCGCCAAATGCGCTTCGAGAAAGGAGAGTTTGCATGATGGATTAACCCTAAGTCGGGTTACGGCGCTGTAGGGCCCTCCACGAATAGTCGCGATCAAGTCAGAAGAACACGTGGCAATAAGCACTGAAAACATCAAGGCTTTCCTAAAAGTTCGCTAAGGTACACGTTAATTCAGTTCAGATTCGAACGTTCCAAGGAATATTTTTATACGCTTTCAATGCGCTTTAACGCGTTTTAAATGCGAGAGGTGTATAAAAAGGGACCTTGGGACGTTTGAAAGGGATCCGAGTTTTAACCTAGTTCAAACAGTTTACATAGAGTCAAAAAACCCTAGTTGTTTCGCTGTGCACCCACTGTACGCACAGACAATTAGGGCAACACAGTTTTAGTCATTCAGTATAGTATTCGACCACCTTCAGAGCATCCAGTCACGGTGTTCAACACGGGGGTGTGTCACTCTTTGATGTTTCTCGCTAGCTGACTTGATCGTCGGAGTGTAAACGGCCGCGAGGGCGACCCTTTGTTCACTTCTTTTCAGGTACTCACAAATGGAGCAGAACGAAGGTGCCCTAGCTCGTGTGGACAACCCAGGTCAACTGGCGGGAACACATAATATCTAAGAGATAAATGTTGTTTACCCTTTTTCATGTGAAAAGCACCTTACCAAAAATTTCATTTGAGATTGTACAAGTGTTGGCTTTGAAATTAACCTTGTATCCCTTGTCACACAGCTGGCTAATGCTTAGAAGACTATGCTTTAGCCCTTCAACATACAATACATTCTCAATAGTGGTTGAGTCTTTAGTACCAACATCTCCTCTTCCAAGAATTCTTCCTCTATTGTTGTCTCCATATGTGACATGTCCTTCAGCTTTGAGTTTTAGGCTTATGAATTGAGTCAAATCACCTGTCATGTGCTTCGAGCACCCACTGTCCAGCTACCACTGATTTTTCCTGCTATTCTTCTACAAAACAGATTTAGCACATATGGTACCCCTTTTAGTCTAGGGTCCAGCATGATTAATACCTTTCCTTAGGAAGCCATTTGGCCAATCCTTTAGGAACAAGGTACCTTCTAGCTTTACATGTTCTAGATATATTTCCAGACTTCATACAATAAAAACAAGTTGCAGAAAGCATTGTATTTGAACAACTAAAAGAGGAAAAACCTGTTTTGGAAGGAACAAAAAAACTGGACAACTTTTTCACATTGCTTTTCATTCCAGGATTATATCCTAGACCATTTTTTATTAAAAACAACATTCTGTGAACCTAATAAAGTTTCAAGATTTTCTCTTCCTTTGGTGAAATTTGAGAGTGTTTTTAACAAATATTCAACCTGTTTTTCCAGCTTCTTACAATTATCACAGGTTTTTATTGATGCATGCAAACATGTTAATTCAAGGCTAACAAATTCAGTTTTAGCTTTGTGCAGTTCTTCCTCAAGAGCTTTGACCATAGGTTCAAGTACCCTATTTACTCTATTCAATTTGATGCAAATGACAGCTAATCTGTTTGCTTCATCATGTGTTTCCTTAAAGGAAATTAACAGCTGATCATAATTTTCAGAATCAGTGGAAAAATCACTTACTGAATCAGAGTTAGATTCTTCATCATGAAGCACAAATTTGCTTCTTCACTTTCGGTTGAGGAATCACTAGATGAGGATACATCATTTTCGTCCCAAGAGATGTATGCTCTTTTGCCTTTGCTTCTTTCACTCTTCTTGCTTGCTGATTTTTCTTTGTTTTGATTGTTTGGACAATCAACCTTTATATGACCTATTTTACCACATCCAAAGCAAGTTTAATTAGAAGAGTTTGAATCATAGGATTTAGAATACCTCTTTCTTTGTTGAGTTCTGTCATGATTTTTCTTTCTAAGAAATCTGCTGAATTTTCTAGTGAGCAGACTCAATGTCTCATCATGTTCAGGATTCTCTTCTTCCTCACTTGTATCATGTTCCATGGTAGTTTTCAAGGAAATTCCTTTGGCTCTCTTCTCCACAGTTTCTTGTTCTTTCAATCTTTTCAGCTCTAGTTCATGCTCCATCAACTTTCCAAAGAGTGTAGCAGTGGACATCTTGGATAAATCTCTGGATTCTGAGATTTCTGTTACCTTAGGCTGCCAGCTTCTATCAAGGCATTTCAGCACCTTTATGTTGAGCCCTTCCTTGTCAAAGACTTTACAAAGGCCAGTGAGGTGATTTACAATATGTGTAAATTGTTTCTGCACATCTGCAATATTCTCTTCTGATTGCATTCTGAACAGTTCGTATTCCTAAATGAGTGAATGCTTCCTTGCTCGTTTCACATCATTTGTCCCTTCATGGGTTACCTCTAGTACCTCCCACATCTCCTTAGCTGAGTTACATTGAGAAACTCTAAACAACTCATCCATATTCAGTGCAGATGTGATGATGTTCTTGGCTAGAGAGTCATATTGAGCCTTCTTCCTTTCACTTTCACTCCATTCAGATCAAGGCTTCTTTACTGTTTCTTCTTTGACAACCTACATAGGTATAAAAGGTCCACTGACCACTGCATCCCAAATACCCATATCAATAGACTCCATAAAAATTTTCATCCTAATTTTCCAGAAAGCATAGTTAACACCACCAAACATAGGAGGTCTATTAATAGACGCACCTTCAGCAAAAGGCATTTTAAACTCAGACATCATGCATACACTTGAGCAAAATACAAGCGCTAGCTCTTGATACCAATTGTTAGAGTTAAACAGTGTCTAAGTTCAAGAGGGGACGGGTGAATTGAGCTTATCAAATTTTCGCAAAAGAAACCGATTTACAGTGTAACAGAGGTGAAAAGAATAGATTGATTTTAAATGAAACAGATTGTTTTTACAAATGACTTTAACACAAACAGAGCTTGATCAACAAGATTTAGATCAACCAGCAGGAATAGCAGAAACAAATTGATTAACTTTTACAGCTTATGAAGTTGTAGATTGTATCACAAGATTAATCAATTTTACTTAACACAAAGCACCTAGAGGAATGAACAACAGTCACGGTTCAGTCAAGGAAAAAACAATTCACACTTTAGCCATATTACAGATTCACACAGCAGCTTGATTTATGTTTAGAAGATTGATTAACAAGCTAGAATGGCAGATTTAATCAGGTCCAGAGTTAACAGATTTAGATTCAAAAGAACAAATTCTTTTCTTGACAGATTATGTTAAAACTCAGAAATAAGTGCAGGGATGAGAAGAGAAACACAAGAGAATTTTTATACTGGTTCACTCATCAAGAGCTACGTCCAGTTCACCTTACTCCAAGGTGGAATCCACTAAGACAGATACAATCAATTACAACATACACAACAGTTCTTGAACCCTTCAAGAACTTCAACAAACAAGGCTGAAAAACACTATTTCAGCACGCCTTGCACTCCAAGAAACACTATCAAATAGTGACTAACACTTATACCTATTACAAGAATGAATAAGGGAAAGATTACACCTGAAATTGTGTTGCAAGAACATAAACCAGTTGTTCTATTTGCTCCAAGACAGTACCAACACCTTCATCCAGCACAAGGTTCTTCAAGAACAAGCACACATATATTTTCCTATTGAAAAACCTTTGCAAAACCTTTTCAATTCTCTTTCTCACACAATAAATGTTTTATCTCTGTTCAAACTGTGATTTTTCAGCACACTTTCATGTGAGAAAGGCACTTTGTTTTATAGAGAACAGTTCTTAACCACTTTTCAAAAAACAGTTTCAGAGCAGTTATAAGAACAACATATTGATTCTAAAAACAACAGATTAAATGTTAACAAAACTGCCAGCTCAACTTAACTGAAATAACAGACTGAGCTTTACCTTTGGTGCCCTAACAGAATTTTGAAAAAGCATTTTAACAGAGCAAAAATAAACCTATTGTTTCTCAAGTAAACAGATTTATTTTTGTGCTGAATCAAACCTTTTAAGAAAACTTTAAAAAAACATTTCCAAAACCATTTAACCTCATTATGTGTTTGATCTTACTACCTTGATTTGGCATCTAGGATGGGTCATGTAGCAAAAGGCAACCTTGAATACACACAAACCTAAAGTACAAGATCATCTAAGACAAATTGCAACCTTCAAAGCAAACTAGCTAAAAATTACATCAAACATACTAGGGCAAGGTAGAGATGAGCTTCATCCATCTTCAACACCAAGTCTTTCCTTGCCAAAAACTATCCCTCAAAACTTGTCTCACACCTTTTTCTAAGTAAACTACGTGAGTCACAAGTAGTATGAAAACACAATTTTATGCAAAGAAAATGATCCTGCCGGCAACTCGAACGTGCAAGAATCGCTTTGTAGCACTCTCTGTCCCGTCTACGCGACTGCGTTCTCTGCAAAGTCACCCTCAGAACCTTCTCTTGATGCTCCAAACGTGACCTTCAAAACACACAGACGGCGCCTCTAGCGGCCGTTTGCACTCCGACGATCAAGTTAGACCACAGAACCACCAAATGAGAAAACTAGTCGTGTGTGTGAAAAACTCTTGCTCCCTATTTTTCGTGTCCCCTCAATCTCTCCCTGATTCTCTTTTATGTCTCTCTCTCTCTGCTTCTGGGCATAGCAGAATTCTGTTATGCTTTTCTGGCATGTGTCAGAACCCTGTTATGCTTTTATGAGACAATGTACCTCCAGAATCAGTAGAGTGTGGGTGTCTGTGCGTGTCCGCGCGTCTCTGCGCTTGGCTGCGCTTGTCTGTACCTTTAGTGGTACGGAGTGCACCTTTATCTGGACCGCACCCCTCTCAGATGATGACACGTGGAGGCATGCGACTCACACCTAACCACACACGTGTCACTTACCGGAAAGGTTCTAGCGCTTCTCTTTGCATGGTAAGTTATTCCCTTGGGGAGTAACTTAGCATGTTTCTTTTATCTGGGTAAATCGCATACTCTCAGGAGAACGCCGGGTGTGGCCGGTCTAGGCACACTCACCAAGCGTTGCTCTCTGAGCAGACGGCTTACCCTTCACGCACGTAATGGTTTGAGGGAGTCACCAATCACTGATTGGTTTACTAGCTCCCTCAGACCACTCTCATGCGCGATTCCTCGAGATGTGCTCATGCGAGGTCCATGTGTAACGCTCTCGCTGGGAACCTCAGTCCCAGCTTAACTGCGTGTAACACGAGACCCCGATGACCATGCACCCGATGACTGATCAGTGCTCTATTTGCTTCTCGCGTTCTGCCCCCAAGCGTGAGTCTGGGAACTGGTCTGTTGGTGGCCACTTGGCTACTGACCACCGATCACCGTTCTGGGTGATCTGTCGATGGTCACTTGGTTACTGACCCCCGATCACCGCTCTTGATCTCTCTGTCACCTGGTCCACGTGTCACCCTGCGAGTGGTCCACGTGGTCCTCTGCTGCTGACGTCATCGACTACCGATGACCGATCAGATCACAAGCCCCCCAGTCTCGAGTCGTGAACTCGTTCTCGGCGAAGAGACTAAGTGGTCGTGCCCTCAGTCCACGTGGCAAGTGGGACCGCATCACGTGCCACCTCACGTGCTGCTTCTTTAACGTTTGGACTTCCTTCCTTAATCTCGCGACACGTGGCCCCATCGACGGCCAGCGTGGTGTGTCGCTAGCGCTTCTCTTATTCAAATTGGCGCGCGCCTTCACTGTTCCTTCATCTTCTTCAATCGACTCTCAGACTTCTTGCGAACTCTTTCTCTGCGCACCCATCTTTCTTCAAGTTTTCTGCTTCCAAGCCTCTTGCGATCATCCAAAGGTATGGTTTTTCTTCTTCCTGGGTCTATTTAGGTCATCTTTACCGATTGCATTTATCTTTCTCGTTATCATGCATTCATCTTCTCTATTTTCCCTCTCTCGACCCGCGCTAGGGTTTTTTCGCGTTCTCGCTCTGACTTCTGCTTCTTCTTCTTCCTCTTTTCACCTGGGCATCTCTTTCTCCTTCCCCCTCTCTGTTTTCACCGAACCATTCATCATTCCCTCTTCTTCCATTCATTATGACTTTTCGTTTTTCCTCCATTTGCAGCTATCTCGCGATGGCTCGCTTGAAACAAACCGCACGCATTATTGCCTCATCTTCTGGTGCACAGCCTTCCGCGAGTGCGCCAGCTCCGCCACCGCCTGTTGCCACCTCCTACCATGACAACGCCAGGGTCTACGACAGGGCCCCCCTGGCACAAAGGAAAATGCACAAAGGATCAAGCAATAAACTCAAAAACAGAAAGTAAACCAAAGCAAGAAACAATCAAAGCAATAAAAGTACTACTAGAAGTAATGACAATTATGGAATAACATGACTAAGACAAAACTTGACATGATTACAAAATTAAAAGACATATAACAAGATATAACCACAAGTGAAAGGAAGCTTAAGGTCAGCTCTAGGAAGGAGAATGCCATTCCAAAAGAGCAGCCATACTCATATGAACAATGAGTGCTAGAGTCCTTTTCACAAACACATGGTGTAACAAAAGAAAACAGCAAGAAAACTCAAAATAAATCCTAAAACAGAATGGTAAACAACTTGAATTAAAGAGCTCTTGAAAGTAAAGTGCAATACAACTCAAGAATTAAGCAAAAACAAGCCTAGACTCTAGATACCACATGATGTGAATGTAACTACAAGAACACATGATTCTTGACATTCTTAGGAGCAACTTGAGCTGGATTGAAAGGCACTTTACTTTAGAATTGGATCAATGTTCTAAATTCAAGAACTCACCAAAACTTAGCACCAACCAAGACTCATATGGAAGTCCATGTATTGTCAAATTGAATCAAACACAAGGAATGAAGAACAAGAATTAAAAACTGGACAGAATTGAAAAGCTAGCTACTGAACCAAATAGAATAAATGGAAACCAAGCTGAAAACAGAAATGTAAACGGTAGAAAAAATGAAGGAAAACACTAGGAAATTAAGCTACCAAATGGAAATTGAAGAAAAGGAAGAAGAACACTTATAGAAGAAGATGCTTGCTGGATTTTGAGAATTGGAAGAAGCCATTCACGCCACTTGGAACCTTGAACCAAGATAAGTGATGGAGTGCCACCACTTGAAGCTCACCATAGCTCACAAGATAAGGCAAAGAAGAGGAGGACTCAAAACTCACAAATTCTCTCCCAAATTGAGTATAGTCTCTCTACTATAAAATTCCAATCTGAATTGTACAAGCTAAGCACCTTTATTTATAGCCTAGAGGTGCTGAAAATGCAAGCTAAAAGGCACACAAATGCAATGAAATTCGGTTTGGCACCCCCTAGGCTCCTATCTACACTCCCCCTAGACTCCCTTACTACTTACACCTTTTTATTACATTCACACCCCTATTCTACAAAAGAAATAAGAAGAGCCATTTTATTATACTCTTGTCCCAAAGCTCTTGCCATGCTCCTAGTAATTCATTGGGCTTGGGCCCCTTGTTGGGCTTGGGCCCCTCGTTGGCCTTGGACCCCTTGATGGGCTTGGGCCCCTTGTTGGGCTTGGGCTTCATGGCCTAGAGCATCCTCTACTTGGTTTCCATCAGGTTGAGTTCAAGAAACCCAAGGACCTTGAAGCCATGGCCCCCTACGAGCGCGAGCTATGTGGGCTGTTCCTGGGGGCCAAATACAACTCTGCTCGCCTCATCAAAGAGGAATTTGATGTGGTGGCTCTGAAAAAATATATAGGTAGCTCCTTTTCTTCCACCTCTTAGGATACTTGCACCTTCTCCCGCATGCTTGTATATATTTTGAATTACTTGCGTAACTTGGCCATCTAACTTTTCCCTTTCTCATCTATGTAGATTCAATGTCAGGGAAAGACAGGAGGCAAGCCTTGCTGGAGCTTGCCAAGCTTCGGGGGACCAAGGGAACTGGCTCCTCTTCTTCTACCACCGAGCCCATTGCAGCCCCCCCTCTCTCGGTTGTGCTAGCTGGAGGCCCCGAGTAGGGAAGGAAGAAAAGAAGATTGGTGAAGGCCTCTACTTCACCTGTTGCTGCTGCTGCTGCTGCACCCTCAACCGAAGAGGAAAGCTCTGGCTCTCCTCTTATACACCGCCAGAGGAAATTGCCAGCGGTTGAGGGGGCCTCATCTCTCCAGCCTGGGGAGATCGAGGTGGTGGAGGTAGAGGAAGGTTCACCCCCTCCTCCCTCTACTCAACCTGCCCCAGAGCCCACATGCCTTCCTTCCCCCTGCCAACAACCGCTTTCAGCTTCTCGATCGTCATCTTCCCCCCCAGCAGGCCAATCTCTTGGTCCATCCGCTTCTCCTACTGGGGGCGCATCCGCTCATCCGGGGGGTCTCCCGCCACCACTGCCAACCTCCACTGCAACTGCTGAATGTGGTGGCTCCAGCTCGCGACCAAGCGCCTCTGGAGCTAGCCACGAGAACTTTAGCAGGGTCATCACCTTGGTTCGACAGCTTATCAGCAACCGAGAGCTCGTCGAATGGAACGGTGATGAGGTGGACACACACCTGGCCAGGCAGATGGTGCTCTCTTTGGAGTTTTCCACCCAGCACCGCAAGCAAATAGCCCTGGAGAAGAGGGTGAAGGAGCTTGAGCACGACAAGGAGTCACTGCGAAGTGACTTCGAAGCTGCCCAAGGGTCTGTAGAACTGATGCGGGGCATGGTGGAAAAAGCTAGGAGGGAGTACCTAGCGCAGGTCCAAGAGACCATCAAGACGGAGATCTTGATGGGGCAATCTGTTAGCTCACTGGACTACGAGGTGGTGCAGCTACGGGCCGAGACCTCCTCCCTACGCCAACTGAACTCTCAACTAGTGGGGGAGCTTGAGTCCACCAAGGAAGCGGCTGCTGCTGGAGAGAAGAGGCTTGAGGAGGTGGTGGGCAAACTATCTGAAGCCAAGGGCCAACTGGAAAAAGCTGCCTCCTCCCTTGCTGCCCTTACCACTGAGAGAGATGTTGCGGAGGCCTCGAAGCAAAAACTGGAGGCGGAGAAAGCTGATTTAATGAACGTGGGTGTTGATGCCCTTACTGACGGATTCGAGCTGGCACTCGAGCAAATCCGATGCGTTCTCCCAGACTTGGACCTCTCGCAATTTAGCATTTATCACGAAGTGGTAGATGGGAAGCTCACCCCTCCTGCCCCTTGATCTCTTCTCTTTCTTGTAAATTTTTACTTCTGCACAACTTTTCTTAGTACTCAGAATTTGTATAAGACTTGGTTGTGAATACATACTCTCAATTTGTATAAGCTTCTTCTCTTGTATTTTTCTTGAGCTTCACCTTTCTTTATGCACACGACTAACTGTTAGCTAGCTTAGGTTCAGCGCGATCTTAAGCTTTATCTTTCCCTTTGCAAACGACTAAGTGTTAACCAGCTTAGGCCTAGCGCGATCTGCCTCCTTTGACCTTGGCCTCTACTTGATCACGACTAGCTACTCCCTTAGCTTTGTGTTTAACAGTTCTTGTGCGCTGCTTTGCGCCACTAACCAATCACTGACGACTCATCAGTGATCGCTCTTCAATCTTTACTTGGCTACTCTGTCGCTCTAGCGCTAAGTGCATAGAGGACTTTGACATCGATCGCTCCAGGTGATGCCTCGTTTTGGGGAAAGAAAAGTGTTTCTCGCTAACCCCTCTTACTTTCCCCAAGGTCATCACCCTTCGGCGGATTGAGTCGTTCATTCCCTGCCTCACTCCTGGGTTGAGAAGGGTTTCGGGCTAAGAGTCTTACTGGGCCAATATTGGTGTATGCCAAGTGGGTAAGGACACTTGCCAGAATCTTTCCTTTCCCTCTCTTGGTCTTACTAGCACCCCTGGATTTTCAAACCCTTAGCTGCCTGCGCTCACACCTGGGGTGAGGAAGACTTAGATCAGTGCCAGTACTTGCGCCTAGGGCGAGTAAGGCCTAACCTATTACCTGCGCTTGCGCCTGGGGCAAGGAGGATTTTAACTTTAATACTTGCGCACACTTGATATGCTGGAAATTTTTCTTTAATTGGGTGGCCTTGTTAAAAACCCTCCTTAGGGAAAAGAGTGCCCCCTTGTCTGTTCAACTGTTTCCACCACATACAAAGCATGTATCTTTTAGCGCGAGAACGCAACTACTGTACAACTTAACTGAAATAAAATTTTAAATGGGTGGCATTCCACGTTCTAGGGATTGCTCCTCCCTCCAAAGTCTCTAGGCGATAGGCTCCGTTCTCTAACGTCTCGACCACTCTGTACAGGCCTGTCCACTTTGGGGACAACTTGTTCTCTATCTCATTCTGATGCGCCTTTCTCATCACCAGATCACCTTCCTGGAAACGCCTGGGCCTCACCTTAGAGTTGTGCCTCCGCTCTACTCTTCTCTTTACGGCTTCAGCACTGACTCTGGCTTCCTCCCGCACTTCGTCCAGCAGGTCGAGATTCACCTTTCGTTCTTCATTGGACTCTTCAGCAATGAAATTCCAGAATCTGGGGGAGCTCTCCTGTATTTCCACGGGAATCATGGCGTCTGTCCCATAGACAAGGCTGAAGGGTGTCTCATGGGTGCTGGACTGTGGGGTGGTATGATAAGACCATACAATTTTGGGGACCTCCTCTGCCCAGCTTCCTTTGGCCTTGTCTAGTCTTCGCTTCAGCCCCCTGAGCAGTACTCGATTGGCCGACTCCACCTGCCCATTGGTTTGTGGGTGTTCCACTGAAGCGAAAACCTGCTGTATCTTTAACTCTTCACACATCTTCCTCAGCTGATGACTCGTGAACTGGGTGCCATTGTCGGAGACCAACCTCTTGGGTATTCCGAAGCGGCAGACGATGTTCTTCCAGACGAAGTGCTCGACTTTCTGTGCGGTGATGTGTGCGACTGGTTCTGCCTCCACCCACTTGGTGAAGTACTCGATGACCACAATGAGAAACTTCATCTGCCTTATCGCCAGGGAAAAAGGTCCTAGGATGTTGATCCCCCATGTGTGGAATGGCCACGGGCTATGGATGGACCTCAACTCCTCGGGAGGTGCCTTGTGCCAGTCTGCGTGCAGTTGACACTGTTTGCAGCGCTGAGCAAACCTTACTCAGTCTTCCTTCAGTTTTGGCCAGTAGTACCCCGCGCGGAGTATCCTACTTGCCAAAGCGCGACCACCTACGTGGCTTCCGCACACCCCCTCGTGCAGCTCAGACATGAGTCTGGTGCATTGCTCGCCATGCACACAGATCTGCACAGGGTGAGAAAATCCAAATCTAAAAAGGTTTCCATCTATTAGAGTAAACTTACTTGAACTCCTCTTTATCCTTTTTGCCTCTGCCACGTCGAGTGGGAGTACACCATCTTCTAAGTATAACTGGTATGGCGTTATCCAAGTGTCGGGTTCCTTCTCCGCACGGACCTCCATCGACTCATCGGTCTTCGACGGTCGCGATCTCACCCTCGGTGCTCTCAGCGTTTCTTGGGTCAACGACCGATGACCGATCGTCAGGCGCTCCATTGATTTGTATACATGAAGTACCTGGTTGTCTGACACGGTACCTTCAAGGTCTCCTGAATGACGGTCCTCTGCTTCCCCCCTTTGCCTGAGCTGGCCAGCTTGGCAAGCAGGTCTGCTCTGGCATTTTGCTCTCTTGGCACGTGTACCAATTCAAACTCGGTGAAGGACGTCTTCAGGAGCAGTACATACTCCAGGTAGGCTGCCATCTGGGGATCCTTTGCCTGGAACTCCCCTATAACCTGCCCCGTGACCAGCAAAGACTCGCTTTTGGCCAGCAGGTTTCTTGCTCCCATTTCTCTTGCCAGCAACATTCCTGCGATCAGGGCTTCGTACTCCGCCTGATTGTTGCTGGCCTTGAAGGCAAAGCGGAGGGACTGCTCGATCAGTACCCCGTTTGGGCCATCCAAAATGACTCCAGCGCCACTCCCCTACTGATTAGAGGAACCATCCACCGATAACACCCATCGGAAACCTAAACCTTCTGCAGGTTTGGCGATCGACGACAGCTCGACTACAAAGTCCGCGAACACCTGCCCCTTGATCGGTCCTCGGGGCTCGTACTGAATGTCAAATTCTGACAATTCCACCGCCCACTTGACCATCCTTCCTGCTACGTCAGGTTTCTTCAGCACGTTTTGGATGGGCAGATCTGTCATTACCACCACTGTGAAACTGTGGAAGTAATGCCTGAGTCTTCTGGCTGAAAACACCACCGCCAGGGCAGCCTTCTCGAGGGCCTGGTACCTTGTTTCAGGGCCTTGCAGCACCTTACTCACGAAGTAAACAGGCCTCTGGGTCTGGTCTTGCTCTTGCACCAGGACTGAGCTGACTGCTCTCTCCGTCACAGCGAAATATAGACGAAGAGGGAGGCCTACCTGAGGTTTTCGCAAGACTGGTGGGCTCGCCAGATACTCCTTCAGTTTGATGAAGGCCTCCTCGCATTCCTGTGTCCAGAGGAATCTGCTGTTGCGTTTAAGGCACTGGAAGTATGGATGACCTTTCTCCCCTCCAGCGGACATAAACCGGGACAAGGCTGCCAAGCGACTGGTGAGCTGCTGCACTTCCTTCACCGTCGTTGGGCTCCTCATTGCCACGATTGCTGCACACTTCTCTGGGTTAGCTTCGATTCCCCGCTCTGTTAAGAGGAAACCCAAGAACTTCCCAGCCTCCACACCAAAAATACACATCTCAGGGTTGAGCTTCAGCCTGTACTTGGCAATGGTGGTGAATAGTTCTTCCAGATTAGCTGCATGATGCTTCTTCTCTCGGGACGTAACCACCATGTCATCTACATATGCATGTACATTCCTTCCCAGCATGGGCGAGAGTACCCTATCCATGAGCCGCTGGTAGGTGGCCCCCGTGTTCTTTAGCCCGAATGGCATGACCTTGTAGCAATAGCAAGACCGTTCCGTCATAAACGCGGTCTTGCACTCATCCATGGGGTGCATCCTGATCTGGTTATACCCTGAAAAAGCATCCAAAAAGCTGAGTAGCTTTCCCCCTGATGCGCTATCAACTAGGGCATCTATACTGGGTAAAGGGTAAGAATCCTTGGGGCACGCCTTGTTGAGGTCAGTGAAGTCCACGCACATCCTCCACTTGCCGCTTGCCTTCTGAACCAGTACCACATTCGCTAGCCACTCGGGGTACTGGATCTCTCTGATATGCCCTGCAGCAAGGAGCTTCTGCGCTTCGTCGTGGATCACCTTTCTCTTTTCCTCGTTGAATTTCCTTCGCCTTTGTCGCACAGGTCGAACCTTCGGATCCATCGACAGACGATGGCAAAGGAAATCAGGGTCGATTCCTGGCATGTCGGACGCTGACCATGCAAAGGCACCCATGTGCTTTTCGATCACACCAACGATCAGCTTTCGCTCTTCTTCAATGAGGGATCCCCCCAATTTGAACTTTTTTCCCCCCGATGTCCACTTCGACCCATCCTTCAGCTGGGTGGGGCCTTCTCTCGTTGGCGATGACCGCCCTCGCGATCCCTGACTCGCGAGGAGCGATCGCGCCTTCCTCTTCTTCTTCAACTTGGGCTACCTAGAAGCCCCCCACCGCAGCGTTCTCCATCCTCTGAGCGCCCTGTGTCTCCCTAACCACCGATCGCTCTTCGCGCACACCTGGTGGTGGTTTCGTGGTGACGTGACATACATTTCTCTTCTGCTTCAGGCTGTTCTCATAACAGCGTCTAGCCTCAGCCTGATCCGACTTGATGGTTATCACGGTCCCCTCCATCGACGGCAGCTTCAACTTCATGTACCTCGTCGATGGTATTGCGCCCAACCTATTGAGTGTTGGCCTCCCCAACAAGATGTTGTACGCAGAAGGGGCGTTCACCACCAAGTACTTTATCCTTTCGGTGCGGGCTGTCGTCCCATCAGTGAACATTGTCCTCAGCTCAATGTATCCCCGCACTTCTACCTGATCTCCTGCAAAGCCGTAAAGACACCCGGTATACGGCCTCAGTTGATCAGGGGACAACTGCAACTTGTTAAACGTCGGCCAGAACATGACGTCTGCCGAGCTTCTTTGATCTACGAGCACTCGGTGCACTCGTCTTCCAGCCGTGATGAGGGAGATGACCATAGGGTCGTTGTCGTGTGGGACAACGTCCCGTAGATCAGCTTTCCTGAAGATAATATCTACTTCAGGGTAATGGCTCTCATTTACCGCGTCTACCGCTATAACCGACCGGGCGTACCTCCTTCTCTGTGACGCTGTGCATCCCCCACCAGAGAAGCCTCCCGCGATTGTTTGCACCTCCCCGTGCACAGGGACTTCATGCTGCTGTTCTCCAGCCTGAGATCCCGACGTGCGATCACCCTGCGGCTCACGCAGGTAATCTGCTAGGAACCCAGACTTCACCAGCTCTGCCAGTTGGTGTCCCAACGCCAAACAGGAGTGAAGTGTGTGGCCAAAGGCCTTGTGAAACTCACACCACTCATTCTTCTTTCTACCAAGTACCTTATCAGTTTTCTCCAGTACGCGTAGTCTTGCTGCTACAGCAGGAAGGGCGATGAGATCCGCCAATCCCACCATGAAATTGTATCTTGGGGGCGCATTGTTCTCCCTTGCACGCCCCCTGCTCTGATCTTTGCCTGGTGTATAGGGACGAGGTTTTTCCCGCACCTTTTTCCCCTCCTTGGCCTCATGCACCCTTGCTTGCTGCGGTTTCCCTTGCCCTCCACGCGGTCTTGGTGGTGCAACACTTCCTCTCTTCTCAGAAACCTCTGTTTCTGCCACTATGTGCGCCACCGCGCGTCGTCGGATCTCTGCAAAGGTGCTGGGATGGCTCCTGATGAGAGATTCGCTGAAGGGGCCAGGCAGCACTCCCTTCTTAAACGCGTGCACCAGCATATCTTCATCTTTGCTGGGCAGTCTAACCACTTGTGCTCCAAAGCGGTTGAGGTAGTCTTTCAGCGACTCACCTTGGTACTGACGCACGTCGAACAAATCGTATGACACCACTGCAGGTGCTTTGTTGACGATGTATTGCTCAGTGAAGAGCTTTGAAAACTGAGAGAAAGACGTGATATGCCCTTCTGGTAAGCTCACGAACCACTCCATGGCGATTCCGCTTAGCGTGCTCATGAACATTTTGCAGTACACAGCGTCTGAGCCCCCAGACAACATCATCTGGGTGTGGAACGCCGTCAGATGCGCCTCCGGGTCTTCTACCCCCTTGAACGACGCCTCCCCACCAGGTTGGGAGGCACCATGGTTCCCATGATTTCAGGGGAGAATGGCATGGGGAACGCTCTTGGAGGTGACGGCTGCCTAGACATCCTTTCGTCAACCACGTGTTCCCTCTGCGCCTGCAACGTCCTCCTCAACTCTTCATTGACGCGATTCAGCTCATCGTTCCTGCTTTGCGACGCGGCCAACTCCGTCTGCATCCTTTCTTGTTCAGCTTTTGACGCTGCGGCATTATCCTGCAGCGTCCGCACCATCTCCAGGACCTGCGCCATTGTCACAGCTCCTTCGTCAGCAGATGGCGCAGGTGATGGTTGTCTATTTCTTGGCATCTTTTCCTATCAAAGAAGTTGGTAAAACTCTGGTAAGCTTCAAAACTGTGGTGTATATGGGACCACGATTCACTCGGGCCCCACGGTGGGCGCCAAATGATCCTGCCGGCAACTTGAACGTGGAGGAATCGCTTTGTAGCACTCTCTGTCCCGTCTACGCGACTGCGTTCTCTGCAAAGTCACCCTCAGAACCTTCTCTTGATGCTCCAAACGTGACCTGCAAAACACACAGACGGCGCCTCTAGCGGCGGTTTGCACTCCGACGATCAAGTTAGACCACAGAACCACCAAATGAGAAAACTAGTCGTGTGTGTGAAAAACTCTTGCTCCCTATTTTTCGTGTCCCCTCAATCTCTCCCTGATTCTCTTTTATGTCTCTCTCTGCTTCTGGGCATAGCAGAATTCTGTTATGCTTTTCTGGCATGTGTCAGAACCCTGTTATGCTTTTCTGAGACAATGTACCTCCAGAATCAGTAGAGTGTGGGTGTCTGTGCGTGTCCGCGCGTCTCTGCGCTTGGCTGCGCTTGTCTGTACCTTTAGTGGTACGGAGTGCACCTTTATCTGGACCGCACCCCTCTCAGATGATGACACGTGGAGGCATGCGACTCACACCTAACCACACACGTGTCACTTACCGGAAGGGTTCTAGCGCTTCTCTTTGCATGGTAAGTTATTCCCTTGGGGAGTAACTTAGCATGTTTCTTTTATATGGGCAAATCGCATACTCTCAGGAGAACGCCAGGTGTGGCCGGTCTAGGCACACTCACCAAGCGTTGCTCTCTGCGCAGACGGCTTACCCTTCACGCACGTAATGGTTTGAGGGAGTCACCAATCACTGATTGGTTTACTAGCTCCCTCTGGCCACTCTCATGCGCGATTCCTCGAGATGTGCTCATGCGAGGTCCATGTGTAACGCTCTCGCAGGGAACCTCAGTCCCAGCTTAACTGCATGTAACACGAGACCCCGATGACCATGCACCCGATGACTGATCAGTGCTCTATTTGCTTCTCGCGTTCTGCCCCCAGGCGTGAGTCTGGGAACTGGTCTGTTGGTGGCCACTTGGCTACTGACCACCGATCATCGTTCTGGGTGATCTGTCCCCTGACCTCTCTGCCGCCTGATCTGTCGATGGTCACTTGGTTACTGACCCCCGATCACCGCTCTTGGCGATCGTCTCCTTGATCTCTCTGTCACCTGGTCCACGTTGTTGAAGATGGTTGCTGCCCCTTCAAGATTGTGTTTGATGAAGACTTGTATGTTGTGTTTGATGAAGACATTTATGTACTTTCCATGTATTTTGTGCTTTGCTTTAAGTGTGTCTTAGTTAGTGCTTAGAGGTTGTCTAAGAGTAGCTTTTTGCTGAGTAACTCACCTCATAACCACTGGCCATGTGATAAGAACAAGCATAAGTTTTCTAAAACTGTTTTTCACATGTTTTACACAAAAACACGTTTTACTGCATAAAAATAAATCAGTTCTTTTCTAAATAAACAGATTCATTTTCTTCACTGATGCCTTGGCTAAAGTCTTGTAAAAATTGGATTTTGTGCATCAGGTATTTTGACTAAGTCTTCTTCTTTTCAAAACGACTGAGTTTCAAACAGTTAAACTTCCTCTGTTTTCGTTTTGAAAAAATAAATCTGTTCATCTGTAAATGAATAGATTCTTTTTTGCCTCTGGTGCCATGTCAAGCTTAAACGTTTTTCAGTTTTATCTCAGCACCAGAATGGTTGACTAAGTCTCCTCACTTAACAGATTCTCTAACTGCTTTTGAAAATAAATCAGTTCTTTTTATTTTCAATCTGTTCATTTTATAACAGCTTTAACTGTTTTTCAAAATTCTGTTATAAGCTGGCTTTCTATAAAATGCAAACTTGTTTTCTGAGTTTAATAACGATTCAAACAGTTTATACATTTGCAAAAAACAAGTTTTGACAGCAGAGAGTTAAGTGTTTTCAAGGATTAGCATTTGTTCTTCAAAGATTTCAAAAATCAAAAAGTGCTTGTTCTTGGTTTGGTTCCAAAAGCTTGGTGTGAGGTGCAGCTACTGTTCTAGCAATCTTGCCTACTGGTTTAAGGCAGATCTTTGTTACCTCAATCAGGTGTAGTCGTTTCACTTCTTATTACTTGTAATAGTTTGGTTGAATCCTCTTCTTGATAGGTGTTCTTGGAGAGTGGATGTGTGTGTATGAGTGCTGAAATAGGTTTTTTCAGCAAGAGTACCTAAGTTCTTGTAGGTTTCAAGAACAGTGGGAAGTGTACTTGATTGTACTGTGTGTTAGTGAATTTCACCTGTTGTTGGTGAAGACTGGATGTAGCTCAGGTTGAGTGAACCAGTATAATTGCTTGTGTTCATTCTCTCTCTCTCTCTCTCTGCAATTTCGTTTCTGCATAATTGATAAAACAGCAAAGAAATAAATTTGTTCAATTGAAAATAAATCTGTTCTTTCTGGGCACAGTGCATACTGTTCTTGATTTCTGAAAAAGCTGTTGTAATCTGATAAGAACATATAAAATCTGCTAAAAGCCACTGGAACAGATTGACTGTGATAGGTTGCTCAAGAAAACTGTCAACGTCATTAATTGAACCTTAAACAATTGCTTAAAATTGAAGCTTGCTGTTCTGTGATTAAGTGTTCTTAATTTCTGGAAAAATTGCTTAACATCAAGAAGAACATTCATAGTCTGTTAAAAGCCAGTGGAACAGCTTGTGTGCAAAGATCACTCAATTAATTAGCATGCTATCAATTGAACCTTAATCACTTGCTTGAAATTGAAGCTTGCAGTTTTGTGTTTCACTGTTTGTCAAATCTGATATTTGTGTGTGTGCTGCTGAAAATTTTCACTGCATAATCTTGTGATTAATCTTGCTGAATTAAAAGCTTTTCAAACAAAAACAGTGCTGAAATAAATCTGTTCATTTTTACATAAATCGATTTATTTTCTGTAAAACTGGGTTAAACACTGTTTCTGCGAAGAAGTTTTAAAAGGTCAATTCACCCCCCCTCTTGAACTTTGGCACTATTAAACCCAACACACGTGTCACCCTGCGAGTGGTCCACATGGTCCTCTGCTGCTGACGTCATCGACTACCGATGACCGATCGGATCAGAAAACAACGCAAAGCAATTAACAATACAAAACAAGTAATTAAAGCAAAACAATTACTAAGCACAAATTAAAGATTGCTAACTAAAAAGCTTTAAACTAGACGATTTCTAAGGTGAGACTTCTAGACACTTGGAGCCATTGAAGACGCATTCACCATCTACACATAATTAATCCAGTAATTAATCAAAGTTGAATGTAATTACAACTCAAAGGGAATACAAAAGAAATTGAATTACACAAAATAAAATTCAAATTTCCTAAACTATGCACTCGTTGGCTTGTGGTTGATCTTCCTTGATGTGTTCTACAAAGTGTGTGTATTTCTATTTGTATTTGCTGCAGCTCCTTGCCTTAACCTCTTATGGTTAGCCAATTAAAATCTTCAAAACAGTACCTACTAAGTAGGGATGGACCCACCACAAGGTTAATTCCACTTAACAAATACCAATTTGAATTTTGTTCACCAACAATTTAGAGGTCAAGAAATGAAAGCAAAGAACAATTCAAATTTAAAAAATAGGACAACAACAAATGGATTTGATTTATAGGACACAACTAGAAGGAATATTGAATAAATTTGACAAGCAAAAAAAATAGACACTCAACAAAAGGTGGCACACAAATTGAACCTAGAGAATGGCACTAGAATTGATTAAAAAAAACAAAACAGTACTATTCGAAATTTTAGGTCCAAAAAGCGTGACTTATAAAATTTATGCTGAGCTGGCTATTTGAAATATGATTCTGAAATTTGAACCAAAAAAAATTCAAGGTCTTAGCAAGCTTTTGGCGCTGGAATCACACCAAAATTATGCACCAAATAATTGTGATAAATTTTTCAAAATTCTTGTCAAATTACCGTTTATATTGGTGCCAGGATGTACACTTTTTTTTGTTTGATTTATCAAATTTTTTATATTTTGTCTTTTGATCTGATTCTTTTTCTCTTGATTTTCTAATACATCAATTCGTATAGATCCAGATTTTCATAATTTTTCTTCAAAGTATTTTAATTTCATAACAAAAAACAGCCAACACAGAATTGAAAAATAGAGTAATCCTAATTTTGGAATTTAAAATAGATTGAAGAAACTTCAAAAACACAATGGAAGGGATGTATATGAATTTGTATGGATCTAACACACAAATATGAACTCAAATCTAAAAAGAAAAATGCACCAAAGGATAAAACAAACTCATAATAAAACTCCACTCAAATCAAATCAAGAAACCAAAATTATAAAAAATAGCACTACATGGAATTGATGACAATTTTAGGAGAAACATGATTAGACAAAACACAATTGGATTCAAAAATTAAAATGACTCAAGACACACAATATGAACCGATTAGAATTGCAAATAAGACTCAAATAAACTAAAAACAGAACAACAACACAATTCTATATGGATTCCTACACAAATTTGAAAATTAGAAGCTCAAGAACAATTTGAACACAATGCACCGATTGGATTTCTCCAAACAACACCTAAATCAAATTAAAATGTAAAAAACAGCAAGACAATATGGAAAATTGAAGAACAACACGGAAACAAGATGAACACAAAAATTAAAATGAAATAAGGCACTTAGCTCTTGAAGACCATGGCTCTAGATACCAAATGATGGAGATGTGCCTTCATAGTTTCGGTTTTTGTTGGTGAATGGCGGAAGCATCATGGATTGAAGATGAAGCAAGGTCCTCCTAAGAGTGGTGGTGACCTTGAAGGTGCATGAGAGGTAGGGATTGAGAGTGGTGAGGCCAACTCTACTTGGAAAGGGGAAGTTTGTGAAGATTAAAAAGCCTAACCTAGGAGGTTTTGGGCAAGAAGTGAAATTAGCACAATTTGGAAGCAATTCACTAAGTATATTAATCTTGCAAAACTAAGAGCCAAAACACCTCAATTTATAGTGTTTAGAGAGATGGAAATTCAAAAGAAAGTGGAGGGAAATTCAAATGAATTCCCTCCCAAAAGTGGAGCCTAAATGAGCACATGGGGATGGGTGTGTCTAGTTTGTATGCTCACCCCCTCCATGGGCTTTCTAGACCGACCTTGGTAAATTTAAAGGTTTTTAGAAACTCTAAGTTTACCTAGGTTGGTGTTTTAGGTGCCAAAAGTAATTCTAAGAAAAATTACAAAATAAAGTTCCTATGCTAATTTTGACAAGAAATTAAAGTCTACTCTACACTAGAGTTTATGGCATTTGAACATGTAAAAGATCGTCTTCTTGGATCCCCTTGGCCATAACTCTAGTGGTTGACCCAAATCTACCCTTTGGTGGGCTTGCATGTGGGCTTGTACTTGGGCCTTTTCCATCAACTCAAGCTAGTTAAGAGGTCCTTTACAGCCAGAGGGTATGAGTCATCCACAGGTTAACTCTCCTAGAGCATTGTAATTTTCTATACTTGATTGGTGTATTACGTTTACAATTGTTTTGGCAGTTTTAGCTTGGGTAGGCTATCATAAGGGTTAAGTTGTTATGCTATTACTAAATGGTAGGTTTGTGTTAATCATGTTTCATTAAAGCAAGTAACAAGACATGCATTTTTATACACTAGTTGAAGTTTGCCAAAGCTAAGGGCTAAATAGGCAGAAGAAAGGCTATAGCCTACATGCATAAGAATACTTAATAAGTTAACATTGTTCAAAGAGCAACAAAATGTGGTGAGTTATACAAAGAGTGCTACTCTTCCACGAGCTGCCCATCTACCATAGTCTTATCAAGGCCAAGTTGAGAAAAGTCCACCTTGGGATAAATCCCTCAGGCTTGTGCAACGACATCTTCAAAACCCACCAGGTATAAGTTAACAACGTCATTGGTGGAGGCTTCCTTCTCCTTAGCTAACTTCTCATCCTTCTGCACCAATTCTTCCTTGAGCCTCTCCACCTCATCCAAGAGTTTTACCTTCTCCTCAGATAGGCCTAAAGCTTCTTGGGACTTCTCAGCCAAAAGGGCCTTAGCTTCTTGTTGTGTTCGTCTTGACTGCTGAAGCTCCCCCTCAAGGTTTCCTATTTGATGATGGAGCTCAACAACATCATGGGACTTCTTCTCAGCCGACCCTCTCCACTCCTTCATCTTGGACGCAACCAAGCAGTTTGTAGCCAGTGCTTGTCCTAGTTGCCTCATGGTCTCCCCAACCAGGCGATCCTCCTCGAGGCCCATCAACTTCTCCTTGGCCTTGTTGGGCAGGAGGGCCTTCTTGATAAAAGAGGGAGCGTACAAGCTTTGGTCCTATAGTCCTTCTTCCTGGACGTTTGTGCCCTTGTCTTCTTGTACCACTACCATGTCGCGTGGTGGGGATGCGCTTGGCAGAGGAGCTTGGTGGAAGGGAGCACGCCCATCTGATGTGGAGAGCTCGGAAGGGGTAGTTGTTTTTGTTAGAATATATGGCCTTAAACGAGAGGGGGTGAATTTTTTTAAGAGGGGTTTTTGAAAACTTTTTCAACTTGAACTAAATCCTTTGTGTGAATCCAGATCAGAATTTCAGTTAGCCAAGAATTTAAGCACAAAACATCAAAGCACCAGAAAAACAATCAGTTGTTTTTGCGAAACAATCGATTGTTTATACCAGTAAAGTAATAACCACTGAATTTAAATGAGTTTAAGGGAAGAAAGAGATACACCAACAGTTTATACTAGTTCACTCTTAAACCAAGAGCTACATCCAGTCCCCAGAAGCCACTGGTAATCCACTAAGCAATCAAAACAGATTACACACAAACCACCAAAGTAGTGACCTTGAAGCCTTCAAAAAACACACTCACTTTGGCACAACACACACTAAGAGTATTGATCTTGACCACCTCAATAACACACAACACTCCTTGGCAATTACACCAGAATTACAAAAGATTAAAAAAGAATTACACTTGTTTACAGAACAATCTGAAATCAATACAGATGCAATCTTATTCCACTCTTTCTTGAAAAAACCCAAAGCTTGATGTGAATGTTCAAAACTTGAAAGCAATATTTCTCACAACTGAAAAACTCAAATCTATTTCACTTGTTTGTTTTAAAACATAAATAAACCTTTTATACTTTTCAAAGATTGGTCAAAGCATTTAATGAAAGAGCGTATTCAGTTGAAAATAATTTAAAGCACATTTAACAACCAAAACAAAATTTTGCTAGGATTTTCAAAGAAACAATCGATTGAAACCACGAAACAATCGATTGTTTTGGTTTGACAACAAGTCAACTAACTAAAACAGTTTTCAACCTTTTCAAAAACACCTAAGAGTAAAACAATCGGTTGTTTCGACAAAACAACATGTTGTTTTTCACTTAGTTTGAAAAACACTTAAATTCAAAAAGGTTTTAAAACACATTAGCTTTAGATTCAACAAAGAGTGGATTACACTTTTTAAACTACCTAGATCCCACCCTAAACACAGCAACAACTCCAGCCTTGCATCAAACACTTGAATTTGGATTCTTCAAAGTCCTTGATCACTCTTGATCAACAATCTCCCCGTATTTGATGAAGACAAATCCCTGGTTGCTTGTGTTGGACTTTTGTTTGAATATGAAGCAGTACCTGCAAAACAAAACTTATTCAATACAAGTCATTTATAGTAGCAGGTTACTAAACACTGTATCAGATAAACAACTAGTTGTTTCCTCGATTCAATCGGTTGTTTCTGTCAGCAGAAGGAGGAAAGCAGTTCCAATTTTAGAAATTAGAGAGATTTAACAGTTTGAAACATTTTATAGAGAGCAGGCAACACAAAAACCAACCAATTCTCCCCCTATTTGTCTTAACAAATAGACTATAAGTATTAAAAACAATTTAAGAGAGATTTTGAGAATCAAGAATGCCTAACTCATTTCTTAAGAAGAAAAACCTTTCTTTTGGTAGAGGTTTTGTGAATATATCAGCCAGTTGCAATTTTGTTTCAATGAATTTCACTTCACAATCTCCATTGTTCACATGGTCCCTTATGAAGTGATGACGAATCTCAATGTGCTTAGTTCTTGAGTGCTGAATCTGATTTTTGGTGAGATTTATAGCACTTGTGTTGTCACAAAGCAGAGGAACCTCGCTAATCTTCAATCCAAAATCTGCAAGTTGCTATTTAAGCCAAAGTATTTGTGCACAGCAACTCCTAGCAACAATGTATTCAGCCTCTGCAGTAGAAAGAGCTACACAAGCTTGCTTCTTACTATGCCAAGAAATGAGACTTGATCCAAGAAGATGACAAGTGCCACTTGTGCTTTTTCTGTCCAGCTCACACCCTGCAAAATCAAAATCTGAACAACCAATTAAGTGTATAAGAGAGTGAGAAGGATACCATAGACCAACATTGGTTGTTCCTTTGATATATTTAAGAATTCTCTTTGCAACTTTGAAGTGAGATTCTTTTGGATTTGTTTGATATCTTGCACAAAGACATACGACAAACATGATATCCGGTCTACTTGCTGTGAGATAGAGTAAGGAACCAATTAAACCTCTGTATTTTGTTTGATCTACTCCTTTTCCAGCAGCATCTGCATCCATATAACAGCTTGAAGGCATAGGTGTGCTAGCTTCCTTGCAACTTTCCATTTCAAATTTCTTGAGAATTTCTTTGCAATATTTTGATTGACATAGAAAAATTCCATCCTTTGTTTGCTTGACCTGCAATCCAAGAAAGAAAGAAAGCTCCCCCATCATAGACATCTCAAACTCACCTTGCATAGCAGCCACAAAATCTTCACACAAACTATCTTTGGTAGCACAAAAAATGATGTCATCAACATAGATTTGCACCAAGATAATTTCAGAATTTGACTTCTTGATGAAAAGAGTTTTGTCAATCATTCCTCTTTAATAACCATGAGATAAAAGGAAGTTGCTAAGCTTCTCATACGACTTCCTTGGAGCTTGCTTAAGCCCATACAAAGCCTCTTTCAACTTAAAAACATGATTGGGATGTTGATGATCCTCAAAACCCGGTGGTTGCTCAACATATACTTCTTCATTGATAAAACCATTCAGAAAAGCACTCTTCACATCCATTTGAAAGAGATTGAATCCACTCATACAAGCAAAGGCCAGCAGTAACCTCACAGCTTCCAATCTTGCAACAGGGACAAATGTTTCATCGTAGTCAATTCCTTCCTCTTGATTGTAGCCTTTGGCAACTAGCCTTGCCTTGTTTCTAGTCATTACTCCAACCTCATCTAGCTTGTTTATGAAAACCCATTTAGAACCAATGATGTTCATCTCATATGTCTTGGGGACAAGAAACCACACATCATTTCTTGCAAATTGATTCAGCTCTTCATACATTGCATCCACCCATTTTTCATCTTTAAGAACTTCTTTAATAGACTTTGGTCAACTTGAGAGATAAAAGCAGTGTGCCTGCAGAAGTTTGAGATAGAGTTACGTGTAGAAACACCCTCCTTTTCTGCCCAATGATGTTCTCCACTGATAGATCTCTTGGTATTCTCCACTCTTTAGGCAACTCACTCTGCTGCAGAATTTCAATCGGTTGTTTCGATGAATCAACCAGTTGTTTTTCTGGACAGCAGTCCAGCTTCTGCAAACTAATGTTCTGATCATCCTCTTATGTGTTGTTCTTTGAGGCTTGAATATTTTTGTGATCAACTTCATCAAACACCACATGAACAGATTCTTCTACAATCATGGGCCTCTTTTTGTAGACCCTATATGCATAACTATTTAGGGAATACCCAATAAAGATGCCATGGTCAGTTTTTTCATCAAACTTTCCCATATTTTCTTTTCCATTATTCAGAACAAAGTAGCTACATCCAAACACTTTTAGGTGACTAATGTTTGGCTTCCTTCCATTGAAGAGTTCATAGGGAGTTTTCTTCAATATTGGCCTTATTAACACTCTATTCATCATATAACAAGAGGTGCAAACAACATCATCCCAAAAATACTTGGGTAGGGACGATTCACTTAGTATGGTTCTTGCTAACTCTTCAAGAGATTTGTTCTTTCTTTCCACTACACCATTCTGTTGAGGAGTTCTTAGTGCAGAAAAGTTGTGCGAGACCCCCATCTTCTCACAGAATTTGTTGAATTTCTCATTTTGAAATTCCCCTCCATGATCACTCCTTATAGAACCAATGCTACTGTTTTTTGTGTTTTGTAACCTTCTAGCAAGCTTTTTAAAGGCAGAGAAGGCATCACTCTTTCATTCCAAGAAGAGTGTCCATGTGTACCTAGAGAAATCATCCACAATAACAAGAGCATAATAGTTGCCACCAAGACTCATGGTTCTTGAAGGTCCAAATAAATCAATGTGGAGCAGCTCAAGGGGTTTTGAAGATGAAACAACATTTTTAATTTTCAAAGAACTTTTAACTTGTTTCCCCTTTTGACATGCTTCACATATATGGTCCTTCTAAAACTTAAGCTTGGGCAACCCTGATATGATTCCAATAGCAAGATATAGATGATTCTTTGACATTATATGGAATCAACTTAAGTTGGAGATGAATAAGCACTTGTATAGAAATGGATCAATGTTCTATGTTTCAAGAACTCACCAAAACTTGCATCAAACACCAAAGCTCACATGGAAGACCCATTTCTTGCCAATTGAACCGATTAAAAGAGGTAAGAAAGCAAATGAACCGTTTAAATTGCTTAGAAATTGAAATGCACCGAACAGATCAATAGGAAATGAAGAAGAACCAATTGAATCCAGCAAAAGAGAAGATGAACCGAACAAAACATGAACTAAAGCTAAAGCACCGAATGAAATTGCAAGAAAAGAACCTAAGACATGTTTAGGAGTTCATATGATCACGGAAATGGAAGGAATAAATGGATAAGAAAGAAGACTTATGTGGTTGTAGTTCTTGGTTGATGAACACGCCACTTGAAGTGTGAAAGCTCCAAGATAAGTGTGAATTGTCGCCACTTGAGGGAACCAAGGCTCTCAAGATGAGACTAGGAAGAGGAGAAGACAAGTTCTCACTACACTCAATCACCAATTTGGGAGAGTTTTGATACTACAAATTCCAATTCTGAATTTAGAAGGACCCAAACCCTCCTTATATAGGAGAAGGACCGGTCAAAGAGTACACAAAGCTTACATAAGAAGCTAACCAAAGGTCCCTTCCCTTTTACCTACTCTAGCGCCTATAGTGAAGACATGAAGAGTCATCTTCTAGAAAATTCTAAACTATTGCCTAAGGATGCTTTACAAAAGAGGTATCTAATGTTTCCCCCTAAGCACCTTCCTAAAAACTATTCTATATTTATTTACAAATTTATACAAAAGAAACTATAAAGAGAGATATTTAATTGAAGCCCATTCTTGAAAACTTGTAGACTTCTTTGGCTTTAGGCTTGATCCTCTCTTTATTTTATGTCTTCTTTTAATTTTGAGAAGACTAGAAGGAAGAACTTCAAATGTGTGGGTGAATGACCTCTTCCTCCATTGGTAAAAGCCTCTCTTATCTGTTCTTCATCATACTCCTCGAGTTGGAGAGAATTCGACCGCGAATTCTGAATCCTGCATATAACAAAGTCAGTTTATTTTTACAATTAAAAGTTGAAGAAAAAGGCAAACATGACTTAGAAGTTGGAAGCAATGGGAGTTGAGAAAAGGAAGTCCTATAAGCAGACCAAGTTGGAAAAATTTGTTTTGGAATGATGATATCTTTTGGAAAAAGTCCTCTTAAATGGTGAAAACCATTAGGAGGTATGAAAAAATCATCCCTAAAATTCTTTAACCAAGTTGGTGTTGAAATGTGAACCCCGGGTAATGAAAAAGATAAAGAAGAAGAAGACCTTGGAGGTTCAACTTGAGGCATAGCACGAGTCAACATGATGGATTTAGTGGAGAAAGTGGTGTGACTCAGATTAGTACTTACTTCTTTTTCTTTCTCATTTTCACGTTTTCATTTTTATTTGGTCTTCATGAACCTCTTTGGAAGAGAGGTGTTTTAAGATAATCTTGCGCCCTTGGAAGGAAAAAAACATTGTATTGGATAGGCCATCATGTAAAACATGTCTATCAAATTGCCAAGGCCTTCCTAAAAGAAGATGAGTTGCTTCCATGGGTACAACATCACATAAAACCTCATCTTTATACTTTCCTATTGCAAAGTTAATGAGGACTTGTTTGTTAACCATTATTTCACCTTTGGTACTTAACCATTGCAATTTATAAGGCTTGGTATGAGAGATAGTGGGTAAGGATAACTTCTCCACAACTCTTGTACTAGCCACATTAGTGCAACTACCCCCATCAATAATCAAGGAACATAACTTGTTGTTGATAAGACAGCGGGTGTGAAAAATATTTTCCCTTTGGGTATCATTCAAAGATTTTGGAATTGTGCCCAACATACGCCTTATCATCAATAAGTCACCTTCACAAGGACTTTCACTTTCAATCTCACTTGATGGCTTAGAAGGTGAAGAATGCCTAGATGAATTGGAATCATGCTCACTAACTACCACCCCATTATGCACAAACATATTCCTTTTAAAAGGGCAATTAGAAGCTATGTGACCATATCCCAAACATTTAAAACATTTTTTACTAGACGATTTGATGGGTGATATATGAGTAGAAGTAGAAGGCTTAGACTCTTTAGGTGTGAAAGAAGAATCCTTAGAAGGAAGGTTTGAAAAAGACTTTTTATTTTTCCAATAGTTGTTGTAGTAACCATCATTGGGAGAGTTTTTAAAAACATTTTTCTTAGCAATTTGAGCTTCAACCTTCATTGCAAGGTGAACCAAAGATCCCAAAGACGAATACTCTTGAAGTTCAACAACATCTTGAATATCCCTTCTTAGACCACTTACAAACCTAGCTATCATAGCTTCCTCATTTTCTTTCAAATTAACTTTAAGTAAAAGCGTTTCTAACTCCTTAAAATAGGCATCCACACTTAGCGTGCCTTGTTGAAATCGTTGGAGCTTCAACATGAGGTCTTTCCTAAAGTGTGGTGGCACAAATCTAAGGCGCATGCGTTCCTTTAAAGTGTCCCAAGAGTCCACGCGAGGGCTCTTGTTATAGATAATGTCCTTTACAACACTATGCCACCATTTCATGACATAATCAATGAATTCTAAGGAGGCTATCTTAACCTTTTGGTCTTCTTTGACCTCATGGACATCAAAAATTTGTTCACATTTAGCCTCCCAATCTAAGTACACATTAGGATCACTATCACCACTAAAACTAGGAATTTTCATAAAAGGAACTTGGGGCTTGATCTCTTGATGATGTCTTTGATCACGGTGGTGGCTTCCCCCATTGGAAGGATGATGATGCCTCCTTCTTCTATGTTCCTCTTCACGGCCATGATCATTGGAAGAACCTCTAGATGAGAGTCTATGAGAATGACGCTCTCCATTGATAGAATTAGAGGACCCAGTGTGCTTCATGTCAACTCTTTGTAATCTTTCCTCCAACCTTCTTATAGCTTCATCTTTGAGAGTAATGGTTCGGTTTGTCTTTTTTAATTCATTAAGAACAGAAGCTTTGCTAGGAGAATGCTGTTTGGAAGAATCACTGCTGGAATATGAAGCCATTTATAAAAGAAAACAACAAACGAAATAGCACACAAATGTTAAGAAAACAATGTTAGCAATAAGCAATTAGAACCAAAATGCCGAAGTGAAGTGTCACTTAAAGCACTCCAAAGAAAGAATACTCTCCTTTACCAATCTGATCTTGAGGCCTTTAGTAACCTCAAAATGAAAGATGTCAAAGCAATAGCACACAATCTCAAAGCTAATCACCACAAAACCAAAGAAACAATGAAGGACAAACAAGAAAAGGTATAAACAATAAAAGGCTATAACAAAAGAAATACAAGATGTAGGACAAACTCAAAGATTAATGAAGAAAAGACAAGCAAGAAAATAAGGTACTCAATGAAAAAGAAGGCACACAAAAGAGACCTAAAGAAAAGCACTAGAGTAGATGAAGAAAACAAAAACAGAACTACTGGAAAATATTTTTGTGCAAGCTGTACGAAATGTTTACTGATTTATCTGGAATGATATAAAGAGAACTGGATTATGAAATTGTAACCACAGAAAGTTCAAGATCTTATCTCAATAATGGCACTGGAATTACTCAAAAACAGTAAGCCAATTAATTGTGATAAATTTTCTAAAATCACTGCCAGATTATCGTATTTTTTTCGGCAGAATTACACACTGTTTGTATTTTATTTATCATTTTTTTTGTACTTGGAATTTTGAAGTACTTCTTTTTTCTACTTTTTTACTACACTTTGAAGAACTTAAATCCAGAATTTCATAAATTTCCAGCAAGTAAATCAATTGCAATAAGGCGAAACAGTTAGCACGTTTTCAGAAAACAGAGGAAACCTAACAGGAATGAAAAACAGAATTAAGAACTAACAAAGACATAATAGAAAGGATGTGTAAGAACTTGTATAGGTGTAAAATACAAGTATGAACTCAATACTAAAAAGAAAATACATCAAAGGATCAAGAAACAAACTCAGAAAACTGCATTACACAAAAGCAAGAAACAAAAAATTACAATAAAAGGAACACAAGGAATTGATAACATTCTTGGAAAAACATGACTATGACAAAACTTGTATGGATTCAAAAATTAAAATGACACAAACACAATGTAATATAAAAAAGAAAACAGCAAGAAAACACAAAAAAATATCCTAAAAACAGAAAAGAAACAACAAGAATATAGAGTTCTTGAATTAAAGAGCCTACAAACAACTCAAAACACAAACAAGAATAAACCTAAACTCTAGATACCACATGATACCACATGATATGATTCCAATAGCAAGATAAAGATGATTCTTTTACATTTTATGGAATCAACTTGAGTTAGAGATTGAATAGGAACTTTTATAGAAATGGATCAATGTTCTATGTTTCAAGAACTCAACAAAACTTGCGTCAAACACCAAAGCTCACATGGAAGACCCATTTCTTGCCAATTGAACCGATTAAAAGAGGTAAGAAAGCAAATGAACCGTTTAAACTTCTTAGAAATTGAAATGCACCGAACAAATCAATAGGAAATGAAGAAGAATCAATTGAATCCAGCAAAAGAGAAGATGAACCGAACAAAACATGAACTAAAGCTAAAGCACCGAATGAAATTGCAAGAAAAGAACCTAAGACATGTTTAGGAGTTCATATGATAACGGAAATGGAAGGAATAGATGGATAAGAAAGAAGACTTATGTGGTTGTAGTTCTTGGTTGATGAACACGCCACTTGAAGTGTGAAAGCTCCAAGATAAGTGTGAATTGCCGCCACTTGAGGGAACCAAGGCTCTCAAGATGAGACTAGGAAGAGGAGAAGACAAGTTCTCACTACACGCAATCACCAAATTGGGAGAGTTTTGATACTACAAATTCCAATTCTGAATTTAGAAGGACCCAAGCCCTCCTTATATAGGAGAAGGACCGGTCAAAGAGTACACAAAGCTTACATAAGAAGCTAACCAAAGGTCCCTTCCCTTTTACCTACTCTAGCGCCTATAGTGAAGACATGAAGAGTCATCTTCTAGAAAATTATAAACTATTGTCTAAGGATGCTTTACAAAAGAGGTATCTAATGTTTCCCTCTAAGCACCTTCCTAAAAACTATTCTATATTTATTTACAAATTTATACAAAAGAAACTATAAAGAGAGATATTTAATTGAAGCCCATTCTTGAAAACTTGTAGACTTCTTTGGCTTTAGGCTTGATCCTCTCTTTATTTTATGTCTTCTTTTAATTTTGAGAAGACTAGAAGGAAGAACTTCAAATGTGTGGGTGAATGACCTCTTCCTCCATTGGTAAAAGCCTCTCTTATCTGTTCTTCATCATACTCCTCGAGTTGGAGAGAATTCGACCGCGAATTCTGAATCCCTGCATATAACAAAGTCAGATTATTTTTACAATTAAAAGTTGAAGAAAAAGGAAAACATGACTTAGAAGTTGGAAGCAATGGGAGTTCAGAAAAGGAAGTCCTATAAACAGACCAAGTTGGAAAACCCAATCATGAGATCTTTTGAGATTAATTTGTTTAAGTGATTCATGTGAATGTGAGCAATTCTTCTATGCCATAACCAAGATTCATCATGCTTAGAAAGAAGACAACCAATTGAGCAAGGAGAAGAGATATCTAAGAGATAGATATTGTTGATTCTTTTACCAATCAACATTACCTCCTTTGAATTGGGAAGGCAGATTTCACAAGAGTTTGTCTTGAAGATTACTTGATAGCTTTTGTCACACAGTTGGCTAATGCTAAGCAGGTTGTGTTTTAGTCCCTCTACATACAAGACATCATGAATAAGCAAGGTACTCTTGTCTCCTATAGAGCCTCTTCCAAGAATTCTTCCTTTGTTATTGTCTCCATATGTTACATGGCCTTCTTGTTTGAAGATGATGCTCACAAACTTAGATTTATCTCCTGTCATGTGTTTTGAACAACCACTGTCCAGATACCATTGCTACATGCTTTCCATCAATTTTCCCTACAAAGGAAAATTTCAAGTACAAAGATTTGGTCCCCTTATAAATGTGGGTCCTTTTGATTTACATTCATCACTGGGAACTCCATAATCTTTAGGAATCCATCTCATAATGCCTTTAGGAACAAAATATTTCCTAATTTTACATAATCTGACAGAATGGCCTCTTTTCATGCAGTAGAAGCATGTAACAACCGGTTGTTTCGATTTAACAATAGGTTGTTTTTTTTTCTGGCAGTTTTGAAAATGACTTTGAAAACTTCTCTTGCTTGTTCTGTGGATTAAAACCTAATCCAACTTTTCCGAAAACACAATTTTGAGATGCCAAGACATTCTCAAAGTTGGATTTACCCTTTGAAAGCTTATCCACAGTTCTTACAAGATAATGAACTTTGTTTTCAAGATTTTCACAATTTTCGCAAATAAGAGAGTCACATTTGCAAGAAAAGTTTTTGTAAAGAATTTCAAGGTTTTCAAAATCAGTTTTTGAATTTTCCAACTCTCTTTCAAGTGCTTTAACTCTATTTTCTAACCAGTTGTTTAATCCTTTCAAACGGTTGTTTAAGAGAGCCATTCGGTTAGCTTCTTCATGAGTTTATTGAAAAGCTTGAAGCAATTGACTGTAATTTTCAGCATTTGAAGAAGTAGAAGAACTTACACTGCTTGCATCATCTTTCTTTTTGGCCATGAAACACAGATTGAGACCTTTTTTATTTTGCCTCCTTTTTCTTCTTGCTTGACTTCTTGTCTTTGCTTTCTTTATTTCAGTGGTACTCTCATGAGTTGCTTTAAGTGTATCCCACATCTCCTTAGCAGATTCACATTCTGAGATCCTGAAAAATTCTTTAGAGTCCAAAGCAGAAGTTATGATATTCTTGGCAATGCAATCAAACTTGGCCTTCTAGTAGTCCATTGGGACCAAGGATTTTTAATAAAAGATTCATTCTTTTTAATCTTAGGAATGAAAGGGTCATTTTCAATTGCATCCCAAATTCCTTGATCAATGGATTCAACAAAGATTTTCATTCTAGCTTCCCAATACTTATAATTCAAACCACAAAACAAAAGTGGTTTGTTAATTGAAGCACCCTTTTCAAAAGGTAGTTTTTCAGCCACAGAAAAAAGGTTTTAGGATCAAACTTGAATATTTTTCAAGTACCAAGCTCTTGATGCCAATTGTTAGAATATATGGCCTTAAACGAGAGGGGGGTGAATTGTTTAAGACGGGTTTTTGAAAACTTTTTCAGCTTGAACAAAATCCTTTGTGTGAATCCAGATCAGAATTTAAGCACAAAACAACAAAGCACCAGAAAAACAATCGGTTATTTCTGCGAAACAATCGGTTGTTTATACCAGTAAAGCAATAACCACTGAATTTAAATGAGTTTAAGGGAAGAAAGAGATACATCAACAATTTATATTGGTTTACTCTTAAACCAAGAGCTACATCTAGTCCCCAGAAGCCACTGGTAATCCACTAAGCAATCAAAACAGATTACACACAAACCACCAAAGTAGTGACCTTGAACCCTTCAAGAAACACACTCACTTTGGCACAACCACACCAAGAGTATTGATCTTGACCACCTCAAGAACACACAACACTCCTTGGCAATTACACCAGAATTACAGAAGATTCAGAAAGAATTACACTTGTTTACAGAACAATTTGTAATCAATACAGATGCAATCCTATTCCACTCTTTCTTGAAAAAACCCAAAGTTTGATGTGAATGTTCAAAACTTGAAAGCAATATTTCTCACAACTGAAAAACTAAAATTTGTTTCACTTGTTTGTTTTAAAACATAGATAAACCTTTTATACTTTTCAAAGATTGGTCAAAGCATTTAATGAAGGAGCGTATTCAGTTGGAAATCATTTAAAGCACATTCAACCACCAAAATAGAATTATGTTAGGATTTTCAAAGAAACAATCGATTGAAACCACCAAACAATTGATTGTTTTGGTTTGACAGCAAGTCAACCAACCAAAACAATTTTCAACCTTTTCAAAAACACCTAAGAGTAAAACAATCGGTTGTTTCGACAAAACAACATGTTGTTTTTCACTTAGTTTGAAAAACACTTAAACTCAAAAAGGTTTTAAAACACATTAGCTTTAGATTCAACAAAGAGTGAATTACACTTTTTAAACTACCTAGATCCCACCCTAAACACAACAGCAACTCTAGCCTTGCATCAAACACTTGGATTTGGATTCTTCAAAGCCCTTGATCACTCTTGATCAACAGGTTTCCTCCTTCTCTTTTTAAGGACTGGCCCATAATAAGTCTCTTCGTCGTCTTCAGTAGGGGTTGGAGTTGCGGTGGTGACAACTTTGATTTTGAGATCTTGGGCTGGGGGTGTTTGAGCAAATGCTTTCATCTTCTTAGCCCTTTCTGCCAGATCCTTCCTGTTAATCCGGGCCAGCATGTTGTCTACAAAGAAGACAATAAGAGGTTAGCAACAATAATAAATCTAACATCATTAAGAGTAGAGAATGAGAAGTACCAATGTAAGCCTTTATCCCCTCTGGGAGAACTCTTTGCTTATGAGTATGGCAGTATCGAAGACTATCTTTAAGCTTGAAAAGAAGCGACAAACCTCCTAGTTACGTTGTGGCATGTCTTCCAGGCGCCGAGCACCTTGGAAGTTGGGTTTCTTGGTCCAATTAAAAGGAAAACCCTCTAGAAGAGTTGGGTCCTTCTTGTTGCAGCGTATCTTCAAGAATTTTCCTTTGAATCCTTTGTAAGACTGATGGAAGAGCGATAACAATGCTCTCTCAGCCACCCTATTGAAGAAAACCCAAGTGCTTGTCCTAAAAAAAATATAGAAAAACTTCCACAGTGGCAAAAGGTCAAACTGTGTGCAAAGAATCGAAAAACCCCGAACAAATGCCCAACTATTTGGATGTAGCTAGGCAGGGGCCAATTAATCTCGGTGAGGAGTTTTTTTCAAAATTGAACAAGGGTAAACGAAGAAGAACCTTTTTAAATACAGTCGCATAAAAATAGCAAAAGGGACCCTCAGGGTCTGAGGACTCGTCACAACATATAGACTCATCTTTTCTACACGTAATTATCCTAAGAGCTCTATCATTTTCTCTACCAAAATGGCACTTGTTTTGGCATTCGCTCTTCCTAAAGGCCACTATTTGCTCATGAGACGTATATATGGAAACTTCTTCTAAAAGGTTCTGGGGTGCCCAGGGGTACAGAGCTTGGTAATCCATCATAAAGAGTATCTATGAATACAAACAACAAGCAAATGCAGACATACATTTAGGCACACATTCAGGAAAAGAAAACCACATGCAAAGATGCATTTCAGATTCAAGCGAAACCATGTAACCAGCAAAGATAACGACGAGCATCAGCAGGAAAGAATAAATCCAAAATAGACCCAGCTCAGGCAGTGTGATCGCAGTAAATATTCCAAACAAATCATCATGCAACCCATGGTAATGGTTTGAGTGAAAGGAAGTACCTTGTTTTAGGGAGCAGGTGAAGACGAGGAGGTTTCCCAGGATTGTGAAGGAGGCGTAGTGAGTCTGAGAGAGGCACGAAGGGTTACAAGTGAAGAGGAAATGAAACAGTGAATGAAGAATGTTTTCGAACGTTAACTTACACAAATGTGGGAATGGCAAGCGGCAACGCCTTTCCACCGTTGATGAAGATGTCACGTGTGCGCCCACGATTGAGTATAGTGAAATGTCACCCTCAGAAACGCTTCGTGCGCTGTGCCACACCTGCCCATTGTGAGAGTGACACGTAAGTCACCAGAGCACGCAAATAGTCTCTTTGTTGAAGCAAGCTCAGCTGGAGCCTGGGAGCTTGTGTACTGGACCAAAGCGCTTAGAGCTCAGTGCTCGGTGGTCGGGTCTCGGTGCATAGCATAGGTAGGTCAGCTCGGCTGTTAGGCCAGTATAGTGATTCATGTGATTGGGCCCAATTTGGTTAGTAAACCTAGTGTGACAAAAGTTAACCTTTATACGTAGATATAAGGTTATTGATAAAGGATATTTTTGGACCTAGGAGTGCGCTTAGTACGTGTGGAGTCTAGGTCAAGTAAATGTTTTCTTTTAATCTAAAGTTCATGTGCTCTAGGGAACGTGGTGATTGGGTTGCAAGTATAACGAAAGATAACGTTGCACCATGAGTAGGGTGTCCATGTAAGATGAATGTACCCCTGATGTTGGCGCATGAGTTGGTGCCCTGGTGGTTATTCTGTTATTATTTTATGCACTCCTTGGAGATAAGATTCTTTTTTGTTGTAGCCCCTTGAGAGAAGACGCCCCTGAACAGAATGTGTTTCTTCTATTGAGTATGCTTTCAGTTGAGATTAGATTCTCGTGATATAAAATTGTTACAAGAGGTAAGCTATAAAAGGGACTTGGGACCCCAAATTAAGATACGTTATTTCTAAGACTGAAACTGAATACTTCTTGATTTTTAGTAAGTCCTTTACTGATATGATTTTTGGAGTACAATCAACAGGTAAGACCTCGCCCTCTCTGTTTCAATGGAACTACGTTCTAGAGGAGCAAGGGATAAAACAGATTCTCGAAGAGACAGAAAAAGATAGAACTTGTCACCAAAATCAATCGACGAGCAAGTCATTCGACGAGAATAATTGTTATTTGGTTATAACTGTTTCACATTTATTAACGTTGAATTGAATTGTATGAAGAGTCTTATTAACATTCAATTAATTAAATCTTAAAAAAGAGTTATTATAACTAGTGATTAACTGTTTGAAATTGCTTAACGTTGAATTTAAGAACTCGACTGTCATAACGAGCTATGGATACCTTGTTATTATTCGGGTAGATACACTAATGGTTACAATTTGAAAATTTTGCACCTAAATAATCTTATAATAAACGTTTACTTATATTTCCAAATTATAGTCAAATTAAATTTGAAAGGATAAAGAATAATTAAAAACTTATTTTCTTTTCCTCTCTCCATTTAGTGCCAAACCAAATAATACTCTACTGAGAGTGAGACTTTCTTTGATCCTGTATTTGTCGGTTCTGTTCAAAGATAAGACCATATAAAACAAATACCTTAATATTGGTCAGCCTCGAAAACGTCATGATTTTGTTTGAGGCTACGTGTCTTTATCACTTCCTTAAAAGAAGAGTCGGAACAAAATTTAGATTTGGGTTTTCATTTCCCATATATATGAACTCTACTATTTTATTTATTTTTAAAAAAAAATTAGGATAAGGATACTGCTGTGTTTTTATGAATTCTAATTTTATGTTACTTTAGTTGATTAATTAATGCAGGTCATTACAATTGCAATCAGTGTAGAATCATACATAATTCAAGACACTATTCATATTAGAGTATATTTTTATTCTTAATGGTGTTGGGTTTGGGCTACATAGTCTTCGGCTATATGTCGTTTTTCTTATAGGCAGTTTCTCCCTACACCATATTATTTCAGATTGACACCCAATATGTATATGTGAAATTACTTTAATATCTTTAATGAAGTGAAAATTAGGTTACATTTAAGTGTATCCAACCGTCAAGAACAAGAATAGTGCACGCTCATTCTTTTGGACATTGAGGCAAGGGGTGGAACTCATCCAAAATTCTTAAACACACCCAACAAGAGTTCTCGAGGCACTACAACGGCAACAAAGAGTAGAGGCATAGCAAGAAGGCATAAGAGAAGGAGACGTGTTGCAGAACGGTTAGTTTTTGCATTTTTTGTGTGTTTCAAATATGTATATCCATAACTATGTTATGCATTCCGGATGTGTATATCCGGTTTAGTTCTGGATGGTGGTTATGTCCTGAGAAATGTTTTGCTTGATGAGTTCTGAATATTAATATCCGTATGAGTCATGGATGAGTAGATCCAGAATGTGTTTTTTAGTAGTTTCATATTTGAAAATCGGGAAGTAATACTGTGTGCATTTTTTTCTGCCCTCAATGATGTTCGTACTGTCTCTGCCCTCAAATTGGCTTTATAATATTACTGATTAATTTAAATTTGTTACACATTCAGGACTAAATCAATTTTTTCATTCTTTACGAAATTAGTCATTACTTTTAGTTTTGTAGTTTTCGTTTAGTGCACTGGTCTTTAGTTTGGAACGATTAGTTCCTCAAATTACCCTTAATAACCTGTTTGTTTTTTGGGGGACCAATTTTATTTTTGATTTGATGGTATTTTATGAATAGTAAGATGGTGAGGACTAGAGGAGGGAGATCTTCTAATTTGGATCGTGTGCGACCAACTGCATTTGTGAGAAGAATGATGGAAAAGGCCCCAGCACAAGCCCAACATATAGAAGATCAGGGCCAACTACTAGAACTATGGAAAAGAAGATACAAGAGGACTGGGATATAGCTACTGATGGCAAAGAAACCTCCCAATATATGTTCAAAGATGCCATAAATCTAGCGTAGAGTAGATTTTAATTTTTGTCAATGTAGAATAGGAAATTTTATTTGTAATTTTTCCTTAGATGAATTTTGGCACCTAAAAACCAACCTAGGTTAAATTAGGGTTTCTAAAACACCTAATTTAACTAAGGCCGATTATGATTAAGCCATGGAGAAAAGTACACATTTTCCACATGTTCCATATGATACATGTGTTAAACGTTTTTCATTACATGTTTAATATGCTTCATGTGCTCCATGTGCTAAGTTTAAATTAGGCGCCAATTTCAAATTCATTTTCATTTGAATTTCCCTCAAATTCTCTTGTTCAAATCCAACCCTCACTTGCTATATGAGGTGCTTGACTCATGTAAAGAGAAGATTAATGAAAAGTGAATTGCTGTCAAAATTGTGTCAATTTCACTCATTGTCTCCTACCTCTCTAGGGTAGACACTTAGTCTTCATTTTTCACCTATTCCAAGTGAGATGGCCTCACCACTCACTCTCCACACCTATCATGCACCTCCAAGGAAACCAAAACTCTATGTGAGCTCCTTGTTCATCTTCCTTCGTTGATGCTTTCGCCAATCCTCCAAAGAAAACACAAATCGGATGAAGGCATTCTCCATCAAAGAAGGTGTGGTGGTCCTAGTACTTTAGTTCGAAATGAGGACTTTGAAGATTATATTGAACAAGAAGAAGTTGAAATTGATGATGAAGGTTATCCAGGAGGGCCAGTGGATAAGTCATTACTGATTAATTATGAAGATAATGTGGCCAAACAATTATGGGATGGTTTGGTAAGTAATGAACATTATTTGAGTGTCTTATTTATGTATGTATTTATTGATGATATATCTTGATTATTGTAGGATCATGGTGAGTTGAAGTTCGTTTCTCATGGGAGAAAGATAAATAAGTTAGGAACACACTCATGAGCGCATAGAGGCTACAGTAGACATGTCTGACTTAGGTGGTCTGGTTCATGCTAGTTATGAGAATTTAGACTGAGGCAATACTGTCAATTCCAAACTTAAATATCTGTAGGCAACATTGTTAGTTCCGTCCGGATCTTGGTATCCATAAGTATATACGTTAGTTCTAGATATTGGCATCCGTAAGAGCATGCACACATTAGAAATGTATTCAAATACATGTATTCAAAGAGGCTAAACATCCTAAAACATAAACATTAAGTATCTATTACAAATGTTAAAATTACAAATGTTGTCTAATGGACATTATTTGTGTATAAACTTGTATCCGGCTAGTATAGTATGTTGACCAAGATTGGGCGGTTGGATAACAATGTGCTGCCCACAATATATTTGTAGGTGGAATTGGACAACCAACTCTTTAAAGCGCTTCGTGATCACCTCAAACTCTTTGTCAATTGGCAACTTAGAGGAACATTGTTGAGTTGTAATATCTTCAGAGCTTAATTGAGTCCACATGACATGTACTGATTTAAGTGGTATGCTAGCCACACCAAATGAAACCAATTGACACACACACGGAAGACCATGAGTACATGTAAGAGTACATCCATCACACCTATTTTTATCAAACTCCACAGATTTAACTCTATCAAGCTCTTCGACAATAAGGTTCAAAGCATATTTAGACACAAAACCTAACAATTTTTTATATGTTGTGATCCTTCCGGTTGACCAAGCGCAAGAACGATGCCTCGTCACGATCTTTCCTCACCAGCTTTAACACCACGTGCGCTTCAAGTCCACACTACAACTTGTCTCTCTGAGAACCTGAAAACACAGTGTGGCGCCTCTACGGCCGGTGGCGCTCCGACGCTCAAGTCAGTGACAGGAACACCCAAAAACTGAGAGAAAACTAAGTGTTGTAGAACCGTGCTCAAGTATTCTCAACAAAAATAATGAGCCGCAATGAACGTACCTCTGCAAATTCTGTTAAGTTTACCTTTTATACCTAGGTATTTTCTTTCTCCAGGCAGTTATGCTTTGGGGCGCGGGGCTCGCATCCAACCCTATAGGCGTCATCATCTGGGCTAGAGTGACTCAAGCGCCATTTCTATGCAACATCCAACCCTACGCGTGTCATCATCTGGGCTGGGGTAATTTGAGCATCCAACCCTACACGTGTCATCATCTGGACTGGGGTAATTTGAGCGTCATTTCTATGCAACATCCAACCCTACACGTGTCGTCATCTGGGCTCGGGTAATTTGAGCATTCAACCCTACACGTGTCATCATCTGGGCCAAAGTGACTTAAGTGGCCAAATCTCCTATTCAAGGTGTAACCTAGCACGTAACACGCTCTGGAACGCCACCCGACAAAGTGAGTATCGGACGCAGCAAAGTACATCACCTCTGTGATATCGCTTGTCGCAGGTGCCACCTTCCTCGTTGTCGCGCCATGCATGTTCTAGCTAAGGAAACCTCGCCATCGATGAATGTCCACTCTGGGAATCCCGTCATCGATGAGCAAGCTGTTTCCTCCAACTCACTTAACCTCCATGCTTCATGCTGACGTAACAATCATCTTTACTGAACTTACACGCCTGAACTTACTTGCCCGAACCTCCAACAGCTTCAACTAAGTTTACTAGGAAATTCGGCGATGTGCCTCTTGTGGCGATTCCTGACCACCTGATCTTCCATCATTTAACACGACGATGATACGAAAACCTGGCGACAACCGACTATGTACACTGTAGAACGCTACTTCCACAATCGGCGACTATGCTCACTTCTGGACCATTCATCTTTCTCTTGTCCACGTGTCCCGCTAAGCACGCCCTACGTAGTCACTTACTATTCACGTCATCACACCCGATGACCTGATCGGTACATGTTGTAACCTTAAACCGATGTCCAACCACATACAAACTCTTTTGGAATGAAGTTTTGATTGCATTATATTGTAAAATAATCATCTCGTTGATCAAATCCCAAACAGAAACATAAATCCCCCATGGAATTTTGAAGAATTCTCTTTAGGCTCCAATGTGTTGTCTCAACCCTGTTACTTGTTGTGTTTCCTAAGTTCATCACCTTATATGTCCATGTCTTCACAAATTTTTCTTTATGTGGACATAACCATGTAGCCATCACATAATCAACAAATATAGGTCATGAAGAACATACAACTTGAAAATCATTGACACGATCTTCAAAGGCCTCAACAATATCACAATCAACAACAAATCCCCAAGCTTGCATTACTTGATCCTATGCCTCTCTTGGATGCACCAACATTTTACATTTTTCTTTCACATTTTTATCAATGTGAAATCGACAGAGCAAATTATAAGCTTCACGAAACACGATTTTGATTGCATTCATTAAGGCAATATCTCTATCACATACCACCACCCTAGGGTATCAATCAACACTAAAAAACAACCCTTTAAGTCAAGGGCTCACAAAAAATTATTTTTCTTTTCAGTTGCTAGTAAACAAAATGCAACGGAAAAAGTCAAACCAGTTGATGTAATCCCAACAACCTCAAGTAACGACATCCTATACTTGTTCGTTTTGTACATACTATCCATCAATATGACAATGTTAAACGAGTTCACTAGCTTAATTTGGGTGTGTCTAATAGTGCACCAATAACACCTCCTCTGCACCTCAAACAGACACCAAACTCCTATGCACCTTTTTTCAAAACAAAGAAGACAAAGACAACATAAGATTTTAAAAGTTGTATCGGGTGAACACCAAAATGATATGGTGGAGGGAGAAATTGTCTTTCTTATATTTTTCTGTGAAAAAATCTCACCTAACCCTTTATCGATGTTTTTTATTAATCACACTTCAAAAGAAATTAGATCAATAATATATACAATTACTCAACAGATAAAATATATTAAATAGTACCTTTTAATTAATGTAGTAATAAAAATGTAAGAAATTATTAACTATTGCGTGCTCATGCATATCTAACTCTTGTTAATATAAATAAAATTGAATTGAATTTTTATGCATTATCAAATATAAAATATAACTAAATCAATTAAAAATGTCATTAGTATAATGTTTATAGTACCTATAATACCAATGATTAAATTTATTATTAAATATGGGGATTTGTAAGCAAACAAGAGCATAATTTTTATTGTTATACTTTAAGTGCATACATTTAGGGTTTAAAACAGCTTTGAGATACATTTATGAATTTGAAATGAACTTTTTCTATATAATGTGTACTTGTTTTCCATACAACCATACAGTAACCTTTTTATCTCTATAGTTCTAGTTCTTTCTTCCCTTTTATATTAGGTAAATCTCAACACGTGAAATAGAAAACAATATTAGAGATAAAAAAATAATTAGTTTTTATACTGACTAAATTAGAGACCTTATTATAATTTTTAAATTAGATTCTATTGTTGAATAGTTTCTAAATAGGTATATTAACTACCAATTATTTAGATTATAAATTTGGTTGCAAAAACTTTGGTAGCTAATTACATACCAATTTAGAAACCGTTTAATAATAATAGAAATCAACATTTTTCTAACTTTTAAAATGGTCTCTAATTTAGTCATTATAACAACTAATTATTTTTTTCTCTCCACAATTAATTTTTATTTCATGATTTTCTTGTAGTGATTCTCCTCCTCGTCTTTTCCTCACCCACCCTATTAGAAATTAAAATTAACCTCGTCTTTTCCTCACCCACCCTATTAGAAATTAAAATTAACCTCACTTTTTTTTTAAATCAAGAGTAATATTTCCACCATTAGCTAATTTAATTTAATATTTTAAAAATATATTCATATCTCGAGAAACCTAATCAATATTATTATGACGTTGTTATTGTTTTATTTAGATTTTAATAAATATTTCATTTTTCCCTTATTTCTGTTTTTTATATTTTATTTGGAAAAACATTTTATTTTATTATTAGATTTGAGTAAAGAAATATCTGCATAATTATATTTAGTAATTATGATTATATACCATTTATATACATAATCTCTTATAACAATAACCTAAAAGGGAAATGCTAGATTATTATATGATTCAACAACGTTTTACACTTTATCAAAATCATGGTTATTATGATGCTGAGACTTTTCCTACTAAATGAAACATTTTGAAAATTAATTTTCTGAATAATACTAATATTTAATTTCCCTAGATAACACAGAGTAAATTATTTATTGTTGTAAAAAAATTACGTCCTAACATCCTTTCATTTCAAGAAATTGGAGAAAAAAAAGTCAATAATAACACAAGTAAACATATTAAAAATATGTTTGAGTTGTTTACGAACAGATAAAGAAAGAAAGTTCATATTTAATCTCTCAATAAGTTTTGTATATACCCTATCCTTATATGATAAATACTTAATTAATTACGTAATATAGCAAGATTACGTTTCAGAAAATATGACACAGCTATTATGAGAATGAGACAATTGCAACAATTGTAAAAGAATGAACATATGAATAGGGTTTGAGTAAAAATAAGAGTGTCCATCTTTAATCTTAAGACTTAAAAAGAAAAGAAAACATTTGTTATCCTTTACAAATTTTATACAATTATTATTAGATTTCTTTTGGCTGAGGAAAAGATACAAATTCGTAAAGATTTATTTCACTGACAGACATATTAGTATTATATTACCATTCTTTTTCATATTTAAACTTGCATTCTTTAGCAGCAACAAAATTCTATTATATCTCACAAATTATAAAAGCAAATAATTGTTTGGATATAAATCTATTAGTCTATTATCCATCACCACTACACATATACCTCCATTTACCATAAACTTCATTTACCTCCATTTTTGTTTCATTTAAAAAAACACCAGCAGCTTCCCCATAAAATCGCTTAGAAAATCATGACATTTAGTTTCTAATGGGAAATAAAATTCAATTGTCGTAATTTTAGGACATTATTTGTTACTTCAAACTAATTTTCTTTTAGAAATTTTATAGACATAATCAATTTTTTACCTACCTACAGTTCTACTCGAAACTAATTATCTTTAAAACCTTCAATTTCAACTTTAGAATAACTTCAAATTATTTTAAAATAAAAAATTTACAATTCTTCCAAATTAATCAGTTCAAACAAAATAATGGGTGAGTAATTTACATACATGTTTTCTTTATAATTATTATAGTAATAAGACTTTAAAATTATATTTAAGAATTAAAATTATGATTGTTTATATATAATTAATAATAATATCATTTAAAATAAATATGAAAAAGTTATCCATGTTTTGTAATTGTGTCTAATGTAATAAAATATTATATTTGGTGGGTTTTTTTTATCAGTAAAGAATTAATATGAATTAAAGGAATACTTCAGGGGTATTCCAACCCGTATACAAAACCTATAATGGTTTAGGACGTAAGACCTATCCTAAACTTCTCCAAAAAATAGTCATTACAATACATTACAACTCCCTTATACCATTAGATAACCCATATAAACTACTATGGACCAAGCCTAGGGAGTGAAAACAAATACAGGGACCACTTAGAATCCAAACTCTACTACATAAGGAAATGAGACCTGCAACCTCAACATCAAACCTGAATTTTTTATTTTACTCTTGAACCATCTGGCCAGCCTTACCATTCCTTCATCTATATATAATTGGAATCATGCTATAGGGAATATAATCAACACACTAAGCTTTGGCCAGCTAAAGCATATTTGCGATTGAACCAGCACATAGTCCAACTGCTATCCATATCATCCTACCACACAGCAGAAAGGCATTACACCATTCCCCTAACCCACTTTACCAGACTTAGTTCTGCCGAAATCCAAGACACTTTAATGAACCACACAACAGTAACACCACCTACACAAGGCAAATACATTCTATACAAACCTAGAAAACCAGCCCACATAGCTACCAAAATCGTCCCATACAACAACCAAAACCAGAACCCCAACCATCTTAACCAGCAGCTACAAAACACCAAAAACATGACAGTATACACCCCATTGCTCACCAAAAGCATTTTTGAGACCTACTACAGTTCAATGCCCCTTACTGACTAGCTTTAGTCTTCCCCTTCAGTCAGCTTTTGGTCTTCCATCATCTCCATCCATCCACAATACCTTCACATCAGCTTCAGCTCTGTGAAGAGATATCTATTTCTGTCTTTGTTTGTCTTGAGGATTTCTTTGGTACATCACAGTTGGAAGTTGAAACTGCATCTCGAACAACCATGCTTTGATACTTTGCATGCCTTCAGTGATCTGCTATAAGAGTTGCTATCAGCAACCCCAACCTTTCTTTCCAGCTTTCTAGTTTGAATCATCCAGCATAGCTACAAAAGCAACCCTTCCTCCAACTCTTCATTCCTATCTGACCTGCCTGGAGAATTAGTGTAGATTTGAACCACCACTGTTGGACCCTTGCTGGGATCATCTGATAGCAGCTATAACACTGCCTCTACCTTTCAAACCCATACAAGGTTTTTCTCTTTAAGACAACATTGTCCTGTAGTGCTAGGACTCTCTTATAATCCTGTAGCAATGACTAGCTCTTCCTCCACATCAAACCTTCCAGTTGGACCATATTGAACAAACGTTTCATAGAATGCATTACCAGTTGCAGTAATCTGTTTTGTTGTAATGATTGGTCCAAGAGACAGCATGCCCACCTCATCTTTGGAGCCTTCTTTGAAGCTTAGGAGTGCTTGCCTCTCCCTCTTTATGTACTTTGCTTCACCACTTTCTCTTGAGTTGTTGGATAACACAGCAAGTCCTTCAAGGATCTCCTCCTGCAGGTGCATTAGTTGCAACCAAACAGCCAAAGTATCAACCAGCAACCATATTCCATAGTGTTTGCCTTTCCTTGTCATTGCACTTTGCTTCCCACTTTCTTTTGATTGTTGAGTGCCACACCAATTCCTTCAAAGATCTCGTCCAACATGTGCACTAGCTGCAACCAATCAGCCAGAGTGCCATCCAACAACCATATTCCAGCCCACGTAGTCATCAGCATCAACTCCATCCAGCAACTTTAAACTGATGCAACATACTAATGCAACATACCGATACAACCTTCACGGCTTTACTAACACCTCCCACCCTAACATACTTCAACGATAGTTATCTCATACGTCCGCTGGCCTTATTTATAACTATTAATGCAAATCAAAGGGTTAAGAATCCAGTCTACAAAGGAGTAATTAAAGGAATGCACCTTATGCTTCAACCAGAGCCAAGACTTGAGTTGTGCCCTCTGAAGAACTTCTTCCTCATCTACTACACCTTGCTTGAAGACAATCAAGTTCCTTTGATCCCAAATGCCTCTTATAATATTGATCCCAAAGCAAAACTTTCAAACTGCACCTTTATATAATTATGTTGGACAAAAGAGATTCCAATCCATTTGAAACACAAAGACCATACACGTTGTGCATGTTTACACTTCAGGAACAAATGTTGGCATGATTCATCATTTACCTGACAAAAGGTACATAACATAGTGTTTATCAGAACCCCTCTCCTACTCAAGCATTGTCTTGTTGGCATTCTACCCAGCAAAACTCTCCAAGCAGTTGTCGTTGCATTAGGGAATGCCTTTGCCTTCCAAAGAATTTTAAACACATCCTGTTGAGAGCCTATGTCAGGCTTTGCTATGCATTCATAAGCAGATTTCACAGAATACGTCCCCGATACCTCCTTACCCCATACCTGTACGTCCTTGTTATTCTTCTTTAATACATCCCTGGATAACACCATGGTGAGGTCTGCTTCCACTGAAGCTTCCCACTCAAATCTGGTTCTCCTCCACCTAAGACACCATCTCCATTCCGATTCCACCCAATCACCGACCTTTCCCAATGTATGTCCCTGGTTAAGAGACAGAGAGAACAATCTGGGAAACAAAGATTTGAGATCAAAATTTCCTACCCAAACATCTTCCCAGAATTTTGCTTTATCTCCACATCCTAATTCCCACCTTATTTCTTCTTGGAACCATCCTTTTCCTCCTCCCTCCCCACACACCTTTGTTAGGTCTCTCCACCTCCAAGACTGAAGCCTGACAGGTGTTTGGGGGCTTACAAACTCTAATCCATATTTTGAACCCAAAAGTTTCTTCCACCTACCACTCTCTTGTGATAAACACCTCCATCTCCATTTAGCTAGGAGCGCATGATTGAACATACGTATGTCTCTAATTCCCAGGCCTCCCTCCTCTCTAGGTCTACATACGTCCTTCCATCTTACCCATGCGATTGGCTTGTTCACTTTCCCCCATCCCCATAAGAATCTCCTATGAATACTAATTATGCTTTTACAAACTGATTCTGGTGCTTTGAAGAGTGATAGATAGTACAAGGGAATGACCAATATGACATAATTAATAAGACATATTCTCCCTGTCATAGATAAAAATCTCCCTTTCCACATGTTGAGTCTTGCTTTTAACTTGGTTATGACAGGCTCCCAGAAAAGTTTCTTCCTTGGGTTTCCTCCTACTTCAAGACCCAGATACTTAAAAGGTACCCCCATCTGAGTACAGTTCAAAGTCTTAGAGTAGACTACCACTGCATTACTTAGCACATTAATGCCTGCTAGTTTTGACTTGTGGAAGTTTATTTTCAGACCAAATGCTAACTCGAAACCTCTTAAGATTGCTTTTAGGGTTACCACATTACTGAAGGTGTTCTCACACAGGAAAAGGGTATCATTTGCGAACTGAAGGATGCACACCTCTAGCTCATTCTTGCCTATCTTAAGACCTGTCAAGAGGTTGTTCTTCAAGGCTTGTCTTACTAACCCAGACATGCCTTCTGCAACCATGAGGAAAAGGAAAGGTGCTAGGGGGTCACCTTGTCTCAGCTCCCTTGAAGGTTTAAATTCCTCCGTCACACCTCCATTGACTAGCACAAACACTGAGGCGGATTCCAAGCATCCTCGGATCCACGATATCCACTTGTTGTTAAAACCCATTCTAAGGAGTGTGTCATATAGAAAGTCCCACCTGATCGAGTCATAAGCTTTCTCAAAGTCCAGCTTTAGACATAGCCCACTTCTCCCCTTCCTCTTAAGGTCCTCTATCACTTCATTAGCCATAAGCACACTGTCAAGAATCCCCTGCCCTTTAAGAAAATTGATTAGCTTTCGTCAATAACAGAGGGAAACACCTTCTTCAATCTACCTGCCAACACCTTCGAAATGATTTTGTATATGGCTCCTACTAGTGAGATGGGACGATATTGTTCAAGCTTTATAGGGTCCCTAACCTTCGGAACAAGAGCAATGAAGGATGTATTACACCCCTTTGGGAGACTCCCAGACTCATGGAAGAAAGACAACGCTACCATAATATCGTCTTTTAAAATCTCCCAACTTTGCTTAAGAAAGTTGAAGTTGAACCCATCTGGCCCTGGGCTCTTTGAACCTTCACATTGCCACACAGCGTCCCTAATCTCTTCCTCGGAGAAAATAGCTAGAAGGCTTTCATTATCAGATGTGTTAATAGACTTAAACTCAACCCCATCCAGTCTTACCCCTAGGTCTTTCGTTGCTTTAAATCTGGCTTCGAACAACTTCTTCGCCTCAAGTCGCACTGTACGTGGTTCCTCACACCATTGGTCCCCCACTTGAACACCCTTCACTTCGTTCCTGACTCTTCTCCACCTCACAGATGAGTGGAAGAACCTAGTGCATGAGTCCCCAAACTTGAACCAGTTTGCTCTAACCTTTTGACAGATAAGGGACTCAAGTTTGATATCATTCTCCTTTAGTCGACTTGCCAGCTACATCCTTTTCCACCTGTCAAATTCCACTAGGCCCCCTTCACAATCTAAGTAGTCGAGGACCTCTATTTTCTACAAAATCTTCCTCTTAGCAGTATCAAGGTTACCAAACACTTCCTTATTCCATGCTTTGAGATCAAACTTAAGGAGTTTCAATTTTTCTTTGAGCTTTATTAACTCGTTCCCATGGGCTGAGTAGGACTGCCAATTATTCTTTACCATCCTGATAAAGCCCCTTTCCAAGTTCCAGGCATCAATTGTTCTAAAGGGTTTGGGGTCCCAATCCTTCTCCACCGACTTTACCACAATCGCACAATGGTCTGACACTTCCCACCTTAAAACGTACTGTTTACTCATAGGCCATAACCGAAGCCAGTCTTCAGAGACAAGCACTCTATCAATTCTACTCTTTACCAAGCCATCATGTTTGAACCACGTAAAATTCTTTCCTACAATAGGTAACTCCATCAACAGGTTAGAGTCAATGAAAGAATTGAAGTCGTTCAACTCGCTTGCTTGCACACCCCTTTCCTTAACCCTTTTTCTTTCACTTCTGTTTCTTATAGCATTAAAATCACCACACAAACACCATACTAGATCTTGAGAGGTCGATTTGGCATTGGAAAGATCCTCCCATAGAGTCTTCTTACCACTCAGAGCGCATGGAGAGTAAACATTGGCCACGACACATCTAGATGATGATTTCAGGTGTTGTCCAGAGATAGCAATAAAGCCTTTCCCCATCACGTGACTTTTGTAGCTGAAGGATTCTGTATTCCACAAAGACAAAAGACTACCACTACCATTATCACCTTTATTATGAATCCAACCAACTTTGTTATCCCCCCAAAGGGTGTAGCATTTAGCATCCGAAAGCTCACTTGTTTTCGTTTCTTGCAGACACAAATTCTGCTTCCTCTCACCCTATTATGTGCCTCATGTACCTAGCTTTGGTTCCTCCCCCCAAGCCTCTTATCTTTAGATTGACAATTATCATAAGAGACTATCATTTTTACCCTCCTTCGCATTCTTCAATATCTCTGGGTCTCTCTCTTCCAAACAAATATATTCTTTGACTACCTCCTGTTCATCCCTGCGGCATGTAATCCCTGCTTGTCTACTAATCTCCCATAGCTTGACGGTTCCACTAGCAATTCTGAATCCCTCCATCGCACATTACAATTAACAATATCCTCGTCTGATATGTTTGTTGATGACATACCTTGTATATGAGAAGAGGTATTTCCGGCCTGTGACAGACGTGAACTCAACCTTATTGATCTCCTCGGTTGTGAATTGAATACTCCCAACTCCGCTAGATTTCTGGTTTTACAGCAACGTGGGAGGGTTTTCGGTGCACTTTCCCTGATCATTTTGTCGTCTTCCGAGTAAGGTAGAACGCCAGAACCTGTGCAAGGAGTCCCTTCTTCTGATAAGATTTCACAACCTTCAAAATGTCTACAACAATATTGTTGCCCTTCTTCCTTCCAGACCTTCTTCGTTGTGCTTGACACACTCGCCGAACCAGGGGAAGCGAATGTGTTTGACTCGTTTGCAGCGTTCTCCTCCGAACCACGTGTCAACTCACAACTTGCTTCATGGATTTTTCCTTCGTCTAACTCCAGCCCAAGTCCCATCTGATTTGGCCTAGACCCGGAACCATCTTCACCCGTTAAAGCCTGCCCATCCTCTAATTGGGCCTCCATCTTCCCTTCTTGGCCCAACTCCACTTTGGTTCCCATCTGGAAAAGACTACCTTCTACGTCTTTCTCTTTCTCTTTTTCTGCCAAACCTGCATAAGTGGTAGGGCTATTAAGATTAGCCCTATCTACTTTGTCAGCTTGGTTGTCAAAAACAGATCCTGCAAATACATTTTGCCTCTGCTTTCCTTCATTGGTGTTGACTTTTCACCTTTCCACTGACTTGTTTTGTTTTCTGAGGAAGAAGCCCCAAAACTGGCCATTGACATATGTACCGTCCAATCCCCACCTACCTCCTCTCTTCCTCCCACCGCCTTTCCCTTTGACCGGAGTTACTCCCCGTCCCGGTGATTATTCTCCTCCTCTCCACTATTCTCGGAGAAGGAGGATTCTTCCATGTACGTTTCAAAGGACGATACACTGTTAGAAGAATCATGGTTGTAGAGGTGGCCATTGCAACAATCAGCAGTGGATACTGGATGGTCCTCTTCATGGAGGATACTTAACATATGTTCATTAATCCTCAGCTTTTTTACAAACCTTACATACCGATGATTCTCGATACGAACTTGTAGTCGAGCAAATTTCAGGTTATCCCACATCAGCGTAGATTTATCGATTGACATCAACTTCCCCGCTTCACCAATCACTCTTCTGAAGCATTCTTCGTTCCAAAGGTATATAGGAAGGCCATAACACTTCACCCATACTACTTTGTGGCTCGCTACTACCATTTTCGTCCAAGGCTTTAAACTGACAAACAAACTATCGAACCAAACTCTGTTGAGCTTTATCAACTCCTTCATATTCTCCCCTTCTCTTGGTGTTAGGAGAGCTATGTTGTCCCCCACAGATCTTACTCTTATCATGCCCCCTTTTACAAATTATTCACTCAGCTTATCAAAGTCCAGCCCATCAACATATTGACCTACTACACTTTTTTTTATCCACGACAAGGACTGCTGAAGAATCTTAGAATCTTGACCCTTCCCTTCCCCTCTTGCATGACCTTTAACAACATCAGCATAGGTTTTATTCCCCTTTTTTTTCCACCCAGTCCTCCTTACCTTTCTTGAGAGCATTTCCCTCCGCTTCCTCCACCTTAATCTTCCCACGGTCCAACGTCCTCACCTTGTCCACGCTCCTATCCTCCTTCCTCTCCAGTCTGTTTGGTTCCCCAAGATGGTGACGGTACTTTGGGATATTCACGTAGAGCTTTCTATTCCCTACATATATTTGGTCAAACTCCCTCTCCAGATTTCCCGCATTTCTTACTTCAAAAAATCGCACAAACCCAAATCTTATACCCCACTTGTTTAGCCTACGTAAGATGAAGACTTCTTTCACCCTTGTCCATTTTTGGAAGATTTTGAGCATGTCCATCTCACCATAATCATTTGGGAAGTTGGAGAAGAAGAACGTTGTATAATCAAAGGTGTTGGGATTTATTCTACAGACAAAATCACGACGACCGTGCCCTTGAGGGATGTGTGTTCTCATCCTTGAGAGAGAAGAATGCTCCCTCACTTGGTAACTCTATATGTATCTCTCACTTATTCCACTTATCTTCACCTTTCACCTTCTAATAAAACAACACTTACCGTTGTTGTTGTTCATACCAAATAATTATATTTGGTGGTAGCAAAACAATTACTTCGTTCTACTTAATTTGTGTCTTCATGGATGAGGCTTAACAAACATAAATGGATTGGTTTGTTTGAAAGGTTCCATATGGAAATATGCTACTTTTGATATTTAATGACACTAAATATGTTAATGCCACTAAAAATTGAATTTTGTGACAAAAGTATTTGTTGCTCTTTATGATCCGAACTCCAATACTGTCCTATTCTGCTTAATCAGTTCTTAGAATGGTTATAAAAATTTATTTTGTGGGACTACTTTTTTGTTGATTTTAATATTATTATACTATTTTTTAAAGTTTTTAATTAGATATCGCTTAAAATATAACAGTTTAACACTCTTACAAAACATTAGTTAAGAATGCGAGGACCTATGTTACATGATTTTATTAAATTGATCAATAACACATTTATTAGATCAACACTTTTTAAACGCCTTTTTGTCAATTTGAAAAAAAGAGAGAGACTGATGTACTATATTTTTAAAAAAATAAACCCTAATTAAAAATTTTAAAAATAATAATAATGGTGTGATTTGAATAAATATTTTAGTTAGAAAATTAAAAAAATTAAAGATGTTGAATTTCAAACGTATTATAAATAAATTGTTGCATCACTCCTTCTATTACATGGTTGAGAGGACTAAGGGTGTGTTTGTTTCAATGGGAGAGGAGGGAGGAGGTGTTTTTTGTGTTTGTTTCCATGGTTTTGAGGGTGGGAGAGTGGATGGGAGGGAGGGGGAATGCTTTTTTTCATTCTTCATAAATTGAAGAGATTTATGAGGATTTATGTAGGATGTTGTATTTTACCAAAATATCCTTAACATGCATTTTATTACAATATCAAAATTAAATATTACATAAATTTATTTATAATTTCAAAAATATTTAATTATACTATTAATAACAACATACAATTATAAATAATGAAAAAAAAATTATAATATTAACAAAATATATATAGTTATATAAAATAATAAATGAATATAATAATAAATATTATTTTCATAAATTTTAATATTTAATAATTTTATTTCAATTTAACACAAAAATATTTTGTATTATATTTTTAATTTTTTATTATAAAATATAAGTAATTATGAATATTATATATTAAAAAAATAATTAATTCAAACCTACACACACAAAAGAATCACATAATTCATTATTTAAATATTTTTAATAATAAAGACAAATTTGTAAACTTACAATAAACCATTCTCACAAATCCACTTTATCATCCCTCAATCCAAACAACCTCACATATCTTCACACATTTTCTCTAATCCTCACAAATTCACTCTCTTCCCTCCTCACAAATCTCCTCCTCAATCCAAACAGAGCATAAGAGAGACAAATAATTTATTTATGCTGCCCAAAATGTCTAATTTGGAGGCATGTCGTGCTGTTAATTACTTAATTTCATTTTTTTTATCAGCAAGTTTACTTACTTTACTTATTTTTTATTATCAATCTATATTGTTTTTTCTTAATTGTTTTTATTATTAATAGTTAAGGTTAAAAATGATTTAATTATGTTGTTGTCCTTATGGTTAGATAACACCCTTGGGTGCTTACTCCTGATGTATAATGGGACAAGCCTAGAAAATCATCATCTTTTTTGGATATACTCTTTGTTCATACCCTATCCTTGAATTTTTCTCCCTAAAGTGGTTTTCCTAAAGAACAAAACTGCAGACTAAACATTTTTTTAATGATGAAAGATCACCCAAATGTTGGAGGATTGAAATATTAATTATCCAAGTATAAGTTAAAAAAAATCAATAAATAAAGATAAGAAATTTAAGTAATATAAAGAAAAATTTACAAAAAATATTGTTTTAAGATTTTTTGGATTGAAAAAGGTGTAATAATATCATAATTCATTAATGTTAAATCCTTACAAATAAGCATCAATTATATGACTATTTGTGTAAAAAAAAAATAGCAATTTAATCATAATTTCTAAGACTTACCGGCCCAACATATTTTTTAATTCAATGAAATATACTGCAAAGACCATGCTAACCCCAATTTTGGTCCACCCAACTTGTCACTTTTGGATAAATCTACGAACTACGTTCCAAAAGAAAAAGTAAAAAACTTTTAAAACATACATACATCGATCAATAGAAAGATTCTGCTATTACCCAATCTCGTTCTTTAAGTTGTTCAGCAGAAAAATGTTCCAATCCAACACACAACCACACTCTCGGTTATTTCTTCCTGCTGTGGAGAAAAACTGTGATGGATGCCCAAACTTTTGTAGCACTGGTAGTTGGTGTCACAGGGCTTACCGGGCTGAGCCTGGTCCAAGCCCTGAAGCAGCCCAACAGTCCTGGAGGCCCATGGAAAGTTTACGGCGCGGCCCGTAGGACCCCGCCAAGATGGTTCCCTCCTTCCACCATCGACCACTTCATCAGCTTTGACGCTATGGACTCTTCCGACACACGCGCCAAGCTTTTCCCCATTGCAACTGAAGTCACGCACCTGTTCTGGATTACCTTTCAGATTCATGCAGAGGAAGAAGTCAACATCAGAGTCAACAAAACCATGCTCCTCAACGTTCTCACCGCCCTCAAATCTTGCAACTCTTCAAAGCTTGCCCATGTCACGCTCCAAACCGGCACCAAACACTACATGGGTCCAATTTTCGATCCCCTTCATTCCACCCAACTCATCTCCCACGACCCACCCTTTCGTGAGAACATGGCGCGCCTCCCTTACCCCAACTTCTACTACGCGCTCGAAGATCTTGTTGCATCCTACGCGCCGTCGTTGACGTACTCAGTGCACCGCTCCTCTATTATAATAGGAGCGTCATCAAGGAGTGTCCACAACGCGCTGTTCACGCTAGCAGCTTACGCCCTAATCTGTCGCCACACAGGATTGGCGTTTCGGTATCCGGGAACGAAGTACACGTGGGAGCATTTCTGTGACATGACCGACGCCGGAGTGTTGGCGCAGCAGCACGTGTGGGCTGCGGTTACCCCTGAGGCTAAAAATCAGGCCTTCAATTGCACTAACGGCGACGTTTTCACGTGGAAGAGCATCTGGAAGTTACTCTCTGAACTTTTCGATGTGGAGTTCGTGGCGTTTGACGAAACGCAAGCCTTGGATTTGGTGGAGGTGATGCGTGATAAGGGTACCGTTTGGAAGGAGATCGTGGAGAAATACGAGCTTGAGAAAACCATATTGGAGGACATAACCTGCTATGAAGCCCTCCAAACAGTGCTGCATTTTGAGTTTCAACATGTGTCTAGCATGAACAAGAGTAGGGAATATGGGTTTGGGGGGCATGTTGATACCTTCAAGAGTATCAAATTTTGGGTGGAGAAACTAAGACAGATGAAGATCATACCATCATATCAACAATGAACTTTATATTTTCTGTGGTTTTAATTTCTAAGATAACTGTTGTAACAAAGTCTGTTTTATTCACTATTTTTTTTATGAAAATGTTTAAGTTATATATTATTTGAACGATTTTATAGTGATAGTACAATTTCAATACAAACTAATGTAATTAAAGTTGTATAATAGAAGTCGTACAATATAAGTCATGTAAATGATGGCACCATTTCACTTAAAGTTATTAAAGTGTTATACAATTTATATTTAACGAAATTGAAAAAGTCATACGGATGAGGTATGACTTCCACGTGGAGGCTTTCTCTAAACTCGACTCTTACTTTAAAATCGTTCATAACCTATTTTTGTAATTTTTTTTACCTAAAATTGTAATTTGTCAAAAAAATTGAACTATTTTCTTGCGAAATTCATTACAAGAAAAACGAGTTTTAACAGAGGTTATTTAGCGAAATCTAATATAATATAATTCGAGGAATTGATTTAATTAACAGAATTTTTTTAACATTCGTTAAGTTCCAAAGGTTATTCTAAAATCTTAGCAAAACAATAAATATTTTTTTAATATTCATTAAATTTTAAATATTTATTTTAAAATCTCGGCAAAATAATGAAGGTTTTTTTAACCTTTGTTAAATTCCAAAGGTTTATTCTAAAACCTCAGCAAAATAACGTAGGTTTTTTTTAACTTTCGTTAAATTCCAAAGATTTATTCTAAAACCTTAGCAAAATAACGAAGGTCTTTTTAACTTTCAATAAGTTTCAAAGGTTTGTTCTACAACCTCAGCAAATTAACGGAAGTCTTTAACCTTTGTTATGTTTCAAATGTTTATTCTAAAATCTCAACAAAATAATGAAAGTTTTTTTAACCTTCATTAAATTCCAAAGATTTATTGTAAAACCTCAATAAAACACTCCAGATTTTCAAACTTCAATAAATAAATATAATTAAATCTATTTATAAATAAATAGTTAAAAACAATATATTTTATAACTAAATTCTTTAAAATTTTGAAAGTGTAACTTTACATTATAAATAAGTTTTCTAAAGTTTCAAAAATTTATTTTAAAAACTTAGGAAAATAACCTTGGATAATAAGTATTTCAAGAACTAATATTGGATAATAAGTATTTCAACACTATTTGCATATTTCTTATGATTGATGGTAGTTGGTTTATATAATTTCTAGTTTTTTTTGTTACGAGCTCATACTTTCAAAAACCTGACTTATTTTGTTTTAACTTTTGATGTATGTATATTTTATGTTCAATTTTTGTTTTAGTTATAATTGTTAATATTTAATTCTCATAATTTTGAAATATTTTAAATTAAGGTCTTTATTTTAAAATGCATCTAATAATTAATTTACTGTGAAAGTGAGAAGTAATAAAGTTAATTTCTCCTCGTAATATGTTCTTGCAATCTTTGAAGCTCACATCTGACAAATAATGCAATTATTTAGGATATATAAAGTAATGATAAACACCAATTGTTGTTGAGCTAGGTAACAATGACTTGTGACCCAAGTTCGGATAGTAAGGTGATGGAAGAAGCAATATTGGAGTAAGAAGAAGATAGTGTCTTATTTAGTATTTCTTATCCTAAGATATAATAGACATAAGTGTGGTTGAATTTTGATTCCTTGTTAGGATTGCTGTCGGTGGCCATTGAGCTTGTGCCGAAGAGCAGTGTGTCTACGGTGGAAGAGAGAAGTCAGGAGGATTGTTAAAGATGGTGGAAAATGGGGTTGAATGTTATTTCAAACAACAAGTCATTTTACAGAAATTTTGAAACTTATGGTATTTTACGGAGTTCTTAAACTGATGTTATTTAACGAAGGTTTTGAAACCCATGGTATTTTATGGAGGTTTTTAAACCCATGGTATTTAAAAAGGCTTCCAAAAGACTTTTTCTGAGGTTTAAAAAAACCATGGGAACATGTTCTCCAAGGATGGTTTAGAAGGGGTAAATTGCAACCCTGGGTAAATGGCTTAATAGAGTTTTTAACCTTGGATAATGTAAAAATAAACCCCCATTAAGACTATTTTTTTCTTGTAGTGAGCCAACAAAGTCTCTATGTCTTCTACATTATCAACATTATAGTGAGAGGTAACATATGTTATACACTAACTTATTCTTCTGACAAACCATCAAGAATAACTTCAATATTTTCTTTAGACAAGGGAGAAGCTCCAATGGCAGCTAAAGACGAGAAAGAAGCTCCAATGGCAACCAAAGTATCAATGTTTGATGTCAAGAAAACTTGTTGCCTTACCACGTGATAAAGACTATTATTGTTATTAGTTGTTCGTCAATTCCAGTTAAAAAAATTCTATATAAAAATTTATCACTAGTATTTTATATATGTATTATCTATATCTATAAATTGGATATAGATAGATAAGACAAAACTAAAGTTATTGATCATTAAATACAATTCAATTAAGATGTTATATAAAAGTAAATTAGATTTCTTTGATTTTTTTATTTCATAATAAAAATATTATGAATCTAGATTTTTTTTATCAACAAAGAATAACTAAATAAAAGGAAGTACTTGGGATGTCCCAACGCATATACAAAATCAGACTTGAGGTAAATATTAACAAGTTGACCCAGGGCAACCAACCAACAAAAGTAAGAGAACAAGCTTGTAAATACTTAAAAATGCAAAAATATAACGTGAAACAAATCCCCTTCATAAGTTTTTCGGATTACACCATCCCCCAATTTACCAAAACATTGAATCATAGCAAAAATTCCAAACCAAAACCAAACAAAACACAGAAACTCCAACATTTGTTTGGATTACCACCCAAATAGAGTTGCACCGGTGATGGACTTTATTTATTGAAGCAGCTACAAAAATCTTCTAAACAAGTTGTCTTCCTCCATATTAGCTTTGTCTATTTTTCTTCTTTGTCAAAGGTGAACCTTGTTGGGAAAAACGGGTAATTTTCCCACTAAAACAAAACCCTAACAGAGCTACCCGACAAATAATATTGAATAAATAAAGCGGAATAATAAAAGAGATAAAGAAGAAAAAAACACACCCGAAAATTGTTAACGGAGTTCGGCCTGTTTAGCCTAATCTCCGAGCACAGCAAAAACAACTCCCTTTTATTATTATGAGAGAAGATATTACAAATTGGGATATATAACAGTGAAGGAGGAGCGTTTAATTTATAACCCTCAAACCTCCTTCCCAAACAATGAACCCATCGATGTGGGACTTGGGATTAAGCCAAAATCAACAAATCTCCACCTTGGCTTAATTTCAAGTCCCACCTAAAACAAATCTTCTCAAAACATAACAAAAACAAACTTTACAGTGCTTCAAATTTGCGCCTCCGGGCGCCAACTTCAAATGTGCAAGATATTAACCAAGTCTAAACAGTGTTCAAACTTGGTCCTTGTAACCACCTTGGTGAGCATATCTGCAGGATTCTCCGTAGTGTGAATCTTCTGGAGAACAATCTCCTCTTCTTCGAGAATCTCACGCACAAAGTGATAGCGAACATCAATGTGCTTCGTCCGTGCATGAAAGACTTGATTCTTTGCTAAATGAATAGCACTCTGACTGTCAGAATATAACTCAAGTTGTTTCTGACCAACTCCCAAGTCTTTAAGCAATCCATGAAGCCAAATTGCTTCCTTCACAGCCTCTGTAATCGCCATATACTCTGCCTCTGTCGTAGACAAAGCCACCGTAGACTGCAAGGTAGACTTCCAACTAACTGGCGCTTTTGCTAAAGTAAACATATAGCCAGTTGTAGACCGTCGCTTATCCAAATTACCTGCATAATCAGAATCACAATATCCAACTATGCATTGACCAAGTGATTCATCTTGCTCAAATGCCAATCCAACATCTAAGGTATTTTGGAGGTACCGTAGAATCCATCTCATAGCTTGCCAATGACCCTTGCCCGGATCATGCATGTACCTGCTAACAACACTCACAGCCTGTGAAATATCTGGTCTTGTACACACCATTGCATACATCAAGCTTCCAACCGCATTTGCATATGGGACTTTCGCCATGTATTCTCGTTCTTCATCAGTCGTCAGAGATAAACGGCTACTCAATTTCAAATGAGGAGCAAGTGGGGTACTTACAGGTTTTGTATCTTCGTGTATACCAAAACGTTGTAGTACCTTCTGCAAATACTGCTTTTGTGACAGCCAAAGTTTTCCCCTCTCCCTGTCCCTGTTTATCTCCATGCCGAGAATCTTCTTGGCTTCCCCCAAATCCTTCATCTCGAACTCTTTACTCAACTGAGCCTTTAACCTGTCAATCTCAACTTGACTCTTTGCTGCAATCAGCATATCATCAACATATAAGAGTAAGTAAATGTAGGAACCATCTTCAAGTCTGCGCAAATACACACAGTGGTCATATTTGCTTCTCTTGTACTTCTGATCCTTCATGAACTTATCAAATCGTTTGTACCACTGTCTCGGAGATTGTTTCAGTCCGTACAACGATTTGCTAAGTTTACAAACCCAATCTTCTTTACCATCAACCTTGTATCCTTCTGGTTGAGTCATATAGATTTCCTCATTCAAATCACCGTGTAGGAACGCGGTCTTTACATCAAGTTGAGCAAGCTCCAAATTCAACTGTGCTACCAAGGCCAACAAAATTCGAATGGAGGAATGTTTAACAACTGGAGAAAATACCTCATTATAATCAATTCCCTCCCTCTGAGCAAAGCCTTTAGCAACCAACCTTGCCTTGTAGCGAACATCTTCTTTATTAGGAAATCCTTCTTTCTTTGCAAATACCCATTTGCACCCAATTGCCTTCTTACCTTTTGGTAATTGTGCCAGCTTCCACGTCTTGTTCTTCTTCAAAGACTGCATCTCCTCTTCCATTGCACCTGCCCAATTACCACTCTCTGAACTCAGAATGGCTTCTGGGTAAGTGGATGGAATGTCATCAACAACTGGAAGTGCATAGGCAACCATATCCATGAAATGAGCAGGCTTCTGAATATCTCGTCTCTGTCTTCTAACTGCAATTGGCGCTGATTGCTGTTGAGATTCTTGGGTAGGAACCTCTTCCTCATCTGACTCTTCTTCTGCCATAGGAGAGTCACTTGTGGTATTTCGTGTTGGGATCACCACTGTAGGCTCAAACTCCACCTGCTTCCGGGCACACTCCACCTGTTGCGGAGTACTATCAGCTCCTTCTGGATTTACCTTCTTTAACATGGCAGATTCATCAAAGGTAACATCCCTGCTGATAATCGTCTTCTTTGCCTCTAGACACCACAAACGGTATCCCTTCACTCCAGGACTAAAGCCCATGAAAAGAGCCTTCTTTGCCCGTGGATCCAACTTTGATTCAATCACATGATAATATGCAATAGAACCAAAAACATGCAAAGAATCATAATCAGTTGCAGGTTTTCCAAACCATACCTCTAACGGGGTTTTGCCATCTATAACAGATGATGGCAAACGATTGACGAGATGTTGAGCGTATGTCACAGTCTCAGCCCAAAACTCTCTGCCTAACTCAGCATTAGACAACATACAACGAACTTTCTCCACAAGTGTCTTGTTCATACGCTCTGACACCCCATTCTGCTGTGGTGTTTTTCTAACAGTGAAGTGTCGAACTATGCCACAATCTTGGCATACCTTCAGGAACGGATCACTCTTGTATTCTCCTCCATTGTCTGTTCGGAGAACCTTAATCTTCCTTCCTGTCTGGTTTTCAACTTCAGCTTTCCACTTGAGGAAAATTTCAAGCACATCATTTTTGTTCTTCATAGTAAACACCCAAACTCTCCTGGAAAAATCATCCACAAAAGTGACAAATAATGCCTACCTCCGATTGACGGAGTCTTGGCAGGTCCCCACACATCTGAATGCACATAATCAAGAATACCCTTGGTATTGTGAATTGCAGTGCCAAACTTCACTCTTCGTTGTTTTCCCAGAACACAATGCTCACAAAATTCAAGTTTGCAAGTCTTCGTACCTTTCAACAGTCCCTGCTTGGCAAGAATTTGCAAGGATTTCTCTCCAGCATGTCCCAACCTCATATGCCACAGCTTCGTTGCCTCAGCATCCTTCTTAGTGCTAGAAGTTGTTGCCGCTACTGTCCCCACCACTGTACTACCTTGGTAGTAATACAGATTGTTCTTCCTCACACCTTTCATCATCACCAGTGCTCCTGAAGTTGCTTTAAGAATTCCATCTCGCATCGTCACAACTAGGCCTTTAGATTCTAAAGCCCCCAATGAGATGAGATTCTTCTTCAACTTTGGCACGTACCGTACATCCCGCAAAATTCTGGTGGATCCATCATGATTCCGCAACTTGATTGAACCTATCCCGACTGTCTTACATGGATTATCATTACCCATGTAAACAACCCCGCCATCGAGTTCTTGAAAATCAAAGAACCATTCCCGAATGGGACACATATGATAGGTACAACCTGAATCCAATATCCACTCATCTAGATGCAATGATGCTGAAAGCGAGACAATCAACACATCACTTTTGCTTTCTGCAACATTTGCATCTTGCAGAGTCTTCCCTTCTTGATCTTTATTTGCCATTACAGATTCACAATATAATATTCAATATTACAAATAATTTCAAACAACCCAAGGGCGAACCTTCGGCTCTTGATACCACTTGTTGGGAAAAACGTGTAATTTTCCCACTAAAACAAAACCCTAAAAGAGCTACCCGACAAATAATATTGAATAAATAAAGCGGAATAATAAAAGAGATAAAGAAGAAAAAAACACACCCGAAAATTGTTAACGGAGTTCGGCCTGTTTAGCCTAATCTCCGAGCACAGCAAAAACAACTCCCTTTTATTATTATGAGAGAAGATATTACAAATTGGGATATATAACAGTGAAGGAGGAGCGTTTAATTTATAACCCTCAAACCTCCTTCCCAAACAATGAACCCACCGATGTGGGACTTGGGATTAAGCCAAAATCAACAAACCTCATACCTATTATATGTTGTTGTGTAGTTATGCTTCCCATTGCTTGTGATGGAAAAACAAATAAGATGTGATGGTCAAGTAGAAAGAGATGAGATAAATATAAGTGAAATGCCCCTACACATGCTCAAAACAAAGACCTTTCATAGCCTTTTAGCTTATAAGGTCAAAAAGCTAAAAATGATGGAGCAACATACAAATACATGCAAAAAAAAAAGCTTATTAACTGTAACTATGTAGTGTAACAAGAATGAGCCCTTTCCTTCATAACACCTCCAATCGATGGCCCTTGGCACCTCAAAACCCCTCTTTATCCTAAAGATTTTAAACACAAGGGAGGACATTGACACTAATTAGAAAAATAGAAGTTAACTCTAAGGTTCTTGTTTTTCATCCATAGCCAGACTTCTAATTGTGCCAGACTCCAAATCTCCTTAGCATCTACCTTGTCCTTATTGATGATAGCCCTATTTCTACGCTTCTATATTCCTCATACGATTGTTATCTAGACCCATTTGCATACCTTATTTTATTTCCAACTTAACTCCATAAAGTAGAAATTTGGTAGTTTACCTTAGATTGGTTATGATACACTGATTAGACCCCTACCCATCTATCACACGATTCTGAAACCTTCATTGCTATTTTACATGTGAATAGGACGTGGTTAGTTGATTACTCCTCTTCCTTGCATAATACACATAAAGTATTCCCCACCATAACACTCTTATATGCTAAGTTTAATGTTTTTGGTATCCTATTCAACAACACCCTCCACCCAAAATGTATTGCTTTCGGTCCTGCTTTCATTGACCACAAATATTTGAATACCCCATTTGCTACGACAGTCTGATTAGAATGTAGAATATGATGCTCATCTCACTAAAAATCTCAATTCTATATTGACTTTCCATAACCATTTATCCTTAAAATTATGTTTTAACTTATGCCCAAAAAGTGACTTCATTGGTTCTTTCTCTTGTTCTAATTCCCCTACTCACCTTCCTCTTAGATAGGTTTCATACCCAAATATTCTCCCTCCACTCACCCAAATCCTTGACAAATTTGCTTTTATCTTCTTATAGTGTGTATAGCCTTGTGAATTGGATAAGTTCAAAAAAAAGAAGGATTATGGAGATTCTTATGTTATTTGATTTATTTATTTTTACTTTTATTTATAAATCTTTATTTTCATTTTTATCATATGTGTATAATGTAATAAAGATGAAAATTATAATTAAAAAACTAAAATAACTTTTATTTTATTAAAGAACAAAAATGTTTGTTATGTTTAATATATTTAGTTTGGTCTGTATTTGAATTGACTCTATCCTTTATTTAAGTAGTTTTGTTTTAAGAAATTGCCAAGTTATGATAGAGTAGTCTTTCTTTAGATTGCGTAGTTGCAATTTGATCTTTTTCACCTTGGCACAAGATTGAGTCATGTAATACTTATATGTTGAACTAGATGCTTTGATGCCTTCAAATCTATGTGAAAAGCTTGAAGACCTTGCTACTGGTGTGTGTGTGTTGTCTAGAAGTTTTTAAAGTTGTTAATTCACTTCTTAAGATGATCCGAGTTCATTTGAATCTTTATCTTTTTGAAAATATGGATTTTTTAAAAGGCTATGAAATTTCAACTTGTTGAAATGTCGAAAAAACATGTTGTTTAACACTTAGTGGTTTTTAAAATGATTTGGAAAAACTTTGCTTTGCTTCTGTCCTTGTTGTCAAACAGAAATAATCGATTATTTTGATAAAACAACTAGTTGTTTTTATGAAAATCATAACAGAAAATTTATTTCAATCGATTGTTTTGCAAAACAACCTGTTGTTTTCATGACAGAATTCTGTTATGTGTTTTAAAATGTTTTAAATGCTTCCAACCTAGTTTTTTATTTAACAGCTTTGACCAATTGATTGAGGTTATATAAAGGTTGTTTAAAATTCTTTTGAATTAACTAAGAAAGAGAGACTACTAAAAATGTTTTTCAAGAATTCAAAAACTTTGGATCATCTCTAGTGTGTGGAATGGGATTGGGTTTTGTATTCTTTTGAACTTACGCTTTGTATACCCAGGTGTATTCTATTCTCTTATTCTTGAACATTGTATTTTTGTGTGTTCGTGTGTAAGGCAGTTTCAGAAAGGTGTTTCTGGAAACTGTGGTGTTTGCTAAAAAAGAATGGTGTGTTCTTGAGGGGTTCAAGATCATCACTCTTGGTGTGTGGTTTATAATTTTGGTTTGATTACATAGTGAATTCTTAGTGGTTAGTTGAGGACTGAATGTAGCTCTTATTTAAGAGTGAACTAATATAAACATCTTGTGTGGTTCTCTCTATCTCCACTCTTATAATCTGTTTTAACTTGATTTCATATTCTGCTGGTATAAACAACCGGTTGTTTCGTGAAAACAATAGGTTGATTTTATGAAAATAACCTTAAAACAAAAAATTTATTGAGTTAAATAGAAAAACAATTGGTTGATTATTCAGAGCTTTTCACTCTACCTTCAAACTTTGCGAAAATCTTGCGAAAGCAATTCACCCCCCTCTTGTTTAGGCCTCTAATTTTAACAAATGGCATCAGGAGTCGAGTTCTTGTTAGTTACTCTAGTTTCGATCCTAAAACCTTTTTTAAATGGCTGAAAAACTACCATTTGGGGAGGGTGCTTCCATAAACAGTCCACCTTTGTTTTATGGATTGAATTATCAATTTTGGAAGGTCAAAATGAAATTTTTTGTTAAATCAGTTGATAGAGGAATCTGGCATGCTATCACAAATGGTCATTTCATTCCTAAGGCTGAAAAAGATAAAGTTTTTATTGAAAAACCTTGGTGTGAATGGACAGTGAAAGCAAGAGAGCTCAATATGATTGCTTGCCAAGAATATTATCACTTTTGCTTTGAATTGTGATGAGTTTTCCAGGGTCTCTCAATGTGCATCTGCAAAGGAGATATAAGACATCTTTGAGGTTACCCATGAAGGCACAACTAGTGTGAAGAGGGCAAGGAAGCATGCCTTGATCCAAGAATATGAAATGTTCAGGATGCTTGAAGGGGAAACCATCTCGGATGTGCAAAAAAGATTCACCCACATAGTGAATCGCCTCATTAGCCTTGGCAAGATATTTGAAAGGGAGGAGTTGAACATCAAGATCCTCAAATGCTTGGATTGATCTTGGCAACCAAAGTTCACTGCAATTTTAGAATCCAAGGATTTTACTACATTGACCACAACCTCCTTGTTTGGAAAGCTAAGGGAGCACGAGCTTGAGATGAACCGGCTAAAATGACCAAGAAAATGAAGAAAAGCATGTAAGGAGCATTACTTTAAGAGTTGTTGGTCATAAGGATGGTCAAAACTCAAGTGAGTGTAGTGATTGTGAAACTCTCAACTTGCTCACAAGGAATTTTGGCAAGTTCTTGAAGAAAAATAGTCGGACCAAGAATCAACCATCAAACAAGTATAATAATAAGAAAGTGAATGAATTTAATTCTACAAACTATACTTGTTTTGGATGTGGTAAACACGGTCATATCAAGGTCGATTGTCTAAAAAATGAGAGTAAAGAGAGAGGGGCAATCAAGAAGTTTGGAAAGAAAGGCAAAGGAAGAAGAGCTACATAACCTTGCAAGAAGATCATCACTCTTGGTGTGTGGTTTGTAATCTAGGTTTGATTACATAGTGAATTCTCAGTGGTTAGCTGAGGACTAGATGTAGCTTTTGGTTAAGAGTGAACCAGTATAAACATCTTGTGTGATTTTGTCTATCTTTATTCTCATAATCTGTTTTAACTATTTCATATTCTGCTGGTATAAACAACCGGTTGTTTCGTGAAAACAACAGGTTGATTTTCTGGAAAGAACCTTAAAACAAAAAATTTATTGAGTTGAACAAAAAATTAATTGGTTGATTTTTCAGAGCTTTTCACCCTACTTTCAAACTTTGTGAAAATCTTGTGAAAACAATTCACTCCCCTCTTGTTTAGGCCTCTAATTCTAACATTTTTTAGTTTGGACCAAATTTGGAAAGATGAATCAAGATCCACAATCTTGGTTAGTGCAACTGTAGTTTGAGCTTGTTCACCTTGGCACAAGATTGAGTCGTGTAATACGTCTTAAGTTTAAGCCAAATTTGGAAAGATGAATCAAGATCCACTATCTTGGTGAGTATGGGAGTTGTCATTGATGCTAGGAGTCATGAAATCTTCTTCATGATTGAGAAATACAGGATTGATAGTATGAGTAGTAACGTCAACAACTCTGTGAGTGGTAATGTCAACAACTATAAGATACTGAGGTGGTGTTGAAGAATCCTCCATGAATACGGAGAGTTGAAGACATCTCATAGTAGCAATGACTTGTTGTAATAGATGTATTGGATGTATGTGGAGTAAAGGAAGAGGATGCACAAAAATTGTTATAGATAAGATAATAGAAAAGGTGGTAGACATGATAACAACAAAAGGCTAATAATATTAACCTCTTGATACACGTGATGGTACTAAAAAAGAGAAGGAAAAGAGAGAGAAAACTATTCAAACCAAATATTACAGAAAAAACTTTCCTCAACTAATGAGCGCGCACACACACACATATAACATGCATAAAAGAGCAAACATGTACAATAGTTGTGTATGATACATCATTTAACAAAGTAATCCAACTCTATGAGAAAACATTTAAATTGTAAAAAAAAAAACATCCATTTGAGATTTTTTCACTGGTGTAGAAAGACAAAACGAGTGCGGCTATTTTAAATTTATAAGGGCGGTTGTATAGCCGCATTTGATCAGCACACACTTGTATATCGAAAAGATAAGAGTGCGGCTATATAGCCGCACTTGTAAATACCATTTATTAGTGCGGCTATTTCTTATAGCCGCACTTGTATATGCCAAAACATTAAAAAAAATTCAAAAAATTTAAAACATCGCCAATCTTGTGTGAAGGCAACATTGATGAAGAGTGGCTCGGGAGCGCCAGCAACGCGGTGGCAGTGGAAGCAGTGGCGGACAGGGAAGCAGCGACGGAGCAAACCAAAAAACCCACAAGAACCCACGAAGGCAATGAAAGAGTATTGAGCAATGCAAGAAACCAAACAATGTAAGAAAAATGAAAAAGATTTATCAGCGGTGGCGGATAGGGAAGCAACGAATGCTAACCAATGAAATAGTGCTTCGAGACCACCAATGCAAGGAAAAAAACATATATAAGAAAAACGAAAACATCTATGCATATATTTGTGAAGATGAAGAGGAAGAAAAAGAGCTCAAGAAACTTACATTGGCATAAATGGAATCCAGATGCAGTAGAAGGAGATGAACTTAGAGCGTAAACGTGAAACTAAAGCAAAGACGAGAAAGAAAGTATGAAATTGTGTGGTGCACTTCAAAATTTAGGGTAAAAAAGGATTTACGAATGCGGCTAAAGGTAAAACCGCATTTGTAAATCAAAACGCTTTGATTTACAAGTGCGATTATACAAATAGCCGCATTCGTAAATCAAGCGCTTTGATTTACAAGTGCGGCTATACAAATAACCGCATTCGTAAATTAAGTGCTTTGATTTACAAGTGCGGCTATAGAAATAGCCGCATTCGTAAATCAAAATAATTTCAAAAAAGCCACCGCATTTTTTACGAAAACGGGTAGCGCAAAAGCCGCACTAAATAAAGAGTACCCTTTTCTTCTTTTTGCACTAGTGTTTTCTGCTCTAAAATAATACAAATGAGTAAACATTATTGCCAACATTGCCAACATAGACATGATTTCTTGTTATCTTGCAATAATTATAGTTTTGTCTAATTAAAGTAAAAAAAAAAACTATTTAGTGAAATATAATTATATGGTACCTTCTTATAAAATTAATTTAATAACAACAAAAAGTATCTATATACATTTTTACTATTTCATCTCACAAATTATAGTTTGAATATAATATACAACAAGGTGGTGCAGTGAGTCTACAATCCACATAAGTCGTAGAACTTGTGTTGATATATATATCAACATCTTCAAATCATTATGGTCGTTAAAGGTCTTACCAAATGCACTGTATTTAGGGTGGAGGATTTTATTGGATAAGATCTACAAAGGTTAATCTTCTAAAAATAAGTATCCACACTACAAGAAAATCATGAAATAGAAACCAATTTTAGAGACAAAAAATACTTAGTTGTTATACTGACTAAATTAGAGAGCATTTTAGAAACTAAAAAAAAAATTGGTTTCTAAATTAGTTTCTATTATTTTTAAATAGTTTCTAAAGTGGTATCTAATTAGCTACCAAGGTTTTAACTACCAATTATTTAGATTCTAAATTTGGTAGCAAAAACCTTGGTTGTTAATTAGATACCAATTTAGAAACCATTTAACAATAATAGAAACTAATTTAGAAACCAAAAATATTTTTAGTCTCTAAAGTGGTCTCTAATTTAATCACTATAACAACTAATTATTTTTTATGTCTAAAATTAGTTTCTATTTCATGATTTTCTTGTAGTGTCATGTAGCTAATAGTATGTGTGTCTTGTGTAATGAAGAAGAGCATACAATTATACATTTTTTCTTAATCTGTAATTAGGTGAATGCATCATAATCAATTGTGGGTCAACTATCAAGACTTTTTCTTAAGCATTATAAAAGAAAAGCAAAATGTAGTATGGAAGAGACTATGGATAGCAATAGTTTGGAATATCAGAAAACATAAAAATAGTATTATATTTAGGCAAGGCAAGATTGATACACAAGAAATATGGAGTATGACACAACAAAATGTTTGGTTATGGATGAAACATAAACTAACAATAGTTAAATTTTCCTATTTAGATTGATGTCAATGTCGAACACTATGCCTAAAAACACTATGAAAATTGGAACATATAGTCAAGTTACACCTTTTTTTTATCTTACGCACATGGAACTCTGTTATGCACGTACTGTTTATCCAAAGATGTGCAAATTATCTCTTTTCAGTTGTTATAATTGTTATGATAACTGTTATGCAAAGGTATGGTGTTCATTGTGCATGTTGCTCATTCATTAAGCATAATACATAGGAAGGAAAATGGTGCAAAGATGGATGAACGAGATAAAGTTTGGAGAATCTCTAGCAAACCACTACATTGTCATGCATATGGAAATGCAGGGCAAGGAACAATACAGGAGGCATTATGACTCAAAATTATCAGTGTGGTTAATTTGTCAACTTAAAAGATTGATGGTCAATGACATGTATAATTTGGCTTAGTACAACTATGTTTAAAGGAGTTGTCAATGCAGACTTATTATAGACCATAAGTAAGGTAGGTTAAACGTTTAAACTATAATTGTTGGATGTTTTAGTCATATGTATGGATAAAACCTTGAATGTTATACTCAGTGGGAGGAATGTAACTTCTGATGATTCAGGAATACCTATTGTTATTTTTATTTTGTGTACTGAATGTTTTTGGGTTTGAATATGTTGGACAAAGGAGAAGGATAATATCTTACTTTTCATTGTATATGAATTGGAACATTTCTTAAATTTCCACTTAATTTAATATTTTTTTGTTGATATAACAATAGAATCTTGTGTTACTTAATCTAACATTTTATTAAGGGTGGGAAAAAAATCTAGTTAGGTCAATTTGATTCAATTTTTTCATTGCTCTGGTCCATTATAAATCTCTTTATTTAAATTTAGTTTTTATTTTGATCCAAATTTTATATTTTTTCCAAATCAAATATCCATTTTATTTATACAAGTTTTAAAGATTGGAAAATCCAAATTTTCAAATCATATTACATTCCACTCTGGATCTGAAAAGTTAGAAACACTTTTTCTCTGTCCACCACCTCTAGCAAAACGCAACCAAAACGAAGCATTCTCTCTCCACCGCCTTCGGCAAATCGATTTCGTTGTAGCCTATAGTCTATTTTTTTTTTCGATTTCGAAGCACTCTTTCTCCACCACAACCTATAGTCTAATTTTTTCCGATTTTGAAGCTGTCTTTGTCCCCCTCTTCACCACCTCCAACAAAAGCAACTTACAGGTAGGTTTCACTCATATTTGTTTTCATTTGTTATTTCTCTTTGAGATTTGGTTCCTAATGTTAATTATATCATGTGTTGTTTCCCCATTTAGGTATGTTTTTGCTTATATCAATAATCATTTAGAGTTATTTTTTCAACTCATTGTTCCTTCTATGTTTGCTATAGTTTATCCAAATATGAGTCATCTCATCAGTTCCAAACCAAGAAAAAGTGTCAACAACAACAAAATGGTGAACTGGGTCTTTGGCAGAGTTGGTTTAAGTTTTTAGTACCAGTAAGAGGTAAGTGTTAATATGGTAAATGTTCTAATGATATAAAACTTTAATTCAAAACCTTATGAAAATTCCTTAGATAGTTTAATATTATATTGGTATGAGCTTCATTTAGATGTTCTGATAAATCGTTTTATACTACTGCATGCATGATTCATTTTAGTAGCTCATAAGTTATTGATGAACATGAAAAGTTGGTTCATTAAACATTTACACATTTATAGAGTGTTTATTTGTTTGAGTAACTATTCCCTTGCTGCAAAATAAACAGATGGGAAACTAATTCCAAGCTTACTGGAGATTGGAGAGTTATATAGTCGCAGTTTATCTGTTCTGCATATTTGGATGTTCGTAGTCTCCACTATTATGGGTTTTCATGTTGATTCACCGTGAGATTGTAATATATCACATCATATGAATATCCATTAGATACGTTATTTTTTGTCTCTTCTTTTATCACATCATATGAATATCCATTAGATACGTTATTTTTTGTCTCTTCTTTTCCATAAAACGAACCCCATGTAATTTCAATTTGGTGTTAGAGTTCTACCATCCTCCCCTTGACCTAATATCATCACTATTTTGTTGTTGCCTACTGTGTATCTAACATTTGAAACTCCTTTCACAATTTCTTTGTTCTGTTACTTGAATTTATTTATTTTTGACCTTTTGACTCTGGTTATGCTTATGCATCACTTAACTTTTTGTTCCAACCCCATGTATTACTGCTATTTAGAGCTTATTTGGGTGTTGAATTTGATTTAATGTTTAGCTTTATAGTTGTGTAGTTGTTGTCTTTTCTTCTAGCCTAAATCAGTTTTCCACTTTTCATACATGTTTCACTGCAAGAAAATCATTAAATAACAACAAAATTTAGAGCAAAAAATAATTAGTCATTATATCGACTACATCAGATACCATTTTAGAGACTAAAAAATTATTGGTATTTAAAGTGATTTCTATTATTGACAAAAATTTATAAAATGGTTTCTAAATTGGTATCAAAATTAGCTACCAAGATTTTAGCTACTAATATTTTAGATTATAAATTAGTCTCTAAAAGACTAATAGAGACTAATTTAGAATATAAAGTAGTAAGTAACTAAAACATTGGTATCTAATAGTTAACTACCAATTTAGAAACTATTTAATAAATTTTTATTAATAATAGAAACTACTTTAGATACCAATAAATTTTTTAGTTTATAAAATGGTTTCTAATTTAGTCAAATAGTAACTAAATATTTTGGTCTCTAAAATTAGTTCCTATTTAATTATTTTCTTGTAATGTTTTTAAAGGTGTTTGTTTAGTACTCTCGAGGTGCGACAAGTAGTGATGCATCGGTAAAGATCTGTCAAGTGTGAGGAAATAATAGGATGTGACCTTGGTCAACTAGTGAACCCGAGATTTTTGAATCATGCTCTCTCGTCAACTAGTGAATTGAGAATTTGTTAGCTATGCTCTCTGGTTAACTAGTAAACCTAGGATTTTTTAGCCATGTGTAGCCTTTAAAACGACAATTCAAATCCAGTTATTGAAATGATGGCTTTATTAAGTAAAAAGGTGACCTCATTAAAAACCCTTGAAAAAAACAAGAAAAACTCAAGGGAAAATAGTGTCGTGTCACACGAAAAAGTCAGAAATTTTCCAAGACTTAAAAAGCGTAAACTCGTGCAAAAGTGCAATAGAATTGTTTAACCATAATAAAGACGTAGACTTGCCACGTTCTAGGTTTAAGGCACTAACTCGTTGTTAAGAGTCTTCAATTGATACGCTTTGTTGTCGAGGACTTGGCGTATTGATAAATGCTATAATTCAATAATATTTCATACAAAAAGTTAGACATTTATGGACTTTAATTGATAAAATAATTATAATTCAACCTCTAATTTAGGACTTTGAACCTTTTTAAATATTTTTGGATTATGAGATGAATAAGAATGATTTATTCTCAATTTTGTGCTATTTTTAGGCATTTAAGGAGAGATGAAGCAAAAGGATATATTATGAATATGTCACATAGTCCAAGCTCAATTAGGTTAAATAGAAGGCATGAGACATAACCCAAGGCATCATTGGGAGGAACCAAAGGAAGGAAACCCAAAAGGAGGCAACCGTCAAAGCGAAACATTATGGATCTTCCTTTCTTTTTGTTCATGCTTGTAATAGCCACCATGAGTGACCAATTCTTTTCTTTTGGATTGGGAGTAATTTGTTCAAACTCTTTTGTATTGATGTGATATTTATCTATAATATTCAGTTCTTGATTGATGATTGATATTATCATTTTATTCTTAAAGCTTGAAATTACTCCTGACTTTAACCCTTAGATTTGACTGGAAAGTACTTCTGAGCATCTAACCCAAATGATTATGCTTAACATATTTGAATGCTAGGAATAAATTTAAAATGTTAATTGTTTTATAACATGTTGTGAGTTTATTTTTAGATGTTTTCATATATGGTGACACTTTTACTTAAGATTGAGATTTTAACCATTAATGGTGAGGATCTAAGGAAGATTCCCACAGGACACGAACTTAACCAAGTGGTTAAGTAAGTGTGAAGGTTCACTTCATAGAGGCAAAGATGAAAAAACAAGATATGGTGAAGATGAGATGCAATTGCGGAATTGAAAATGGGCACAAGGTTAACATCAATGGTGGCCATGGCCTCCCAAATGATGCACCATACTCATGATTGTTGATCAAGAGTGATTAAGTGCTTTGAAGAATCCAAATCCAAAATGTTTGATAAAAGGTTGGTGTTGGTGTTGTTGTTGTATTGATGTGATATTTATCTATAATATTCAGTTCTTGATTGATGATTGATATTATCATTTTATTCTTAAAGCTTGAAATTACTCCTGACTTTAACCCTTAGATTTGACTGGAAAGTACTTCTGAGCATCTAACCCAAATGATTATGCTTAACATATTTGAATGCTAGGAATAAATTTAAAATGTTAATTGTTTTATAACATGATGTGAGTTTATTTTTAGATGTTTTCATATATGGTGACACTTTTACTTAAGATTGAGATTTTAACCATTAATGGTGAGGATCTAAGGAAGATTCCCACAGGACACGAACTTAACCAAGTGGTTAAGTAAGTGTGAAGGTTCACTTCATAGAGGCAAAGATGAAAAAACAAGATATGGTGAAGATGAGATGCAATTGCGGAATTGAAAATGGGCACAAGGTTAACATCAATGGTGGCCATGGCCTCCCAAATGATGCACCATACTCATGATTGTTGATCAAGAGTGATTAAGTGCTTTGAAGAATCCAAATCCAAAATGTTTGATAAAAGGTTGGTGTTGGTGTTGTTGTTGTTTATGGGTGGGATCTGGGTAGAATAGAATGTGATCCACTCCTTTGCTGAATCTAAAATTGATGTGATTTAAAACCTTTTTGAAATCAAGTTTTTTTCCAACTAAGTGAAAAACAATCTGTTGTTTTGTCAAATCAACCTGTTGTTTTACTCTTAGAAGTTTTGAAATGGTTGAAAACTGTTTTAGTTTGGTTGACTTAACTGTCAAGCCAAACAATCGGTTGTTTCGTGGTTTGAACCGATTGTTTCTTTGAAAATCCTAACAGAATTCAGTTTTGAATGGTGAATCTACTTTAAATGTTTTTCAACTGAATACGCTCCTTCATTAATTACTTTGACCAATCTTTGGAAAATATAAATGGTTTGTTTATGTTTTCAAACAAAGAGAGAAAAGCAGTTTTGAGTTTTTCAGTTGTGAAAAGGTTGATTCTAAGATTTGAACATTCACATCAAGCTTTGGGTTTTCAAAGAGAGTGGAATACGATTGCAATTGTATTGATTTCAGATTGTACTGTGAACAAGTGTAATCCTTTCAAAACCTACTCTATTTCTGGTGTTGTGTTGCCAATGAGTGTTGTGTGTTCTTGAGGTGGTCAAGATGAATACTCTTGGTGTGTTTTGCCAAAGGTAGTGTGTTTCTTGAAGGGTTCAAGGTCACTACTTTGGTGGTTTGTGTTTTGTAATCTGGTTTGATTGCTTAGTGGATTAGCCAGTGGTATTCTGGGGACTGGATGTAGCTCTTGGCTTAAGAGTGAACCTGTACAAACTGTTGGTGTATCTCTCTCTTACTCTGAACTCATTTAATTTCTGTTATAAGCTTTGCTGATATAAACAACTGATTGTTTCGAAGAAATAACCGATTGTTTTTCTGTTGCTTTGCTGTTTTATTGCTTAAATTCTTGGCAAACTTGATTCCTGTTCTGGATTCACACAAAGAATTTTGTTAAACCTAAAAAAGTTTTCAAAAACCTCTCTTAAACAATTCACCCCCCCCCCCCTTCTCATTTAAGGCCATATATTCTAACAATTGGTATCAGAGCTTGGTATTTGAAAAATATTCAAGTTTGATCCTAAAATCTTTTTCCTATGGCTAAAAAACTACCTTTTGGGGAGTGTGCCTCAATTAACCGACCACCTTTGTTTTGTGGTTTGAATTATCAGTTTGGGAAGGTTGGAATGAAAATCTTTGTTGAATCTCTTGATAAAGGAATTTGGGATGCAATTGAAAATGGCCATTTTATTCCAAAATTTGAAAAAGATGGGTCTTCTATTAAAAAACCATGGTCCCAATGGACTGATGCTGGAAATAAAAAGGCCAAGTTTGATTGCATTGTAGAGAATATCATAACCTCTGCTTTGAACTCAGATGAATTTTTCAAGATCTCACAATGTGCATCTGCTAAGGAGATATGGGACACTCTAGAAGTCACCCATGAAGGAACAAATGATGTGAAGAGAGCAAGGAAACATATTCTAATACTAGAGTATGAGATGTTCAGAATGCTCAAAGGAGAATCAATTGCTGAAGTACAAAAGAGATTCACTCACATTATCAACCATCTAATGAGTCTTGGAAAAACCTTTGACAAAGAGGAGTTGAACATCAAGATTCTCAAGTATCTTGATAGATCTTGGCAAACTAAAGTCACGGCTATCTCCCAATCAAAGGACTTGACATCTTTGACTACAACCTCCTTGTTTGGAAAGCTTAGAGAACATGAGTTGGAGATGAATATACTCAATGTTCAAGAAAGTGAAGACAAGCATGTAAGGAACATTGCTTTGAAAGCTGCCAAGCACAAGAATGAGCAAGACTCAAGTGATGAAAGTGAGGAAGAAAATTTTAGCTTGTTGTCCAAAAAGTTCAGCAAATTCTTGAAGAGAAACCGCAACAAGGAATCCAACAAAGAAAGGTATGAAAACAAGAAAACTAGTGATTTCAATTCTAACAATTATACTTCCTTTGGTTGTGGAGAACAAGGGCATATAAAATCTGATTGCCCAAATAAAGAAGGCAAGGAAAAAAAGTCAAGCAATAAGGAAAAGAAAGGGAAATAAAAAAGAGCCTGTATTGCTTGGGATGAAAATGAAGTTTCTTCATCAAGCTCCTCATCAAGTGAAGATGAAAAAGCCAATCTGTGTTTAATGGCAGAAGGAGATGATGATTCAAGTAGCTCAAGCTGTGTAAGTTCTTGTGCCTCCTTAAATGCTGAAAACTATAGTCAATTACTTCAAGCTTTTAAAGAAACTCATGAAGAAGCTACCGATTGGCTCTCTCAAACAACCGATTGAAAGGGTTGAATAATTGGCTTGAAAATAGAGTCAAGACTCTTGAAGAAGAATTGGAAAAGTCAAAAACTGATTTTGAAAATCTTGAAATGCATTGCAAAAATTCTTCTCACTTGTGCAAAAATTCTTCTCACTTGTGTAACTCTAAAGTTTGTGAAAATTGTAAACTCTTGAGAGTAAGGTCCACTATCTTGTAAGAACTGTGGATAAACTTTCAAAGGGTAAATCCAACTTTGAAATTGTCTTGGCATCCCAAAAATGTGTTTTTGGAAAATCTGGTTTGGGGTTTTATCCTCAAAACAAGAAAAATGGGATTTCAAAGCCTTTTTCAAAAGTGCCAGAAAAATAACCGATTGAAAGATGAAAACAACTGGTTGTTACATGCTTTTACTGCATGAAAAGAGGCCACTCAGTTAGATTCTATAAAATTAGGAAATATTTTGTTCCTAAAGGTATTATGAGATGGATTCCCAAAAGTTTTGAAGTTCACATTGATAAAGCTGAATCAAAAGGACCCACATTTGTAAGGGGACCAAATCTTGTTGCTTGAATTTATTGTGTTGCAGGGATACTAAAAGAAGCATGGAGTCTTGAGTTATCTGATCAAGCTTTTGGAAGAAAAGGAGTTTTTCTAGAACTAAATTAAGGTTCTATACCAGCTCAAGGTGTCTTGAAAGCCAAAAGAAGCATTCTTGATCATAAATAATGACTCATTGAAGGGACTTCATGACAAAAGGATAAGACCTTCTTTGTATTTTTTTTTTTAAATTCATGCTAAAATCTTCATCTATGTGTACATGTACAATTACATTTTGATTCTTCTCTGTTTTTGTTTTAAATCTCAAACACTGTTGTTGCTGCAGAAAAACAACCGATCGTTTCTTCTTTGACAACATTGCATAAAATTGATTTAATCTCTTTATGAATTCTATCTGTTACAAATTTCTTTTCTAAAGGGATTATGAGTCAATAAAGCAGTTATGAGGTCTGATTTGGTTCAAGAGAAAATTGCCTCTTGTCATAAAAGGAATATATTCCATATCTTGGAAATTCAAGTGCCTTTATGACTAGTCAAATCAACATCTGCTGACCATGTGTTTTTCTGGTAAGGGCTGACGTGGTTCTGTGCAAGATTGGACCAGATTCTTATTCTTGAAGACCGAAACCCACTGCATCCAAAGGATCAAAGAGGATATCTATTTTGCTATAAAACCCTCTGCAATTGTTTTTCTACACAAAAACAACCCATTGGCATATCTCTTGTTGCATCTCATATCTTCCTCTGTTTTTCTGATTTCTTACATTCTGGTTTCATGTATTCCACTCCTCCATCACAAAAAAGGATTAAAACCAGAGTTGTAAGATCGAGAGGACGTCTTGAGGGTTGGTTTTAAGGAGACAATGAATTGATTGAGAAATATTGCTTTGAAACAAGTAGAAAAGTGATAAACAAACCAAAAGTTGTCTCTTTTAGCTGGTTGAAGAGTCAAAAGCTGGATGATGTGAGAAGACTTCTCAAAGAACAATTGCTTAAGAGGTTCTTGGAGATGAAAGGATACATCTATCCAGACCTCATTCAGGTTTTCTACACCAACTTAAAGTTTGAAGGTAATAATATTGTCTCTCATGTCAAGGGTGTGGATATGGAGATCACTCATGAAGTGTGGGCTGCTGTGACTGGCCTAAAGTATGATGGCTTGAGAATCAACATAGGAAACATTGGTGTGGAGGAAGACTTTAACAAAATTCAATATTATCAAAGCTTATGAGAATCAAATAAAGGAGGCTTTTATTAAGGGAGGAAGAGGACATCCACCCTCACATTTGAAGTTCTTCCTTCTAGTCTTCTCAAAATTAAAAGAAGACATAAAATAAAGTAAGGATCAAGCCTAAAGCCAAAGAAGTCTACAAGCCGTCAAAGAATGGGCTTCAAATAAATATCTCTCTTTATAGTTTCTTTTATAAAATGTAGAATGTTTAAATATATAGTTTTTAGGAAGGTGCTTGGAGGGAAACCTTAGATACCTCTTTTGTAAAAGCATCTTTAGGCATTAGTTTAGAATTTTCTAGAAGGTGACTCTTCATGCTTCACTTTAGGTGCTAGAAGTGAGTAGCATGCAAGGGACTTTTGGTTAGCTTGTTTTGTAAGCTTCATGACCAGCCCTTGCTCCTATAAAAGGAGGGCTTAGGTCCTTCATAATGCAGATTTGGAAATTGTAATAGAGAAACTCTACTCAAATTGAGAGAGAATTGTGAGAACTTTGTCTTCTCCTACACCTTGTCTTATCTTGAGTGCCTTGGTTCTCTCAAGTGGCGGCTTCCCACACTTATCTTGGAGCATTCATACTTCAAGTGGCGTGTTCATCAACCAAGTTCTTCAACCACATAAGTCTTCTCTCTTTTCCATCTAGTTCTTCCATTTCCATGTCCATATGAACTCCAAAACAAGTGTAGTTTTTTTTAATCGGTTCATCTTCCTTTTCTTACACTTTTGTTCGGTTCTTTTCAATTTCTCACTGTTTTAATTCGGTTCAGTAGCTTCTTTTCATGTTTTGTTCGGTTCAATTGCTTTCTTTAGAGTTTCAATCGGTTCATTTACTTTCTTGTTCAATTTAATCGGTTCAATTGGCAAGAAATGGAACTTCCATGTGAGTTTGGTGTTTGGTGCAAGTTTTGGTGAGTTCTTGAAACATAGAACATTGATCCATCTCTATAAAAGTGCCTATTCAATCTCCAACTCAAGTTGATTCCATAAAATGTCAAAGAATCATCTATATCTTGCTATTGGAATCACATCAAAAGCTGTTTGAAGAATCCTCATGCACAAGTAAGAACTTGTTCGGTTGGAGGGTTGAAATTGAATGAAAGACTGTTGGCTCTCATTGTCACTTGGATTCTAACACCAAAAGGGAGCAACCATTTTGTTCTAACTGAGGAAGATCTTGTCTACATATACTGCATAATGAGCAAAGTCAAGATTAATTGGATCCATATCATCAAGGAACACATGCAAAAATCTATGAGGTTAAGTGATTATCATTATCCTTATGCTATCTTGATTTCTAAATTCTTAAACTATTTTGAAGTGAATCTTGAGGATGTAACATCTGAGTTGGTGAAATCAACGCTTGAGGTGAACAATGGATCACTAAGCAAGATGGGTTTTACCAAGATCAATGGAAGATGGGTAAGTAAGAATGGTGAACATGGTGGTTCCTCAAGTTGCAATCATGCTGAACATGGTGAAGAAGATCAAGAAGCTGTTGAAGGTGTTGATATGGATGTTCCAGATGAAGAACAACCTGCTACTGACTTTGGTGCTAGAACTAGTGTTGGACATCAAGGAAATAGGACTCCTTCAATGTCTTCCTTTGAGAGCTACATGGTGAATAGGCTAGATGACTTTGCTGAAAACCAAAGGAATCTTCATGATCTTCGTGTTTTTGACAATAGATTTCAAAGCATGGATACACGTTTTCAGACCCTTGATGAATAGATTGAAGCTGTTCAGAATCAGTTGTTTGAGCTGCAGTATGGGAAAGAAAATTGAAGAAAAACAATCGATTGATATCACGAAACAACCAATTGTGAAGCTTGGAAGACAAGTCTTTATTGTTCTTTCTATGTTTGTATTGCTTTATTTTGGACTATTCTGTTTTTATCTCTTCTTAAAGTCTATTAGTGAAGACAAATAGGGGGAGAATATGGTTTTTGTGCTGTCCTACAAACTGTTATAACTCTGCTATATCTATGTTTTAAGTTTTTGCTGCATTATTAGTTTGTATGGAGTTGTTTTTTGGTTAGTTTTGGCTGGTTTTTCTGTTTTTTTATTTATGCAGAAAAATAGTTGATGTATGATCATAACCTATTATAAGAGATGCTCTGGATTGCATAGTTTTTTCTTTTTTGCAGGTGTCGTTTCAGATTCAATCAAGATCAACACAAGCAACCAGGGATTTGTCTTCATAAAATAGGGGGAGATTGTTGATTAAGAGTGATTAAGTGCTTCGAAGAATCCAAATCCAAAATGTTTGATGAAAGGTTGGTGTTGCTGTTGTTTCTGGGTGGGATCTGAGTATAATAGAATGTGATCCACTCCTTTGTTGAATCTAAAACTGATGTGATTTAAAACCTTTTTGAAATCAAGTGTTTTTCCAACTAAGTGAAAAACAACCTGTTGTTTTGTCGAATCAACCGGTTGTTTTACTCTTAGGAGTTTTGAAATGGTTGAAAACTGTTTTAGTTTGGTTGACTTAACTGTCAAGCCAAACAATTGGTTGTTTCGTGGTTTGAACCGATTGTTTCTTTGAAAATCCTAACAGAATTCAGTTTTGAATGGTGAATCTGCTTTAAATGTTTTTCAACTGAATACGCTCCTTCATTAATTGCTTTGACCAATCTTTAGAAAATATAAATGGTTTGTTTATGTTTTCAAACAAAGAGAGAAAAACAGTTTTGAGTTTTTCAGTTGTGAAAAGGTTGATTCTAAGATTTGAACATTAACATCAAGCTTTGGATTTTCAAAGAGAGTGGAATAGGATTGCAATTGTATTGATTTCAGATTGTACTGTGAACAAGTGTAATCCTTTCAAAACCTACTCTATTTTTGGTGTTGTGTTGCCAAGGAGTGTTGTGTGTTCTTGAGGTGGTCAAGATCAATACCCTTGGTGTGTTTTGCCAAAGGTAGTGTGTTTCTTGAAGGGTTCAAGGTCACTACTTTGGTGGTTTGTGTTTTGTAATCTGGTTTGATTGCTTAGTGGATTAGCTAGTGGTATTCTGGGGACTGGATGTAGCTTTTGGCTTAAGAGTGGACCAATATAAATTGTTGGTGTATCTCTCTCTTACTTTGAACTCATTAAATTTCTGTTTAAAGCTTTGATTGTTTCGAAGAAACAACCGATTGTTTTTTCTGTTACTTTGCTGTTTTATTGCTTAAATTCTTGGCAAACTTGATTCCTGTTCTGGATTCACACAAAGAATTTTGTTAAAGCTGAAAAAGTTTTCAAAAACCTCTCTTAAACAATTCACCCCCCCCCCCCCTCTCGTTTAAGGCCATATATTCTAACAATGATTATGAGCGAAATCCAAGAGCAACAAAGAAAAACTAAGAGACAAAAACATAAATGGAATGGAGAAATTGAAGGAAATGGAATGAGAAAACTTATGGTGGTGGGTGAGAAAAGTCACGCCACTTGGAGGGTGGTTTCTCCAAGATGAGTGTGTTGACCGCCACTTGAGAGCTTCCCAAATCACTCAAGATAAGATCTCAAACCTAAGAGGACATAAGCCTAACTAAGAGCTCACACAATTTGTGCAGAGTTTCTTTACTTCATTCAAATTCAATATGAAAAATACAAGGAGGAAGACACCCTATTTATAGGAGATGGTGTGATGTGATTCCACTAGCCATATAGAGAATGATTCTTGACATTCTTAGGAATCACCTTGAGCTGGACATTATTGAGGCACTTTTCTTAGAGTTGGATCATTGTTCTAAGACAAGAACTCACCAAAAACTAGTACCAAATCCCAAACTCATTTGGATGTTCCACATATTGTCAAATTGAACCAACAAAAAGAGGTAAAACTAAAAAGCACCGAATAGAATTGAATAAGAACACATTTGAACCGAACAAAGTGAAATTAAAAGGCAAAGAACAGAAAATAGGTGCTGGAAAACAAGAATAGCCGAACCAAACAACAAGACAACAAGCTAGAACAAGGAATTAACAAAGAAGAAAGGAAGGAGAGAAGAATTGCTCATGAAGATGGAAGGATGATGGATGATCTCGCCACTAGAAGTGTGGAATGCTCCTAGATGAGAGTGCTGCCGCCACTTGAGGACTCCATGGATCCTTCAAGATAAGACTAGAGAAGAAGGCTCAAAAGCTCTCCAATGATCACTCAAAATTTGAGTATAGTTTTCTTAGATTAATTCCAATCTGAATTTTACAAAGAGAGCACCTCTATTTATAGCCTAAGGTGCTGAAAAATGCAAGCTAAAACAATTCAAATTTCCCTCCTAAAGCAAGCTAAAACCGGCGCCTATTTCAAGTCATGAGGAAGGTGTGACTCCTTCCTTCACTTTGGCACCTCCTATTCTACTTCTACACCTATCTACTAACACACCCCCCCTAAAGCTCCTAACTAAAGCCTAAAAGATGCTATAACAAAAGAGGTTTCTAATGTTTCCCTCTAAGCACCTTCAACTAAAGAAATTACAAAAAGAGAAAATAAATGTCCCCTAGCTCCTAAAGCTTTGAACATGCTTCTTGTAATCCTTTGAGGTGGGCTTTGACCTCCATGGGCGTCCTCCATTTGTGCCTCTACCTCTTCTTGATCTTGTTGATTGGCCTCCATGTCCTCTTGAGCTTGATCTCCATCATACTCCCCGAGTTGGAGAGAATTCGACCACGAATTCTGGAGACCTACAGAAAAAGGAGTTAGATCGTTGACATTAAAAGTATGACTACCTAAGAATGTATCAGGCATATCTAACTCATAAGCGTTGTCATTAATCCTCTTGAGGACTTGGAAAGGTCCATCCCCTCGAGGCATTAGTTTGGACTTCCTTTGAGTAGGAAAACGATCCTTCCTCAAGTGAAGCCAAACCCAATCGCCCTCATCAAACAACAATGTTTTTCTCCTTTTATTGGCAAGTTCAGCATACTTGCCAACCTTCTTCTCAATTCTCTTTTTGATGTCTTTATGCAAAGTTTTCACAAAAGAAGCCTTTTCATCACCATCTTTGCACAAGACATCTCCAAGAAGGGGAATAGGAAGAAGATCAAGAGGTGTTAGGGGATTAAACCCATAGACCACCTCAAAAGGAGAATGTGAGGTGGTAGAATTTACTACACGATTATATGCAAACTCAACATGGGGTAGTAAATTCTCCCACACTCTAGGATTCCCCGAAATAAAACATCTCAATAGTTGTCCTAAAGTTCTATTCACCACCTCAGTTTGACCATCAGTTTGTGGGTGGCAAGTGGTAGAAAATAAAAGCTTAGTCCCAAGCTTGCCCCACAAGGTCTTCCAAAAGTGACTCAAGAATTTAGGATCTCTATCGGACACTATAGACCTAGGAATCCCATGTAAACGAACCACTTCTTGAAAGAAGAGGTTTGCAATGTGGCATGCATCATCCACTTTGTGGCAAGGAATAAAGTGAGCCATCTTTGAAAAACGATCCACTACCACAAAAATGGAGTCCTTTCCCTTTGATGTCTTGGGTAAGCCTAAGATGAAATCCATAGATATATCTACCCAAGGCATTGAAGGGATAGGAAGAGGAGTATAAAGACCATGGGGATGCATTTTAGACTTAGCTTTGCGGCAAGCTATGCATTTATCACACAAACTATGAACATGTTTATGCATATGTGGCCAAAAGAAATGTTCATGCAACACATCCAAAGTTTTAGCAACCCCAAAATGTCCCATTAAACCCCCCTCATGAGCTTCTCTAACAAGAGATAATCTAATAGAGCATTGGGGAACACAAAGACGTTTTCCTTTAAAAAGAAAGCCATCTTGAATAAAAAAGTCTTTGTGTCCTCCCTTAAGACACTCTTGATAGATGAGAGAAAAATCAAGGTCATCATGATAAAGTTCCTTAATGTGATCAAAACCAAGATATTGAGAGGTTAAAAGATTTAGCAAAGTGTATCTTCTAGAAAGAGCATCCGCCACAATATTTACTTTGCCTTGCTTGTGTTTGATCACATAAGGAAATTGCTAAATGAATTCCACCCACTTAGCATGCCTCTTGTTAAGTTTGTTTTGGCTTTTCAAATATTTAAGAGATTCATGATCACTATGTATCACAAACTCTTTGGGAAAAAGATAGTGTTGCCAAGTAAACAAAGCCCTAACAAGTGCATATAAATCCTTATCATAGGTGGAATAGTTGAGATGACTTCCCTTCAATTTCTCACTAAAATAGGCTATGGGGTGGCCCTCTTGAAGGAGAACAGCCCCAATACCTATGCTTGAAGCATCACACTCAATCTCAAATGTCTTAGTGAAATTAGGAAGGGCCAAGATGGGAGCATTAGTTAATTTTTCTTTCAAAGTGTCAAAAGCATTTTGTTGTGCTTCTCCCCAATGAAAGACCACATCCTTTTTCACTATGTCATTGAGTGTTGCGGCAATGGTACCAAAGTTTGGGACAAATCTTCTATAGAAAGAAGCAAGTCCATGAAAACTTCGGACCTCATTTAAAGATTTTGGTGTAGGCCAATTTTGAATGGCCACCACCTTTGTTTTGTCCACATGGACCCCTTTACAACTCACAACAAACCCTAGGAATTCTATATGATCAAGAGCAAACATACATTTAGCAAGGTTAGCATACAAATGTTCCTTCCTAAGGGTTTCTAAAACTTGCCTAACATGCAACCTATGGTCATTCAAAGATAAGCTATAAATGAGAATGTCATCAAAGTAAACAACGACAAACTTACCAATGAAAGGTCTAAGAACATGATGCATGAGGCGCATGAAAGTACTTGGTGCATTAGTTAGGCCAAAAGGCATGACTAACCACTCATATAAACCAAAGTTGGTCTTAAAAGCCGTCTTCCATTCATCACCCGGTTTGATACGGATTTGATTGTAGCCGCTTTTAAGATCAATCTTTGAAAAGATTTTGGAACCATGTAATTCATCCAACAAATCATCTAGTCTAGGTATGGGATGCCTATACTTAATTGTTATGTTATTGATGGCCCTACAATCCGAACACATTCGCCATGTGCCATCCTTTTTTGGCACTGAGATGATAGGCATAGCACAAGGACTCATGCTATCTTGCACCCACCCTTTCTCAATCAAAGCCTCAACTTGTTGGCGAATTTCCTTGGTTTCACTTGGATTGGTCCTATATGCTGGACGGTTTGGTAAAGAAGAGCCCGGTATCAAATCAATTTGGTGCTCAATCCCTCTCAAAGGTGGAAGTCCATTTGGAGGATCTTGAAACACATCTTGGAACTCTTCTACCAAATTTTCCAAGCAATGAGGACTATCAACAAGTGATTCTACTCTAAGAGTTCTAGGGATGGCTAAGAAAAGAGGATGATGAGCCACTATTTCCCTTTCAATGTCATGCCTAGACACAAGGAGTGTAGGCTTAGAACTCTTATCTTTTTTATCTTTTTCACTTTCCCTCTTTTTCTTCATGATAACTTGGTCCTCATGGACTTCTCTTGGAGAGAGAGATTTTAAAGTAACCTTGTGATCATGGAATTCAAAAAGATAGTTTATTGGTAAAGCCATCATGTAAAACTTTTCTATCAAATTGCCAAGGCCTTCCCAAAAGAACATGAGTGGCTTCCATGGGCACAACATCACATAATACCTCATCTTGATATTTTCCAATGGAGAAATGGATGAGGACTTGTTTATTGACAACTATTTCTCCTACCTCACTAAGCCATTGTAATTTGTAGGGCTTTGTATGAGAGATAGTAGGCAATCCAAGCTTGTCTACCACTCTTGTACTAGCCACATTTGCACAACTACCCCCATCCACTATCAAAGAGCAAATGTTGTTTTGAATAAGACATCTTGTATGGAAAATGTTTTCCCTTTGACTTTCATCAAAAGGTTGTGAAACTTGGCCAAGAAGTCTTCTCACAACTAACAAGTCTCCTTCAAGTGGACATTCGCTCTCTTCCTCACTAGATGTATGAGAATGCAATGAATGCTTAGGAGAATCTGAATCATGCTCACTAACTACAATGCCCTCATGCATGTACATACTTCGTTTGGAAGGACAATTTGCAGCAATATGACCATAACCCATACATTTAAAGCATTTAGTATTAGACGTTCTAGTGGGAGATTTAGGCCTAGAAGTAGATGGCTTAGATTCCTTGGGTTTGAAAGAAGAATATTTGGAAGGATGTTTAGAAAAAGAAGTTTTGTTTCTCCAAGACTTGGAGTAGTATCCATCATTGGAAGCATTTTTAAAAGAGTTTTTCTTAGCAAGTTGGGCTAGTGGAATCACATCATGGTGCCTTGGAAAACAAGAAGCAAGGGTAGCATGGTAAATGTGTGAGTGGCTGCCTTTAGGGTTTGACTAAGTCAAAACCACACCTTAGGCGCTTTTTCTAGAAACTAGGTTAAAAACAAGTTAAAATGATACATACACCCCCTATTATGCTAAGGCACCTTATTCTAGCCTATCTTTGCTATTTGGACCCCTAAAGTGAGTCCAAATTATTTACAACATATTCTATCTTTTAAGAAGACCAGAAGGAAGAACAGTTGGTGTTCCGATTTATGCCCATCTCCTCTGGTGAGGTACATGAGATCCTTGATGAGATATTGAATTGTTCGCTGAAATGACTACTCACCATGTGCCTTGTCTTTTTCTTCCTTGGTTATCTTCGTAGCTACTTGGTTTTTATCATAACATCTGTTTGTAATGATAAGGAGTTTTTACAAATATGCAAGGGATCGATATTTAGGAGACTCTCATAATAATTTTGTATGTGAGGAATTGATATAAATGATTTTTATCTGTGGATCAATGTCAATCAAGATGAATGTTATATGTTTAAAACTACAAATGAGTGAGAAGGATTAACCTCATTCTCAATTTTCTTGATCGAAATCTTTTACTCATGCAAACTTATGTCAATATCTTTCAAATCAAATTATTGTACATATTCTTATATTTAGTGAATACTCATTAGGATTTTAAATAATTGTTCCTTGTGGGTTCGATATCTGTCCTTAGAAATAAATTATTACTTCTGACTCGGTACACTTTCCATAAAAAAGATGCATGTTCTCTACCATTAGGCTTATTGTTCTCAGTTCTTCTATACCTGGCACGTGCATGTTTCTCTGCATCTCTTTTCCTCCCCAAGGCTTTCTCATCCTCGATAAAGGTTAATGCATGCTTTCTGACATCGGCCATCAATTATGCTCGACTCTTGAGTAGCGACTCGCTAAATGGGTTCACACATAACCTTTTCGTGAAGGCAATTACCATCATCTCCTTATTGGATTGTTTAATCCGTATCGAGACCTCACAAAATGATTAAGATAGTTTTTCAAAGGGTCACTTTGGGTTGCTTTATGTCAAACAAATCCGCCATTCGAGGAGATTTGATCTTGTTGGCAGCGAATTGCTCCTCAAATATTCTTGCAAAAGCACAGAATGATGTGATGGTGTCGTTGGGAATACTGTTGAACCATTGGAGAGCGGTTACGGTGAACATGCCAACGAACATCTTGAAACGGACAGAATCTGACCCCTGATATCAACATTTGTGCCCTGAAAGTCTTTAAGTGATTTTCAAGTTCACCGGAACCCAAGAAATGAGTGATTTTGGGTATCATGAAATGTGGGGGCACCGGTTCTTCTATAATTTCTCTAAAAAATGGTTGGGGATCTTCCATTTTTGGTTGTGGATTTCCACCTTTTCATCTATTTTCATGATCATGAGTGGTCTTTCTCAGTCTTTCATTCTCATTCTGTTTGTTCTTGTGGGCTTTGACTGTATCTTCCATCAGTTTCCTGACCATCTCTAAGTTGCCCCATAGCTTCATCTATTCTTCCTATGCCTCTTTATTCATACGCTCATGCTCATCTTGTAGTTCTAGGCACGATCGTTCTTATGCAACATTGGCTTCTTCTCGAATGTGCATCTCAGAACTCTTCAACTTGTCTCCTAGCTTCCGCATTATCCCTTTGGAGTTCTCGCATGGTCTCCATGAGTTGTTGAACTGACGTGTTCTCGTTTTTCGTTTCCACGATCGCATTTGGTCTTGGATTCCTCATTATGCTACACACGGTAGATCTTGCCTGACGTAATGTTGTTGCAAGAACAACTTTTACCTGCCCGACGGTGGGTGCCAATTTGTTCCGGCTTACTATAGTTTCTGGAAATTAGGGTTTTCCTTTCTTCACATGAACCAACCCAAATAAATTTTTTCTATCTCTTTTTGTTCTTTAATTCTTTTCTTTATAGATATCTTCAAGAAATTCTTAATTACCCATTTGCAATCGTGTTATCCTCTATCTTTCTTCCCTTTCCGGTAATTTATCATGCGTTTTAACAAAAAAATCAACCATGTTTTTTTGCATTTCTCGATATTTTAGGTGAGCTTCGTGGGCGGGTATGATGTGAGTTGATTTTAGAATTGCATATTTAGATGTTTTTACTTAGATTATGATTTTGATTAGTAATGATAGGTGAAACCCAGTGAAATTGCCACTGTACATGAACTTAACTAAGTGGTTAAGTTAGTGTGAAGGCTATCTTCAAAAGAGCAAAAGAAAAATATAATTACTAAGATGATGATGATGATTGTGGAAATTAAAGCAAGAAAAAGGAATGAATAAACCGAAATGAAAAGGAAGATAAAATGGCGGAACAATAAAGAGATAATGAACAAAAGAAATGAAGAGTAATGGTGGAATTGAAGAGAAAAGAGTAAGGAGTAGAGGAAGCTTAGGGAGTGGAAAGAAATGAAGAGAAATCACGCCACTTGGGGGATGAAGCTCCAAGATGAGTGAGGATGGAGTTGCCACTTGCAACTATCTCTGCCCAGATAAGACTCAAAGAAAATATAGAACACTCTAAACTCACTCAAGTAGAGTTTCTTTACTTCAAAATTCAATGTCATTACAAGAGAGGAGATGTCCTATTTATATATATGAGTGCCTTGAAGAGGAAGAAAGGAAGGGTAGGGACATAAATGACTACAAACTTCTAGAAACTAGGTCAAATATGAGCACATGGGGGAGTTTTCTAGAATCGAGGTCAAAGGTGAGCACATGGGTGATCCTCTAGAAACTAGGGTTTCTATAAGCCTAAGCAAGCTTCTACTTCTTCTAATTGGGCCAATGTGAGCTCAATTGATTACAAATTAATCTTGTCTTAAAAAATACTAGAAGGAAGAACAATTTTATAATCTCGCCCAAGTACGGGTCTTCTTCTGTTGAGACTCCTTTGTGTCCTGATGGGACCTTATCTTTATTTTGGGTATAATTACCTTATTCGTCCCTACTTTCTGGGGCAATAGTCAATTTAGTATAGTGGTTTTTAAAAAAATCAATTTCGTCCCTATGTTTGTTTAAATGTATGCAAAATGGTCATTTCTGTTAAGTCGCACCAAATGACGTCAACTAGTGCTTATGTGACAGAGAGAAGTGTGATTGGATTTAGTGTGAGGTGCGATGTGTCAAGTGACGTGATGGTTAGATTAGTTTTGTGAGAAATGAATTAGGGGTTAGGGTTTCTGAAATTTGAATTGGGAGTTGTGATTTTTTAATTGTAAATTGTAAGCAGGGTTGAGAGATTAAGGAAAAATCAATTGGGGATTTAGGATTTTTTGAATTGCAATTGGGGTGGCAGCAAGAAGAAGTCTAGGTGTTCTTTAGGCCATCTAACCCTCGCCTAACGCCACAAAGTCTCATCTCACACCTTCAATTAATGAGATTCATTCACAAAACACAGATTCATTCACACTTCACCCTTGCAAGCGGTCAATTTCTTTTTCCAAGTAAAGGCGATGCAATACTCGGGCGATAAGGAAGAAGCAGTCCCAGACCTTTGGTCCATACCAGATCTAAGAACTTTCGAGATGTGAATCTAGTTTCGTACAACCCTTCTCCTTTCCTTTTCATTTTTCATTGTTACACAAATGAATGGAAAAGGGAGAAGAATAAGAAGAAGAAGAAGAAGAAGAAGAAGAAGAAGAGTTTTGTGTGCATATCAAATTGTGTGAGCGATGCATGTGTGCCCGTTCGTGCAACGTACGTGAGTCTCAGTCAGAATCGGACGTGGAGTTTGTGCGTAGAAGGGGTTCACACGTGTGTGGGCACCCGAGGGTGGTGGATAGTGTCTCGTGCCGGAGACGGTGCCAGAGAAAAGAGATGGTGCCGAAGAAGACCCAAAAATGTTTCGAAAAAGTTATGGAGAGAGTGAAGGGAAGGTCTCATGATAAGGGTAGTGGGTTTGTAAGGAGAAGGAAGTGTTCGGTTTGGAGAAAAATGAGAGAAATCTCATCCGCAGTGGTAGTAAGATGATATGGCGAAGATGACTGCAAACAGCGACCACTGCTTTCTTCTACACTTAAAAAACAATTATGACTCCTAAAATCACATAGCCCACCATCCAAAATCACAAGAATAAACCCTAACCCAATTTCATGACATCTCACACAAACCTAATCTGATGTGTCTTTAAATTTACAGTCCACATGAACACCTCTCTCTGCCACATAAGCAACAATTAACGTTGTTTGGTGCGACTTAACATAAATGACCATTTTGCATACATTTAAGCAAAATAGGGACGAAATTGATTTTTTTTAAAAACCACTATACTAAATTGACTATTGCCCCAGAAAATAGGGACGAATAAGATAATTATACCTTTAGTTTGAGATGAATAACCTAGGTGTGAAGTGTCTTTTGTGCTCTTGGTCATCTGCTTGTAAAGTTGGGTTGTATCAGGTATCATTTTCAATTTGAAGAGCACTCGGGTTGCCCACTTCCAAGTACCCCTTATCCTTGGATTTTATCTGACTACTCCCTAAATTTTTATTTAAACAAAATCTTAAGTCATGGACCTCTTTAACACTGAATAGACTCACGACAACACAATAACAATAAATAAATAAATAAATAGCAAACATTTTACTGATAATAAAATAATATAAATGAGATGATGTTAATTGAAAGAGGTCACTTTAAAACCATGAAAAAATTCAAATATTTAAATCGATTTTCTTATACATGCTTTCATTTCGCTTGAATAATAATAACCCGTTAGAGAATAAATAACTTGTTTTACTAGTATAAATTTAGTCTTTCATGTCACACGTTTTTTATAAATTAAGAAAAGATAAAAAAAATATATTATGATATTTTTATAAATAATTGAAACTTATCTACATCTTATTATTATGAGTCTAACGTAAAATTATTTAGATTAGAATTTTTAACTTTTTTTCCTTCTGATTTTGATACAATTTATTTGCCCTTCTCGTTTTATTTCTTTGGCAGCAATTGCATTAGTGTCATTATATGTTTTGGAGGCTGTTTTGTAGTATGATTGGTGGCTATGGATGTTTGGTGATGAGTTTTTTTTCTCCTATTTCATTATAGTTTTGTGGTCCAAATAAGGCATGTATTATTTTCACCTGCTCATGTTTTTTTTTTAAAAAAATAACTTTTATTTATTTTATAGTTAAAACTTTTTCCACTACATAATTTAATCATTTTTTTGTACTTTTTATTATTTTCAACTTCTTCTTTTTTTTTTCATTGCAGATCCTTTTTCACTGTGTTTTTATATATAAGCGGAGAGAGATGGTGCTGAAAGACGCACTTTCCTAAAAAAAAACACAATTTACGGGAACCAAAGTTCTTTATTTTATTTATTCTAATAATTAATTAAAATAATTAATAATAAATAAAGTTATTGATATTTTTATAATTTAATTCAAACCATTTATATTCATCTTTCAATCTAAATAAACTTTTTGTACTCACTGTAAGTCGGTGCATTTACAGACATTTTATCCGATTGCTCGTCAATTATAGGTTTTTTTTTTTTTTTGCATTCACTACATTATGATTGCTCTTCATCTTAGTTTTCTTGAGTTCATGAGTTTCACTGTATTCACTGCAAGCTTAGTGCATTTTCCAAAATTTGATGTATTTGTTTATGTCAATCATAGGTATTTATTTTTAATTGGCACTCACGATGTCTCTTCATCGTAATTTCGTGTCTATGAAGAATGCAATTTATATTTTGTTTGTTATCTAAATTTAGTCCTTTTTTTGGTTTAAAATTAAAAGAGACTAGTAATGATTAATTACGTTGAATTTGTTATAGAATATAATGTGTTTGATTAATAAATTGCTTGTTTTAAATACTTATTTGAATAAAGAAATGGGGAAGATTTCTAATTTTCTTAAAGATATAATTTTAAAATAAATTATAACAGCTTATTTAAAAAACTTCATCCTTTATTTTATTACAAATTTCATTTCTTATTTTATTAAGAGTTTATCTTTTACAATTATTGATTTTTTTTGGTTTTTATTTTTTAATGTTTTTTGTTTCTATCATAAATCATATTCCTGAGATGAAGTAATAAGTGTTATTAGGCACTTAAGATGCGTAAGAGCTTTTAAATAATAGAAATACGAAATTGAGTCTTTTTCTTTTGAAGATAATATCTTAGATGACGTTTAATTAAGATATAAATTGTATTAATTATTTTTTTTATGTAAAATAGGTGTCGATAAAAATGATGTGAAATTGCTCAAACAAAAGTCATTTTCACACTTAGAGAAAATGTTTTCTTTCTGTGTAAATAAGTAAAGTTGTTCAATTTATTTGTATATATTCTTAGGGTCCGTTTGTTTTTAAGCGGAGAAAGAAGGAGAAAAAATTTATTTTTAAGAATAAAGAAATAAATTTATATAATAATTATTAATTAAAAAAAATAAAGATAAAAATAATAATTTTTTATTTAATTTAAAATTAAGTTTTTATTAAATATTTATAACTATAAATATTTAAATAATATTTTAATTAAAAATAATTATAATTTATAAATAAATAAATTAAATTAATATTTTAATAATTTTTAAATATAAGAACAAATATGTAAAGTTACATTTTATCAATTAAAAAAAAATACGATTTCAATCACACCTATCACATCATTCACAAACATTCATAAACTTTCTTCACACTTTCCACTCTATTTATCTTAATTCAAACACCCTAACTTTCTTTACATTTTTCTCTTAAATCATCTTAAATCCACTTCCTCATTTCTACTCTTTAATCGAAACAAAGCCTGAAATTCCAATACAATTTTAACCGGTAAACTTTTCAACACACTTTTCAAGTATAACAAATTACTCTCTCTCATATTATTAAAAGTTTTTATATTTATATAAAAGTAAGCTTTTTTTTTTTAAAGTAAGTGATCCTGCCGACAACTCGAGCGTGGAGGAATCGCTTCGTAGCTCTCTCCCTACCCCGTCTACGCAACTGTGTTATCTGCAAAATCACCCTCAGAACCTTCCATAGGATCTCCAAACGCGACCTGCAAAACACACAGACGGCGCCTCTAGTGGCCGTTTGCACTCCGACGATCAAGTTAGATCACAGAACCACCAATCAGAAAAACTGTATATTAATGTCTGTAGAAAAAACCTTCGTTTAATCTCCCTCTAATTCTCTTTTATGCCTCCTTCTGTATCTGCGCCTAACAGAATTCTGTTATGCCTCTCTGGCATGTGTCAGAACCCTGTTGCGCTTTTCTGTGGCAACGTACCTCCAGAATCAGTAAAACGTGAGTGTCTGCGCTTGTCTGTACCTTTAACGGCACGGAATGCACCTTTGTCTGGACCGCGCCCCTCTCAGATGATGGCACGTGGAGGCATGCAACTAACCACACACGTGTCACTACTTGAAGGGCTCTAGCACTTCTCTCTGTGTGTCTAAGTTATTCCCTTGCGGAGTAACTTAGCGCATTCCTTTTATCTGGGTAAATCGCATACTCTCAGGAGAACGCCAGGTGCGGCTGGTCTAGGCACACTCACCAAGCATTGCTCTCTGCGCAAGCGATTTCCCCTTCACGATGTCATGCACGTAATGGGTTGAGGGAGTCGCCAATCACTGACCAGTTTGTTAGCTCCCTCAGGCCACTCTCATGCACGATTCTCCGAGATATGTCCATGCGAGGTCCGTGCGTAACGCTCTCGCTGGGAACCTCAGTCCCAGCTTAACTGCGTGTAACATGAGACCCCGATGACCATGCACTCGATGACTGATCGGCGCTCTCTTGCTTCTCGCGTTCTGCCCCCAGGTTTTCATCTGGGAACTGATCTATCGATGGCCACTTGGCTACTGACCACCGATCACCTCTTTGGATGACCTCCGATCACCGTTCTAGGTGATCTGCTCCCTGATCTCTCTGTCACCCGGTCCACGTGTCACCCTACGAGTGGCCCACGTGATTATCTTCTGCTGACGTCATCAACTACCGATGACCGACCAGATCACAAGCCCCTCAGTCTCGAGCTGTGAACTCGTTCTCAGCGAAGAGACTAAGTGGTCGCGCCCTCGGTCCACGTGGCAAGTGGGGCCACATCACGTGCTACCTCACGTGCTGCCCTTTAACGTTACGACTACCTCCCTTAATCTCGCGACACGTGGGCGCATCAACGGTCAGCGTGGAGTGTCGCTAGCGCTTCCCTTCTTTTCAAATAGGTGCGCGCCTTTACTGTTTCTTCATCTTCTTCAATCAACTCCCAAACTCTCTGCGAATCCCCTCTCTGCGCTTCCACCTTTCTTCCAGCTTTCTACCTTCAGAACTTTCGCGATCATTCAAAGGTATGGTTTTTCTTCTTTCTTGGTCCATTCAGGTTCCTTTCATCGATTGCATTCGTCCCTTTCATCATCATGCATTCATCTTCTCCGTTTTTCCTCTTCTCGACCCACGCTAGGGTTTTCGCATTCTTCACTCCGCTCTCTGCTTCTCCCTCTTCCTCTTCCCATCTGGACCTTTCTTTCTCCTTCCCCTCCTCTGTTTTTCACCGAACTATTCATCATTCCCTCTCCTTCCATTCATTCTGACTTTTCACTTTTCCTCCACTGCAGCTATCTATCAATGGCTCGCTTGAAACAAACCGCTCGAATCATCGCCTCGTCTTCTGGTGCACAGCCTTCCGCAAGTGCTCCAACTCCACCACCACCCGTTGCAACCTCCTACCACGACAACGCCAGGGTCTATGACTGGGCTCCCCTGGCGTTGCTCGCCGAAACCTCTACTTTATTGCCGCAGGGGCACCTAAAATCCCTCCTGAGCAGCGACCCGGATGAGCCCTCTTGCGTCATCGATCGGGAAAATGACTTCAACATCCGCGTCTGCATTCCTCCTCGAGGGATGCCCATCTGCGCGGACGATAGGGCCACCAATGGGGTGCCCTTCACCTTCGTCTACTCCGCCATCTTCAAGAGGTTGAAGTTGCGCCTGCCCTTCACCTTTTTCGAGAAGGAGGTGATGATGGAGCTGAACGTCGCACCCTGCCAACTCCATCCAAATGCCTGGGCTTTCATCCGGGTATTTGAAATTCTCTGCAATTACTTTGGGCATAACGCCTCCGTGGATGTGTTCCTCTACTTCTTCGAGGCGAAGAACCCTGGGGACAGGTCCTGGGTTAGTCTGAATGGGGTTGCTGGACGGGTGCTCTTGGGCCTGTATCAGCAATCCTTCAAAGATTGGAAAGGCAGGTTCTACATGATATCTGCCACCCTACAAAGTCCAACCTTGCTCGAGGGGTACCCCCTCTACTGGGTTCCTAGGGTTGAGTTAAAGAAACCCCGGGATCTCGAAGCCATGGCCCCCTACGAGCGCGAGCTGTGTGGGCTGTTCCTGGGGGCCAAGTACAACTCTGCTCTTCTCATCAAACATGAGTTTGATGTGTTGGCTTTGAAAAAATACATAGGTAGGCTCTCCTTCTTTCACCTCTTGGGATACTTGCACATTCCCATGCATGCTTGCATACATTTTGACTCACTTGCATAACTATGCCATCTAACTCTTCTTCTTTTTCTTCGATGTAGATACGATGTCAGGGAAGGAAAGGAGGAAAGCTTTGCTGGAGCTTGCCAGACTCCAGGGGGCCAAAGGGACCGACTCCTCTTCTTCCACCACCGATCCTATCGCAGCTCCTCCTCTCTCGGTCGCGCCAGCTGAAGTCCCCGAGCCAGGAAGGAAAAGAAGGAAGCTGGTGAAGGCCTTTCCTTCATCTGCTGCTGCTGCTCCTGCTCCTTCAACCGAAGAGGAGAGCTCTGGCTCTCCTCTCGTTCATCGCAAGAGGAAGCTTCCAGCGGTTGAGGGGGCCTCATCTCTTCAGCCTGGGGAGATTGAGGTAGTGGAGGTAGAGGAAGGTTCACCCTCGCCCCCCTCTATTCAACCTGCCCCAGTGCCAACGTGCTTTCCCTCTCCCCAACAACTGCCATCCCCAATTCCCCGATCGCCATCTCCTCCCCCAGCAGGCCAACCACTTGGTCAATCCACTCCACCTGCTGGGGGCGATTCTGCTCGCTCGGGGGATCTCCCGGGACCTCTCGTGTCGCCACCACCACTGCCAACCTCCGCCGCTACCGCTGAAGGTGGGGGGCCAGCTCTGGAGCAACCAATGAGAACTTCAGCCGAGTCATTGCTCTGGTTCGACAGCTCATTCGCAGCCGGGAGCTCATCGAGTGGAACGGGGAGGAGGTGGACATGCACCTGGCGAAGCAGATAGTGCTTTCCCTGGAGTTTTCCACCCAGCACCACAAGCAGTTAATCATGGAGAAATGGATCAAAGAGCTTGAGCATGACAAGGAGTCACTTGAAAGTGACTTTGAGGCTGCCCAAGGATCCGTAGAGCTGATGAGGGGTATGGTGGGGAAGACCAGGGGAGAGTACCTAGCGCAGGTCCAAGAGACCATCAAGACTGAGATCTTGATGGGGCAAGCCATCAATGTCTTGGACTGCGAGGTGGTGGAGTTGCGGGGCAAGGTGACCCACCTGGAGGCCGAGACTTCCTCCCTACGCAAACTGAACTCACAACTGGCGGGGGATCTCGAGTCTGCCAGGGAAACGGCCACTACTGGGGAGAAGAAACTTGAGGAGGCGGTGAGCAAGCTGTCTGAGGCAAAGGGCCAATTGGAAGAAGCTGCTTCTTCCATTGCTTCCCTTACCACCGAGAAGAATGCTGCAGAGGCCTCCAAGCAAAAGCTCGAAGTGGAGAACGCTGACCTTATGGGCGTGGGCGCTGAAGCCCTTGCTGATGGGTTCGAGCTGGCACTCAAGCAGATCAAATGCGTTCTTCCGGATCTGGACCTCTCCCAGTTCAGCATCTATCACGAAGTGGTAGATGGAAAACTCATCCCTCCTCCTTGAGCTCTTTCTCTTTTTTGTAATTTTACACTTCTGCACAATTTGTTGCACTTGGAACTTGTACAAACTTTGTTGCGTAATATATACTAGTTTCAGCCGCATATCTTTCTCTTCGCATTTTCTTAAGCTTTGTCTTTCTCTTTGCACACGACTAACTGTTAGCTAACTTAGGTTTAGCGCGATCTTGTACTCTTTGATCTTGGCCTCTACTTGATCACGACTAGCTACTCCCTTAGCTTTGTATTTAACGGTTCTTGTGCATAGCTTTGTACTGGACGACTGACTAGGCGTAGTCTGTTTGCCTCAACTCGTTGTGTAAGAATTTGTTTGGAAAAGTTTCCTCCGACAAGGCAAGACTGATCAGTCATCGTTCTTCGGGCAGCGTACCCACCAACAACTCATCAGTCATCGTTCTTCATACTTCACTTTGCTTCTTTGTCGCTCTAGCGCTAAGTGCATAGAGGACATCGATCGTCAGAGGTGATACCTTGTTTGGCGAAATTTGCTCAACTGCGTGAACTCAGCAATACTGGAACTTGACCCTCCATGTACCGCTTTTAACTCGAGCAAATTGTTTAACCTTATAACAAACTTGGCAAACTGTTAACTTAAAGTAAACTTGAGCAACTATCAACTCTTCGGCGATGACGTTCAATAAAACTTGTGAACTTAAGGCAACAAATCTTAACAAAAGATCGCTTACTAAGCAGCAGGTTCTGACTCAAACTAGTATTAAAATACAGTTTACCTGATCTGCCAAGTGAAATCCCCCCTACTTCTGTCATCGCCCGGAACTCTTCGGATCTGGTACTCGCCGCACAACCCCTTCACTGTCTCAACTTTCACGCCATAGGGTTCTGGCGATGTTACCTTTCTTCTTTTCATGACCTGATCATTGTTCCCTCATCTGGGGGTAGAGGCGCCTTTCGGATCCTCCTCTACCTCCCTGAGTTTCGGACCAATCATCTGGTCTTACTGGTCAATATTGATGTTTCACTTAAAGGGGGAAAGGCATTTTCTTTCCCTTCCCACCACTTAAGGTCACAAACACCCCTGACTTTTCAGCTCATCTTGCCTGAACTCACTCAGTGAGAAGGACTTTTTCTTGCCTGAACTCACTCTAAGGTGAGAAGGACTTTATCTGGTGCCTCAACTTGCCCAGGGTGTACATCTCCACCCCCCCTGGATGCACTGAGGACTTTTAATCTTGCCTCTATCTGCTGGTGCAGAGAGGTCCTTTAATCTGTTCTCGCCTGCACTCGCACAAAGTCGAGGAGGACTTTTATCTCTTTCTCGCCTCAAGACGCGCGAGGGCGTTGAGGTCTTTAATCATTGCTGGTGCCTCCGATCGCCGAAAGACGATGAGGACTTTAAAACTTTAACTGTGCCGCCGATCGCCGAAAAGCGATGGGGACTTTAAAACTTTTAACTGATGCCACCGATCGCCGAAAAACGATGGGGACTTTAAAACTTTTAACTGAGAGCATGCAATACGATTTTACTGTTGCCCTAGATCACATACGAGTAATCAGGCCTTTTTCCTAAAACTCTCGAAGCCATAAGCATGCAAACATAGAAGCTTTAAACTTTGAAAAACTCTTCTTTATTGGGTGGCCTCATTAAAAACCCTCCTTAGGGAAAAAAGAGTGCCCCCTTGAAATTGTTTTAACAGAAACTATTTGAATCTCTTCATATTCGTCTTTACTTACAAGGCTTTAACTGTAATACGACTTGAGATGTGTTGCGTTCCAAGTGCGAGGAATCGCCCCTCCTTCTAACGTCTCCAAACGGTAGGCGCCATTCCCGAGCGCCTCGGTTATTCTGAACGGTCCCGTCCACTTGGGCGATAACTTGTTCTGCATCTCATACTGATGGGCCTTCCTCATCACCAGATCGCCGCTTCTAAACTGTCTTGACATTACCTTAGAGTTGTACCTTCGCTCAACTCTTCTCTTTACTGCTTCGGCTTTCACTCTCGCCTCCTCCCTGACCTCATCCAGCAAGTCCAAATTCATTCTTTTTTCTTCGTTCGAGTCTTTCGCCACGAAGTTCTGGAATCTCGGCGAGCTTTCCTGGATTTTGACTGGAATCATCGCATCACATCCATAAACCAAGCTAAAGGGGGTCTCGTGGGTTCCTGACTGCTCAGTGGTATGGTATGCCCAAACTATGCGGGGTACCTCTTCAGCCCACGATCCCTTAGCTTTCTCTAACCTTCTCTTTAAACCTCTCAGCAACACCCGATTGGCAGACTCCACTTGGCCATTCGTTTGTGGGTGCTCGACGGATGCATACACTTGTTGTATCCCCACCTCTTCGCACAGCTTTTTCAAGAGGTGACTTGCAAACTGAGTCCCATTGTCTGACACCAGGCGTTTAGGCACACCAAACCGGCACACTATGTTCTTCCATACAAAGTTCTCGATCTTGTGTGCGGTGATCTGGGCTACTGGCTCCGCTTCGATCCACTTGGTGAAGTACTCAATCGCCACCACCAAGTACTTCATCTGCCTGATCGCCAATGGGAAGGGTCCCAGAATGTCAATTCCCCAAGTATGGAACGGCCAGGGGCTGTAAATCGACTTCAGCTCTTCTGGGGGTGCCTTGTGCCAATCGGCGTGCTGCTGGCATTGCTTGCAACGCTGGGCGTATCTCTTGCAATCTTCTCTCATCGTGGGCCAGTAATAGCCTGCACGGATAGTCCTTGTCGCCAGCGATCGACCTCCAATGTGGCTCCCGCAAATTCCCTCATGAAGCTCAGCCATAATCCTCGTGCACTTCTCCCCGTGTATACATACAAGAAGGGGGTGTGTGAATCCAAACCTGTACAGCTCGCCGTCAATAAGGGTAAACTTGCTGGAGCTCTTCTTTACTTTTCTGGCCTCAGTTGAGTCAACTGGAAGCACACCATCCGCTAAATAACGTTGGTAAGGCGTTATCCACGTGTCTGGCTCATGGACAGCGCAAATCTGCATCGATCTTGCCCGTTCCGCTGGGCGCGCTCTGACCCTCGGCGCCCTCAGAGTTTCCTGCGTTAGGGATCTATGACTTCTCGCCGGTCTTCCCATTGATCTACCAACATGGAGAACTTGGTGGTCTGCCACGAATGCTCGAGGCGCTTTCAAAGTTTCTTGAATGACAGTCCTCTACCTACCCCCCTTGCCCGAACTGGCGAGCTTGGCTAGCAAGTCAGCTCGGGCATTCTGTTCTCTTGGCACGTGCACCACTTCAAATGAAGCGAAAGATCTTCTTAGCTCTTGCACGTACTCCAAGTAGGCTGCCATCTGAGGGTCCTTGGCTTGGAACTCGCCAGTTACTTGTCCTGTGACCAAAAGCGAGTCGCTCTTGGCCATCAGCACTCTCGCCCCCATTTCCTTAGCCAGCAGGATTCCAGCGATCAAAGCCTCATACTCTGCTTGGTTGTTGCTCGCTTTGAAAGCGAACCTCAATGACTGCTCTATCAACACCCCATTGGGCCCTTCCAAAATGACCCCAGCCCCGCTGCCCAGCTGGTTGGATGACCCATCAACAGAGAGTACCCAGCGAAAGTCACCCTCGGCGTTTTGTGCCACTTCGGAGGACAACTCGACCACGAAATCGGCGAAGACTTGCCCTTTGATCGATCCCCGGGGTTCATACTTGATGTCGAACTCCGAAAGCTCGACCGCCCACTTCACCATCCTTCCAGCCACGTCGGGCTTCTTCAAAACCTTCTGGATCGGCAGATCAGTCATCACCAGTACTGTGAAGCTCTGGAAGTAATGGCGCAATCTCCTCGCCGAGAATACAACCGCTAATGCTGCCTTTTCTAGGGCCTGGTACCTTACCTCCGGGCCTTGCAGCACCTTGCTAACGAAATATATAGGCCTTTGGGTCTGGTCCTGATCCTGCACTAGTACTGCGCTGGTCGCTCTCTCAGTTATGGCAAAGTACAGCCTGAGGGGTGTTATGTCTTGGGGCTTGCACAGAACTGGAGGGCTCGCCAAATACTCCTTGAGCTTTACGAAGGCCTCCTCACACTCCTTTGTCCAAACAAATATGTTGTTCCTCTTCAAACATTGGAAGTATGGGTGGCCCTTCTCTCCGCTCGCCGATATGAATCGGGACAGCCGTGAGTTGCTGCACCTCCTTCACATTGGCGGGGCTCCTCATTGCCAAAATGGCGGCGCACTTCTCAGGGTTAGCCTCAATTCCCCTCTCTGACAGAAGAAACCCCAGAAATTTCCCTGCTTCTACACCAAAAACGCACTTTTCAGGATTCAGTTTTAGCTTGTACCTGGCTATTGTGGTGAACAACTCTTCCAAGTCTGCGATGTGCTTGTCTTTCTCCAGGGACGTCACGACCATGTGGTCGACGTATGCCTGCACATTCCTTCCGAGCATGGGCGCGAGCACCTTGTCCATCAGCCTTTGGTACGTGGCCCCTGCATTCTTCAACCCGAAGGGCATCACCCTGTAGCAATAACATGACCTTTCCGTCATGAAGGCGGTCTTCTCTTCGTCCATGGGGTGCATTTTGATTTGGTTGTACCCCGAGAAGGCATCCAGGAAACTGAGCAGCTTGCACCCTGATGCATTGTCTACTAGGGCGTCAATGCTTGGCAAAGGGTAAGAGTCCTTCGGGCAGGCCTTGTTCAAGTCTGTAAAGTCAACGCACATCCGCCATTTTCTGCTGCTCTTTTTGACCAGGACGACGTTAGCGAGCCATTCTGGGTATTGGATTTCCCTGATGTGGCCCGCTGCAAGTAGTTTCCGTGTCTCTTCTTTGATCGCCTGTCTCTTCTCCTCATTGAATTTTCTTCTTCTTTGGCGGATGGGCCTGACTTGGGGGTCCATTGCCAAACGATGGCACAAGAAATCGGGGTCGATCCTCGGCATATCTGAAGCAGCCCACGCAAACGCATCCAAGTGTCTACTGATTACTTCGGCGATCTGGTCTTGCGTCTTGCTATCCAGGGTTCTTCCCAACTTAAACACCTTACCACTGATCTCCTTCTCGAGTCATTCCTCTACCGGCTGAGGTTTCCTCTCGCTGGCGATCAGCGCCCTCGCGATACCGGTTTCTCTGGCGGTCTCCGAGCAGTTTCTCTCCGACCTCGCCTCTACATTCCCCATTGGCACATCGTCCTCGGTGACCACCTCTAACGCTGCATCTGAAGCTCGTCGGTGTTTGCGCTCCGACTCCACGCCAGGGGGAGGCGTTGTGGTTACGTGGCACACGGACCTCTTGTTCTTAAGGCTATTTTCATAACACTTCTTTGCCTCCTTCTGGTCGGAGCAAATAGTGATGACCATACCCTCCATAGACGGCAGCTTGACCTTCATGTGCCTTGTCGAAGGCACAGCTCCTGTTCTGTTGAGCGTTGGCCTCCCCAGCAGTATGTTGTATGCTGATGGGGCGTTTACAACAAGGTACCTGACCTTCTCCGTTCGTGAGGCCAAACCGTAAGTGAAGGTCGTCCTCAGCTCGATATACCCCCTCACCTCCACTTGGTCGCCGGCAAAACCGTACAAGCAGCCCCCATATGGTCTTAGCTGATCAGGGGACAGCTGCAACTTCTCAAAGGTTGGCCAAAACATCACGTCTGCTGAGCTTCCTTGGTCGACCAGCACCCGATGGACAGTCCTTCCCACCGTGACAAGCGAGATCACAATAGGGTCGTTGTCGTGAGGCACCACGTCCCTGCGGTCCTCCTTGGTGAACGTGATGTCCACGTCAGGCGAGTGATCCTCAAAGACTTCTACTGACATTATCGACCTCGCATACCTCTTTCGTTGCGACGCTGTGCACCCCCCGCCGGAGAATCCGCCAGCTATGGTGTGGATCTCGTCGTGGATAGGCACTTCGTGCTGTTGCCCTCCGCTGCTCGCCGGTTGAGACCCTGATGCTTGTTCCGCTTGCTTCTCTAGCAAGTAATCCTTCAGGAAACCACATTTGATCAGCTCGGTGAGCTGGTGCCCCAGAGCCAAACACGAATTGATAGAGTGGCCAAAACTCTTGTGGAACTCGCACCATGCGTCTGGTTTTGCCCCCAAGATCTTCTCCGCCGTTTTCTCAGGCACTTTGAGCCTGACAGCTATGTTTGGGATGGCGATCAAATCAGCCAAACCCATCACAAACTCATACCTGGGGGGGCGATTACTCTCCCTGGGGCGCCCTGGTCCCTTGCTTTTATTTTTCTTAGGGTCGTAAGGGTGACGCGCCCTTTGATCCCTCTTTCCCGCCGCCGCCTCCATTACCCTCTGAGGCTGTACCCTTGCTTGGGTGCGCGGTTTAGCCGGGGCCACATTTCCTCTCTTCTCGGTGACCTCGCTCTCGGCGGCGATATGAGCCACAGCACGTCGCCGGATTTCGGCGAACGTGGCGGGGTGGCTCCTGATGAGCGACTCACTAAAAGGCCCAGGCAACACGCCCTTTTTGAAGGCGTGCACGAACATCTCTTCGTCCTTTCCTGGCAAACGGACTATCCGAGCTCCGAATCTGTTCAGGAAATCCTTCAAGGACTCCCCTTGGTACTGCCTTATATCAAACAAGTCGTAAGACACCAAAGGTGGCGCCTTGTTCACTATGTACTGCTCAACAAACATCTTGGAAAACTGTTGGAACGTGGTAATGTGGCCAGTGGGTATACTGACGAACCAGTCCAACGCCGTTCCGCTCAAAGTGCTCATGAACACCTTACAATACACCGCGTCTGAGCCCCCTGAGAGCATCATCTGAGTATGAAACACCGTGAGGTGGGCTTCAGGGTCCTCCACCCCAGTGAAAGACGCTTTCACCGCCACAGTGTTAGCCGGGACTACCGAGTCCATGATCTCTTGGGAAAATGGCATAGGAAAGCTGCGTGGTGGGGATGGGGGTCTGTCCCCTGCCGCACGCTCCTCCCGCTCCTGAAGGGCTTTGCGCAGCTCTTCGTTGATTCTGTTGAGCTCTTCGTTCCTTGCTTGCGAGGCCACCAGCGCCTCGTGCATCCTTTCCTGCTCAGAACGCGATGCAGCCACGTTCCCTGCAGCGTCCTCATCATGTCCATCACTTGCGTCATGGACACAGCATCTTCGTCGGTTGATGGCGCAACTGAACTGGAGCGCATTGTCCTCATCCTTCCTCAGCAAACTCTGCAGCTCAAAGAACTCCAAACAAACGATGAAAAATCCAGGAGTCGACTGCGATAGCGAGCAGCTGAACAGAAAACACTCGAAGCACCACAAACACAAACTATGGTTGGGAATCACGTTTTATACGTGCCCCACGGTGGGCGCCAAATGATCCTGCCGACAACTCGAGCGTGGAGGAATCGCTTCGTAGCTCTCTCCCTACCCCGTCTACGCGACTGTGTTATCTGCAAAATCACCCTCAGAACCTTCCCTAGGATCTCCAAACGCGACCTGCAAAACACACAAACGGCGCCTCTAGCGGCCGTTTGCACTCCGACGATCAAGTTAGATCACAGAACCACCAATCAGAAAAACTGTATATTAATGTCTGTAGAAAAAACCTTCGTTTAATCTCCCTCTGATTCTCTTTTATGCCTCCTTCTGTATCTGCGCCTAACAGAATTCTGTTATGCCTCTCTGGCATGTGTCAGAACCCTGTTGCGCTTTTCTGTGGCAACGTACCTCCAGAATCAGTAAAACGTGAGTGTCTGCGCGTGTCTGCGCTTGTCTGTACCTTTAACGGCACGGAGTGCACCTTTGTCTGGACCGCGCCCCTCTCAGATGATGGCACGTGGAGGCATGCAACTAACCACACACGTGTCACTACTTGAAGGGCTCTAGCACTTCTCTCTGTGTGTCTAAGTTATTCCCTTGCGGAGTAACTTAGCGCATTCCTTTTATCTGGGTAAATCGCATACTCTCAGGAGAACGCCAGGTGCAACTGGTCTAGGCACACTCACCAAGCATTGCTCTCTGTGCAAGCGATTTTCCCTTCACGATGTCATGCACGTAATAGGTTGAGGGAGTCGCCAATCACTGACCGGTTTGTTAGCTCCCTCAGGCCACTCTCATGCACGATTCTCCGAGATATGTCCATGCGAGGTCCGTGCGTAACGCTCTCGCTGGGAACCTCAGTCCCAGCTTAACTGCGTGTAACATGAGACCCCGATGACCATGCACTCGATGACTGATCGGTGCTCTCTTGCTTCTCGCGTTCTGCCCCCAAGTTTTCATCTGGGAACTGATCTATCAGTGGCCACTTGGCTACTGACCACCAATCACCTCTTTGGATGACCTTCGATCACCGTTCTAGGTGATCTGCTCCCTGATCTCTCTGTCACCCGGTCCACGTGTCACCCTACGAGTGGCCACGTGATTATCTTCTGCTGACGTCATCAACTACCGATGACCGACCGGATCAGTAAGTATAAATTGTTGTCTAGACTATGACTGATAAATGTATAGGTTGTATAATTATGTTATGTTGTGATAATTATTGAAATTATTACTCAATCATGTATATGTGTAATGTAGACTGTTACTGTTTATATGAAAACCTGGCTACTCTAAAAAACATAATGATGGTTGGAACATCATTTCTTTGTTGACTAATGCTTATGATGGAAAGATACCTTAACAAGTGGTGTAGAAAGAAACACCTAAGATTATCTTTGTTCATATGTTTAAAAATATGTAAAATTTTATATTTTAAAATATATTTATATATTTATAACTATTTTTTATAGCTTCAATCTATTTTGTATTTTATATTTTATATTTTACAATTAATACGTTTACAAAATAATGATATGATCTAACGTGTGATTTGAATAAAGATTTTAGTTAGAAAATTATAAAAAATTAAACATGTTGAATTTTAAATACATTATAAATAAATTGTTGTATCACCCCTTGGTTTAGAAGTATTAGATTTTTGAGGGTCTAAAAGAGATAAATAATTTATTTGCTTTGTTTTCAGGTGGTATTAACCTAATTGTTTTAGATGCTTTTTCTTATAAAACTGCATTACTTAATCTTAATTGCTGTTATTGTTTTAGTTAATAATAAAAATGATTTAATTTTTTTATTGTCATTGTGCATAGATAACACCAATGGGACAAACCTCAAAATCATAATATTTTTTTTTGGATATATAACTTTGTGTTGAGAAAATTTAGAAATTAATTTTTTTTAGATGGACATTTGCGCAAAAACAATAAGGAAATAATAGAAATAAAACAAATAAAATAATGATACATAAAAATGTTAACGTGTGAAAATATTCTTCAAGAAGCAAAATTAATTTCATTCCCTTCCTTTCCTAAACAATGAAAAGTTTTATATAATACACTACAATTTCTAATATTATTATTTTAATATTTTATATTATTTAATTTAAATTTATCTTTTATTATATATATTTATTTCTAAATTTATTATATAAAAAATTATATACAATTCCAAGAATTATTAAGTATATTTTTCAGAATTTGGCATGCACTTGGGCGGGCAGAGCGGAGAGGACACCAGCTTTGGCTAAAGATGACAGGTTGGGCAACGCTGGCAGTGGCCATACTGTCTATTTCTATTGGCGCCCATTTCTATAATTAAGTTTTTATTTAAATATCATTATAAATATTGTCAGTTTTTTAAACAAAATAAATAATTCAGTCATGATAATATTATTGATATGATGAAAACTTATTCCTCCTGCTATTAACTTGTAATACAAAATCAAATTAAAAAAATGTGTTCTTCATTTAACTATTCTATTTTAACCTAGAGAAATTGAGTCCTACCAAATGTATTGTTTAAGTTTTCTTAATGTGGTTGTAAGATGAATCATAATTAAAAAATTACACTTTTAAGGCTTCATGACCCTAAATATAATATTGTATGCTTCAAATGTACCTTAGCTAAGAAATGAATTATGAATACACTTATGATAAAATATTATACTTTTGAGGCTTTACCTTTATTTGTTTGTCTTGAAGTGATTTTAATGCAACTAAAATAGGAATTTTGTATTCATCGATAAAAGAAAAATGCTAACTGTTCTTCTCAACACCTTATATTGAATTTTTTTTTAAGTAGTCTCTTAATTTAATTGTAAGATGATTATTTTTATCATAGCTAAACATACTTTTAAGAGTTATCGAACCTAATTTGATTTATATATATGAGAGAATAACAATTGTTAATTAGTTCAACATAATATATATTATCTAATTACTAAAAAATGTTAAAAAGATTTAAACATGGTTATTATTGTTAATAGTTTGTTTATGAGAAAGTTAAATTATTTTAAATAGAAGCTTAAACTATGGTAGAGCATGATATTCCCACATGGCAAAGATGAGCATTACAAGAGTGTTATCTTAGGAAGTTGATGGTTGATAAGATGGTATGATCTTCATCTGTTTCAGCTTTTCCACCCAAAATCTGATACTCTTAAAGGTATCCACATGCCCAAAAAATCCATATTCTCTACTCTTGTTCATGCTAGATACATGTTGAAACTGAAAACGTAGCACTGCTTGGAAGGCTTCATAGCAGGTTATTTCCTCCAATATGGTGTTCTCAAGCTCGTATTTCTCCACAATCTCCTTCCAAACGCTACCCTTATCACGCATCACCTCCACCAAATCCAAGTCTTGCGTTTCGTCAAACGCCACGAACTCCACATCGAAAAGTTCAGAGAATAGCTTCCAGATGCTCTTCCACGTGAAAACGTCGCCGTTTGTGCAATTGAAGGCCTGATTTTTAGCCTCAGGGGTAACCGCAGCCCACACGTGCTGCTGCGCCAACACTCCGGCGTCGGTCATGTCACAGAAATGCTCCCACGTGTACTTCGTTCCCGGATACCGAAACGCCAATCCTACGTGGCGACAAATTGCGGCGTAGGTTGCTAGCGTGAGCAGGAAGTTGTATATACTCCTGGAGGAGGCGCCTACTATAATAGAGGAGCGGTGCACTGAGTAGGTGAGCGATGGCGCGTACGATGCAACGAGATCCTCGAGCGCGTAGTAGAAGTTGGGGTAAGGGAGTCGCGCCATGTTCTCGTTAAAGGGTGGGTCGTGGGCGATGAGTTGGGTGGAGAGGAGTGGGTCGAAAATTGGGCCCATGTAGTGTTTGGTGCCGGTTTGGAGCGTGACATGGGTAAGCTTTGAAGACGTGCAAGATTTGAGGACGGAGAGAACGTTGAGGAGCATGGTTTCGTTGCCTCTCACGTTCGCTTCTTCATCTGCACCAACCTGCAAGCTCACCCAGAATAGGTGCGTGACTTCACTCGCAATGGGGGAAAGCTTGGCGCGCGTGTCGGAAGAGTCGACAGCGTCAAAAGTGATGAAGTGGTCGACGGTGGAAGGAGGGAACCAACTGGGAGGGGGCCTGCGAGCGGCGCCGTAAACTTTCCATGGGCCTCCAGGACAATTGGGCTGCTTCAGGGCTTGGGCTAGACTCAGCCCAGCCATCCCTGTGACACCAGCTACCAGTGCTACAAAAGTCTCGGGCTCCATCACAGTTGTGCTCCACACCAGGAAGAGATATAAGATAACAGAGCAGTGGTTGTTGTGTGTTGGAACATGTTTGTTGAATTTAAAGAACAAGATTCGGTATACTTTTTCACGGTTTGATTTAGATATAAATATATATAATATATAATAAATGATAAATTTGTAATTAAATGATATAAAAAAAATATTAAAATAATAATATTAAAAATTATAATGTGATTGTATAAAAAAGATAAAAAATGGAAAGGATTTTTCATGTATCATTAATTTTTTCATACACACACCTTAAACTAATAATATTATTATTTTGTTTTGAAAAATTATTTTATTAATTAGATAAAATATTTTATTATTAAATAGAGTTGGAAAGTAAATGAGAGAGAAAAAGTGAAGTATCTTCCTTGATTTATCTAGGATAAAAGTTCATCAGTCATACTTTTCACATAATCACATTATAACTTTCGATATTATTATTTTATTATTTTTTAAATTTACTCTTTATTATATATTTATTTTTAAATCTATTACATCAAAAATTATATACAACTTATAAGTGTCATTTTCTTTGTGATAAGAGGTGTTTTTGTTGCACTTTTCCCACGGGTTTCACGTGTGGTTATATTTTACTTATATTTATATTTTTTTAACTTAAATTTTAAATATATTATTATAATGGATTGTAAAGTAAGTGTAGTATTATTTATCTTTATTTTATTTTAAGTGTCAAAATAAAGTTTTCCCTTATCTTTTACACTCTGTTTGCTTTTAGGTGTGATAACGGAGGAGGAAGGGACGAGCGGGAAGAACTTTTGTTTGGATCAGGGCATGTGAAGGCGTGGGTGCGGACGAGCGAGCGGGTTCAGTAATTTTTTCACTTCTCGTAGGCTCTGTTTGGATTGAGGAGGAGATTTGTGAAGATGGGAGGGAGTGGATTTGTGAGGATTAGATAGGATGAGTGAGAATATGTGAGGTTGTTTGGATTGAGGGATGATAGAGTGAATTTGTGAGGATGGTTTATTGTAAGTTTACAAATTTATCCTTGTTATTAAAATGATTCTTTTTTGTGTGTAGGTTTGAATTAATTAAATTTTTTAATATATAATATTTATAATTACTTATATTTTATAATAAAAAATTAAAAAATATAATAGAAAATATTTTTGTGTTAAATTGAAATAAAATTATTAAATATATTAAAATTTATGAAAATAATCTTTGTTATTATATTTATTTATTATTTTATATAACTATATATATATATTGTTAATATTATAATTTTTTGTATATTTTTATTTTTATTATTTATAATTATATGTTGTTATTAATAGTATAATTAAATATTTTTGAAAAAATTTATGTAATATTTAATTTTGATATTTTAATAAAATGCATGTCTAAGGGTATTTTGGTAAAATACAAATATCCTATTTAATCCCCACAACTATCCTATATATATATTATGTTTTTTTTATATGTTTACTTTTTTAATCTTAATAATTGTATTTACATTTGTTTTGTTATATTTGTACTTTGTTGTTTATTTTTTTTATGTATTTATTTTTTTTAATTTTTAAAAATATATTTATACTTTTATTATATTTATATTTATACTTTTAATATATATAAATTTATTTGAATTTTACACAAAATTATTATTTTTTACAAAATAAGAGTAATTATGAATATTATATATTGGAAAAAATAATTAACTCAAACTCACAAAAAAAAAATATCATAACTCATTATTAAAATATTTTTTATTCATAGGAATAAATTTGTAAATTTACATTTTATATTTTTAAAATAATTTCTAAATTATTTTCTAACTATCACATCACTCACAAATTTCAATAAACAATCATCACAAATTCAGTCTACCATCCCTCAATCCAAACAACCTCACACATCCTCACACATTCCCTCTAATCCTCTCTAATTCACTCTCTCCACTCCCCACAAATCTCCACCCTTAATCCAAACTTAATCCAAACGGCCTTAAGTATCTATCTGATCTGCTTTTTAGATAGCTTTTGTAAACACAGTTTTCGATGTCTTGTTTCCATTATTACCACAGTTTTTTAAAGACTTGACAGAAAGTGGGGTAGTTGTTTGATAAAGGAAAATGATGCCCTGGAAACCATCTTTTTCTAAGGTTTTAATAACAAAATATTAATTTGAGATATTTAATTGAATTATTTAGTAAAAATTAATAAAAGCAGCCCTGGGATATTTGTAAAAAAAAGATTGTAAACATATTATAACTTCAACATGTTCATTTTCATCTCAATATATAATTTATTTTGAAAATAATCTTTGTATTCATTTATAAAAATAATATCTTTTTAATATTTTTTAATTCAATATATTTATTTTGAAAAGTTTCATTAGTCTATATCTCAAAATTATTTCAACCTAAAATAATTAAATATTTCTTCAACATATTCATGTTCACTTTAGCATACTGAAAATTCTTTATGCACATATTTTATCAAATTAATTAATATGTATAGTTTCTTAAAAAAAATAAACAAGTCAAATCTACAAGAAGATAAGATTGAATAAACAGGTCAAATCTACAAGAAGATAAGGTTGAATAATGTAATAGATTTCTTTTTGCAATAAATAGATGACAAGAGTGTGCTTAATATAAATTATATGAACACTAATGCAGAAAACACATATAACATCGATTCTATGAGACATATTTATGGAGTACCATCCGGAAGGACACATATTGGGTCTTTAACTAGGGTCATGGCTAGAAGAATGGAAGAAGAAGGAGTTCAGAAAACTCTATTTTTATGGAGAAATAATTTTTAACTTTTTCTTTCAAATTTCCTAGTCTTATAAATTTGTACAAAGTAATATAGGCTTTATTTTGGGCTTTTATTTCGGTCATAATCTTGGGCCATGTTTTAGGCCAATTTTTCCAATTAGAGTAGGGTGTACATAGAAAAAGAAATAGGCTAGCTAGAGTTACAATTGAGTCTCATTGGACCCAATGCAACTCTAGACCATCTGAAGAGTTTTTTTAGGGTTAAAGCTTGCACTTTGGTTGTTCATAGCACTAGCCCCCTTGTAAATCAGATTTGAGTTGATGAAGAAATGTTGCCCAAGTTGCTAGCTCATTTGTCTTCAAATTCTCACTCTCAAGTTTGCATTTCTATTACTGTTTTGCTTGAATCTTCTTAGGAGTTGGCCTAACCTCGCTTAAGCTTCATTATCATTCTCCATAAACCAATACTTCATAGCTTCTTTCACCCATTTTAGCCATCCAATACCACCAAATTCCGCACCCCAAAATGCAAAACAAAAGACTCATAGTAATGCAAGTTATGATTGCATCATTTAATATCAAGAGCTTAGGTCTTCAAGAGATAAGTTGTTCTAACTTTTGTTCTTCCATTTCCGTGTTGTTCCTCACTTTTTAGAATGTCTTGAATTTGTTTTAAATGTGTTTTCACCGTTAAATGTGTTTTTGTTTAGTTTAATAAGTTCAAATAGCTTGTTCTTTCTTGAACCATTTATATTGGTGTTTAGGAGTTCTTTTTTAGTTTATCTTGTGTGCTTTTGAATTTTGTTGAGTCTTTTTCTTTTTCTTTTGGTAAAAATAGTTTATGTAGGTTTCATTTGTTGAAGATTGATGAAGCTTCTTCTCTACCAAGTCTTAGTGTGTGTTTGATGTAGAAAATAGCAAGTTTGCTTTGAAGGTTGTAATGTGTAATTAGGTGATCTTGTATATAGGTTAGAGTGAGTTTAAGGTTGCCTTTTGCTTCAAGACCTATCCTATATGCCTAATCAAGGTGGTAAGATCAAGCACAAAAAGTGATTCAATGTTTTCGTAAAAGATCTTTAAGTTTTCTAAAAGAAATCAGGTTACTGCACAAAAATAAATTTATTTATTTGTAAAACAATAGATTTATTTTTGAACTGCTAAATTTTTTTTGAAAATTCTGTTAGGGCACCAAAAAGTTTGTTTCAACAGTTATGTCTGTTAATATGAGCTGACAATTTTTCAGAGAAACATTTTGTTTGTTTTGGATTTAACCTATTCTTTTTATAACAACTTTTTAACTGTTTTTTGAAAAGTTGTTATAAATTACTTTCTATATAAAGATAGGCACTTCTCACATGATAGGTTGTTGTGCAACCACGTTTTAAACAGAGATCAAACGTTTTCAGTGAGTTAGAAGGATTTGAATGAGTTTTTGAAAGGTTTTTACAAAAAGAACTTCAAGAGTGTTTGTTCTTTGTGTGCCTTGATCTTGGTGAAGGTGTTGGTACTGTTGTGTTGCAATCTGGGCTACTGTTTTTCAGTTTCTTGCATCTTCTTTCGGGTGTTTTCCTTCCTTAAATCATTCTTGTGTAAAGGTGTTTGTGTAAATCACTTCTTGATAGGTTTTTTGAAGTGCAAGTAGTGTTGAAATAGGGTTTTTCAGCTTTTGTTGCCTTGTTCTTGTAGGGTTCAAGAACTGCAAGGTGTTGTATTTGATTTGAACTGTTTTTAGTGAATTTCACCTTGGTGTGAGGTGAAACTGGATGTAGCTCTTTATAAGTGAACCAATATAAATTGTGCTTGCATCATTGTTCATATCCCTGCACTCTTTTCTGGTTAATTGGATAATCTGTCAAGAAATAAATCTGTTCATTTAAAATTAAATTTGTTATTTCTGGGCTTGCTCATACTATTCTTTTTGTTTTGGAAAAATCTTTTAATCACAAATAAGCTTTCTGAATCTGAGTGTTGACTGGTTTAAGAACAAACAAATTTCTTTATAATATCTTGGTTAAAGATTCACTTTCTTTAAAGAATTGCATCAAAGGAACTTGTGTTAATCTCTTGATGTAAAGCTTGTTCTTATAGCTGCTGTAAAAATAACTCATCTTGTTCTGGAGAATTTTTCTGTTTGATCTTAATGCTAATTTGAACAAGTTCTGATTTTGATAAAGTGTGCTGAAAAATAAATATGTTCTTTTTAAAATCAATCTATTATTTTTCTTCTGAATTACAGTAAATTAGTTTGTGTTTGCGAAAATTTTATAACTTCAATTCACCCCTCCCCTTTTGAACTTAGACACTAATAGACCCAACAATTGGTATCAAGAGCTAGGACTTTTATTTTACTCAAGTTTATGCATTATGTCTGAGTTTAAAATGCCTTTTTGCTGAAGGTGCGTCTATTAATAGACCTCCTATGTTTGGTGGTGTGAATTATGTATTCTGGAAAATTAGAATGAAAATCTTCATGGAATCTATTGACATGGGAATTTGGGATGCAGTGGTCAATGGACCTTTTGTACCTATGGAGGTTGTCAAGAAGAAATAGTAAAGAAGCCTTGGTCCGATTGGAGTGAAAGTGAAAGGAAGAAGGCTCAGTATGACTCCCTAGCCAAGAACATCATAACTTCTGCTCTAAACATGGATGAATTCTTTAGAGTATCTCAATGTAATTTGGCTAAAGAGATGTGGGAAGTACTAGAAGTAACACATGAGGGCACGGATGATGTGAAACGAGCAAGGAAGCACTCAGTCATTCAAGAATATGAACTTTTCAGGATGCAATCAGAAGAAAGCATTGCAAATGTGCAGAAATGGTTTACACATATTGTACATCATCTCACTGGACTTGGTAAGGTCTTTGACAAGGAAGAGCTCAACATAAAGGTGCTGAAATTCCTTGATAGGAGTTGGCAGCCTTAGGTAACAACAATCTCTGAATCCAGAGATTTATCTAAGATGTCCACTACTGCATTGTTCGGGAAATTGATGGAGCATGAGCTAGAACTCAAAAGATTGAAAGAGCAAAAAACAGTGGAGAAAGAGCCAAATGAATTGCTTTAAAGACTAGCATAGAACATTATACAAGTGAAGAAGAGGAGAATCCAGAACATGATGAGACCTTGAGTCTGCTCACTAGAAAATTCAGCAAATTTCTAAAAAGGAAGAACTGAGACAAAACTCAACAAATAAAAATGTACTCTAAATCAAATGATTCAAATTCTTCTAGTTATACTTGTTTTGGCTGTGGTAAACTAGGTCATATAAAGATTGATTGTCCAAACAATCAAAATAAAGAAAAACCAGCCAGTAAGAAGAGTGAAAGAGGCAGAGGAAAAATAACATATATCTCTTAGGAGGAAAATGAAGTCTCCTCAACTGGAAGTGAAGAAGAAAATTTGTGCTTCATGGTGAATGATGAAGGATCAATCTCTGATTCGGTGAGTGATTTTTCAACTGATTTTGAAAGTTAGGATTAACTGTTAATTGCCTTTAAGGAAACACATGATGAAGCAAACAGATTGGTTGTCATATGTAACAAACTGAAAAATGCAAACAAAGTACTTGAACCTAAGGTTAAGTCACTTGAGGAAGAATTATACAAAGCTAAAATTGATCTTGTTAGTCTTGAATTGACATGTTTGCATGCATCTATAAAAACTTGTGAAAACTGTAAGAAGCTGGAAAAACAAGTTGAATATTTGTTGAAAACCTTATCAAATTTCACCAAAGGAAAAGAAAATATTGAAACATTGTTGGGATCACAAAATGTTGTTTTTAATAAAAAAAAATGGGCTAGGATATAATCCTAGAAGAAACAACAATGTTAAAAAGTTGTCCAGTTTTTTTGTTCCTTCTAAAATAGGTTATTCCTCTTTTAATAGTTCAAATACAATGCATTTTGTATCTTGTTTTTACTGTATGAAATATGGACTTATCTCTAGAACATGTAAAGCTAGAAGGTACCTTGTTCCTAAAGGATTGGCCAAATGGCTTCCTAAGGAAAGGTATTAATCTTGTAGGACCCTAGACTAAAAAGGGGTACCATGTGTGTTAATTTTGTTTTGCAGAAAAACAACAGGAAAAACCAGTGGTACTTCGACAGTGGATGCTCAAAGCATATGACTGGTGATTTGGCTCAGTTCACAAGTCTGAAACTTAAAGCTGAAGGGCATGTCACATATGGAGACAATAACAGAGGAAGGATTCTTGGAAGAGGAAATGTTGGTACTGAGAATTCAACCACAATTGAGAATGTCTTATATGTGGAAGGACTAAAGCATAGTCTTTTAAGTATTAACCAACTATGTGGCAAGGGCTAGAAGGTTAATTTTGAAGCAAACACTTGTACAATTTCATATGAAACTTCTGGTAAGGTGTTGTTTACAGGTAAAAGGGTAAATAACATCTATCTCTTAGATATCATGAACAATTGCTCTGAAAATGAATGTCTCTTATCAAAAAGTGATGAGTCTTGGCTGTGGCACAGGAGGTTAGCTCATATCCATACAAATCACTTAAATAAATTGAAATCTAAGGATCTTGTTTCTAGTTTACTAAATATAAAGTTTCAAGATAACAGATTGTGTGATGCATGTGTAAAGGGTAAACAAACAAGAACTTTTTTTAAAACAAAGGATGTGATTTCTACAAATAAGGCTTTGGGTGTTCTGCATATGGATTTGTTTGGACTTTTAGAACTGCTAGTTTAGCTGGAAATTTCTATGCCTTGGTAATTGTTGATGATTTCTCAAGATATACATGGACTCTCTTTCTTGCTTCTAAAAATGATGTATATAAAGCTTTTAAGAAACTGGCTAAGGTTCTGCAGAATGAAAATGGTAATAGCATAAAACAGATTCGCAGTGATCATGGGGGAGAGTTTCAAAATGCTAAGTTTGATAAGTTTTGTGAAAAACATGGGATAATACATAACTATTTAGCCCCTAGAACTCCCCAACAGAATGGTGTAGTTGAAAGAAAGAATAGATCACTTGAGGAATTAGCTAGAACCATGTTAAATGAATCTAACCTACCTAAATATTTCTGGGAAGATGCAGTATACACTGTTTCTTATGTGCTTAACAGAACCTTGATTAGACCTATTCTTAAGAAAACTCCCTATGAACTTTATAGAGGTAGAAAACCTAGCATTAGTCATCTTAGGGTCCTTGGTTGCAAATGCTTTATTCTAAATAACGGAAAAGATAATCTGGGCAAATTTGATCCTAAATCTGATGAAGGAATTCATATTGTCTATACTATTAATGGACATGCTTACAGGGTGTATAACAAAAGATTGCTTACTGTGGAAGAATCTATGCATGTGGTGTTTGATGAATCTGATTGTTATTTTCCTAAATCTGTTCTGGATGAACCTGGTGTAGATGATTAAAGAATCATTCTTCAAAAGAATCAATCTATTGATTTTGATGCAACTAATACATGTGTTGTCAAAGAACCTGTTGTGAATGCAAGATTGCCTAAAGAGTGGAAAACCCCTAAGGATCTCACACTTGACAATGTGATTGGAAAAATTGAAAAAAGGGTCTCAACAAGGAATTCTCTTAACAATTTCTGTAAGACAATGGCATTTGTTTCACTAGTAGAGCCTAAAATCTAGAGAAAGCTCTACTGGACAGCAACTGGATAACAGCTATGCAGGAAGATAAACCAGTTTGAATACAATGAAGTATGGTCTTTAGTTCCAAGAACATCTGAGATGAATATCATAGGAACCAAATGGGTGTACAAAAATAAGATGGATGAACATGGGGCTATCACCAGAAACAAGGCAAGGCTGGTTGCTAAGGGTTACAACCAAGAAGAGGGAATAGATTTTGATGAGACTTATGCACCAGTGGCACGACTAGAAGCTGTCAGACTTCTCTTAGCATTTTCCAGCATAAAAGGATTCAGGTTATTCCAAATGGATGTAAATAGTGCATTCTTAAAAGGATATATTTACGAAGAAGTGTTTGTTTCTCAGCCTCCAGGATTTGAAGACTACAAACATATAGAGCACGTGTACAAGCTCAAGAAGGCACTTTATGGACTTAAGCACGCACCTAGACAATGGTATGAGAGGCTAAGTGAATTTCTACTTTCTCAAGGTTATAATCGTGGCACCTCTGATAGAACCTTGTTCATAAAAAAGAAAAAAGAAAACATTATACTTGTGCAAGTCTATGTGGATGACATCATCTTTGGATCCACAAATGAAAAGATGTGTGAAGCATTTGTAGAAGCAATGAAAAGTGAATTTGAGATGTCAATGTTGGGAGAAATGAATTACTTTCTTGGATTGCAAGTTAAATAGCTCAAGGATGAAATCTTCATAAATCAAGCAAAGTACTGCAAGGAATTTCTTAGGAAGTTTGAGATGGACAAATGCAAAGCAATCAGCACTCCAATCTCAACAAGCTGTCAACTGGATCAAGATCATGCAGGAAAATCAGTGGATCAATCAAAATACAGGGGATTAATTGGTTCTTTATTATACTTAACTGCTAGCATACCTGATATTATGTTTGTTGTATGTTTATGTGCCAGATATCAATTTGATCCAAAGGAATCACACTACAATGCAACTAAGAGAATCTTGAAATACTTGCAAGGAAACAAAGATGTTGGACTATGGTATCCAAACAATGTTTCCTTGAATTTAACTGGTTTTTCAGATTCAGATTTTGCAGGTTGCAAGATTGATAGGAAAAGCACAAGTGGAACTTGCCAAATGCTTGGATCAAGTTTAATATCTTGGCATTGCAAGAAACAAGCCTGTGTTGCTTCTTCTACAGCAGAGGCAGAATACATAGCAGCTGGAAGTTGTTGTGCTCAAACACTATGGCTAAAGCAACAATTAAGTGATTTTGGAATTCTTTTAAATAAAATACCTATCAACTGTGATAACACTAGTGCCATAAATCTATCTAAAAATCCAATTATGCATTCAAGAACTAAACATATTGAAATTAGACATCATTTTCTAAGAGAACATATAGCTAATGGAACATGTGATATCAAATTCATTGGTACTGAATTTCAATTGGCTGACTTGTTTACTAAACCTCTTGCTAAAGATAGGTTTTACTTTCTATTAAATGAATTGGGTATTATTAGCTTAAATTGTCCACTACAGTAAGAATTTAAATTTATTATCTCCTGCTTTAATGTGTTGATTTTCCTATTTCAGAATCACAGCTATGACTAGGAAAAAGAAATAATTACTTATCTCTCTCTCTCTTTAACCATTTACTGCTTTTATGGTTATTGACCAACAAGTTTATGACCTTCATATGTGGAAATCCTAACTGATTTGATAAATTTATTATGCAACATATTTGATTTGTTAGCAGAAGCATGTTTTCAATATATTCTTGCATCATCTAAAACTGCACCCTTCTGTACTACATAGAATCAAATTTGTACTACACCTGGTTTCTTGATTCTGTTTTTCAAACTCGTGAATTCTGAAACATAATTTGTTGTTCTATATAAATCTGGTTTAAAACAATTGTATCTCACATTTTCCTTCTTTGCTACAAGTTGTCCAGGTTCACATTCTCTACTTTATTAGGTTTTATCTTTCATAATATGAACTTTGCACTAACATTCTTTCTTACTGGAACTATATCTCTTACTGAATAGGTGCAGATAAAACAGATTAAGCAATGGCATCTTCTTCACACAGAAGGAAGAAATCCAGAGAGCAACCTAACAGCAGCCAAGGCATTCTGGAAAACTGGTTTGTTGGAGATTCTAAAGCTATGACAAAGTTCATACATGAGACAAGCAGGAAGAAAATCAATGTACTCAAGGTGCTGGAATTTTCATGGTTGAGGAGTGAAAATCTGACATAAGCAAAAACCTTTCGCAAGCATCAAAAGCTGAAACACTTCTTGAAAATGACTAGAAATGTTTATCCAGACCTAGTGAAAGTATTCTATAGTAACCTTGTTCAATATGGCAAGAATCTTGTTTCCTATGTGAAAGGATTGAAGTTGAAAATCACAAGAGAGATCTAAAGCAACATTGGTGGAATTAAGTACTCAAGGCTGAAAGTGAGCAAAGGGACTATTGTTGGGATTCAAGAGTTCAACAAGATGCAGTTTTATAGAAGCTGTGTGAGAAATCCTACTGAGCTAGTGGTCAAATTCCATGCAGTAAGTGAGATAGACAATTCTACTCTCATGAAAATGGGTTTTCATAAGGAGGAAGACAACTGGGTTTTTAGAAGGAATGTTGCTCACAGAGTTGAGCATGAAGCCTCCAATCATGGAGATGCAGAGGGAGAGGATGTTGGAGTGCCTATGGAAGATGAAACTGTGCAGGGATGCAAAAGCATCATGCTATATGATGCATCATTCATCATCACACAGGGTGGAATCACCAGTTCAACAATCTATGCATCACAGGGAGGAATTACCAGTTCATTCATTCATGAATAAAGATGTTGCTGCCATAAATTACAATGCATTGGTTGCATATCAAGCACCTGAGTATAGAGGTGAACCTTTATCAATGTTTGAAAGACAGGTTCTTGATCGGCTTGATACATTCACAGAAGATTAAAATACCTATTTTGAAATTACTCAAACTAGGTTTCAACACCTAGACTGCCAAATTGAAGGAGTCCAGGAGTAGCTAGCTGAACTTTACTACAAGCACAAGCGATCCTTTTCAAATCTTTCACTTTTATGTCTTGTTGAACAATTTGCTTTTTTTTTTTAATTTTCTACACTAGTTGTGTTTTGATTTCTAGATTGTAATAACACTTTATGGTGTTTTTATTTTGAACTATCATGTATGGCTACTGTTTTTTTTTTTTACTCTATGCTCACATTCTGTTTGATGAATCCAAATGGGGAGAAGGATAGCTCATAAAGGTTGATGATTAGTTGAAGAATAGCTCATGTAAGTTGCTGCAAGTTCAGGTATTAAGCTGCAGGGAGGTATAACACGTCTCCAATCTGTTTTGTTTCACCTTTAAAGTTTTCTGTGCATTTTTCTGGAATCTAGTGCAGTACAGATTCTTGACCATGACCTTCCTTCAAAGCTATGCAAATCAATGGGGTTTTGTCTCCATCAAACGGGGGAGATTGTTGAAGATGGATGACGCTTCTTCTCTGCCAAGTCTTAGTGTGTGTTTGATGTAGAAAATAGCAAGTTTGCTTTGAAGGTTGTAATGTGTAATTAGGTGATCTTGTATATAGGTTAGAGTGAGTTTAAGGTTTCCTTTTGCTTCATGACCTATCCTATATGCCTAATTAAGGTGGTAAGATCAAGCACAAGAAGTGATTCAATGTTTTCCTAACAGATCTTTAAGTTTTCTAAAAGAAATAAGGTTACTGCATAAAAATAAATGTTTATTTGTAAAACAATAGATTTATTTTTGAACTGCTAAAATGTTTTTGAAAATTCTGTTAGGGAACCAAAAAGTTTGTTTCAGCAGTTATGTCTGTTAAGATAAGCTGGCAGTTTTTCAGAGAAACAATTTGTTTGTTTTGGATTTAACTTGTTCTTTTTAAAACAATTTTTTAACTATTTTTTGAAAAGGAAGAATCTTTAAAGGGGGATTGTAATACTTTGAACTCTTCTTTTCAAATATATAATGCTAATTCTTCTTCACAAAAATCTCAAAAACAATACTTTGTGATGTTGTTGCCTAGCTTGGGCAATAAACAACACAAAGTGATCAAAAATATTTTTGCAAAAGGTCCTATGTTTTTCTTTCAAAAAATTTATAAAAATAAATTACCTTTTTTCTATTTTCTTTTCTTTTAATTTTCTTTTAATAAATAAAATTATCTCATATTTGTTTGATGTCTATTGTAGATTGACATTTGATCTAGGAGGAAAATAACAAATAAACAGAGGTTGTTGTGATTGAACATCATTTAGGATCTGAGGACATATCCTTTTCTAGAGGGAGGGTTTGATGGAGGACCATCCAGAAGGACACATATTGTGTTGAACAAGGCTTTGATGTCTCCAAATCTATATGGATTGCTTGAAGGTTGGATGTAGCTTGTGTGTGTTCTTAGTAGTTTGAATTGTAAGTCCACTCTTAGTTTAGGATTCAAACTTGGTTTAAATCAAATCCTTTTGACAAAAAAGTCTTTTTCAAAGAAGTGGAAAAACAACCAGTTGTTTTATCGTTTCAATCGGTTGTTTGACACTTAGTGGTTTTTTAAACAGGTTTTGACAAAGCTTGAAATTGGTTAATTGTCCACAACAAAGCCGCTCGCAATGTAAATATTTCTTTTTTTGAATAGTCAAATGTTTGCACTCCATCAAACCATAACTCCTTCAATTCGCTTATGAGTGGTTCTAAGTAAACATCAATGTCATTTCCTACCATTTGTTTTCTAGGAATTATCATGGAGAGGATAAAAGATGTTTGCTTCATACACTCCCAAGGAGGGCGATTGTATGGGATGAGAACCACTGGCCATATACTATGGTTTGTACTCATGTTTCCATAAGGATTGAAGTCATCAACAACTAAGCCTAATTGTACATTTCGAGGATCATTTGCAAATTCTGGATGCAATAAATCAAATGATTTCCAAGCCTCAGAATCTCTAGGATGCCTCATCAATCCATCTTGATTATCCTTTTATGCATGCAATGTCATAGACTCAATCGTCTTAGAACTCATAAACAATCTTTGCAATCACGATTTTAATGGAAAGTAACGCAAGATTTTTGCGTATTGCTTCTTATCTTTATTTTTGCACTTACACGTTTTGCACTGTTTACATTCTTCTAAGCCTTCATTGTCTTCACCCCAATATAGCATATGGTCTTTTGGGCAAGTTGGTACTTTGACATAATTAAGTCCAAGTTTAATAATCACAGTCTTCGCCTCAAAGAACAAGTTAGGAAACTTAGCATGTTCAAATGCGACCTTTAGCAAGTCTAGAATCATGGTCATTGTTTTGTCACTCATTTTACTCGTGCATTTGATATGGTACAACTTAAACATGAATGATAACTTTGAATACTTTGTACAACCTTCATATAAGCTTCATATAAGGGTTCATTATTGTCCCTCATCAATTCATCAAAGTTTGTATTTCCTTCATCACCCACCATATTAGTTTGTAGACCATTAGCTTCAGTATCCTTATCGTGCCCCACAAACCCGAATGCATCATTCAACATGTCTTCCATTGGATTTTGAGATTCCAATAAATCTTCAATGACATGCGCACTTGTAGTGACCATAGGCTCAATTACACTTGGTCCTTCACCGTGCAAATACCAGGTTTTGTAGTTCTGAGAAAAAGTTGTACATGTTAAGTGTTCTTGAACTACGTCCCTTGTTTACCCCTTTTTGAAACCACACTTTGCACATGGACACTTAATTACAGGACCATTAACATGTTGAAATGCAATATCCAAAAACACGTTCAACCCATTTGCATACTCAATGGTGTTTCGTGGTAACAAATCCACAATTTATCAAATGGCATAACTACAACAAAACAACAAAATAAAATTGTTAGAATGGATGGCTTTAAACTAGAGGGGGGTGAATTGTTTAAAGAGGATTTTCGTAAACTTTTAAAACAAGAATGAATTTATCTCGGGAAATTATTGATAACAAATTCAGTTTACCAAAAACAGCAAATAAAATCAGCACAACCAGAAAAACAATCGGTTGTTTCACAGAAACAATCGGTTGTTTATACCAGCAAACAACAAATAAAACTGAATTTAAAGAGTTAGGGATAGAGAGATTGCACACAGATGTTTATACTGGTTCACTCCAAATCCAGAGCTACATCCAGTCTTCTTAGAAACCCTGAGGAAATCCACTAAGCAATCACAACTTGATCACTTACACAACAACCAAGAGAATGACCTTGAACACCTCAAGAAACACACTCTTCTTGGCCAACACACCAACACCAAGATTGTTGATCTTGATCCCCTCAAGAACAAACAGCCAATCTCAGCAAACACAGAAACGAAACTTGTTTTACAGAGTACAAGGATTACACTTGTTACAGAAGATAATCTGAAATCAATACAAGCAGAATCCTATTCCACAAACTTTGATCAATCACAAACTTTCAGCAATCTCAGCTCTTTGAAAAACTCAAAAACTCTTAGCAAAAACTTGTCAAAAGATTTATTCTCAAATCAGTTTTTCTGAATTTATTCAAAGATGTAGTTTGTTATCAAATCTTAACAAACTTTTAAATTGCATTAAAAGATTGGTCAAAGCATTTAATGATTGGAGCGTAAGCAGTTAAATCATTTAAAGCTCAGTCAAAGATAAAACAGTTTTTCTGTTATGGTCCCAAAACAAACAATCGGTTGTTTCCTCGAATCAATCGGTTGTTTTGGTTCTTAACAGTTCAACCATTTGAAAAACAGTTTTCAATCTTTTTCTCAAAACACCTAAGTGTAAACAATCGGTTGTTTCGACAAAACAATCGGTTGTTTTAACTTAGTTTGAAAACATTTTATTTTCACAAAGATTGAGATGCTTTATGCTTTTAGATTCGATCAAGGGGTGGATTACAAAACTCAAACTACCCCAGAACTATACTAAACCAGCACAGCAACAGCAAGCACAACCAAGGCTTCAACATCCTTCATAAGGTTTGGATTCTTCAAAGCTTGAACACCACTTGGTTCAACAATCTCCCCCTATTTGATGAAGACAAATCCCTGATGCTTGTGTTGTACCTGATTGAATCTGAAACAATTCCTGATAGATACAGTTTTAAATAAAGCATAGAAATTCTAATATTTTGTTAGCACAGATAAACATTAATAAACTTCAGAGCTAAATATCAGAAAATATTACTCATCCCAAAAACTATTTTAACAACTAAAAACAAATTTAAACACAAACTTAAACACAACATATATCTCCCCCTATTTGTCTTCACAAAATAGACAAATAGAAGAGATAAAACAAGATATTGTTTTGATTACATCAGAATTAAAGCAGCAACAGCAGAAAGAAAAATTTAAGAACCAGATATAACCACCAAAAAAACAATCGATTGTTTCGATACACCAATCGGTTGTTTTTCCTTCATTCTTCTTCATCAGCAAACTGAAGATCAAAGATTTGATTCTGGACAGCTTCAATCTGTTCATCTAGAGTCATGAATCGCGCATCCATGTTGTCAAACATGGTGTCAATCCTCTGGAAATTACTAACACAGAGATCATGAAGGCTCCTTTGATTTTCAGCAAAGCTATCAAGCCTATTCACCATGAGTCTTTCAAAAGGAGACATGGTTTGCATCCTTTCTTCTTGATTTCCAGCACCAGCACTAGGTCCAGCATCTTGATAATCTTCAGGTGGATCTTCATGTTGAACATCCATATCAGCAGGTTCATCTTGTTCAAGATCAGCAACACCACTAGATGAGGCACCAAGATCACCATCCTTGCTTATCCATTTTCCACCTACTTTGGTAAAACCCATTTTGCTGAGTGATCCATTGTTCAACTCTTGAGTTGACTTGACCAACTCAGATGTTTCATCTTCTAGGTTCACTTCAAAATAGAGTAGAAATTTAGATATCAAAACAGCATATGGATAATGATAATCACTTAACCTCATGGCTTTTTGCATGTGCTCTTTAATGATGTGAATCCAATTGATTTTGATTTTCTTCATGATTCAGAAGATATATACCAGATCTTCTTCAGTAAGAACAGAATGATTACTCCCCCTTGGAGTTAGAATCCAAGTCACAATGAGAGCAAGCAATCTCTCATCAAGCTTTAGACCTCCAACCGAGCATGTTCTTACTTGAGCATGTTGATTCTTCAAGCAACTCTTGTAGTATTGGATTTTGTTAAAATCCTCCACTACTCCAAGGTTTCCCTTGTTGATTCTAAGACCAGAGAACTTGAGACCAGCAACAGCAGTCCATACTTCCTGAGTTATCTCCATTTCTACACCTTTCACATGAGAAACTAGATTGTTTCCCTCAAACTTTAGATTTGTGTAGAACACCCTCACTAAATCTGGATATATGTTTCCCTTCATCTCCAGGAACTTTCTGAGAGATTGATCCTTGAGCAGCCTTCTCACATTATCAAGCTTTTTACTTTTCAGCCAATCAAAGCATACAACCTTGGGGTTGTTTATCTTTTTGATACTTGTTTCATACCTATATCTCTCAATAAGATCATTGTCTCCAGAAAACCCGCCTTCTAGCCTTCCTCCAGACCTTACAGCCCTGGTTTTGACTCTCTTTGAGGCGGGAGGAGTTGATTCCATGATGGCAGAGAAGAAAACAGAGAAGAGCTCTCTTCACAGATTTTTGCAAGAGATGTTGCAATTGGTTGTTCTTGTGGAAGAGATCAACTGCACCAGATTTTATAGTAGAAAAAAAGAATCAATTAGCATTCAATTTTATTTAGTGGGTACCTGATATTTCAGAGAGAGAGGACTTGACTCTGCTCTGCACAGAAAACGTCAGAAAAAGCTGAAAATCACATGGTCTTCACATGTGATCTTTTACTAGTCATTAAGGATTTTGAATTCCCAAGATTTTTTGGAATATTTTCCTTTATGACAGTTGTAACTCCTTTCTGAACGTGATAAGCTTTCAACACAGATTCTTTGACCAAGATTCTCTCTTTGAATTGATCTGCAACGGATAGAAATTCAAAATAGCAATTAAAACAATTTTTTCATAGTGTTGTCAGACCCAAAACAATCGGTTGTTTTTCTGCAGCAGTTAAAACTGTTTTTGAATTTTAACCATGAGCAGAAAGAGTTCAAAGCAGATGATATTAAGCATAATAAAAAGATTTTTTTTAACCATGAGAAAGAACTTTAAAACAGAAATTGAGAACAAATAAAGGAAAGTCTTATCCTTATGTTAATTCTTCAATGAGCCATGTGCTTTATGATCAAAAAGCCTCTTTTCACTGTTGAGGTCTTTTGCATAGCATTGATTCAGCTTCAATGACTGTCTTTTTCTTCAAGAACTTGATCAGATGACTCAGTCCCTCCTTTTTCTTTAGTTTTCCTGCATAAAAGGTTTCAAGCAATAAGATTTGGTCCCCTTACAAATTTGGGTCCTTTTGACTTTTCTTTGCAGTTAGAAACTTCACATCCCTTAGGAATCCACTTTAGAAGACCTCTTGGAACAAAATATTTCCTTATTTTGAAGAACCTAACAGAGTGGCCTCTCTTCATGCAGTAAAAGCATGTAAACAACCAGCTGTTTCGTCTTAACAATCGGTTGTTTTTCTGACTTTCTTGAAAAACTTTTTGAAAACTTATCTTGCTTGTTTTGTGGATTAAACCTTAAACCAGCCTTTCCAAAAACACAGCTTTGAGATGCCAAGACATTCTCAAAGTTAGATTTCCCCTTTGAAAGCTTGTCCACAGTTTCAACAAGATAGTGAACCTTTTTCTAAAGTTTTTCACAATTTTCGCAAATGAGAGTATCACACTTGCAAGAAACATTTTTGAAATGGTTTTCCAATTTTTCAAAATTACTTTTTGCTTTTTCCAGATCTTCTTCAAGTGATTTAACTCTCTTTTCAAGCCAACTGTTAAGATCTTTCAATCGGTTGTTTGAAAAAACCAATCTATTAGCTTCATCATGTGTTTCTTGAAAAGCTTCAAGCAATTCACTGTAATTTTGTTCATTTAAGGAAGCACATGAACTTACCTCACTTGAGCTGCAAGATTCATCATCATTTTCAGCAACTAAGCAGATGTTTGCTTTCTCATCTTCACTTGATGAAGAACTTGATGATGATATCTCATTTTCATCCCAACCTATGTAGGCCCTTTTTGTCTTGCCTTTCTTTTCCTTATAACTGGGCTTTTTCTCCTTGCTTTTGTTAGGACAATCTGCCTTTATATGACCTTGCTCACCACAACCAAAACAAGTATAGTTATTTGAATTAAAATCATTGGATTTCTTGTTTCCGTACCTATCTTTGTTGTTGTCTTTGTTGCGGTTTCTCTTTAGGAATTTGCTGAATTTTCTTGACAGCAAGCTAAGGTTTTCCTCATCACTATCATCACTGGAATCTTGCTTTCCTTTGTGCTTGGATGCTTTTAAGGCTATGCTCGTTGTGTGTTTATCTTCACTCTCTTGAACATTGAGTTTATTCATCTCTAACTCATGTTCCCTAAGTTTTCTAAACAAAGAAGCAACACTTAATGATGTTAGATCTTTAGATTCGGAAATAGCAGTTACCTTTGGTTGTCATGCTCTATCAAGACATTTCAAGATCTTGATGTTCAACTCTTCTTTATCAAAGGTCTTGTCAAGGCTCATAAGGTGATTGATGATGTGCGTGAATCTTTTCTGCACCTCAGCAATTGTTTCTCCTTTAAGCATTCTAAACATCTCATACTCTTGGATTAGAGCATGCTTTCTAGCTCTTTTCACCTCATTTGTTCCTTCATGAGTGACTTCCAAGGTGTCCCACATTTCTTTTGATGATTTGCATTGCGAGACCCTGAAAAACTCATTAGAATTTAAAGCAGAGGTTATAATATTTTTGGCAATGCAATCGAATTTGGCCTTTTTGCTTTCTGCACCAGTCCATTGAGACCATGGTTTCTCAATGACAGATCCATCCTTTTCAAACTTTGGGACAAAAGGACCATTTTCAATTGCATCCCAAATTCCTTTGTCAAGAGATTCCATAAATATTTTCATTCTTACTTTCCAAAATTGGTAGTTCAAACCACAAAAAATAGGTGGTCTGTTAATTGAAGCACTTCCCCAAAAGGTAGTCTATCAGCCATTAAAAAGGTTTTTAGGATCAACTTGAATAACTTTCAAGAACCAAGCTCTTGATGCCAATTATTATAATTGATGGCTTTAAACTAGAGGGGGGTGAATTGTTTAAAGAGGATTTTCGTAAACTTTTAAAACAAGAATGAATTTATCTCGGGAAATTATTGATAAGAAATTCAGTTTACCAAAAACAGCAAATAAAATCAGCACAACCAGAAAAACAATCGGTTGTTTCACAAAAACAATCGGTTGTTTATACCAGCAAACAACAAATAAAACTGAATTTAAAGAGTTAGGGATAGAGAGATTGCACACAAATGTTTATACTGGTTCACTCCAAATCCAGAGCTACATCCAGTCTTCTCAGAAACCCTGAGGAAATCCACTAAGCAATCACAACTTGATCACTTACACAACAACCAAGAGAATGATCTTGAACACCTCAAGAAACACACTCTCCTTGGCCAACACACCAACACCAAGATTGTTGATCTTGATCCCCTCAAGAACAAACAGCCAATCTCAGCAAACACAGAAACGAAACTTGCTTTACAGAGTACAAGGATTACACTTGTTACAGAAGATAATCTGAAATCAATACAAGCAGAATCCTATTCCACAAACTTTGATCAATCACAAACTTTCAGCAATCTCAGCTCTTTGAAAAACTCAAAAACTCTTAGCAAAAACTTGTCAAAAGATTTATTCTCAAATCAGTTTTTCTGAATTTATTCAAAGATGTAGTTTGTTATCAAATTTTAACAAATTTTTAAATTGCATTAAAAGATTGGTCAAAGCATTTAATGACTGAAGCGTAAGCAGTTAAATCATTTAAAGCTCAGTCAAAGATAAAACAGTTTTTCTGTTATGGTCCCAAAACAAACAATCGGTTGTTTCCTCGAATCAATCGGTTGTTTTGGTTCTTAACAGTTCAACCATTTGAAAAATAGTTTTCAATCTTTTTTCTCAAAACACCTAAGTGTAAACAATCGGTTGTTTCGACAAAACAATCGATTGTTTTAACTTAGTTTGAAAACATTTTATTTTCACAAAGATTGAGATGCTTTATGCTTTTAGATTCGATCAAGGGGTGGATTACAAAACTCAAACTACCCCAGAACTATACTAAACCAGCACAGCAACAGCAAGCACAGCCAAGGCTTCAACATCCTTCAAAGGGTTTGGATTCTTCAAAGCTTGAACACCACTTGGTTCAACAAAAACATTATGGTTGGTAACACTTCACAGATAAAACCATAGAACTCCAATCCTGGAAAACATAGTTTTGGCGCCAAAGATATTGGTGGCAATGAACAACAACCAGTTGCACGACAATGATTGAAGGAAGAGAAAATAACCTAGTGTGTGCTGGAAGAACTTGTTGCCCGTAAGGAAGAATGTGTCTCACTCAAAAGTCATCTTTATTTTCATGCTCATTTCATTCTTTTTTTAGTCTTAGGCCTAAGTTTTAATCATGGTTTATCAGGACAATCCCTAATAAACAAATCATCATCATGAAAGAGATAATGACAAGAAAAAAGGATTTATTTACACAGTGAACACAGGTTTTGGATGATACTGTATTATTTATACCTGGTGTACATTGAGAAATATATGTTACAAGGTTATCAAACTCTAGGGTTAACTTGTAAACCCTTACGAGTTTAAGAGTCAAGTGAAGGGTGGCGAGTCAACTCGGGAACAAACTCGTTTTTTAGTAAACCCGCAGTTGACTCGGTCAAACTCGGCCAAACTCGCAAGTTTAGGGCCGAGTCACCGAGTTGCGAAAAATGGCCCAAAACGGAGCGTTTTGGTTAGTGTTTTTAGGGTTTCACTTACCTGGTTCACGTTCTCCTCACGTGGTCATCTTCTTCACGATCTCATCTCCTTCATTTTCGTCATCGCTGCAGCTTCCTCTTGCGCCGCTCGTCGTCGCCGCTCGTCGTGCCATCCCATTCAATGTTATTAGAAATCCAGCTTTTGCAAAGATGTGTGACATGATTGGTAGATATGGTGTTGGCTATAAACCTCCAACATATCATGATATTAGAGAGAAGCTTTTGAAACAAGTCGAAGACAGAACTGATATAGAACTTGAAGAGTATAAGGATGAATGGAAGAGAACATGTTGTACCATTATGTCTGATGGATGGACAGACAAAAAAAGACGATCAATTTGTAATTTTTTGGTGAACAGTCCTAAAGGAACTGTGTTTCTATATTCATTAGATACCTCTGACATCTCAAAAACTGCAGATAAAGTATTTAAAATGTTGGATGATGCGGTAGAATTTGTTGGTGAGGAAAATGTACTGCAGGTAGTTACTGATAATGTTGCAAATATCAAGGCAGGTGCAGAGCTTTTGATGCAAAAAAAGGAGCACTTATATTGGACTCCATGTGCTACCCATTGTATTGATTTAATCTTTGAAGATTTTGAGAAGCAATTAAAGGTCCATGAAACTACTATCAAGAAGGGAAGAAGGATCACTACCTACATTTATGGTAGAGCAATGCTAATTACCATTTTGAAAAAGTTTATGAATGGAAGGGACTTGATAAGGCCTGGAATGACTAGATTTGCCACAACATATTTGACTCTAGCTTGTTTGTATGAAATGAAAACATCATTGATGACCATGTTTAACTCTGAAGAATGGAAAACAAGCAAGTTTGGAACTTCTCAAGAAGGGAGAAAAGTTCAAAATGTGGTATTAGATAGTCGATTATGGAAGAATGTAAGTATATGCTTAAAAGTTGTTGCCCCTCTTATGGTGGTCCTTCGATTGGTAGATTCGGATGTAAAACCCGCAATGGGATTTATATATGAGGGGATGGATTGCGCCAAAGAGAAGATTAAAAGCAACTTTAATAATATCAAGAAAAGGTAACATTTCTAGGTTTCTTCCATTTTAAATTTTAATACTTATTTATTGTGTAATTATTTCTAAGTTCTAACATAACATAATTGGTACGTAGTTATGAACCTGTTTGGAAAATCATTGATCAGAGGTGGAATAATCAGCTTCATAGCCCTTTGCATGCAGCTGCCTATTACCTAAACCCCCAATTACACTATCAACCAAACTTTAGAAATGATGATGCTGAGGTGAAGGAGGGGTTGTACATCTGCATGAGAAGATTGGTTAATGACGTTGCAGAAAGAACAAAAATCAATTTGCAACATACTAATTTTCACCATGCAAGAGGAATATTTTTTTTGGAAGATGCAAAGCTGGGTAGGAAAGGTATGTTACCTGCAAATTGGTGGGAGATGTTTGGGGATAGAACTCCAAAACTAAAGAGGTTTGTTGTTCGAGTTTTGAGTTTAACTTGTAGTTCTTCAGGGTGTGAGCGTAATTGGAGCTCATTTGAAATGGTAATTAAAGTTCTTCAAGTTATTTAAGGTTTTTTCTTGATTTGATTTATATATTGACAAAAATTCATATTTAATTATAGGTTCATACAAAAAGAAGAAATCGTTTGCACCAAAAGAAAATGAATGACTTAGTTTATGTAATGTATAATTCAAAGTTGAGAAACAAACAAATTAGAAGATCTATTGCTCTTCCATTTGAAGACATTTAGTCCGATAATGAATGGATAACTGAAGAAGGAGATAATATTGTTGAGGTTGAGCAAACTCTACTTGAAAATGATGGTGTGAATGTTGACTTAGGTGGAGGAACAAGTTTAAATGATTAAATTCCAGATGCAGCTGATTTTGATAATATAGTTTTTGATGATGATGTTGATGATGAAAATGATAATGAACATGGTGATGATGAAGATGGAGATGATCATGAAGATCTTGGAGATGATTTCCTTAGAGGATTAGATGAATGAGACTTTTAAAACTATAACATTTGTGTTGTTTTAGTTATTTTATTGGTGTATGAACTTGTTTATTTCAATATTATGGATTTGATATCATGAATTATTATTTTTTTTTGTTAAATTTTTTATGTGAAGTAGACTCTTACGAGTCGGGTTTACGAGTCGAGTTTACTACGCTCCCACGAATCATGGTAGACTCTCGAGTATGATAACCTTGATATGTTATGTGTTGTTTAATATAGTTGGTCATCATTTCATAGTCTAATTCCTTGTTATTTGATATTTTGGTCAAGAATGTGATTTTTTTGGATTATGAAGTGAGTCTCATCAAGAATATGTTCCTTTCATACACAACTCCTATAATCAAAGTAGGTTCTTCCAAAAATAAAAGATTAAACAATTTTTTTACTCTCTCATATCTTATGCTTATTACAAGTTGGTATTGCAAAAATTAACAAATTTATCATGCATAAAAATATTTAGTTTATGACTTTTATTTTTTATTTCTAAAAAAGTTGTTTGACTTTTGTTATGTGTAAAATTTCTTTTTTTTAAGCTCTTTTTATTTGCTTATTTTTTAATTTATTTTTTCTTTAATTCTTGTAAAATATTTTGTCCATTTGAATTCGTCTCTTTAAAAAAGAGAGTAAATATATTAGAAAGAGTAAAATTAAATAATAAAGATGAAAACTAGAAATCAAGAGTTTACCAAAATATTATTTGGAACTAAACATAAAATACAGATAAACTTGGATATTATATTTAAATTGTTTAATTGTATAATTGCACGTGGCAGCATGTAAAAAACCAGGTGAAAAGAGGTGCCAAACAGAAGTGATACCTAATAAAAAATCCAAAACATTGATTAGTATTTATTTCTCACTTTTACCAATAATTTTTAAATTGTTTGTGTTGGGTTAGAAAAATCATATTTGACATGATTTAATTTAAAGAGAGACTTAAAAAAATGTAAAAGAAACATTTGAAAGAACAGAAATTAAACTAAATGAATATATAAAACTTGAAAACCAAATTGAAAGACTTCTCACAAGTTGAACAGCAGCTAAATTGTCACAAGATTCTCTCACATGGCTTCTCATATTTTTACACCCACTCCTCTCCTCATTTACATTATTATAGAATTTGTAAACCTTTATTCAAAAAATAATTATTGCTTTTTGAAAGAAATATTACAAATATGAATAAACTATTTAAACAGAAATGAAATATTAATAGAATTTGTTTATGGATAAAATATATTTGGAGTTATATAAAAAAAATCAAATTTAGTTTTTGTAATCTATTTTTTTTCTTATTTTTGCTTGTTTAAATTAGAAATGTTTCTGTCTAAAGGTGATTATAATTAATATTTAAGGGAAATTTTTTTGAGAGAATTATAACTAAATTTAGAAAGTTGTAGAGAGATTAAAAATATAATTTACTAGTCTTTTAAATAATTGATAATTAATTAATTATATGTAGAGTGAAGATCTAAATTGTAATTAAATAATTCTGACAGCACCATGTCAATTAGGAACAGTAACTTTTTTTTGTGGCGATCCTATTTTTGTTTAAAATCATATTACCACTTGAAATATATTTGTAAAAGTCTAGTTAGAATAATTTTCCCTCTTAATTATAGAAAAGTAATTATTACATATTTCACATTGATACTACAAGTCAAGATCGACACAAGATAATTACCAAAAATTATTTTGTATATTTGAAAATAAAGTTAAAATCAGCCTGAATACAAAAACACAAGTGAAATGCATTTAAAAGAAAAGCGAGAACATTAAAAAAAGTTCAATAGAGTTTAAAATTAAAGTAACGTTTATTATAATTTATAAGTTTAATTGTACATTTTACAAGTTTAATCATCCATTTGACCCATATAGTTAAAAGATTTTTTATTTCAGTTTTTATGCCAAAAGACATCTCCTTTAAGTCTTATACTAAAAGGGGATATGTTTTAAATATAAAACTGAAAAAATTATTATATAAAAGTTTAGTATGGATGCTTGGTAATCTCCTCTATTAAATTTATAATTTCAAAGACTAAATTTTATAATTACAATATTTCAAATAATTCATAAAAGCAGGCCAGAACATATTCCAAAGAGTAGAATATAATTGCTTTTAAATTAGACAAATTTTGCAAATATTAGATTTCTACATATGAACAATATAAATACCAAGTCTAAGTACCGATTTTCTATCAGATATTTTCCAGAGAACAAAAATGATATAACCATTAAACTGCTAGTAACAAAGAACTTGAATTCTTATCATAAATATCTCAGAACTTCTAAATTCTTATCATAAATATCTCAGAACTTCTAAATTCTTATCATAAATATCTCATAACATTAAACAAGAAGGCGTTGATAATCCTGAGTCCTTTAGCTAGTGGTGGAGAGTTTTCGCCCTTAAGAAGCATTGGTATTTTCAACCACTGAAGAATAGGCTATCAAAACTAGGATTAAAATATTGCTACTCCTATGACTAAATTGATCACTGGATCTTCTTTAGCAGTTTTTCAACCATTATTCTCTGCTGAGCATCACTCAGTGTCTCTGAATTCATGATTGCATTAGCTACGATAATAGTTGTTTGTGTTGATGCTGCATTTACCTGGATGGAACAATTGAAAAGGAAAGCTGAAACTAATATAATGAAATTTCCTCCAACTTCAACTCAAATAATGGTCAACCATATGTTTCATACGAGCCATGTCGGTTTAAAGAAACAAAGATAAAGAACATGATATGTCACACTAAAAATAGTGAGTGTCTGCATACCCAAACACGTCCATTTAAGCCAACTGCAATCTCAAAGGAAATTTTCTTCCCTAAAGCATCAAGAACTGGACACGTAGGTGAGCTTAGAAGCCTACAAACACAATCTCTCATGTCAATATTTGTTAATGTTATGCATGGACATCAAAAATAAAATAACACTGTCAAACCTCCTTGAGAGACCAGTTGTACACTCAAACATATAGCCATCTTTTAGAGCGCCAAATTCTGCTGCTTTCCCAGTAGCTGAACAAACACCAAAACAAAATAAAAGGCAGAGTTAAGTCTGAAAAACTAATACAGAAATAAATTTAAAACTTATGTAACAAAAAAATCCACAATGTAAGAGGCACAAGGAAAAAACAAAGTCGAAATAAAACACCAACCATCAGTGCATGACAGCTCTGGATTCATTCCAGGGTTTGCTTTTACAACCCGCACATAAAGCAAAGTACCTATCTGCAAGTGATGCATTAGGCAAAATAAATTACAACCTACATAAATGTATAGACCAACCAGACAAAACATGGCTTAACACCCAGATGAGAACAAGTCAAGTTGCTAGTTTGACATCCAAATCAAAAGAGGAAAAGAAAAATGTACATGAATTTTACACTTCATGTTTTACAAGAACTAATTACAAAATTCACTTCCAGAAGACTTAATTAGGTTAACCAATGTAATCTGTGGCAGTTGCGAAGTTCATTAATGGAAAAAGCACCCACTGCTTCATAGTCGTAATCACACCCTAAAAGATAAATAGAAACAGAAAAACTGTTTTTTAGGACTTAAGCATAAGGGGAGAGAACCTAACCCAAAATACTAGATCATTAGGTGAGAGAGTCCCAAAGTACTAAATCAAGTAGTTCATCCATTTCAATGTGGAACTCCTACCATTGCTACCCCCATTGAGGGCAAATGCCCACGACGGCTTTCACTTTATCAATACTGACCCGGTGCCTTTATCTATGAGATGACTTCACTCATCTATCATTATTGTTAGGACCAACTGTTTACACCTTAATCCAAACTATAAATAGCCTCTTGCAATTCAACTCTCATCGAATGCACCAATTGTAAGCACTTAAGAACAAGAGGAGATCCAACCCAAAAGACTAGTCTATTAGATGGGAGAGTCTCACGGTACCTCATCAAGTAGCTCATCATCTTAATTAATTTGGGACTCCTAAGTGTGTTGCTGACGTGTTCTTCTTCCATATTGAATAAATCCAATGAATTTGGCAAACCACATGGAGCTGCAACATGTGTTGTTGTTAAGACGAATTTTTATATCCTATTTTCATCTCCTAATGCATATTCATACCAAGAAATACTTAAAACCAACTGCTCCACATCAGCCACTAGTACTGATCTGAGCCTGGACACCCTGGAATCACAAATTTTTCTAGGAAACACTCCCTTTCGAGCATCCAGAATGCACTCTTTCCTTTCTTAAATGATAATGTCTCAATCGTCTGAGCAATCTAATCTATAGAAGGGTGAGAATTTTAGTTTAAAATTATAACTATGAAATCTTTTAACCTATAAAGGCATATGGGTGCTGAGAAATGGGAAAAAGTATCTTGGACAAGGAAGAGATATAGAGAGAGAGAAGAAATATGCCAAAATATTCAACTATTCATTTTCTTTTTCAAAACAAGGATATTGAGGCTGATCAAGGATGAAAACTTTAATTAAAGCTCCATAGCTAAGAATAATCCAGCTTGTAACAATTTGACACTTCAAGCATTGATATAAAAAGAAAATTACCCAAGATTATGCATAGAAAATGAAAACTTAATATTATTAAAATGGAGGAAAAAGTACAGCTATAAGGTGAATTAGATTTCCGCAAGATCAGACAAAACAGATACATGGAAAGAATATGAAAGTAAAAATAAATATAAAATGCAACTTTGGCCCCGATATACAACCAATTTATGATGAATGGAGTTCAAATTTATAAAGAAGACACGATTACACCACACAATTTTTAAAGCACACTAGTTAAGTGACTTAAAAGTGTAAAATCCAGCATCAAGACCAAGGCTTTGTAAAAATGGATTTTGTTTTTAGTCGTACTAGCCAAAGTTACCAATGCCTCCAATTGCTGACCCTAGTCTTCTAATGGTCCATGGTACAATGCATAATACTGATCTCCTTCACCTATATCTATTTACATTAATAATTGATGAGTCTATTGGGTTGGATCTTCTATTTTACTTTTGGTACACAACAGCAAACTCCTAGATTTCTCAATAACAATCGTGATATGCAACTACCAACAACAGAAAGTTGCAGTGATTTGAGGTAGACAATGCTACGACAGAAAGAAATAATTATGAATGTGTAATCCTTATATATATTATGAATAAAAATGTTTCTATATTTCATCAAGATATGTTCCCAACCTGCAGATAAAGTGTAACATTGAAACTAAAAACAAGGTATTGCATTATTTTACATCTACATCACGAAATAATTTATACACACCTCAAACCTAGGTATATTTCTTCTAGTTCCTCCTTCAAATGCAAGCACCGGTAAAAATGCTACAGCTGGTCCTTTTATGTCCACAAGAAAGTTCTGCACAGAAATAAATCTAGATTTTATCATAGGAAAAAACCCAGATCTAGATGAAAACAAATTTTAATTATTTTCAAGCAACTCAAAAAAAAAGTACAACAGTTGACACAGAACCAAGCAATCCATTCATTTTGTGTTACACTGGTAAATTCCTTTTTAACCATTCAAATGACATTTACATGTTATTAGTTAAGATGAAGCCACCTTTGATTATTAACACGACTTTGTAGAAAGTCTTAGAATTTGGATCTCAACCCCGCAAAATCAATTTGTAAGATGAGACCTTCACTTCATGTATATGCTATATTTTAACTATATCACTGGTTGATGTTGGACTACACCACCACTCTTGAGGCTGCAATTATGACAACCCCAAAGGGACTGAAACTACTGCAGGTTAGGTGTGAGTGCAATTAAGACAATTGTCCAACAAAAAGAAAGCAAGTAAACAAGAGAGAAAGCAATCATAAACAATGTTATTAGTCTCTTTCTTTTTCCGTTATTCCATTACTTTTGTTCCTGGTTTGCTTTCTTTGACATGTGTCTTTGTAGGGAAAAAAACTAATGGTTTTGAAGAAGAATAATGCCACCATGTCATGGCTAATTCTCTTTTTCAGTCCTTAGTCTTCATTAACAACTTAAGACAGTTAAATACTTACAGAAAACTTGAAGCAAACAAGAAAGCTTGAAAAAAAAAATTAGAAAATTCCTTACATCTGATCTGCTGTCTACAACAATTCCAAGTGTAGAATCCTCTGCATGTGGCACATACTGAAAAAAATTGAACAAAATCAGAATATGGACGAAAAAAGATAGCAATGTTCAGTAAATCCTACTCTGTATAATACAAAGGAAAATTACATTACATAATCCAATGCTGAAAATAGAAAATGAAATTTATATGCATTAGAAAATAGTTTTCTGCAAGAATACAAACTGTTATTCACCTTAAAAGCAAGAACTTAATTCCCACATGATATTGAATATGTATGAAACTATGAATTGAAATGGAAGAAAGTGCTCAACTACACATATTTAGCCTAATTTCATGATGGCAATTAAAAATTTACTTAATTCAAGAGGGCGTAAAACAGACCCAAAGCAAACATAGGTAAAGGTCTTCCACAAATTTCATGACAGATACTACCTTCCAATGTGATAACAAACAAATTTTGATACTTACAAATGACATTACACTGAAAACCAAAACAATTGATTTGAGGATATTATTCCCACCATCTTTGGGTTTAGCCATCTTGTTCTAGATTAAAATCATATCCCTTCTACTAAAAATGCTGCATTAGTCCATGTATGATAAACACATGCTTTATTTCAAGTCTTTTATTTACTGCTATTTGACAGCAAATTCATATAGCACTAAGAAAGAATCATATTAACTAGTAGCAATGAAAAATCAGTATTGTCCTGTCAACCAAACCCATGCCTATACACTTTAATACATAGATCATGACCGCAGCATCATACTCACCCTCTTCTGAGAATTTTCAACCCAGTATTTATTGGGCTTTGAGAAACATAGTCTGCCAGCCTTCATTGCAGAAATTGCATCACAGTCCTAGAAAATTGACACAGATGAGAATCAATATATTTAACAGGCTTGAATAGAATGAAAAAATGCAAGAACTATCATCATCCATAATTTCCTCTGTTTATAAGATGCTAAATGAGGAGATCAGTCAACAAATACAAAATAAAAAACAAAGACACCCTGAAATTTTACGCAAATGAAAATGGAGTTCCATATTACATCCTCCCTAAACAGAAGAAAAACCACTTTATAATTTCTGAGAGAAATAAGCATTGTGTTGACGAAATGATTTAAAAACTCGAGAACTAGTGTATGTGCCGTGTCTAACATTTTATAAACTAAAAAAAGAAAAAGAAGACATCCTAAAATTATTTATAGGTTGATTAGTACACAAACATAAGAAAAATCATCTCTTCAAAGAGACTCCTTGGAACATGCCATGTTAGTTTATGTGAGACTTCAGCACCCGATAAGTCTATATCATTGTCCACAATTATGTGTGTGCAAGGGAGAGACAGGAATCAGATGTCAAATTGTCAATGAATGTTCTAAATTTTAAAAGAACCAAAGACCTACCTGTCGTAGACCACCTCCAAGTTTAATTGTCTGATTTGTCATGCTAGACAGGTCAAGAACCACATCTCCAGGGCACTATACAATCATTGACATAAATTATAATTAGCAAAAAAAGCAATGCTCAGTGTTGTATCCATACCCAACACAGATTGATAAGGGCTTGAACAAGGACAAACACTCACCACTAGTTGATCCACTAAATTTGTAGAGTAGCTGGAGGGTTTTGTTTCCATTTATTAGAACAAAAAGGAAGCAGAATAAATGACGCTTGACTAGGAAGAAGTTCCAATCCAACAACTTGTAATTTGTACTGAAAAAATCATCCAACATTCAAATGTAAGTTTTCATATAACATTCATCAATTGACAAGATATATCAAAATATTGATAAAAATATACCAAAATATATCAAGTAAACACATTGAAATTCAAATTCAAACACAAAATATGAGTAAAAAATTACGAGGAAGCAATATAAGACGAATAGTATTATGAAGTACTACAAATGAAAACATAACATATTGTTGACAAAGCACAAATTGAATCCACCATAAAATTCAAGACCCAATTTACAGAACACTGTTAATCACCTTGAATCCTTCACTTTTGGGGACAAAGAAGGGATGCATGCATCAAACAAATACTATCCTTCATAGAAAAGTACAAAGGAGGAATCCAATAGGGAAAAAAAAACAGGACCATTGCAATACTTGATGTGACTATGGATAGGATAAATTAACTTTAAGAAGATCTTGGAAGAAGGTTGACTAGAAGTGGCATGAGGAGGAACTCTTCATCTACTACCAAATTCAGCAAATTGAGGGAGATAGAAGAAGTTTCCAGAACATATACAAATAATAATAAACTAAAGAGACACAACGGGAATTGGAAAGAATTTGGTCAAACCTTTAGCTTTCAATGAAAGGGACAACTGAGAAAGCTTTACAGGAGAAAATAGATAAAAAAAGAGATTTTCCGTTTATGTAAAAAAAAAAAAAAACCAACAAGTGAAAGAAGACATGATGACCCTTCTGGGAAACATGTATAAATATATGCATAAACATTTATATATTTGAAAACAATAAATACATACAGACAATACTGTTAGTTATCCATTAATCAACAAGGAAGATAGACATTCAATTTTAAAAACCAAAACTTCAAAAATAAAGTTCAATATCTAAAGAAAATCCTATAACAAGTCTAGCAAAGAAGAGAATTAATGAAAGAAGTTAGACACCAGAATATCAATTTGGCAACTCTCTTTTTAAGATGAACATAGAGAACTGATCTTATTCTCACACAACAGACATCAAAGTATAAATTTGTCCTAACAAATTCTGATAAGACACTGTGTGAACTCCATTAACAGTTACAGTAGAGCAAACAACTTGATACAAAATTGTAACTCCATCTCTTAAAAGACTACGTGTATCAGATTCATGTGACTCCTAAACATAGCTGGAGTCAGAAAATAGAGAATTATGCAGGACTGCAAAAATCATAGCTACATTTTACAAAACAAATCCTACAAGAAGCAAGGCAAAGAACAAACTACAAAGGAGAGAACGTGAACTGAATGGAAAAGAAAATGTACATAAAGACACTAATAATATCAAACACTCTGAAAAAGTAATATCCTAATATTATAACATGAGAAAGAAATAATGTAAGAACTTAATTAGAATGCGCTAAAATCATAGCGATGCCAGTGACTTACTTCAAGGTAACTAACTAGCTGACTTCTCAAATTGCCAAAATCTAAGTAGCTAGTTTAGGATTTTCTCTTCATCCAAACACTTTAATTTGAATTATGTACTTTCCTTCTTCACAGAGCTTCGAGTTATGGAGAACTGAAATGAAAAATCGCGCTAGCAGAAACTCAGAACCTCGCGCAGGAAATCGGTTTGCACTTTAGGTACGAAATCGCGGAACTTACCTTGCAGAGAATCAATTCCGTGGTGGAGCAGAGGCGGAAGGAGGTTCTGTGGAGAAGCAGATGAAGAATGGGCTTTGTGGCTTCTTTGATGGAAGTGTGGCAGTTCGCGCCGTAGTTATTCAGATGTCATGTGGTGGGAAAGAGGATCCGAAGATGAAAAATTAATTATATTTATTTGGGAGGTTTGATGAAAAAGATGTCGTGACATTAATCCCATGAGTTCGGAAGTATTTATTAATTTATGTCAACGAATAAAAGGAACGATGATGGTTAAAGATGCATTATAATTTACAATTGACTAAATTTTTACACATCATTGATCATAATGTCAAAAATCAAAGTGTTTCATAGGTTTTAGAGGCAATATTGATGTTGCAGGGAAAGTTCTTAGTTCAACCATATGGGACTGAGGTTGAAGCTCATATCTTAAACAACAATCGATTTTTTTCATACGTTAAGGTATGAATATGAGAAACAGTAGTTAAATATTTCATTTAAGTTGTATGCAATGCAAGTTATTTAAAAATGTGAACTTGTTGTGTATTAGGATTGTTTAGGTGCCATAAACAACACTCATGTTTGTGTCAAAGTCCCCCGAGCTGATGCTCCTCGTTTTCGCGAAAGAAAAGACTGGCCAACACAAAATGTATTTGTTGTTAGGATTGATGGCTAGAACAAGAGGGGGGTGAATTGTTTTCGAAAGCTTTTCACAAATACTTTGTTTAGAATGAAACTTTAACAATCAACTCAGAAAAGTAATTCAAAAAGCCAATCAAAATACCAAACAGAAACAGATAGCAGAATTTTAGTCGGTTAAAATAACAATTCAACCGGTTGTTTATGATAGCAGAAAATATCAAACAGTTATGGAGAGAAGAGATAGAGAGAATTACACACAAGGTTTATACTGGTTCACTCTATCCAAGAGCTACATCCAGTCATTAGTCAAAACCACTGAGTATTTCACTATGCAACCAATCACAGATTACACATACACCACACAAAGAGGTGACTTTGAATCCCACAAAGCCTACTCAACCAACACCTCTTTGCACACAACCAACACCTCAAGCCAGAATCACACTGACTTTACAAGATTTTACAACAGTTTTACAGAGAGTAATATGAACAATTACAAGAACCAAAACAGGGTTAGAAAACACCTGGAATCACAGTACACCAGAAACCCTATTGATCAGTTCTTTGAATCACAACAAAGCTCAAAGGCAATCTTGCTAAAACTTGGTAAAACACCTTTTCACAAAGAGTTGGTAATCTCTCAAATCAATCACAATCAGAGTATCAAACTTTTCTATTTCATCGATCTTTTTACGTTTGAAAGAAGACTCGTTTTATAAACCTTGAGAAGCTACCATTGAAGGTAGATTTGAACAACCAAATCAGTTAAAACAGGTTTTCAAAAAACTGTTATGAAAACATACATTTAATCGATTAAAACCACGATTTAACCGGTTGAATGTTTTTACCAGTTATACAACTTATTCAAAAAACAGTTTCAAAACACCTTTGCCAGCCAAGTGACAAACAACCGATTATCTCAAAACTTTAATCGTTTGTTTTTCCCTTTGCATGGAAAAACTCTTTAATCTTTAAAACAGATTTAAATAAGCTTTGTTCGAGAATCAATACTGATCTTACAAAGATTCTAAACCCCATAACAAAACCTAGACCTAAAACATAACACAGCTTCAGGCTTCATGAGGATTTGATACATCAAAGCTTCTCATCTTCAACAATCTCCCCCTATTTGATGGAAACAAATCCCTGGGATGCTTTTAGGAATGTTCTTTGTTTAGAATTTGTTGAATCCTGCAATCACTGAACAAACACAGAATAGACTAGTCCAAAACAGATATGCACCATACATCAGATTTCAATTAAGCAGAACTGCATAAGAACAATCGGTTATTTCATAGAGATAACCGGTTAAAAAAATGTAAACAAAAAAACAGCAGTTTTAAAATTCCAAAATTTAAAGCAGTTTAACAAAATTGAGAACATTACAGCTCCCAACAACCCTTCTCCCCCTATTTGTCTCATCAAATAGACAAATCAAAAGAAGATACAACTAAGATAAAACATGCATATCAAGAATTCCCAATTCATTTCGTAGAGAATAGAACATGTCCTTGGATAAAGGTTTGGTGAAGATATCAGCAAGTTGTCTCTCTATGGAGACGAACTTGATTTCACAGTCTCCATTGGTTATATGATCACAAATGAAGTGGTGTCTTATTTCAATGTGCTTTGTCCTTGAGTGTTGGATATGATTCTTTGTCAAGTTAATGGCACTTGTGTTGTCACATAGAAGAGGAACTTTGCTAATCTTTAATCCAAAATCTTCAAGTTGTTGTTTGATCCATAGAATCTGCGCACAACAACTACCAGCAGCTATATATTCAGCTTCAGAAGTGGATAAAGCTACACACGCTTGCTTCTTACTATGCTATGAAATGAGGCTTGATCCAAGTAAGTGGCATGTTCCACTTGTACTCTTCCTATCTAATTTGCAACCTGCAAAATCCAAGTCAGAATAACCTACCAAATGTATAGGAGAGAGAGAGTGATACCATAAGCCCATGGATATTGTTCCTTTTAGATATTTTAGGATCCTCTTTGCAGCTTTGAGATGTGATTCCTTGGGGCAAGACTGGAATCTAGCACAAAGACACACAACAAACATAATGTCTGGTCTGCTTGCTGCTAGATAAAGAAGAGAACCTATTAAACCTCTGTACATGGTTTGATTAACCTCTGGTCCAGTTTCATCAGCTCCTAAGTAGCAGTTTGTTGACATAGGAGTTGATGTTGCTTTACATGCTTCCATCTCGAACTTTTTAAGGATGTCTTCGCAATACTTTGATTGGCATAAAAAGATTCCTTCTTTGGATTGTTTAACTTGTAGACCGAGGAAGAATGAAAGTTCTCCCATCATTGACATTTCGAACTCCCCCTGCATTGCTTTGACAAAGTTCTCACAAAGTTTTACATTAGAAGAGTCAAACACAATATCATCTACGTAAATTTGTACTAAGATAATATCAGTTCCAGCTTTCTTAATGAACAAAGTCTTATCTACCTTACCTCTTTCATACTCATAAGATAAAAGAAAAAGACTTAGTCTTTCATACCATTGACGTGGAGCTTGTTTGAGGCCATACAATGCTTTCTTAAGCTTGTATACATACTCTAGATGCTTGTGATCTTCAAAGCCAGGTGGCTGTGAGACATAGATCTCCTCATTCACAATTCCATTGAAAAATGCACTTTTCACATCCATCTTAAACAATTTGAAACAACTCATACAAGCAAAAGTTAATAACAACCTTATCGCTTTTAACCTTGCCACTGGTGCGAAGGTTTCATCATAATTGATTCCTTCAGCTTGATTGTATCCTTTGGCAATGAGTCTCACTTTGTTTCTTGTAATGATGCTTGACTCATTCGATTTGTTTCTGAACACCCACTTGGTACCTATCACATTCATTTGATTGGTTTTTGGAACAAGAGTCCAGACTTCGTTTCTTACAAACTGATTAAGCTCTTCCTGCATTGTGTTGTCCAGAATTCATCCTTGAGAGCTTCACACACTGATTCAGGTTCAACCTTTGAAACAAATGCAGTGTGATTGCAGAAATCTGCCATATTCCTTCTGGTGGAAACTCCTTTGTGGATTTGACCTATGATGTTGTCAAGAGACAGATCCTTTGGAATCTTCCAATCTTTTGGCAGATCCTGTTGAATCAAGTGTGTTCAAGCTTTGAAGAATCCAAATCCTTTGAGTTTGATGGAAGGCTGGATGTGCTTGTTGTTCTTGAGGTGCCTTAGAATAGGATCTGGGGTAGATTATATTTTGTAAATCCACTCTTGATTGAATCCAAAGTTAAAGTATTTTCAAACCTTTTTAATTGAAAGCGTTTTTCAAACTAAGTGAAAAACAACCTGTTGTTTTGTCAAAACAACCGATTGTTTTACACTTAGGTGTTTTAAAAAAGGTTGAAAATTGTTTTTGGTGGTTGACTTGCTGTCAAACCAAAACAATCGATTGATTCGCACATTCAACCGGTTGTTTGTTTTCAAATCATAACAGAAAATTGTTTTGTGTGTTGACTGAGCTTTAAATGATTTTGTAACTAAATGCGCTTCTGTTTTAAATGCTTTGACCATTCTTTGAAAGCAATAAATAGTTTGTTTATCTTTTATAACAAACAACAACTAAGATTTAATCATAGAAAAACAGATTTGAGTTTTTCACTGATTTTGCTTTTCAAGAGTTAAAGATTGCTTTGAGCTTGCTTTGATCAAGAGAGAGTGGAATAGGATTTCATTTGTATTGATTTCAGTTCATTCTGTAACAAGTGTAATCCTTCTGTACTTTGTGTAAACTCTGGTGTGGTTGGCAAAGAAGTGTTGTGTGCTCTTGAGGTTGTCAAGATCAACATTCTTGGTGGTGTATGTGCTGAGCCAAAGAAAGTGTGTTTCTTGAGGGGATCAAGGTCACTTCTTTGGTGGTGTGTGTAAGTAATCTAGGTTTGGTTACTTAGTGGATTCCCTAGTGGTTTCTGGGAAACTGGATGTAGCTCTTGATGGAAGAGGCCCAAGCTTAGGCCCTAGTTCAAGCCCAACAACTAGGTCCATGGCAAAGAGGATTCAAGAAGATTGGGACTCTGCTACTGATGACAGAGAAACGTTTCTTTATATGTTTAAAGAGGACCACAAGAAGTAAAGCCCAAGCCATGAGAGCCAATTTCTTTATTTGTAATTTTTACCAGTTATACAACTTATTCAAAAAACAATTTCAAAACACCTTTGTCAGCCAAGTGACAAACAACCGATTATCTCAAAACTTTAATCGGTTGTTTTTCCCTTTGCATGGAAAAACATTTTAATCTTTAAAACAGATTGATAAGCTTTGTTTGAGAATCAATACTGATCTTACAAAGATTCTAAACCCCATAACAAAACCTAAACCTAAAACATAACACAACTTCAGGCTTCATGAGGATTTGATACATCAAAGCTTCTCATCTTCAACATTTGTTGCTTGTAATTTTGACATGAAATTCACATATGTTCTTGTCGGGTGAGAAGAAACAACCTCTGATTCTAGGATATTGAAGGACGCGTTTGTACGAGAGGATTCGTTGGTCATTCTAAAAGTTTAGTTGAGTGTGTTTTCAAAGTGCAATAAATATTCATTTGGTCACATGACTTATAAGTAATAAGTGTTAATGGATGGTTGTAGCCAGATACTACCTTGGAGACGCAGGTTTTATGCTCAAAGCCCAAGTTATAACTCCATATCCCAAAGTTCGATACCATTTAAAAGAATATTCCCGAAGAGGTCTACAAAATGCCTGCGGGTTGTTTAATCATTTTCATTCCTTACTAAGAAATGTTATCAAAAGAACATTTGGTGTCCTCAAAAAGCGATTCCCAATTATTGCTAGCGGAACAGAGCCTTATTACTCTCTGGACACTATGACCGATATTGTTTTAGCATGTTGTATTCTTCATAACTTTCTTCGCAAGGTGGATAATTGATACAACCCAAGTAGCAACGAAGATGACCAAGGAAGCAAAAGACAAAGCACATGGTGAACAATCATCTCAGCAAACTATTCAAGACCTCACCAAGGATCACATGGACCTCACTAGAGGAGCTGGGCATAAACTAGCAAACCAAATATTCTTTCTTTTGGTCTTCTTATAAGATAGAAATATGTTTTAAATAATTTGGGCTCTTTTAAGGGGTCCAAATAGTGGAATAAGTTGTAATAGCTGCATATAGCATAATATGGGGTGTAATTATCATTTTAGTTTGTTTTTAGCCCTTTATGAAGGAAATTTGACCTAGTTTCTAGAAGAACAAGTCTAAGGTGCGGTTTTGACTTAGTCAAACCCTAAAGGCAGCCCCTCACACATTTACCACCCTACCCTTGCCCTTCTTGCCCACCAAGGCACCCATTCCTATAAATAGGGTGCCTTACTCCATGTATTTTCATGTTGAAATTTATAGAATAAATGAAACTTTGCACAATTTGTGAGAGATTTGTGAGCTCTTAGCTTAGGTCTTATCTTGTGAGAGCGAGGCTCTTCAAGTAGCAGCCCTCCACACTTATCTTGGAGAATCCACACTCCAAGTGGCGTGTTCTCCTCTTTGCCATCTCCATATGCTTTCTCTACTCCACCTCTTCTTCCATTTTCCATTACTCCATTTATCTTTGTGTGTTTATGTTATTATTTGCTTCCATTGTCAATTCGGAATTTCATATTCTTTGTGCCTCCTTCCATGTTATATTCTTTATGTTCCTTTCCATGTTCAATTAATTTCCGCCTTTCATCATCAATCACCATATAATTGTCATTTTTCTCTTTGTCTTTGTGAAGTGAACTTTCACACTTACTTAACCACTTGGTTAAGTTCGTGTCCAGTAGGAATCTTCTTAGGGTTCTCACCATATTATTGCTAAAATATCAATCCTAAGTAAAGTGTCATCATCTAAAATGAACAACTCTAAAATCAACTCACATCAATAATGATGACTCTTTGTTGGAAGAAGTTGATTGTGACTTGATACAATGAGATAAAGATGTGTCACACTCGCAAACTCGTAAGGATGACTACAGGCTTGGGTCACAAATTAGGGATACTATAGCAAATTAAATGTGGACAAGTTATTATAATAATTAATTTTATGTAACAACTCTGAACTTATATTTATATTGTTGTAAGAACAATGTGTTGGTTTAATATTGACATTCGACCTTTATTAATTTTTATGTATGGAACTATTTATGTTATTGCAAAAGTTTAACATTTTTTATTAGGTTTTATCATGGATCGCAGGAAGGGTATTGCTTCAAAGCCATCTGTAGGTATTAGTGAACACAAAAAATGCACCATTGACATGGATTTTCGACTGCTGAATACATGATCGATGAGGCATCTTTGGGTAACCGCATTGATGGTAGTTGGACAACGTAGGGATTACAAAAAATAATGTGAAGAACAGGCAAAAAAGATTTAAAGACATATGGCGTGAGATCCATGATCTATTTAGTGGACTGAGTGGTTTCGCTTATAATCAAACCTCAAAAATTTTCGAGGCTGAGGATGAAGTGTGGGATGTGTTGATAAAGGTAACGTATTCAACCTGATGTTCACTTATCACATACATTAACCAATAATTATGAATATAAATGTATTTATGTTCATTAATGAACAAGCAAAGCCCTCAGTCGCAAAGTGGCTCGTTAATCCCATCAGGCACTACAAATTGATGGAAGACTTATGGGGGCTTGATCGTGCTACCGACCATGGTGGGAGAACAACACTAAAATTATCAAGTCAAACCCAGTCTCATCATTTTAATATAGACCTTAATGATCACAATACGGAGTACATCCCGGAGGAGCCGAAATTAGATGCGACCCAATGTGAAACCCCCATCGGTGTCACCTCAGTCATCCCAACCATCAGGTGGTACTTCTTCTTGGGGCTCAAAAAGAAAAGTCAACATTGATACAATCCAAGTAGATAAGAAGATGACCAAGGACTCAAGAGATCATTCACACTATGAGCAATCATCTCAACAAACAAGTCAAAACCCCACCAACGATCTAATGGACCTCACTAGAGGAAGAATTGGGCATAGACTAGAACACCAAATGTTCTTTCTTTTGGTCTTCTTAAATATAAAACATGTTGTAAATAATTTGGGCTCATTTTAGGGGTTCAAATAGCAAAATAGGCTAGAGTAGGTTCATATAGCATAAAAGGGAGTGTTCTTAGTGAAATGGGCTTGTTCCAAACCCACTTTTCAAGACAAGGCATCTAGGTTTAGGAAGGTTGCCCTACCTTCTAGAAAACCTAGCCAAAGGGGTGGTTTTTACCTTAGTCAACTCCTTTGGGCGCCCCACATTTTCTTCCCATCATACCCTCCTTCGTCTTGTTTTCCAAGGCACTCATTCCTATAAATAAGGTGCCTTACTCCATGTATTCACACATTGAAAATTGAAATAGAAAAGAAACTCTGCACAAATTGTGAGTGAGACTTGTGTTCTCTCAACTTTGGTCTTATCTTGTGATAGTGAGAGCTTTTCAAGTGGCGACCCTCATCACTCATCTTGGAGAATCCCCACACTCCAAGTGGCTGTATATTCCATTTCCATCTTCATAAGCTTTCTATCCTTCATCTTTTCTTTCATTTTCATTACACCATGTTCCTTTGTGTTTATGTTTTTGTTTTTCTTCCATTTTCTATTCGGTCATCTTCATTTTAATTACTTCCTTTTTATGTTCTTTCTTTTCCGCAAAGCATCATCATCTTCACCATATCTTGTGTTTTCTTTTGTCTTTGGAAGTGAACATTCACACTTACTTAACCACTTGGTTAACTTCGTGTCCAGTGGGAATCTTCCCTAGGTTTCACCCTATAATTGCTAAAACTCCAGTCATAAACAAAGTGTCACCATTAAAATGGACAAATCTAAAATCAACTCACATCATCCATGGTGGACGTCATTGATCTACAATTGGAAAGGCTTAACATAAGGTTTGAAGGATTAATCGATATCTTGGGAGGGGTAGTGATTAGTCAGATAGGTTATGTATATTGTTGAGTGACAAGCCATTTCATCTGATGTTGTTGCTTTATCATCACAGCGAGTGGCTAATGCTATAGAAGAAAATCTGATATATAATAGATGCCACATTGTTGCAAAAGAAGAACGAAACTCCATATTTTGTGAACACACGCGCACACTCCATTGTACATCGACTTTCCAGTACTCTGAATTTGATATCTGGGAAATGTTAGTGGAAATGAACATAAAGGATGAAGATCTGTTGGATAACTATTTTAACTTCCAGTGTGGTCATCCTAATGAGGTGAAAAAACTTTTTGGCCTATCTCTCGAGCGACGAATTAGAAAACTAGTGAAAATAATGACTACAAATCCCTAAACTATGTAAAATTTTGGTTGTATATTATTATGCATATGTAATTTTCTGCCATATGTCATGTTGATCTTACAATTTATGATAACATGTGAAATCAATTTATCCCTGGAATCATGTTTGAATCTCGGATGGTGTCACTTTTTTGGAAAAAAAAAATTAATGAAAAAGTTAAATATCCATCAGGTACACGGTGTGTGACATCATGGAAGGGATGATCAAGAGGATAACGAAGAAGATGAAGATGATGCAGACCTAGCCATTACAGAGGAACACGTTAATGGTAATGTGCCTCAGGTCCGAATGCATTATAACTCTACAATGTCAATGCAATATTTAAGTGGATTCCAAGCGTTGTAGGAATCCATTCGGACTATGAACCTCAACATGAACAGACGTTTTGACAACATCAGCACACGTTTCGACAGGGTTCATGACCGCATTGACGAGATGAAAAACAAATTAAGGACTCCCATGACTCTTTTAAATGATACATATTTCAATGTATCATTCATATGATTTTCTGGAAAATTATTATTTATTATTGTTTATTTCATGTTTCCTTTATATAACATTTGTAGTGTATGTTTAATATTTGTTATGCACAGACTTTATTCAGAGATTTTTCTTTAATAAATTAAAATTTACTGCATTAATTTTTATTTTATAAATATTTGTTCCTTTATCAAATTATAGCTCCAACACAATATCTAAAATAATCTGCTCCAACACACTACCAAAAATAATCTTTTAATTGCATACAACTATAATTCAAAAATAAATAATCCACAATTACAACTTTGTTAAAGTTTATGACAATCATAAATATGGTTTGAAAATTTTACATAATTTATATTTTTCTGAAGTTAGCTCCAACACAGTACCGAAAGTAATGTTTCAATTGCCGAAAATAATATTATAATTCACTAATAATCAATTAAATTTTTTTCCAACAATTTTCAAATACAAGGACAAATGTAAAGTTACATTTTTATTTATTAAAACAATACAATTTCAATCACACCCTTCACATCACTCACAAACTTTCATAAATTTTCCCTACAATTTTCACTATATTTACCTTAATCCAAACACCCTAACTTTCTTTACACTTTTCCTTCAAATCATATCAAATCCACTCCCTAATCTAAACAAAGTATAAGAGACAAACAACAACAATTCCCCTTCATCTCCCTCTATCACGATGGATAACACTTCCTCTTTCATTTTCTTCTTACATATCTGTACTGGTAAGATTCGCATGACCGAGCAAGAGCTCGACACCTGGTCCAGGCCAACCGATATGACTAATAACAAAACTAATTAATGACCCAACATTAGTTAATATGCTTTTATTAGGCCCAATGATGACAAAGGGCCCACGATAATTATATAAATAAGCATAGATCCCAATGGTATGATTTGAAAGCATGTATGCGCGCCCGGTTTGTTCCTCCTCTTTATAGGAAGGAACTCTTGTTGAAGCTCCAACGACTTCATCAAGGACCTAGGACGGTAGATGAATATTTTAAAGATCTAGAAACAACTTTGAGTAAGATAAATATGCATGATAGTGAAGAGTCAAAGATCACTAGGTTTGTGAGTGGTTTAAGGAGAGAAATTAAAGATGTTGTAGAATTATATGAGTACTCTTCTTTAAAGAAGTTGGTTCACCTAGCCATAAAGGTGGAACCACATATTTTGACGAAAACAACTTTCAAAACTACCCATCATGATGGATTCTACAAATCTTTAGGGAAGGATATAAATAACATTTCTACAACAACTTACCCTTCCAATTTTTCAAAAGAAACCACTTCTTCCTATAACGCTTTTAAAGACAAATCTTCTACCTCTACCTTTACCCCTGAGTCACCCACCAAACCTTTAAACACAAAATGTTTTAAATGTTTAGGGTTTGGACACATAGTTGCCAATTGTCCAAATAAAAGAACCACAAAGCTAAAAGTAGAACATCAGGCCCAAATTAAAACAAAAACCAAAAGTGAAAATGAAAGAGAAAACGAAGGACAAGAAAACACGGGTATCATCACTTCACCTCAAAGGTGTTTTTCTTCCTTGTCTTTTTCATTACCTAAACATTCTACATACTTGACATATTTGATTAAGAAGTTTAGGGATGATATTCAAAAACCTCCTAAAGGTTATCACCTTCTAAGAGGATTCTCCCAAAATCATTTCATCCTCAAATATTCTTTCAAAACATGGTCTGTAGCTAGAATTCAACCATGTAATCTCCCTAAGCTTAGTGAACATAAGTGTGCTCCACACCTATCATAAGGCTTGAACATGGACCTTTACGATGGTATGACCGACCCTGATGAGCACGAGGACGTGTACACTACGCACATGAGCTTGAACACCTCGAACAACGCGATCCTGTGTCAACACCTCAGACAACGCACATGAGTTTATCCAGACCGGACATCTTTGATAGTTTGTGCAGAGGGCAGAGGTTAGAAGCGGTCTCCTTTGAGGAGGGAAGAGACGACCAAACAGAGGGATTACACCCCTCGACGGATGAGAGAAGACGATCGTCGACCAGAGCGTCGGCTGAGACGAAAGGAGCCTCAAAGAAAGGAAGGAAGTGGAGGAAGGGATGGTCGAGAGGTGATAAACACCATTGTTGGGGGCTTTACTGGGGAGGTAGCTCCAACACGACAAGGAAAAAGCATCTGAGAGCGGTACAGCAGGTGAACACCATTTTTTTCCGCCCAAGGATGCCACCTATCACCTTCACGGACGAGGACTTCAAGGGTGTCGACCCTTCCTAGGATGACCCTATGGTTATAACGGTTGATATTGTCAACTTCTCCATCATGAAAACGTTGGTGGATCAAAGGAGTTCGGTGGACATCCTCTATTGGAAAACATTCAAAAGGATGAGGATTGCGGAGGAGGAGATGAAGTCGTACGACGATCAGGTTATCATTTTCTCTGGTGAAAGAGTGGGCACCCAGGGCTATATTGAGCTTTATACCACGTTCGGCGAAGGTAAAGCAAGCAAAACCATCAAGATCTAGTAACTGGTGATAGATGTCAATACCTTCTATAACATCCTACTCGGGTGGCCATCCATCAATATATTGAGGGCAATCGTGTCTACCCCCCACCTAGCCGTGAAATTCCCATCGGTCTCAGGAGATATTCTCACGGTGCACGTAGATCAGAAGGTTCCACGAGAATGTTACGCAACAAGTTTAAAGGTGGAACCTACAAAATGATACCTATCCCGATCGATCCCCTAAGCAAAAGGCCTTTCGCAGACAAAAGTCCTCGCGCAGAGAAGCTCAATTAGAGCGAAGGGAGCATATAGTGGCTCTGGTTGATCTCGACCCTCAGACGGTCAAGTCAAGGTTCGAGGCCAAGGAAGACCTACACCGAGTACCTTTGCTCGACGAGGATCACACCACCGGTGTGGGAACATCAATAACAGTGGTGAAGGAAGAGATGGTTCACCAGGCATTGAAGAAGAATGTTGATCTTTTTTCTTGGGCAGCATCCGATATGTCGGGGGTGAGCCCGGATATCATCACCCAGAAACTCTCGGTTTACAAAGAGGCACGACTCATAGCCCAAAAGAAGCGCAAGCTTGGGGAAGAAAAGAGGTTGGCGGCAAGGGAGGAGACCGAGAAGCTCTTGTAGGTCGGCTTTATACGAGAGGTCCGCTACACTACTTGGTTGCCAATTTGGTCATGGTCACCAAGGCTAACAACAAGTGGAGGATGTGTGTGGACTATACCAACCTCAACAAGGCGTGCCCAAAGGATTTATACCGGCTCCCTAGTATTGATCGGTTGTTGATGGTGCAACCAACCATAAAATCCTTAGTTTCTTGGATGCATACTTTGGCTACAACTAGATAAGCATGTATTCGAGAGATAAGGAGAAAACCGCTTTCATGACAGAGGGAGCAAACTACTAATACGAGGTTATGTCGGTCGACCTGAAAAATGCTGGAGCAACTTACCAAAGGTTGATGGAAAGTGGAGGTTTACGTAGACGACATAGTCGTAAAGTCGGATTCGTGCGACCAACATGTAAAAGACTTGGAGGAAGTATTCAAGGCGCTACAAAGAATGGGTATGAAGCTCAACTCTGAGAAATGTGTGTTTGACATGGAAGGGGAAAGTTTTTGGGTTTCATGTTGACCCACCGGGGAATAGAAGCCAACCCGGACTAATGTCAAACCATAACCGAGATGAGAAGCCCTCAGAATGTGAAGGAGGTGCAACAAATCATCGGGCGTCTCACCGCCCTCTCGAGGTTCGTCCCTCGGCTGGCCGAACGAACTCAACCGATGGTGCAACTTCTTCGAAAGGCGACCAAGTTTTGTTGGGATGAAAAATGCGAAGACATCTTCCACTAGCTGAATGAGTTTCTATCTTCACCAACGGTGATCCAAAAATCGAGACTTGACCAACCGATGATCCAAAAACTGAGACCTGACCAACCGATGATTCAAAAATCGAGACCTGACCAACCGATGATCGTTTACTTGTCGATCTCAGATGAAGAAGTAAGTGCGGTTTGGTGCAAGAAGTCGAAAATGAGGAGCGTCTGGTGTATTTCGTCAACTGAACGCTCCAAGTGGTCGAAAAGAGGTACTAAATGATACTAGGAATTTAAGTAAAATTCCATAAATATCTCATTAATGTAATTTAACCTTTTATAAAATTAGTAAATTTAAAATTTGGTTTTATTAATATTAATGGTTAAATTACATTTTTTGTTTCTTAAAAATTTAGAGAATTTAGATCCTATATAGCAATTAGTAATTAGGATAAAATAAAATAAAATATTATTATTCACATATTTATATCAAAAGTATAGTATAGATTTATAATTTATTTTAATAAATATGAATATATTATATTTAAATATAAAAATGATTTCTCTTTATAACTAATTTTAAGGATGATATTATAATTTAGTTTTGTTTTAAAAATTATTTTTTCAATAGGTAAACATCCTGCAAAACAAAATTATATAAACAAATATATAAATTATTTAGCTTTTTTTTCTCCAAATTCTATGGCTCAACAAACAATATTTTTTTTTCTTCCACTCTCATTATGTTTTTGTTACTTTTTATTTATTTATTTCATGTTATAGTTCAATTTTTATTTTTCTTATGAAAATCAAATAAATCATAATAATAGCAATCATGATAGATATATATTTTTTTTTAATCTTGATAAAAATATGTAAATAAAAAATATTAAATAAAATTTATAATTTTTTAAAATTAAAAAAATTATGAATGATATGTTTTAGAATAATTAGAATAAAAAACATTCCGAATATCAATCTTTATTTTTATTTTTCTTCCATTTAAAGAAGAATTTAATGTTTTTATATATATATATGTAATTTGATATTTAAAAGATACGAATAAATATAAATCTATATTTCATTTAAATAAATATAAATATTATATGATAATATATATATATATAATAAAAATGAAAAAAAATCCGGATATATATGTTTTTATTAAGTACATATTCTAAGTATTTTTTTTCAACATATTATTTATATTCAAATTTAGGGGTGGTTGGTTATGGTTAGATTAATAAAATTTGATTCAATTACTTCCTATTAGTTTCATCAGTTATTTTTTTAAAAAAATTGAAATTCAAACCAAAGCAACAAAACTAAAACTAGGTTGATTATATTTGGATAAATTGATCTCGTTATACTAAAATATTAAAAAATATTTTAAAATACATAATTTTTTCATTAAATGAAATAAACATCAGTTTTATTATGATTGACTTTTACAAACTAATAGAATAATTATACAAGTATATTATATAAATCATATATAGTAATTAATAATAGGAAAAAAGCCATTGTTTTGATTCAGAATTGTATATTACAAATTTCAACCAATCATTAGATTTTATAGTTTTAGTTGATATTAAATTTACTCAAGGCTACAACTTTAATGTGTAGTTGGATAAGGTAATTTAATTGAGCAATATATTTATTTAATAAATTCAAAATTCTCTAAGCTTTTAACGAACAATATTAAAATTTAATTTTTTTAGAAAGAATTTAAAATAACTAAATAAAAAAATTTAATTTTATTAAAAAAAAAATTAAAATTTCACAGCTAGTTACTTTCTTTTATACATATATACCATTAAATTATTAAATATGGTTTAAATATTTAAATTTGACTAATATTTTTTAAAGTTTAATATTGCATTTTTTATATTTTAAAGTTTTATATTTTTAATGAAATTTTATCTTAAAAGAAAAAAGCTATTTACTTTATTAAAAAATTGAAATCTAAAATATTTTAATTGGACTATCCAAACAAAACCTTTAAAAAATTAAAAAAAAATTAATCAAATAATTTAAATATCATGTATTTTAATTTTTTTATTAAATTATTATAAACCAATTTAATTTGTTTATATTATATAGATGATCCAAATCAAAGCATCCTACAAAAGAGATATTAAAAAGATTTAATATTTACAATATCTTAAATCATTTGTTTTATTGCCTTGTCTTTGATGGACTTTTGGAATAAAGGTTAAATAACCGTGTAATAAACTTACAAATATTTATTTATTATAAATTTAAATTATAGAAAAATAATATTTATCATATACTATATAACTTAAAATACTAGTTAATTACATTGACTCAACTCCTCACATAATACTATTTACATATTTATTTCCTCATCTAGCATCCTTTTGTTTTTATTTCCCTATCTAACACCATTTTGTTTTTATTTTCCTATCTAGCACCATTTTAAAAGTAAAAAAATAAAATAAAATTTTGAATGCATAAAAAAAAATATTTTTAATGTTTAAAATATTTATTAATGAATAAAGAAATGAGTTTTTACAAAATAAAAATAAAAAAGTAATAAATTAAAAATGTTTAGTTTATTTTTTTTAAGAATTAAGAAAATACAAAAATTAAACCCTACAACAACATAAAAGTTGAGTCTATAAACATAAATTAGTATTTATTTTTATTATTATTAATGATGTAATCATGTTAATTTCAAGTAAAAAATACAGGACATAATTATAAAAAAACCAAAGTCAATTAGTATTAATTAGTAGTGGACACAAATATAATATTGAAGTGTCTACCCTAAATGCAAAATTCTAAAAAAAAACTAATGCAAATACTATACTTAATGTTTAAAAATGAGAAGAAATAAAAATGCAAAAATAAATAAATATAGAAAATAAAAACAAAAACAAAAACAAATAAATAATGACAGAAAAAATAATAATAACTAAAAATAGAAAAGATATAAAATAAAGACAAAACAAATTAAGATAAAGATAGACTTAAGTTAAGTCGAATAAAGACAATATAAATATAAGAGAACAACATGATCGAACAAAAAAAAATGTTTATATTGTCAAACAGTACACAAAAAGAATGTGTTCCAACATTACTAGATCGTCAACTTCTCGTTATTAATTATGTTTCATTTCATACAAACTATTTAATGTACCATTGAAGAAAATATTAAATGAATGATCATTTCATTTATTTTCCTTTTTATGTTCAACATATGCTTATTTAATATCGCCTTATATCTCTTATCTTTATCTTGTTTTAATTTTTTTTATATATTTTATCTTTATCTTATTTTGTTTTGTCTTTATTTTATATCTTTTATGTTTTTAGTTATTAATTTTTTCTGCCATTCTTTATTTATTTCTATTTTTTGTTTTTATTTTTATTGTTGTTGTTTTTATTTTTTATATTTTTTTATATTTTTTCTTATCATTTTTAAGCATTAACGATACCATTTGCATTAGTTTTATTTTTAGAATTTTGCATTTAGGGTAGGCACTTTCAATATTATTTGTGTCCACTACTAATTAATATTAATTGACTTTGGTATTTTATAATTATGTTTTGTATTTTTTACTTGAAATTAACATGATTACATCATCAATAATAATAAAAATAAATAGTAATTTTTATTTATAAATTCAACTTTTATGTTATTGTAGGGTTTAATTTTTTTTATTTTCTTCATTCTTAAAAATATTTAAACTAAACATTTTTAATTTATTACTTTATTTTTTATTTTGTAATTTTTTTAATTCATTAATTATATTTCTAACTATTTTAAATATTAAAAATATTTATTTTTTAATATATTCAAAATTAAAATCATCAATTTTTTTTAATTTATTAATTTTTTTTACTTTTGAAATGGTACTGAAAAATAATAAAAGAGTGATATATAGAAAAATAAAAACTATGGAGAAATAAAAATGTAAACGTGCTACATTGAGTCTAATTACATCAGCAATATAAAAAGTGTAAAATGTAAATATTAATTTAATTTTATGATATAATATTTTCTGAGTTAATTTTTAGAAATATTATCCAAACTGCACAAATTACTGGTAGTTGTGATTTTTCTTCCATCCCAAGCAAACTGATCCAATACAAAATACAATATACCGTATAAAATTGTGATGTTGGGTTTGTTTGTTTGTTTGTTACCTCACTAAACTCCGAGTTTAATCAAACGACTTGACTCGCTCGCACTCACTTTGAGCCTTCCTTCGTTCTTTCTTTCGAACCGTGCAAGAGAGAAGAGAGAGAGAGAGTTCGGTTCATCGATTGGAGGCGTGTGGCACTGACATTCCTTTCTGGAAACGATGACCATCGACTTAGATTCCATCGCTCGCAAAGTCGACGTTGATAATCGCATTCCCCTCCGCTATTACTATAGGATTGCTGATAACCTCCTCAAGCAGGTGAATCGCTCCTTCTATTTTCATTCCAAATGCTTTTCGTTCATCCTTTTCATTACATTAGGGCTTTGCAAGATTATATTCGCCGGAACCTTCTCCAACCGCAATAGGATCCTTTCGTTTAGCTTCCTACAATTAACGAATTCCTATGCCAAGGACAAACTTCAATCCTTGCGGCACCTTGTGCTTGTGACCGGGTGCCAATTTCTTGCTATTTAGGACCAGTTTCACAGGCTCGTTTCTAGCCCTAGTTATCCATCAGCGATGCACTATTTATTTAAGATGTGTTTATGTGACCACAACTTGTTCATCTCGTAGCTTGTCACATCAAATTGTTATAAAATCGATATAAAATTGTAGAGCAAAAGATGAATAATGACAAATCAAGGTGAGATGTGTATGTTAGTCGCGGAGATGGAATTGAGTATGTTGGGTGAGTGCTTGTACTCTGTTTGGTTCCCTAATACACAATATCGAAACTGTTTGGGAATATCTGTGGTTTGCTAACTTCATTATACTGCCCTGCACTAGAACTAGTTCTGAGTTTTGTGTGGAAGTAGAACAGTTTGAACTTTGTTGTGCATTAGTGGTTGCTGTCGTGATTAATGAATTTTGTTCTGTCTACAGGCTAGTATCTACAGGGAGGAGAATAATGTAGTTGACTTGTACATCATTCTCCTTAGATTTTTAAGGTAAAATATGGAAGTTTCATGGATTTTCTTTACAGTGGACTTGTTAGATTGCAGTTAATTTGAGTTAACATTTTCATTTTTTCCTTACTGTTCCTATTTTTATACTATTTTTTCAAGTTTGGTTTCTGAAACTATACCATATCACCGAGATTATCATGCTTCGCTGCCCAATGAAAGAGCAACTTATAAGAAGGTGAGAAATTCAGGTGCCACATTTTATGGTATATATGTGTGGGTGTTTGTTTTAGATTTTATTCTATTTTTTCTTATATTTGATATTTGGTCTCATTAACGTTGTCTATCATTTTTCCATCACAGAGATCACGAGCTGTATTGGATGAGCTTGAATCTTTGAAGCCTGAATTTAAACGTCGGGTGGACAAATTGAAAGACTTGCATGTAAAAGCTCCATTGCCTGAGGAAAATGGCTTCAATATGGCTTTGCAGAGTTCAGTGAATTCATCTTTGGAGTGGCCAGTTGTCAATAAAAGTAATAACTTGAATATGGATTTTAAACAGGTGAGAACTCAGATAATATTTTAGTAATATGAGGATACTGAAAGTTTGTCAATCTATTTGTATCTTTGCCATGGTATCTCAACTAGCTACAACATCAAATGCTTTAAAAAATTGTTTTAGAATTTTCTTTCTTTTTATCAAAATGCCTTTAACAAATTGTGTAAACTGCACGAAACATCCATTTTTTCTAGGTGGGCCTGAATTATAGTTCAGATTGTTTACTGTTGTCAATTTTTTGCCCCCAACATATCTGCAGCTTGCTGGATTCGGTTCACACTCTTCATGGAATTATAATAATATGTCACCATCAGATTCCAGGCCTATTGACAAGCAGTTTCAGAAACTGTAAGTTTTTCTACCCATTCATATTCTACTCTTTTGGTATTTCTACAATTTGCACTTGGTTTACTAATAAGAGCAAAATCGATTTTATCATCCTGGGAGATAAGTACATGGCCATGAAAATTTTGAATTGAGTTTCTTTTTCTTTTTGCTTCCATTTTTATCTGCAATTGAATTTTCTTTTGTGCATTTATACTTATAAGTGGATTTAATATTGCGGGCTTAATAATAGCAAATACTCCTTCCTGTCTGCCTCTCCCCATCCCACCAAGCTTCCATATTTTGTCTGCAATTGATTTTTCTTTTGTGCATTTATATGTATAATTTTATAAGTGGACTTAATATTGCAGGCTTAAGAGGTGACAGTCCTTCCTGTCTACCTCTCCCCATTCCCACAAGATAAACAAAGTAAACAATAAGCATACAAGATAATAAATGAGAGTGTTTGTTTTAACAATTTTTTCTTGTTATAGGCAGGCAGAAGATTTTATGTTTACCGCTTCCATATCTGACTGGATCAAATTCTAATGATTTAGTCATGTTCTGGTTGGTTAAATACTATTTCAATTACTTGTGTGATTTTCATTCAGCACAATTTAGTATGTAGCACACTTTTGTTTTCAGTAGCATATACGTTTCTTAATATCTTTGTGATTTGAGGAGCTTCTTGAACATTCACGGTATATTTCTAAAGAGAGAGAAAAGCTGCAATATTGAAAGAAGAATTGTGATTATTATTCTTTTGACTGCGCAGATCTCTTAGTCTACCTGCTCCAAATAAGGATACTTTGTCCAGACACTCATTTTTAGGACCAAATGGCCTTCGGGGCCAATGGCTTGGACCTAGTGCAGAAATAAAGGTATACCTGAAGTGTGGCTTTCTTGTGCTGTCTTAACGTGGATTATCTCTCTGATATTTGTTGAAGTATAGGGTTTTAGGTATAGAGGGGGTGAAGCACAGAATAGATATTGAATACTCTGTAAGATGTTATCTGTTACAAAACATATCAGCCACAACTTTAATCCTTATTTATAGTATTACAAGACTCAGTGCTAGTTAAATGAGGAAATAAATCATGATATATAAGGAAACATTGGGAATCAATTTAGGGAGATAATGTAAGATACTCGAAAGATACTATGATATATTTTTCATCTATTTTTAACAATATTGATATTCGATATTGTGCAGGTTCAATATCCAAGCAGTGATCTCACACATGCCAAGGATTCAAGGTTTGACTTTGGTATCTAATTCGAAATTGAGTTTCATGTCCTTTTTATGTTTCATGTGATTTTTTGCCGTACAAACTGCATAATTCTCATGTTACTCTTTATTATTCGTGCTTTTGTGGTCAATTTCTCCTTCAGTTACAGTTAGAATTCTTCTTTTAAAACTATTTGTGTTATTTCCCCTCTCGTTAATATGTTTTTCTCGTTGTGAGTTTGTAATGGATTCTGAGTATGAAAATATGCTGAAATTTGAATGTCAAATATTGTTCTCAGGCTTTCTGTGTTTAGTTTTGTAACTCTGAAATATAAAACATCCCACCACTTACTGTTTTTGTTGTTCACACTGATAGCCTGAATCAGGCTGGGCTGTATGACATTGTGGCAATTAAAGATGGTGATCAAGGACCAGTTACATCCACAATGGACTCAGTTCTCTCCTTGGATGATGGAAGATGGTTGCATCCTTCTGTTGAGTCTGGTTCTTCTGTTGTAACTGAATCAAGGGAGGATCCCTTCTTACAATCGCTCAACATCAAGCAACCTTTGCCACCTCCTGTTCTTGCACAGGTGCACCCAGAATGTGCCCATATTCCTCCTTCAAAAGTTGCAGATCCAAGGCCAGGACCTGCTAAATCTTCTCATGATTCTGAACATGGTCCAACGACATATCAACACCTACATATTGTAAGCCTTTTTTAGTTTTCTGGTTGAAGTGTGTGACATATATCTTGGATTTTTCGGTCATTTATCATGACTTGTTCCTATGTTGCAGCCTGTCAAAATGATGGAAGATTTTTTGAGATTAGCTTCACAGAACACACGGAAGAACTTAGAGACATGTGGTGTTCTTGCAGGGTCCTTGGTAAGAGATATTGTTATGTTGTGCACTTCCAAGTTCCAAAAAATCTCTTGGATGATGGTTTTAACAGTTTTTGTACTTGCAATTTGAATGGCTCTAGAAAAAAAGGGTATTCCATATCACGACACTTATAATCCCAAAGCAGGAATCAACCTCAGACTCGGTAAGATAATGCTATATTTTTCTTTATTAATTTATTTTACAAGCTATTATACTCTGTCCTTTGTAATCCCGTGGTTAAAAAGCTTCACTTTAAGCACTTATCTTACTCCAGCTATATCTTGACAGACAAAATATAACATTAATATTGCTTTGAGGTTGTGGTGCGCAGATGTTGTAATTGGTGAATCCTGCATAATTGGTAATTATTGGTATCTGATAAAATTATAAACATTTGAGTTGAAATGCTGCTTCAACCTCCAATGTAACTGTAAAGTAAATTAGAATTATTAGCACTTATTTTAAAAAACAACTGGTTCTTTAGTCAATTTTAATGAGTGTTACCTTGGGCTTTTAATTGGTGTTGAGTTGTAGATGAAGAATGGTAGGAAGAAAGTCTGTTGGATTGAAACATGGGCTGGATGGGAAATACTAAAGCTAATAACCTGCACAGCATAGCAGACTGCCTACATGGCAGGAAAAGGATGAGAAGGGTATAAGGTTGGTTGAGTTGGGCTAAATGCAGAGAGAAAGGAAAGTAGAAGGTTAGCATAATTTGAATGATAAATTCGGCCTTAGGGAATGGTGGAGCAAAAACTGTTTTATGGTGTTTCCAGTTTTATGTTTGAGGAAGAGTGAACTTTTCGGGTGGTTGTGATGTCTGTGATTGGGCTTTGGGCTTATGTCAGTTTATATATCAAATACCTGGGTTTCTATGAGATTGTAAAAGGACATACTGATTTTATTGATTACAAATGCAAAAGGTATAACTCATAATTGCATATTGTATATAAATGAGTAAACTCCAAATGTCATCTCAGTCCCTGTGATTTTAAAAATCCTTCATTAGTCTCTGAATTTTGAAAATGTCATTCACTTTAGTCTTTTTTGGTGCAAAATGACACTGGAAAATAAAGTAGAAGACTAAATTGAATTACTTTTTTGCAAGCTTAAGACTGACGGTTTTTTTACAATTTTTTATTACTAAAACCCCTAACTTTCACAATCTTGAGAACTAATTTAGAACTATACTAATAGATGTAGCACGTTATCAAGTACTCATTCTATTTAGTAGATTCAAAGAATTGTTATTCTCACGGTTCATTAGTATTTTTTTCCCTACTGTCTGGTATTTTTATTCAGCAATGGTGAATCTAATTGAATTTTAATATCCAGTGTCAAACATTGAACGAAGAAGAAATATTTGAAGTTCAAGACAGCTTATCACTTTTTCCTTTAGGTTGGATACATGTAAGTGCCCCACTAATCTCGGCTGTTGGTTATGCATTCTTTTTAATTATATTCATGTGTAAATATCCTTCTACCCTGTGCGGCAACAGCAAAAAACTTGATATGAAGCATTGATTTTTCTGCTTTTGTATATCTAGAATTTCAAGGCTTCTGATTTCTAGTAAAAGTAGTCGCCAAAGAAACTTTTGTTGCTGTCATGTTTAGTAAGGATAATAATTATTCATCAATTCTGATAGAGACTTGGAATTAAACTGGTTACACTAAAATTATTAAATAATTTACTTTATTCAGTAATTCCAATACGATTAATATTACACAGATAATAAAAAAGGCCAGAATTTTTGCATTTTGTGGGGGGCTGTTTGATGAAATAAAGTGGTGGGGAGTAGGGACCTCTTGTAAGAGTCAACAGGCATGCCAATTGCCAAATCATTTGGTGAAAGATTTTGGCAAAATAATTCTGATTGTCACATTTTTGCTTTTCATATTTGCTTTGAGGAAAGCAGAAAAGCATAGTGCACTTGGTGCCGCAGATGAGTTGTGGTAGGAATTAAAGGAAGAAAGTCATCCTTTGCAGTCCCTTTACCTGCTGGGACTTTGGGGTTTACTTTGATTTAAGGAAAAGAAAAAAAAATAGTAAAAAAATTGTATCTTACTAGTTGGTTCTTGGCAAAGATTTTTCTCTTTCTTTTTTCTAGTTCTTGACACCCTCTCAAATCTTTTATCTTTATTTTAAAGATGACCTTAAGCTATTACATGCTGATGTTTTGACGAGTGCATCGATAGATTTTACTCTATTAATGTGATTGAAGATAGCAAGCCTTATAATTTCAAGCAGACTATATTAGTGTTCTTTTTCTGTAGCTCTTACCTTTTGTTTTTCTTTAACCCACTTTTAGTTTACAAACTTTAAATTTCAGTATTATCTTATATCTTTCGATTTTTCAGACACATCCATCACAAACTTGTTTCATGTCTTCTGTGGATCTACACACTCATTACTCATACCAGGTAATAGATTCCACTGTAATGTCAATTTCCTGGCTTTTCACATATTTAAATATTGAAGCAGTTATTACAGCCCTCCTAAATTTAATTAGGGGGCTTAGACAAGAAACGGTGGTCGTAATGCTAGATAGTTGATTTCTAGTGATAGTGATGTTTGTGCAGTTTTTAAGAAGATACAAGAGAGTTAATAATGTCATGCACTTTAACCTAATTTGCAAGCATGAGAATTTAGGGTACAGTGTATGCAGGAAAAAGGCCTAGTAACTTGGATTATTTTAGTAAAGCCACTGGAGTATAAGCTTTTTATTTTCTCAATGTAATAGAAAAATTTGGAACAATCAGCAAATGTATATATATATTTCCTTCTAATTTGTATCTAACTGTATATTTGTGGCTTCGTTTCAGATCATGTTACCAGAGGCAATTGCTATTGTCATGGCCCCTACAGATACTACTAGGTAAGTTTTATCAGCAATTGCATGATCTTAGATTGGAGTAGGGAATGATTCACCCCTTTGCTTCTGATGGATGGAGTAAAGATCAAAAGCATATGCATGAGTTTAATGAATGATTTATTTTTCTTATCTAATTTACTCATTTTTTTCCCCATTTTGTATGTTGCTTGTCATGGGCTTTTAATTCATAGATCATGAATAATGTGCGTGTTATAATGGTTTAGTTTAGCGTTTACGGTAGAAGAACAATAGGGTTATTAGATGAATCCACGGAAAATGTATGTTAACAAGTTGCAAGTAAAATTATCTCATAGGGTTGCTACTACCCCAAGTTCCCTCCTCCCCCAAGTCCCAGCCCTGTAGCTGAACCATTTGCCTTTGATTCTACTGTTATTTGCTTGATAAATAATAGAACCTTGATAAATATTTTTCCATTACACTGTCTTCTAGGAAGTTTTCATTTCGTAATAAAATGTCTTTGGACTGTAGAAGCTGACTGATACCTACTCACTGAAATCTAGGTACTATAAGCTACCTTAACTGTTTTAAGTTTGTCTATCTGTAGGAGGTTGACCTTTGATATGGAAATTAGAAGTCTAATACTATATTTCAATATGACCCTAATATTATAAGATAGTTTATTTAAGAAGGGATGATTATGATTTTGATTTGGATTTGTTTCACTTTGGCACTAATCAGAACTATACATTTATTTTGGCACTGCAGTCCACATGGCATATTTCATCTGTCTGATCCAGGTGGTGTTTCTGTAATTCGTAACTGTCAACAACGTGGATTTCATCCCCATGAGGAATCTTCAGATGGAAGTCCAATATATGAGCACTGCTCTCATGTCTATATGAACGCTAACTTGAAGTTCGATGTCGTTGACCTTCGAGAGCGATGATTGACTGAGAGTGATGAGAGTTTCCACACTGGTTACAAGAATGGTGATTTACTGCATCTTTTCTACCAGATCGCAGCGTTATAGGTGGATTCTTTTGTATTTATGAATTGAGAATTTATCCCTCGATTTTGTATTATATCTGTGAAACCGGAGAAAAGATAGTTGTGTATATGATACTTTATACTAGGTGGTGAAGAAATTAGAAATGTAATTAATTACTTCCATACGTCACATTTTTCAGTCTTGAATACAAAACTCATACAATAATTGCGGGGCTTTTTTATTTTAAAAATAAAATATTTAATAATAATTTATGTTTTAAACTTCATATTTGATTATAAATTTCACAATATTACTTCGTTTTAGTTAAAATTCAGGTGAGATTTGTGATTTAATTTACATTCTCTGCATAGTTTTCCCTCACCTCAAATTTAAATCTTTTAAGTGATTAATAAAGGGTACTGTATTTGTTATTGATTTTAATTAAACCACTTTGTAAAGCTAATTATGTGTACATTAAAATGAAATATAGTTTTACTTTTTACTCCATTTGTTCGCTTTAGAGAATATAATTTTTTTAAGTATAGACTTATTATCATTTGTTATATAGTTAGAGGCTAAGTGACAAAAAATATAATTTTAATGTTTAGTTAAAAATTATAGACTGAGTATGTTTTCCCATTAAATTTAGGGTTTAGGATTTTTCTTTAAAATTGAAAACAAAAACTATAATCTTAATTCATAAACATTAAATTTCATGTTTTTATAGATAAATCATATTATTTTTATTTTTATTTTTTAGGAACTTAAGAACCTTTTAAATTAGAAAAATTAAAACCAAAATTAGTTTAAATTTCAGGATTAAAAATATAGTTAGACCTAAGAATTACAAAGTACATAAAGACTATTGGAATTTTCTTATACTTTGTAACTTCCCAAAGGGGTGTTTCTTTCTACACCCCATCATTTTTTCAAATTCCCAAAGACTATTTTATTTCAAAACGCAGCTTTCATGACAGTGTGTGGGTTGTAGATAGGTCCTGGAGGTTACTGCAACAAAGGTTGAGCTCGGCGGAACTCCTGGTGTGTTGATAAAACTTCATTGGTGATTTGAGGTAAAAATGAGATGTGTTGTAATCTATAATTTTAGGTTGGGTATGGTGGCGTCGGTGTTTTTGAAAATCAGGTTTTAAGAATGAGTTCCATAATTTATATTTTGGAATGGGAAAATGAATTTCAGAATTGAAAATCCATAAACGAATAAATGCATTCTAGAATAGGGTGCGCAAAATGAAAAGTTATTTGTTAGAATGGGATTTCCAAAAGCGAAAAAAATTTCAGAATGGATGATCCTAATGCAAAGTTGTCTCCCATAATAGGCATTAAAAAAAAACTCTCAGAATGATTTTCATTATTTCACGTTTTTTATGGGTGCACGAAGAAACATGAGTTGGCAATTAATTTCAGAAAAGGGGAAAGTGTTGTCTATAAGCATAAAAATGTTTCACCATTTTATTAATGTGACAATTGCTGCACAGAGAAGCGCAGGAACCAACACTTTTCCTTCAAGCGGGTGCATATGGATTCAATTTGAAATTCATTTGAATTTTTTTATATTTAGTTTAAGTTTGAATTTCAATTAATTAAAATCCCGAATATATATATATATATATATATATATATATATGTATATATATGTATGTATATATATATATGTATGTATGTGAGAGAGTATAAATTCAAATTATTTTATTTTGAAGGATATACTTTTTCGACAAAGTTAACAAACTTTTTTTGTGTGTATTATTTTTTCTCATTATTTTTGTTTATAAAATTTGTTTTTTTTTTATCTTGTAATACGAGAATCTATGTATTTTCTATGTACATTTATAATACGATGACTAATAATTTGTCAATTTTTTTATCCTTAATATTAGTTTTTAATGAATAAATAACAATTTATACAGAGTGGTGATACTTTTAACTCTCTTACTAAAATTACAACCAGTTTAAAACCACAAATATGTTATCTGATTGGTTGTAAACAATATAATTATAAAATTATGAGTCGCATGTTAGATTTGTTCTTAATAAAAGAAGGGTTGTCAAATGGTAATGATTTTCAAAATATATTTTTTTATTTTATAAATCAAGTCATGCATGTAAAGAAGCTTTTAGATTATGAATTCAACTTTGTAAGTATGCCATACTTTTAAAAAGAGACATGCAATCTAATATAATGTTTCTGTTGAAATTGAGCCAACAAAGTTTCAGTAATTTTAGTTGAAACTGATTGAGGTTTTGTCCATAAGGAAGAACAAATATTAACAAAATTAACAATTTAAAAATTATCCTTGACTAAAAAATTCTTAGGATGGATATTGATTTTAATTTTTTTTAAATTAGAAAAAACAATCCATATCTAATTATTTAAACTAAATTTAAAATATAAATTTACATCTGTAACACAGCTATTAAGCGGATTTAAAAGTGATTTTGACTAATGTTATTTATTATAAAAAAAAAGGAATAAAAGAGATAAAAGAAAGACAAATAATATGAGAAACATATTTCTTCTGCTCTTCTATTAAAATAAAAGTATAGGCCAGAATATATAGAAGCAATATATTCATTTTAGGTTTAATGAAAAAGATAAAAAAAAAAATGTGAAGAGCAAATAAAGATTAAAATTAAATAAGAACAAAATAAAGACTAGATATTATAAATAAAAAAAAGTTAAGAATTAGAAATTACAAATATTAGTTTTCATTTATAAGTTTTATATCCATATCCTCTCATATTATTTAATAATAAATTTGATTTTTTTAACATACAATTTTTTCGTCCATTTCATACTTTCTTCTCTTACCCATAACTATAATATAGTTACTAAAATATTCTTGTTTATTATTCAGATAAAAAAAAATCACTTCTTTCTTCAAAAAGCTTTCAAATTTGCTTCTGGAATTGTCTATACAAAATGCATTATGAATTTGTTATTTTTAGAAGCTTGTAATTATTATTTTAATAAAATTTATGAATGAGGTAATTTATAAAAAAAAAAATATTATTCTGCACTAGGCAATCTGAAACTATATTTCATATTTTGGATTATATAATATAAAATATTTTTTGAATTACAAAATTGAAAATATATTTTAATTATGTAAAAATATATTTTCAATTTTAGATTGTATAGTTGAAAATGTAATTTTAAATTGATTATGAAATGATAAAGCATATGAAGTTGGTTATTTTTTATGTTATGAAAGTAAGTGAAGAAAATATGGGGTAAAGAAGAAAATGTCTTTTTTTTACAATTTCTCACTGTAATTAGTGACGATTTTGTTTAGCTTTTCTTAATTTTTTTAATAGGTGTTTCTTCCTTTAATCTCAACAAATTTCTCCGTGCAATCCAATCAATTTTGGAAAAAGATTGTTTTATTTTATTTTTTTAAATGATTTTTTGATTATTTTTTGGAATATTTACAGAACTTACTTTCCAAAATTCATGAGTATATTTTTAGAAAATATTTTCCAAAAAAAAATTTTCAGAATAAAATTTATGAAATAAATTTTTTAGAATATGTTCTAAGAACTTTCAAGAATAATAATAAATTAGATAAAATATTTTAATTATTTCACTTAATTGATGGGTGCAGGAAAAAATTTGAAATGGTAAAAGAAGAAACACTCTTTTTAAAAAGCACAACACTCACATAGGTAGGTGGCTATTAAGATGCATGATAGGGATACGAGTTAAGAAACGGAAACTAAGAACATAAAATTATTAAAAAAAATCTTACAAGTTGAAGATTAAATTATATTAACTTTTGAAAAATGTTTAGTTAACAGTATCTATTTTTTATAATTATTTATTGAGAAGTTTACATATCAGAATTATATTAGGTTCTTGAATAGGGTTGAAACTACATTTTTCGGTCGGTCTATATCATACTCCTTTCTCTTGAACGAACTCTTGTTACTCTCGCTTTTCCACTCCTTTTCTTCTTGAATTTCGGACTTGGATGGTATCTGCAAAAGACACTCCGACACTAAGACAAACTTCGACACTCAATATTTAGTATTAGATGATTATGTATCTGATCCTTTGGAATCTATGTTTACTTATATGATTAGTATGGACTATTGAACCTAATAAAAGCAGATTAACTAATACTGGATCATTAATTAATCTAATTATTCAGCCGGCCTGGTCCGATTCCAAAATCATGTCGTTAGATCCTTTGGACCTTACCGATAAACATTACATGCTAATGATAATTAATTTTGAATGAATTAAAATATTTCGAACATGAGTTTCTTTTATCAACAAAGTAGTTATTTACTGTATTATTCACAACCTGCATAGCCAAATTCCTCTTTTTTTTTCGACAGTATTTAACTTCTCTCTTTTTTTTTAAAAAGAAAAGCTATATTTTTGAGTTTTTATTCATTAAAGTAAAATACTTTTATTTTCACGATAAGTTTTTTTATATCTTTCCATAACGTAGTAATCGTTATATGAGCTGGGTGTGATTAACCTTTCTAAGTACACGAAGGAAATAACAAAAGTCATTATTTGATTTGTGTATAAATAAGGTAGAAAGAAGAAAAAAATTACATATTTCCATCTACAGATTCTGCTCTCTTTTTTTTTATTAAGAAAGGAAGAAAGTGTCTTATTAACTATCATTTGTGTATATTAACTTTTATTGTTGAAAAGTTGTCATTTTATAATCATAAACTTTCTTCTCACACTTTTTTTCTCAAACAAACAAGTGGATTTTTTTTATCAAACAACTAAATTTAATAAATCGTTAGCTTTTGGTGAAAATAAATAATCTTTCATAGGGAGTCATAATTATATATCATCTTATTATGTTTTTTATAAGGATATACAATTACTAAAAGAAGGCAGTCTTTTCATTATAAAAAAAACGCAATATTTTTATATTTACATCTTTTAATAAGTAGGCGTGTGTACTTTCTTAAAAGAAAACAAAATTTGATATTTGCATCTTTTCTTTTTAATAATTATAAAACTTTATTATATTTATTTTTTTCTAAAATATTTCTCAAACAAATCTCTGAGGTACTATTTAAGCAAATTCTCCCTACACCTTTGTACTTTCTCTCTAAACCTTCATATTTTTTATAATTTTAACAATATCTTTATGAGTATGATGAATAGTGTACTATCTTCTTTTTCATTTTCAAGTAATGATGGTTGCTAATAGTGACTGACGGTGAATGTTGGTGATTGAGGTAAATTTTGTGGTATTTTTATTGGTGGTGGTTGTATTTTTGTTCGCTTATTTTGTTTTTTGAAGGAACAAAACCTAAAAGAAAAAAAACCCATCAAGATGGAAAAATGAAGTATTAAACTAAAAGAAAAATTATCTTCGCACTGGAAACGTCAAATATAACGAATCTTCTCATCAACCATCTCACATGTTCAAATGATGAAACTACTATCTCTCTATCAAACGATGCACTTGGAGCACTGTGGCTAGAAAGGAGGTATGTGAATGGAAGTATGGAGATGGAGGGATGCACGTGAGATTATATTAAAAGATTATATTAAAGAGTGAGATTATGTTTCATTTAGAATTATTTAAAAAGTTAAAACCAATTTTTTACAATGAAAAAGATTAGAAAAAAATATGCTAAGGTGGAGAAGAATTTGCCTGTTTTTATGTATCATTAATTCATACTTCAAAAAGAGGTCATCAGAGTCTCTCCTAGATTAATCTCGTTCAATAAATTACTAAAGTTGGTACAATATCTTTCAATGTTTTTTTTTTTTCATTTATACATACAAGAATAAATTACTTTAGAATTGTGTCAAATTTTATTTGTAAAATAGGCATAATTCATTCGGTTTCACAATCCTTGACTAAGATTTCAAAAGACAGGCTTATACTGATGATCATGATAGAAGTATATTTTATAACATTAAATGATACTATTATTATTTTAACAAGACAATTATATTACTAGATTGAATTACACTGTGTAACACTAGTAGACATTTGACAAGACATTAGACATTTGTCTATTGTCTCTCATAAGTAAATATATAAAACATAGACATCATGTTGAAGTTATTTATAGAGATGCCACGAGGAAGGGCGATGCACACACAGTAACTATTATAATTCAGTTGGAAAATGCTAAAAATCAAATGTCACAGCCAAAAAAACCACAACCTTTGATTGAGGTGTGTTGTTACAATTGCAGGATTTCAGCAACAAAGTCATCAACCAAAGAATCAAATATTTGGTCTTCAACCACTGCACCAAGTTGAAAAGTATCAACCTCAAAATCTAGCCATTGTCCATATTGGATGCTCATGTCCCTATCTACCAGTTCATCCACCATTGAGTCCCCCATGTCCCTCCAACTTGAAATTTCCTTCCACACTTCCCTTGCCAACCACTCATTTCTTCTCACCATTGCAACCCCTTTTGCCCACATTTTGTAACCCCCACCAACATAACGCCTGCATCTCAAGTCCAAACACTCACTCACACAATCAAATATAGCTTTCCTTCTTATTCTACACTCGCCACCATCACTCTCAAACCTTCCCCTTCGATTTTCCAACTGGTTGAACAGATGAGGGTTCACAATGTCACGAGCTCTGCCAAGAGAAAAGTCCATGTACATCAACTCCACATTACACAATATATCATTTACATAGTCTAACTCCCATGTACTTGATTGTCCAAACTTCATTTGGGAACATGTACTTGATTGTTTCCTTGGCATGGTCCAAGCTGATGCTGAATCAAACAAGTCTGTATAGCCACTTCCTGAGCTCACAACTTGCTTCCTAAAAGTAGATACAGTAGTGATCACGGGCATGTACCTTGTACAAAGGTGTTTTAAAAATTGTTTTATAAACTAGTTCTACACCACTGAATACATTACTGAATAAACAATCTCTCATTCAAAATCTATTGAGTTTTGAAAATTGTTTCTAAAGCAAGTTTTTTTAAAAAAAAATAAAAAATAAATGAGATGTTTTTTCATTTTCTTCTATCTTCATCTTGTTCAACATATCCCTCAATTTCACACGGTTAGATCCCTGTGTCTTACACCCTGTTTACCAGTTGTCTGAACAACTTTGTTAAGTTTTATTTATGACAGCAGTTAATGAGAATATAAATAAAATGTTCTGACTCATTAAATAACTAATTTTAAAAGAAACAATATAATGTCTTGTGTTCAAGCAGAAACATGATACCACTTGTACCTCCTTTTTTGGTCTTCTGAACTGGTAGCATTTGCGCTGAATGGAGATTCACAGCTTTCAGTAGAAAAAGAAGGGTCAAGAACAGACATTGGACTCGGCTGTCCTGAATTGAATAACTCTGCTTCCATAGGATTGATATCATACTCCTCCATCTCATGAAGCTGTAAAATGTGATGAGTTGATTACCATTCAATGGTTATCATAAGGAATATTATGCCTCCAACCAAAGCTAGGCTGAATCCATATATAAGCAATTGATTCTTTCACTTGTATTATGTTACAAATTGTAGTTTTGTTCATATGTTATTTTAACACCCCAAATTCAGTTCCACGTTAACTGAATAAAAAAATAGTGATTTTGTGATTTGAGCTAATTAACCTTTTTCCTCCTGGGAAATGGGGAATTAATTAATCTCTTTCAAATTTACCCATAAAGTAAGCAAGCCTAACTTCTCATATTGCGGAAATTTAACTAGAGTCTTGATATTATGCAATCATGCTAGAAAAAGGATAATAACAACAAATGCTAAAATATTCTCACATACCCGAAGCCTATGCTGGGATGATAATTCTGGAAGACAGGTACGGTTACTGAATAACTTATCTGTCAACATCATGTCTTTCTTCTGTTGCAACTGTGGAAAGAGGTTAACTGAATTAAGAGTGGGAACCAGATCTTTTGATTTTGGTGCAGTACTGGAAGGTGAGCTTGCTTCGAGCGAGTCGTCACAAGAGTTCCCAATTCCATATGTTAACTCCCTCAACTTCTGATCCAAGAGAATACCTAAGGCATCACCACCAATTGCATTGTATCCTACTGGAGACCCTGCATTGTCAGTTTCAGTATCAACGAACACTCTTCTCATATGCTGATCCATGGAATTTAGGCCAGATGTCTCAAAACCAGAATTGATTCTTGTCAATGGCATGCTAAATGTGAAGGAAACTACATCCGTGTCTTTCTTTTTTACTTCTTCAGCCCCACCATGGTATTTATTACCAACTAGATTAGACTGAACAGGCTTCTGTGATTTGTCAATGAATAAATTATCAACAACCCTACCATTCCAGTCCCTGTCTGTGGACCTCTTCTTCCTTGGGAAATTGTTTGTACGAGTATACAAGACTTCCTTTTCACTATCTGTCACACTCGTTGATGAATTTTTGGGCCCAACTTTAGATTTTGCAATGGATTTATTGCTAGAGCTTCTATGTCGTCCACCTGAGGAATCCCCAGTCACAACTTTTCTACCTTGTGAATTGGAAATCAATGGCTTTGATGGAAGTTTGTCTCTATCCATTGAACAATTCTGTTTCTGATTATTCTGCCTGAGAACACCAGAAGCATCTTGACCAGAGGATTTCACGTGCAAACTTTTTTGAACATTAGCCTTCAGAGGCTTCTGGGAATTTTTAGTGTCACATTGTTCTCTCTGCTCCACCAAACTTTTTCCACTACTAAAACTCAAGCCTTCCCTTCTTTGGACATTCACTTTTGCTTGGATTGCAAGTGATATAGACTTCCCTTTATTTTTCGAATAACAATCTTCTTCTTCTACTTGAGTAGACGATCTTACAAGTGTATCTACAAGTCCATTCCAACTTTTGTTCAAAGATTGTCCTTTTAGATATTTGGCATCATTAGACTCAGTCAACCTTTGAGAAGATTCAGAAAGCCTGGTAGTTCTAAGAGAGGTTTCTCTTTTTCCTTTTGTATCTCTAACTAATGAAGATGAACTAATTAGTTGTCGCTTTTGTGAAGCCTCCACTTTTTCTTTAAGGTCTCTAACCCTCAATGATACTGTTGATGATGCTACCAGAGGTGTTTTAGCCTTTGTAGCAGCTTGGCGTCCAGGTTCAATAATTCTTGCTGCAGCTTCCATTATGTATGTAGCATTATTTGATGGAACAAAACGAGGGTTTTTAATTGGGGAGAAAAGTTTATGGTGTGTAAAGGGAATAGATTTAGCTGATTTGGGAGGCATTACTTCTGTTTGAAACTTTTCAATCGGCCTGCTACGGGTATGTAGAGGATTTGCCTCCATGAAGTTCCTAGAAGTCCCCTCAGCTTTTTCAACCAACTTTCCAGAATATAGGATCTGATGGTCAAGAAGATGATTGCTCCAGTACTTAACATCTTGAATGCATTGGCTGTCATAAGATGGAGTAGAATGTGGATCAGAAAAACTGGAAGAGGGCAATGAATCTAATCCCATAAGCCTGGCAACTACACCAGGGGCCCTTGTTCCACATACTTCAGAATCTATAACAGATGTAGCACAGCTATGATCAGCACTATCTCTACTACTTCCCCCTATTCCAATTTCACCATCTTCGTCCACCTGAAAGAATTAAACAAGAAACCGCTAAAGATTCATTACAAAAAATATAAAATACTATTTGGGAGCACAGTTTATAGTGATACCAGATAGGTAAGCATCGTTGCCAAGTTGCCATCAACTTTTCTTCTTTGTTTCAAGGACTCTGCAAATGGTGAAGAAAAAAGAGACAAAAAGAAAAACACAACGAGTTATAGACCGATAAATTTGTATACAAGTATAACAAGACATAAACACTCATCAAATTCTAAATAAGCAGTGCATTTACCCGGCGTGGTTGTAAATAATTTCTTCCGTGATTTTGAGGTCCAGTCAAACATATGGAAAAAGCCACCTTCATTTTTCGCTCCTTCTTTTTCAACTCTCATTTTCAAAGCTGAATTGAATAAACCTTTATGCTAAATTGGTGAAACAAAAAGAAATGTGAATGCTTTTAGTCGAGCAAGAAATATAATCTATAATCTATATAAATTTAAGATGTGTTTGGAAATGGATGGAATGAAATTGTGATATTATATAATGGAAACGAGGAAATCGTCTATTCAATTGTTTGACAAGCAAAATAAATAAATAAATTAAAAAGAGGCATTGAAGAACAGAATATATTCCATGAGGTTCAGTCCCATTCTGTTCTAGAAATTCAATAATCCAAACAATGACAGCTACTACTATTTCATTCTTTCTCTTTCCATAAATCGAAACGTAGAATGACTTATAGGTAAGCATGACTCAATCTCAATAGATACACACTAGGTAACAGATTGAATTAATCAATTACAACTAATGCAATCTAAACCAAATCATTACATGAAAACAAAACGACCAAAGTTTCAGATGATCATGTTTAAGTTTCTTTCGAAGGTAAAGCAAGAGAACACGAGTGGATCAAATCTCTTTGATCATCGTGTTACCAGAGTCAAAACCATAATTTTTCACTTCTCAGACAATAGAATCTCACACGGTTCTGGGTGCTACTCAACTTACAAACTTGAAGGTAACCAACAGCCATAAATATCTAAGAAAAACTAACATTTTTTTAATTATCCATAGTGGAAAAAGGGAAATATCTGCTTATATACAAGCATTACTTATCTTTCTCAACCCGATTAAAACTCTTACCCCATCTATGATGTGATGTTGTCACCTTTAAAAATGTCCTCAATTACAATCACAACAACAATTAGATACCCCACAAAGCCAAATTGAGGCCATTGAACAACCAAGAAGTGAAACGCAACAAAGCAAAGCAGCACAACTGAATACTGAGAGATACAACAGGGAAGTGCAAGTGCATCCAATTTGATAAATCGTCAACACATCAGTAGCCAAATGAAAACACAACAATTTGAAAAGCCAGAAAAAAATGAGGACAAGAACCCACAAAAAAAGACTAAGAAAAGAACAAACTTTACAGTGGCATTCGAGTAAGAGCTTACGTTAAGAAGGCGAGATGGATCAAGAAAGCATTGCGGTGTTTAAGACACGATGAAGCTGTTTGTATTGGCATACATGGGAAATGGGTAAATGCATCAAAATTGAGGTGAACTGAAGAAGGAAGTGCCAGCTTCAGTGAGATTGTGCAGTTCAACGTTCTAGTAGTAAACGGAAACAGAAATTAAATGCTTTTTATTTTCAAAGAAATTATTGTTTGAAAAAAAGAGATCTTTTTGGCATAATTGAATGTGAGAAAATGGGAAACTTTCTAACGTCTCTCTGCGAGCGATGACATTTCAAATTCCTAACTGGGAAACAGGGTCCATCATTTGACTCACTGCCACGTGTACAACATCTTTGTTTTGTGTCTCTTTCAAATTATGTCACCCTGATTTCTTTATAAAAAAATATACAATATGATTGGAATATAAAAATATATATAGAATATTGTTAGAAACTTAAATTGAGATGCAACATAATTTTCTTTCAACTTTAATTTTTTTAATAACATTTATTAAGTTAAATTCTTCTTTTAAAATACTTCATTTTCGTATTTGACATGGATAAAGTTACTTTTTAAAGAGTTAAAACTCATTTAAAATGAGTTATAGATCTTTACACAAGTATAATATTATATAAAGCACTTATTAAATATGTTTAACCAATAATTGTTCAAAAACATGGTAAAATTATTACAATATTTTACGGATATTTATTTTAATTAAAGCTTACAAATAAAATAAGCTAAAAATAGTTATTAATGATATATATATATATATAAATAACTCTATTGAGTTATTATTATAAATGTTTATACCATTTTACATTATTCTTACTGATATCATATAATAAAATTAATTTTTTTTATCATTATTAAAAAAATAAAAAAAATAGAACATAATTATAGTACTATATATTGTATTTATCTATATTCTAATTATGAATTAGCAAACACTGCAAATTTATTAAGTTTTATAATAATTACTTTAAAATATAGGTGTATATTTGTTTATAATGTTATCTAATCATATAGTGACATATTCTAAATTAGAATATAAAATTAAAAAAAAAATCTATCAGAAAAAGTTAGTAGGTGATGTTAGACCATATAATGTCTTCATTAAGCAACATAAGACAGGTAATATATCATTTGTACCGGTCGAATCAGATGACCGAAGACATGATCGAATATTGGTTACAACATAATAAAGATACAGTTACAACTAAAATTGAATGGGTCAAAGACACATCATGAGATACTCGGGTAAATATCTCAACACAACGATAAACCGTAAGATACACTCCTACGATTTCAGGGAGCCACTGCACACGTTCTGACCAACTGATTATCTGGCTCACACAAGTAGAGGCCCAAGTCAACCTATAAATAAAACTTCTAAAAGGGGAAAAGGTATGTTTTTCACATTCTAATAGAACACACCAACTACACTAGCACTAACTTGAGCATCAGAGTGCAATTGCAAGTACCCCCAATCGACAGAGCACACACATAGCAAGAGGAAGAGCTTCGAAGGATTATGAGACTACCAACACGTCATCGAATTGTGTACGAGTGGATAAGTATTATCTAGGTCCCGTCATCCATACAGGTACAATTGGCGCCCACCGTGGGGCTGAGGTGATTCTTCAACTTTTCAAACACAAAGATCTCAACAAACAACAATGGTATCTACAAGGAACAACACGAACAATGACAACATGGCAGAAGAACAAATCGTGACGATCCAAGCCCTCCAAGCTCAGATGGAGGAACTACGACAGAAGGGAATAGCGGATCAACTACGTCATGAAGAGGATCAACGTAAACAAGAAGAAGAGCGTCGACAGGTAGATGAGGTGGCTCATTTAAAAAAACAAAATAGAAAGTTGTTGCAACAGCTTGGAGAATCTGTTAGGGAGGAACAATCCCACACGTCTAGGCCACCAACTCATCAAACTCATCAAATCCATCAAACACATCATACCTTTCTTACACATCCACCCCACCAAAGTTCTAAAAATATCGTTCTCAACAATGAGAAAAATCCAAAAGGCCACCCTTTCACGGATGACATAATTGCTGCGCCACTTCCTCATAAATGGAGAGGCTTAACTATGACCCTTTACGATGGTTCTTCTGACCCGGACAAACACTTGAACATATTTAGGACCCAAATGACTTTGTACACGATCGACCAGATGATATGGTGTAAAGTCTTCCTGACATCTTTTCGGGAAGGTCCGTTAGGATGGTTTACTAGACTTCCTGCTAATTCTGTGGCGAATTTTAAGGTTTTGGAAACGAAATTCACCACCCAGAATGCTATGATCAGACCTCACCGTACTTCATCCATGTCTCTCCTCAACGTGGAACAAGAAAAGGGAGAGTCCTTGAGAACCTTTATGGAAAGATTTAGTAAAGTCTGTATGGGGATCAAGAACTTGAATCCAGAGATAGCAATGCATCACCTGGTCTCGACCATACTCCCTGGCCGATTCACCGGAAGCCTTATAAAACAGCCGCCACACGATATGGATGAATTGATAACAAGAGCTACAAAATTCATGCAGATAGAATACCATATTGATTATCACATGAAAACGTAGGCAGAAGCTTCTGAAAAAGAAAGGGAAAAGAATAAAGACATATGTCCCCCCATGACGGGGATCGATCGATATCGTTCGAACCGATGTCCTCGTTTCCATAACCCCCTCTGACAGTACCTAGAGGAAAAGTTCTAGACGAAGCCTTACAAGCTGAACTTATCCCAACACTCACACAAGCATAGATACCACGCAATGCCGACACAACCAAACCTTGCCAATATCATTGCAATTATGGCCACACGACCGAAGGTTGCCAAGCGTTAAAAGATAAAATAGAAGAATTTGTCCAAGCCGGTCACCTTCGCAAATTTATTAGAACGTCTACCGCCACACCACGATCTCCCCAGCGTGATACTGATTACTTTTCCAAAGACAGAGAATGCTCTGGACGAAGAGACACTCGAAGCCGTGATGATTATCGTCGTATGACACGAAAAAAACGAAGTGAAAGTCCGGTCAGACGAACCCGTCCTCAGAGTGAAAGCCCCGAATGAAGAAGTCGAACTAAACAAAAAGTTCGAGAAGTCATTAACACTATTGCTGGTCCAGTTTCGCTCGGTGCACCGGATCAAGAAATTAACTATATCGCCGGAGGATTTGCGGGTGGCGGATTCTCCAACTCTGCTAGGAAAAAACATTTAAGGGCAATTCAATTCGTTCACTCTACTTCGACACGTAAGCGTCCACATATTCCTCCAATCACGTTTACTGATGATGATTTCACTGCAATCGACCCAGTCCAAGATGACCCCATGGTCATCATTGTGGAGATAGACAAATTTGCAATTGTTAAGGTTCTGGTGGATCAGGGCAGTTCAGTCGACATTCTGTATTGGGAAACCTTTAAGAAGATGCAAATTTCTGAAACAGAGATACAACCTTATGATGAGCAGATAGTGGGATTCTCAGTAGAACGAGTGGACACCAAGGGATACATTGATTTGTTCACTTTCGCTGATGACTCTCTAAGTAAGACAATTAACATCTGATACCTATTGGTTAATGTCAACACCTCTTACAACATACTGCTCGGATGTCCTTTTATTAACAGGTTAAAAGCTATTGTTTCTACCCCTCATTTGGCCATGAAATTTCCTTCCGTTACTGGAGATATTGCAACAGTACATGTTGATAAAAAAACTGCGCGGGAGTGCTATGTAGCTAGCCTAAAAGTTGAACCGACCAGACGGTTGTATACTACAATGAACGACTGATCCCCCAACAAAAGAGGGCGGTCACTAGAGAGGCGTTCTAGGGGCCGAAACTCCAGAAGACACTTGGTTGCCCTTGTAGACCTAGATCCACGATTGGATGACCCTCAGATGGAGGTCGGAGAAGACCTTCAACCCATATTCCTCCGCGACGACGACCGTAAAACATACATGGGAACATCCTTAAAGTCGGACGACCGAGAGATGATAAAATGACATTGGTCAAGAATGCAAACCTTTTTGCTTGGACCGTCGCGGACATGCCCGAGGTAAACCCCAACGTTATTACTTATCGTATGTCCGTATATAAGGAGGCTAGACTGATTGCCTAGAAGAAAAGAAAACTAGGCGAGGAGAGACGTAAGGCCGCCCAAGAAGAAACTGACAAATTGGTATAGGCCGACTTCATCCATAAAGCCCATTATACCACGTGGTTGGCTAACGTGGTGATGGTTAAGAAGTCTAACGGTAAGTGGCGAATGTGCGTAGACTACATGGACCTCAACAAAGCATGTCCAAAGGACTCTTACCCCCTCCTGACTATCGACCGACTGGTCGACAGAGCAGTTGGGCATCATATTGTCAATTTTCTTGACGCATACTCAGGGTATAATCAAATCTAGATGCACCCATGGGATAAAGAGAAAACAACTTTTATGACAGACTCCAACAACTTTTATTATGAGCTTATGTCGTTCAGCCTCAAGAACGTCGGAGCCACATATCAACGTTTGATGTATTATGTCTTCCACGACATGATTCGAAGAAATGTCGAAGTATATGTCGATGGCATTGTTGTCAAATCTAACTCATGCGAACAACATGTCTCAAATCTGAAAGAAGTTTTTCAAGCTTTACGCAAGCATCGCATGCGCTTAAATCCCGACAAGTGCGCGTTCGGTGTGGAAGGAGGAAAATTCTTAGGGTTTATGCTCACCCATCGGGGCATAGAAGCAAACCCTGAAAAATACAAAGCTATCGCAAAAAATGCAGAGTCCCAACAACATTAAGGAAATCTAAAGGTTAGTTGGACGACTCACCTCCTTGTCCTGGTTCGTGCCGAAACTTGCAGAGCGAACTAGACCCATCGTCCAGTTGCTGAAAAAGGCGTCCCGGTTCGAATGGATTGCCGAGTGTGAAAAAAATTTTCTCCAACTAAAGACATTTTTGGCATCCCCGCCAGTAATTCAAAAGTCGAACGCACGCGAGCCAATTATTGTTTATCTCGTTGTTTCAACCGAAAATGTGGGTTCAACTTTGTGCAAAAGATAGAGGCAGAAGAATGACCAGTGTATTTTGTTAGCTGAGCACTCCATGACACCAAAAAAAGATATCAAATGAATGAGAAAGTTGCATTGACACTAGTCATCACCGCACGACGGATGATAATGTACTTTCAGAATCATCGAATCATATTCAAAACCAATTATCCTATTGTGAAGATTTTGACTAAACCTGACTTGGTCGAACGCATGATAGGATGGGCAATTGAGCAATCAGAATTTCACATTCAATATCAACCCAGGGGTTCAATAAAATTTGAAGCCCTTGCTGATTTCGCAGTTGAGCTTACTCCACTGCCGACTGAAGAAGAACAAGCCAGGTGGATCTTATATGTAGACGGATCTTTAAATAGTCGATCGTGAGGAGCAGGGGTAGTATTGGAGGGACTAGGTGAAATTGTCATTGAGCAGGCCCTAGAGTTTGAATTCAAAGCATCAAATAATCAAGCCGAATATGAAGCCATCATAGCCGACCTTCACTAAGTTTTCTGCATTGGAGGTAAGAAAAATGACTTGCAAAAGTGATTCACGACTAGTGGTCGGACAACTTAAGGAGGAATATGAAGTTCGAGAAACTTTACTTCAACAATATTTCCACTTCGTGCGGAATCTATTGATCAAGTTCGACGAAATATCTTTCCAACATGTCCGACGAGAAAATAACACTCGTGCGGACGCACTATCACGTTTGGCAACCACCAAATAGAAAGGAATTCACCATTCGGTCATACATGTCACTTTGACAAAACCTAGAGTCAACACAGAGAAATGTATGACAACTGATACTCAGCCAAATTAGATGACCCTCATCAAACAATACTTGACAGATGGAAAATGTAACCCACACTTAGAGAAATCAATGCAGCAGTAGGCCACCTGGTTCATACTCATTGGCCAAGACCTTTATAGGTGAGGATATACTCGTCCGCTCTTAAAGTGTCTTGCTCCCGACCAAGTCACTTACGTTATGAGGGAACTACATGAAGGAGTATGTGGAACTCATTCTGGAGCACGAACCATAGTGACCAAGGTATTACGAGCCGGCTACTATTGGCCGACCGTACATGGTGATTGTATTGAATTTGTTCGCAAATGCATAAAATGTTAAGAGTATGGCACCTTGTCACACCAAAAGCCTGAGAACCTACACTACATTTTATCTCCATGACTGTTTGTGAAATGGGGGATGAATATAAATGGACCCTTTGCCCCTAGTAAAGGGCAATGCAAATTTTTGCTAGTCGACATCGATTATTTCACTAAATGGATTGAGGTCGAGCCCTTGATGGCGATAACCGCATGAAATGTCCAAAATTTCGTATGGAAAAATATAGTCTGCAGATTCGGCCAACCTCAGATTATCATCATCGATAACGGTCGACAATTCACCGACCGAGGACTAGCAGAATTCTATGAGAAACTTAATATTAATCACATCGCAAGTTCAGTCGAACATCCACAAACCAACGGTCAAGTAAAGGTCGCCAATAAGGCCATCCTCAACGAGCTCAAAAAAAGACTTGGTCCAACCAAAGGAAATTGGACTGAAGAGCTTCTTGAAGTCCTATGGGCCTACCGATGCACCTCGCAGTCCACAACTCAAGAGACGCCCTACAGTCTGACGTACGACACTAAAGTCGTGATTTCTGTTGAAATAGGTGAACCCTCACTACGACGACAAACACTGGATTTAGACTTAAATAAGGAAAGCTTACTGGTCGGCCTTGACTTTATCAATGAGATAAGAGACAAATGCAGAACACGGGAGGAAGTGTGTAAGATACGGGCTGCAAGAAGATATAACTCGAAGGTAAGCCACGAAACTTTTAGAAAGGAGATTTAGTCTGGCGCATGCGCAGTGACGCCCGAAAGGATAGCGGGAAGTTTTCAAGTAACTGGGAAAGACCATTCTGTATCACCGACACAACGGCCGGAGGGCGTATCATTTAGAATATTTGTCAGGGAAAACTGTACCGAGAACGTGGAATGCCACGCATCTCAAATTTTATTACAACTGATAAATAAAATTAGTGCACTCTTTCCTCGCTCGGTTGTTTTATCCCTAAAAAGGGTTTTCGACCGAAAAGGTTTCAACGAGGCACTTTAAAAATTATTTCTAAAAAATGTGCGCCACATAAATTACCGAGCATTCGGCCAACATCTAATAACTTAGATGTTATTCACCAAAATCTTGGTCTGAAACTTATTAATAACTTAAACGTTATTTACCGAGCATTCGATCAACATCTAATAACTTAGTTATTATTCACCAAAATCTTGGTCTGAAATTTATTAATAACTTAATTGCCATTTACCGAGGCGCTCGGTCTACCAATTATAATTTAAAAGTTATTTACCAAATTCTTGGTCTGAAATCCATTAATAACTTAATGGTTATTCACCGAAGCATTCGACCATCACTTTATAACTTAAAGATTATTCACCAAAACTCTTGGTCTAAAATCCATTAATAACTTAATTGTTATTCACCGAAGTGTTCGACCAACACTTTATAACTTAAAGGTTATTCACCAAAATTCTTGGTTTAAAATTCATTAGGACGTTAATTATCATCTACCGATTGTTCGGTCAGGAATCTATCAAAACTTTATTACATTTATTACATTTATCGTTGTACTACTTGTTCGGTCAGACATTAACGATGAAGTTAGCATGAATTACTTAACAGAAACACATAAAGGCGAAATCATCAAACACAATTGTTCAAGATAGTTGAAAGTAAAGGTGTGGAGGAAACACAAACTGTTTAAAGCCCACAACCCGGGTCCAGGTACTTTTTCAATTTATATACTTCCCTCCATCGATTGATCTTGTTGGTTTGCTTCGGACGGTTGGATATCTTCCATTATGTGGTCGGCATTTCCCCCGAGCGGCACTAGTTGGCCATTCACCACATCTTTCCCCAAGTCATACCTCGAGTCCTCGGCCGGTATGCCATGAAAGAAAATTGCCTGCCGAATGCCTTGGTTGAAACTTTCCTCATTAATATGCAACATAACTCTTGGAACTTTTCCATTTCAGCAGCAAGAGATTCTCCTTTGGCTTCAACATCAACTTTTTCCTTTAAAAGCTTATCTTGTTCGGCCATCACTTTGGCAAGAGTTAACTTCAATGCTTCTTGTTCCTCCTTGGCCAGCCGATCCTTCTTTTGCATTTCCTCCCTGCAAGTTTCAGTCGTCTCTATAGCACTTTTTAAAGAGTTGGCCGACTCTTCCAACTCAGCTTTCAGCTTCGGCACCACCACCGTTTGGGTCCTATTTAGTTCATCTCCAAGGGCTTTCCCCACAATAGTAACCCGACTTTGCAACTCAACTAGTTCTTCTATTAAATCTTTAGTAGGGATGGCTGCCAGAACACCTTCATCTTCTGGACGGAGCTCAAATTGCATAGCCGAAGCCACCTGCATTGAAGAGCCCAACATAGTAAGGGGTCTGCTGGACGACAGCCATACTTCAGCGCCAACTTGAACCTTAGGTGAACGACCTCTCTTTCGGTTAACAGCTGGAGCAGCCACCGCCACGGGCGGTGCTATTTCTTCAACATCAGTCTTTCCTTTCCCAACCCCAGCAAGACTGCTGAGTTTTCATGCGACAACCTGTCTTTTTAGGTTGCTCATAAAACTACTTAAAGCGGGATCCATCCTTATGATAATATTTGCAAAGTACGAATATAAATAAACTACATTAACATAGCCAGTAATATAGCTGGATGCAAAAGGTCGACATACCATTAAAATCCGTCCACTTCGTGGTTGACCCATATAAAGCTATCAACTCTCGGGTTGGCAGCTTATAAGGCAGTTGATCAATAACGACTAAAATTTCTTTATCAAAGGGCGACAGAGACGACCACAACCAATTACCAAGTTGCGTCGATTTTTCTGTCCAGTGAAACGGAAATTTGGTTGTCCCATTTGTGTTATAAAAATAGTCTCGGCCACAAAAAATTTAAAGTATCTTTCTTTGAAATTTTTATACGAAGTAGTAAAAGCGGCAAAACGAATATTCCCCGGTCGGCTAGACAAAGATAACCAACTCACAGGAGTACTCGAACGTGTGTTATAATAATACAAAAAGGATTCGGGGGTAGGTTCCAATTTGAACAGACGACACAGTACTCGGAACGCCTGAAGGGCTACCCATGAGTTGGGATGTAACTGTGTCGGTGCTACGTTGAGGGTATGAAGGACCCCCATAGTAAAGTTATCGAAAGGTAGGGTTACATGCAAATCAGCAAACAAAGTGCTATATACAAAGAAAAAATCGACCGGTGCGTTCTCCTGGCCATGACACACACGGTCGGTCACGCCACATATGTCAGCCATTATAGCTTCGGGCGGACAATTGAGCACTAGAAACGATTTTTCGGGTAGCAACTAAGAGAACACACCAACTATACTAGCACAGACTTGAGCTTCGAAGGATTAGGAGACTACCAGCACGTCAGCGAATTGTGTACCAGTGGATAAGTATTACCTAGGCCCCGTCATCCATACAAGTACACCATTTTTACTTTATTTTCAGAAATTAAAATTAATATATATATATATATATATAAATTGGTTGGGACATGTCATGTCATTTCTGAATATTTTTTTACCAAACAAACATTCTCACTATTTTCTTTTCTTTTATCTTACATTTCACACATTCTTTTTTATAGGCAAAATGATTAAATGATTTTTTAAAGTTTAGTTTTACAAATTTATACAGTTTTTGGATTAACAGAATTAAATTTATTTTTAAAGATATTAATTATATTTAAACCTCTAATGAACAGCTTAAATTTATTTAATTTTTAAAGTTAATTTTTTTACTAATATATTATTATGTAAATTTATTTAGATTATACTTTAAGAGAATCTTTTATCTAAATTTGTATTTAATGAATTATTTTTCATATTTTAGATTTTAAAAGTATTCACATATACATCTGTTTTTTATGTGGATAATAAAACCGATGATGTGTAACTTTTTAAGATAAAACAAATAAAAAATACTCATGTTGAAGTTTTACCATCCTATCAATTTTTTAGACAAAATAAACTTTGACCTTTTATCATCCTATTATCGTTTATGATTTTAGTTATATGAGAAAGAAAATCTATGATATTTAAACTTAAAAAAAATTATTATGCAGGGGGTAATAGATTGGTTAGAAGAATATTATTTATATGTTTTTTTGCATTTTAGATATATTTTTTACAAGTTTGGTTGTATCTTGAATATTTGGAAAGATACTAAGTCTAATATGATTTAGTTTGTTTTCTTTCAAAAAAAAATTATATATACTTTAGTATATTTTAGTAGATATATAATAAAAGTAGGTTATGTATATTATTAAGAAGTGAGAAGTGAACTTTAAGTTTAAATTAACCTTATAAATTGAATTATAAAGTGATGTTTACATCCAGTTATATATTTTGAAATATTTGTATCTTTATTTGATATGAGATCTCTAACACACTCATCACACCGATACCTGTCAATTCACTATATATTTATAGATGGTCTGATAGTGACTCACTAGTCTAGAATTATTACTCACTCCATTATATTTTAATTGATGTTCTTTTATTCAAAATTTTGTTTCTATTTATATGTTTGTAAAGTTTAAAACTAAATTAATTATTATTTAACTAATTATACCTTTATTTTTCAAATTTTAAATATTTTTTTTAATATTTGAAATGAATTATTTGAAGAATAATTTATAATAGTAGAAATGCTAATTATTTGGAGGATAATTTATTGGTTTCCATAACTTTGTTTAACTTCGTCTCGTTGTATAAAATTTAGAGAGTAAAATGATAGAGATTGATATTTTCAAGGTTAAATGCTCTTTATTATTATAATTATTTTTCAATTTTATTTTGTAACATCTCTAATTTTTTTTTTATCCATATATAATAAAATAAGAAATATGTAATTAACATATGAATATGTACATTTCAAAAAAATATTTATTTTTATAGGGATTTTAATATGTACAATAAAAGTTATCAAAACAAAAACAAAGCATTCAAATGAAAGCTATCTCATCCTCCAGTTGTTCACTGAGGAGGTCTACTACATACAACCCCATTTGCTCACGTGTAAAACACGGTCATCATAGATAAAGAAACAAACACAAACAAAAAATAGGGTAAGCTAGCTATATAAATATTTCTATATAACTTCAAATTCAAATTAATAAACATAATTCATCAAGTATCATACAATTTCTCAAACCATCAAGTGTCTATTAAAATTCACAATTCATCCACAGAGTCATGCACATAACATCTCAATATATCATCATCTAGTATGATAGGGCTTGACAAATCAATACACCATTGACCTGGAATATATTTAATTTCGTCATACTCTTCTTTCCAAAGTAATGATTCCATCCTAGCATTATTGCTTGCTCATTTGACAAGTTGAAGCCATACACTTGCAAGATCCATGTTATCAAAATTTCATACGGCAGAGGCATGTTGTTATCTCGACATTTCATCATGTGTTGCATAATGTAATGAGGCCAATTAATCATTATATTATTTTTGATGCACCACATCATGAAAATATCTTCATACAATAGTTGTGTGAAGTTGCTCCCACGAGGGCACAAGATGTGCACCCATGTGTAATGTAATAGTCGGTCATTTATTTTCAAATTACCGACATTTCTAACATTTTGACCTTGAACATTTTCACAAATCATGGATGATAATACTAGTGCTCGATCAAAACTTACTTCCTCAGGGATCGTCCCAGGGTTAACTTAACACCGTTATACCTCATATTGACAATGTTTATCCAATCCAATTGATTAATGTGTATTCGCTTTCCGCAAATCTCAATGGCAAGGTGACCAATAGGTGTGATCTTTAGATTTGTATAAAATACTATGACCAAGTCCTCATAATACGGAAGTTTGATTCCAAGGAAAGGTTGTAAACTTTGGAAATTCATAAGGTTTTGGAATTCAAACCCTGAAGCAGCAAAAAATGGAGAATGCATAGCTTTTGGTGATAAGACTGATCTTCCGTGAAACATATTTTCAAACATCATCTTTTAACGTTTTGTACTAAAGTATCTTGAATAATCAAGAACTTCTTCAATCCCCATTGCTGGGGAGGAGGAACGACATGATCTTTTGCTAGAACTTTACCCTTACGGGTTCTGTGACATTTCTAGGATGATGATGTCATGTATAATGCAATTACTACAATACTGTAATATAAAAAATCGATTTAAATATATACACAAATTATGAATAATATAACATCAATTCTATTACTATATTAATATTTTTCATTTTAAATAATGCATATAATTAATTTTGATTAATAAGACAAACTTAATTTATATTAGTAATAATAATCCAAAAGGTTACATTCAATTGACTTTTAATTAGTATATTAAAAACTGTATACATATATAAATTAATATGTTCAACTGTATATAATATCTGAAAGTAATAGAAGTAATAAAACATATCTAAATTAATACATGAATTGTATTATTTTAATACACATAAGTATTGAATGATTGGATATGGAAAAAAATGCAGTTTATATTTCCCTACTGTCAAAATATTAATTTAAAATAAAAAAATCTTTTTTTAATAAAGAATTAAATGTTCAAAAAATACTTTTTGTAAATAAAAGAATCTAAAAAATAAAGGAATAATATAAAAACAGAAAACAAAATTGAATGTGTTCTGACTAATATTTTCAAAAAAACTCCTATTAATCAATAACAAAACAATAATTACATTAATTTAGTTTATATTTAAAATGGATTTTAATTAACACTCTCAAAATTCATTCAAATGGATTTTCAATAATAAATATATTTAATTTATTAAATTAATTTTAAATAATGTAATATAAATTTCATTACTATCTTAATATTTCTATTTTAAATTAATGTATATAATTAATTTTCGTAAAAAATAAATAAATAATTTTTAATAATAATAATATTTCAAAAAACATATTCACATCTAAAATTTAAATTAATGTCAAAGAAAATAAAAAATTATATTTTATAAAAAAATAAAATAAATTACGTCAACAAATTAACATGGATAATTAATTTAGTATGATTTCAAAATTCACATCTAAAATTACAAACTTATTAACATAAATAACTACTTTAAAATAATTTAAACAAATTAAATTACAAAATCCTAAACATCCAAACAAAATATAAATTTAAACCACAAATTTAAACCACAAACAAAAAATACATATAAAAAAACACATACATCCAAACAAAATATAGATTTAAAACACAAACAAAAAATACATATAAAAAAAATACATACCTAAAGAAGAGCATAAGAAGATCAATTACACTAGATGAAGTACAACACCACAAGAACACAATAATAACCTGTGCCTGAAAACAATTCACAAAACAAAATTTTAGAAATTTGAAAAAAAGCATGAACATAACTAATTAATCCATGCCTTAAAAATTCAGCATAATCGATTATGCATGCAGTTATAAATCCAACATAATCGATTATTCTACAGCATAATCAATTAACTTGACTTTTACACAGAGCACATAATCGATTATGCTTCAAAAAATACACATATAATCGATTATGCCACTAGCATGATCGATTATTCACTACTTTTAACAACATAATTTATTATGTACTCTCTTGTTTTTCAGTGATAATCGATTATGTGCTCTACAAAATTCACAGAATGCTAACCTGAGATCAAAGATGCACTATCAAACTCACTCCCCTACCACTCTGCTACCTCACGAACCTGTCCAAGCTCAGTAAACCAATCTGTAACTTTGTAAAGATAATTTGAGTTTGTTTGAGTGAATTTTGAAGTTCCTAGAGGCATGGTTTTATATACGTGAATGAGCAATTTATTATCACACATCTACTCTCACCCACTGCATTCATGGCATTCAAATGGCACTCTGTCGTCAAAGGATTCCTGAGCCAAACTCAGGAATCTCATGGCATGCGTAAACAGCAGTCCATGGCAGTGGCATGTAGTGATGCACTGTGCTTGTCCTCTGCATGCATGACATGCTCGTGAAGAATAAAATGAAGAAAAGTAAGGGTAGGATGGTAAGTTGAGGTGTGTGATGTGTCTTTCAGCTTAACACTCTCTCCTTTCTCTTCATTCTTCAGAGGACGCCTTAACCGCTTCACTTCCTCTCCATCCGCTCCCTCACCCGCATGTGCCGACTGAAGCAAATAGGAGTGGTACCCTCTCATCCGTCTTCGACTACAATGCTGCCCTAGAAGCAAACATCGTGTTTGAGAGGAAGTACAAGAAGAGAAAGAGCTTATTTTGAGAAAAAAATCGTTCCGAAAAGTTAATTTAAAAAAGTATAGTATATGTTTTGAAAAGTTTACTTTGTAAATTTTGTTTTGGAAAATTTATTTTAAAAGGTATAATGTACATTTCAGAAAGCTTATTCTAAATTTTTTTATTCCAAAAAATTCATTTTGCAATATTTTATGTGTTCTATAAATCTTATTCTGAAAATTTAGTTTCAGAATTTTTATTCTGAAAATCTGGTTCCAAAAATATTGTTATGAAAATTCTATTATGAAACTCTTGTTAAAAAATCATGTTCTGAAATATTCTTTCAATAAATAAGTTGGAAATTACTTTTACATTCGCAAAATGTAATTTAAAAATTATAGAGAGGTAGTTAGTAATTATGGGAGTATAAGAAGAAAAAGACTTCAAAATTTAAAATGTTGTTCAAATTCAACCAATGCCCGATATTTATGAGTTTTTATGAACAAAATCTAAAGGCTTTTGCTTCCTATACTCCCATTCCTCAACATGCACCAAATAGTTGCTGAAATGACCAAATTGCCCTCTAATCGCTTTTTCCTCACTGCAGCCCACCACCATTGTTACTGTTGCAGTAGAAAAAGAAGAAGAGAATGAGAACGTTGCAGAGGAAGAAGAAGAGCGAAAACAAAATTGTTTTTTAAAACACATTTCACGTGTTCCAAAAAGTTCTTTCCAAAATATATTATGAAAAGTTTATCTTAAAAAACTCATTTTGAAAAACAGATTCCAAAAGATATCACATACTTTCTAAAAAAATTGTTCTGAAAATGCTATTCCAAAATGTATTTCATGTTTTCTGGAAATTTCATTTCAAAAATCTTGTTCTGAAAATCTTATCAATTTCAGAAAACGTATTTTAGAATTCACATTGCATAAATTCTAGAAAACATGTTTTTATAAAAATTTCAAAATTATAATCCATAACTCACTTTAAGTAAGGTAAAATGGTCAATTTGGGCATGAAAAATAAGGTTCAAGCTTGTTGAAAGCTCGTTTTGAATAAAATTTTGCAATCCAAGTCCATGTGCTTTAAAGATCCAAATTTAATTTATTCTCTCAAAATATTAAGTCCATGTCCAATATTTCATTGAGTGGTTTTGATTGAAAGTAGATGTAGACTTTGACAAAGTTACTTCCTAATGACTTAGGCAAAAAATAATAATTCACTTAAGTCTAATTTGTAGTAGTTTTTGTTATTTGTCAATTTATAAATCTGTGATAGTTTTTTTTTATCAATGTACTGTGTTTAGACTAATTTTCAAATACAATTTTTTCAATTTACGTTTGAGATTGTTTTCAAATGATATTAATGTTGTTCCTTCTGTCAAGATCAATTCAAATATAAATTAGGATGATTTCTTGATCGATATCAGTTAAAGTTTTCTTAACCAAAAGTGATATAACTAATCTTCACTTGATGTTTATCAAGGTTTCTCATCAATGCTAATAAAACTATTTTTCGGTCAGTGTTGGTTGACTTTTTTTAATCAACATTGATTATGATTATTTTTGTATTTGCATTACTGACATTATTTATCCATCTAAGTAGGTCAGGACTATATGTAACTTAATATTTATTAAGTTTTTCTCTATCAATATTAATGAGATAAATTTTATATCTAGTGATAATTGAAATACTCAGTCTAAACATTAAATAAAATAAAATCCAGCACAATTTGAATTATCTTTTATACAAACAAAATAATTTAAAATAAAATCAATTCAAATTCATTGCATTTAAATTTCATAAAGAAATTACAAAGTTCACTGTTGAAACACAAGGTAAGAGATTATAGTTTGTATGAGTATTAGGATTGTTTTCCGAATTGGAGTTTAGATTTGAATTTTAAAATTCATATTTGGATATCTGAAGTGGGAAGAGAGAAGTTAAATTTTGAGGGTATAAAAGTAAATGTCTAAACTTTTTTTTAGAAAAAGCAATTGTTTTTAAAGAAATCTAGTGGTGCACAATTATGGATGCCAATTTTTTTTTTTCACATATATTTACAAGTAAAATTGGTAATGTTTAGAGTTTAGGGTTTAAAATAATATTTTTAATTGAAATTACTTTTTTTATTATTTGAGTGGAGGAAGGTAATTTTGTAATGAGATTATTATATTCCCATGTATATCATGAATAATAGAGAAATTGTTCATCACTCAATGCATTTTCGAGTATTTCTGTATCAGACATTATTATGTTGGGGTAAGTGAAAAAACTCAATCAATGAAGTCAAGACAAAAAAAAAACTCATTCACATTCCCTAAATTTGCAAAGACTTATATATATAATTAGTATTATATTTAGGTTACTATGTATATTCTCGTCTCTATTCATTTGGTGAAGTATTTATTTTTGTTATAATCAGGTGTGGAAAGGTCAGAGACTAATTATGGAGTGTAGTTCTTCAGTTGGACATGGTACAAATCAACATATTTTTAGTATTGGTTGCATTTCTTAGAATGTAGATAGTTGTCTTCTTTTAGGGTAGGCCAGTAGTAACCTACCCGTGTTAATTTGAGGGAAAGAGCCTAGTCCCTTATATGGCTCCCACAGATGCCTTCGTGGAGCTCGGTCAGGATTCTATCAGTTTGCTCATTATTCACGCAAATCAGCAATGCGTGAGAATAGTCATGTCTGAAAAGATGTCCATCAATTAGAGTGTATCGCCCGGCGTTCCTCCGAATTGTCTTTGCTTGGTCAACATCGTTCGGGAGGATTCCTTCAACAATGTAGCGAATATAGGGGGTCATTCAAGTGTTCCTTGTTTCCACCTACAACAACGTCAGACATTCTTCTACTAGATCTCATGTTGTTATTCTAGGTGTTCTCAACGTCTCTTGTATTATCATTCGATGGGCTGCTCCCTTTTCCCGAGGTTGCTAGTTTAGACAAAAGGTCAGCTTAGGAATTCTGATCTATGGGTACATGTATAAGATTGAATGTCGAAAAACTCTCAGCCAAAGTTTTCACATAATTGAGATATAGGGACAAGTGTGGATCTTTTGCCTGGAATCCTCCTGTTATCTGCCCTACAATCAGCTGCAAATCGCTTTTTACCATCAATCGTGAGACTCCCATCTCTTTTGCTAGGAGCATCCCAATAATCAGAGTTTCGTATTCGACTTGGTAGTTGCTAGCTTTGAAACAGAAACAGAGAGCTTGCTTGAGATGTACTCCGTTGGGCCCTTCAAGGATTATGCCTGCTTCACTACCCTTTGGGTTGGACGCTCCGTATACCAAGAAGCTCCACTTGAAATCTTCATTTATCGATGTTTGTTTAGGAGTCAAATCTACTATGAAATCGACAAGTACCTGTCCTTTCAACGGGCCTCTAGACTCATATTGGATGTCGAACTTAGATAGTTTTACTACCCATTTGACCATTCTTTTGGCTATATCAGGTTTGCTCAAGACTTTCAGAAGTGGGAGATCTGTCATTACTATTATTGCATAACTTTGAAAGTAATGGCACAACCTTTAGGAAATGAAAACAACGGTTAATGTTGCCTTTTCAATTGACTGATATAAGGCTTGGGCCCCTTACAATACTTTTCTAACAAAATAGATAGGTTTTTGTCCCTTTTCTTGATCCTGCACAATAACCGAGTTTGTCGCACGATCAGTGATGGAAAGATATAATTGAATCGGATGGCCTAGAGTAGGTTTGTAGAGGATCGAGGGATTGGAAAGGTATTCCTTTAAGTTACAAAAGACTTCCTCACATTTTGGCGATCATAGGAAACATTCATTCTTTTGTAAGAACATGAAATAAAGGTACCCTTTTTCTCCACTGACTGATAAAAAACGAGATAGAGTTGCCCTTCTTCCTGTGAGTCGTTGGACCTCCTTTATGTTGCTTGGACTTTTCATGATGATTGTGGTACACTTGTCGAGATTCGCCTTTATGCCTCTTTCTGTGAGCAAGAAGCTTAGAACTTTCCTGATCGTACTCCGAACACACAATTTTTTAGATTAAGCTTCAATTGGTACTTACCAATGGTGTGAAAAAGTTCCTCCAAGTTGGTCAGGTGAGCTTCTTCCCAAGCTGAAGTTACTACGATGTCATCTACATAGGCTTAGATATTCTTTTCGATCATGGGTTGTAGAATTTTGTCCATCTAACGTTGGTATGTTGCACCTGTATTTTTTAAACCAAAAGGCATTACCTTGTTGCAACAATTGGCTGCTTCAACCATGAAAGTTGTCTTGTCTTCATCGAATGGGTGCATCCAGATCTAGTTGTATCTAGAGAAAGCGTCCATAAAGCTGAAAAAATCATAACCTGAAGCATTGTCTACTAGGATATTGATGTTGGGCAAGGCATAAGAGTCTTTTGGGCATGCGTTGTTGAGGTCGATGAAGTGGACACATATTCTCCACTTCCCGTTGGCTTTTCTTACCATTACTACATTTGACAACTATTTCTAGTATTGGATTTCCCTGGTATGATTGACTTCTTATAATCTTTGAGTTTCTTCTTTGATCACCATCATCTTTTCTTCATTGAACTTCCCCCTCCTTTGAGTCACTGGATTTACCTGCAGAGCTATGGTTAAATGATGACATAGAAAGTCTGGATCAATACCTGGCATGTCGATCGTCGACCATGCGAAAGCGTTCATATCTCTTGATAGTACTTCCTTCAAAGCTCTTTTGAAACTCCTTTCTAGCAATATCCCGACCTTGAGTTTCCTCCTGTTTAGATCGATTTCCTTTACTTCTCCAGTCGGTTATGGGCACCTTTCCCTTTGGTCGATCCTCAGACCTACCTCTATGTCTGGAATTTGCTCGAAAGTTGCAATTGTATAGGCTCCTGGGCGGGTCTTCAAACTGTTCTCGTAACATTTTCGGGTTGTTTTATGATCTACTATTAAACTTATCACCTTACCCGTTGGAGATGGTAATTTCACTTTTAAATGGGTAGTTGAGACGACTACCCCTAACCTGTTCAATGATGGTCGTCCCAACAGCATATTGTACGAGAAATGAGCATTCACTACAATATATTTGATGGTGATGGTGCTGACCTCTTCTCCATCGAAAAAAGTTGTTCGGAGTTCCACGTAACCATGCACCTCTACTTGATCTTCAGTAAAAGCTATCAGAGTTTCATCAAAAGGTTTTAGTATATCAGGTTCTCGACCTTAGCTTCAAGGTCTCGAAGGATAACACAACCTGTAAATACGCTTTTTGGCTTGCAGCTGCTGTTTCTCCTCTCGAGAACCCTCCAACAATGGTATTGAAATCTCCTAGGATGAGGGTCACAGGGTCACCACCTTTTGGTTCGGTTGTCTGAGCACGTCATCTTTGTGCTTGACTTGCAAGTGTTTCTTGAGGAGACCTTTTTCTACCAAACCTGTCAATTGGTGAGTCAGAGTTTGGCATTTTTCAATGTCATGTCCATGTGCCTGGTGAAAAATACACCAGGCAGCCCAACACTGACCCAAGATAAGTTCGATCTTCTGGGGATATTCCAATTTGTTGATGTTAGGATCCAACATGTGTTTATAAGATACAGTGAATGTCGGGATAGGTGGCAAAGGTTGTGACTAGGTTTCGTCCTCCTTTCGTTCTCCCTTTGGGCAACATAAGGAACGTACCTTTTTTCGGATCATCTTTCGATGGTTGCTTCGCTCACCCCAGGTTAGGTCTCCCTAGTGCGTTCTTTATACCTTTTTTGACTGTGTCGTTCGTCCAACTTCTTTCGTCGAATAGCCTCTTCTGCTTCGATATGGATGGAAGCTCATCACGAATCTTTGTCAATGATATTTTTCAATTTCTGAGCAGGGATTCGCTGAACGGATTCACCCGAAGGCCTTTGACAAATGCGTCTACCACCATTTCTTCCTTGGGTCTTGAATGCAAACAAACACCTCACAGAATTGGTTGAGGTATTCTTTCAAAGGTTCACCATCCCTTTGCTTGATATTGAAAAGATCAACCATCTAGGATGGCTTTACCCGGTTGGTCGTGAATTGCTCCTCGAACATCTTGGAAAACTCGCAGAATGAATTAATGGTTCCATCATGGATCCCGCTGAACCATTTCAAATTCATTCCTCTAAAATTTCTTAACAACATTTTGTAGCAGGCTGAATCTGACCCGTCTGAAATCAACATCTGGGTTTGGAAAGCTTTCGAATGGTTCTCGGGATCCTCGGCCCCTGAGAAAGGGGTCATCTTGGGTACTAGGAAATGTGGAGAGATAAGCACCTCCATGATTTCCTGGGTGAAAGGCATGGGATCGTCTCACCATCCCTTTTCAAACATGTTGGCAGCGTATCTCTGCCTAGGCTTTTCTTGAATTGTCCTTCTCGGCTCTTCGTTTACTCTTTGCAATTCTTCAAGGCTTTGATGGCTTTCTCCATTAGTTTCCATGATGAATCAACTTCATTCCTCTGTCTCGGTTGCTCAACTTGAGGCTCTTCATGGAGACGCTCTTGTTCTCTCGTAATTCTTCAGCTTGCCTTATTGAATCCTTGTTTTCACATTGTAAAGTTTGTATTGTCTCCATGATTTGTTGTAGGTTGAGTTCTTCTTCGCCATCAGGCACAACTGTCCCTTGCCTTGCGTTTCTCATGATTTCTAATTGTTATCTTTTTTTCAAAATAAATGTGGTAGCAGGATTAGTTTTATCTGCCCTATGGTGGGCGCAAAATATTCTTGCCGTAATGAGCTCGATCGGATTCCGAGATGGCTCAAAGTAGTCTCCTTTCAAGCTTTGCAAATTGGATCTAAAGAAGTGAGGAGCTCCAGTTTTAGAAGATACTCTGACGCTCAAGTCAGTAAGAGCATAAAATTTCGTGTATATAGTGAGTTGTTTAGTCTAAAATATGAGTTGGGTTTATTTCCTGTGAGTGATCATCTATTTATAAGTATTCATGGACTTAGATATTTGACACTAGTTTTTCCAGGTTTTAATGCGCATATCATAGTATCTTGTCATAAAATTTGAATATCGTGTATATAAATTGGAGTATTTTGTAATATAATTAGAGTATTTATATAATATAATCATAGACATTGTATGATTAAATCAACATATTAATGGAGTTGAGATATTACGTATATGATTAGAGATATTATACGCTAAAATAAGTGTATTTAAAGAAATCAGGATTTTGTACTTGATCAGTGTATGTTCGATTTGGACTTGGACAATAGAATGTACAATGAGAAAAACATCGACTCATTTTTTTATTTAACTATACCCTATGTATCTCATTCAGTTTTTTTTTAAAATGAAATATATTATAATTTTAATCCAATCATTTTAAATACATTAATATAAATAGGTTTTCATAACTGAGTGTAATGTAAAATGAACCAAATTATCTGTTTCAGAGAATGTCAGCAGCTGACAGATAAAAATGAAAAATAAAAATTATAAAGGGAGGAAAGAGTTGAAAGAAAGGTTGAAAATCAGTGATACTGATGAAAAAAAAGAGTGAATTGTAAAGCAATAGAATGTATGTTTATACTAACTAAAAGAAAAGAAAAGCTACTCACAGCTATACTCAGAATTCTGGTAACATAGATCATCAACCGTACAATCCACAACAAAACCTTAATAATGTGTTTCATAATTTTAACTAAACTTAAAACTCATTAAACTTGAATTATCTTTTATAAATTAACTGAAAAATTATAACATCTTAATTAGTTAAGATTGAGACAATATAATAACATCCTGATTCAAGTTGAGAAAGCTAAGATGAGAGAATATAAAAAAAAGTGTATAAATCAGAAAGAATTGAAGTTGTTTAAACTTTTCAATTAATAAATTTGGAATTCCAATTACCTTATAGAAATTCCTCTTTCAGTTGAAGTATTTTCTAATTGACCAATCAATTCCATCTTTTGGTTCTACTCTCTTATATATGTAATAACAGCAGAGGATGTAGTGTACTGTAACCCGACAGTTGGTGCAAGTATTTGAAATCCAAAGCCATGAAATTTACAAACTTTGACGCATAATATAAAACAAAATTAGAAAGTATTAAAGGAAATGAAACTGCATACACACTCATGAATCAATCTTAGTCATAACGTCCCCATCTTCAGAATCACGTACGTCCAAACCCTCAGTACCAGCTAGCCCATTTTCTTAAAAAGCTACCTACTCATTCACAAAGAACAAAAAAAGCAAAAACTCATTACCATAAATTACATTGGCTATTCCATTCACACTTCTTTCAAAATTAAGAAGTATAAGGTATACATGAAAATAAAAGTAATTACAAGGAGAATATATGTGTTTCCTTAAACAAAGAAAGTTACTACAGCAGAAAAGCAAAGGCTAGAGTTAAGAGAACTTAGAAAACCTAAAAGAAAAAAATATGGGTTGATTATCTGACCGTACAGAGGGAAGTAGAGTTGAGTTGTTGAAGTTATGTGAGGAGGAAGCTAGAGTCTGAGGTTGAGATCCACTTGATCGTCACGCGGTGGTGCTTGCAGGAGCAGTGTCCCTGCTGCACCGTGAAATTGAAACGAAGCGGCAGTAGTTGCACTACCAACACTAACGTTGGGTGAGGCATTTGGATGATGAAGCGAAGACCCTTTTGCTCCATTGTTGGATGGTGGTTTGAAGCTATGGCCATGGTGTTGGCGAAGATGGAGAAGGTATTTGAACTGGGCTAACTTAGCACGTTCCCTCCTGTGAGCATTTTGGTGTCCTCCAAGTGCTTGAGAATTTGAGAATTGGCGGCGGCAGTATCGGCAATGGAACCTCTTTGCACCATCTTCACAGGATATGGCAGGCTTCAAGTTGAAGGAGAAACCAAATAGCTTCATGGATGAATGTTTTGAGAGATCAAGTTAAGGGGTTAATTTGTTGATTCATAAATGACAGACATGATACTAAGTTTGAAGCAACATTCTTACACACATGTCTTATTATTATTATTAGTATTATATTTATATGTGTGCGTGTGTGTGTATCTGTAGCAGTGAATGGAGATGGAGACATGCTTCCGTGTCCATATTACAAAATGTTGCAGTTTGGGCCCCCACTATATATTAGGGAAATCAAATCCATGCCCCTGCTATTTTATCTCTTTCTTTTATCTCAATAATAACAATAATAATAATAAAAAAAGAATCAAACCTTTTTTCTATAAAGTTCTCATCATTTCAATCTGATGTAAATTCATTTTTTAGTATCTGTCGAAAGGTGATTGGATTCAGGTGACTTACATTTTAGGAGGACATTTTTAAAATTGATAAAAAAGAGTAATCTATAAATTAATGGAATTACATTTTTAATGATATTTTAAATTTTATAAATATTTAAAACAGTTAAACATATGCACATTCCAGGACTTTGGAGGAGAATAGAGATAGAAAATAATAATAATAAATATGATAAATGAAATACTAATGTTAAAACAAAAATTTGGTATGATTTCTATCCTTTATAATTTCGGATATATTAGGTCTAAGTAAAATAACTTTAAACTTTTTAAATAAAGTCCCAAAATCAATTATTAGAGATAAAATTGAAATGTATAACTTAACTTTAATATGAAAAAGTAATTTATTTTTTCTCCTAAAAATTCTACAAAAAAACATATTCAGATGTTCTCTTAAACTCTTCGTAAGTTCAAGAGCCTTTGATGTTCTCAATTTGTACGAAATAACACGTTTTTTTTTTTAAGTTCTAAAGTATATGCCAAAGAAATGTTGTAAAGTAGAGATTTTTATTGTCTCCCTTTTCATGCGAGTTAAAATATACTGTTGTTCTTTAATTATTGTCATGATTAATTGTATTCTTCTTATTAGTATTTTTTTATCTAATAGTCTCTCAAATAAAACAAAAATAGCCTTAATACCTAATGTTTCTTTATGGATTGTAGCATCCAGCCACAACAACCCTTTGTCGATAATCACTCTCATATGTAAGACGTAATTTTTTCTTTGGAAATATAATTTTATAATGGATGAATAAAAAAATTATAAATAAGTTAGAATAGTTTATTTTTTAATTTATTAAAAATTTAATCACTCTAAAATCATGTTAAATAAATTATTTTTAAGATTAGGGTTTGATAAGTGAATTGTTACACCGACAAAATATATTTGTGATGAGAAGATAATAACTAGCACATATATTGTCTGAATATAATCTTGATTATATAATTTCCTATTCTCTTTATTTAACTCCCCTTTCTTCTTTCTTTTTGGATTTTCACTAAGGAAAGGCGAAACCAATGTAAAGATTTAAACTTTAGTACTAAATACTTTAATTTTGTGCCTATAGTGAAAAAACGTTTGGATATGACAATTACATATTGAAATATTTAATTCTTAACAGGCACCAATACATTATAGAATGATAAAGAAGCAAATTAAAAATATTAACATAAATAAAAAGTTTTTAAATTACTTGAATAACTTTATCCTCATCATCTAGTATTAAGTGATTATTATAAGCAACTATAATTGGCTTTTATAATAGTTTTTTTATAATATTTCATAAATTCAATCATTACAAGAAAATAATTAAATAATAACTAATTTAAAGATAAAAAAGAATTAATGATTATATTTACTAAATTAGATATTATTCTATAAACTAAAAAAAAATATTATTATAAAAAATAATAATTTATAAAATAGTAACTAATATTAAATATCAATATAGAAACTAATTTATAATTTTTTATTAATAATAAAAAATACTTAGATATTAATAAATTTTTAGTTTATAAAATAATATTTAATTAATTATTTTTTATTTTTAAAATTAATTATTATTTAATGATTTTTTTATAACGATCATTGTGAACTTAATCTAGGTGTTATTTTTTTATCAACATAAATTAATGATTGATTATGTGAATAGTATAATTGAATAACATAAATTAGAGTAAATAATATATATATATATATATATATATATATATTTTATCGTATATTTAATAAATAATTATTAAAACTTAAATAAATTAGTCCAAAAAAAGGTTTTTGCAGCACGTCCAAACTGTTTGAAACAAAAAAAATTATATTTAATTAGTATACTTTTATAACCAGATTTATGCACTAACAATGTTATCTTTGATTAAAATTGGTTTTAAAGGTTTAAATTTATTTTTTAAAGGTCAAAAGCATGATTACTTTTAAATATATAACCTTGTTTTAAATTTAGTTATTTATTTGTAAAATTATTATTTCTCTGTAATCTCTTCTCTTTTAAATTCTCTCAACCTTTCCTATAACTTTCTGAACTATAAAATGACTAAATTTAGTTTTTTTTAACTTATCAAAATTTGGTTTTGAGTAAGCTCAATAAACTAGTTTTTATTGATATTGACTAAATTAATAACCTTGGTTACTCAAAAATAATTATATTTTATAACATGTTTCCATCAAAGCAATAAAATTATTTGTTATTTTACATTAATTAGAGTATTATTTTATAATAACTACTAAATTTTACTTTTTAACCTATAAAGATAAGTACATAAATAGCGAAAAAAGATCACATTCACGTTACTTAATGAAAAAATATTAAACAACAGAAACTTATTTAAAAAAGATTTTTTTAAATACTTAATAAAATATTTTTTAATAAAAACATAATTAAGAATATCTAAATTTATGAAACATTTAAAAATTAATTAAATCTCTCCTCTAAAGTCGTCAAAAGAGTATTGATAAAATCATTATATGCTTGCTTTTCTGTTGGTGGACTTGTGTTAATTTTTGGTTTTAGACCAACAAATTTGAATTTTGGAATTGAACCTCTTTAAAATAGAGATTATTGAATTGAGTACCTAATTAAAATTTGGAGCCAAGTGCACGTAATTTTTTTTTCCAACAATTCTAGTGTTTCTCATCTCTTCACCAAGAAATTTACCAAAATCAACATGATAATGTGATGGAAATTTCTCCACAAACACATTTTATAAAGAAAAAAAAAACAAGTTAAATAAATATTTCTATCAGTTAAACTAATTTTATGACATATTAATGTGTAAAAATTCTATAATAAAATTTAATAAAAAATATTTTTAATTTAGAATAAATGTTTTGTGTTTTTTTCTCTCTTATTACTATTTATAATTAAGTTTGTCCAAAAAAATTCTTTATGTGAAAAAAAAAACAAGCTTCCTTTGTTTGAAGTGAAATATATCTTTACTTTAACTATTCTTGATATTTTTTTTCATTGAATCATGAATATATTTTGCAAATAATAGTTTTTACCTTCAATGGTCAACGTCTTGAAATGAATAATTTTTATTTTGAAAATCTTTTGTATTCATTGCATCAAGATCTCTTTGTTTTGTTGTGAAAATAGTAAAAGACACACCATCTTTAAATGTTGTCGCACTAATATTACTAAAACTTAAATGTAAATTAGGTTTGATAATTCTGGATTCATTATTTTTTATAAAGACAAATTAAATTTAAACTTTGTCCTTTTAATTTATTATTAGACTTTTTTTAAAAAAACAAAAAAGCTAGTATGATACTTAGGAATGTCCAAAAATACGATTTTGACTTAAAACTTAATTAACTAAATTTTATAGAATTAACTTATTAAAAATACTAGGATATCTAACACATGGTTAAACATAGTAATTTGTGATAAAAGTTTAGGCAACTTAATTATCCTATTAAACCATAAAATTAACTCTCCCAATGTGTGCGACATCATTGGCTAAGTAAAATAAAGTAGCCGAGACAAGTATCTAGCATTTAGATCCTCTTCACTGTATACGAATCTAGCTTGAATGATTAGCAATTTTTATTTTAATTAAAAAAAATCAAAATAAGCATATTGACTTGGTCAGAGAGAGGTGATAAACTAAATAGTAGTAGTCTTTTAATGGAACCATTTTTTTTTTTAATTTGAACAGAATTAATTTGATTTATAGATATGTAAGTTGTTATGCTAAGAAGATCTTAAATGGAGTATAAAATCATTTGATTTATAGATATGTAATTTGATTTAAAAAAATAATGATCTATTTGCTAATTTATAAAATCAAATTAAGAATGCTCAAATCCACCAAGAAAGCTTGAGTAGTTTTCTAGATACACAACACTTCCAATATTAAAAGAATTTTCAAATTAAATCTAAGGTAATAATAACATTCTACTGTAAAAAAAATAACTACAATTAGCTAATTTTATAACCATCAGTTAATTAAAAATATTATTAGAAAAGTATCTGTAATTATATGTAACTATTTTTATTACCACTGGTTTAATTAAAAATATTATAAAAAAAATTACTATTATAAATTATATATGTAACTAACTTTATTACCCTTGATTAATTAAAAACATTATAAAAACTCAGTTAGATAACATCCAATAATTACATACTTTTTTTTTATTAAACTAGCGGTAAAAAAAATTATTAAATAAAAATTAATTTTAAAAATAAAAAACTAATAATTATATTAACTACATTAAATATTATTTTTAAAATAAAAAATATTTTTTATTATTAATAAAATTTATAAACTAGTTTATAAATTAATATCTAATTAACTATCACGATTTTATCTATTAACTTTAGAATTTAAATTAATTGGTAGTTGAAATCTTAGTTACTAATTTAGAAACTAATTTCTACATTTTATTAATAATAAAAATTATTTTTTTTAGTCTTTAAAATAATATCTAATTTAGTTAAATAGTTATTAATTATTTTTTAGTAGATTATTAAAAAATATTAATTGGTCGTTTAATAAACTTAAAAAAAAAATAGTCAATTAAAAATATTTAAATTTATTAAGACTTAAAATCTAATTACATCTTTTAATATATTTAGAAGGGTGATAGTTTAATGCTTAAGTATATTTAAAGTAATTTATATTGACTCTTTCAACAATAAACTTTTCGAATAATTAACTTTAGTAACTATTTTTACAAGATTATCATAGTAGTACATAAATTGGCTCACATTTGTAAAGAACTTTAAAGTGGGTTACAATCTCCTAAAGTTAACACTTGCAATGATTAGTTGATGCTAATTTTTGCATATGTTTCTCAATAATTTTTATGAATAAAATATATTGGTGATAAGTATGAATGTGAAAATGATAATATAAGATCATTTTTCTTTCTTATATATCACCAACCCTATAAGAGTGGACATTAAGGTTTGTGGTTTTTTATGATTTTAAAAACTTGCTTTTATATATTTGTACAAAAGTGATTGTTCAGTAATTTTCTTTTACTTTTTTTTTATATTATTATATTTTAACTACAGTAGAACAATTTTTGTATTTATTTACATTTTATATTTTTGGAATATTATGTTTTTATATTGGTTAATTTAGATATTTTATGAGTTGATAATATGTAGGTGTTATTTAAATTAATCTATTTCAGTTCTAAATTTAATCTATTTAAAATATGATATTTTTTTTAATTTGATGTTATTGTTCAAAATATCTTTCATTTGAATCAAATTATCTTTTAAAATTGATATTTTTTATGAGCAGACAATAATAATTAAAGAGTTTTGATATATGAACTAAATAATTCTATATGTTAATTACTACAAATAGAAATAAAGATAATATTTTTCTAAAATATAGATCATATAAAGAAGTGAAGAAATTTAAAAGATTGTAAATTGATATTTTTAACTATGTCGTTGTAAAAATAACATTTTTTTTATGAAAGTAAGAACTAGAGTTGAAGTAAGAACTCTAAAAATGAAAGTGAATGAGTGAAACACTCAATGTTTCGAATGATGAACGAATTGAACGTAGAGATGTTATGATCCACATTGTATTCAATCTTACTATTTTCTCACATATTATATATCTTAGACTAGTGATCAATGTATTACATGAAATGTTATTTTATTGAAATGTCATTGTAATATGACGTCTATGCCTTGTGAGTAAAAAAATTATGTTTTAATATTTTACGTTAAATTAGGTTCTAACAAATAATGATATGAAGTTAAAGTAAATGTTGAAATAAATCCTTTTGTTAAAATCATAACCAAATGGGGTGAGACAATTGAGATTTTGTTTTTTTTGTTTTATTTATATTTTTATACAATACTTCTTGAACATAAATGGAAAGAAAAAGATTTAAAGAATGTAGTTGAACTGAACATTATGCTTAGGTTGTTATAGGGTTGGTAACATATATTTAGTTAGAATCTATAAGATATAGAAGAAAAAGTGTGACTATTAGAAACTTGGATGAATACATTTTGTATAACGTGAGTACAATGTGATATATGTAAGGCTACTCATGTTATAGGTTTGATAGATAGAAGAAGATAGAGTTATGAGTTGAAAAATGGGGAATAAAAAGAATAAGGCAGAGAGAGAGAGAGAGAGAGTTTGATTCATTGATATATAGATTTAAGTCCAAAAGTGTGACCTATTTACCTATTAATGGAAGCAATTAATGGAAAGGAGAGAGATGGAAGTGGAGAAGGACAGAACACTATGTTTGTACTAGGTGTCACACCACAATTCGTTTCCACAACGTTAAAGGGAGATGTTGCAAATGCACACTAGTTGCACGTTATGGTGGCCTATGTACAAAACCTGGTCCAATTGTTTGAGAAAGCATTGGTTCAGGAGTTTGGAGGTTGAGTTATGAACATTTTCTATGGCTGCATCATTGCTTGCTCTAAAACGACAAAACACACTACCAAGAAAAACTTAGGCAATTGGTAGGGGACGCCTGTCGCAACAAATTCTAATAAAGAAAGCTCAAACTAAAGTCTTAAATACGTGCCTCAATCACTCTACTGTCTCATTTTTGTCGCTTAACTTTATGCTATTTTCTTTGTTTTCGACTTTTTTTTTTCTTTATTTACGGCACCATGAGATCCACCAAAATTTCAACCAAAAGCAAACACCAGAGAGACAAAATACAGTGTACAATACAATAGAAAGAGGAAGAAAACCCCACTTACCACCACTCTGCGTATGCATTTAAATTCCGTATTCTGTTTAGGGTGATTCCAAAGTTTAACTCACTCCGTGTTTTCTTCCAAGTTCCTTCTACTACGTTTATATATTATGGAAAATCTTCATTCTCCATTTATCATTCAGGAAAAAATTCAGCAAATTTCAAGTCTGAAGCTTTGCGAATTTGAAAACTTCAAAGATGAAGTGATTTGATTTGAAGTACAATGGGATGCCAAACTTTGAGTGGTCGTACTAACAAAGTGACTAGTCTCAAGAAGTGAAAAATGATATGGAATCTAATACTGATTAAAGTGAACGAAGTGACTGTAGCCAAGAGGTGAAAATAATTAAAAGTTATAGGTTGAAACTACTGCTACATTTATGGACACAAATCAACCTCTGGTATACTGTTGATCTTGCTGATGTGATTTTGCTGACTTTCATTTGTGTTCACTTTGTATCCACTTGAACAACACATACATAACTTTCACACATTCGTATACAGATTTTTATAAGTCCATATTGCGTGACCAAATATGGGAGTGGGAGGGTAGAAAACCAATGGAAGTATACAACTAAATCCGCATATCGATGTATACAATCTAATCTGTGTGGGATAGATGCTAACTTTTGGAATTGGAATTCCTCATTATGACAGTCTAAAGCGTATCCAGCAGCCGAACATGTGATTTTGGATATAATGCCTACTAAGGTTAACTTTACAAGCAAGGGGTAGGATTATCCAATAGTCTCTGTGTACTGTGTCAGTTGAAAGACAAACATCTACGCACCTGTTCATAGGGTGATGCGCTACAAATGGAAATCTTTTTTACCACTTTCAAAAATTTAACCTTATGGAACTGAATGCTAAGCAAAATATAGTATGGAAGGGAATTTGGATAGGTATCGTAGGAATGCTTTGGGAACAGAGGAACATGATTGTTTTTTAGCAAGAGAGGTAGATGTTTAAGAATTTTTTTTCTTGATTCACCTTAACGTTTGATCTTGGATGAAGCATAACGTACTTAAAGTTGTGTTCTCATATTCTGATTAGGTTTAGTGTCCAAAAATATGACTAAAAAAGTTATGATTTGTGGTTGAATTTGATATTGTGTAAATGCTTTTTATTCTCCATATTACGACGAGTTGTTCCTTTACTTTCTCTATTTGAGAAAATAGAGATAAAGAAGAAAGTTACGTTTCTATTACATCATGTATTCTTAATACAATAGAGAGAGTAGTTATTTGATCTGTTGGAAAATCTTCTACTACAGGTTTACTCTCAATTGATTTTTAAAGAGTTGAAGTGTTGAAGCAGGAGTAGAAGAATTGAAAAACTAAAATACAATAAAAAGTATGACAAAAAAAACACAACTATTGAGAAAGAACCGACATGAAGAGCAATTTTTGCCGTCAATGGAACTAGTAGGTAGGTTCACTTTATCTATATATTTTAGATAGAGCATGAAGTGTGACGTGGTGTGGTGAGATGTGTGTACCTACGGGCTAATGAATGTTGTGCACTGAATGATGAATCCTAAGGTAATTGGTGTAGGAGAATAGAAAAGGAAATGTTAGGGATTTTGTCCTTACCTATCTGTTTGTTCGCTGCAAACACTGCTCATTCTTTTTCGATTTTGGATAAGGATTGGAGTATTTCTATTTTATTTTATTTTTTGTTCATAAACTTTTTTTTACAAGTTGGTTCAATCTACTTAATTAGCGGGTTAGAATAAAAGTTTCAACATCTAATGGCCTTTTCCATTTACTTGGGAGACCATTACACAACAGATTATTAGTCTTAATGATTCCTCACATGTGTCTCATGGATCACACTTGCGCTACAACAATCAGTGTGTTATCTATTTATGTTTAATTCTCTATCTTAAAGCATCTCTATCACAACTACTTCTCAATATAAGTAACTATTTTTAATTTTAGCAGTTAATTTATATTATCGTAGTAAACTTTTAGTCACAATGTATGCTTTCTTTTTGAAAATCACTCTTGGAACACCCAATAAAATATACTGACCAGAATACGTACAATCTAATATTATTATAAGTTATGGTATAAAAGTTTAGTGTACGGTAAAAGTTAATCAATAAAATATATTTGGTTTCAAATATAATCATATTTAACCAAAACATATTAAAGTAATCTCATGCAAATAACAAAAACTTATAAGGAAATTTTACATCCGTCAAGGAGTGTCAAGAAAATCCAAGAGATCCTGAACTCATATATAAACAATCACAACAATAGAAAATAAAAAGTCCACTTTATTAAAATTAAATTAATCTACAATTGAAGATTAATCATATTTATTATGTGTTTCAAAACAATTCATCTCATACCAAAGATATCATAACACAATCATAACATATCATATATTTGTAACATATATAAATTCAATTAACCAGTATATCTTTATAATGTTGATTATTAATTCAGATTTTATTAGTCTTAAATTATTTAGTATTGCATTAGTGGTCAATTTTACAGGACTGTTAGTATTTCTATTTTTATAGCTTCCAACAATTATAATTTTATTTATATATATATATATATATATATATATTATTGAAGTAAATTAAAATGTATGTATCAGTTCAGCAGTTTTGCAATTTCGTGCAATTACGTTTCAATCAGTTTCTACAACTTTTTGTCTTCTTTTATTTCCTCCAATTAGTTTCTACAACTGGTATCAGAGTCAGTCTGTTATCATGAACTCTACCCAATTATTAGTCCTTATCCTTGATTGAAAAAATTACAATAGGTGGTGTGTGCAGATGAGAGTTTTGTTTGATTATCATGAGTTATGAGATGTCGTTGAGAGTGGAGTGTCTACATTAGCTGATAATGCAACTGAGGCGCAACGAGTAGTGCATCGTGACCAGAAGAAGAAGGACAAGAAGACTTTGTATCTCATCCATCAAGGGATGAATGACGAGACATTTGAGTAGATAGAAGGAGTAACAATTGCAAGTGAGGCTTGGACCATTTTGTCAACCAATTATAAAGGTGATGACAAGATCAAAATGGTGTGTATTCAAACCCTAAGACGCCAATATGAAATGTTGTAGGTGGAAACCATAGAGACGGTTGATGTCTATATAAATAAAGTTTTTGCCTTGACAAATCAGATGAAGACCAATGGTGAAACACATTCGAAGCAGGCAAAGGTGGAGAAGATTTTGAGGTCTTTAACTCCCAAATTTGAACATGTCGTTGCCGCAATTGAAGAGGCCAATGACATTTCAACAATGACAATAAGGTTATTTTCCGGTTCCCTACGAGCGCATAAGCAGCAGATGAATGACAATTAGATTGAAAAACCAATTGAATAGGCTTTACAAGCACAAGCCTCAATTGGTAGCTCCTATCATAAACACGGTAGTTCACGAGGCAGAGGACGGGGACGTGGTGGTAGTTGTTCCAACAAAGGTCGTGGTGACCAGAATCATGGAGGCATTGAGCAAAACAACATTAGTTCTAGTCACAATCCAAGTTCAAATAACTCTTGGCGTGGAGGACGTGGCCGCGGAGAACGTGGTCGCGGAGGACGAGGAGGCATGTATAATAAATCAAATGTGGAGTGTTATAATTTCCATAAACGTGACCATTATGGAAATGAGTGCAGATCAAAAAGTGATAATCATGCTGCCAACTATGCTAAAAAAGATAGTAATCATGAACAAGCTAAAGAGGATCATGCAATACTAATGGCAGTCACATCAAATGAAACTCTTAACAATCAGACTTGGTATTTGGATACAAGTTGCACGAATCATATGTGTGGTCAGAATGAGCTGTTTGCAGATTTGGATGACTCATTTCGCACAAAAGTGAAATTTGATGATGGCATGTTCGTTTTGGTGAGGGCGAATTCTTATCACATTGAAGAATGGTGATCATAGGTAAATCTGTGATGTGTTCTATGTACCTGATATGAAAAATAATTTGTTGAGTATGAGACAATTGGTCGAAAAGGGTTACGTGATGCACATAGTTGAAAACCAATTCTCAATTTTTGATAAAAAAGGTAGTTTTATTCTTAAACCTTTTTTATCATAAAATCGCATGTTTCCAGTAGATTTTCATATGATTTCAAGTGCTTGAATGCAATAGTGAATAATGAATCGTGGTTATGACATTTACGCTTTGGGCACTTAAATTTTCAGAGTTTGGAAAATCTCTCCAAACGAAATTTAGTGAATGGTTTACCCCATATTCATCACCTTGATCAATTGTGTGAGGCTTGCATTTTTGGAAAGAATCACAGGATACCATTTGTTAAGGAGCCTTGGGGTGCGAAATTTTCTTTGGAGCTTGTTCATTTAGATGTTTGTGGCCCGATGAACATATAATCAATTGGAGGTAATAAGTATTTTTTAACCTTTATTGATGATTTTTCAAGGAAAACCTGGATTTATCTATTGAAAAGCAAGGATGAGGTATTTCACTGCTTTAAAATATTTAAAGCATTTGTTGAAAGACAAAGTGCCAGACTAATTAAGATGGTGCGTAGTGATGGAGGGGGTGAGTACAAGTTTAATGAGTTCAAGAGACACTGTGAAGAACTTAGGTTGTAGCATAACATAACCTGTCCCTACACACCTAAACACAACGGAGTTGCCAAGAGAAAGAATAGAACAATCATGGACATGGCGAGGAGCATGCTTAAAGCGAAAGGTATGCCAAATTATTTTTGGGTATTCATGTTTTGTATGCCGGACAAAATTTGAGTTAACAATTCCGTTTGAGTGGGGTTTGCCTCCTCGGGTTGACCACCTTCAACATCTTGTGCTGGCAATTCATCCTCTTCATCATCTTCTTCGTGTGCATGGTGAGGTCCACCAAGTTGCCATACGCCATTGACCTGAAATATATTTAGTTTTGTCATACTTTTTTTTCCAAAGTAATGATTCCAGCCTAGCATTATTGCTTGTTCATTCGACAAGTCGAAGCCATACACCTGCAAGATCCTCGTTATCAAATTTGCATATGGGAGAGGCATCTTGTTATCCCGACATTTGATGATGTGTTGCATGATGTAATGAGGCCAATTAATGTGTACATTATTTTTTATTAACCACAACATGAAAATATCTTCATTCAGTAGTTGTGCACAGTTGCTTCCTCGAGGGCACAAGATATGCACCCATGTGTAATGCAACAGTCGGTCATTCATTTTCAGATTACCGACATTTTTGAGATTTTCACCTTCAACATCTTCACGAATCATGGACGATAATGCTAGTGCTCGATTAAAATTCAGTTCCTCAGGGATCGTCCCAAGGGTTAACTTAATACCATCATACTGTAGATGAGCAATGGTCATCCAATCCATTTCTTTAATGTGTATCATTCTTTCGCAAATCTCAATGGCAAGGTGACCAACAGGTGTGATTTTTGCATTTGTATAAAATACTCTTACCAAATCCTCATAATACGGAAGATTAATTCCAAGGAAAGGTTGTAAACCTTGCCAATTTAGAAGATTTTGGAATTCAAATCCTGGACCAACAAAAAATGGAGTATGCATCACTTTTGGTGGTAATACTGCTCTTGCGTGAAAGTTCTTTTCAAACACCACCATTTGACGCCTGGTACTGAAGTATCTTGAATAATCAAGAACTTGTTGAATCCTCGTTGCTAGAGGAGGAACGTCAACATCTTCTGCTAGAGATTTACCCTTACGGGTTCTGTTACGTTTGTGGGATGATGATGCCATGTATAATGCAATTACTACAATAAATAACTAAACAGAAGTTAACATAATATCATAAAGCAATAATGCAAGTTCAGAAAGCAAAATATTACATTGCTAATGAAAGTAAAAGTTCACAAAGCAAAATATTACATGTCCAATAACTAACAAAGACATTCAAATATTACATGTCCAGTAACTAACAAAGACAGTCAAATATTACATGTCCAATAATTAAAGGTAACCCCCACGCAGAGATATGAAATCAATGCCTAGTCATAAACCCAAATATGGCATTCGACGCTCATATGGCATCCCAAATAGTTGTTTAACTCTTCCGGGATGGTCACATAAAAACTCGTAGCATTGATCCATGAGTTGTTCATCTTGAATGTTTAGCTCCACGAGCATTACCCAAATATCAGACTCTGAGTACTGGTATGAGGCATGGCGTCGATGGTGGTGTACATGCTCAGCATATAGGTCGTTTCTTCGTCTAATTTCGGCAGCTATATCTTGAGCTGACGTTGCCTGTGCACGAGCAATATTCACCAACTGAGAGGCATTTTCATTTCCATCCTTCATTGATGACACACATTGTTGAAGATTAGTATTCAACATTGCAAATTGTTCATCAATGTCGTCCATATTGGGACCTTTTCTCTTTGATCCTCGGGATGAGGATGTGCCCGCAGAGCCAGCAGACGGCATAGAAGGAGTGTTTGAGGGTGTGTCTGAAGGAGTGTGACTAGATTGGAATTGAGGAGCAGGTGATCGTGGGACGTAGGCATCTGCCTCCTCAAAGTTCGGTTGTTCGGGGATATAATCCATATTATTCTCCCCAAGGTTGACACTGAAATTGCTGATGTCAGGAGGTGAATTGATGTCACGGGCTGTCCTGGCTCGACTTCCCGTGGCTCTATCAATAGACCACAACTCCTCCATGAGGTCATAATGGCGAATGTGATTGAAACGCCATTTCGCCGCAGATGGTTTGACCTACATACATTTCACATATTAGTATATGATGCGAAATGTGAAGTTAAATGTAATTGTTACATAAAAAAATACTTATCATTGTACCTTAATCGGCTCACTCCAAACTTCGTTCTCGGCTTCAAAAAGTTTGGTGGTCTGGTTCCATGCGAAACCACTCAATCCACCAAACAAATCATGGATTTCCCTCCACCTGTCCTTCAGGCTTTTCTGGCGGTTCTTCACATTATTTTTCTTAAGACCCGATAAGCCCGCCTCATTTAAAGCCCTAACTATGTTAGTGTATCCTTGAGTGGTCCAGCTACCATCAATTCTACACCCTTTTCGTACCTCGTCAATCATTGCATTCAGCAAAATTAGGTCCATCTCCGTCGTCCACTTGGTGAACTCTCGATAAGAACCTGATGAATTTGAAGCCACAATTTTCCCGCGATCCATCTAATTAACTTAAATAAAGTTAGGATGACAAACATTGAAAAATGGTAGAAAATATATAATTTCATGAAATTAATTGTTTACATAATCTTGCCACATTTTGTTTGCTATAGTGTCCCTAATATCACACCCTAGCCTGTAATCATGTTCACGAGCATGGGTGGTGCTTGGTTGGACATCTTGTTCTAACAATTCATTATCTACTTCTTCAAGCAGAGACTCATCATTGTCGATCCCGCGTAGAAAGTTATGCACAATACAACAAGCTAAAACAATTTTTGTCATAGTATCCACATCATAATGTGGCTCAGTCCCACTGGCTATAATTGGAAAACGTTTTTTAAGCACCCCAAAGGTTCTCTCAATTACGTTCCTAAGTGATGAATGTCGATGATTAAACAACTCTTTTTCATTTTGTTGCCCTCTTCGCGAATATTCTTTCAAATGGTATCTCACCCCGCGATAAGGTGTTATTATATTTCGTTTTAACATAAAACCTGCATCACCAAGATAGTATTTTCATACAAAGATTGTGGAAAGCTGGATTAGTATATGTTCCTGCCGGTTGACCGGATGCGTCTTTGTGCGTGGCTTGTCCCCGCGAGCTAGGGCACCTTCGTTCTGCTCCGTCCGTGAGTACTTGAAAAGAAGTGGACAAAGGGGCGCCCTCGCAGCCGTTTGCACTCCGACGATCAAGTCAGTTAGTGAGAAACATCAAAGGGACGCACGTATCGGAACACCGTGAATGGATGTTCTGAAGGTGGTCTAAAAACTGAGTAACTGAATAACTAGTGCTTTCTGCCCTAACTTCTAGTGCGTACAGTGGGTGCGCCAACAAGACAACTAGGGTTTCTCTGTGTGTGTAAAACTGTGAGAATTAGGTCCAAAACTCGGATCCCTGTCTCAAACGTCTAAAGCCCCTTTTAAACACCTCCAGCATTTAAAGCGTCTTAAAGCGCATTTAAAGCGTATAAAAATGTTCAACGCGTTTAAACCGTTTAAAGCATTGAAAACATTTAAAGTGCCTTAAAGCGTTCGAAACGTAAACTAAATTAATGCGTACCTTAGCAAACTTTCAGGGAAACTGATATACCGTGATGTTTCAATGCTTTCTGCTATGTGTTCTTCTGACTTGATCGCTACTCTTCGTGGAGGGCCTTACAGCATCGTAACCCAACTTAGGGATAATCCATCGTGTAAGTCCTCCTTCTTGGAGTGCATCTGCGCAAGGGGTGACTTTCTGGGTGCCAACTCATGCGTCCCAACCTCTAGTCATTCGCCCTGGGAGTGTATCTACCTTTCTCTCGCACCATGCACGTGGTTCTCCCCTGGGCGTGGCCCTCTCATGGGTCGTATCTGTCCCAGGGTCTCCCAGCGGTGGCATGGGTACTTCACGAGTCAGGTTACCCCCTACTGGTACTAGAACTATGGCCTTGAAGCCACCTTCCTCTTCTCTTTATTACTGTTCTGAGGTACTGAGGCCTCTCACGGTGTCGCCCCCTCCACGGTCTTTCCTTCCCATGGGTATCGGGGGGTGGCACCGTCGATGCCTTAACCTTGGCGACGCCTACACCAGGCGACACCTCATCTTGGCGACGCCTCACCTAGGCGACGCCTACAACTGGCGATGCCTCACCTTGGCGACGCCTTCAGCGGTTTAGGGTTTAGGGTTTAACCTGTTGACTTTCTTCCCTTGGGCCCCCTTGAGGGGTCTTAACATATGTTGACTTTGACTTTGGTCAAAGCCCGGGGATGGGACGGTACAGTATATACTACTACAACCTTTTAATTCTTCTGCACACCCAATCCCCTATAACTAACCTTCTGGAATAACCAAAGGATCGCCTCGTACCAAAGCATCTTTCAATATCCTTGAATCGGAGGCAGTTCCTTCCCAACCGGCTAAGACATATGTGAACTTCATGTCAAAGTCACAGGGTGCAAATATGTTTTGGGTTGGCCAATCTTTTCTCCCTCGAAAACGAGGCGCATCAGCACATGCAACCTTAGCACGTACATGACTCCCATCTATGGCCCCTAAACAATCCCAATGTAAACAAAAATTCATAACTTTAATTAAACACAAACTAAAGAAGACATTACACATGATTTCAAGTAATGTTATTATCAACAAACCTTAAAGTAGGGGAAAAATCGACTGTTGTTAAGGATTTGTGGTTCTACAACCGTTCCATTTGGTTGAATTAAGAATTCCCCCTCCAACCTTAAAATTGCACTAAAAACATTATGAAAGTGACGGGAAAATGTTTCTCCAGACCGATGGAAAAAGAATGACACACTTCGATTCTTCACATTATGTCCAATAATGTGCAGAAATTTCGCTACTTGTTCTTCCACGGTTGATCGATATGCATTTTTAACAAGTCCAATTCCTCGTATCCGTTCACATAATTTAATCAAAGCTTCTGGTCCCATGCGAATAATGTGACGAGATTCTTCAGTGTGAACCAAGTACTCCATCAATTCTTGTCTGCGGCGCTCTTTTTGTGGTTGGGACTCACTGATACAGTTGCTTGTAGTAGACACCGTGCGTAACAATTTCAATCCAAAAGCAATCATACAAAGAATCATGACTGATGCACCTTGATTATTTTTTTTTATTTGTTCTTCAATTTGTGAAATTAAATTCATGTTCGCCGCAACAAGATCTTCATAAATTTCAACTGTTTCCTCAAAGTGTATCATCTCCGCCTCGTCATAATTTCTTTCCGAATTCATACCGAACGCGATTACCGTATCGGTGTGAAAGTACACCAATACAGTTACCCTAAAACGTACTTTTAATTAATTTTAATAAAAAAATTATTATAAATTACTATATCATTCAATAACATAATTTAATAAAAAAAAAATATAAACAAACAAAATAATTTATGTACAATCTAAACAAATATTAACTAAAGGTTATCAAATTTTATTTGGATTCTGTAAAAATATTATTTACAAATAAAATATTATTTCTTATAACAATTTAATTTTTAAACACTAATAACTATCTACAATTATTATTATAAATTCAAATTTCTTCTGTAAATTTTTTCTGACTATTTAAATTACTATAACATTTTTTTATAACATTTAATTCTAACACCAATAATTTATGTGAAATACAAATTAAAAAAAATTAAGTCAAAATCATATTTCTACTCAAAACTTTTACTTTTTTTTTAATTACTACAACATTTTTATAATGTTTTTAATTATAACATTAATAAATTATGTTAAATCTAAAAAATAAAAACCTAATAAAAATACTTTTTAAATCTTGAATTCCTTTCTGTCTAAATTAATTTTTTTAAATCTTTTTTATAAACAATTCATTTTTAAATAAATAATTACTTTCTACATTTATTATTAAAATATCAATTAAAAATACCACTTTTAAAATATCAATTACTTTTTAAAAAACCTACAAATTACAAATTTCTATTTCCAATTGTAAAAATATTAATTTTATTTGATTTAATTATAACATTAATAATTTATGTTTAATATAATCAAAAACTTAAACTTTACAAATTTCTGTTTCCATTCGGTAAATCATTCATTTCATACAAATAAATATTTTTCTTAAATGTTAAAAAAATAATAACTATCTACAAAAATTAAAACAATAAATCAAATAAAGGAATTAATTTACTAACTCCTTAACATAATTAACTAAACTAAAGTCTAAAGAAATAATATTACAACCAACATTCATTTACTAACTCCTTAAAATAATTAACTAAACTAAAGTCTAAACAAATTATATTACAACCAACATTAATTTACTAACTCCTTAACATAATTAACTAAACTAAATTCTAAAAAAATTATATTACAAAATCATAATCATCCAAACATAAATATAAAACAGAAATTAAAAAAAAAATAACTTTACATAAAAAATTTAAAAACCTGAAGATAAGCACTCAATAACAGCACAATAGGGATGACTGATAGGATGAAGAACACACCACGAGTGCCTGAAAACCACATAAAACAAATTAAGAAACACAGAATTTCACAAAATTTATAACATAATCGATTATCCCATCAGTTATATACACAGGATAATCGATTATCCACGTATAATCGATTATGTTAGTAGGCAAAAAACAAGCATAATTGATTATGACAATACATAATCGATTAAGACCCTTTTTCCACACTTCAGATAATCGATTATGGGTTGAAATTTTTACAGATAATCGGTTAGTGCCTTTACTTAATCGATTATCTACACCATAATCGATTATGTGACCAGTGCTAGTTCAACCATAATCGATTAAGCACCATTCAAAGACATGCTCTCACCTCAGATGAACCCAGCGATGAACCCAACATGTCAGATGAACAACCTATACGTAACTCAAGCCCCTACCACACACTATGATGGCTTACGAATCTCTCCAACCACACTACACTACACACTCTAATGGCTTCGCTTTCTTTGCTTATCTGTGAATGGAGGAACCAGCTTCATGCATCGTTTTATATAGCATTTAACCAGCTTCATTCCACACCTACCTCACCCATTGCATTCACTCAGCTTTCACACTTTCACACGGTCAAACGATTCCTGAGCCAAGTCAGGAATCTGATGCTTTCATGTGGCATGCATGCAGGGGCTCTGTTCAGCACAAAAGCAAGGGCACCAACGTAACTTCCTATGAATGACGTGGCACTCGCTCTCCTCAGCTCAACTTTCTCTTCATCTCAAGGGAGAACCGAAATTCACTCCCCTTTCTCCAACATGGATCCAAATGGAGTGGTGTTGTGACTTCCGTCGTCGACAACAGTACCACGCCTGGAAGCAAACAAGCCCTTAATCCAAACACTCTAACTTTCTTTACACTTTCTATTCAAATCATCTCAAATGCACTCCCTCATTTCCACTCCCTAATCCAATCAAAGTAACTTCCTCCCTCTTTCCAAATCGATTGACCCAAACATCATTGGTATTGGTATGTACCAAAGACAACTCTAAAAGAAGCACGTTTATTTACACACCAATTTGGTGTTAGGTCCTTCCTTTGGGGTATATACCAGCTGGTTGTTGGGTTTTTTATTTTTTATTTTTTGGGGTTTTTTAGGGTTTTTTTTAATACAATAATTATAATTTTTTTTAGAAGAATTGGAACATTCTTAAATTTTTTTTTTCTGATAAAAGAAATTTACACACCAAAAAAATCTTAATTCTGATTTACTTATACTTATAGACACATGAATTTTATTTTTCTTCTAATAAAATTACATTATGGTTTTTATCTTTTATTTTATGGTTGATTATTAAGTTTTTTTACATTAACTTATAGTTTTGTTGTATTTATGCATATTGTACAAACTATACTCATCAGGTTTTAACTAGAACCGAGCGTATAAATATTTTTACGCTGTTATGTAATCATTGATTTTTCATGCACATTCTACATTGCCATTCAACTTTTTCAATTCATTTTCATGCATATCTATGGCAATTTCTTATTAGCAGACATTGTAACCATTTTATACTGAAGCTATCAAAATTAAAACCAATTCGTTAATAATTATTGTTAATTACAACTTAATTATCATTTTTGTATCACAATTTATTTTGAATTTGATTAATTATTTTGTGAGATTATAACAACTACAATTTGTAAATGGTTTGAAATTAAAAAACTTACTGATTTATTAAATATTTTTGTTTAAAATATTTTAATCTGTGTACACAAACTACTACAATTTTTTTAAACAATTTAAAACAACATTAAAGAAGTTTAACCCATTATATTTTGGAAACCAATTTTTTCAAATAGCTCTTACACTCATCTACTTTTAGACTCTTAAATTCAATTTTATACATTTTTAAGTTTCTAATACATCTTTATAATTTATTCACATCTCATCTTCAAATAATTATGCCTCCTCAAATGGACTAAACAAAACCCTAAGCTATATTAAAACCTACACTAACCAATTATACAAGTATTTCAAAACAAAAAATTTAACTATCAAAAGGATATTAAATCAATTTTTCAATAACTTATTATTGTAACCCTATATTTTCCCACATCTAATAACGATAACTCATTCATACAATGTTTCAAAATATATCCCTCTTCATAGAAATTTTAAGGAAATACACGATCATCACAAATTAAGGAAATCAATTACAAAACAAAACAAATGGTAAGTTAACTATTTTTAAAACTTCTAATATAAATATAACATTAAATATTCACATAAATCCATCAATTATCATGCATTTCCACATAATCATCAAGTGTCTATCAAAATTCACAATTGATCTTTCTCATGTTAGACTTCTACTGACTCACAACACATACTTGACTCTACTTCCGGAAGACTCGTGTATTGAAATTAGAATCCAGAGACTTGCACCTGTCATACTACTCGGTGTGAAATCCACACAGTCATGCGCATAATCATCTCAATATCTCATCATCTCATATGATATGCTTTTGATCTTCTCTGGTAAGTTCTTCCAAACCTTAGACTCAACAAAATGAACCTCCTTTGACTCTCACCAACTGAATAACTTTATCTATGTGATTCCATTATACCAGTAGAGTCAGAATCGTCTCATTCACAGGACACTCACAAATCAATACACTGTAATAACAATCTCAACAAATATTTCCTTTCCTGTCTTAATCACACTTTCACCTCATTACATATATCATTTAACACATTAATGCACCATTCAATCACATCATATTTTAAACTTTCTAAATCATCCAAACATATATCAAAATTCACTTAAACATATAACTAAGTTCATTTAATCATACTTTTAAATAAAATGTATAATTTCTACTTAAAAACAATAAGCAATCATACACTAGGCTTTCTAAAGCAAAAATAAAAATTTTAAGTTTTTTTTTAGAAAAAAATTTGGCTTAAGCGAAAATTTTTAGTTTGAGCGAAAATAGACTTGTAGGTAACCCAAAAAATTTGGCTTAAGCGAAAATCTTTAGTTTGAATGAAAATTAACCAACGATCACTCCAAAGTTTTCCCCATTTTTGCTTGAAAGAAATCTCATCTCGTTTGACCAAAAATGGACCAGAAAGTACCTCAAAATTTAATTTGCTTGAACGAGATCCTATCTTATTTGAGAAAAAATTGACCCGAGAATACTTAATATCTTATCAAATATACTAAACCAAAGTTACAAAGTCCCTGCTAGAATTACTCTAAATCAACATCAAACAACCAATACTCAACGACATTATCCTTTAAGTGATTCATCAAACTATTTAAATACATCCATTTACTTATTAAAATAAAAAAACAATATGATGTTATAACATCTACCATATATAAAATTTCACATTTTATTTCAAACAATATGGCGCTGTAAAGAGAAAGTACCTAAGAACTTTGATTAGTAAGGAGCAGACGGATATGGTGTGTATTTAAGAGACAAAATGTTCGATGTTTAGCAGAGAGAATGTTCTTACGTTGTGGGGCTCTAATGATATAAAATGGGTTGAGAACGGTGCAATTAATAACGTCAGGGGGATTATTACGATTTGGAGGAAAAAATGTTTTCAGATGTCGAGGTTCTGTAATGGTAGAAACTATTTTATCATCAAAGGGATTTGGAAGCTTGGGACGAAGGTCCCGGTCACAATAGTAATTGTTTATTGTTCTGGGTCTTTACGGGAGAAGAAGGAGGTTTGGGAGGAGATCAGTAACTTTAGGGTGTTACAAGTGACTAAGGCTTGGTGCGTAGTGGGCGACTTTAATTCTATCAGAAGAAGGGAGGAGAGGAAAAATTTGTTATCTGTATCTGATTACGGTAGTGAAATTGTTGGCTTTAATAACTTTATTGAGAAAGAAGAATTGGATGATATTCTGATGATTGATAGGAAGTTTACGTGGTATAAACCAAATGATTTAGTGAGGAGCAGGATCGACAGGGATCTCGTGTCAAAGGAATGGGTTGAAGTATGGTCGCATAGTAAACAACATGTGTTAAGTAAATCGGTGTCTGATCATTGTGCGATCATCGTTAAAAGTGAGAATGTTGATTGGGACCCAAAACCGTTTAGGAGTCTGGATGTTTGGCAGAGTGACAGCAGATTTAAGGAGTTTTTGAAAGAAAGTTGGCCCAAGTATGAGGTACAAGGTGGAGGGATATATATCTTCAAAGAAAAACTGAAGAAACTCAAGTTGATCTAAAAGTTTGGAATAGGGAGGTTTTTAGGGACGTGATTAAGGAGGGGGATGGGTTGCTAAAAAGGATCAGAGAGTTGGACGCAAGAGATGATGATCTGGATCTTAATGCGCAGGAGAGGGAGGAAAGAAAATCTTTACTAGCTGACCTAAACAAAAATTTATTTAAGCAAGAGGCAGTGGCGAAGCTGAAAGCAAGGCTAAAATGGTTGAAGCAAGGTGATCTTAATACAAAATTCTTTTATTCTTCTATTAAATGGAGGAGAGCTAAGAATGAATTACATGGGGTTTTCGAGAACGGTCGGTGGAGTGAGGATAAGGATGTAGTTAAGGATAAGGTCAGAGAATTTTTTGAAGCTAGGTTTGTTGGGAATGAAGAGTTGTCGGTCAGGTTGGATAATGTTCGTTTTAATTCCATCTCCGAGGAGGATAATCAGATGTTGGTTGGAGCTTTTTCTGTAGAGGAAATTAAGGAAGCGGTGTGGAGTTGTGATAGTTCGAAGAGCCCTGATCCTGACGGCTTTAATATGGATTTTATAAAGTTTAGTTGGGAACTCATTAAAGCGGATATTATGGTAGCAGTAAAGGATTTCAAATCCTTCGGAAAATGGCCTCGGGGTTCAAATGCGTCTTTTCTATGCTTGATCCCAAAAACTGAAAATCCTCTACAGCTTGGGGAGTTTAGACCTATTTCTTTGGTCAGATGTTTGTACAAAATTATTTCAAAGGCTCTGTCGTTGCGGTTAAAAAAGGTGATTAGTAAAGTCATTGATGTTAGACAGTCTGCTTTTCTGCTGGGAGGGGATTGTTGGATAGTGTGTTAGTTGCCAACGAAGTCTTGGAAGAGATGAAGAGAAGGAAGAAAAGTTGTGTTGTTTTTAAAGCCGATTTTGAAAAGGTGTACGACTCAATAAGATGGGAGTTCTTTTATTACATGTTAGAAAGGGTTGGCTTCTGTGGCAAATGGATTGGTTGGATTAAAGGGTGCTTGGAGTCCGCTTCGGTGTCTGTGCTAGTGAATGGTAGTCCGTCTAAGGAGTTCTTCCCAAAAAAAGGACTTCGTCAAGGCGATCCGTTAGCTCCTTTTTTGTTCCTTATTGCGGCGGAAGGATTGACAGGTGTGTTTAGAATGGTAACGAAGAGAAAGTTGATAGATAGTCTGGAGGTTGGGGGAGAGAAGGTGAAGGTAAACATGTTGCAGTATGCTGATGATACTATTTTCTTCTGTGCAGCTAATGTTAAAAGTATTTTCAATATAAAGGCGGCTTTGAATTGCTTTGAACTCGCGTCTGGGTTAAGGTGAATTTTATGAAGAGCAAGGTAGGTGGTTTAGAGGTAGAGCAAATAATGATTCAGCGGTTTGCGACAATTCTTAATTATGAAGTGATGGTTTTTCCTTTTGTTTATCTGGGTTTGCCGATTGGAGGGAGTCATAAGAAAAGGGAGTTTTGGGCTAAGGTGGTTGATAGAATGAAGAGAAGACTGAGTAGATGGAAAGGTAGGTTGTTGTCTTTGGCAGGGATTTTCCTGATTAAGTCGGTGCTCTCATCTATTCCATTATTTTATCTATCTCTTTTTAAAATTCTTGCTGGGGTGGCAAACGAGATAGTGAGTATTCAAATAAATTTCCTGTGGGGGTGGGGTTCTGATGGAAGAAAGGTAGTGTGAGTTTCTTGGAAAAAGGTGTGTGAAGCTTGAGAGGATGACGGGCTTAGTGTCATTGATTTAAGGATTTTTAATATGGCTTTACTTGGTAAATGGATTTGACGGTTGGGGTTGGATAAGGGCGATCTGTGGAAGGAGGTAATTGATTCCAAGTACGGGGGTTGGAGAAGCTTGAGAGAGGGTAGGGGAGGTAGTAAGGATTCTCTGTGGTGGAAAGATTTAAGGGAGGTTCAAAATTTAGAAAGGTGGGGTCGGAATTTTGAAGAAGCCTTAGTTTGGAAGGTGGGTAATGGGAAGGAAGTTCGGTTCTAGGAAGACAATTGGGTGGGTAGGGAGCGTTGAAAAGTGTTTTTTCGAGGTTGTTTTCATTAAGTGTCTCAAAAGCATCTACGGTAGCAGAATAGGGTTTTGGAACAACAATCTCCAGGTTTGGAATTTTGGTTGGAGAATGAATATTTTTGAGTGGGAAAAGAATTTAGTGTATCTTCTGTCTCAGGAAATTCAGGGAGTGAGCTTGAGGTCGGGGAAGGAAGATAGTTGGGAGTGGAAGGAAGGGGAGAAGGAAGGGTATACGGTTAAATGGGTATCTTCGTCTTCGGGGGGGTCGAGTTGGGGAGAGAAACAAGGAGTTTATGAAGTTCTGGAAGTGTAGAGTTGTACCTGCGGCACAAGTTACTGTTTGGAGGGTGTTGGAAGATAAGTTGGCTACCAAGGTTAATTTGGAAAAATGCGGGATCAGGGTTGTAAGTTCAGTGTGCATTTTCTGCGGGTCGGAGGAGGATTCTTGTTCACATCTATTCTTTGAGTGTAGATTTGTGTGGCTTTTGTGGAACCTTTGTTGTGCATGGTTGGGAGTGCAAAGCACGTTCCATATTCCTCTGTTAAATTTTTCCCAGTTTAGGATTTGTAATGCGTCCGCTTCGGTAAATGAGATTTGGGGGGCGATTTGGATCGCAATTGTCAACGAGATTTGAAAGCATATAAACAAAGTAATATTTAATGGGTGTGTAAAAGATGTTTTGGAAGTGTTTGCCTTGGTGCAACTGAAGGCTTGGTCTTGGGTTACCTCCAAGTTGCAGGATGCATTTCTCTGCTTGGTGTATTGACCCTTTGACCTGTATGGAGATGATGTCATGAGTTTTTGCTGGGAGTAAGAGGGAGTGTTGTAGGCTTTTCTTGTTGGTTTATAAGAAGTGGTTTTTAGGTGTTGGTGGGGATGAGTCATGAGGAATAGGTTAATGGTTGTGTTCTTTGTATATGGGTTGAACCATCCCTTAAGTGGCTCACATTTATTCATTGTTTATTGCTGATAAAAAAAATGCATTACTCAAACAATCAATCCTGCAAAAAATATTTTGAAACTGGTGACCACGTCACCTCCACATCCAGATATTCTAGCCTAGGATTCTATTGAAAATTTAAACTAACTTCCCTTACGTAAGCTTGAGTAGATACTCACTAAGAGCTCCAAATCTACCAAAAAGCTTAAAGATAACTTAACCTGCACCACAAAGTTATGATAAAAAATCTAACTATATCACTTAGGACCTTGAGCTAACAAAGATTAGACGTGATGCTAAAAGGGTCACATGCAAAGCCTATGCAAAGACAAACCTAACAAGTTCAAAATTTGACTCAAAGAGAAGAGTAAAAATGAGCTTACTCTGTTAAAGATTCTGATTGGCCAATATTGTAGTATTCACTGTCAGGAGTTTGATGGCAGACTCCGATCGTCAAACTGATGAGCGGGGAGATCAAAATCTTAGAGAAGAAGTAAAGGAAAGAAAAAAAAGAGTTTTTAAAGATATGTTGTTTCTTTTAAGATGAAAGTTGAATAATTGAATGTCTATTTATATGTTATTTTAACTTTAATAATAAAATATTCTTATGTCATTTTAATTTTATCATTTTTATTTTAAGATTATTTTTTTTGGTCCTTACAATTATAAATTTTTTTATTGAAAATAAATTATTTTCATTGATGAAATTAATTATCTTTATTTGAGGATAGTTTGTAGACCAAATAAAACAATTTTAGAATGGTAAGAAACTTTAATATACATCAGCATTCAAAAAGCTAAGAAAATAAACTTAGGAATATATCACCGAAACAACTAAAATACTAATAAGAAGTTGAATCAATTGCCTTAGTACCTTTTTATGTCCTTGCATCTCAGAATCTTTAAAATATTTACAAGTAGAACTAGGACAAAAAAAAACATAGAGAGATTTTAAGGAAAAAAAAAAGAATTTACTCTAAATATAAATTTTGATTGGTCACAATTAATCTTAAAACGTTTTTAGTGTAAATTTTTAACATTAATCTTAAATATAACATATATCTTTTTACAAAATCTAACACTAAAAAGAAAGAGAATCTCCACCATAAAAAGAAATATTCCATAAAACACAAGATATTTAAAATGATAAAAAAAATCTCTCCAACTAAAAAACTTTATTGTGGGTCTTATAAAATGTTACTTTAAGATCGCAAAATAAATTTTATCGTTAGAGTAAAAATTGAATAAAATATGGTGAAATCTCGTATCTTTCTACCTTATGGTGTTAGAGATTTTATCATCACAAACATAATTAATTGTATTAGTTACTGTACTAAAAAAATAAAAAATATTATAAAAAATCATAAAATACAACTAGTTTATATATGTGTGTATATATATTATTAATTTTTTAATATTTTTATTTAAATAATTATTATAATAATTAATTTTTTAAGTACATATTTGTTGTTACAGTAAAAAATGAACACACATGGCATCGTGTGTTTGGACTCGTATATATAATTTATCTCAGGCAACACTATTTTAATTACACAATGACTTTTAAAATTAAAATACTTAGAAATTTTGTAATAATTTTTTCAAAACAATTTTTGTTTAACTAATATTGCAGAAGGAATTATATTCTTAATGTTTTAAAATTAGGATTTATTTTAATTTCTTTTGGCAACTCACCATTTCATAAGTTCATTTATCAATTTATTCCTTTCATATCTATTAGCATTTAGCATAGCTTTTTATCCACGGTGGATGGAAGACTTTTTTTTATAATAATCATTAGATATTTTTATAAATTAAAATTATTTTACATATTAAGTTATGCTTAAGTAAATTTTAATTTATAAATAAATAAATATTATTTCCTTCTTACTTATTTTGAAAAGTTATTAAAAAAAGCTCATCTAAACATGTTTTATTCCACCTTGTAAAATTCCTTCTTTAAATTTTGTACTTATGCCCTGCACTTTAAGCCTTCCACAAAGAAGATAAATCTCTAGAAAAGGATAATAAGCCGTCCATCTCATATTTCTTTATCTCAAATCTCAAACAAAGAATCATTTAACTTTCTATTTTTTTAATTTTAACCAACATTTGCAGAAAGATATCTTCTTTCCAGAAAGTCCTAACTGCTCAGTCTTGTTCTATACTCCTCTTCTTTACAGAAATATTTCTTCGTCAAACCTTTTTTCATTTAGCATTCAGTTTTGTTTTTTACTTCTCATTTTCTCTCTATGAGATAAAAGGGTATTTCTGTGGATGTTACTTTGAACTGTATAGTGAAAATCACTGTGAATATTGTTCAATCTCTACTAAGGGATTTGCAGAGACTCAAATACACATCCATCTTACAAAAATCAAATTTGAACACCTTGTATACTATTCAACATCTAGTGATCAATAAATAAGTACAAAAATATATGTATAATAGATGATATAACTTGATAGTAAGGAGATAAGAGAGAATTGATCAAGAGTGTTCGATTATCATTGCTTTTAATCTTAATTTCCAAGACATAAGAGGCTATGTCAGTGACTAGATTCAATGGTATCATTGGATCACCAGAGAAACAACCTTACTTTTATGCCAGGGTTGCAAATAAAGCATATTAATCTTAGAAGCAGAATCAGAAAATGATTTAGCAGTGTTCATATGTAGTACTTGGCAATACCTTTTAAGGGCAATGCATGCATAAATGTTCTCTGACTTTTGTAAAAATTTACAAACTCTGAATTGACTGAAAGGCTTGTATACTTTGGGAGAGTAAAGATTCTGGTATTCATGAGCACAAGCTTTATCCTCATCAAACAGTACCCTTCAAAGCTACCCTTTTAGTGCTTATAACTAAATTATGCAATGTCCCTTGTGTGAATGCCATGGTATCAAATCCCACAAGATGGGAATCTCTGGCCTTTAAGTAACCTTTGTTCCAAGCAATTCTGTTTTTTATTCTTTTCAATATTTTTTGCATAACATAAAAAATTTAACTCCAAACATAAAAATCTGTTGTGTGAATTGTGTTTCTCATCAACCCAAACAATAATGGCAGTCACACATGCTGACCTTGAACCAAGGAGAAGAAAAACAGATTTGAGTAGCAAAACAGGTGTCTTTCTCATGGCTCTCACAATACTATTGGGGCTATTCTGCTTCATTCTGTGTCTCATAGCAGAAGCCACACGTTCGAAGGTACTGGTTTTGTTAATAACATGTTTGAAAATTACGTATCTGTCAGATATCCCAGAGACAATAAAAAGAAATGAGCATTGTTTGTAATCTTGTGGAGTTGATATGGCAGGTGATGTGGATGAGCACAGATGAAAATGGAAAGGGAAGTAAATCAGAATGTGTTTACAGTGGTAGTGGGAAAATGCCATTGCTATGCGCTTCTTTTGCTTTCATTGGACTAGCATTTGCCATCTTGGTTGAGCACAGTTACATGTTGATAGCAGTTAGTAATTCATCTCCTGCTTTACTCGCCTTGGATCCCGAATCTGCTTCTGCAAAGTCATTAACATGGCAAGCTGGGTTCTTCTTCGTTACAACTTGGTAAGAAAAAAGTCGCAACTTGTTACTTTTCCACCTATTAGACAACAAATAGTTCCTTATTTCAATTCATGGTCCTATGGTACCACCACATATTTATAGTCTTGACCAATTTCTACAACTCGTTCTTGCAAATTGAAAAAACTGTAATCATGATTAATGATTTCTGTCTTTTTTCAGTATAATTTATCTGTTTTCTGAAATTAAATGGAAAGTTCACTGATATTAATCCACATAAATTTATGCTGTGAAGATTGAGCCAACAATATGAATATTCGTTTGGCCATGTTTTGTAGGATTTGCTTTGCAGTTGGGGAGATTCTGTTGTTAGCAGGAGTGAGTGTAGAGTCAGGGCATCTGAAGAATTGGTGGAAGCCTAAACCCAGTTGCCTTAGTATTAGAGAAGGGTTGTTCTGTGCTGCAGGGGTGTTTGCTTTAACCACGGTTTTCCTAGCTTCTGCTTTATACCTAACAGCACTTCGTGCACTAAGAATATCACAGGAGCAAGAAAATGTTCGAAGAGAGGTACTTCTGACCTCTGTTCTTCATACTTCTCCACCAAGAGGATCTCAACCACAAATCACAACTGTTACTAGGGAGAACCCCACAACAAGAGAGACCCCATTATCTGTATTTCCATCTCCTTTCAATAAAAGCTACATCTTTGTGTGAAACTTGTGGGAAAGTATAATTTTTTAGCCTCTGGAGATGCAAAGTAAAGTTGGGAAGTGCAGAAAAAAGCCTTTATACACAGTTAGTTCTAGGAAGAACTCTTCAAATTTGATTCGTTATGTAATGTTTGAGAAAATTTTCATATTTCAACAATCAAAATACAACTTTTGTCTGATCAAGTTGACATATTCATACATGAAAACGGACTTATATGTGCAGCATTTGAAACGCGGAAAAATGGTGTGGACCAAAAAGAAAAATTAGATTACAAGTTTTAGTAACCATGAAAAAAAAAATTAGAAGTTTCTGTTGTTTGGACATTTAATCTTTCTTTGACAATATCATGTTGGGAAATTCTTTACATGAAAAAAATTAACAGTAAGAGATAACATGTTTGGTATAGAAGCAAGTGGAAAATAACATAAAACTAATCAAATGTTTAGCAAAGAGCATATATCCGTACACACATTACAATTCAGCATACATAATTTTCAACGGAAAGCTGAAAACTAATATGTGAACTCAATGAATAGAAATATTTTTAATAAATTTAGTTATCACGTTAGTTGATAAATGCAAAAATAAGATTAAAAATATATGTTAGATTATTTGTATATTTGTATATAAATTTCACTTTTATTTTACTAATAAAATATTTTCGTGTAGTTAAAATTTTAACTTTTTTTGTTAATTTTAAAATCTTATAAAATTTAAAATAAATTTTTTCTAACGATTTGACTCTTTTACCGCGCGCGGCATCGTTAAAATAAATAGCATAATATTAAATAAGGGATAAGTGAGACATTTTATTTTAGAAGTGTGATGGAAATAAAATATAATATACGGTACAAACGATTATTTTAGGTAACGTTACTAAAATAAGTTAATTTATTTTGTGGATATTTTAGGTTTAACAAGTTTTATCAGATGAAAAAGATAACATCTTAGTTGATTTAACTGTCGATTTGTGTTTTGACTGTTTGAATATTTTTTCTTAAATTACTGGAGTCTTCAAGTGTGTTCTACTTTCTTTTTTATCATAGAACTAATACGTTGACCAGTGCATTGGGAGTTTTTCAATATTTTATATATAAATATTAATATTAAAATTAATAATTTTATTTATATATATATATATATAAAAATTATAAAGTTGATCAAATGAAATTAAATATAGTGCAAGTTTACATTTTTTTTTATATTAATGGATTTAATATAACATAACATAAATAAGTAAAAATTAATAAATAATTTTTTGTCATAATAATTACATTACAATACAATAATTTGAACAAATATATTGTATAAACAATTATCTAATATTATGTTCACATAACGTATTTACAGTGAAAATGAAGTCCTCTTCACCAACCTCATGCTATCTCTCAGAAAAATTATTGCAATTAAAAAAATAATTCATTATATTATACCAAGTACAATTATTGCAAAAAATTATCAGTAAATGTGTGTTTCTTCCATAAACATATTGTAGGAAAAATCATAATAAATTTTGAAGTCACCTTTTATCATATAAATTAAATTAAAATGTAATATAATACAAATAAAACATGATGAAATATAAATACAATGAAATACTATTTATATAAATAACTAAAGATCTTAAAAACCATACAACAATAATAAACATATATGCATCATCAGGTTTCTAGATAAAAACAGCAATCATTAATACTTTAATGACTAATTAATAATAAACAATATACAAAGAATAAAATGAATATAAGCATTCTATAATATTAACACAAAATATATAAAATAAAAAATATGATCAAAGATTTTTATGACTTTAATATACTGGCAATTGTTATAGCGTTAAACATATGTAATAATGTCAACCTATTATAAATATACCAGATAATGAAACAAAATTGTAATAATTTATATATTCATGTTGATTTTTCTCGGCAAATGTACTGAATCAAATGTAATATAGTGCTTTTTAAAGTACGAATGTCGAACCCATAGGGAACAATTCTAATTAATATGTTCTGTTATAAAACTCATTAAGTATAGAAAATAATTTTAAGAACATGTTCATAACCAAATTAAAGATTTCACAAGTAACTCAAGATTTAGGGTTTGATTCAACCAAAACCAAAACTAACTTCTCAAATATAGATAAAGATACTTGGGATTGAATTTCGTCTATCTCAATCATTTGTATTGTGAATAATACAATATATAATACTCAAAAGTACTTATTCTTGATGCTTAGTTTAAAGTCATTCGCCTTGATTCCTCACAGATGAAATTCACAAGATAATTTCTCAAATACTAATTCCTCATATATCTAACAAATCATCCAGCTTTATGAATAGAATTATGATGCAATTAATAACCTGGAATCTATTCACAGCATTACAAGTTATCAAGTATTTTCGTCAATTTCAGATCCTTAAAGGTACTTTCCAATTAAATGTAAGGATCAAAATCAAGACTCCATTGATCAGATAGAATCAAGCAATAAGCATGAAACGAAAATACCAAAAACAAGTAGAAAAGAGAATATTATATATATATATAATACATTTGATAAAAGTATATTACATTCAATCCCAAGTTAGAAAGCACTTAGGCACTCATGACAGCTCCTCCAATCTTCATTCTTGATTTGGATTGCATAAGAAGAGTTGATCTGAGCAAGTTCTTCTCCTAAGAACATAGGCTTTCTTTTCTTTCTCTCACTAGCTTCTCTCTAAAAATCACTTCTTGTTTCCACCGCTTCCTTTTGAGTTGTGTTTCAAAATTTATATAATGAACTTTAGCTCAAGTTAGCCAATTTAGCTTAAGCTAGATCTTTCAGTGCATTTCTAGCTTGAGCTAGCAATTCTAGCCTGAGTTAGATTAGTATTGCACCTTTAATCAAATCTGGACAGTTTTAGGTTGAGCTAAAAATTCTAGCATGGGCTAGATTAGTACTGCACCTTTAATCAACTCTAGACATATTTAGATTGAGCTAAATCCTCTAGCTTGAGCTAAATCCTCTTGTGATCCAATTAAGTTTTTGCTTTCTTTCTTTCAATGCCATCTTGAATACATTCTTTCAATTCTTCATATTCATCTGCAATTTACACAAAAATTGAGATTAAATTTCTTCATTTGTTTTTTGGTTCAAAATATATAATCAGATTCAATAATTCTCATATTAGGGTAATTTTCTTACATTAAGCAACAATTAAGTTCCAAAGTGTTCAATTTTCTCAATCATAAAAACTACACATTGACACTTATCAATTCATATTGCAAGAAATGCATGAACAAATAGAATATGAATACTACTAAACAGAAACATATAGTCAATATAATATAAACATAAAGAGTACCTAACTGTTCAGGTTTCCAAAAAAGTCCAAGCAGAAAAATAAATATGTCTGGGCTTTCTTAAGCACTGGTAACTATTATCCTAAGAGAATAATACAAGAAATTATCCAGGATAGCTTAAACTGTGAATAGAAGTAAGTAACAAAACCCTGATATGAGAAGAAGGATTTCTCGTATCACATTCAAAGATAATCTTGTCTCCTTCATGAAAAGAATTAAAACGACATAAATTCTTCCACCCTTTGCCAAGTTTAGTCCGTCTAGAAGGAAACTTCCCTTTCAACACCTTGCATTCCACATCCATTAGTAGACCATGCAGAGTAACCTTATTGAATCTCCCTTGTTGAATATATTGTGAAAATGGAGCAGGAAGATCCTACAACAATATCGAAATAATAAGTAAATAGAAATGAAGTAAAATATAATACAGGGCGTTTTTAAATAAATGAATGGTATACTAACCAAATAACTGAGTTTGATACTTAATCGAGACAACTTTATGGAAAAATGGTCAAAGGGACCAATGCTTAAGGGTTCCTTCCCTTCAATTTCGTCCAAATAACGATTTACTCCACTCTCAGGGACATCATCCATATAAACAGTTATATGGAAAGCGTTGTGACCCACATAACTGAATAAAATGTAGTTATCATCTGTGAAACCATAAAAATCAAACAAATTAAACCATCCACTCAATATTTTCGGCGACAATAAATTTTCGTTATACTGCACTATATGGACATTTCCTTCTGAATCTGCTAGGGTCTACTCCTGTCCAAGTTCTTTTTGAAATTCGATGGCGAAAGCCCGATCTACATAACCAAGCTATTGATTTTCAAATAAAGAAAAAAAAAGTCAGGAAATGAAGAAAATGTTTAAAATAAGAAATTTTAGAAAAAAAGATAAATATACATACTTCACCATGGCTGTTCATGCACCAAAAGACTCCTCTTGTTTGAAGTCTAATGATTTCTTTAGCACTAGGAACCATTAAATGAGTAATGGAGAAAACACCAAGTAAGTAGGAGAGAAAGTGAATAATAAAGAAAGTGAATAATAGAGAAAGCATCAGAAAGAAAGTAGTAGAGCACCAGAAAGAAAGTAGTAGAGGAGAAGATTTTATAGAAGATTTAAGTAGAAAAGAAGGCGGTTGTGAATAATAAAAAACACCACAATGTTATGACCTTTGGTTTGTCCACAGTCTCTTTCATTTCAAGTACAACATTAATTAATATTAATATAATAATATTAAAAAATAACAATTAAACTGAATTATAACATCCTTACTTCAATATAATAATACATAATTATATAATATATATATATATAATATTATATATTATGTATATAAAATTTATAATATTTAATTATAATAAAAAATAGTTAAATTTAAATAATATTGAAATTGAATTAAATTTTAATTGTATAAAAAAATGATTTTCGGGAAGCAAAATTTAAATTTAAACTATTAATGTTTAATGTTGAAATGAAATGATTATCTATATCTACCAAATCTGATAGGGAAGAGGAATGAATATTTTGAAAACTGTGTAAGAAAAACTCCATTAGTCACGTGTATATGAAAAAATACAAAATCAAGTACGTCAGAGTGAATCTAAAAAAGTACAAATCAAGTAGGTCATAGTATCTGTAAACTTCTTAGTTGATTGCTATCATATATATGGAAAGCACGCATGTATCAATAAATATAACCTTTAAATATTTATTTATTTGTTTTTGTTTAATCAATTTGTTTTATTTAATAAATGTTTTGGAATAATGAATTTGTTCATTTTTCAGAAGTTTGATGATGAGAAATATAACATAAAAAAAATGAAATCACATAAAATGATAAAGAAGTCGACCAAGAAAAAAAATCATTATAGACAACATATAATTATTTTACATAAATAATAATAATAATAATCATGTAAATCCAAAGGTTAAAATTTAAATAATGTTTAAAAAAAATTAATTTTATTATGTAAAAAAATAAATTTGGAAATCCTAAAAGTTATTGACACTTTTAATATTGGGATGAAATGATTACCTGCTGCATTAACTCTGCATAGAAAGAGTAAAGTAAATTTCAAAAAAAGTGTATAAAGAAAATACAAAGGGCACACTCTATCTCAAAAAGAATAAAATAAATTATTGAGTTAATTATTCTTACACCTATTTAATGCAATCATATATCAATAAACAAAAACCTTGAAAATAAGAAATGATCTACCTTGTATCTTGTTGAGCATAATGTTGATATATACTCAACAAAGTAACTTATATAATACATTTAAGGTATAAGTTATAAGTTATAAAAACAGAGCATGATTAAATAACAAATAATTGTAAGACATAGCATGCAATTTGTCGTAACAATATTATATTCAATTTCCAACCATTTAAATAATAATTCGTTATTCAATTTAGTACATGTATTTGAAGAATAAGTATAACGTAATTGACATACCTGTAAAGTTTCTTGAGACAAAGAATGTTACATAAAATTTTCAAAAAAATAATTTATTATATTATTATATCAGTTATAAATAAAAAACTGATTAAACATAATATATATATATTGAAGTGTAACAAATTGTTTTAACTCCAATATTAAGCATACCTGAAACATTTTGTCCAATGATGAAACCAACACATTACACAAAGAAATATTAAAGAATAATTCCACTAATAAATCAAAATATGTTCTCAATAGAAATTAAATAATATGTACTGAGTAACGAATAGAAACTAAAATTTTCCAAATAGTGCTAATGAGACATTAAAATAAGTCAATTAGCTTAAAAAGTAAAACCGCTAAAAATTAAGAAAACACATTGCTATTACTAATAAAACAAAGTAAAACCACTAAAAATTAAGAAAACACATTGCTATTACTAATAAAACAAACTCTTAAAATGTACACAAAAATGATGACAATAAGAGAAAATAATTTTATGAAAATTCATGAATAATAGACTTTTAGGAAACAAAATAATTTTACATTTCTGTAACAATTGTTTGACAAATAGTTCTACAAATTAGTACATGTGATTTGAAGAATAAGTATAAGGTAATATACATACCTGTAAAGTTTCACTAGTACAAATATAAGAAAAGAGCACTCTTTATTTAATGCGGCTCAGCGCTTAAACGCAATCGTAAAAAACGCGGTGGCATTTTTGAAATTATGTTGATTTATAAATGCGGTTTTCCCTGATAGTCGCATTTGTAAATGTTTTTTTACCCTAACATTTGAAATGCGCCACAGTTTAAACAGTTTCTTTCTCTTCACCGCCTTTCCTTTTCACTGTTGCTGCTCCGTTCCAGGTCGCGTTTGCACTATTCCTGCTACGTTCACTCTGTTCTTCTCATCTTCATTCACATTTGGTAAGTTCTTCGACCTCGTTTTGTGCTGCACCGATTAATTTTTTTCGTTTTTCATCGCTTTGGTTTCTTACACAATACTGTTAGATTGACTTTGCTTTGGGTTCTTATTGGTTTTTTCTCTCCTTCGTAGCTTCATTGAGCGCCACCGGTTCCGCTGCCGCCGCCACCGCTTCCGCTCCTTCTTTACTCTTCACCAACGAAGGCTTCTCACACAAGGTTGGTGGTTTTTTAAATTTTTTTGATTTTTTTTAATGTTTTGAATTTGTTTATTTTTATGTATTATAATTTGTATTTTTTAATTTATATTATTCAGTATTTATTATAATTTGTACTTATATTATGTTAGTTTAGTTGTTAGTTTTGAATAGAATTATCATTGTTGTATTGAGTCCGAGGGTGTTCGACCCTCGGCAATAATACGTGCTGGTATTGAGTTCGGGGTGTTCGACCCTCAGCAAAAATGTTAGATAGAACCCTGATTCTGAATGACTATTGCAGAATATAATGGATCGAAATTGGATAAATTTTGTTCGTATAAGTGATGAGTACGAAAGAGGAGTAGAAGAATTTATACAATTTGCACAACGTAACGCGATTAATAGTGGTCATGATGGAGCAAAGATCAGGTGTCCGTGCGTTAACTGTTTGAATGGATGGATATTGGATGTTAATTTAATGAGGGAGCACCTGTTATGTGATGGGTTTCTTCGATCGTATATAACTTGGACATGGCATGGTGAATTATTAAATTTACCACGTGTTTCTGTAACTGAAGAATATGTGGGGTCCACCATGAATGAAGCAGTACACAGTGATGTAGCAAATGATCGATTGGAGGAAATGATTCGTGATGTAGGAGCTGAGTCTTTTGCAAAAGTGCATGGATATGGAAGTATGTCAAGCGATGCAGAGACTCCATTGTATCCTGGATCAACTAGCTTCACACGGTTGTCGGCGGTGTTAAGATTGATGAATTTGAAGGCAATAAATGGATGGACTGATAAAAGCTTCACATAATTGCTTCAGTTGTTGAAGGATATGCTTCCAGAGGGAAATACTCTACCTAATCGTAATTATGAGGCCAAAAAGATTCTTTGTCCAATGGGTATGGAGTATAAAAAGATACATGCATGTCCTAAAGATTGTATATTATACCGCAAAGAATTTAAATTGTTGAAAAGTTGTCGGAGGTGTGGGTTATCACGTTATAAGTTCAAACAAAAAGATGATGATACTATTGAAGATATAGAAAACCATTGACCCCCAATGAAGGTTATGTGGTATCCTCCCATCATTCCAAGGATGAAGCGTTTGTTTGCAAACCCAAACGATGCTAAAAATCTTATATGGCATGTAGATGAGAGGAAATGTGATGGCATGTACCGACATCCAGCTGATTCTATTCAGTGGAAGAAATTTGATGATGAGTTTCCAGAGTTTGGTAAAGAATCAAGAAATATCCGACTTCGTTTAGCTACAAACGGAATGAATCCATTTGGTAATGAGTACAAATCACAGTTCATGGCCTGTATTACTAGTTATTTACAACTTACCTCCTGGATTGTGCATGAAGCGAAAATACATGATGTTGTTTATGATGATATCCGGTCTGAAACAACCAGAGAATGATATTGATGTTTATCCAAGTCCCCTAATTGAAGATTTGAAGTTAATGTGGGACCGGGGTGTTGAAGTATTTGACGGATTTGCTAATGAAACTTTCAAGCTTCATGCCATGTTATTTTGCACCATCAATGACTTTCCAGCATATGGTAACTTATCAGGTTATAGTGTTAAGGGTCATAAAGCATGTCCAATATGCGAAGAAGACGCTGCTTCTCAACAATTGAAACATGGAAGGAAAACAGTATATCTTCGGCATCGGAGGTTTCTTAGAAGTCATCATCCTTACTGGAGGTTGAAAAAAGCCTTTAATGGACACCAAGAGGGTAGTGGTCCACCAACTCCATTAACCGGTGTTGAGGTTTAGGAAAAGGTAAATAACATGGACCACACCTTCGGTAAGAAAAAAAAAATTAATCTGTGACAAATATTTGGAAGAAGAAATCAATCTTCTTTGATCTTCCGTACTGGTCGAGGTTAGAAGTCAAACATTGTATAGATGTAATGCATGTTGAGAAGAATGTGTGTGATAGCTTAATTGGTACACTTCTTAACATTAACGGGAAGACGAAGGATGGTCTAAATGTTTGTTTAGATTTGATTGAGATGAACATACGCGGCGAGTTGGCACCCATAGAAATGGGTAAGCGTACATATTTGCCCCCAACCTGTTACACAATGTCAAAAGATGAAAAAAATAGTTTTTGTCAATGTCTAAAGGGTGTGCAAGTGCCACAAGGACATTCCTCAAATGTGAAGAGCCTAGTGTCAATGCAAGATTTGAAGTTAATTGGGTTGAAGTCTCATGATTGTCACATCTTGATGCAACAGTTGTTGTCGGTAGCTATCCGTGGGATCTTACCAAAAAATGTTAGACATACCATAACCCGTTTGTGCTCATTCTTCTCTTCCATCTGTTGTAAAGTCATTGATCCCTCAAAACTAGATGAACTTCAAAATGAAATTGTTGTTATCTTGTGTGAATTGGAGATGTTTTTTCCTCCGTCTTTTTTTGACATCATGGTTCATCTAGTGGTGCATCTGGTAAGAGAGGTTAGATTGTGTGGACCAGTGTACTTAAGATGGATGTATCCTGTTGAGTGGTATATGAAAATTTTGAAAGGTTATGTGAAAAATCATTATCGTCCAGAGGCTTCAATGATTGAAAGGTACATAGCTGAAGAAAGTATTGAATTTTTGTTCAGAGTACATGAAAAAAGCAAATCTAATAGGTGTTCCAGCTAATTCATGGCACCACAGGCGTTCTACAAGTAAATGTTTACGTGGTGTGAATATTGTAAGCAAATCTCGATCAGAAGTCTTGCAAGCACATTTGTACATATTGAATAACACAGATGAAGTTATACCTTACATAGAAGCTCATAAAGTCATTTTGAAGGCAAAGAACCCAAGACAAGCAAAGAAATGGGTCTTGATGGAACATAATAGAACTTTCATGCCTTGGTTTAAAGACGAGGTGCTCAAGAATTCAACGGCATCAGAGACCTTGACCTGGTTGGCTGCTGGATTGAAGTTTGATGTCATCTCATGTACAATGTACGAAGTGAATAATTGTATATTTTACACGAAGTCCATGGATGAAAAGAGTACAGTTCAAAATTCTGGTGTTACTCTTGAAGCCGAGTCAACGCAGTTTTCGACTTCGAAAGATACAAATCCAGTACTTGGATCAATGGCATACTATGGGTTTATAGAAGAGATATGGGAGGTTGACTACACTAAGTTTTTCGTTCCAATTTTCAAGTGTAAATGGGTTGACAATAAAAGTGGGGTTAAAATTGATGATTCAGGATTCACACTAGTGGACTTTCGAAAGATAGGGTATCGAGATGAGCCATTTATAATGGTTCAACAAGCATCTCAAGTTTTCTACGTGAAAGATCCTACGTCAGAACATTGGTATGTCGTTTTACACGGCAAAAAACAAGGGGAGGCCATAGATGATATTAAAAATGGTGACCCCCGTTCATTCACACCAATGATAATTAATAAAGATGACGATGTACTTGATGATGTACATGCAACCCGTAAAGACCACAGTGAAGGAATTTACATATGAACTTTCAAACCACATGCAACCTGTAATTTAGATTTAGAATTTTATGTATTATTTTTATAAGATTTTAATTTGATGCAGATTAACTAATGTTTGTTACCTAATTTTTTTAACAGAGACATGGATGACGATCAGACCCCACTCAGACCTCGATCCGGACGAGGCAGCAGAGGACCTACTAGATTGAAGCGTCTTGCATTGAGACGTGCTGCTGGTGAGAAGACACGTGTTGACATTGACGTCAACACTGGAGTGGCTTTTGCTCCTAAAGCAGATGAGTTTATGAGCTATCTTGGAGTTGTTTCTCGTGAGAGGCTCTCTATTCTGATTAATTCATGGGATGAGGTGTCAGAGGTCGACCGGAACATGATCTGGGAGGATGTTCTGGTAAGCTTTACATTTTGATATAATGCTTTTTAATATTCATTGATTAATTTTAATTTGCTGATGTTATTTTGCAGGCAAACTTTGAAATTCCTGATGTGGAACCGCTTCGATCAAAGATTATATCCAATATTGGACTAAAATTTTGTACCTTTAAGTCAAGACTGACTTCGAGATACGTTTTTGGCGACCTTAAAGATGAAAATCCATGTTTAAAGTACAAACATATTGATGAAGAGACATGGCGTCTTTTTAAAGAAAGCCGTCAAAATGAGGCTTGGATGGTAAGTGAAGTAACTTAACTTTTCTTGTTTATATAACATTAATAAGTTTATCTTATTTACTTCAGTTTGTTTATTTCAGTTATGGCAGGATCGTCGGAAGAAAGCTCAAGAGATAGCTTTGAAGAATGTTACCCCGCACGTTATGTCTCGTTCGGGGTATCGAAAACTTGAGCAAGCACTGATGGTGGAAAAGGAGCAATCTAAACAGGGGACGTTGTCTAAGAATGTGGAAACAGGGGTCACTTCTCCTCCATCACGACCTTTTTGCCATGTAAAATGGAAGAGGGCCCGAATTAAAAAGTCGGGTGCACCAAGTTCTGAGCAATCCGGGGTTATCATCAAAAAAATTGTAAGTTATTTTTGTTATTTTCATTTATTTTAAAGCATTAATTATATTAATGCCTTAAAATATGATTTTTGTGTACTCTTGTAGGATTCCTTGGAATCCGACGGTAAATTTGTTGTTGAAGGTCGTCACGATATCCTGGTTGAAGCAATTGGACGACCTGAGCATTGTGGTCGTGTTTGTGCAGCTGGACAAGGGGTCGGAATTAAACTATATTTTGGAGTTTCAGAACGACAGTCATCCTCCTCCTCCAAAGAGAACGAAACTCAAATGAAGACTAAGATACGTGAAGAATTAATGGAGGAGATGAGAAAGGAGACTGATTTGATGTGGCTAGAGATGACAAAGGAGAATGATCGAAAGCGACAAGAGTTTCTATCGCAACAACTTTGTGTTGAGCCAATTGAACCCCTTGTTAGTCCCACTCCCAAAAGCACAAAGGGGAGTTGTGCAAATCCTCCAACATCAGGGGATGATATCAATGGGCAGACGAAGGATTGTGAGCTACTGGTAGTGGGCGACAAACTTCATCGGGTGGTGGCCCTTGGAAAAGTCTATCAAGACGCCACCACCTTACATAACGTTCCTCTCTCCCCTAATGTGGCGAATGTAACATTTGAAAAAGTACGATTTCCTGATGCTCGTGTTCCACTACCTTCAGATGAGGTAACCACTGTGGTCGATGCATTTCAGACATTCGTTGCCTGGCCCAGAGACCTCATTCGATTTATGCCCGAACCTCATGTAATAATTTCATTTCATTATATTATTTTTTATTTATATTTATATATTACATATAAGTTAATACAAATGTTCTTTATCTTGTAGAAACTTTTTCGGCCACCAAGTACGAAGAAGAAGCATGAGGTTCCAATTGACAATCATATAGCTTCATTTGGTCTCATTGCTAGTCAGATTGGCAATGAACCTTTTCTAGTTCCGTGGGATGATACATTTATTCAAATAAACACTAAACTGCCACTGATGATGTACAACACAGATTTATCAGAATTTATATCTGGGAATCAGGAGCTCAATATAAGTATAATTCAATTTTTTATGATGTAAGTATCTTTACCTATTATTCAATTTACTTTATGTTAAATTATTATTGATTATGCTTTAACTAAAAACTTGTAGGTTTTTGCATAGAGTCTGTATCACTGAGGGGAAGGAAAATATGTATGGATTCTTAGATCCTGCATATACTAATCCCGTTGGACCAAAGTCATCTGAGACTCAAGCATACATCACTAACACCCTGGAAAAAGAGGGAAAACAAATTTATTTATGCCCTTATATTAATGAATAAGTTTAATTATATGTCATCAGTTATTACTATTTCATGTTTTAAATATTTACTAACTCTTTTCATGGATGATATAGGCATCATTGGCAGTTACTTGTCTTATCAATGGTTGATAAGACTGTTGTGTGGTTTTGTTCCCTACACAAGAAGATTCCCACAAAATTTAAGGATATCATTGATACGTAAGTACATTATAAACTTAACTTTGTATATGTTACTAATTAACCATCTACTAACGAGGTTTTTTGTATTAACCAGTTCATGGCGTGGATATAACATCCTAAAAGGTCGATCCAGTTCAAATAATTTGAACTACATAAGAATAAAGGTTTGTAATTTTTTTCTTTCTCTATTATCATTGTTTATCAATATACTAACATATTACTTTTTATTGAATTATAGTGTAATAAACAACCAGGAAGCTATGAGTGTGGCTATTACATTATGCAATGGATGATTACCATTATAAGACTAGGTGTTAAAACTGGTTGGAAAGAGGTAATAACAGGATATGTTAAATCATTTTTATAATTCTTGAACATATATATATCTAAAAACTAATTTATGTCAACTATATTTTGCAATGCAGTTATTCACGAACGAAACACCAATGAATTCGGAAGGCATTTCATATGTCAGAGATTCCTGGTCCACATATTTCATAAATTTTTATAACTCTACCATAGTTAATCAATAGTGTAGGTTTTATTATGTTTGATTACTATTGTAAATGTACATTTTGATTTGATTCTCAATATATCTCTATATTTTTGTATTTGTCTGACTGGGTTTGATCATTATGCAGGTTAATTTATATGGTTTAAGGACATTACAAATTGCACTTTAAAAAAAAACACTATTTACAAATACGGTTATTTACCAAAGCCGCATTTGTAAATCAAAAAACAAGATTTACAAATGCGGCTCTGGTGATAGCCGCATTCGTAAATCGCATTTACAAATCTGATTTACGAATGTGTGTTAATCAAATGCGGCTCTATAGCCGCATTTGTAAATGTAAAATAGCCGCATTTGATTAGCATTTATGCGCTAGTGTTTATTGAAACAAACAACTTACCTAAAATATTCAGGATAAAAAATTATTATATCAGTTATAAATAAATAAAAACTGTTTAAAATAACATAATAATAAAAATTTATATATATGATATATAAATGTATTGAAGTCTAAGAAATTGTTTTTGTTAGAAAAGATGGCTTTAAACTAGAGGGGGGTGAATGGTTTAAAGGGGTTTTCGCAAACTTTTCAAAGCTAGAATGAACTTATTTCAGAAACCAATTGATTTAGCAATTCAGTTAGCCAAAACAGCAAGCAAAATTGTAATACCAGGAAAAACAATCGGTTGTTTCTTCGAAACAATCGGTTGTTTATACCAGCAAACAACAAACAAACTGAATTTAAAGAGATAGGGATAGAGAGATTGTACACAGTTGTTTATACTGGTTCACTCAAAACTAGAGCTACATCCAGTCTTCTCAGAAACCCTGAGGATATCCACTAAGCAATCACCACTTGATCACTTACACCACAACCAAGAGAATGACCTTGAACACCTCAAGAAACACACTCTCCTTGGCCAACACGAAGATTGCTGATCTTGAACACCTCAAGAACACACAGCCAATCTCAGCAACACACACAAACGAATTGTTCATCAGTTTACAAAGAATACACTTGTTACAGATGAAAATATGAAATCAATACAAGCAGAATCCTATTCAGCACCTTGATCAATCTCTCAACTCTTTTGCAATCTCAGAACTCTTTGAAAAACTCTTAGATCAAAACTATGTTTCAAGATTCTTTTAAAACATTAAAACAGTTTTTCAGAATATATCTAAGAATATAGTTTGTTATCAAATCTTAACAAACTCTTAATTGTATTTAAAGTTGATTGGTCAAAGCATTTAATGACTGGAGTGTATTCTATTAAAGCATTTAAAGCTCAGTCAAAGAAAACAGTTTTTCTGTTATGGTTTTAAAACAAACAATCGATTGTTTCCTCGAATCAATCGGTTGTTTTGTTACTTAACAAAAACACCATTCAAAAACAGTTTTCAAACTTTCTCAAAACACCTATGTGTAAACAATCGGTTGTTTCGACAAAACAATCGGTTGTTTCAACTTAGTTTGAAAAACATTTTGCTTTGATAAAATTGAGATGTTAATTGCTTTGAGATTTAATCTAAGGGTTGATTACAACATTGAACTACCCCAGAACAAAGCTTAAACCAGCACAGCATCATCAAGCAAAGCAGAGGCTACATCATCCTTCAAAGGATTTGGATTCTTCAAAACATTGAACACCACTTGGTTCAACAGTTTTAACTCCAATATTAAGCATACCTGAAACATTGTGTCTTGTCGTGAAACCAAAATATTACACAAAGAAATTTTAAAGAGTAATTCTACAAATCATCAAAATATATTTTGAATAGAAATTAACTAATATGTAGAGAGTAACAAATAGACTCTAAAATTGTCCAAGTAGTGCTAATAATACATAAAATTTCATCATTAAAATTACTTTCTTTTCAATCAATCTTGATATTTGTCCTTAATGTCTTGAATGAGATATGATCATCCAATCCGTAGCCCTGAATAGAATTTCACTCCATAAATCAACAGTTTCCCATTGCCTTTCAAGAGCCTGATTTGACAATTTATTAACAATCCTGGGATATTAAGTACACAAATTGATACACGAAAATTGCAATAGTAAGAATAAATTATGTAAATTAATAATTTAAGTAAGCAATACATCATCAAGTGCTTCAAAGAATAATCCTTATGAAGTGCTCCAGAGAAGCATCCTCATGAAGTGCGTCAGAGAATCAGCATTTATGAACTTTAATGTAACACAATTGTTTCTTCTGATAAGGAATTCCTTTAAAACATTAATGAAATTAACAAACTTTGACAAAGGTATTTCATAATAGGATCTAACACATTCTACAATTGATAAAGAATACGTACCATACTTTCAAGATGACCATGAATATATTTTTGGATAAAATAAGGTTCGTACAGACTTTTGTGTCACACAAAAGCAATGATCAAACCTATCAGAGACAGTGTATATTAGTTCTTAAATTGTTGTTCATATATTACAAAAAAGATATGAGAAATAAAAATATTTTTCAATTAATTAAAGAATTTTCATACCTCATATGTAAGGTTGTAAGTAAATACTTCAAACATTTTTTAATATTTCTCTGTAAACCACGTTAGTAGTTAAATTAGTGGTAATACCATTATCATCCAAAATCAATATCTTCAACCCTTCCTTAGATTTTACTCTGAAAAGAGAAACATATAATTGTCTGTGTGTAAACATTAGACGCGGTAGATATAGACCAACTTTATTGAGCATTTGACCTTGACTTTTATTTATTGTCATGGCAAAACACAAAGATATTGGAAATTTCCTTCTTTGAAACTTAAATGGCAAACCTGTTTCGAAAGGAGTCAAGTTCATTCTCGGAATAAATATTTGATCACCTATATTTTTCCCAGTAATAACTTTGGCACCAATAACATTTTTCCCCAAGTGAGTTACCTGTAATCTTGTTCCATTGCATAGTCCATTGGCTTGATCAATATTTCTTAGAAGCATTATTGGAACTCCAACTTTTAATTTAACACAATGATTGGGATTTCCAGAGCACACTGGTGCAAAAACATAAAACAAGTGCGACTATTTCGAATTTATAAATGCGGCTTTATAGCCGCATTTGATCAACACGCACTTGTAAATCAAGAAATACAAATGCGGCTATATAGTCGCATTTATAAATACCATTTACAAGTGCGACTATTTGTTTTAGCCGCACTTGTATATGCCAAATCAATAAAAAAAACTAAAAATTTTTAAAACATCGTCAAACTTGTGTGAAGGCAACGTTGATGAAGAGTCATGGGAGCGCCAACAACGGTGGCGGCAGCAGAAGCGACGGCGCACAGGGAAGCAGCGGCGGAGCAAACCAAAAAACCCACAAGAACCCACGAAGACAATGAAAGAGTACTGAGCAAAGCAAGAAACCAAACAAGGTAAGAAAACGAATGCCAAACAACGAAACAGTGCTTTGAGACCACCAATGCAAGGAAAAAAACATATATAAGAAAAACGAAAACATCTATGCATATATTTGTGAAGCTGAAGAGGAAGAAAGAGAGCTCAAGAAACTTACATTGACACAAATGGAATGCAGATGCAGCAGAAGGAGACGAACTTAGAGTGCGAACGCGAAACAAATGCAAAGACGAGAAAGAAAGTATGAATTGTGTGTGGCGTGCTTCAAATTTTTGGGTAAAAAAGGATTTACAGATGTGGCTAAAGGTAAAACCGCATTCGTAAATCAAGCGCTTTGATTTACAAGTGCGGCTATACAAATAGCCGCATTCGTAAATCAAGCGCTTTGATTTACAAGTGCAGCTATATAAATAGCCGCATTCATAAATCAAAATAATTTCAAAAATGCCACCGCGTTTTTTACAAAAGTGGGTAGCGCAAAAGCCGCACTAAATAAAGAGTATCCTTTTCATCTTTTTGCACTAGTGGCATTTGATATCATTCAAAAATTTAGTTGTAAACCACTCAGCTTGAGCAATTTCTTGTTCTTCAGATTCGCAAGGACTGTCCGAACTTAAATAAGTAACTTCAGATCCTGGTATTAATGATAAAATGAAATCATTCACTTGATTCACACATTTTGTTGTAGGACATAATATTGCACCATCATCAAAAGAACCATCAGATGTCACATTGTTTATGTAAGAGGGATAAACAAACTCAACTAACTGCAGTAAAGGTTGTTCAACATCTAAAATTAAATTCTCTTCCGGTATTTCAATCATTCCTTGTCCCAACTCATTTAACTCCATATCTCTATCTCCAATGTGAAGTATCCAATCAGAAAACTCTTTTATTTTTGTTTGACTTTGCATTGATGTATGACTCTTTAATCTCATATTCTCTGTAAGTTTTAAGATTTTGCAATGTTTCCATAACTTCGAGTAATTTATTGTTGCCTTCACAATGTCATTTTGATCCATTTTTTACGACAGGTAATATCTGACGAAAGTCTCCTCCCAATACAATTACTTTACCACCAAAAGGTTTAAGAGCATTTTCTTCACTTTCAGCTTTCATGACATCCCTTAAAGTTCTATCCAAGGCTTCAAAACATAACCTATTAATCATTGGGGCTTCATCCCATATAATTAATTTAGTTTTGATCAACAATTTGGCCCTAAGACTTCCTTGAGGAATATTGCAGGTTGACTTTTCATTTATTAACAAAGGAATGCAAAAGGTAGAATGAGCTATTTTTCCTCCTGGAAGTAACAAAAAAGCTATACCGCTAGAAGCTACATTCAACGCAATCAACCCTTTTGATCTAATAGCAATGGAGAAAGTTTTCCACATGAAAGTTTTTCCAGTTCCTCCATAACCATATAAGAAAAAAAAAACCACCTACCTCTGACAAGATTGTTGTCATTATATTCTCATAGACTTCCACTTGCTCCGAAGTAAGAGATTGAAAAAGAGAACAATGCATTTCAGACATTTCTATTTTGTCATAATTGAATTCATCAATAATGAATCTATTTTGATAAATAAAAGAATTTGAATGAATAGGTTGTGGCAGACTTGGAAAGTCTTTCAAACACTTACCATTTGAAATTAATAACTCTTCTACTTGTAGAAGACAAAGATTTTGTATTTGAGCATCTTCAATTCTAAGAATTAGGAAAGAAATTATATGTCATACAGTAACTATAAATTATAAATTATAAATTTCCAAGAAATAAAAAATTTATACCTAGTAGGACAAACTCCTTTCTTTTTTGGTATAAAATGTCATCTGATAACAACTTCCATGTTTTGTTCCACACTTCATCTGGTCTAGACATAATATTCATCAGTAAAAGGGTAACAAACAGTCTTCTCAACTAATTTCCCGAAGCAAGGTCATTGGACTTTATAATGGCATCAATAAACTCTTTATCATCTGCCAATAGCCTCATTGCATAGCATGCCTCTTTATATGTTTGGTGAATGAAACAATTAATAGTTTTGATACTATCATAGTTACAACAACCATTTTGATAACTCAACAATAACCTCAGATAATATAATTCCCCTGACCCTACATGAATATATGTTAACCTTCCAATACTAACACCAATTTTCCTTGGCTTCCACTCTCTTTTGTCTGCCATCCAAACAAAATATCTAGGGTATTCACAATAAGTCAAATTTTTTCCCAGTGGATAAATTTTGTTAGCTTCAAACCAAGCTAAAAAAATTGTTCTTTTATGTTCATTGAAGTTCAATATTTCATCAATGTCTTCATTGTCTTTAAAGAGAATTGGTTGCTTGTACAATAGATGAAAAGTCAATCGTTGAACTGGAAGCCATCTATGATGAATATCAAAGGCAAAAGTTCTCCACACAGCTTCACATGGGGATATGTATCTACAATCATAATACTGTTTAATTTCATCAATAATTGGGGTCTCTGTAGAGTCTTTATCAGCAGTAGTAATTTTCAAATTGGCTCTATCTGGACCCTTGTTCACATATTTAAACAACTACTTGATTGAATTTGATTTGTTGCAATATTTTGTTAACATGGGCTTGGTACCTCAGTAGTAGCAATGGGCTATATGGCACAACATTTCTATTGTCCAACTTAATTCCATTTTTAAGAATGAATGTTCCATTATCTTGACGTTTATAACATGGATATCCATCCTCATCAATAGTAGTCAACAATTTAAATTTCTTGGGGTAAAATTTCGAACATCTACCGTTAATCATGCAAGGTGAACTTATTCGACTTACCCCACAAGGGCCATGTATCATGTAGGTTGCCACTGCCTTTGACAATTCAGGATATAAAATTGCATCCGGTAATTCTGCAGAAATGACTCCATCAATATCTGTTGGAGTTCTTAAATTTTTCTATCCATCCAACCACAATTATATGTGGGCATGAGGTAAACCGCTTTTTTGAAATTCCACAATGTACATACCTATGAGAATATGAAAAAAAATCTTCAAAATGTAATACATAATAATATAGTAAGGAAACTGTTAAATATGGGTTAATGTGGATTACCTGCATTAACTTTGCCAAAATAGTCATCTTTTTTTAAGTCAATCATCATTTGATCTAATTTCATCTTGAAAACTCTACAAACAATGTATGGCCTATCAGCAACAGTTAATCCTTTTGACGTAACAAAGTCACGTATCTCAGACCAGTTTACGTTGCAGGTAATAGTGATAAATAAATCAGGATATCCAAATGTTTTGCAAATGGCCATAGCATCTTGGCAATTTTTGAACATATACCTCATTCCTCTTGTAAAAGATGCAGGTAAAACTATACGCTTTCCAATTGCAGAAGAATTTTTTTCTCCTCGATTCATTGCTTCTTGTACACCTTGCAAAATATCACAACGGATTGTTTTTTGGTTTAGCCTTATGAACGAAAATCTTTGAGCTTCAACCATTGTATATGCATCAACCAAAAACTGTTGAAACAATCGACGTGAATGGACTATATTCCCAAACTCCACATTTCTTTCTTGAATTCTAAATGCAATAAATTCCCTTAATGAAATACGACTTCTCTTACATTCTTTGCTCTTACTTCCAAAATTCTGTATTGGAATCTGTTCTTGATAGCCATCCTTTCCAAAGGGGAATATTAATCGATATTGTAATAGAATCAAGGCTATATGTGTTTCATGAAGTCTAAACAATTGTCCTGAACTTTTTTTCACTATGATATCTTGCTCTACATCCATGTTGTTATTTCATCTGTTGTAGGGGTATTGTACACTTTTGGATCTTTACATCATTATGTACAAAATCTCTTACCTTTCTAAAACTTTTTGCCAAAACATTGTTGTCATCAATCATCTTGGTAAGATCTTCATTCAAGGATTTGTCAAACTTCACATGTTTCACTTTCGACCTATATGCAATTTTAAAAAATATATCACTAAAAATTATCTTTGAATTAATTCAATAAATAGAAAGTAAATCAATAAAGTAACTGAATATAACACATACCCAAAGTGAGATAATCTATTTGACACTTCATTTTGAGTGTCATATATTTAAAGTTGTGCAAACTTAGGATATGATCCACTATCCGGGAGCAAGCTTCCAAGCCTATGATAGTTTTGTCCATGCAAAATAAATTGAGGAGGTCCATATCCATCATTTATCAAAGAATGAAAATTCCCTCCAATTGAAGTAAATGAAAACATACTATTGTAAGTTCTAATATTTTGTAGATAGTGTTGACTTTGACTATCTTGCCTATTTAATAACCCTAACAGCAATTTAGGAGGTTCTTGTAGGAAAGGGAGTTGTACTTTTTCCTTTTGACAACAAATAGAAAAATCAACGTTAACATAAGTCTAAGATTTCTGAGATCTTTCTTCATACCACACCTCGCCCAAGCAATATTCACATTGAATAGTAGGTTGTCCAAATTCAACAATATCTATTTTCAGAAAATTAAGAAAGGTGATCTATTACTTTTCTGAGATAAATTGATTTAGTTTGCATGAAGAAGTGAAGAAGTTAGAGTTAAAGATATGCACCTTCATTTACAGCTTTTGAATATAATTCAGAACTATAAACTTTTGTGGTGTCATCTGAAACAAAAAATAATAAAAGAAAGTGGTTGTTAAAAAATTAAAAAAAAAATTATAAATTAACAATTTTTAGTACCATTATTTTCTTCATTTTGCACATCTTTGTCAAAATTCAATCTCTTAGTCACTGAGTCAAGGATTTGAACACTGTATGTACGAAACTTGTTATGTAAGTTTAGTGTGTTACTAACTACATACCCTACACTCCCTGCAACTGGATTACTTGGACAAAATATGTTCAAAAACAGCAATTAAGTAGTAGTAAAACCATTAGTATGATTTTGAAATTTACTTGTCATAAAAGAATAACGAAAAATAATTTACATTGGTTTCCTGAACTAACATTGAAATTTAGGGGTAGTACAGATTGTTTGTAAACATGACAATGTTGAGAAGTTGTATCCATCACGTTCAAATGATTCTTAGGGGTCACTGATTGAGAAACACAATGATTTAGGTTAAAAAAAGTGTCTTTCATTAAATGAATTTTCATTTGAATGATAAATTATTTTATAAGTCATTATTGAAGGAATAAATGTACGAAAATGAATAATGTTTCAGTTTATATTTCTACTACCTCTACCTTGATCACCCTTTTGCATCTTTCCCAAAATGTGCACAAATACAAACAAAAAAAATAGTTTCCAAAAAAAAAAAGAAATAAAATTCAAATGTGTTATTGCTATATATTGTAATCAACTATAACGAATAATGGATTGTAAACTAACCATGAAGACGTTGAGTGAGGCTAATGTCTCCATGAGTAATTGTTTGCATTGATGACATTGCTTTGGTAGTAGAATGCATCATGTTTAAGTCATTGTTAGGAGTAAGGTTGTGAGAAAAAAGGAAATTTGAGCCTGTAATTCCAAATGTCTGAGAAGCAAAATCCTGACTTGATTTAAGAGTACTTTGACCTACAACAAAAAGTTTCAATGAGTGATACAATAAGATAAATCAATTAACAATCACTATATAAGAACTTATAAATTCTTTTACATTAAAGTTAATCTTTCGAACTTTAACATTTCATTGTGTTTGAACCATATATATATATATATATATATATATATATATGATAATTATTATTACTTAATGATTCCAGCTGATTAAGAAAAAATATAGTAAAACATAAATTAGTACTATAATTAATAAATCTAAACTGTCTGTATATTTGTAATAATACTATAATTGTAATCAAACCATGTGAATGATCCATTAAGAACTAACCATGAACCTGCACTGTAAGCCCAAATTCTTCATTACTAATTGTACCCATTAATGACAATACTTTTGTAATTGAATGCATGGTGTTGAATTCATTGTTAAGAGTCAGGTTTACATAGACAAAATCATTTATGCTTGTATTTTGAGAAGTTTGACACAAAAATTGCTTACTTGAGTTCACAATAGTTTGACCAACAAAAAAAAATGAGGCATAAGAGTTGACTTTAGTACTATAATTAGAAATTTCATTGAATGACATACTGTGAGAGTTAAATGAAATAAAATGTCATTGTTACTACCTCTTCTTTTATCAACCTTTTTTCGCTGATCATAAATGAAGTTTTTCCTCTCTGCCTTTGCAGATTTGGCAACATCTGATTAATATAAAAAAAATGATTCCACAAAAACAATATATATAAAAATTAAAATGTTTATTGATGTAGTATTAGTCTAAATTATAATGAATATAATTTATAATACGTTTTCACTAACCTTGAAGCAGTTCTCAATTACTAACATACCCATTGATGACAATACTTTGGTTGTTAAGTGCATTAATTGATTGTTGGGAGTAAGCTTCTCATAAACAGAGATATTTATTATCATAATTCGTGATGCTGGAGAATCAAAATCGTGACATGAGTTAGGAGTACTTTCACCTACAACAAAAAGTCAGAATGAGTGATAAATAAGGTAAACGAATGACAAATTACTATGTATTTCTTTTACACATTTGATATCAATTGAAAATTAATTTGAATTGGTTTTACACATTCAATATCAATTGAAAAATAATGTTAATTTTATTTCAAAAATAAATATAAATTTAAATATATATATATATAAGGTAATTAGGTTTCACTACCTTTTGTTTTAACTTCTTTGTTGCGCAGTTCATATAATATATTTCTTTTTTTTCTTCTGGCATATTTTCCATTATCAGCATCGAGAACTAAAAAAAAAAAATTACAAAGAAAATCATATATAAATAAGATACAATACTTTTGAAGTAAAGAATATTCTTAAAGTTATGCTTACCATTGTTGGATTCAGATATGCATGTTGTGTTTGGATTTTGATTCTCTGAAAAATAAAACTCATGTAAAATAATAAGTAAAATTATATACAGACACTAAAGTCGTTAAAAACTATAACATACCATCTATTTTTTTATATATTTTTACCATAAATTGTGTTGAGAGTTCATTCACTCTTACATCATAACTGATTATTAACTTATTTTATGAACCTAATTTTTAAATATATATAATAAAAGAATTACATACCATTAAAATTAAGTTCATAGAATTATATGAGTTAAGTGTATTCCATTTGGATTAACATGTTTCAAAATAATAATACATGGATAAATTTTGACATGTAGTATTATTAATGATAAAAAAAGGTAATTATGTTTCACTACCTGTTGTTTTGACTTTTCTGTTGCGCAGTTCATAGAATATATTTTTTCTTTTTCTTCTGGCATATTTTCCATTATCAGCGGCGAGAACTAAAAAAAAGAAATTATAAAGAAAATCATAAATAAATAACATACCGTACTTTGAAGTAAACAATATACTTAAAGTTTTGCTTACCATTGTTGGATTCAGATATGCATGTTGTGTTTGGATTTTGATTCTCTGGAAAATAAAACCCATGTAAAACAATAGGTCAAATCATACACAGACACTAAATCTATTAAGAACTATAACATACCATTTATTTTTTTATATATTTTTACCATAAATTGTGTTGAGAGTTCATTCATTCTTACATCATAATAAACTATGAACTTGTTTTCTGAACCTAATTTTTAAATATATATCTATATCTATATGTATGTATATATGACACTTAAAAATCTAAATATATGTTGTAGTTGTTGTACCTGATACATTAGAATTTGTTTGAGAAAGGCTAACAATCATATTTCTTTTATTAATATTTTGCTTCAGTTGCTCTTGAAAGCTGAATGATTGAACTTCAGGGAGTACTGTAAAAGAACAAATATTTTCAGCCATAAGAGTATGTACTGTTTTGAAGAGTAAGTGTGTACAATATATTGTTCACGCTAGCTTTGTTTTGACTGTTTGTTTTGGCGCCAATTTTTACGGTGCATGGTCAGGAACGGGACTTCCTTATATGTTATTACTTTGACATAATGCAAATATTGGAACCCTAAACAATAAATACAAAGAAATAAAATGAGATAAGTAAACATAACCACAATAAAATAAAAATAAAGAGTAAACCAAATAAACTGTTTTTGTTTCCTCAAAATGGAAACTTGATGCTTCCTAGCAAAAGGAAGCAATACTTGCAAAATAAAATAACTTAAAAAAACTAATATAATTCAAAACAATAACTGATTATCCTAAAAGCTTAAGAAATATAATTATACACTAAGTCTTTTGTAGTGACTCATCATCAGTAGTAGAACCCTAATATCAGAAGAGGGCTTCTTGTTATAACATTCAAATATAATTTTGTCATCTTCACGAATAGAATGAATACGACAAAATTGTTTCCACCTGTTATAGAGTGTAACGCTTCTGGAAGGAAACCTAGACTTGAAAATGTTGCTTTCCACATCTTGTAGCCATCCATGTAGAGTAACCTTCTTGAACTTCCCTCTACGAACATATTCAGCAAAAGGAGAAGGTAGATCCTTAAACAATAACCAAATTATTAGTTAATAATTAGTTGATAAAAGAAATAGAATATATCAATAACCATTTAAAAAGAAAGGATGGTAAACTGACCACATATCCTCCATAGACCTGTTTTGAACTCAACTTTAAGCCAAAATGTATAAAGGGGCCATTGTTGAGCGGCTCCCTCCCTTGAACATCCTTCAGAAAATTTCTTATAACCATTTCACATAACTCCCACATAAAAACAGTTATATTGAAGGAGTTATTACCCACGTAACGAAACAATATATTGTGGTGACCTTTAAACCCATAAAAATCACTCAAACTAGACCATCCATACAAATTTTGGGGACAAAGTATATCTTTGTTATAATATACTATATGAATATTTCCTTGACTGTCGTTGAGGGTCCATTCCTCATCCAGTTCATTTTCAAACTCGATGGTGAATGCACGATCCACGTGTCCATTCTATCCATTTTAAAACCATAAAAATACTCAAATAACTAAAAAAACTATGAAAAAATAGGAATTTCATAAAGAAAGAAAAAACATACCTCCCTACGAATGTTAACTGTTGTAAACAGACCTCTAGCATAAACTTTTACCATCTCTTCAGTGGAATCCATGTCAAATAGAACGAAAGTAGTGGAATTTGTTTCATCAATCACTCGCAACTTCAACTTATACCTGAAATATAAAATACATAAAGGTTTACAAATTCTATCTATAATTTAATTAATATAATTAATAATTAATTAATAGTTAATTATTAACAAAATAATAATTAAAATTAATAATAAATAATTAATATAATAATACAATAAGTAATAAGTATTAAGGAATATGTAATTAAAAATAAATTCAGGCAAGTACAAACACTACCTCTGTTGGACTTTGATAACATGTTTGTTATATTTCTCACAAAAAAACATTTTGGAATCAGGGTAAACATTTTTACCGCATAAGCAAGTTGTGTACCACCAATCGTCATCAGCTACAATATGTTTTATTTTAGTTAAGATAACAAAAGTGCTTTCCTGTAAAAAGAAAAAAAAATGATCTTAAAATATTAATAATTCATTTCAATAAACTGTTAAAAAACATTAGTAATACCTCTTTGCAATCTTTCAGGCCTTAAATAGTATTTCTATGAATGAAGCTGATGAATTCATCCTCAGCATTCTGTTTTTCGGAATCACACAATTGACTGAGTCCCTGTGTAGGAGAATCTATACTTTCAATCATCCTACACATGTAAAAGTTGTGGTTAGAAAGGTTCATACATTTTAAGTATCGAATAAGAATGTATTAAACTAACCTTTTCTTGAGTTCGGTTGCATCTTTGAACTGTATATTATATATTATTTTCGTACAGTCCAAGCAATTTTGTAGAAAAACCTTGTCTACATTAAAATATAATGCATTGTTTTATAACAAATATCATGTAAATACAATGATCAAATAAAAAAATTTAAATAAATTAGAAATTCATCACTTCACATACCCTGGAAAATCTTTACTTTAGCAAAGTGCACACTGATGACAATATTTTCCACCTCTCCAGATGATAGAAATGCATTGAGCTCACCAACATAGTTACCAAATAAAGTACACTCAATGCGGTAGCTGTTGTAAGTTAAAATTACAATTGTAAGAAAACGTATTTTGGATTCGTTGTGGTACAAAATATTAGCTTATCCATCAGTTTCAATAGAAATTGCATTTAACTTAGTTGTTGACCCTGGTCTATTCAACTCTCTTTCAGTTTCCACACCAGTTAATATTCCAATAACATCTGTACAAACATATTCATTTAAACACATGTCGAAAGAAATCTGTTCAAGTAAAATAATATTACCAACCGACTAAGTAATCCGTATCAAAACCAGGCGCCTTTAACACAAAAATTGGTGTGTAATGAGGTATTGCACATGAAACCAGATCATTACCAACACAGGTTACTTTGGTTCCAAACTGGAAATTTATTTTGTATTGATGACAGGTAGTGCGATAAGATCCTGAATTAGTAGACACACTAAAGAAATTGAAGGAATAAACTTTATCCTCAAAAATATCATTTTGAAATTTATAAATTAGAGTTCTTCTAACGAAAACATGAATTCTATCACCCTGAAAGATAGCAACAAACATTAAGCATGATTAATAAAAATTACATTAAACTGTAGTACAAAAAAATATAAAAGAAAATGATAAAGTATTTTACATCTTTGTCTTGTATCACCATTTCAATGGAGAATGGAAACTTTTGTTTTCATGAAATCAGAAACAAACCACAGACGTATAACCCTTGCTATCAGGATCCAATTTTCACTTTGTGGATTAACATCTTTGACACAATTTGTATTTTGTCTTAACACAAACATTGTAAGGGTGACCTTTGAGTAAAAGGAAAATGTAGAATGCAATGGTCAATGTGAAACACAAAACATACCCATATACGTATATATATACTGAGGAAGTGGTACAAAATTATTTTCAAAAATATCAAAAAAACAATTTTACATAATAAAGTATAACAGTATTGTGAGACAAAAACAAACATTCCAATTTTCAAATGGGATATAGTTTTAGCTAAGAACAAAGATGAATTTAGTTCAAATATGTCATAAGACAAAAATAATCATAAATAACATTAAATAAATATATAGGTAATGACAAAAAACTTAAGTTTTTAAATGTTCAATGAATAACAAAAATGAAGTTAAGCATCTCAGGTTTCATACAGAAGAGATTTAGCATATAAAAAATCGAAACTTTAAAACGTGCAAACAATTTTGCTTTTAGATTGAAAAAAAACACGTTTCTACTTTCAGCATTGCGATTAATGAACTTGTTGTTTGACTTTTAAAAGTCAGGTTGCATAAAGAAAACATTTGAAAAGAAAGTACAACATTTTTTAAATTCCTAGCATGATCTGAAAACCCTACTATGCAAATAAATGGAATTTTAGGTAGGTTTGCTTAGGACATTTGCAAAAGAGGATTCTTGTTTAGCACAAAAAAGAACCCTTGCTTTGAAATCTCTGAAATAATACACAAATTGCCAGAATACACAGATGCAGAACATAGACAGAAAAAGGTGAAATCGTAACAGAGAAATCTTACCAATTTCATATAACCATACACTCTTGCTTTTCCATGCGGACGAAAGAAGGAAAAAATCTTTCCTTAATGCTTGATATACTGAGGAATCAGTTTGAAAACATGAAAATCAATAAACAAAGCTATAAAAGTAGCAGTGTCGTTCAGAAATTACTGAAACCGTAAAGAAATCAAAGAGGAGAAAAAGTGAGATAATGACTTAACATAATCGGGTAATAAAAACACAAGAACCAAATGAAAGAAAGACGTAGAAGTATAAAATCAAATATGTACAAAATGATATTTGAAAAAATGATAACTTTTTAATACTTCCTTTGCAAAACAGGAAAATGAATATACAAACCTTTGAAAGTAGCGGTGGGGTTGACAGATTCATGAAAAAGGCAAAAAAATCAAAGAAGAGAACAACTTTGATACAAAGAGCACAAAACAACATTAATGACTTAAGCCAAGAAGGTAATAGAAACAAAAAAAAACAATGCAACACACGTGGGTAAAGGTTTAAAATCAGATCTAAGTTTACTGAAAGTAGAAAATGGGAATGTCAAATCTTAAAATTTTAGAGAAAGTGTTTTGAACCAAATGGGATATTTGTGTAAAAATGAAAATTTTATCAACACATCGTGTGCAAACATGAAAATGAAGAAACAAACATATTTTTGACTTGAATACATTAAAAATACAAACTTTCTTAACACTTTCTCTAGAAAAAGACAAAAGATGAAACCTTTATCCCCATTCAGCCTCATTGTTAACCACACACCTGTGGTCCTACCTTGACTATTAAGAAAACAAACCAAAACAAAAATAAAGGTTTTATGGTGTATTGGATGAACATAAAAACAGCTTCTTTATCCAACAAAAAGAATCACTTCCATTCAATGGACTGTTTTGAGGATATAAAATAGAATGAATGAGCTTTACATGGAACTGAAAAAAAACACAATAAATGAAGTACAGGGAAACCACAATGAGTAAACTATTCATGAGTTGAAAAATCTAAATGACTGAAAAATTTCATTTATTGAATGGTATTTGATATTTATAAATTTTCAATTAAATTTTATAAATTAAAATAACTTTTATTTGTGTAAAACATTAAATCATTTAAATTTTGTATTTATTTAGGAATTTGAATCAAATGCTAAATAATAGTAATATTGGACATTTTATATGAATCAGAAAGGTAATTAATGTTGTTGAAATTTTAAAATTTGAAAATCTGAAAAATTAAATATTTGAAGATTAATAATAATTATAATAATCTTGGAATTGGAAATAAGTGTGTAGCAGAAGAAGATAGAAAAAAGAAGATATGAATCAGAAAAATAATTAATGATCTTGAAATTGTAAATTTTGAATATTAATATTAATATTAATATGGATACATTATGAAATTTTAATATTAATAATATAGAATCATAATAACTATTCGCAAATATTAAACACAAAATTGAATTTGAATTTTGAAGAATAATATAATGCGAATAATATTAACGTTAAAGTTTTTCTGAAGAATACATTAATAATAAAATTAAATACATTAAATATAATTAAATACATTAAATTGAAGAATAACTTTTTATGAAGTTTAACTTATTTATGCCAACACATTATTATAAAAAAATAACACACATTTCATGTCTCTTTTCAAAGTAAACTATAAAGTAACACATTCAAATAAAAATACAAAATAACATTCCATAATAATATTTAATATGAAATTACATAATTTGACCATGTATTTAAACAAAACTTGATAACTAAAATAAAGTAAACAAAATTATTTTTCTCTAGTGGACATTACAACAATTTACAAATTACATAACTCTATAATAGTAATTGAATCTCTATACTCAGAACATTGTCCTTGGAAAATTAAATTCAGAAGAATACAATCTTGAATTTTCACAACACTAACAACACCATCATATGAATTGGGGTTACTCCACTATCAAAGATCAATTTGTGGTGTTCACAAAGTGCATGGATCTGACAAAATTCCCTCCATCCACAACCAAATTTAATAGAAGCTTTGGGAGGTGGCCTTATCAGAATTTTGCAATTTACTTCACTATTATGTCGATGAAGGACAACATACTTTAACCTGTTTTCCCGAATATAATTTGCAAAAGCAAAAGGAAGATCCTAAAAGCAAATAAACACATGTATAAATGCAGTAATGAAGTAATATGAAGTAACAAAAGAAGTCGATTTTGCCTTAAACAAAGTAAACTTAAAAGAGTTATCAAATAAGGGACATAATAAGTAGTCATTCTACTACCGGTTGTTGCACATCTTTGAGAGGAAGTCCAAACCCAAGTAGCCAAAAAAAAACTCCATTAACGATTTTATCAACAAAAAAAATGAACAATAAAAATAACCATGAGAACAGAGAAAGGAAAAGATTTCACCTTGATGCTTGAACATACGATGGATATGAACGAAAATCCATTCCACTTCCACTACAGGTTTCTGCACAAACTGATATATAGATGGAAAAAAGGTGTAAAAAATTTTACAAAGAAAGTTTAACAACAAAAAGGAGATCTCTTTGAGTGGAAGTCCAAACCCTAAATTGCCCAAAAAAAAACTCCATTAACGATTAAATTAGCAAAAAAATGAACAATGAAAACAACCATGAGGACAGAGGAAGGAAAAGGTTTCACCTTGGTGCTTGAACATACGATGGATATGAACGAAAATTCATTTCACTTCCACTACCGGTTGCTGCACAAACTGAAATATATATGGAAAAAAGGTGTAAAATTTTTACAAAGAAAGTTTAACAACAAAAGGGAAATCTCTTTGAGGGGAAGTCCAAACCCTAAGTAACCCAAAAAAAACTCCATTAACGATTAAATCAGCAAAAAAATGAACAATGAAAACAACCATAAGGACAGACGAACAGACGAAGGAAAAGATTTCACCTTGGTGCTTAAACATACGATGGATATGAACGAAAATCCATTCCACTTCCACTACCGGTTGCTGCACAAACTGAAATGTAGATGGAAAAAAGGTGTAAAATTTTTTACAAAGAAAGTTTAACAACAAAAAGGAGATCTCTTTGAGGGGAAGTCCAAAACCTAAGTAGCCCAAAAAAAAATCCATTAACGATTAAATCAGCAAAAAAAATGAACAATGAAAACAACCATGAGGGCAAAGTAAGGAAAAGATTTCACCTTGGTGCTTGAACATATGATGGATATGAACGAAAATCCATTCCACTTCCACTACCGGTTACAAAGAAAGTTTAACAACAAAAAGGAGATCTCTTTGAGTGGAAGTCCAAACCCTAAGTAGCCAAAAAAAAAACTCCATTAACAATTAAATCAGCAAAAAAATGAACAATGAGAACAACCATGAGGACAAAGGAAGGAAAAGATTTCACCTTGCTGCTTGAACATACGATGGATATGAACGAAAATCCATTTCACTACCAGTTGCTGCAGAAAATGAAATATAAATGGAAAAAAGGTGTAAAAAAGTTTAAAACGGAAGTTTAACAACAAAAAAGGAGATATCTTTGAGAGGAAGTCCAAACCCTAAGTAGCCCAAAAAAAAAACTCCATTAACGATTTAATAAGAAAAAAACTTGAACAATGGAAACAACCATGAGGAGGAAGAGAAAGATTTCATCTTGGTGCTTGAACATACATTGGAAATCCAGCAAAATGTGTCCAGAGAAGAATAAACCCAACAAATGAGAATGCTTGAGAGAAACGAAAAGGCAACGAAATAGAAGTGAGAGAGTAAATGAGAGAAACCAAAATAAAAGAAAGAGAAGGGAGAGGAGAGAGAAAATGTGGGTGATAATAAAATGAGAGTTTGTGACACGTGTAAGTTCTACAGCGTGTCACTTGTCACTCCCAGAATGAATTTCAGTTTGCTATTTTTAGTTAAAATTTTAATTTTTTTATTTTTTAATTTCTTTTAGAACTTATCCTGGATGTGCCTTCTATTTGTATTATAGATTGATTCTTGGTTCAATTATGATCTAGAAGAATTTAGAGTTATAAATTTTAAATTGTTTAATGAAGTCGTTATAAAGTTAGTTTTAAAATTACTTTTGAATATATATATATATATATATATATATATATATATATATATTAATCAGTAAGTTTTAATATAATTTAAACTATAATTGAAGTGTTGTAAATAAGTTTACTTCAGTAAAAAGAATCATAAGTTAACTAAAATAAGTAGGGAACACAATTCTCAAATTTCTTCAATAGAAAATTGAAGCGAGGCCACAAAATAATGCATCTTTGAAGAATTAATTAGTTAACAAAATTATTAATGAAGAGATTAAAAATAAATAAATAAATTATTATGGTGATTATTTAAAATTGATAAAGAACCAAATTATGGATTTACATGACGGAATGAAATCTTAAACCGATTTATTATTGTTATGAAATATTGGCATGGAGCCACTCAAGTTTTTAGTTTGAAAGATTTTAAAAATTTACTTGATCAAACCATCGATTTCTATTATATTTAATAATATTAATTTATTTTGATTTTTTTTTAAGTTGAAACTTTGAGTTAAAAAAGATAAATAAAGATTTATTGCAAAACATAAATCTATCTTACTTTATTTATGTGAAGTTACGGAATTAATAAGTTAGAAACCGTGAGGGATACGAGTTATTATTATAAAAATCAATAAATTTGCGATATGATTATTTATAATTTAAAAAGTATAATGTTAACATTAATATTAAATCTCCGTATGTTATTATTTATATTAATTTAATGAGATGGAAAATGAAAATGTAAATGATGAATAAATAATTTAGTTGTTGGATGAAATGACCGTTGAAAGTTTAAAACATTAGGTCGCATTATGATTGTGGTATGATTTATTATTGAGGACCCATGGCTTGGATCCATAACCCGCATCGAGCGCGAAGGTTTAGATCCAAGATCCAAACCCTCACATTACATAAACCTAACTATCCAATCCAATCTAATCTGTAGTATCAAGTATCTAGCTAGGGTTTGGGTTTTTCAAATTCTTCTTCCCCTGTTCTTCTTCACCCATCCCATTTCCACCCAAACCATGTCTCTCAGGCCAAATGCCAGAACCGAGGTTCGCCGCAACCGTTACAAGGTTGCAGTTGATGCTGACGAGGGTCGTCGCCGAAGAGAGGATAATATGGTCGAGATCCGAAAGAGCAAGCGCGAAGAGAGCTTGCAGAAGAAACGTCGCGAAGGTCTCCAAGCTCAGCAACAGTTTCCGGCTCCTCTTCAGGCTTCCACTGTTGACAAGAAGGTACATCGTCTCTTTGCATTCTTTTGCTTTCTGTATATTGCTTTTGTGCGAATTAGGGTTTGATCGCGTGCTTTGATACTGCGATGATAGTTCGTCATAGAACCAATTTTTATGGTTATTTATTTGTGCAGTTAGAGAGTCTTCCGGCGATGGTTGCTGGAGTTTGGTCGGATGATAATAATCTTCAACTTGAAGCCACTACGCAATTTCGCAAGCTGCTTTCAATTGGTAACTCTGCTTTGTGAATAACGTGCTTCTAAATTCTAGTTGTTGATGGCCTAGTAGCATATATTGCTGGGGTTCTGTGTTAACGTGTGGTTAATGATTTTTGCTATAGAACGAAGCCCTCCGATTGAGGAAGTTATTCAAGCTGGTGTTGTTCCGCGTTTTGTTGAGTTTCTTGTCAGGGAGGATTTCCCTCAACTTCAGGTTCGAGGACCCTTTTGAACTGCATCTTAATGCTTGCGTTTCTCCTCGTGGTTGAAATTTGTTACTTATTTATGTTGATTGTTGTTTGTTTAGTTTGAGGCTGCGTGGGCTCTTACAAACATTGCATCTGGAACTTCTGAGAACACTAAGGTGGTCATTGATCATGGGGCAGTTCCTATATTTGTCAAGCTGCTTAGTTCGCCCAGTGATGATGTTCGGGAGCAGGTATGTGTTTGAATGTGGCTGGGGCAGCACATGCATCTTGCCTTTTTAATTTTACTGAAACATTAATTCCCTGAAAATTCTAGGCAGTGTGGGCTTTGGGAAATGTTGCTGGTGACTCCCCTAGGTGTCGAGATCTAGTGCTCAGCCATGGCGCCCTCGTCCCACTATTGGCTCAGTTGAATGAACATGCAAAACTTTCAATGTTAAGAAATGCCACATGGACATTATCTAACTTTTGTAGGGGTAAGCCACAGCCTCCATTTGAACAGGTAATGTCGTTTTATCTCTTTATTGGTTCATTCAGCTCGAGATAGCGTCTTTTACCGTATTCCTATTGATAATATTTAATGGACAGGTGAGACCAGCACTTCCAGCACTTGAGCGCTTGATCTTCTCCAATGATGAAGAAGTTTTGACAGATGCTTGCTGGGCATTATCATATCTTTCTGACGGCCCGAATGACAAGATTCAAGCAGTTATTGAGGCACGTGTATGTCCCACATTGGTGCAGCTACTCTTGTGAGTACTCGTTCTACTGTACCTGTTTATTCAAGTCATAACTCTATATCTCCTATCTATCAAACCTATAACATGCGTGTGCCATACAGATATATCACATTGTAGTCACGTTATACAAAATTTATTCATCAAAGTTTGTAACAACCACACTTTTTCTTCTATTTTTTATAGACTCGAACCAAAAAGTCTATAGCAACCTAAGCATCATGTTCAATCAATTGAACTAAATTCTTAAAATCTTTTTCTTTCTATTTATGTTCTACTGTACCTGTTTAAATGGATTCTACTGTGCTAGTTGTGCCTTAACTTTTTATGAATGTTTTTCAGGAACCAATCTCCCTCGGTGCTAATTCCTGCTCTTCGTACTGTGGGAAATATTGTAACTGGAGATGACATGCAAACTCAGGTAATGGCTTGTCAACATTTATAGTAATTTTCTTGATACTATTTATTTTCTTGTTCAACATTGTTCTTCGAATAATCTCCTAATTGTGGTGGATTTTTTTGTTTTGTTCCATCAGTCTATTATCAATCATGGTGCGCTCCCTTGCCTTCTGAACCTGTTGAATCATAATCATAAAAAAAGCATCAAGAAAGAAGCTTGCTGGACTATATCAAATATTACTGCTGGAAATAAGGAACAGATACAGGTAAGCCGGCAAAGCCCAATTGTCACTGTTTTTATAGGTTATACTTTTTCTGATTTTTTGTCTTGAATTTGTATACATGTTAAATTGAATTGATTCGTTGAGAACATTTGATTATAGCTTGTTATTGTAGATTTTTTTATGCTTCTTTCATTATGCACAATAAGCACAGTTAAGGTGAAAATATGGTGGAATTATAACCAAGGAAAGTGTGATGATTGGCCTACCTTCCCCAAGGAAAAAAAAGTGGTTTTCTATTAAATACAAAGCTGTTTGGTGTTGAGCTTTGTTTTTTAACTGCTGAAAGCAGGGCTTTGTGTGTGTGTGTGTGTTGCCAAAATTGCAAGAATTGTGATTTCATGTGATTTTAGGTTTCAATAACAACCATAGGTTGTTGAATCATTTTGGGTGCTGAATTGCCTGAATGTTCCTGAATTGCTATAAGTTTTCTGCATCACACAATTCAGTTCGTGAGCTGATTGCATGGCACTTGTAATTGGAGCCAGATTGTGCATGACCTGGTTCTGAAAATGCCTTATTCTTTTTCTTTTTTATAAAAAATGAGGCAAAATGGCGAATTAATCAATCTGAACCTTCTTATATGACCCACATGAATTATTTTAGAAAGAAACCCTACTTTTTTCTCCATTCTGTCTCCCATGCTGCACAGTTCTTCTGTCTCCTATTATATTGCTGGTTGCATTCATTATTTGGAGAGGTCCTGTCCTGCTGGTTAGCGGTCTCCTGCCTCAGTGCTTGTATTTTTATATTTGTCTCTCCTCTTTGATGAGGCTATCTTTATACTCTTGTGTTCTTTGCTGTTCTATTATTGGGTGAGAAAAGAGATTAATATAACTGGTTTACCCATTGATATTTTGATATGTTCCTTCGTGTTAAAATGTTCTCAGATTTAAGTTTATTGTTATTTCATGATCATGAGTAATGATACTGTGCTTTTTTATGACCTTGTTGACTATATATGTGAATCTTAATTATTGTCATTAATCTTACAATTTACCAATAAGATAATAAACCTTCTCATTCATTATTTATGCTTACACTATTATTGCAAAGCACAAGATTTACTCATTTTGTTTGTTGAAAAAACTTCCGTAGTCTGTTATTGAAGCTGGTCTGGTTGCCCCCCTTGTCAATCTTCTTCAAAATGCTGAGTTTGACATCAAAAAGGAAGCTGCCTGGGCAGTCTCAAATGCTACATCTGGTGGAACTCATGACCAGATTAAGTATGTGCTTTCTGGTGATTGGTTGTTCTTTAAAAGTCACTTTTTATGACTTTATGATGGCATTCACTTATTTTTATGGTATTTTTAAGGTACTTGGTTGCTCAGGGTTGCATAAAGCCTCTTTGTGATCTTCTTGTTTGTCCGGATCCAAGAATTGTCACTGTCTGTTTAGAAGGCCTAGAGAATATTCTGAAGGTTGGAGAAGCTGAGAAGAGCCTAGGTAACACTGGAGATGTCAACTTGTATGCACAGATGATAGACGATGCTGAGGGATTGGAGAAGATTGAAAACCTGCAGAGTCATGACAACAACGAAATCTACGAAAAGGCTGTTAAAATTCTTGAAACGTACTGGTTGGAAGATGAAGACGAGACCCTACCTTCAGGAGAGGGTGCTCAACCTGATTTTGCTTTTGGAAGTGAACTCCCAGTCCCGTCTGGTGGATTCAACTTCAGCTGAGGACCTTTTCCTGACAAGGTTAATGCTTTACATGTCATTTTAGACCAGAAATCATATGTATAATTTTGACAAGCCTCGGCATTATTTCTAAACTATTTAATTCCAATATTTGTAGGGGCTTGTTGGATGAAGTAGGTTTATGCCGGATGACTTTTGGGATAAAGTCCTGGTGGGTCAGTTATTGCTCCTTGTGTCTGCTTACAGTCTGGTCTAGTGTCTCCTTCGTGGTTTATGAGATGCCGGGGAAGGTCAGTTTAGCTACCATGTCCAAGTAGAGAAGGCACTGGTGGATTAACAGCAGCATAATGACCTCTTCAGCAGTGTTTACTGTATTAAAAATATATAATGCTGGTGAGAAATATCTGGAAGGGATTTTGTATGTTGCTGTGGCAGGGACACAGGCCATATGCCGAGGGGATTTTGTTCAATGCGGCTTTGGGTGCTACTTTTATCGAGTCAATAGTTGTATTGGTAAAGATTTACTGGGGTCAGTATTTGATTTGGGTAAATATATTTTTCCGAAACCAATTTTATGGTCTACTATAAATTTGAATCTTAAATTAGTGTTATTTTTGTACGTGGTTTTCAAGCTTTTTGCTTGTTCATATATATTTTGGGCAATCATGATTACCAATTTGCTAGGAAAGGTGTAATAAGTTTAAGCTCTACACTAATTTGTCCCAATGGTGACAGGTGAAATAGACTCTACATACATCATAACATTACTTTTAACACTAAAATTTGATAGTATTAATAACTTGTACGAATAGAGTGTGACGTTATTATAGATATCAAAGTGGATTGAATCTGGTGGCTCATTCTACCTGTTTCTATAATTCAAAATCTATTGCGTATCTCGACCCTTCAACCAATTAAGAGCCAGTGGATTGATCTTTTGTTTAATATTTTTTTATTAAAGTTATTTGAGATTAAATTGTTGAATTTTTTTATTTGTTGGTCTCCAATTTTATATGAATGTTATTTTATTTATCCTATTTTTAAAAATCCCTAAAATATGTAGAATAAACTATGTTAACAAAGTTAAAGTTTAAGACATGGGTTTTAATATGTCAGTAAATAAAAATATCTACTCGGATAATTTAAAAAATAACAAATGGTGGAATCAAGACGTGAAGGTAGAAATGGTGGCTTCACAAGGTAACTCGATCAGAAGGGAGGGTCTATTATAAACTTTAACACTTTGATTGATCTATCATTTGCGTAATATGAATTCATAAAGATACCATGCATAATTAATTAGCCATATTTACTATAACTCGTTGGATTTTATTTTTTTAAAATCATTCAATTCAATCATCAGAATAAATTATGGTTCAGTATAGATTTATTTGAGGAAAAGCTTGTTTAACATACAATTTACACTACAAAAACCCGAAAGTCTACAACAATCTAGGTTGACGTTAATTTAAGCATTAAAGTAGTACGTTTAAATTATAAATATTGGACAAAAGAGGGTTCAAATTTATTGAAATGAAAAGGATACTTGAATAAAACTAACACACATCCTAATAAACTATAATAGATAGATAATGAAATTATGATATAAATAAATTGGATAAATAAAACAATCATTAAAGATTATCTTGAATGAATATTTGAATGAGTAGGAAAATAGTAAAAATAAACTATATGTTATCTGAAAAACGTTTTTCATGCTAAAATGTTTATTATTTTTTCATAAATTTTATATTATTTTTTTAATTTTATGATGCAAAAAATGGTTTCATTTTTAAGAAATGAATACAAGATAGATCGTTTATATCCTAATTTTGTAGATAGTTTACTTTATGTTTTCAGAACTCCAAGTTTCAAGATACCAACCAAACTTTATGTGATGTGTCAACAGTTTTGGTTTATTAAGAATGTTGATATGAGTCAACCATTTGTTGCACGAATCACTGGCCAAGACAAACTTGTGTCTTTTCCTAGTTATTAGTCTTCTCTTTTCTTGTTTCCACTTCATTCTAGTATCTTCCTCAACCTCTTTCATATAAAAGAGGGGAAAAAAACACAAATTACTAAAAGAATATTATTTTGCAATTATTTGGTAAAATTGATTTTTTTTCTCCCCTTACAAAAGCTCATGATTTTTCTATTTAGACATTTTATTCTCTTGTTTGTGTACTTAATATTTCATACATGTGTCGATGTAAGAATAAATGATTGTTTTACGAAGCAGATTTAATTATGAACTATAACTTTTAAATCAAGATCAATTCAACTATTTGCAGTTTCTTTTCTCATCATATCAATTCAGTTTCGAAACCTCATCTTTTTATATATTCATTCTATCACTTCAGTTTTCACACTTCACCTCTTTAATAGTTATTATATTAAATAGTTTTGACAAAATAATTCTCAAAACTCTTCCACCATTATCTGTTGTCATCGTCTTTTTGCAGGTTTTTTTCTCAAAAGAAAGAAAAAGTAGATAAAAAAAAAGATACATTCAACGTCAAAATGTTCTGATGACGCATAACTCTAACGCTTTGCTTGAATTAAATAAAGATGAAAACAAAGGAAAAAGGGAAAAAGGATGAAATTATTTAAATTAATAAAAAAATAAATAAAGTTTTACAAACTATTAGTCAATAGTCTATTTTATATATATATATATATATATATATGTATGTATATATGTATGTATATTGCTCTTTCTCTCTCGTTCTTTAATTATAAGTGTAATATTTTTTCATTCTCTCAATAATACATATTGTTTCCTGTTTCTCTTTAGTCTCTTTTATTCTTTCTCACAAAAAAGTAAGTAAATTTTTTGTAATAGATGTCATTGAAATAATAAAATACTTTGTATACATTTAAAATAATTTATAGGTAATTTGATATAGAAATACTTTTTTTAATATAAATTAGAGTTAAAATAAAATTTAAATTAAAATAAAAAATATTGTTAACTTTTAATAAATAAAAAAGTTCTATTTTAAAATATTTTTTTATAAAACATGAAAATTTAAATTAATTAATTTATTTATTTATTTATTAATTAAGTTTATTATAATTTTATATAGTATCAATAATTTTATTTATTTATTAAATTTATTTAATATTATTTTTAATAATTATTATTATTACAGTATAAAGACAAAATAGAAAAACAAAAACGAACACCTAAATAATCAATTATGCACATTATTTTTTATATTCTTTCTTTCTCTCTCTTATTCTTGGAAGTCAATTGAGTTTCCACTTCTTTCTCACCACATTTGTACGTATTTTTTAATTCTATATTTTCAATTTTTTCCTTTCAAATTAGTTCCAACAAACAACTATCATGTATTATAATGGATTCAAATACCCTTTTTTTTTTCATCTTTTGTAAATAGTATTGTTATTGGGGTTTGAGAATTTGAGAGTGGGTATCATCATCGTCAACTCCTAAGAGATTTTGTCATCAGTTTTGGTTTTGGTTAGCGGTAACTACTAAGAAATTTGGTTTTCAGTTTTGATCTTGGTTAGCAATATAGTATTTACAAAAGGTATTTCTATTAAGGATGATAAAACGAGTTCAACTAAGCATATTGATCTGCATAACATAAAAATCTAATAATTTCTTTCACATCTTCATATTTTTTTCAACAGTTTCATATATTACATTCCAAAATTTTTACTTACATATTATTATGCATGTCTCGTGAGAATAATATTTTAAAATTATTTATCTAATGCATCTAAATAAAAAAAAAATTTATTTAGAACTTTTATTTAAAAAATTAATTTTTAAAAAAATATTTTTTATATGAGTTGATCCGTGGACCAACCTTTATGTGAAGCAGGCGTATAATTTGGCATAAGTTTTAATTATTATTAAATACGTATTTTTAATGTAATGAATCTATTTAAAAGATAGTGTTATTTCTTACTAACACAATTATTACTTTTAATCTTATATTAAGTGTGACGAAACTCGTTTAAACATGATTTGACCTCGTTACTTAGGCATGAGGTTGTGTTGATGTATCAAGGCATGTGTTAGCAAAAACATGATATATACTGTATAATGACTTTCGATCATATAGTAATGTGAGAGATAGTGAATGTATGAGATGGTCCACTAAAATATATGTGTCATGTTTGTTTTTTTGCACATTTGAAGAACATAGCCCTAGGTAATGAGTGATTACTTCCAAAGGGTGTGTATGTTTTTCTAATTATCTTGTTCTTGGATTTCAAGCAATATGTTAAGATACTAAAACAACCTAAAACGAAACCTTCACAGACAAAGGAAGCATGCCACTGATAAGTGGAAATTCCAATGCAATAAACAAGTGAGTTATTTAAGGGATACCCTTTTTCCACCACAACTTCAAAGTTCAAATGATTGTAACATTTGGGAGGGTGGGAAGCAAAAATGACAATTGGGAAGGTGAGAAATAAGACCCACAGAAAAAATAATGCCAGAACAAACTTTTCTTCATGCAATTTTAATAAAAAGTTGCTCATTATTTTGTAAAGTATTTGATATGTATGTTTAAAAGTTTAAGGTGTGATACTCTATAGGAGTAATAATTTTATTAGTTCAGTAGTTACTAATTATTTATATTTTTAGTAAGATAAATATATAATATCTATCTATTTACACAAATTGTACTGATTTCTGTTTGGCATTTGTTATTGTTATTGATAGAAAAAATTATCAACTTTTCTCATGATAGTTTAATTAAGCTCAATAACCTACATACTATAATTATCATCAGCCAAGAGTTTGACAACGACATACTTACGTGGTTGACATAAATTTTGAATAAGGCACATACAACTTGTGCTTATTTTTTTTTTCCAGTCTCACATAAATTTTGATATTTTTATGTCATTTTCCCTGTTTCAATTTATTTTGAACAAACAAACTGAAGTCTTACTTCACTATTTATAGAGGTACATGTACAATATTAACCAAGGTCTTCAAAATAGACTGAAGTTTTGACATGTTTGACCACATTTTAGTTACAATAAAAATAGTCAAACAAGAATACAACTCTTTTGGATTCAATCATGGGTGCCAAGACAAGGGCAAAAGATGCACTACTTGTAATATTCTTCCAGTAGTGTCCCTAACTTGTTAATCTTGGATTAAAAATGATCAAAACTAATTTAATAGATTGAAGACATAAAGAAGTTCTTATAACCTTTATCTGTTAATGAAATGGAAAATATATGGAGACAGACATGTTTACCCTATGAGTAGGGAAGGAGTTTTTGTTCCAAAAGAAATGACCTGAACATCACTTACCTTGAGAATTTATTGTTTTCATAAATACAAGAATGAGAGAAAGAATATGAAAGCCAAACCTCTCTCTATCTCTCTCTCTCTATATATATATACCTATAGAATGTGGGCTTACATTAAAGTTTTTAAAGAAGTTGAAGACTGGTGAGAAGATGTTGTTGTTTAGGGTTGGTTTGGCCTTACATTAAGGTTTTTAAAAGTATAAAATGATATGAATTGAGTGATTAATGTTTGAAGAATGTGAGGGGAGGGAATAATGAAAATGAGTAATTGTCCATTGAAGGAGGAAGGGTTGGAAGGAAAATTGATGATAATTAAGAAATGGTAATAATGAGAGGAATTAAGAAAAGGTTTAGAGGGAAAGGCATGGCGCGTTTTTCATGATTTTGTGGGTTTTGGCGGGTGAAGGGAAAAGAAGAGGAGGGAAGGGGCATTCTGGTAATTTGCGGAGGGATGAGTTAGGGTTTTGCCATCCCATTTATAAAGCTCTGGTGTTTTAAGATTAGATCTGCTGCGGCTGGTGCGCGTGTGTCTGCGTTGCGAGCGTCGTCGTTTCGATTCGATTCCCTCTCTCACTCTCTTTTTCCCTCTCTCTTTCTCTCTCTCTCTCTCTCCCTCTCTCTCTCTACCTCTCTCTCTCTCACCACACTCACTCTATCACTCTGCTTCCTCTGCATGCTTCTTCCCTCGCTCTGGTGCCGCCAAATCGAGAGGTGTTCTCGGAATCCAATCGAATCTCAGGTCTCGGAGATCGGAATGGTGGATCCAACTGAAAAAGTGAGTGTTAGCCTTCGTGTAGTGGTTTCAGGGTTTCTGATTAGGGTTTGTTTGATTAATGGAGGTTGTTGTGCAGGGATCGGAGGGTGAGGACTCAAACCCTAACGCGCCTTCCTCGGGGAACAGTCCAAGCAGCAACAATGAGCAGAAGAAAACCTGCGCCGATTGCGGCACCACCAAGACCCCTCTCTGGAGGGGCGGTCCTGCAGGGCCTAAGGTCAGTACACTCTCCATTTACCAGATCGCGCCACCTGGACTCACACCAACCCTTGATCTCACCTTCTTATCGCTTTTTTTCAGTCTCTGTGCAACGCCTGCGGGATCAGAAGCCGGAAGAAGAAGAGAGCAATTCTGGGGATAAGCAAGGGGAGCAACGAGGACGGAAGAAAGGGGAAGAGGAGTGGCGGCGCCGGGGCCGCCGCAATAGGTGGCGGCGCGTTGGGGAGGGAGGTTTTGTTGCACCGATCGCATTGGAAGAAGCTCGGGGAGGAAGAAAAAGCTGCGGTGCTTTTGATGTCGCTCTCGTATGGATCCGTTTATGCTTGAATCAAATTAATCATTTTATTGATGTAGAAGATGATGCAGAAGAAGAATTATTAAGGAGAAATCTAGATTTTGTTTTAGGATGTTCCCCTAACCTTTTCCGAATTGTATATGTATTAGTTTTCTTCTCTATTGAGTGATTGAGTGTATGGGTTGGTTGTCAACAGTTGTAAGAAATGAAATCATTCAAGTCCAATTTTGGTAATATAGTTAGTCCACTATTTCTCAATCTTCTTCTTCCTTGTCTCAACATTTCTTTTCTTTCACCTTACTATATACCATACATCACTACTTGTCGGTGCCCTCCAAGGAAAATTCCACCAACGATTCAACTCGCCAATTCACTAAATTCGAATCTATCAAACCAAACATTGCTCATCAAATGCCCAACTTATTATGATCTATGAATTTGTGAACTAAAATTGGAGCGTTTATTTTGGTTCCCAAATTTTAAAGCGGGTCATTCAAATTATGTAATTGAACCAATGATAATAGGTAAGTTGTTTATTTGATTTGTTATTTATGGAAAAGGGTTGGAGGGGTTGCAAATTTGGGGGAAAAAGGAAAGAAATTTGAAAGAGGAGGGAAGGTGAAATTCATAGTTCCCGCTAGTTTAATATCTTTTTTGGACAGAGGACTACCTTTTAATCAATTTACCAATTCAGTATTATTATTATTATTATAAACCTGTGTAACAGCCTTTCAATGAGTATTATTATTATTTCAAACAGCCTCTCTGTTACTACATTTCTGGAGTACAAAAAGTTCACTCATTTTTTTTACTGTACAAAAGTTGACTCCTTTTTTTAGAAGTATATGATCACATTTTAAGTTTTAGACTAAATTAGATTGGTAGATGCATGCATATTATAGCAAAAGGGTAATATAATACTTTTCAAAAAAAGTTTTTAAAAAAATTGAAGTTTTTGTATAATTTAAGAAAATTTTAGAAGTTATGTTTAGAAGATTAACAGTGTCTTTGTCAGGATTGACTATTTGTTTTAATGTGAACTAATAAATGCGTCTTTTTCAATGTTGAGCATATGGAGACACAAGTTAAATAAAGGTAGAGAGAAAAAGAAGTGCAAATATGGGGTGAGGTTTTATTCATTAATATAAATAAGCGTTATTTGCTTTGCCATCAGTTTCTTTTGACTTAATTTTGCGGCTCTCACACTGCAATCTTATTTCTCCTTCTCTTGTCTATTGTTTGATTTTTCTCTTTGACCTCCTTAAAAAAATTGTCACAATGTCTAAATTGAGATAGAGAGTAACCATCCCCAAGTAATTATTAAGATATTAGAAAATACCAACAATCAAATATTATTACCAAATAAACTTGAAATCTTTTTTTTATAAACTAAATAATCACTAACTTTTGTTTATGCTGTTAGTATTGAAATTCAACCATTTTTACTCATTCCAAATTGCTTTCCTACTTTGACTACAATGGTGAATTTTGAATGACAATTTTATTTGACTTAAATACGAAAAAACGGGTTTCATATGACAATTTTATACTAAATTGGCGACAACCTAACTGCTTAAAGTGTTGTCCTTTTTTAATTGGATGAAAAGGACAATTTATATGATATAACATTACTTTTATAGGTGTGCTTTTCACAAAAATCATTGCTGTGTTTTTCTATTAGTTTTATGGTTAAAATAATCAAAGCAAAACCAGAAATCTTTATTTATATTCCTTTTCATCATATTATCCCAATTTTGTGAAATAGAATTGACACTTGTGTTATCCAAATACATTATATTCGTTACCATGACTGAATCCAGATAAAATAAAACCAAAGTCAAGTTTGAAGCCATAGCCATGTGAATCATCTATAAACATAGTAAAAAATTTATAGTATTAATGGTTGGGATAAAATCAGATAATAAAGATGAACCTTTTCCCCCCATCATTTTATGAGGGTACAGTAAGCAATAATTGAATTTGGTTTTGGTATTCCTGTTGTCTATCCAGTGCTTTGCTATCCCAGCACAGAATAATGCCATTTATATTCAAACTTCTACTAATTTTATCCATGTTCATTGCTTCTGCACTTCTCTATTACATTACTCATTTGATCTCATTATTCTTTTTCTTCTCTTGGTATATCTTCCTTTAAGTGCAGAACTTATTGCATAAAAACATAAGAACAAATACAGCTACTTGTGCAAGTTGCAGTTATTTGACCATTGCTATGATATGAATCAGAAACATCGTACAACGTGGTGCTGTCTTAACAGTTCATTATTGTTGGAAAATTTATGAGGTAGTGGTCAAGTTTTGTCAATGTGAGCTTATGTACTAGCTGACATGGCATATCTTCCTTTAATATTGCAACATAATTAATGATTTCATTCAAATGAACACAATAATTGTCAAGATGCATCTTAATAATATATCTACTATTTGTTGTGCTTAATTTAGTCGTAATAAATATACCATGTTTTCTTTTTGCATGTCAAAGAGGTGTAGGGCTAGGTATTGTTTTTGAGAAATATTCTGAATGATGATGACTGTGAGAAACTAGCACGAATTGGCAGTGGAATAGAAGCAGTGAAAGGTAAACATAATTGGTGATTTTTTTGAGCTTTTGTCGGAAGATCCAATCCATATTCTAATAAAAATAATTAAATAAAAGTTAATTTTAGAATCAAAATAATTAATTATTACTTTAACTAAATTAAAAATTATTTTATAAATTAATTTTTATTAATATTTAAAATAGTTTATAAATTAATATTTAACTATTACGTTAATGTTGTAGAAGCGAATTTAAAATTAAAATATTAGTTGTTAAAATATTGATAGTTAATTTAGATATTATTTTAAAATTAAATTTATAAATTTTTATTCTTAATAAAAATAATTCTATATATTAATAGTTTTTTAGTTTTTAAATAGTATTTAATTTTTTTCTAAATTTATTTACTATTTAATAATTTTCTTATAATAATACTGATTATTAAAGTAAAGTAAGGTTTAATTATATAATTAGATATATTTGTTGAGCACAAAGTTTGTGTCACTAATTTTCCCTATAGTCAGTTCAAATGTTGATTTAAAACAGGTTAATATAGTGAAATCAACAAAGTTTACTTTCATCTTTCATTGATATCTTATCACTAGTTTCATTCTCATCACATTTAAAAAAAATATTATTTTATTATAATATAATATTTTATTAAAAAAAATTGTTAGATGATTGTTAGTGCAAAAAAAAACTTTTTTCTTATTTGATTTTGTTCTTTCAACTTTACAGGGAGAGAATTAGGTTATTAGTTGTTAATACTAATAGTATGATTTTGGTTAATTAAATCATATTATAATTGTATTTTACAATCGTGTTGATTTGGTTACTTGGTTATTTTTTATTAAATATTTAATAAATTTTATTAATGTGATACCATGAGAGAAGTCATGATGGATGATCCACCATGTTAATTAACCAAATCACCTAAAAATTTAATGAAAAACTAATAAAATAACTAAAATTATACAATTGCAGCATCCAATAGACGAATAAGTTTTAAGACAGAATATACTTTTACAAGTATCTGTAACTTATACTATCAAAATATATTTTCTACTATTCACTGGTTTTATTTTTATTTTGTTTCATTTGAGGTGAAATACTAAAAGGCCATTTAATTTATTTTGGGCTACTTTTCTCTTATGTATTAAGTTTTTTTTTAATTTGTAAAAGTCCACTCCATTTCTTTATTTGCAAATTTTAAGATAGTTTTTATTTATTTTTAAATATATTAAATCTCATGACTATTTCATTAATATAATTTGGTTACTTAACATTAATGTGTAAATGTTTAGTTTGTTAATAATAAAGTAACTCTTCGTTTTTTTAATAGCGAAAAACTATATCTTATTTGAAATCGAATGGCAAATATTGATTAAAGAATCTAAATATCTAATCGCTTATAATAAATACTTTTAATTTAATTATTCATACATGTTAGATGCGTATTTAAATCCATAAAACTTTTACATTGGAAATGAGAATATTAGAATGATAATAGAATAAAAGTAAACTGGTAATAGTATTTATTGGTGTTTTAAATTTAAATGATTTTGATGTGATATTTGACTATAGAATAAAAAAAATGAACTTAAGTCAAGATTGTCATATCTGCGTGTTGCATTTCAAAATCTATTTATAGATGTTGTTACGAGTTACGATAGAATGATAAAAACTGAAAGAAATAAATAAAATAATTAATTTTTAATATTTTAAATTCTGGTAATTTATTATCTCATTAGTGTAGAATAAGTTTTTAAGTTTAAAGTTAAATATCATCATTAAAATTTGGTGACACTTTTAATTATTAAAATAAATATACTTCAGGGTAAACCGTTGTTTATAGTTATGACTGAATACATAGACTATGGTTCCTGTTGAGAACCATCATCTATAAGTCTCACATAGACCGCAGTTTTATGATAATCGCAATCTATTTTTCCAAATCAGCATAGACGATGATTATTAGTAAAAATCGTCATCTATGATTTTTTATTTTTTATTTTACCCTAACCAGATCTCGTACTTACACTTTCATCACTTTCTCGTTTTCGATCTCTCTCGTGCTTATGTATTCCCTGAACCTTTCTTCCTTGCACTTTGCTTTCTTGCATGCTTCCCTCGCGCTCTTTGTAAGTTCTTCCGCCATTGAATTGGTTGCTATTTTACATAATTTTTGTTCATAACATTTCGTGTTGTCCTTCGAGTGCATATTTGATTGTAGAGATTTCATTTCACTACTTGCATTTCGTGCCATCTGAAAACCAATGCGAAATGCTACCAAAATTTCGTGAAATATAAGGAATGTTGATTAAAGTGTATGTACAAATGTTCTTTATTTTGTAACAACCTCATTGGAAACCAAGTCCACAAATAAAGAAGCATATGGTTTTCATTGACGATCCTATAGCCTCTTTATTAGAGATTGCTAAGGCTATAGGTACAAACCCAGTGGAGGTTTCGTGGGATGACATTTTTTAAGAAGAAATAGGGATATCCTTCTATACATATATATGACGGATGTGTTCCAATTGAAGCAACAAACTTTTTGACTTGTTTTCTTATTAATCATTGTCATCATAACAAATCTCAACATACTTTTATTATTCTATTTTATATTTAGTGAATCTTTTACTTGATTATTCAACTATTCCTTATGGGTTCGATATCCGTCCTTAGGGACAAATTATTACTTCTGACACTGTGGTGTGTTAGAATATATGACCTTAAACGAGAGGGGGGGCTGAATTGTTTAAGAGAGGTTTTTGAAATCTTTTTAAAGTTTAACAAACTTCTTTGTATGAATCCAGAACAGAAATCAAGTTAGCCAAGAACAAGAGCAATAAAACAGCAAAGTGATACGTGTCTAATTTCAGTAATATTTCATATTAAAATATAGGCACTTATGAGGATTTATTGCTAATTTACATATAAAATAATCCATAATTTATGAATTTATACCTTCTTACATTGTTTATAATCTTTATTTGAATAAGAGTATTTTATTCCCAAATTTGGTGTTAATTTCAAATTTCTAGGGAGGATTGAAGATTTAGATTAAAAATGAATGATTTGAGCTAAAAAGATAAAGATAGAAGGTCCCAAAATGGAAAAAGATGCAAAGAAAGATTATGCCCTTTTTATGTTTTATCATTTAGCCCATTAGCGCGACACAATAAACAACCTAACCCTAGAAAACTAGGATAAATAGAGGGCTAGAGGCTCAACCTTAGTGTGCCAGATTGAGAGGAAAACACCATAGAGTGAATTGTAACCCAATTGGAAGAATGGAAGGTGCTAGAAGTATGCGTGGCTAATTCTACCATTTGGGATTGTGAGTAATCTGCTCAAACTCTTATGTATTGAGGTGATATCTTATATATTAATATTTAGTTCTTGATTGATTATTGGTATTGTTGTTTTACTTTTAACTTTCCGTGACAAATTGAGAATCTTAAATCTGACCGAAAGGTATTTTTAGGGTTTGGACCTAAACATCAATACTTAGCATATTTGAGTGCTAGGGATAGACTTGAAATGTTAATTGCCATTAACGTTTGAGTGTGATTCTAAGTTGTTTTTATAAATATGCGAGGGATCGATATTTAGGAAACATTCTTAAGGATTTTATATGCGAGAGATCGATATAAATGAATTTTCTACGGACATCAATTTCAATCAAAGAACTTAATATTAACATGCTAATCAAAATACATGAAAGTGGAAGAGATGAAACCTAATCCTATTTTTCCAATTGATGCAACTAATTCTTTGTTTGTTTTCTTATTGATCAGTGCCAACATCATCACTTCAAACTCTTTTTATTGTTATATTTAGCGTGAATATTGTACTCGATAATTCACTGTTCCTTGTGGGATCGATATTCGTTCTTAGGGACAATTATTACTTCTGACAAACGCGGTGCACTTGCCGTAAAAAGTCATCACAAAGCAGCAGAAAAACAATCGGTTATTTCTGCAAAAAAATAGGTTGTTTATACCAGTAAAAGTAAAAACACAATTTAAATGAGTTTAAGGATAAGAGAAAGATACACCAACAGTTTATACTAGTTCACTCTTAAACCAAGAGCTACATCCAGTCCCTAGAAAATCACTGGGTAATCCACTAAGTAATCAAACCAGATTACAACACACAATCCACCAAAGCAGTGACCTTGAACCCTTCAAGAAACACACTCACTTTGGAAATTCACACACCAAGAGTATTGATCTTGACCACCTCAAGAGCACACAACACTCCTTGACAACACAACACCAGAAATAGAGAAGGTTGAGAAGAGATTACACTTGTTTACAGAACAATTTGAAATCAATACAAATGTAATCTTATTCCATTCTCTTAGAAAACCCAAAGCTTTGATGTGAATGTTCAAATCTTGAATCAACTCTTTCACAACTGAAAAACTCAAATCTGTTTCTCTTGCTTGTTTGAAAATATAAACAAACTATTTATATTTTCAAAAGACTGGTCAAAGCATTTAATGAAGGAGTGTATTCAGTTGGAAATCATTTAAAGCACATTCAACCACCAAAATAGAATTCTGTTAGGATTTTCAAAGAAACAATCGGTTGAAACCACGAAACAACCGATTGTTTGGTTTGGAAGTTAAGTCAACCAAACTTAAACAGTTTTCAACCTTTTCAAAAACTCTTAAGAGTAAAACAATCGGTTGATTCGACAAAACAACAGGTTATTTTTCACTTAGTTTGAAAAACACTTTATTTCAAAAAAGATTTAAAACACATTAGCTTTAGATTCAACAAAGGAGTGAATTACAAATAAAACTACCCAGATCCCTCCTAAACCACAACAGCAACACAACCTTGCATCAAGCACATAGGATTTGGATTCTTCAAAGCACAATTTGAATTCTTTAAAGCACTTGACCACTCTTGATCAACAATCTCCCCCTATTTGATGAAGATAAATCTCTGGTTGCTTGTACTGGTCTTTGTTTGAATCTTTAGCAGCACCTGCAAAGCAAAACTTATGTAAACCAGAGCATCTTTAACAGCAGGTTAGAATAGCACATTAACTATTTTTCTGCATAAACCTTAAAGCAGAAAAACCAGCCAAAAATCAAGACTATATCAGAAAAACAACCGATTGTTTCCTCGATTCAATCGGTTGTTTCTATCAGTAGAAGCAAAAATCAACCTTAAAAACATAAATTAAAGAGATTTAACAGTTCGAAACAGTTTATAGAGAAACAATAGAGTAGCACAACCAATTCTCCCCATATTTGTCTTCACAAATAGACTTTATGCATAGAAAACAGTTTAAGAGATATTTTGAGAGTCAAGAATGTTGAACCAAGTGGTGTTCAAGCTTTGAAGAATCCAAACCCTTTGAAGGATGTTGAATGCTTGGCTGTGCTTGCTGTTGCTGAGTTGTCTTAGTTAGGATCTGGGGTAGTTTGAGTTTTGTAATCCACTCTAGATTGAATCCAAAGCATAGGCATTCTCAATCTTTTAAAAGAAAAGTGTTTTTCAAACTAAGTGAAAAACAACCGATTGTTTTGTCGAAACAACCGATTGTTTATACTTAGGTGTTTTTAGAAAAGATTGAAAACTGTTTTTCAAAGGGTTGAGCTGTTAAAACCAAAACAACCGATTGATTCGAGGAAACAACCGATTGTTTGTTTTGGTACCATAACAGAAAAAACTGTTTTAGCTTTGACTGAGCTTTAAATGTTTTAACTGTTTACGCTTCAGTCTTTAATGCTTTCACCAATCTTTAAATGCAATGAATAAGTTTGTTAAGATTTGATAACAAACAATATCTTTGAATAAATTCAGAAAAAAAAATTTGAGAAATAACAATCTTTTGAGAACAACAAATTTCTGAATTTCAAAGAGTTGAGATTGCTTAGAGATTGAGATTGATCAAAGAGTGTGAGATAAGATTTCTTCTTGTATTGATTTCAGATTTTCTTCTGTAACAAGTGCAATCCTTGTATTTTGTTGAACAAGTTTCTTTTGTGTGTTTTGTTGAGAAGTGTTGTGTGTTCTTGAGGGGATCAAGATCAACATTCTTAGTGTTGGTGTGTTGGCCAAGAGAAGTGTGTGTCTTGAGGGGATCAAGGTCACTTTCTTAGTTGTGTTGTAAGTGATCTAGGTTTCATAGCTTAGTGGAATTCCTCAGTGGTTCCTGAGAAGACTGGATGTAGCTCTGGGTTTAGAGTGAACCAGTATAAACATCTGTGTGCATTCTCTCTATCCTTAATCTCTTTAAATTCAGTTTTGATATTTGTTTACTGGTATAAACAACTGATTGTTTATGCGAAACAACCGATTGTTTTTCTGGTGCTGTTGTTTTTGCTTATTGTTTTGGCAAACTGGATTCCTTATCAATTGTTTCTTGAGATAATTTCATTCTTGACTTAAAAGTTTTCGAAATCCCTCTTTAAACCATTCACCCCCCTCTAGTTTAAAGCCATCCATTCTAACAATTGGTATCAGAGCATGGTTCTTGAAATTTATTTAAGTTTGATCCGAAAATCCTTTTAAATGGCTGAAAAGTTTTCTTTTGGGGAAGGTGCATGTTTAAACAAACCACCTTTGTTTTGTGGTATGAAATATGATTTATGGTGCATAAGAATGAAATTCTTTGTTGAATCTTTAGATAGGAAAATCTGGAATGTCATTACAAAAAACTATCTCATGCCTATATCTGAAAATGATTCCTTTGAAACTGAACATCTTAATTGTATAGCTATGAACATCATTGTATCTGCACTTGATTCTAATGAATTGCTCAAGGTTTCAGAATGTAGTTCTGCCAAAGAAATGTGGAATACCCTTGAAGAGCATCACAAGAATCCAAGGAGTGCATTGATGAAAAAAGAAGAATCTTCTGCTGAATCTCTTCAGAATCCAAAAAGAAGGGTCATGTTAAAACTAAATGTCCCAACAGAAGGAAGAGAAACTTCAAGAAGCATGAGAAGAAAGGTAAATCAAGAAGAGCTTATAATGATAAAAGCTCATCATCAAGTAAGGAAGAAAAGGCAAACTTATGCTTAGTTGCTGAAGATGATGATGAATCAAGTAGCTCAAGTGAGGTAAGTTCATGTGCTTCTTTAAATGAACAAAATTATAGTGAATTTCTTGAAGCTTTTCAAGAAACTCATGATGAAGCTAATCGATTGGTTATTTCAAACAACCGATTGAAAGAACTTAACAGCTGGCTGGAAAAGAGAGTGAAATCACTTGAAGATGAGATTGAAAAATCTAAAAATGATTTCAAAAATCTGGAAAATCATTTCAAAAATTCTTCTTGCAAGTGTGACACTCTCATTTGCGAAAATTGTGAAAATCTTGAGAAAAAGGTTCATTATCTTGTTGACACTGTGGACAAACTTTCAAAAGAGAAATCTAACTTTGAGAATGTCTTGGAATCTCAAAGCTGTGTTTTTGGAAAGGCTGGTTTAGGTTTCAATCCACAGAACCAACAAGATAAGTTTTCAATTTTTTTTAAGAAAGCCAGTAAAACAACCGATTGTTAAATCGAAACAACCGGTTGTTACATGCTTTTATTGCATGAAAAAGGGCCATTCGGTTAGATTCTGCAAAATAAGAAAGTTCTCTATTCGTAGGGGCTACATGAAATGGATTCCTAAAGGATGTGAGGTTCCAAATGAGAAAAAGAAATCAATTTGACCCACATTTGTGAAGGGACCAAATCTTGTTGCTTGAACTCATGCTTGTGCAAGAATTCTAAAAAAGTGTGAAGGACTGAGTCATCTGATCAAGTTTTTGGAAGAAAAAGACCAACATTGAAGCTGAATCATTGTTCTACATCTGTCCAAAGGCCCTCAACAGTTAAAAGAGGCTTCTTGATCACAAAGCACATGGCTCATTGAAAGAACAATATAAAGGATAAGACCTTCCTTTCTCTGTTCTTAATTTCTGTTTTTAAGTTCTTTCTCATTCTTAAATATCTTCTTTAAAATGTTTATCTTCATCTGCTTTGAACTCTTTCTGCTCATGGTTAACATTCAAAATCAGTTTTAACTGCTGCAGAAAAACAACCGATTGTTTCTTCGAAACAACCGATTGTTTTGAGCCTGACAACATTGTAAAGAAATCAATTTAATTTTTATTTTGAATTTCTATCTGTTGCAGATCAATTTAAAGAGAGAATCCTTGGTCAATGAACCTGTGTTGAAAGTTGATCACGTTCAGATAGAAGTTACAACAGTCATAAAGGAATATATTCCAAAATCTTGGAAATTCAAGAGCCTTAATGACTAGTCAAAGATCACATGTGAAGACCATGTGATTTTCAGCTTTTTCTGACGTTTTCTGTGCAGGGCAGGGTCAAGTCCTCTCTCTCTGAAAATATGGTACCCACTCATATCATTGAATGCTTTCTAATTCTATTACTGCTATAAAATCTGTTGCAGCTGATCTCTTCCACAAGAACAACCAATTGCAACATCTCTTGCAAAATCTGTGAGTGAGCTTTTCTCTGTTTTCTTCTCTGCCATCATGGACTCAACTCCTCCCACCTCAAAGAGAGTCAAAACCAGAGCTGTAAGGTCTGGAGGAAGACTAGAAGGATGGTTTTCTGGAGACAATGATCTAATTGAGAGATATAGGTTTGAAACAAGCACCAAAGTGATAAACAACCCCAAGGTTGTGTGCTTTGATTGGCTGAAAAGCCAAAAGCTTGACAATGTAAGGAGGCTGCTCAAAGATCAATCTCTCAGAAAGTTCCTGGAGATGAAGGGAAACATCTACCCATATTTAATAAGGGTGTTCTACACAAATCTCAAGTTTGAGGGAAACAACCTAGTTTCTCATGTAAAAGGTGTAGATATGGAGATAACCCATGAGGTATGGGCTGCTGTTGCTGGTCTTAAGTACTCTGGCCTCAAGATTAACAAGGGAAATCTTGGAGTAGTGGAGGATTTCAACAAAATCCAATACTACAAGAGTTGCTTGAATAACCAACATGCTCAAGTTAGGACTTGCTCGGTTGGAGGCCTAAAGCTTGATGAAAGGTTGCTAACCCTCATTGTGACTTGGATTCTAACACCAAGGGGGAGCAATCATTCTGTTCTTACTGAGGAGGATCTGGTGTACATCTTCTGCATCATGAAGAAGATCAAAATCAATTGGATCCACATCATCAAAGAGCACATGCAAAAGGCTATGAGGTTAAGTGACTATCACTATCCATATGCTGTTTTGGTTTCTAAATTTCTACTCTATTTTGAAGTGAACCTTGAAGATGAAACATCTGAGTTGGTCAAGTCAACTCAAGAGTTGAACAATGAATCACTCAGCAAAATGGGTTTTACCAAAGTAGGTGGCAAATGGTAAGCAAGTTGTGTTTTAGTCCCTCCACATATAAGACATCATAAATTAGCAAGATACTCTTGTCTCCTATAGAGCCTCTTCCACGAATTCTTCCTTTGTTGTTGTCTCCACATGTTACATGACCTCCTTGTTTGAAGATGATGCTCACAAACTTGGATTTATCTCCTGTCATGTGTTTTGAGCAACCACTGTCCAGATACCACTAATGCATGTTTCCCATCAGTTTTCCCTACAAAATTCAAGTTCAAGTGCAAAGATTCGGTCCCCTTACAAATGTGGGTCGTCTTGAATTACTTTCATCACTGGGAACTTTAGAATTTTTGGGAATCCATCTTATAAAGCCTGTACGAACAAAATATTTCCTAATTTTACAGAATCTAACTGAGTGGCCTCTTTTCATGCAGTAAAAACATGTAACAACCGGTTGTTTCGATTTAACAATCGGTTGTTTTTCTGACACTTTTGAAAAAGAGTTTGAAAACTTGTTTTGTGGATTAAAACCCAATCCAGCCTTTCCAAAAACACAATTTTGAGATGCTAAGACACTCTCAAAGTTGGATTTGCCTTTTGAAAGCTTATCCACAGTTTTCACAAGGTAGTGAACCTTCTTTTCAAGAGATTCACAATTTTCACAAACAAGAGAGTCACACTTACAAGAAGAATGTTTGTAAAGCATTTCAAGGTTTTCAAAATCTGTTTTTGAATTTTCCAATTCTTCTTCCAGTGCTTTGACTCCGTTTTCAAGCCAGTTGTTCATACCTTTCAAACGATTTTTCAAGAGAGCCAATTGGTTAGCTTCTTCATGAGTTTCTTTATAAGCTTGAAGCAATTGACTATAGTTTTCAGCATTTAAGGAGGTACTAGAACTTACACTGCTTGAATCATCTTCCTTTTTAGCCGTTAGACAGAGATTTGTGTTTTCAACTTTACTTGAAGATATGCTTGATGAGTCATCATTGCAAGCTTTTCTTGATTTTCCTTTCTTCTCTTCTTTGTCTAGCCTTTTGGATGAGTTTCTTTTGTTGATTCTTTCTTCAAGAATTTTCTGAGTTTCTTAAACAACATGCTAAGCACTTTCTCTTCATTTTCATTTGTCCCTTCATGAATGACTTCTAAAGTGTCCCACATTTCTTTAGTTGATTCACAGTGCGAAATCATGAAAAATTCATTGAAGTTTACAAAAGATGTTATGATATTCTTGGCAATGCAATCAAATTTGGCCTTTTCACTTTCTTCATTAGTCCATTGGGACCAAGGTTTTCTAGTAAAATATTCAGCCTTTTCAATTCTAGGAATGAAAGGACCATTTTCAATTGCATCCCAAATTCCTTGATCAATAGATACAACAAAGATTTTCATTCTAGCTTTTCAATACTTGTAATTCAAACCACATAACAAAGCTGGTTTGTTAATTGGAGCACCCTCCTCAAAAGGTAGTTTTCCAACCATAGTAAAAAGATTTTAGGATCAAACTTGAATATTTTTCAAGTACCAAGCTCTTGATGCCAATTGTTAGAATATATGGCCTTAAACGAGAGGAAGGGTGAATTGTTTAAGAGAAGTTTTTGAAATCTTTTTAAAGTTTAACAAACTTCTTTGTATGAATCCAGAACAAAAATTAGGTTAGCCAAGAACAAGAGCAATAAAACAGCAAAGCAACAAAAAAACAATCGGTTGTTTCTGCGAAACAATCGGTTGTTTATACCAGTAAAAGTAAAAAAAAAATAAATGAGTTTAAGGATAAGAGAAAGATACACCAACAATTTATACTGGTTCACTCTTAAACCAAAGCTTTGATGTGAATGTTCAAATCTTGAATCAACTCTTTCACAACTGTAAAACTCAAATCTGTTTCTCTTTCTTGTTTGAAAACATAAACAAACTATTTATATTTTCCAAAGATTGGTCAAAACATTTAATGAAGGAGCGTATTCAATTGGAAATCATTTAAAGCACATTCAACCACCAAAACAGAATTCTGTTAGGATTTTCAAAGAAACAATCGGTTGAAACCACGAAACAACCGATTGTTTGGTTTGGTAGTTAAGTCAACCAAACTTAAACAGTTTTCAACCTTTTCAAAATCTCCTAAGAGTAAAACAACCAGTTGATTCGACAAAACAACAGGTTATTTTTCACTTAGTTTGAAAAACACGTTATTTCAAAAAGGATTTAAAACACATTAGCTTTAGATTCAACAAAGGAGTGGATTACAAATAAAACTACCCAGATCCCTCCCAAAACACAACAGCAACACAACCTTGCATCAAGCACATATGATTTGGATTCTTCCAAGCATAATTTGAATTCTTCAAAGCACTTGATCACTCTTGATAAACACGATGCACTTGCAGTAGAAAAGTCATCAAGTTTTTTGGATGTGCTAGAGTTTGTAGTTGGCAACCAGGAGCTGAATATAATTGTCGTTCAATTATTTATTATGTAACTCTCTTCCACCTATATATCAATTTACTTTATTATATTAAATTATTGATTAATATAACTAATTACTTGTAGGTATTTTTCTGGTGTTTCTATTAATGAGAGAATCAACATGTATATGGATTCTTGGATCCCTATTTCATTAATCCAACTGAAGCGAAGAAGATTGAAATCCAAACATACATCACCAACACTTTGATTGGAGAGGCAAACTAAATATATTTTTCCCCCTTATATAGCAAGTTCAATTGTAAGTTGTCAAGTTTTAGTATTTCATCTTTTTAATATTTACTATCTATTTTCATGAATGATGTACGGGTCAGTGGCAGTTACTTGTGTTATCTGTAATTGATAAGACAGTTATGTGATTTTGTTCACTTCACAAGAAGTCAACCATACATCTCAAGCAAATAGTTGAAGTGTAATTACATTTTGAACTTACATACGTATAATACTTAAACGTCTACTAACAAGGTTTTTTCTACCAGGGCATGGCATGGATATAACATACGTAAAGGTCGATCGAGTGCAAATTATCAAAAGTTGACATAGTTGAACCTAAAGGTTTGTAATTTTCTGTCTTCCTCTCTTCATTGTTTGTCAAAATATCAATATTAACTCTTATTTTATATTGAATTGTAGTCTTATAAACAATCGAGAGGTTATGAGGGTGGCTACTACATTATGCAATGGATGACTACCTTTACAAAGGTAGGCATTCAACGAGATTGAGAGCAAATAATAGTATTTAAATTATTCTTTATAATAAAAATATATGTACCTTAGCACTAATTTGAACTTATTTTGTAATGTAGTATTTTACGGATGCTCAACCACTACACTCGGAAGCAATGAACTATGTGAGAAATGTTTGAGCCACATACTTCATTAGTTTCTATAACTCTAGGATAGCTAATGAATAATATATATGTTTAAGTAATATAGCATGCTTCTAATATATAGAATTTAGATAGATAAGAATATATATTGGTGTTTGTAATTGATTTATCAATATATATAATTTCATTGTTTGAAAGAATGTGCATCTGTCTAAATCTCTATATGACTGGGTTTTAAAATGAACAGCTTAATTAAGAGGAGAAAACGTATAAAAATATTTGAACTAAAAAAAATCATAATAGACTACAGTTGTTGTCAAAACCACAGTCTATAAGACACTATAGACGACGATTTTGGACAACAACTGTCGCCTATACTCTTCTATGGGTATACTTTGACCTTATTTTCCGTAAGCTATAGTCGACGGTTGGTCAAAATAATCGTCGTCTATATGTGCCTTATAGACTACGATTTTAAACCATCGTCTATAAGTCAAAAGTATAGACTATGTGCTGATAAATTGCAATTACAAAATCGTTGTCTGAGAGCTTTAAAAATCGTTGTCTAAAAGCTTTTCTGCACTAGTGTCTTTTCTTCGTACTAGTTCGTTTAAGATGAAAGAAGAATAAATGGTTCACTTTTTTAAAAAAATAAGAAAAACTTCCGCTAATTTTTGTTGAAGTTATTTTTCTCTTTTGTTTTTATATATATATATATATATTTTAATTTTTAAGGATTTATTTTCTAAATATATTTTGTACTGTCGACACTACCTGCTACTGGCTGAACAATTGATTATTCTTCATCAATCGTGCTTTCCTTCCTCTCTTTCTTATGTTCAAATTTTGGCTCTCGGTTGGGAGTACACATGCTAAAAGATATCCGACGCTCAAATGAGTATTCGATATTTAGATATTGTCATTGTTGTAATAAAGACACATTTTTGCTCTTTCTAATGTGCTTATTTATACCGTTTGTAATGAATTATATCATTCATTGATGAGACGTATTCAATATGTATAATCATAACAATGAAATATGATTTGTCACGTATCCCTTTATATCTGGCCGATCAGACAACTTTCGATATCGGATATTACCAGATCTTCAACTATTCTACAAATTTATTAAAAAAAAAAATCAAAACGTCTTGAATTTAGGTTATAGGATTTAAGGTTTAATAATTTTAAATAAACTAAACTAGTATAAGAAGCTGATTTCAAGGAGACAAATTAATACGAAGTTTTGTCTTTGGTTCTTTGTATTAACTTATTTTATAATAAGTTTAAGTTCGCTATTTTCCGTTTTGTATTATTGGAATGTTTTACTTTTTTTCTCTGTTTGATTTGGAGTATTGTTTTATTTTTTTCTTTTCATGTATTTGACATAGTCTTTCGTGATTTTTGTTTTGTTTTTTTTCTTCTGTAATAATATATTTCGCGTAATAATATATTATTAATGAAATTGAAGTGAATCGTTAAAGTTCACAGTGATGTTTTACATGATCCTTTTTATAAAAAACAAATGTTACAATTATTGGCATATCAAAATTAGTTCATCATGTTTTTGAGAAAAAAAGGTCATACGGAGAGCCAAAACTACTGCTTCAATGCTATAGAAAATTATTTATATTGAAAATTAGTTATATGATCACTCCTCAAATACACTTGTAAGTCATTAGGGGTTAACAAATTACTTTAATGTGAGTCATTATGATTTGTATTTTTTAATAGATTTAATATTTATTTGATTTCTATGCTTGTTATAACTTTAAATTAGAGTTCTCACCCTTGTTGTTAAGTTTTTTTTTAAAACATTCTAACACTTTAGAATTGATTTTATTATTTTTTTCTTAGAATAATACTTAAAAAAAAAAATCTCAAATGGACCAAAAGTCGAATATTGTTTCCTCCAATGCATTTGTTTATTGTAACAATCGAATTCTTAATTGATTTTTTAATTTCCAGCACCCAAAATCCTTTCAGAAATTTTAAAGGAGTTTTTAAACATATTTAATAATACATTAGAAAGGTAAAATGATTGGAAATTATAATTAAAAACATATAGTTTATGTTATACATTTAGTAATAAAAGTTGAAAGTGATTAATAATAACTTTAGGTTTAAAATTAAAATTTTAAAATGTAAAATTAAAATGATTTTTTAATAGGAAATATTTATAAATGTATAAATTTTTTCTTTAATATAAATTCAATAATTTTAATTTATATTTTAACTCATTTTATATTTTTTACTGTATTTTTTAAATTACTTTAAAAACTTATATGGTTAATAATAATAATAATGTCATAAAATTTTATATTTTTTTTTCTATCTTTCGTTTAATTTATTTACAAACCATTATAATAATAAAAAAATTTATTCTTAATTATATTGCAAAAATAATATCACAAAACCAAAATTAATTTATCCTTAAATTAATGTTTATTTTGTTACTTATCTGTAGCTCATTAAAATTTAATCTTAATATCTCTATTAATTATTTTAAACTACTTTTCTATATAATAATTTTAATCCTTAATATAAATTTAAAAATTGTACTTTATATTTTAACTCATTTCATATTTCTTGTTATATTGTTTTAAATCTTTTAAAAAATCTGTGATCAATATCATAATAATGTTTGAAAATTTTATATTTTTCTTTTATCTTTCATTCATTTTTTTTCTACAAAACCATTATAGTAATAACAAATTTTATTACAAAATCCAAACTTATTAGAATTTAAATTATTTTGTAGTTTGTTCATTATATCAAAGCAATTAAAGTTTGATCTCAATATTCTTAATTAATTATTTTAATTTATTTTGTAGTTCTTCATCTCCTTTTTCAATAAAAAAACTTCTTTAGAATTCAATTGGGGAGTCGAATTCTTGAGGAAGGTGCATTCTGACTTTATTTGAGAATTTTTTTATTGTTCTGAAAAAGAATTGATTTTTATTATATTTTTATTGATGATGTAGTTAATGTGACTTTGAATTAATAATTTGATCTTTATGTAATTTTTATATCCTAAGTGATATATATTACTTTAGAAATTAATTTAGGCATAAGAAAGTGCACATGTTATTAATGCAAAAGAGTTCCAATCTTTGTATTTTGGAGATGTTAATTGGAGACTGAGTATGATTATTAGAGTGAAAGTTGTAGACGCTGTATTCAGCAATGATTGAAAATAATGAGTTGTTTTATATGAAAAGGTAACTAATGAGCAACTTTTGAAATATACTTATTCAAAAGGTATATGTAGCTTTCATGGTTAAAACGTTTTTGGAGAATTCACAGATAGACACAAAAGAGATAGCTGTAGCAGAGGCAAAACATGTAGAAAGAAAAGGAAGAAAGAAATTCAAAACGGAAGAGAGAGAGTGTGATGTTGGATATGGATGCCAGTTGCAGTGGGAAGAGCAGGGCCCATTCACCACCATAATACCTCCATTGTGACTTACAGCTAATTCCTGCCAACACATTTTTGTCCTTAACTTTGTTTTTTCATCAAATATAATTACTATTTTCTGCCATCACACACTATTACATTTCCCTAAGAATTAAGACACAAAACGGCAACGCTGCATGCTGCCGCTTCATAATGCTGCCAATAATGTAAACAACAATGAAACTGCATAACTCATCTCAAGAAAAACACATCAATTTACCCTCTAATTTTTAACACTGCACAAATTATAGATATTGCTCATCATACTAACTCTTCAACTACTTCACACACTCTTAAAAGGGACAAATAACATGACCCATATTTATAATTTTCAAAAACAGATTTATTGGGTGTTCACCATTTTTTCTTTCAAAATGACAGAAAAGAGTGTTTTCAAATCATATTTATGACAGTGTTAACAAACTAATTTTATTTAATTTAAATCTCTTTTGGTTTTAATCAAAGAAAGTATTTCTTTATCTACTGCTCATCGAACAGGGCGTTCTAAACCTAAAGAATATTAAAGGCTGACCAAAGTTCTTGTCAACGAATCCAAAATGCAGATTTGGCCCACGAGTAAACTTTGTTGAGGGATTTGCATAATTGTATTGCAAGATGAATTCAATTTGTTGATTTCGTTTTGTGAACAGAAGAAAGTGAAGAAGAAGTTTTGATGTTTTGTGAATGAGAAGGTTAAGGTAGGGAACTGAAAGAGACCACTTCATTTACAAGACATAATTAAGACGCTCCCAAATGACGTTGGTGGCGACAAACAATTCTAACAACTCCATACCTCAAATCTTGAAAGTCTCTTCCATCACTATCATCTTCATCACCTAGATACATCACATTCAATTTATAACCCATCATCAAATTTTAAATTAACCATGAAACACTCTGCTAAACTATTACCACTGCTTGTATAGAACGTGAATAATTGTAATTTATTTCATTTTGGTGCTGACCAAATAAGACTCACTAGTAGTAATACATAAAAGTTGTCAACAAATTGCAGATCAATCTACATTGGCACTAGAAATCCAGAGATAAAAAAAAAAACATATATAATATAAGAGGATGCGCGCGCGTGCGGTATTCACTTCACATGTGTGGGTTCTGTAGGTGTGTGCAGGGCATAACGGGAAATTCACCACCGCTTCCATCATCACTCTCATTTCCCTCAGAATCTCCAGATCTGCAAATCTGCGCCGTTATTTCCACTATTTCCCTTCTTTTCTCGTTTCTTGCAGTTACGATCAAAGCAAGAACACCAGAAAGGAGGAGAAAGTAATTGCACAGAGAAGAAAAGAGGCCGTCGAGGGCGCAGGAGCGCCGGAGCCCTGCGCCGGTGGGCTGTAGTAGTAGAACGGAAAATACGGCACAATCGGGTTCGGCGGCGGCGGTCTGGGGTAGTTTCCATTGCTGGGAGGAGGGTAGTAGTAGATTCCGCCGCCACCTCCACCGCCGCCGGTGGATGCCGGTGGAGGTGGTGAGTAGTAGGTGTACTGAGAGGGTGGAGGGGAGTAATAGTAAGAACCTCCGCCCCCGCCCCCGGAGGAAGGAGGAGACGGCGGTGGAGGGCAGTTTGTGGTGGAAGGAGGTGGCGGTGAGGGTGGCGGTGGCGGTGGCGAGGGAAGTGGGTTGCAAGGGTTTTCACAAGAGGAACACATTGTGCACTGGATCTGCGCATGTGACGTGGCTTTTAGGGAGTGTTTACGATCCGCATCTTCTCCCATTGCCACACTAACCAGAAGCAAGAACGTTAAAAACAACAACCTCATCCTTCAGAAACTAGAACTACCTAGGACGGCGACGATGAGGAAGTTAAGAAAGCAAGGTGGAAGGAAGTGGAGTGTGTGGGAAGAGAAAATTGGGCAGTGAGTAGTACTAAAAGAGTGGTGTGTGGAGTAAAGACTAGGAAATAGGAAATAGGAACTCCACTCTCTTATCTTTTAAGCTATCCTACACTTTTTATTAACTCTACCAACTTTATACTATAATATGCATTTTTTGGTTTTGTGCCAATGAATGGTTGGTTAACGGACACCAGATTAAAAATCAAGTTTAATGAGTTATTGTAAAAGATGAGGTGGACACGTTTTGGTTTCACACGTTGGGCAGACATGTTTGAATTGAACACTTGCACTGTTCGAGCTGTGTTATATGTTATGTTATGATAACCAAACCAAACCAAATACAGTAATTAGGTTACTTTCATAACTTTGATATTAAGATAGGTAGTTTTAGGACACTACAGAAAACTCTGCTTCTACGGTTTCATCATTTATGTGTTTGAATTTAGGTAAGATAAGAAGACAACAAATGTGTTTCTTTTATTTTGATAATAGTTAGAGAGTTTGTGTTAATGCTGCAAGAGACTAACATTGGGAGAGTTGGGGATTGATTCCCTTTTGCACTTGAAAGTGATGATGAGGAGGCAACTCAAGGAGGAGACGCAACGCAGACGCAACTTCCACGTGGGGCTGCTACCCTTCCCAACCCAACTCATTAGGACCTTATTATCTACACTGTTTTCAAACTAAATTTCAAAAATATAGATAATCACAAATAACTCCTATACAGCATTTTTCCATACAATTTCTTCATAATTTATATTTACTAGTTAACGAATAAATTTTAATATTAATTATTATATTATTTACATAGCATATTTCAATAATGAATTTTAATTTTTTTTTATTGTTTATCTTTCCCAACTCTTTCTATCTCCTTTATAATGGATACATTTTTGTTATATAATTTTGCTGTAAAAACAAGCATTCAGAATTCGTAGTGTTATTCTTATCCTAATTCCACAATTCTAACGTATGTTTTTTCACGAAAAAAAATGAAACTTTTCCTTCTTTGACAAACTCATCAGATGGCCCAAATTTCTAACAGAACGGCATTAAATAATACACAGGAGCAAGTACTAGGAAGAAAAGCTATTCAACCAAGCAACTAACACCATTAATAAAAATACAATACAAGCTTTTCCCCCTTTCTCTTCTCTCGTGTTCTTACGCTCTCTCTTTTTGTGTAAATTGACATGAGTTGGTAACGATTAAGGCCTTGTGGAAAACTAAAAAAAATAAATCTGTATTTGTGTTGTTTCTCAACCAATTAATATAGTGGTTAAGTTTGAACCAACAACATCAAATTTGTAAGAAAAAACTCGTCACGACACAACCAACTAAATAAAAGAAGCATGACTTCCAAATAAGTTATAACATATTTGTTGTGGAATCACCGAATCATTTTATTACACTATGATTATTGAAAGTGAACGAAAATAAATGTAAGGATTAGTAATAAGATATTTGCGGTTAGAAATGTTTGATTCGAGAGACATGTATTAATATGAATTATCCTATGTTAATGTACTTCTATAAATAAAGTGGACATAAATAGTAACAATTGATGTGGTTGTTGGTTGCTCGATCTATTCCTTGCTCCTCAATACTTTACTCTTTCAGACTTCAAGACTCATTCTCCTTAATTCCTCAGCACTTGGTCGAGAGTTAACTTGCAAAAGGTTCTTTGACGATCAAATAAGTACTATGTGTTAAGAGTGTATAGTGAAATTGATCAAAGGCATACTTTTCTCTCATGTAACAATGCTTATTTATAGTGTTAATAATGGACTATTTCGTTTATGGGTCATATCTGATACGTATTTTTAATAAAATAATATTACCTTATTTCTCGCATGGTTATCGGATTTACAAGATATTACATGATTATCACATATCTCTTTATTTTCTATTTGATATAACCAATTCATGCAATTGATCGGTGAACGATGCTGAGTGATGTGGCTCGTTCGACTTTGACCATTACAGTTAGGAAGTCAAGTATGAATCTAAATGTGTTAAACATATTTTCGTCGTTGTACTATAACACGAAATTGATTTTTGTCTCTAGTCTAAACATTTGATCTCTTAGACACTTGTAATAAAGAAACTTTTGGAAATGGTTATTACCAGTGTTTTATTAACGTAACAAAAGAACAACGTGGACTGTATTATAATATTATGACATCCATAGCAATGAGTCAGCATGAAATATTTTAACATCCTAATACACATTGAGAATATGTTTGCCACACGTAAAAAAATTGACAATAATTCATTCCAATAGTTTCCTTATTACAAGTACCAAGGAGATCTAAAATTTGTAAACAAAAAACATATTTAACCCAGATGTAAATCCCACATTATGTAGAAATGAAAAAGTTGAGTAACATATAAGATAGAAGACCCATAAGTCCATTGTCTAAAATGCAAATCATAATTTTTTTTTATGAATCCCTCGTAAATTCTTTGTTTCTTTTACATTATAAATGGAAGTTTTTCATTATCATATCAACAACATTTTTGCATTGTTTGGATTGGGGAGTGGAAAGTTGAGGGTGTGGAGAGTGGAAAGTTGAGGGTGTGGGGTGTTGGGAATTAATTTGATAATTGGAATTGAAACTAAAATCTCTTATAAGAAAAATTGAACTGATACAATACAAGCAATGTTATTTATAACTGTAAAAAACAGAATGAATTAAAACATTCTAATAACAGAAATATCTAGATTTTAGTTTTGGATAGTTAGAGTTAACAACCTAACTCTTTTATTTAGATTATTCCAACACTCTTCCTTAAGTTAAATTCTGCAACACTTCCAACTCTTAACCACTCTCTCAGTTCTTCAAATTTGTCTAGTCTAAGTGGTTTGGTGAGAATATCAGACACTTTCTCTTTGGTGTTGCAATGCTTCACTTCTAGCTTTCTTTTTTCCAACTTGTTCCCTTAAGAAAGGGAACTTGGTCTCTATGTGTTTATTCCTCCCATGTGAGATTGGATTCTTTGCAAGGTTGATGGTTGATTGGTTGTCCACGCAAAGTTGCACAAGTTTCACATGATCCAGCTTCAAATTATCAAGTACAAACTGAAGCCAAACACATTGACAAGTTGCCTCTGCTACAACTATATACTCTATCTCACAAGATGAGAGAGCAACTACATTTTGCTTTCCCAAATCTGTCATTTAAAAAACAACCTTCAGTCTGTCTTTGAACTGCTCAATTTTTGCACTAAATTTCCTGTAATTAACCGATCATCCACATACAAATATACATAGATTAAGCTTTGACATTGTGGTACTTTCACATAAACACCATATTCTACTGAACATTTTATGAAGCCTAACTCAAACAAAAACAAGTTTATTAGTTTATTTCACACTCTAGGAGCTTGTTTTGAGTTCGTACAGTGCCTTCTTGAGTTTGAACACTTTGTGGCTCACATCCTTTGCTTCAAAACCTGGTGGCTGAGTCACATAAACCTCCTCTTCTAGAATACCATTTAAGAATGCAAATTTAACATCCATTTGACAAATTTTTCAGTTTCTAGAATTGGCCACAACAATCACCAATCTAATGGTTTCCAATATGGCCACTGGCGCATAAACTTCAGTGTAGTCTACTCCAAGTTTCTGCAAAAAACCCCTAGCTACTAATCTAGCTTTATGCTTGGCTATGCTGCCACCAAACTTTAGTTTTATTTTAAAAACCCATTTGACATAAATTGTTCTTTTTCCCTTCAGCAGAACCACTAATTCCCAGGTTTTATTTCTTTCCCGTGATTCCAGCTCTTCAATCATGGCACTCTTCCACTCCTTGTCAACAATTGCCTTCTTCCACATGATCGACTTAATGTATGCCACAAATGCTAAGTGAACCAGCTCTCCTTCATCAGTGATCAAATTATCATATTGTTTCAACTTGCTAATATATCATACCCTTCATCTTGCTTTTGCCCACTGTCCTAAAACATGCAATGGATCTGTTTTCCTAGCTTGCTCCAATATCATCCCTGCTGATGATGATTTGCTAGTTTACAAGATTGAGTAACCTATATTCACCTGTTGGATGGTACCCAATTAGAATAAGAGCTTCACTCTTATCTTCCAATTTCTTCCTTTTCTCATCTGGAATGTGCCTATAGCACAAAGAACCAAATATCTTCATGTGACTAACAGTTGGTTTATGTCCAAACCAAATTGTTTCTGGTATGGCTGCCTCCAATCTTCTTGTGGGACACCTATTTAGAATATAGGTTGTAGTGGTGATAGTTTCTCCCCAAAAACTATGAGGCAATCCCTTTCCTTTGAGCATGCATCTTGCCATATCAAGCAGAGTTCTATTTCTTCTCTTTACAATTCAATTATGTTGTGGAATGTTAGGAGTCGTGACCTCATGCTCAATTCCTTTTGCAGCACAAAACTATTCTAGCTCTTTCGAATTGAATTCTCCACCTCCATTAGTTCTGAAAATAGTCAAGGCGTAGCCTGATTGCCTTTCGACTTTAGCACAAAATTTCACAAATCTACCAAACACGTCACCTTTCTCCTTTAATAAGTAAATTCAGATTTTTCTGTTGAATTCATCCATAAAAGTAAGAAAATACCTATTACCTCCAAGTGAACTACTGTCTAGAGGGCCACATACATTTGAATATACAACCTCCAATGACTTCTTTTCTCTTTGAAGTCTAGAAATCTTAAAGATCTTTTCAAATAAACAACCTTCACGTGTCTTATGAGGTAGATGAATCTGTGGTAGCCTAGTGACCATTTGCTTGTTGCTTAACCGATTTAAACTTTTGAAATTTAAATGGCCGAATCTATAGTGCAACAACCAACTTGTTTCTTCCTTACCACCAATTGAAGACAAGCATTGTGCAGTTGATATATTAAGGTTAGTCTTAAAAGTCCTATTTTTATACAAAGGTGTTTTAAGAACTAACCTTGATTTCTGATCATAGATCTTGATAGAGTTATGCTCCATTGACATTTTGAATCCCTTTTCTAGTAGTTGGTCTAAACTGAAAAGATTATTCTTCATTGATGGAACGTATATGACATCATTCAAATAACCAGCTCTTCCATCTTTACCATTGAATCTGACCTTGCCAATTCCTTCAACATAAATCATACTATTATCTGCAAATCTCACACTGTTTTTGATATTAGGATCAAAATCAATGATCCAATTCCTATTGCCATTGCCAGTCATATGATTGGAACAACTCGTGTCTAAGTACCAATTTGAAGCATCTTCATCCTGATTTGTTGTGGTCATCAATAACACTTAGTCTAAATCAAAATCTTCATCTTCTTGGGCTAGATGTGCTTAATCTTTCTTAGATAATTTTCCAGTGCAATTATTGTGATCAACTCCCCAACATTCAGCTGCAAAGTGACCATACTTACCACAATTATAACACTGTAGTTTTCTTTTATCAAAATACTTCTTGGATCCATGATCTTGATTTCCTCTACATCCAACCACCTTCTGCCTCTACACACTGCTTTGATTCTGTACTGGATTGTTTGAGACAGTCCAGTCACTTAATCTTTCTCCTTTTCATCTGCCTCTGCCTCTTTTCTTCCAGTCAGTCCTTCCTCTACCTCTGTTGCTGGTTTGGGCTTGGAAAACTTGCTCTACAATCTTTTTGCCTTTTCTTGAAATTAGCCATTGCTCATGTGCCTCAAGAGAATTTTGGAGTTCTTCTACTGTCATTGCATTAAGATCCTTGGATTCTTCAATTGCCACTACAATATGATCAAAACCAGGATTCAAAGTTCTCAAAACCTTAACCACCTTTGAACCAGTTAATTGCTCATCACAACCCCACATAGAATTGGCAATTGCTTGAATCTTACCAAAATAATCACTCATTATTCTGGATCATCCATGGACATCAATTCAAATTGTCTTATGAGTGATTGTAGCCTTACCTTCTTGACCGTTCTAGTGTTACTATAGGTCTGTTCCAGTATATCCCATATACGCTTGGTAGTTTCAACTTTTGAGATTTTCTGGAAAATAGTAGCTGAAACACATTGATGAAACAACATTCGTGCTTTGCAATCAATCTTTCTATTCCCTTTTATATGCTTCTCAGATTTCTTCTTCTGCTCCTCAGATTCAGGCTTGGATGGTTTTTGTAACCAATCTTGACAACTTCTTCCAATTCTTGAAAACCAAGAATGACTTCCATCTTCACAACCCATCATCATAATCCTTCCCATCAAATACTGGAAAACTCCCTAAAACCATATTAATTGCAGCCATGGAAGTTTCCACTTGCAGCAGTCAACTCCTCTCTTCTTGGCTTGCAATTATGCAAATTCTCCTATGCAAATTCAGCAACACCTTCCTCCAAGATCCCCACACTATCTTCAAGGAACCACACAAGTCCCCTTAATTTTCCTAACCTCCACTCTGTTGGGAATTAATTTGATAATTGGAATTGAAACTGAAATCTCTTATTAAAGAAAATGTATTGATATAATACAAACAATGCTATTTATAACGAAAACAGAATGAATTAAAACATTATGATAACAAAAATACCTAGGTTTTAGTTTTGGATAGTTAGAGTTAAGAACCTAACTCTTTTATTTAACTTATTCCAAAATGGGAGAGTGAAAATGTGAGGATTTGAGAAGAAAGTATGAAAAAAGTTTAGTGTACTTGGATTAGAGTATATTAGAGTGAATGTGTGAAAAAAGTTTATTGAAATATGTGAGTAATGTGATAGTTGTGATGATGTTTTGAATTATTTTTAAGGATATAAATATAAAATTTACTCTTATCATTAAAAATATTTAAATAATAAAATATTTGTATAGATTTGATTTAATTAAAAATTTGTATATCTGTTGACTAACTATTTAAAAAAAAAATACAAATTTGTTATATTTTTACAAATTTATTCTTATATTTTAAATAAATAAATAAAAAAAAATTATTTTTTATAATTATGTATAAATTTATGTATTTTATATAAATAACTATATCTATTTTTATCATATTATATTATAATTTTATATTTATTATTATTAATAATATTATTAAATATTTGATACAAATAAAATAAAATAATAATATTATTATTTATTTATTTATTAGTAATTTATTTAATTTATATTTATTATCATTATTTTATAAATTTATTTTAATTAATATTATTATTTTATAAATTAATTCTAAATTATTTTATTTTAATATTTATATGATTAATATTAATATATTTTTATTTTTATAAATATATATATATATATATATATTTATAATATAATTATTTATTTTATTATTATATTATAGTATTATAATGAATTATATTAATAATTATTCTAAAATTTATATACATAACATTATGTATAAGTATAATCGATTATGTACATAACATATGTATAACATATATAATTTTTAAAATTTATATATATGTTATATAATTAATTATATATATAAATTTTGTGATATAATTAATTTTTGGTATTTATTAATACATAATATTTTTATTTTATTATAAATGTATTTTATATTTTTATAATTTTTTTTTAATTTTAGTTATACTTTTTTTATATTTTACTATATGTGTAGTGGATAATTTAAAAGAAAAGGTACAATTTCATAGCAAATTTTGTTAATAAAAATGTAGACACATATATTTTTATGTGACTTTCTTTTTCTTTTATTTTATTTCTCTACAAGTGTGAAGTGTGAGAAACAACTTTTAATTTTCAGTCACTCACTTTTCTCTATTTACAGATCCAAACAGTAGTATATCCTCTCTTTCACATGCAGAAAATAGTGCCCTCTTGTCCAAAGAGACTATTAAGGAAAGAATTAAGCTCTATGAAGAGGATCTTATAGAACAAATGTTAATAGAATGTGTTGTATATTATCATCATGAAGGTTGGACTTACTAAAAAATGTGCCACCAATGACAACTTTCTTTTTTTCATTGTTTTCCTGCTTGTGTTACACTGTAATATTATCAACAAATAAAAATAATAATACATACACACTCAGAATACTAAATGGATGACTTATTACAGCATAAACATTATATATACAGGTAACTTATTTTTGGTTAAGCGGGTATAAATAGTTTGATTATTTTTTAAGAGTTGGGTTAAAAAATAATTAGTTGCTATATTGACTAAATTAGAAGTCATTTTGGAGACTAAAAAATTTTTGGTTTCTAAATTAGTTTCTATTATTGTTAAATGATTTGTAAATTGGTATCTAATTAGCCATCAAGGTTTTTGCTATCAAATTTAGAAACTAAAAACATTGGTTGTTAATTAGATATCAATTTTGAAACCATTTAACAATAATAAAAAAACTAATTTAAAAATCAATTTTTTTAGTTTCTAAAATTGTCTCTAATTTAGTTAGTATAACAACTATTTTTTTTTCTAAAATTTATTTTTATTTCATGTTTTTCTTACATAGAATTACTCATTAAATTATTCATTAAGTACTCTATGTAATTTAATTAAATGAAACACAGAAAAGGATATATTTTATAATTAATATGACGTGGTTGAAAGAAAGATAGAGAGAAAAAATTATAAGTATTGATTAGAAATTTAAAAATAATAAGTACACATGTACAGTCCCTCATAAGAATTATTTTAATATATGTTTGATTGTGTGATAGAATAAAAACAAAGGAAAAACACTAAGGCTAATCTTTAATGAAAATATTTTAAGAATCTTTATCTTTTAATTAATTATTTCCATTTTTACTTTTAAATTGAATTTTAATATTTTAAAACAAATTATTAGTAATTAAAAATAACTTTGTATCACAACATAGATAGTATTTATTTATTATAAATTGTAATTATAACATGATTTATACATTAAAATAAATTATTATTATAATTTTTAGTTATACGAAATAAATATTTATCTAAAATGAAAGTTCTTTTATAATAAATTGTTATTATTTGGTTGGTATCAGTAAAACTGGTAATTAAGGATATTTGAATTAGCAGATGTAATGTTTTTTGTAGGAGATAATGATAGTCTTCCCCACCCAATCTCATTGTGGATGTGAGTAATTTAAATTATTGTTTGAAACTTATGTCAGGTTTTTATATTTTATATGAGCATAGATCTTAACATGCAAAGAAACTCAAACACAACAGAGTATAGACACCACTTTCTTCCAGCACCTCCATTGCCATTCGTCAGACAAAAAAATTATTTTGTCTTTAAAAATATATCTTTCAAATTTTATAATTTAAAAATATATTTTTCTTTTTACTTTTGAATTGTAGAATTTGAAAGACTTTTTTAATTCAAAAGTATCTTATAAATTCTACAATTTGATTTTTTTTATAAAAATACATTATGAATTATAATTGGAAGATAATCTTAGATGTGAAAATACTTTTAAATTTTATAATTTTAAAATATCTTTCCGATTCGAAAATTTAGAATGTATTTTTTTTTAAAGAAAATTATAAAATTAGGAAAATATTTTACTTTTCAAATTTTATAGTTTCAAAATTTTCTAGACTGAAATAAAAAATACCAATAAGAAAAATACTTTTGATATTTTAAAAAGTATGAGGTGCTACAAGAAACTATGTTCTGTTTCATTATAGAGTACCATCAACATGCTCATCGATTCAACTGTGGCAATTGCTTCCTGCACTGTATCACTGCACCCAATCTCAACGGAAAAGACGAAACTGTCCTTAAAAAATATTTTTGAAATATGTGTTTCGGATTTATTTTTTTTCGAACAAAATTTTATATTACGGATGTTTTTATCCAGAATGAATTTTTCATTTTTTTTTTCTGGATTTTCATTTTCGAAACATAATAATTTCTTTTATGGATTTTTTTTTCTGGAATGTATTATTTTTCAATTCTAGATTTTTTTTATCCGAAATAGAATTTTAATTTTTGTTTCTGGATTTTTATTTTCGGAACTCAATAATTACTTTTGGATTTATTTTTTTGGAATATATTATTTTCAATTCCGGATTTTTATTTCCGGAATTAAGAGCATTTTTGGAAATTAAAAAAATATGTTGGGTGCAGGTTAAAAATGATTGGATGAAGGAAGCATTTGTCTTCAACTGTTCATAATAAGAAGCTGGGTAGACTCCTTCTTCCTGCACCTCCATCATTTCTTCTTCACCTCCATAAATTTTAAAATTCCTAAAATTACCCTTTAGTAAAAAAAAAAGAAAAAATATATTTTAATCTACGGATTACATAATCCAGAAGTAAAAAATTACAACTTCCAGAGTATGTAATCTATAACCTATTTAACCACTAACAATACCAGATTACATAATTCATAACTTATTGAGGAAAAAATCCTTCTGGATTATATAATCCAGAAGTAAAAAATTACCACTTCTAGATTACGTAATCCAAAAGGTTTATTTTCTTAAATAGGTTTCGGATTATGTAATTCAGTATTTTTAGTGGTTAAATAGGTTATGAATTATGTAATCTGGAAATGATAATTTTGACTTCGGTATTACATAATTTGGTAGGTTTATTTTCTTAAATAAGTTCTGGATTACGTAATCCAGTATTGTGAGTTATTAAATAGATTCTGAATTACGTAATCTGAAAGTGGAAATTTGTAACTTTTGGATTGTAAATGGTAATTTTTTACTTCTAAAATATTGCTTCTATTTTTATCTTTTTACGGAAGGGTAATTTTTGAAATTTCAAAATTTATGGAGGTGGCTGAATAAGTGATGGAGGTGCAGGAAGAAGCAGTCAACTGGGCAATCTGTATGATATTGGGTCCAATTTGGGCTCTCTCAGGGTCGCAGCTACAAAAACTATGGGCTTCCAAAGGTGCCACCTCCACTCAAGATTATTTTCAAGCAAAACTTGGCATGTGAGTGTTATAGTAATAAATTGACATTTAAAATTAAAAAACAGAATAGTGGTTAATGCAGACAAAAAGTGGTAATACTAATATATGAACATATATAGTATTTTTTAAGCAACCCATTTGATTTGAAATAATTCAATTATTTTTCACTTGTAATAGAAGCTTATGTTAACAAGTTACACAGCTTACAAATATCTTCTCTTTTCACCCATAATCCAATTTAAAACTTGTTGAAGAGCGAAAAAAAAGTAGTGAAGTTATTTAAAATGGAGTTAGTTATAGGGAAAATATGAATGTTTGGGGGTGAAAGAGTGACACAGACGTGGGCGCAACTCAAGCCGCGGATATATGGATGATTGATTGTAAGGTTTGGCCCAATCACGTTATACCATATGTCTCGAACACAAACACAAATCCATATTAAAAAACTTGCACTCTTCATATATCTCCCTATATCCAATCACACCACAAACACAATACCAACAATCAGAGGTCAACACTTACAAAAGATCTCTTTTCATTGGGGATACCAATTCAAATTAAAGCACGCAATAGAGCTGTTAAATTGAACGTTTGAGCCTCAAAATTTTACAATTTTCTGTCTTTTTTTCTACTAAAGTAAACAGACACTTTTTCTTGTTTGGAAAAAAGAGAGAAACCATTTGCATAATAAATAATAAATTGATAATGGAAAGACACGCAACGCGATCGATCGCAAGTTTTCAACAGAACATGCTCTGTCCTTTGAATTAATAAACCGAACGCGGCACAAAGAAGGACATAAAAAACAAAATTAAAATCCAAACACGTTCAAATGCCATTCCCTCATTACAGCTTTCTTTAAGCGCGTTTCTTTCACCAATCACTTTCTCTCTCATAAGAAAAGAGACCAAACAGAGCTACTTAATAGTCGATGCGTCGCGTTTCTCTCTCTTAGTTCAAATTTCGAATTCCAAAGCTCAAACCCAAACCAGAATGCTCCTCCCAATCCACTGTTGCTACCTCACCACCATCCTCGCACTAACAATCTTCTTCTCAACCTCGTCATTTTCCGACGCCCAATCCTGTAACGGCATCCTCGTCTCTTATGCCTACACCAGCGGCTTGCGCCTTCCGCCCAATGTCACCAACGCGGCGGAGCAGCCCTACCGGTTTGAGTCCACGTTGACGGTGCTCAACAATGGTCTCGATGAGCTCAAGTCGTGGAAGGTCTCCGTGGGGTTCGACCACGACGAGTTATTGGTCTCTGCGTCCAATGCGGTGCTCGCAGACGGCACTACCCTCCCCGCCTCCGTCGGAAACGGCACTGTTTTCGCTGGCTATCCCATGACCGATCTCAAGACCGCCGTGGCCACCGCCGGAGACTTGACCCAGATGCAGGTTCAGATCGATCTCGTCGGCACCGTGTTCGGGGTGGCGCCGCCCAGTGTTCCGATGCCGAAATCCATCAGCCTCGCCAATGATGGATTCCTCTGTCGTAAATCCACCACCCAAGGTAGCGTGTTTCTCCTTGATCTGTGATTGTAGCTTAGGTGCTTGTGAGAATGTTGTTTAGAAAAAAAAAAGTTGAATTTTTAACTGCTGTGAGTTTAGGTTATTGGGTTAGTTTTGTTTGATCTGTGAAATGATTGATCGGGTTTAGTTAATTGCTGTGATTAATGAAATGGGGTGGGGTTACTTTTTGGTTTTTCAGGGAAGAATGCTAGTAGTGTGTGCTGCACGAGAGATCCCAAATTCAAAACTAACATTACCACGGATGAAGAGTTTCTGCCACGTCAGAATGGTGATCTTAGCATTATGTATGACGTGATAAGAACTTACGATTCTAATTACTGGGCTGAGGTTACTATTGGAAACCATAACCCACTTGGGAGGCTTGACAACTGGAGGTTGAGCTGGGACTGGATGAACGATGAGTTTATATATTCAATGAAAGGGGCTTATCCTTCTGTTGTGGATGCTTCTGAATGTCTGTTCGGTAAGCAAGGCACATTCTACAGGGATCTTGACTTTGCCACTGTTTTGAATTGCGAGAGAAGGCCAACCATAATTGATCTCCCTCCCACCAAGTTCAATGATTCTGACCTTGGGAAGATTCCCTTTTGCTGCCGGAATGGTACTATTTTGCCGCCCTCCATGGACCCTAGCATGTCAGCTTCAAGATTCCAAATGCAGGTTTTCAAGATGCCACCAGCGCTTAACCGATCCCAACTTTCACCACCGCAGAACTGGAAGATAAGTGGGATACTCAACCCTGACTATAAATGTGGCCCTCCTGTAAGAGTGAGTCCTACGGAAAACCCTGATCTTTCTGGCTTACCGTCGAACAAAACTGTGATGGCCAGTTGGCAGGTTGTGTGCAATATTACAACAGCCAAGGGAACATCAAGTAAATGCTGTGTTTCATTTTCAGCCTATTACAATGATTCAGTTATTCCATGCAAAACATGTGCTTGTGGATGCCCCCAGAATACAGAGAGAACATGTAGTACCACTGCCCCAGCTATGTGGCTTCCACCAGAGGCACTTCTTGTTCCTTATGAAAACCGAACCGCCAAGGCCATTGCTTGGGCAAGCCTGAAACATCTTCGAGTGCCAACCCAGATGCCCTGTAGTGATAACTGTGGTGTGAGCATCAACTGGCATTTGTACACAGACTACACTAAAGGATGGAGTGCGAGGGTGACACTTTTTAACTGGGGTGACACCAATTTTGCAGACTGGTTTGCTGCAGTACAAATGGATAAAGCAGCTGCAGGTTTTGAGAAAATGTACTCTTTCAACGCAAGTCTTCTAGACGGCGTAAACAACACTATTATTATGCAAGGTTTGCCAGGATTGAACTACCTTGTAGCAGAAGCCGATGGAGCTGACCCTCTGAGAGATCCCAGGGTGCCTGGTAAACAACAGTCTGTGATCTCTTTCACAAAGAAACTTACTCCTGGAATCAATATGGTTCGTGGAGATGGTTTTCCCACTAAAGTCTTTTTCAATGGAGAGGAATGCTCTCTTCCTTCCGTGTATCCAACTAGTGGTGGTTCTTGGAATGGTTTTTCATTGGGTACTTCAATGCTTCTATCCCTGTTGTCGTTCCTCTTGTTACGATGATAGTGACTATGTTTGATTTAGGCTCTGGCCTGCTGTGTCCCGGGACAGGATTTGATTCATATATTGACCTCACCACAGAAACTCAGTGGACTTAGTCGTGTCTGGTTTGGATGCTGTGACAGTCATTGTTCAATTCATATGTGATTCTTTTGGAACATGTTATAGTACAGAGGATTGTAGATTTGTGTTAGATGATAGAAATATATTCCTTCTTCTATTAAAAGCTTATTTTTCTCCTTTGACTGTTTGTTTTGTTTGCGTTTAATCTGAGTAATTCTCTCCTAGTGGGTGGTCATCCCAGAAAGTTCGTAATAGATGATGACTTGGTTGATGTATATATGTAAATAATTGATTCATGAGTGTTTTCATTCTATCATTTAAAAGTCGACCAGCATAAGTAGTCTAAATGCTTAAATTAATCTAAATTATAAGCGGCGAAAATAATTGATTTTGAGAGTAAACCAAGCATGGCTTAAAGGGAATATAAACTTTTATTTGTACTTGGAATAAAGCAATAACAAATTTAATCTTCATATAATAAAATAATAAACACAAAGGTTTTGAAGTGAACTTTTTGAAATTATAAATATCTTACAAATCGATCTTTATATACAATAATAGACAAGTATAAAAAATAAAATAATATTATAGCAAATTATATACAAGTTATACTGCTGATACAGTAGTGGAGTAAAACAAATGTGATAGTTTCATACTTCTACCACCAACAATGAAATGAGCTCACCCTTTTAAAAAAAATGAATTTAGTTTTTAATATCTATTCTTTTATTGGGTATTCATCGAGTTTAGATAAATTGTGGTAACTCATTACATTTTTTTATTATAAATTTAATTTATGCATAATTTTAAATAAAAAATATACTAAGTAACTGATAGTTTAGATAAATTGTGGTAACTCATTACATTTTTTTATTATAACTTTAATTTATGCATAATTTTAAATAAAAAATATACTAAATAACTGATTATATTCTATTTCAAACAAAATATAAAAAATAATAAATTAGAAAAATTAAAAGTAAAAGTTAAAAATTATATTATATCTTTAATCAAATGTATATTTTTAATTTTATCAATTAATTATTTTATGGTTTAAATAATTTATTTATTAAAAAAGAAACTTATATTATTTAAAATTGTATAAATAAAAGAAAATTATTGTACATATACAGATAAAAACATATTTATAGGCCATAAAAGCGAAAAATTCCCACAGAAGTCTAAGCAAGTTAAGTTAGGCGGTTTCTTCCTGCACCCTAACAAATTTCTTTCTGCATCCCATCATTTTCCAAAAAGACTGTTTTACTCTTTTTAAAAATGACTTCCAAATTGCTTTCTCCAAAATATTTCTGGAACACATTATATTAATTCCGGATTTACCATTCTGGAAATCAAAAAATGTATTCCAGAATATTTTAGATTTTTTTTATCTTTCGGATTTTCTATTTTGGAAACACTCTTTGCTTACAAAACCTCTATTCTGGAAGTACTTTTTACTTAAAGAACTCCCGGAATCACATAAAACTGTGAAAGGGTAATTTCGGTATTTAAAAGAATGTAGGAGTGCAGGAAAAAAATGTAGAGGTACAGGAAGAAAAATGTAAAGGTGCAGGAAGAAACTCCCGTTAAGCTAATACTGGTGGGTTCAAATTGTTTCTCATCTCTAACTTAGAGAATCTCATCCAATTTCTTGCTTTCTTCCTACACCTCCATAGTTTCTTTATGCACTTCCATAATTATGTAATTCTAAATATACTCTTTTGAATTTTTATTTTGAATTTTACAATTTAAAATTTTTTCTCTTAGATTCAGAAATTTCAAATTGTAGAATTTGAAAAGTTGGCTTTTGAATTTTACAATTTAGAAGTTATTTATGAATCTAAAAAATTATTTCTAAATTTTAAATTTTGGAAACCATTTTATGAATTCAGAAATAACTTTCGAATTGTATAATTTGAAATACAAAATTAACTTTCGAATTCTAATATTCATAAATCATTTTAAATTCTAGAATTTGAAAACTTTGTACGATGAATTCTATAATTCGAAAAGTTATTTTTTAATTTAGAAATGATTTATGAATTATAGAATTTAGAAGTAAATTTTGTATTTTGAATTCGAAATACTATCTACACTCGAACAAAGAAGATGGTAGAAGATGTAGGAACTTAGACTTAATTTTTAATTCATTAAGGATAAATTTAACTTTTCATAAAAAAAAATATGAAGATGCAGAAAGAAACTATAGAGAGGTGAAGAAATACAAATTGTTAGAATCTCATATTATTATTAATTGAAACAACCCAATGTAATGTAAATAAAAATGTGAGTACAAACTAATAACTCAAATATAGCTGGACATAATAATTAATATTTTTTATTTATTTTTAAGGGATATAATATTTATATTATTTAAAACTATTAAGACTGTTTTTAAAATCTAAAATAGTTAGTAGTTAAAATTTTAGGGTTTAGATATTAATTTATAAAATTTTATTAAAATAAAAAGTAGTTTAAATATTAATAGGTTTTAGTTTATAAAATAGTATCTAAGTATAATAATTAATTTTTTATTTTAAAATTAATTTGTATTTAATAAATTTTTTTAGTAAGTAAGCACAAACGGTTTAAAAGCTCTTTACAGATTAAAATTTATGTGCATTTGCATTTATTTATTTGTATACGGATGTTTAGTCATTAAAAAGGATTATTTTTCCATGTTCAACCTCAATAATTAAGATAGGACAAGGGGCACCATAACTTTAGAAATCATTTGCTAACAACTTACAATCTTAACTTGCATCAAACGACTAAAGTCATGCAATTCTTTCTTTTAGCTATATGTAGCTGTATAAAATTTCTTTAATTTTTGAAGGATGTGATTTTCACGTGTGCTGTTGATAACAAGAATTTGGGATTAATGTGGTTCTAAGTATCTTAGTTAGATTATATTTGAACATTCATGCATATTTCAAAAATGTTGTCTTGAAACTTGATGGTAGAGGCCTCAACATATGACCAACCACTAGAGTTATGACAAGGAGGATACAAGAAGTTTGAGACTCTGTTACTGATGACAGATACACTCTCTTATACATGTTAAAAAATGTCATAGTCTAATGTAATTTCCTAGATTAGGATTTTAATTTTCTTGATTAAAAGTAGAGTAGAAAATTTACTTGTAATTTTTCTTTAATTAAATTAAGGTTAGGATTAGGCATCTAAAACCTACCTAGGGTATAGTTGGGCTTAATTGCAGCCTACATTAAACCCTAGACCAGTCATTAGACCTAATTAGGTCACATGGAGCACACTTGATCATACTTGCCTTGTGACTCTAATTAGGCGCCTATTTTCAAACCATTTAGCATTTGAATTTCCCCCCTCTTTTTTGTAACCTTTGGCTGACCTTCTACGCCTATATAAGGAGTAGCTTGGCTCATGTTTTTCAAGATCAATTTTATGAGTGTTATGCTGCTAATTTTGCAAGCTTAAGCACTTCTTTGTCTAAACCTCTCTAGGATAGACACCTTGGTCTTCTTCTTCACCTCTCCAAGGGATATGGTCGAACCAATCACTCTCCCTACTCTTCATGCAACTACAAGGAATCCATAGCTCCAATTGAGCCATCCTTGACCCATTCTCTTCCACTAGCTTCCAAAATTTCCCTTTAAAATTCAAGAAAAGCACCAACCAGATGAGTGAAACCTATCATTTGGTATCTAGAGCTTTGGTTCTTCAAGAGATAAGTGTCTTCTCTTCTATTTTTGTTCTTAATTCCGTGTTGTGGCATTAATGTTCCTTATTGTCTTGAATTTCATTTTCTATGATGTTGTTTTCTATTTCAATCCTTTTTAAATTTTGTAGGTTTCAATTTGAGTATACCGTTTGCTTTTCATTTTATTTGAGTCTTGTTGCAATTTCATTTAGTGGATTTTAATGTTGGTTAAGACATTTTAACTTTTGAATCAAGTTTCTAGTAATGCCTAGTCATGTTCTTCCTACGATGTCATTAAATTTGTGTGGTGCCTTTTCTAATTGATTTTGGTTGTTCGCTTTAATTTTATTCTAAATACTATTCTTAATTTGAGCTTTGGTGCATTTTAATTTTTCAAATTTGAGTTATATACCTGTTTTTAGTTCCATACAAATTCCAATTTCACTAAATTCTATTGTGTCTTTGAGTTTTCATTTCTGTTTTTAATTTCAATTAGGATTTCTCAGTTTTCCAGATTTTTGTGCTGATTGAAAAAGTTTATCATAATTTGATTTGTTGGTGAAAAAATGTGAAACTTTGGAATTGGACATAGTGTAAAAAAATTTGGCTCTGAAAATTTAAATTGAATAGTAAATTTGAAAATATTATTGCAATTAATTGCCGCACTATTTTTGTGAACTTCCAACACCAATATTAAGCTTATACATTGAAGTTTCAGTGGTTAAAAATTCAAACCCTAATTTCAAATATTTTATTCAGCATAAATTCGGAAATTTAAGAAAACTTTCATACAAAATTCTGTAGTGCATTTTTTGGTTTTCTTCATCTAATTCTAGAACCTTTCTTTAGGATTTCATTTGTGTGCTATCATTTCTTGTGAACTTTAATTTTTTGCTTGTCAATTTCTTGATTACTCATTTGAATTCATGTCTATTATAAACTCTCTTTGAAGTTGCCTTTATTTTAAAGTGAGCTTTTGTTGCTTTAAAAATTGTTTGACCTCTATTTTCTGAAAGTGACTGGATTACATTTGGTGAGTTGTGGGACTGAAAATTTTTGGTTGAATATCATAAAAAGGTAAAAACCATACACAATAGGTTGAATATCCTAAGGAGGTGAAGCAAGGGAGAGAAGAAACTTAAAATTTACACAGAAACAAAAGACAATTGGAGCAACTTTGTGGAGTGCATAAAATAGGCAATTTAATTTTTAGTGCATAAAATTGTTGACCTAATTTCATTGTATTTCTTTTGAGTTGTAATTTGTTAAACTTTTTTACTTAGTGGATTAGTTTTTGCATAGTTCGGTGAGTGTGTATTCAAGGTCCAAAGTGCCAAGAAGCTCACCTAGGAAACAATCTAGTTTAAAGCTTTCTAAGTAGAAATTTCAATTGTTTTTATTGCTTTCATATTTGCTAAGAGTTTTCATCTTCGGTTAAGCTCTTAGTAATTTGCTCAGAGAAAGGTTTGTGAAGTGTTGTGGGATAATTTCTGGCTAGAAAAGGTTGGGTACTTAAGTGATCCACCTGTTAGAATTAGAGGCCTTAAACAAGAGGGGAAGTGAATTGTTTTTGAAAGATTTTCGCAAAGGTTGAAGGTAGAGTGAAAAGTTATGAAGAGTCAATAAATTGAAAATTCTGTTCAACCAATACAAAAGTTGTTTTAAGTTTGATTGCAAAAAATCAACCAGTTGTTTATACCAGCAGAAATGAAAAACAATGTTAAAACAATTTATGAGTGTAGGTATAGAGAGAATCACACAAGATGCTTATACTGGTTCACTCTTAACCAAGAGATACATCAAGTCCTCAGCTAACCACTGAGAATTCACTATGTAATCAAACCTAGATTACAAACCACACACCAAGAGTGATGATCTTGAACCCCTCAAGAACACACACCACTCCTTGGCAACACACAATTTCCAGAAAACATCTTTCTGGATTTGTACTACACTCAAATACATAAATAAAATATTCAAAGAAGAAGAGGAATAGAATTCATCTGGGTAATACAAAGCTTAAGGTTCAGAAGTACAAAACTCAATCCTATTGCACACACTTGAGATGATTCAAAGCTTTTGAAATATTGTAAAACGTTTTTGATTAATCTCTCTTTCTTTGTTAATGCAAAGGAGCGTACAACAACCTTTATATGCCTCAATCAAATGATCAAAGCAGTTAAATTAAAAACCAAAAGTAGTTGAAATAATTTAAAATAGATTAAAACCTCTTAACAAAATTATGTTAAGGTTTTCATAAAAACAACCAGTTTATTTATCGAAACAACCGGTTGAATCTGTTTGACAGCAAAGCCAAAACAAAGCTAAGTTTTTCCAAGCAATTTTAAAAACCATTAAGTGTCAAACAACCAGTTGATTTGACATTTCAACAGGTTAAAATTTCACATCCTTTTAGAAAATCCATATTTTTAAAAAGGTAAAGATTCAATTGAGCTTGGATTATCTTAAGGAGTGAATTAACAAGTTTCAAACAACTAAACAACACACACACACACCCAACAACAAGGTTTTCAAGCTTTTTAAATGGATTTGGAGACATCAAATCATCTTGTTCAACACCGCCTACTTGGGAAATTACCTACTTTACTAAGCCTATTTTTCTCTTTGGGAATTACTTCTATCACAAACTTTAACTTGTTTAAACATACTTCCAATCTTATTGAAAGTTATTTGAGCTCTACTAAATCTTTTTTCAAACAAATGGCTAGAGATATCCAATAACTTACACTAAGACAATTACAACATGAGAATCAAATTATTGAAGAAAAGAAAGAAGATTATGATCTTGCAATTCTAGATGAAGAGTTGAAACTTGTTAAAGAAAGAGATGAATATATAAGAAATCATAAAAAGTATCACCCATCTAGTTATAGGTTTAGTGACTCTCATGAGGAATAGAGTCTTAGAATTAATGATTATTATCAACCTACACCTAGGAGAACTAGAAGAGAAAGGCAACCAATTAGATTAGGGTAGACCTACCTTATTTGTATATCTAGATTGGGAAATAAAAGTAGAATAACTTTTTGCCTGCCATTGTATGAGTAAGGAAAGGAAGGTACCCCTAGCCACTTTAAGCTTTCAATCAAATGCTATGTATTGGTGGACTGCCCTAGAGAGAGAGACGTCTCCACAATGACCCATTCATTACCTATTGGAATGATCTTAGAGGAGCATTGAGACTTCGCCATATTCCTTCGTACTATAATAGAAAGTTGATGGACAAGCTCCAAAGACTCCAACAAAAAAATATGAGTGTAGAAGAGTATAGGCAGAAGATGGAGCTTTACATGATAAAAGCCTCAATTATGGAGGAAGAAACCACCACCATATCTAGGTTTCTTAGTGGACCCAATCTTGAGATAAGAGACAAAGTATAACTTTTGCCCTACAGGGACTTAAATGACTTGATCTAACTTTCATAAAAGTTGAGCATCAAAATTTGAGAAAAGGATCAAGTCACAAGGAGAGTTATTACTCAAGCTTTTGTCCCAAGAAGGAGTATAAGAAAGAAAGGGATGAGAGTTTTTCCAAAGATAAATCTAAGTTAGAAACTCCCAAAAACCTAGAAAGAGGAAAAGATATGCAAATCTCACACACTCGCACTAGAGATATCCAATGTTTTAAATGTCTTGGTAGAGGCCACATAGCATCTCAATGCTCCAATAAGAGAACCATGATACTAAGGGGGAAAGATGAGTATAACAACCAAGATGACGAGTCTAGAGAAGAAGAGGAGAAAGAAAACAATGAGGGGGCATATCCTTGTGAGGGGAAATTAACCCTCAACAATCAACCTAACATGAAACATGAGACATAAAGAGAGAACATATTTCATACAAGATGTAGAATTTTAGAAAATAGTTGTTCTCTCATTGTGGATAGTGGCTCTTGCTGTAATTGTTGTAGCATTTTGTTGGTTGAGAAGCTTGATGTACAAGTTATACCCCACCTCAAACCCTATAAGTTGCATTGGCTGAATGAAGATAGGGATTTAGTTGTAGATAAACAAGTAAAAGTCAGTCTTTCTTTAGGGAATTACAAAGATAATGTTTTATGTGATGTAGTACCCATGGAAGCTTGCCATATCTTATTGGGAAGGCTATGGAAATTTGATGAGAAAACCACCCATAATGGCCTTAACAACGAGATTACTTTTACCCATAAAGATAAAGTTTGTACTTTATCCTTTAACACTTTCACAAGTGGTAGAGGACCAAGTACAAATGAAAATAAAAATCTCAAAAATCAAAGGATAGTCCTTAGGGACAATGTTGAGGTGTGGAAGAAGAGTGCTCCTTCAAACAAGGTCATTCAAATAGAACAAAATTTGAGAAAAAAAGAAGTTAACAAAATTCTGCTATTTGAACAACCTTCAGGTCTCCTTCTTTGTAAAGGAGCACTTAAATGTAATGCCACACTTTAATGTTCTACCTCCTAGGGTCAAAAGTCTTATAAAAGAATTTTATGATGTGTTCCCTAAGGAATAACCAATTTGACTTTAAGGGGGCATTGAACATCAAATTGATTTAGTTCCTAGAGCTAGTATACCAAATAGACTGGCATACAAAACTAATTCTGAAGAGACTAAGGAGATAGAATCCTAGGTTCAGGAATTGTTGGAAGCTGGGTCCAAAAGAGCCTAAGTCCTTGTGTTGTACCGGTTTTGTTGGTGCCTAAGAAAGATGGAAAGTGGAGAATGTATTGTGATTGTAGAGCAATCAACAACAACATCATCAAATATAGGCATCCAATTCATAGAATTGATGATATGCTTGATGAATTGCCTGGGTCCACAATATTTTCTAAGATAGATCTCAAAAGTGGTTATCACCAAATAAGAATCAAAGAGGGGAATGAGTGAAAAACTACTTTTAAGACCAAGTTTGGATTATATGAGTGGTTAGTGATGCATTTTGGTCTCACTAATGCACCTAGCACTTTCATGAGGCTTATGAATCATGTCCTTAGGGATTGTATAGGTAAATATGTAGTAGTTTACTTTCATGATATTTTAGTATATAGTAAGAGTCTAGAGTCTCATTTAGGTCATGTTAGGAAAGTCTTGTTAGTTCTTAAGAATAACAATTTGTTTGCTAATGTAGATAAATGCACTTTTTGTGTTGATAGTGTAGTCTTTTAGGTTTTACAGTCAACAAAAATGGGGTCCATGTGGACCTCGAGAAAATCAAAGTCATCCAAGAGCAGAATGTAGGAGATGTTAGGTGCTTCCATGGGTTAACAAGAATTTATAGAAGATTTGTTCCCAACTTCTCAATACTAGCTTCACCACTCAATGAGTTAGTGAAGAAAGACACTCCGTTCTATTGGACGAAGAAACATGAGCAAGCCTTCCAAAGGTTGAAAGCTCAACTCACTAATGCACCCATTCTAGCTTTTCCAAACTTTTCAAAAACTTTTGAGCTAGAGTGTGATGCATCAGGAGTAGGCATAGGTGCAGTGTTATTGCACGTGGTTGCATATTTTAGTTAAAAATTACATGGTGCAACCCTTAATTACCCCACCTATGATAAAGATCTCTATGCACTTGTGAGGGACCTGTAGACTTGGGAACACTATTTGGTTTCAAAAGAATTTGTTATTCATAGTGATCACGAGTCTTTGAAATATCTTAAGGGTCAGTATAAGTTAAACAAAAGACATGCAAAATTGAGGGAATTTCTAGAGCAATTTTCATATGTTATGAAATTCAAAAAGGGCATTACAAATATTGTGACATATGCTTTATCTTGAAGACATGCCCTCTTTTCTAAACTTAGAGCCCAAATTCTTGGATTTGGTAACATACCCGAGCTTCATGAAAATGATTAGGATTTTGAATCCACCTTTGCTAGTTATAAACATAGAGCACAAGGAGGGTTTTATGTTTCTGAGGAGTATTTGTTTAAAGAATGAAAACTTTGTATACCTCAAGGAACACATAGAAAACTCCTTGTTAAAGAGTCAATGAAGGAGGTCTCATGGGTCATTTCAGAGTTGATAAAACTCTTTAGCTTTTAAAAGAATTTTTTTTTGACCCCATATGAGAAAAGAAGTTCAAAGACATTGTCATAGATACATATCATGTTCTAAGACAGTGACTCATGGACTTTACACTCCATTGCCTCTTGCTTATGCTCCATGGGAAGACATTAGCATGGATTTCATTTTAGGGCTTCCTGAGACACAAAGAGGTTTGATTCCATCTTTGTGGTAGTGGATAGGTTTAGCAAGATGACTCATTTCATACCCTGCCATAAAGTGGATGATGCTAACAACATCTTCATACTGTTCTTTAGAGAAGTGGTAAGACTTCATGGTCTACCTAAACCCATAGTTTCGTATAGAGATCCAAAATTGTTAGCAAACTCTTTGGGAAAGGCTAGGAACTAAGTTGAACTTTTCAACCTCTTGTCACCCTCAAACGGATGGACAAATGGAGGTAGTGAATACATTCCTCATATTGAATTTGCATACAATAGAGTGGTCCATAAGACTACTAATATTTCTCCATTTTAGGTTGCATATGGTTTTAATCCTCACATTACTTTGGATTTGTTACCTTTGCATAATCCACATGAATTTATGCATAAGGAAGGGGTAACAAAAGCCAAGTTTGTTAAGAAATTACATGAGAGGATTAAAATTCAAATACAGAAACAAACTGAGAAATACATAAAACATAACAATAAGGGAAAAAGGGAGATAGTTTTTGAAAATAGAGACTAGATTTGGCTGCATCTTAGAAAAGATAGATTCCCTAGTAAGAGGAAGTCTAAGCTTAGTCCCTGAAGAGAATCAATAATAATGTATATCAGTTAGATCTGCCTGAGAAGATGAAGTACATGCTACTTTTAATGTTATAAATCTAACACCTTTTGCAGGTAGCACAAATGATGAGCAGAGACTTTTGATTTGAGGACAAATCCTCTTCAAGAGGGAGGGAATGATGATAGAGGCCTCAACACAGGACCAACCACTAAAGCTATGACAAGGAGAATACAAGAAGATTGGGACTCTGCTATTGATGGCAGAGACACTCTCTTATACATGTTCAAAAAAAGCCATAACCTAGGGTAATTTCCTAGATTAGGATTTTAATTTTTTTGCTTATAAGTAGAGTAGGAAATTTACTGTAATTTTTATTTAACTAAATTAGGGTTAGGATTAGACATCTTGATGTGGGTTGATTTTAGGATTACACATTTTATGGGTTACTCTTTTGTTTATGAGTTTTGAGATTAGCAATTATGGTGAGAAACCCAAAAAAGATTCTCATCGGACACGAACTTAACCAAGTGGTTAAGTAAGTGTGAAGGTGCACTTCCAAAGGGCAAAGAGAAAACACATGTATGGTGGTTATAATGATGAAGGTGCGAAGATAAAAGACATTAAATAAAGCATAAGATGATGAAGAAAGGCAAACATAAACGAATAAAAGTATGGAAGAATGGCATAAGGAAAAGGAAAGAAAAACACAAAGGTGAAGAGATTAAGAGATGCTTATGTAATAATTAATCACGCTACTTGGAGGGGGAGGAAACTCCGAGATAAGTGGTGAAGAGCCGCCACTTGAAGTGCACAAACACCGAAGATAAGACCCAATTTTTAAGACAAAGCTCACTAAACACTCTTGCAGAGTTTTCTTTCTATTTCAAATTCAAGTGTGTAAAACATGAGGCAAGACACTATATTTATAGGAGGGAGTGTCTTGGAGAACAAGATGGAGGGGTAGGGGTGTCATTTGTGAGAAACCTTCTAGAAGGTAAGTCAAAGAAACCCTAAACCTAGAAGCACTTGTCATGAAAGGTGAGGGCTTGACACAAGCCCAATTTATGCTAAGTACACCCCAATTTATGCTAAGTGAACCCTACTCTAGCTTATTCTTCTATTTGAACCCCCAAATTGAGCCCAGTTTATTTACATAAACTTGTCTTTTAAAAAGATCAGAAGAAAGAACATCAAATGCTCTAGCCTCTGTCCAGTTCTTCTTCTACTGAGGTCCTTCTGAAGTTTGGTGGGGCCTTGTCTTAGATGCTGAGATGACTAACTTAATTATGAATTGTCTATTATGTCCTTGGTTATATCCTTGTCTAATTAGGTTGTATCACATCTAAAACCTACCTAGGGTATAATTGGGCTTAATTGCAGCCCACATTAAACCCTGATATGGTCATTAGACCTAATTAGGTCACATGGAGCACACATGATCATGACTTGTGACTCTAATTAGGTGTCTATTTTCAAACCATTTAGCATTTGAATTTCCCTCTCTTTTTTGTAACCTTTGGTCGGCCTCTTACACATATATAAGGAGTAGCTTGGCTCATTTTTTTCAAGATCAATTTTATGAGTGTTATGCAGCCAATTTTGCAAGCTTAAGTCCTCCTTTGTCTAAACCTCTCTAGGATAGACACTTTGGTCTTCTTCTTCACCTCTCCAAGTGATATGGCTGAACTAATCACTCTCCCTACTCTTCATGCAACTACAAGGAATCTATACTTCCAATGGAGTCATTCTTGACTCATCTCTTCAACTAACTTCCGCAAATCTCCTTCAAAATTCTAGAAAAACACCAACCGGATGAGAGGAGCCTATCAAAACTTATGACTGATGTGTTAGTTTGAGCCTAGCATAAATAAAATTATCTGATCATACTCATGTTTTGGCTAAAGTGGTTTTACATTGGTAGTGTATTATTACTGCCACCGATTTTAGCAAATTTACTGGATTGGTATAATTTCATTTTGAAATTATGAAAATGAATAAGTATTAAAAAAATTATTCAAAATGAAAGTTGTGAATTGTAGAACGATTTCAATGGTATAAGTTGTGCTTTTGAAGTAACACTTTTTTGTTTTTTTCTTAAATAAAGAAAACCAAAGTAGCCCTGGAATGCATAATTTTTTATACCAAATTTGCATGTACAATTATAATTGTAAAATAATTACACAAAATTAGTCCTTAGACGCCTAGTTCACTCTTTATTTACTTTTACTACAATTCATATCTTTAATATTAAATATTATACTATAAATTAGTATTATCATACTATAAATTTGAGCTATAATGGTTTTACAAGAGACAATAACGATACTGATTTTGAGTTAATAAGAAAGAATCATCATTGAAAATATTATTGAAGTGGTTATTTTTCTAATAACGAATAAGGTAATCACGATCATGAAGCATTTGTTCTTGATGTGATTTAGAATGAGTATCCTTATATTTTGATATTTTTTTAAGTTATTTTTATAGAAAGCAACATGACTTTTTTTAGGTGAAAATTGATATTCTTAATAAATTGAGTTTATATTTTTTTAAGTTGATCGTCGTGTTGTTGATGGAGTTCGAGAGAAAATCCAATTGTAGAAGATTTTTTAGGTTCAAGTCGATAAGAACTAAATAAATTATAGTAGAATACATTAGTATAAATCAGAATAAGAAAATTAAGTGAGTATTGAATATTTATTATTCAATCCATTATATATATATATATATATGTTATATGAACATATTTGATTTGGTTGAATTTTATATTATTATGTTGTGATACATCTCGTATTTAGATAGATATATAAGTCTTCAAGTTCGAAATCCATTAATGAGGTGCAAGTGGTCCAATTTGATGGATAAATGAGTTTGAGTGTTCTACTCGCGTAATTACTTTTGAGATTTTATTTTCACAACCATCAATTGTGGTTATGGCTTTGCAACCTTTCATGAAGCCAAGTTAATTTAGTTTTGATAGTCAGTACAATGGTGTGATTCCTAATGTGCATTAATGAAGGTTTTTTTCCCTTCTTCGAGACGTTATGTCGTTTGGTGGCTAACGTTTCATCATTTTGTGTCATGTTGTCCTAAGACACAATATTTGAGTGTCCCATTGTTGTTGCGCCTAGAAATGAAGTGTTTTTAAACTCTTCGTATTCCATTCCATAGTTTTAAAACTCTTTTTTTGTGTTTGCAAGTGTTCATCGGCTTTATTTTAATCCTATGATTTTTTTTGTAAGTTAGAATACTTTGTGATATGATTCTTAAATTTCCAAAATATTCATGCGCATTCTGAATTCCAAAAGTGTATAAATATAAATTTAGTTATAGGTTTTGTCTCTTTTGTAAATAAATAAAATGAAAATACAATCCCTATATTTCAAGAAATGATTATTTGTCTCAGTAGTTAAGTTGATACTTTCTAAGTGGTCCTGGATTCAAATATAACTCCAAGCAAAATAATATTATTATTTTATTCTAATACTCCAAGCATGTTGTGCATGTAATCAGCTTAGTCTTTTTAAATTGTGGGTCATTCAACAATTGGGCCTCCAAAAGATTATTTGCCCTTGGGCTTGGATGTCCGCATCATTCCCTCCCTCTTGAGAAAGACCTTGGAAGTCTGCATTATTCTCTCCCTCTTAAGAAAGACTTGAAGTTAATTCCAAAGCTTCAGTAAAAGAAGACAAATCAGACACGTTAAAAGTGTTACTCACATTGTACTTACTTGGAAGATCAATCTTGTAGGCATTGTCATTAATCTTTTCTAAAACTTGGAAAGGTCCATCCCCTCTAGGTTGGAGCTTGGATTTTCTATGTTCAGAGAACCTTTCTTTCCTCATGTGTACCTAGAATTAATCTCCAGGCTCAAAGATTACTTTCTTCCTTCCTTTGTTAGCTTGCTTAGAATAACCTTCAACTTTTATTTCAATTTGAGCTTTAACCTTTTCATGTAGCTTTCTCACATAGTCAGCTAATAAGTGTCTAATTTCAGTAATATTTCATATTAAAATATAGGCATTTATGAAGATTTATTGATAATTTACATATAAAATAATCCCTAATTTATGAATTTATACATTTTTACATTTTTATGAGCTTTATTTGAATAAGAGCATTTTATTCCAAAATTTGATGTTAATTTCATATTTCTAGGGAGCTTTGAAGATTTGGAATAAAGGAGAATAATTTAAGCTAAAAAGAGAAAGCTGGAAGGTCCTAGAATGGAAAAAGATGCAAAGAAAGATTGGGTCTTTTTATGTTTTATCATTTAGCTCATTAGCGCGACACAGGAAGCAACCTAACCCTAGAAAACTAGGATAAATAGAGGGCTAGAGGCTCAACCCTAGTGTGCCAAATTGAGAGGAAAACACCATAGAGTGAATTGTAACACAATTGGGAGAATGAAAGGTGCTAGAAATATGTGTGACTAATTCTACCCTTCTTGGATTGGGAGTAATTTGCTCAAACTCTTATGTATTGAGGTTATATCTTATATATTAATATTCAGTTCTTGATTGATTATTGGTATTTTTGTTTTACTTTTAACTTTCCGTGACAAATTGAGAATCTTAAATCTGACCGAGAGGTATTTTTAGGGTTCAGACCTAAACATCAATACTTAACATATTTGAGTGCTGAGATAGACTTGAAATGTTAATTGCCATTAACGTCTGATTGTTATTTCTAAGTTGTTTTTATAAGTATGCGAGAGATCGATATTTAGGAAACATTCTTAAGAATTTTATATGCGAGAGATTGATATAAATGAATTTCAATCAAAGAACTCAATATTAACATGCTAATCAAAATACATAAGACTGGGAGACATGAAGCTTAATCCCTATTTTTCCAATTGAAGCAACTAATCCTTTTTTTTTCTTATTGATCAGTGCCACCACTATCACTTCAAAACTATTTTTATTGTTTTGTTGTTATATTTAGCTAATTTTGTACTCGATAATTCACTGTTCATTGTGGGATCGATATCCGTTCTTAGGGATAATTATTACTTCTGACAAACGCGATGCACTTGCTGTAAAATGTCAGTTTTTGGCGCCGTTACCGGGAACAAGTTTGAGTTGTTGAATATAATTTCTTAAATATTGTGATTATACTAACTATTTTTTGTTGTGAATATTTTTTTTAGTTTTTATTATTTTTTTTAGATTTGAATATTTTTGTAAAGATTTTGTTTTCCTTTTTAGATGTGAATAATTTTATAGTTTTTTGTTTTTTAGATATGCATATTTTTTTGTAAAGATTTTGTTTTTTTTTCTCTAGTTGCATATGTAAAAAGTTTTTTTTAGATGTGAATATGTGTGTTTTTTATAAAACTATTTTTTTTATGTTAATATTTTTTCTTTTAAGTTTTTGTTTTTTTTTATTTGTTTGCTTTATTTATTTTATTTTGATTTTTTTTGTTATATTTTATTTTATTCTTTAGTTTTTTGTTTTTATGTTTCGTTTACGTAGTTTTTTTTACTGTAATTATTTTGTTTTGTTTTTGTTTTTATTTTTATTTTATTTTATTTGGATTTTGTTTTATCATATTTTATTTTAGTCTTTTTTTTACGTTTAGCTTAAGTACTTTATTTAGTGTTTACGTAGTTTTTATTTATTTATTTTAATTACTTATTTATTACTATTAGTTTCTGTTTTATTTTTGTTTATTTTTATTTTATTTATTTATTTTTAATAGTTATTTATTTATTTATTTATTTTATGTTATTTTATTTTATTTTTATTTTTAGTTTTATTATTTTCTTTGATTTCATTCTTAGTTTTTATTTTACGCAAGTTTTTTTTTCGATCTATATATTCTGTTTTAGTTTTCTTAGTTAGTTAGTTATTTAAGTTTTTTTTTATTTGTTTTATTTTTAGTTTTTATATATTATTCTTTTTTTATTTATTTTATTTTTCTCTTTTTTAAAAATTTTAGTTTTATTATTTATTTTAGTTTTATTATTTACTTTAGTTTTATTATTTATTTTAGTTTTATTATTTATTTTAGTTTTATTATTTATTTTAGTTTTATTATTTATTTATTTTTATTATTTTATTTAGTTTTTATTTAAGTAAGTTTTTTTTTTTTTTTTATTGTTCTTGTTTTTCATTTATTATTTATTTCTCTTTCTTTTGTTATTTTAAATTTTCTGTTTTTCTTTTTTTCATTTTTTTTTTAAAAAAAAACTATTTGCTTGTTATACTAATCCTTACTTGAGTTGTCTTATGATATTAAGAAAACAAGTTGTTATAGATTGAGAAATTGAGAAGAAGACTCGGAAGAATAGAAGTTAAAAATAAAGAAAAGAGAAGCAAGGAGAAGTTAGAAAAGAAGGAGAGATGACGATGACGGTACCTATTACTAGTTGAGTGAGAAAATATGGTTTTAAAAATGAAGTGGCTAGGAAATTCTGTCTAGCCAATCACTCCTATCAAATAAGTCCAGCTGGTAAACCATGGAGAATTTTAAGGGAAACCTAACCTATGTATGTCGACCTTGAAATAAACAGGCGTCAAGCTAAATGACGTTAAACGAGCGCTTACTGGGAAGCAACCCAATCCACATTTTAGTTTTATGTTGTTTTGATACCAATGTTGAGTTTATTTTTTCAAAAAAAAAATATAAAAAAAAATCTTATATGTCTCCTAATCATTTTGCAGGTTATGTATTTTGACCTGGGGACAGGTTTTATTATTCTCGGAGGCAGATCCAGCAAATGAACCAAGACTGTAGATAAAGATTTTAACAAAAAGTTGGATGACTTTTGAAGAAGAGAGGATTGAGCAAAAATATGGTTTTATCTTTCTAATTCTCTTTGCTTTACAGTTATTTGAATTTTGTCTTATTTTATTTATTTTATTTTTTGGTTATTTTGTTTTCTGTTTATTAGCTTATTTGTTTAGTTTGTTTATATTGCTTATTTTGAATAAATTTCCTGTTTTGTTAGTTTGTTAGTTTTAAGTCTTAAATTATCTTTCTTGAATAAATTTCAGTTTTAATTTGTTTGTTTTCTAGTTTATTTTTTTCAAATAAAAAAGAACTAGAATATTAATTTTGAATTGTGGAAAAAAGAATGTGTTTAAATATTAAATAGTGAGATGAATTAGACACAGGTTAGAAAAGAAAATATGATTGAATCCTTATTCAAATGTAGTTAAAATTTTGATACATGAAAATTTAACAGGATGATTGATTAGGACAGATAATGACAAGACAAAAAGGAATGAGACCATTTAAACCAAGTGAATGTGTGAACCTTAGATAGTTTTGAGAGTTTTAATGATGAATTGACAGTTGTGGTTGCTTAATTTTTATATTTGTTGCATCATAAAATAGCATGAAGATGATTGAGGCATTTGTTTGTGTTAATTAGGAGCCAGGGCCAAAAAATCAACATTTATATTAGAATTCCATTTTTTTTATATCCCCTTTGGGCAAGAAATTTTTGTTAATATTGCACCTTAACCTTTAATGGTATATTTTTCTACCCTTTAGCATGTTTAAGGAGGGAGAGCATAGATGCAATACATATAGAAAAGGGAATGGTTGGTTCTGATCGTGAAAGCTCAAAAAGTTGAAAATAGGAAGAATCTTTTCCTATTTTTGAAAGAAAGAAAAAATAAAGAAAGAGAAACAAAAGAAGCAAAAGAAAAAGAAAAGAAAAAAAAATCATCATGAAAAGTCAAAAAGAAAAATGAGGAAAAAGGACATCGAAAGAAAGTGGTGATTAGATAACATATATGTTCTCTATAATTGAATTGTAGGTATGTTCTTCTTCTTTAAGATGTGCATTTTGTTATCTAAGAAAAACCAATATTTTTTTGAAGCTCAGCCTCATTACAACCCTGGAAAAGACCTCAAGATTCATGTTTCTAATATGTTTGTGATTCGAATATGAAATGAAAAACAACCATGATTTGTTATGATTCAGTGAAAATAGAGAGAAACACTTACTTGTGAGCATATGAGACGATATTCCTTGATGAATTGTCATTTATTTGTTTTGATTTGATTCTGAAAGTTGATTGTGTCTATATTATTCTATATTTGAATTTGGAAGCATCATAAGTTTCTAATTTGATTTGTTGTTTAGTGAATTAATTTTTTTGATATTTAAATTTAAAATATATTCATTTACTTTGCTTGAGGACAAGCAAGATTCTAAGATGGGGAGAGTGATAAGTGTCTAATTTCAGTAATATTTCATATTAAAATATAGGCACTTATGAAGATTTATTGCTAATTTATGAATTTATACCTTTTTACATTTTTATGAGCTTTATTTGAATAAGAGCATTTTATTCCCAAATTTGGTATTAATTACAGATTTCTTAGGGAATGGAAAAAGATGCAAAGAAAGATTGGGCCTTTTTTATGTTTTATCATTTAGCCCATTAGCGCGACACAGGAAGCAACCTAAACCTAGAAAAGTAGGATAAATAGAGGGCTAAAGGCTCAACCCTAGTGTGCCAGATTGAGAGGAAAACACCATAGAGGGAATTGTAACCCAATTGGGAGAATGAGAGGTGGTAGAAGTATGCGTGGCTAATTCTACCCTTTTTGGATTGGGAGTAATCTGCTCAAACTCTTATGTATTGAGGTTATATCTTATATATTAATATTCAGTTCTTGATTGATTATTGGTATTTTTGTTTTACTTTTAACTTTCCGTGACAAATTGAGAATCTTAAATCTGACCGAGAGGTATTTTTAGGGTTCAAACCTAAACATCAATACTTAACATATTTGAGTGCTTGAGATAGACTTGAAATGTTAATTGCCATTAACATCTTATTGTTATTTCTAAGTTGTTTTTATAAGTATGCGAGAGATCGATATTTGAGAAACATTCTTAAGAATTTTATATGCGAGAGATCGATATAAATGAATTTCAATCAAAGAACTCAATATTAACATGCTAATCAAAATACATGAGAGTGGAATTGATGAAGCCTAATCCCTATTTTTCCAATTGAAGCAACTAATTCTTTGTTTTTTTTTTCTTTTTGATCAGTCGATAATTCACAGTTCATTGTGGGATCGATATCCGTCCTTAGATACAATTATTACTTCTGACAAACGCAATGCACTTGTCGTAAAATGTTATCATCAGCCTTAGTCTATGCATATTTATGCTTTAAATGTTAGGCGTAAGTAACAAGTCTAATGGAGTTAAAGGATTTAATTCATATACAATTTCAAATGGAGGGTAATTTGTTGTGCTATGAACAACCCTATTGTAAGAAAACTCAATATGAGGTAAACATAATTACCAAGCTTTCAAAACAAAATTAAAAATAGTTCTAAGTAAAGTACCAAAAGATTTATTCACTACCTCTGTTTGTCCATCTATTTGGGGATAACAAGTAGTTGAAAACAAAAGTCCTCCAAAAGTGACTTAGGAATTTTGTATCCCTATCACTCCACAAGGCTTGCATTTGTATTTGTGAAAGTCCACTATTTGACGTTTCCCCTGCCATGGTCAAGTAAATAGATTAAAAATAACAATAAGTTTAGGCTTCATACTACTTTCTCACGTGTTTACACTCAACACTCGTGTTTCACACAATAAGGCTTTTATTCTTAATGATTACACTGCCTTTTACCACTCGTTATCTAACTTAAGATTGTTACACGAATCAAGCAATCAAGAATCGCTTTCAAAGGTAGCAATCACAAGCTTAAAATAAAATTTTGATATTTTAACATCAATGAAAGAAAAATAGTGAAGAACAAAAATAGTGAAGAACAATTTCACTACCAACAAAAGAGCAAGAGAATTACAATATATATATATATAGACAAGACACTTGAAACTTATAACTTTTAACAATCAAGAAGTATGCATTGGATGATTGTGTTGAGATTATGGGAGTCTAAGTTCAAGATGGGGGTGAATTGTACTGAGGAAAATTTTCGCAAATACACTATTTAGGAAATCTGGATAGAAAAAGAACAACTTGATTTAAAGAAAAACATATTGATTTTTCTTGTTTAAGTAGCAATTTCAGAAATACTACATATTAGTTTTAGGATTAACAGATTTTATTTTTAACTTAAGAATTCTATCTAATGCAGTTTTTATTTTTATATAGTGGGGATATTGATAACAGTATCAAAGGATAAAAGCTTTGAATACAATGAGTTATCAAATATTCAATATAGTTTTAAAACCAAGATCTTGAAAAACAAATCAAGTGAGATTATGATCTTTATTTCAGATTTAAAAACAAAAGCTTTGAATCACACAATTCTAAAGATTTATTCAAACCAGTTTCTTACAAAAGATTGATCAAGAACAAGTGAGATTTTAAACCATGAACCACTTTCCTTTTAAAACTCGATTTGATATGAAGAGTTTTTTTTAAAACAGTTCTTAAACCAATTGCTTTTAGGTGGCTAATTTTAAGAATAAATCTGTCAAAGATTAAGGATTCTTGAGTTTTAAGTTTGATTAAAGTCTTATCAAAATCTTGAAAACAAAATGTGATTCAGGCTAGTGCAGCAGTAAAAAACAACTTATTCAATTTTGAAACAACAGGTTTATTTCATCATAGATTTCCATATTTTAGTTTTAGAGACAGTGATTAAGGAAGAAGAATGGCACACACAGATTTATACTGGTTCACTCAATAAGAGTTCCATCCAATCCCACCTTACACCAAGATGGGTTCCACTAAAACAAAACAATCTTTACAAACCACTCAGTTCTTGAACCCTTCAAGAACCGAGAACACAGGCTTAAACACACTTACTTCTAGAAACACTATCAAGAAGTACATACAAAAACACTTTTATAAGGAAAAAGAATTAGGAAAGAGAACACCTTATTTTAGTGGTGGCAAAGCGGGTTGGCTCGCCCCGCATTGGTTCGCCTCGCATACATAATGCGAGTTGGTTTTCATGACCCGCCCCGCATACGGGTTGGCCCGCATAACTTTTACAAATAGAAAAACCCTAAAACTGTTGCTCCACAAATCTGCAAAAAAAGGTAATGGAAAAAAAAATTCTCATGCATACAAGTGGCAGTCGCAGTTGCAGTTGGTGGAAGGTTAAGGAGGAAGGGATAGAAAACCTTGAGGAAGACGACGGTGGAGGGCGAAGATCGCAGATGGTGGTGTTGGTGATGGAGGACGACGGTCGCAAAGATCGTGGTGTTCGCGATGAAGGACGCTCGCAGAGATGGTGGTGTTCGCGGTGAAGGACAATCGCAGAGATGGTGGTGTTCGCGGTGGAGGGAAGGAATCGGGAGATGGTGAGGTGGTCTTGGCGATGGAGGCGGTCGCAAATGGTGGTGTTCGCGGTGGAGGATGCTCATAGAGATGGTGGTCTTCGTGGTGGAGGCGGTCGCAAATGGTGGTGTTGGCGGTGGAGGACGGCGGAAAGAGACGGTGGTGTTCATGGTGGAAGAATCGCAGTGGCAACAGATGGTTCTCGCTCGCAGATGTTGATTGTTTTTTAGGGTTTGAAAATGATTGTGAGAAAAAAAAGGGCAGCACAGCACATCACATGTCAGTAACAGGTCTACAACAGAATGGGATTTCTTACGGGCTGACGGGCTAGCCCGCCCCGCCCCGTTGTAAGCCTGCACGGGCCGCGGGTTATGCGGGGCAAGCTTAAGTGGGTTAGCGGGTCAAAAAAGGGAACTCGTCCCGTGTTATTTGATGCGGGCTGCGAACCGACCCGCGCGACCCACCCCATTTTGCCACCCCTACCTTATTTGCAGACTAAGGAACTCAAACCCGTGCAAAATTTTGATAAAACTTCAACTCCCAAGCCAAAAGAAAACAACACAAGAACTCTTAAAAGTTTTTAAGAAAAACTTTCAAAAACTAAGCTCACATGAAAACCTCAATGAAAATCACTTGAAAATTGTAAGCACTTTGTAATTGCAAAGGGTGATTTGAACTGAGATAAAAGCTTCCTTTTTATAGGATTCAAATCAAAACAGTTTTGAAAACTGTTATAAACAACATATTGAAACTTGAAAGAACATATTATATTTTGAAAAAACACTTGGTGGTATCATAACCACTCTTTGATTTAGTTAAAATTGAATTTGTGAGCAAAACTGATTTTGGGGACAAAACAGAATTTTGAAAATATCAAAACAGTTTTGATGCAGTGCAAATTCATCAATTATTTTATCAAACAACAAATTAAATTTTTAGTGTTGTAAAACAGTTTTGAAAAACTTGAGCAGATTTTTAAAACTCTTTTTAAAAGACCCTTGTGCTTAAGTTCATCACCATGACTATGAGATATGAAGTAGAATCAAAATGCAAAAAAAGGCTACTTAAAAACTCTATCCTAACTAAGACCATGATATACAATTTTATACACCTTCAAACAAGTTTTCTTCATCAAGCTCTTCTTCATGAAAGTTGAGTAGAATCTTCACTTATCCTCAACAGATTGCTATTTTTTTTCTCTGTTTTCCTCTTTTTTTCTATTTTCCTCTTCTTCTTCTTCTTTTTACTATGTTTTCCTCTTTTTTTTCTATTTTCCCCTTCTTCTTCTTCTTCTTTTAAAAAAAGAAGAGTACGTGAACAATGCAAAACAATGTTGAACAACACGCAAATGGTGCAGAACAATGCGTGAACAATACGTGAATGGTATCGGGGACAGTGATAAGGAAAAAAACAGTATGCACAATTGTATTATCACTCAAACCTTTGCTCTGATACCAAATGATATGATTCCAAATAGAACTAACAATGGAAATAGGAATTTAGGGTTACGGAACGGAATCAAATAAAAATAGTAACAATGAGAACTTGGATAGAGGAAGGCGCTACAAACAAAGTTTGTTAAGCTTAAGGATGATCGCCACAAGAATTGGTATATTCTTGATAAAATCACAAGATGCAGGGAAAAACCCTAGCAGAGAAATATTCTCTCTTAAATTGCCAAAATATTCATGCTCATTCTGAATTCCAAAAGTGTATAAATACAAATTTAGTTATAGATCTTGTCTCGTTTGTAAGTAAATAAAATTTATATTTCAAGAAAGGATCATTTGTCTCAGTTGTTAAGTTGATACTTTTTAACTGGTCCTAGGTTCAAATATAACTCCAAGAAAAATAATATTATTATTTTATTCTAATACTCCAAGCATGTTGTGCATGTAATCAACTTAGTCTTTTTAAACTGAGGGTCATTCAACAATTGGGCCTCCAAAAGATTAGTCACCCTTGGGCTTGGATGTCTGCATCATTCCCTCCCTCTTAAGAAAGACCTTGAATGTCTAGCATTTCAAGCTCCTGCATTTAGAGGCCATGAGGAAACACCAGAGTCAAGTAATAAAGGTAAATTTCTTCAAATGATTAAACTTCTAGCATCATATAATGATAAAGTAGCACAAGTTGTGTTGAAAATGCTCCATGTAATGCAAAATATACTTCTCTTCATATTTATAAAGAAATCTTGCATTTTTTTTTTAAGAAAAGTAAGAAGTCATATTTGAAAAGAAATTGGAGATTTTAAATTTTTCATAATTGTTGATGAAGCACAAGATGAATCTAAAAAGGGAAAATGGTTATTGTTTTGGGATTTATGCATGTTAAGGGTACGACAACTACCACTTTCAAAAAGGAATTAAGTGTTGTTCTCTCTAGACATAATATTGATGTTTTCAATATTCGTAATCAAGGGTATGATGATGCTAGTAATATAAAGGAAGAATGGAATGGATTGCATGCATTATTTCTTAATGATAATTATTAAACTTATTATGTGCATTATTTTGCTTATAGATTACAACTTGCTTTGGTTGTTGCTCAAGAGAACTTATTCCAGATTATCAATCTTTTTTCAAATTTGGTTTTTATTTTAAATGTTGTGTTCCTCTAGTAAAATCATGAGTTACAAGTTGTTGAATTAGATGAAATAGCTTAATTGTTATAAATGAGTAAACTTGAAACTAGTAAAAGGAAAAACCAAATCGACACTTTAAAACGAGTTGGTGATACTCATTGTAACACACATTTTCATTTCATTTGTAGTATGATGAAGCTATATAATGCATCTTGTTTGTTCTCAAAAAGTTATTGTTGGTTTATTTTCAAAGGGATGATGCTAATGTTACTTTTAATATTTTGTCTTCATTTGAGTTCATATTGATTTTACACATGATGAAAGAGATTATGAGAATCACTAATTGTCTTTGTCAAGCTTTGAAGAAACAATCTCAGGATATACTTAATGTTATGCAACTATTTTGTTCTACTAAAATTTTAATTCAAAAGTTAAGAGATGACGGTTGGCAAATTTTGTTGAAAGGTGTAATATTATTTTGTGAACAACATAACATTGATATGCTTGATTTTAATTCTATTTATGTTGCACGTCATAGTTGTTCTCAACATCAAAATGATCATGTCATTGTAGAACATCGTTTTCAAAGTGAATATATTATTTGTTATATTGAGTAATCAGTTACAAGAATTAAATGACAAGTTTAGTGAGCAAACAATGAAATTTTTAACTCTAAGCAATGCTTACGTTCCTAACGATGCTTATAAAGCTTTTAAAATTAAAGATATATGCACTTTTGTGAACAAATTTTATCATTTTGATCTTGTGAACAAGAGAACATCAGTTTAAAATTTCAACAATATTTTATTGTTAATCCTCCTAACTATCCATGTTCGAAGAATTTACCAATTAGACTTGAATTGTGTCAATCTTTCACAAAAACAAGGAAGTCAAGTACGTTTTACTTGATTGATCGCTTAATTCATCTTATTTTAACTTTTCATCTTATTTTAACTTTTCTACATCTACAATAGAAAGATAATTTTCTACAATGAAGATTATCAAAAAAAAGATTGTGAAATATAATGAAAATAAATTTATTGTTGATAATATGGTTACTTACATTAAAAAGAAAATGGTTGAAAATTTTAATTCTGATTCAATTATTGATGATTTCAAGAATTTGAAAGAACGAATGATAATACTTTGTATATATTAAATTATGTACTTAGTTTTGTTGTAATAGTTACAATGTATAAAGTATATTATTTTGACTCCTCCAAAATTATTGGTTAATATATGTCACTATTGTTGAGTGATCATAAAACCATATTGTTGAATATATTATTTTGACTACTCCAAAAAGATTTTTCATGTGTTTTGAAACTATTGACAAATGATAGGTTTATCTCAAGATTGGATAAAGCTGAAATGATAGTTCGACTTCTAATAAGAATCATAAAATTTTGTGGTCTGAAAAAAGAATTTACCCAACTCCCATGGTAGGTGCCAAATTTTTTTACATGAACACTTTCTTGAGGTAGAAATAGTGGTATTCCTAGAAAATTGAGTTTATATATTTGAAGGTTGATCATCGATTTATTAATGAAGTAGAGAAAAATTTACTTACAAAAGATTATTTGACCTTTAAGTAAGTAAAAGTTTAATAGGACATCATAGAATATATGAGTACAAGAATGAATAAAAAAATTGAGTTAATACTTTATATAAGATTCACCTGTATTTATAAATTTTTGGAACTAGACTGAAATATTATAATTCATTACTGAATAATTATTATTTAATTTATTATAACCATATATATACATATCCGAAATATATTTATTAGGCGTCGATTATATATTTCAGATAACAAGTAGGTACAAAACTAAATATCTGATTCTTGGAGTCGGAACTATTTCAGACGAAAAAAAACAGTTGGGATATCATTGGTGGTAACCGAAGTACCAATTTTTGTTGCTTTTCTTCCAGTAAAAATAAAGAAACATTATTTTTTATCAATACTAGGAATGATCCGTATGCTCTCACATGGAAGAAAGATTCATTCAAACCAATTAGAAACAGTATGACGTATTCAGATTGGTGGTAATCCACCCATTTTCCTGATTCCCCCCACAAGTGCATGTATAAGAAGAGTTGTATTATGATAACTCCTCCCATAATGCTTTGACTTTTGTGAACTACTCTGTGATGCTCAAAGATTCTTGTTTCTAGGTGACGAGATCTCGTCGTAGCTGTAAAAGGCATGATCCATTGTTTTACTAATATTGTATTTGCAAATTATCTCCAAACTGTTGCAGCCACGAATTGAAGTTTTTGTGAGTAGAAGCACGTTCAGGACTTCCATCGAAATATCTTAAATTGTTCTTGCCGCCAAGTGCCATTTCGGTGGTGTGACTGCAGCAATTGCAATTGTCGCCCGTTAAAGGATGTTAACCAATGGAAGATATCAGAGCATCATAGGGATGAAGGAAGAAAAAGTTGCATATTCATCCTTCGGCATCGCTAGGATCAAATTGTGTTGAATAACAGAGTGGGAAGATGAAAAAATAAACACAAGATGGGTTAGGAAGAAGACAATGATAAACCGTGATTCATGATTTCTTCTGGTACCATATTAACCATGTAAAAAAATTGTATTTTCTTGAAAAGAGAAAAATACAATCATATATATATAAACTAATCTAACAAACTACTAAGAGAGTGATAAAATAACTAAGGACAGGTAATACAAGATAAAAGGTTATTTAGTTAATACCTTTTCTCCCTTCAAATGGAGATATTTAACAAATAAGATTACGATATAAACTAAAAGCATTAAGTGATTTACCTAAATATATTATACAATAAAAAACAACTTACCATTTTAAATTGGAAACGAAAAAATCAATTCTAAAGGTAATTTCAGTATTGAAAGTGACAATGATTAAAAGATTCAATAGATCTTTTTTTTCTGAAAGAATAGGCAACATTCGTTCTATCGTAGTTTGGGTAAAACAAATGGAGAGATATAATTTTAAATAAGTAAATGATAAATGTGATTGAAAAGGAAATTTTATAAGTTTACAATTATCTTTTAAAATTTAATGATATGGCAATTAAATTTAGACTTACATGTATTTAAATTCTGAACTCGGATTCACATATACGACTTTGAGATGAATTTCTTAATATATATATATATATATATATATATATATATATATATATAACAGAAGTGGTGCTTTCTATTTTTGTAAAAAAAAATTAATGAGAAGTGAGTTGGCGAGCGATTTTTCTTAAGTTGTATCTATGTAGAACCAAAGTTCATTCTTATCACATACTTCTATTACCAATAAAAACAACTGGTTCAGACTTTAGAATTTCATGAATCTGCTTTGTTATTTAGACACTACACCCAGCAGTATTCTTATATTTTAATTGTTCTTATAATAAAAAAATGTTTTGTTTCAATACTTAACTTTTCTTTCCCTACATTTGCTATGAACATGCATTCTGTTAATTAAGTTGTTTTGGGAAAGCTACAAAATGCCGGTGACAGATTCTCTAACCTAGTATAGAGATTCCTATATATGCGTCAATTCTGCTTAGCAATGCATATTGCTTAGTTATAGACTGGTAGCCATAACACGAGTACCAAACCAGGTTCATGTACAAAGAATGCATGACATAATGAACATTAAAAGCACAGAAGTATCGTAGTACAGAAGCAACCAGAAAAGAATGGCCAGACCAAATGTCTAGAGCAGCCAAATGCAATATTTACATGCTTACCGAAGTCGTTACTTACTTTGAATGACATAAATTACAAAAGAAACAGAAGAAAAAAAAATTCATAATTTGTTATTTGAAGTTAGAAACGATCCTACGACAACTTTGCAGATGTATCAAAACCTTGCTTCTGCAATTCTGCCCTAAGCCAACATACCTTCAAGAACACCCTAAAATTAGAAGCTTGCTAGCAACTTTGCTATCAATAGCAGTCAAAATTGCACGTGCCTTGTGCATATATATAAATATATGCAGTTGACGTTTGTAGCTGATTCATCTTGACCATCCAGACTAAACCATTACAATACAATACTACTCCCAGAAGTCTGAATATTTGACATCAACCAAATCCTGTTTGTTGAACAATTTAGACTCAGTTCCAAAATTGCTAACTGCAGGATGATGACGTGCTTGTGTAACATAAACTATTTACACTGACAACTGCAATCAGAAAGAACTGGCCAGGGTTTGTTCTAGACAGGGATGTTGTCCAGAGAATAAGCATCAAATTCGAACTCACTCTCAGCTGGTCCCATGCCTTCTTGCTGCCAACATAGAAACACATGAGAAAACTGATTTGCTCATAACAGGTGTAAATATTCCAGGTCCAAAGAAAGGGATGAAGGGCAAACCTGCTTTAGAAGTGCACTCATCAGATCCTCCTGCACATAATGGTCAGGGAAGAGGTTAGTCTGGGAGCTTGCATCGGGAATTCTTTCAGCCTTAACCCTTATTGAATTGTCAACAAGAAGTGGATGGAGGTGTTGAACAGCATTTTGGAGGTTATCTTGTTCTGAGCCTTCTCCCAGGGAGAACATAGCTTTTCCAATTAAAGTAGCATCTCTGCTTTGGCCGTTCTGCTGGGTAGAAGAAAAGCCTTGATGCACTAAAACTGATGGTGAGACATCAATGTTACCTTGTAAAGGATTTGCATGATGGGAGGCACTGTATGTCAGGCTTGGGTTTGTTATCTCCCAATCATGGGACTTCTGATGGTGCAGTTCATTAAAAATATCATAACTTGGGAATCCACCAGTTGCTTTAATTCCAGATGTAACTTCCTCTTGAAATGAGCCTTTTGTTGTGATACTGGATATACCAGGAGAGCTTCCAAGAGGTAAACTATTGTTGACGGACACTTCAGAGCTTTGATTCATTGGAAAACTCAACAACGAAGAGTTTGGGGGAACAGGATTATATGCAGGTCCTCTGTTATTACCAGCAATTCCATTTCTGCCCAGAAAGCCATTAGAAATTCCATTTGATACAGTAGGCTGCCCCAAAGATGATGGAAGCCTGGGAACACGAGGACCAGTATTTTCACTTAACATCTGGCCTCTAGGTTGGGATTGTGGCATCTGCATCATTAAGGGGTTGCCTTGTGTAGCAGATGCATTGACTCGCATATTCAAGCTGGCAATGGATTGGGTAGACTGGTGCAAATTGGCAAGCTGCTTTGGCTCCATGTTAGTAGGGATTCCAAGCAATAAATTCATTGGTTTACTACTGCTTAAATGTTGCTGTTGGCCCTCTCCAAATCTTACCCTTGGATTTTCAAAACTAAAAAGGTTTCTTTGATCCATGAGAGGCATTGGTACACCAGTTTTGGCAGTTGACCTACCAAGTCCTGCGGCTTGAAGTGTAGCTAGACTTTGAGCAGGAAGCTGGCCAGTAACTGCAAGAGTTTGAAGATCAATCCCGTTAATTGAAGAAATTGTCCCAAATGTTGCCTCCTGGGAGCCGAGAAAGGAGTTGTTCAAATTATTCTGGTGTTGAGAAACTCCGCTCAATCTTCGAAGATACAACCGGTATTTCTGTAACAGAAACAGGATGAAAAAAGGGATCTTCCATCAAGTAGGGATAAAAATTTAACCCAACTTCTTCCCAAATTACAGACAGTATAACAGTATGATACCTGCAGGTGGCTGGCAACATTTTCTCTAGTGAGCCCAGGAACATTCATCAATTCCAGAATCTTTTTAGGAACCGCCTCTGAATAAAATATTAGATGAGTCATGCAAAATCAAAGATCATAATTCTTTGAAGAAGAATATTCAAGCAAATTACTAGTTTAGACAAAAGGATGAGTGAACATACAATAAAAAGATAAGATTATTAAATACACACGGGATAAACTAGGAGAGAAAAAACTCATCAAAGATGGTTCATGATATTAGCAAACTAATAGAGGCTCCAATAAGGAAAGTGGAAAATAGTCAAGTAAAACAGGTAGAAGAGGAACTCCAAAAAATGTAAGAAAGAGTATAAAAATGGTTTTAGAGAAGTGATTTGATTTTTAATAAAGCTCAATGGCTAGAACCCCAACCTGTGGGATAAGACCTGACTATAGATGCAATTTTAAAGTCAAAATGGAGTCTTAATGAATCTATTAATATTCTGACTTGAATAATTTGAAAAGCATGCAAAACCTACTTGCAGTGATCGGGATAATGGTAGAATCGAAAAACTAAAAGACCAAAGTGGTAAAAGTGTTGTTTCGACAATATACACAAAAAATCCCAACAACCATGCATCAAAAGTTCCGTTAAATAGGTCTTCATCGGAAATGCAACAAAGACATAAAAGCAAAAAAATAACTTAACCCAGGCAAAAGATACATACTGTCAATTCCCAGCTGATCCACAGCAGCCACAAACTGCTGATGAAGCTCCACAGACCAAACAACTCGCGGTTTCTTTAACGTGGATGTGTCATCTCTATCTTCTGCTTCCTCCTCCTCGTCCCTTCTCTTCTTTGAGTTTCTCCAACTGCCTTCATTAGCCGAGGAAGAGTAATCTGCTTCATCAGATGCCTTAGGTTGGCGATCTCCTTCTTCGGCACTGCCGGATTGCTCTGCGTCTTTCCACTCATTCTTCTTCTTCCGAACCACATGCTGCCATATGTTCTTCAAAGCCTCAATGCGAACAGGCTTAATCAGGTAATCACAAGCACCGTGAGTCACACCCTTCATAACAACACTTTTACCATCATCCGCAGACATCACTGCAACCATCACACAAAACATGTAAATTTAAACACCAATGCACTCCACAAGAAACAGATCTAATCAGGTCAAACGAGGCACTCACTGATAACAGGAAGGTCCATCTCCAACCCAATGTGCTCCAAAAGTTTAAATCCATCCATGTCAGGCATATGCACATCGCTTATAACAATGTCAAACCCATTTTTGTTCTCTCTAAGAAGTGAAAGCGCAGTCTCTGCTCGATTGCATTTAGTAACTGAAATCACCACCACAACAAAAATCCTAAAAATTCGCATATATATCAACCAAACAACAATTCGACGACAGAAACAAAATAACAAATCTGACATCCAACGGTTAGCAAAAGCCTGATTCAAAGGAAGAATCAACAAATCAAGAAACAAAAACTGATCGCCAAGTAGTTAATTAAGTTGGGGTTTCAATTTTTGTTCTGTTTCTCTCTTGTTATTTTTTGAGAAGGTCAATTAACAACCGAGCGTTCAAATAGGAAAAAGAGGAGAAAAACAACAAACCGATGAAGTAGTAGTAGTAGTAGTATGGTACCTTCGTAGAGGCACGTGCGGAGCATCTTCTCGAGAATCATGAGGCACGTGGGATCATCGTCGACCACCAGAACCCTGAGACCCGCCGGAAACTGGTCGGAGACGGCATCGCCGGATTTCATAACCGCGGTTGTAGTAACCGTAGACATGGATCCCTTTCCGTTGCTCAGATTCATGCTTCGGAGATCCAAACCGAACCTAACAGAACTATAGCAGCAGCACCACCACCACCACAATAACAACAACAACAAACACGAGAAAACAGTGGCGTTCACATAGCTGGAATCAAGTTGGAGGCGAAAGTGAAGTGAAACAACTTGAGGAGCTGGTGCTGCCGTGTTCTCAATTGGTCCAAAACGCAACGCAGGAATCGGAGGAGAAAGAAAGAGAAGACGAATTTTGGGTGAGAAATATATTTTTATTTCATAATAAAAAAACAATAACTATTGGTCTGCTTATGTCCTCGCCTTGTCACTGTTACACGCTGAATTTCTCGGGTATTTAATTATTCTTTAATTATTCTCGGGCATTGATCATATTTACTATTTTTTATTCAGTATTTGTAAATGTTTTAAGCAAAACTTTAATGTTATTTATTATGCCACTTAATAAATTTCCAATAATAATAACATGATGGTAATAGTTGTGGTTTTAATTTTTTATTTCAGGAGATAATTTGTGACGTTACATATTAATAATAATAATAATAATAATAATAATAATAATAATATAATGAAAGTAGGGTGTGAGTGGCTCCTGAGAGAGTGGATCCAGCTCATTCGTGCGAGGAACTAACCCCTCCTCTTAAATCTACTCTTCCCACACACTTAACCTACGAATCTTTTCTACGTTTACCATCTTTTTTTTACAACCATGCAAGCTTCACAAATAATCACAAACTATTAGAAAAAAATTATGCTGCCTCTACTGGAACCTCAAAAACAAAATCTTTGGATAAAAAATTTCACAAGTTTTAGTTAATCTCATTTTAAATTATTTTATTTTTCAATATTATACTAGCGATTTTCCATTAATAAAACGCAAGCATGTTGATGAAAGTATTTCAAAACATAGTAGTGTGTAAAGCAAGACAGGTAATTATGATGTTTAAATTCGCGTAATTAAGAAAAATTAAAATCAATATGAATGATAACATGCTTTTTATAGACATTCATATGACATTGATGTTCATAATGTATGTTAATTGCTAGTTATGAGGTAAAATTTTGATTTAAAGTGTTTGAAGAGAGAATAATTGAATTTTAAGGAAAAAAAAAGGTTATTTATAGGGAATATATCCGGTAAAAAATATGTAATTGGTATTCATTGCGTCCGAATATGTAATATTACAAAATAAGAATGATTCCTTTGGTGTTAATTTAATTTTGGGTTTGTTCTGATGGCAAGAGTTTCTATGAATGACACTTATTACTCTCCTCACTTGAAGCATTTTTCGTTTTGACATTATGGTAGGGCATGGGGCATGTAGATGGAATTAATTTATAGCATTTAGTAAACCAAGCATTATCCATGGCGATGGTGGGTCTCTTCTCATTTAAGCTTTATGCAAACAAATAAATAAAATAGTACAAAGTTTGATGTTGGTAGTTTGGGTCAATGTCCACATACATGTAAACGAATTCAAAATTTATGCAAGCCAGTTCATTGATTTGACTCCAAAATAACTTAATTGGATGGGAAGCACCTTGACATGCACCTCATGGAAACGTAACCAACCACAAGGCAGGCACACACCAAGCAATACCAAACTCCCAACTTTAGTTCCTTCTACTCATATTCAACAACAATTGGTTTAAAATAGCATTGATGTGCGAAAATCACGTTTCAAGAGTGTTTGTGTGTGTGTGTATGTCATGGCAAGCAGCACTTCCATTGTGGTTGTGGTTTTGGTATCCACTTTGATGTGGGCATTAAAAAATTTGGAAATAATATTTATGTGTTGTTGTTTAAAGAAGAGGCATTGAAAAATATGAAAATGTTTAACGTAGGAAAGGGAGTGCAAAGTGGGTATTCCGTTGAAGAACTTTATGATTGTGAAGCTCTACTTTTGAAGCGACTTCAGCTCAATCCCTTCATTATTCATTCATTCATTCAACAACTTGAATCCCTATCCCATCCCTATCCCTATCTCTATCTCTATCTCTATCCCTCACTATTATCTATCTCTGTCTCTTTCTCTTGCGTTTTTCAGTGTGCACTCTGACTCACTCTTTGCCTTTTTTATGCAAAACATAATATTATATTGCTTTTTCCTCCACCATTTCCCCCCTCTCGCCACGTGTCTCCCCCGCCCCTTTCATCCCATAAGCTCTTTCATTTTCCATCTCATACCTACTACCATTCATCTCCCCTGTCACAATTTTCACACTGAATAATAATGTTTCTCAAATACAAACACATATTTACCATTGTTATTATTATTATTATTATTATTATTAATATTTATACATGGGGAAAGGAAAGAAAGGAAAGGAAAGGAAAGGAAAACTATTGATTTTTAATAGTGCAAGAAAAGCAGTGAAGCAATGCAAAAAGCAGCATCTGAAAAACGTATATTCGGTTGGGAACCTTTTCTTAGTTACGATGAATAAATAAGAACACAGAAGAAACACTTTTCACTGTGAAAAAAGTGGGAGTTATTTAGAATAATAGTATTTTAGAAAACAAAACTGTACACTATAACTTGAAACCGTGACATTGATTCCCCAGTGGCCACTACTACCACCCTCCTCTCTTCTCTTATTAACTCTTACCTTTCACTTTGTCTTCTCCCAACAGATTTAAATCTTTAAAGTTCATGATTGAATATTATTAATAATGGTTGTTCGGATCATTTTGTCTATTTATTTATTTTTTGTTTCTTGCATTTAAGCTTTTTATGGGCTAGAGAATAGCGAAAACAGGTGATATATGCTTTTAAGGAAAATGGAATATTTGTGTGCGTCACTGTTATAGAGAGAGAAAGAGAGAGAGAGAGAGAGATTTCATGCGCGGAATTAAAATATTTGTTATGTATAATTTATAATATGTGCGTGTGGGGTGGAGAAGGTGAGTGAAGTTAAGCCACATGGCAATTCATGGGAGTTGGAGAAAAGTCTAAGTAACTTTTCCTAACTTTCCCTGTCTTTCTTCGCATAGCATACTAATAATTCACTCTCTCTGCTCCTTCTACTAGTGTTTTTGTTTGTGTTTGTGTTCTATGTGCATTCCAATCATCACTCCCATATTCATCCACTAACTCATCTTTCTTCTGTGCCACTTTGTTTTAACCCATAACTTTTATTTTCTTAAAATTTGAACTGCTGTCATCATTCTTTCACCATCTACCATCTCTTCCTTTAATCATTCTTATAACAGCCCCCAATTTTACATTCTAATGCAATTTTCTTATCATTTATTATACTTTATCAAAAAAATCAACCATTCAATCCATTCTTTTAAGCATCGATCATAATCTACATTATATACATACATATAAAATAGTTTATATTTGTTCTGATTATGGCTAATGTAAAAAATGATTTTTTATATTATTTTTTTCATAACAAGCGTAAATAACATATAACAGAACTACACTTTCACAAGGAATTCCATGCCTAATTTAAACACAATCAGTATTACTTTAAAGTTATATTTGGATTGCATGTGTAATTTAAAAGAGAAAAGTAAAAAAAAAGTTTTTATAAGTTAAAATTATATATAAATTGCTTTTTATTTTATATATAATTTACTTTTAAGTTACGAAAAATTACTCATTTCATATTTACATTCTGTTTTTTATTTATAAATTATAATGGAATATCTTGTCTAAACATATTTTTAACATTTAAAAGGTTTATTTTGAAAACTGTACATTCTCATTTGCAAAGTTCTGATCATTTTTAAAAATGTTTTTAAAGTATTTCATTGTCCTAAAAAAAACCTCGTACACTAACATTTATGAATGGTTTAGTTATATTCGAGTCTATAAGAAAATAATTGAACTAGTGATTATCTTCGTCTGCCACACTATAGTAAACACAAATTAACCAAAATAAAAAAATTGAATGACCAAAAACTAAAAGCTCAAAGTCAAGTAATACTATGTTGCAAACTGTATTTAGTACTACTTGTCCATAGTGATATGAAGAGCATGCCATCAATTAAAATCGTTGCATGCATAATCATCTATTTAAGTTACCCTTCTTAATTTATTTACATGTTTATTTACTCTTGTATAAGAAAAATACTTACTACACATTTTAAATGTTGAAAATGTAATTAAATAATGATCAACCAAAACATCTATTGTCCACATGCAATTCCAATAACATTCCTTTTCATTTTATCCTAAGTCAAACAAAGTTAATAGGATGTGATCAAAATCAGAAAATAAACACGCCTAGATTTTTAATTAGATCACATGATCATTGATTAACCTTTTTATACAATAAATTTATAATTCTCTGGTTCTAATATGGGGTCTTGGTGGTATCCAAAATGAATTTATCATTTATGTATGACCCACAATTTGTCCATCAGATGCCTAAATGTTAAGGAAGAGTCAGTCAGATAAAAATAATGGAATTTTTTAAATTATGGATAAAATAAAGCTCATTAATATATGATAAATCATGAATTTTATTTAAATTTAACTTATGATAAATAGAAAAATAGTTCTTAAAAAGTTGGCTAACTTCTGATATTAATATTTTCATAAAATCCACCAAATATGTGAATGTTGTATATGTAAATAAAATAAGAGAAAAACGTTGACGATAAATAAAATAAAACATCGTTGTCCAAAAATCACCTTCGACGGGGCACAGGATGTCTCATGCTGGTGATAGAAGGAAGAAGATAAAGGTCCATCACACGAGAAGAAAGAAGAGAAAATACATCTGAACCTTTTATTTAAATTGAATTGATCTAACGGTACAAACAAATTCCCATGGTGGGAGACATGTACTAGTCTACTACCCTAACCCCCATCAAGAAACAAATCATTAATTGGAGATAAACTTTTGACTATAAAAGCATACATGTTATTTTTTTTTATAGTGTAATTTAATTACTAACTATTGAGATGCATTCTTAATAATAACAACTATTTACGAAATAAATTTTATAATTATCTAAAAAACAGCGACTTTGAAAAACAAATAATGAATAATTATCACTAAAAAAATAATTAAATATAAAAAATTAAAATAAAAAGTAATTAATTATTATATTGATAAAATTATATAAGTAAAAAAATTATTAATATTTAAAATTATTTTTATCATTAATTTAATAATTTTTAAATTAATATTTAATTAACTACTAACTTTTAATTTCTGACTATTTTAAATTTTGAAGTTTATAGCTAAAAATTGATGATTAGTTAAATATTCTTTTTTTATTTTTAAATTAATATTTAATTTGATTAATATAATAATTAATTATTTTTTATCTTTAAAATTAGTTTGCATTTAATAAATAAATAAAAAAATTCAATTCTAATCATTTTGAGGAGTGTCCTAAACTAATTTTTTTCCAACTCTCATGATTGAAAATCGATACTTTTGAAAAATAAACGGTTGTTCATACATTGTGTTGAAATTTCCAAATATAAGAAAAATAAGATTAACAAGACTGGTAACATTCTTAATTTTTTTTATCCATATATAATAAAATAAAAATAAAACAAGTAAAATTGTAATTAAAATATATGAATATATACAACTATCTCATAAAGATATCTTTTATAGGAATTTTAATATATATATATAAATTTAAAACAAAACAAAGCATTCAAATAAAAGTTATCTCATCCTCTATTTGTTCACTGAGGAGCTCTATTACATGCAACTTCATATGTTCTCGTGTAAAACACAATCATCACAAATAAAAAAACAAACACAAACAAAGAACATGGTAAGCTAGCTATATAAATATTTCTATATAATTTCAATTGTAAATTAATAAACATAATTCATCAGGTCTCATACAATTTCTCAAACCATCAATGTCTAGACTCACAACAAATAGACATTTGACTCATACTTCCAGAAGAAGTGTATTGAAATTAGCATCCTGAGACCTATGTCTGTCATACTACTCGCTGTGAAATTCACACAGTTATGCGCATAACATCTCATCATCTAGTATGACAGGGTAAATTCATATGACTTGAAAAACCATATTATATTTCAAATCGCAGACAATGTCATATGAATCTCTATCGACTCTCACCAACTGAATAACTTCATCTATGTGATTCCATTATATCAATAGAGTCGGAATGTCATTACAGGCCTGACAAATACAAAATCAACTAATTTAAATACAAAAACAAAATTAACTAATTGTGTAGGTATTTTCTGTGGGAGTATGAGGGAATTTATTGGAGCTTTCTCTGTGTTCCTTGAAGTTCAGACTACTCCGGTTGCTAAGTTTTATGTGGTTATACATGCTATGGAGGAAGCTCAAAAGGTGGGGCTTACTAATGTCTGGTTGGAATGTAATTCTGCTTTGGTTTGTGTTGCGTTTACTGTTAGGACAAATATTCCTTTGATGCTTCAGATTTGATGAAATACTTGTCTTAATTACTGTGGGAAGATCAAGTTTAGGATTACTCATATTTTTTGTGAAGTGAATGCGTGTGCTGAGAAGTTGGCTAATTTAGGATTTATTCATAGAGAATCATTTCATTGGTATAATAGGCTTCCATCTAGTCTGTTTTTAGAATTCTTTATGAATAGGTATAGTCTACATATGTATCATTTTTGTTAACATATGAGTTTTGACCTAGTTTCCCCATATTTTTGTATTTTCTTTATTTTATTTTTTGTAATAATAATTTTTTTCATATGATGATAGATAATTGTTGTTATTTAAAGTAACTGAGATATCAAGTTGCATAATAATACCTAACATGAAAGATTTTTATAAAATAAAAAACAAAATTAGCTAATTGAGTTGGTGAATAGTTGGATATTTCCTATATGTAGTTATGTGTAAGGAAATTTTCGTTGAACATTTTGTTTTTACTTAATTAAACAATTAATATTTATTTTAATTTTAAATAACATGTGATATTATGTGTAAAATTAAGTAAAAGAATAAATTTTCAATCAAAATTTTATTTAGATGATTTTTATAAATTTAATATATGCATGTGAAAGAATAAATTAGCAGGTCATTATGAGATTTTATGATGTACACTGATATTTCCTTGAAATCTTACAAGATGATTAAAATTATAATTAAAGTATAAACTAACCGTATAGGCTGACTTGATAATTAGACATGTGAAATTCATATTCAATCAACCTTACATATAAAAACCTATCTATTATTGATAATTACAGTATCATGAACATTGAATTTAAAAAATCCATGACAGGACAAAAAAGACATAAGTTATTAATGTATTTTTTTCTGAAAAGCATTTGTACGTTATCAATTTTTTGATTTGACACACTCCTAGAAATGTCTATTATTTAATAGTGTATTTATTGTTTACTTATTCTCTTTATTTCTATTATAAATTATTTTTTGTTCCCTTTGTGTAATTTTATAATAACTAAAAATGACTTTATAACACGATTTAAATTAAATAGAACAAAAAGCATTAGTAAGGGAGTAGTCCAATTAGAGAAAAGAACAATTATTTATAGACAAGTTGTTTTTCTTTTTATTTTAGTTTTTTATAAAGTAATGTTTAGCAGCTATATGTTTAAAATAATAATAATGAAAATGTTTATTACGCAATTTAAATGGAAAAAAAAATGAGAGGATAAAGGGAGGTGGCGTGTTGAGATGGTGTGGGCCCTTGGAAAAGAAGGCAACATGGTTCAGAGTGAGTGGACCAACGCGGAAGAGTGGGACCCACGGCAACTCATCTGTCATTATCGCTGAAAACAGAAAGCGGCCCCACTCCCACGTACGTGCGCGTCTCCTACACGTCCTTTTCCTCCACTGCACCTTCTCGCCTCAAAATCATCCTTCATTTTTTTTACCTTCTTCTTCCTTCTCTAATTAATGTTTCAGGACAGACTTTACACTCACTACCACTCATCATACTCTTAACTAATAATGTCCTTTTCCAAACAATTTTTTAAAAACATTATGTTCATTTCTTTTATATATATATTTTTTTTAATATGCCACATTCATATAAGTAAATTAATAAAAATTATGATATTTCTTATACACAAAATCATGTATTCTTTTATAGTATAATATTCATTTTTCTTTATAAAATAACTATATCTTTCTGTTATTTTTTTTTCTTCACTGAAGAGAAGCATTTTTATCATGTTATTACAACAATTTTTTTATTTTCGTCTCATTATTTTAAATCACTCTAATTTTATTTTATTATTATTTTTAAATAACTAATGTAATCTCTTTACCTAAGTTCATACTAATAAATAACATTATTACGAGTAACGTATAACTTTCGTTATTCAAATAACGTGTAACTTTCGTTAAATAACATTGTTTATGTGATTATAAAAAAACTATCATTAATTTTGTGGAAAGAATTTTATTTGTTTATTTTTTTAAAGAAATCAAATTGAAACGTTAAAAAATTATAAAATATGTAAGGACTGAGAAAAAATAGTTTTAGAGTAGAAGTAATGTAATTAAAATTATATCTAAGTATTTTGTTATTAACTTTATTAAATTTAAAAGAGCATATAAATAGAAATTCAGTTATTTAGGTTTCATTTTAACGGAATGATCATCTCGTTACATCTACTTTCTCTCTCTAAGATTCTGATCTCCTTGCTCATTAGTCTGACGATTAGAGTACGCCATTAAACTTCTGGTAGTGAAGATTACAAGATTGCTCATTAGTTTGATGATCGGAGTCTGCCATTGGATTCTTGCATGTGATGCTTTTATCTTCAGAAGTAGTATCTGTTAGCTCATGGTCCTCATTGTATAGTTAGATTTTTTATCAGGACCTTGTGGTGCAGGTTAGGCTACCCTTGAACTTTTGGTAGTTTGGAGCTCTTAGGGAGCATCTGCTCAAGTTCAGGTAAAAAAACTAGTTTAAATTGTTAATAGAACCCTAGGTTAGAAGATCTGGATGTGGGGGGTGACGTGGTCACCAATCTCAAATTTTCTTGCAAGATTTATTATTTTTGAGTAGGTTGGGATTTGTTTGAGATTGAAATGTGAAAGTGTAGATATAATAGATGTTGTAGAATGTATATGAGTTTGGAATTGAATGAGTTATTGAATGTATTTGAATAGTTTGTTGAATTAATTCAAATGAAATGTTTGATGAGGATTGGTTGTTTGATTTTAAATGATTTTGATTTAGAAATCAGATATATATGTATAGATTTGACATAATAGCTAATTGACTTAATGAGAGTGTTTGTATAATGCTTATTAGGAACTATCAATGTAATGTGTAGTTTTATAAAATTATGAGTTAAATGAAATTTTAAGCTTTGGTATGATTTAATTGTGTGATTTTTGGATTGTTTAGAAAGTTTAAAATATGATGTGATTAACTGGTGCATTGATGTATTACGTAAGATATGGAAGGGTGTGAAAGTGTGATCAAGACATAGTATTTTTAGGAAAGGAAATACTAGTGTTGAGATTGATGTTAGGGTGTATTGATTTGTCAGACCCGTAATGAGACATCCTGACTCTATTGATACAATGGAATCAAATGATGAAGTTCTTCAGTTGGTGAGAGTCGATGGAGGTTCATATGACTTTGTCTGCGGTTTGAAATATAATCTGGTCTTTCAGGTCATATGAATTTACCCTGTCATACCAGATGCTGAGATATTGAGATGTTATGTGCATGGTTGTGTGGATGAATTGTGAATTTTAATAGACACTTGATGGTTTGAGAAATTGTATGAGACTTGATGAATTATGTTTATTAATTTGAAATTAAAATTATATAGAAATATTTATATAACTAGCTTACCCTATTCTTTGTTTGTGTTTGTTTCTTTATCTGTGATGATCGTGTTTTACATGGGAGCAGATGTTATAGGTAATAGACCTCCTTAGTGCAGATGAGATAGTTTTCATTTGAATGTTTTGTTTTGTTTTAAAAAATTTCGGTATATATATTAAAATTCCTATAAAAAGGGATTTTTTTTGAAATAGTTGTACATATTCATATGTTAACTTCATATTGCTTGTTTACTTTTATTTTATTATATATGGGTAAAAAAAAATTAAAGATGTTACAAAATAAAATTGAAAAATAATTATAATAATAAAGAGCATTTAACCTTGAAAAAATCAATCTTTATCCTTTTTACTCTCTAAATTTTATACAACGAGGAAGTTAAACAAAGTTATGGAAACCAATAAATTATCCTCCAAATAATTAGCATTTGTACTGTTATAAATTATCCTTCAAATAATTCATTTCAAATATTAAAAAAAAACCTTAAAATTTTAAAAATAAAGGTATGATTCGTTAAATAATAATTAATTTAATTTTAAACTTTACAAATACAAAAATAGAAACAAAATTTGAATAAAAGAACATCAATTAAAATATAATGGAGTGAGTAATAATTCTAGACTAGTAATTTATAGATTATGTCTCCCTTGTACTTCATGTACCATCTTTATAGATTTTTTTGTTTTCTTTCTTTAGTCATGTATGTGTCCCTCTTGTAGTTTATATGCATTGCTTTTATTTTTCTTAAGTACCCTTTAATATTTAAGATTCTTCTTCTTATATTTCGCATTTTTTTTAAAGTATGTATCATATCAAGTTATTAATAATGATATGCAATTTCTCATTATATTAAGAGATAATTGTAACTAATCATTCCAAAATGTCTATTCTCATACTAGAGTCTGGTTGTCCTCCAATCATATGCATAGCCGTTCTCACATCCAAGACTATTCACAACCCCTACCCTTAAGTTAAGAGTATGCCATGTCCAATATAGTCCAGTTTATAAAGTATTAATAGTGTTGTATAAATAATTAAAAGAATAATTCGTTTTTATTGAGAATTTGAAATATTTTTTTAGAAATATATTTTAAATCTTAGAATTTGATAAAAGCACTTAAATGAGTTAAAATTAAAATATTTCAAATTTTATCTTAAGAAAATAAAAACTTAAAAGTTCTTATATCTTTAATTTCGAACAACTTCCTTCACTCAATTTTAGTTAAAACACTATTTTTGAATGTCATAATTTTAACGTTGTAATATTAAGTCTAAAACAAAAACTAAGCTAAAGAAAAGAAAGAGCATAAAAAATTACCTCTATATTTATGTCTCTGAGATAATATTTTCTTATATGATATAACCATTATTTAAAAAAATCAGATTAATCGATTTGAAGAGACCAACCGATTTGTCTGGTCATCATAACCCAGTATGATCGCTATATAAAGAAAAAATTTAGAATCGATAAGAACGGGCCAAAAATTGATTATATAGACCAAAAACCAGTCAAGCAGTACTTTTTTTTCACAAAAATTAAAACTTAATTTAATTTAATTTTTTTTTAATAATATTTACATATTCATATGAATTATTTTATCCATCATCTACATTATTATTATTATTATTATTATAAAACATATAATTTAATCGTTCATACAAATCTATGTTTTACATCTTATATTAGAATAAGATAAAAACTATATATTGATTTTTTATTTTATATTTGTATGTAAATTTGTTATTGTAGAAATGATGTGGCATGTTATGGGTTAAATAAATGAATTTTCTACATTGCTTAAAAACAGATATATAACACTATCCACATTGAAGAGAAGAAAAAGAAAATCCCGGATAACTTAAGAAAGACACGTTAATATTTTATGGAGATTATCCCAACATATAAGAACATTATTATTACTATTATTATTATATACTGATTAACATAATTATTACGAGACTACGATAAGACAGTCCACCTAATAAAGGTGATACACCTGACAATTATTAATAATTAGATAATGAGATTTTTTTACTAAAATAGTCTTTTCATAACTACATTTTAAAGAAAACTGCACAATAATTTTTTTAATAAATGAATATTGTAATTAAAACGTAGTTTGATTTAATAAAAAAGAATAGTAGATTTGAGTAAAAAGTTGTATTGATATTTTGATTGATTGAATTGAATTAATGAATATTAGTATATTATTTTATCATATAATGTCAAAACAAATTTAGGTGTAATTTTTAAAATATAAACATTTTTTATGAAAGGAATTAGTTGAGAAAATAAAAATATTTGTTTCTTAAAAAATATTAATTACTTAAAATATTATTTAATAGTTGCTAATACTAATTATAAAAAATTAAAAGAAAGCTTAATAAAGATAATTATTTCAAAAAATCAAATGTTTGATATAAAAGTAAATTAGTAATTTTTCAAACAATTCTTTTAAGGACCAAGAAAATTAGTTTTAGAGTAGAAGTAGTACAATTAAAATGGTACTTGAATATTTTATTATTAAAGTGAAAAGACTATACAAATAAAAATTTAGTTATTCAGGTTTTATTTTAAAACAACCATCATCTCTTTAAAAATTCATTTTTCCTTTCCTATGTCTTCTCTCTAATAGAGTAAGTTCATTTTTGCTCTTTTCTGAGTCAAATTTTGAACTTGTTAGGTTTGTCTCTACATAGGATTTGTATGTGATTATTTTAGATTAAGGGTTGATATCTGTTAGCTCAGGATCCTAATGGTATATTTAGATTTTTTACCAGGACTCTATGGTGCAGTTAAGCTACCCTTGAGCTTTTGGTAGGTTGGGAGCTCTTAGTGAGCATGTGTTCAAGTTCAGGTAAGGAAAGCTAGTTTAAATTTTCAATAGAACTCTAGGCTAGAAGATCTGGATGTGGGGATGACGTGGTCACCAGTTCCAAAATTTTGTTTGCAGGATTGGTTGTTTATGAGTAATGTTGAATATTGTTTGGAATAAAATGTGAATATGTTTATTTTGATATGGATGATTTATGGTAGATGTTTTTGTTTGTATCTGAAAAATATGTTGATTTGTATAGTTGATATAATGTAAGTTACTTTTGAAGTGAAATGAGTTATTGAAATTGTTTTTGTTTGACTATGAATGATGAAATTAGACATATTTATGAAGATTTCTCTGCATATCTCACTCAGGTGAGCTAATTCTCGCTCAAGCGAGAATAAAATGGAAAAATGAGGTGCTCTCGAGTCCATTCTTGCTCAAGCGAGAAGGAATCTTGCTTAGGAAAAAATGAGATCAATTATGGAGGTGCTCTCGGTTTACTATCGCTCAAGCAAGAGAATTTTTGCTTGGGAGAGACCCAATCTCACCCAAGTGAGCAAATTTTCGCTTAAGCTAGACTGTAAAAAATACTTAAAATTTTTATTTTTTCTTTTGAAAGCGTACTTTATTATTGCCTATTGTTTTTAAGTGAAAATTCTAAATTTTATTTAAAATATGATTAAAGAAACTTAGTTATGTGTTTTAAGTAAATTTGGAGATATATTTGGATTGTTTAGAAAGTTTAAAATATGATGTGATTGAATGGTGCATTGATGCGCTAAATGATGTATGTAATGTGGTGAAAGTGTGATTAACACCTAGTATTTTCAAGAAAGGAAATACCATGTTGAGATTGTTTTAAGGTGTATTGATTTATGAGTGTCTTGTGAATGAGATGATCTTGACTGTACTGATATAATGAAATTATATAGATGAAGTTATTCATTTGGTGAGAGTTGAAGGAGGTTCATTTGACTAAGTCTAAGGTTTGAAAGAATTGGTCAGAGCATATCAAACAGATTTATCCTTTCATATTAGATGATGAAATATTGAGATGATTATGAGTATAATGTGTGGATTTCAAAGTGAGTAGTAATACATGTGCAAGTCTCTGGATGTTAATTTAAATACACGAGTCTTCTGGAAGTAGAGTCAAATGTCTATGTGTTGTGAGTCAATAAGAGTCTGATATGAGAAAGATGAATTAAGAATTATAATAGACACTTGGTAAAATGTATGAGAATTGATGACTTTATGTAGATATTTAAAGTTATATTTATATTTGAAGTTTTAAAGATAACCAGCTTACCATGTTGTTTGCATTGTGTTTTGTTTTCTTTAATTTGAGATGATCGTGTATTTACACGGAAATAGATGATGTTGCAGGTAATAATACTCTTCATTGAAAAGCTAGAGGATGAAAATGTTTATTTTATTTTAAATATTTTTTTAATCTTATGTAAATATTTAAAATCCTTATAAAAAATATATTTTAAAACACTGTGTGAAAGAGTTATATATATTACATATTGGTTATTAGATATGAAAAAAATATAGGAATGTTATAATTTCTCACAAATTCACTACCTTTTCTCATTTACACTCCAATTTTTTTTTTTCAAATTTTTTTCTATAAATTATTACAAATAGTAAATGTTAATAATAAATATAAATAAATTTTAAAATAAAATAATATTTTTGTATACTTGATAAATGTTTGACTACTTGCCCAGTAATCTTTTCATCTATGTTGTTGTGTTACCAATAAACCTTGTGTCAACTTGATTAGTATTATAAAAATATGATATTTATTTATTTAATATTGTTATATATTATTTAAATGTATTAAAATTAGTCAAAATCATTAAATGTATATTTGGAGACGCTTATTGTATGAATATTTCAAGATCCTACACTAAAACTCAAATACACTGAAACTCAAATATTTTTACTCAAATTAATGGGTTTAACATTTTATTAAATTTTAAAACATCCCTATATTTATTTATATTTAATAAAATAAAAATACATACAATATCTAATTAACATATAAATATATACAACTATCTCATACTCTATCTCAAAATATATCTCTTCATAGGACTTTTAATATATACACAAATGTTTAAAAACAAAAAATAAAACATTCAAAATAAAAACATTTCATTCTTCGACTCCTGAAGAGTTGTAAATTAACACGATAATCACATATTAAAGAAAACAAACACAAAACAAAGCAGAATAAGTTAGTTATTTTTAAGAATTCTAATATAAATTTAACTTTTAATAATAAGTATAATTCGTCAAATTCTCATAATTTGTACAAAATTATCAAGTGTCTATCAACATTCATCATCCACATTACTCATGCCAAATTTCTACCGACTCACATACTCAGACACTTGACTCTATTTCTGAAAGACTTGTTTATTGAAATTAGCATCTAAAGATTTGCACCTGTCATACTACTTGTTGTGAAATCCACACAACCATACGTATAATCATCTCAGCATCTCATCATCTCACATGACGGGGTAAATTCATATGATCTGCTCTGATCACTTATTTCAAATCTTAGACTCGGTCAAATGAACCTCCTTTAACTTTCACCAACTGAATAACTTCATTTATACGATTCTATTATATTAGTAGAGTCAGAATCGTCTCATTAACATGATACTCACAAATATATACACCCTAATAACAATCTCAACACGATATTTCCTTTCCTGAAAATACTATATCTTGATCACACTTTCACCTCATTGCATACTTCATTTAACACATCAATACACCATTCAATCACATTATATTTTAAACTTTCTAAACAATCCAAATATATCCCAAAATTCACTTAAACACATGACCAAGTTCCTTTAATCATATTTTTAAATAAAATTTAGATTTTTTCTCTTAAAAACAATAAGCAACAATAAACTAGGCTTTTAAAAGCAAAAATAAAATTTTTAAACTTATTTTTGCTAGCTTGAACGAAAATTTGTTCGCTTGAGCGAGAATGGGTCTCGCCCAAACGAAAGTTCTCTTGCTTGAGCGAGATTAAACTCGAGAGCACCCATAATTTCATCCCATACCCCACCTAAACGAGATTCCTTCTCGCTTGGGTGAAAACAAACCTGAGAGCACCCCTTCTTTTCATTCTATTTTCGCTCAAGTGATAATTATCTTGCATGAGTGAGATATGCAGAAAAATCTGCATAATTCTACCGAATTTCATCATTTAGAATCAAACAAAAAAAATTTCAATAACTCATTCACTTCAAGAGTAACTTACACTATATCAACTATACAAATCAACCAAATTTTTAGATTCAAAACAAAAATATCTACCATTAATCATCCAAATCAACATATTCACATTTTCTTTCAAACAATACCCTGCATTACTCATAAACAATCAATTCTGCACACAAAATTTGGAACTGGTGACCATGTTTCACCCACATCCAGATCTTCTAACCTAGGGTTCTATTTGAAATTAAAACTAGCTTCCCTTACCTGACTTCAACAAAGGCTCACTAAGAGCTCCAAATCATTTAATTGTTCAAGGGTAGCTTAACCAGCACCACAAAGTCTTGATAAAAAAATCTAATTATACAAATAGGACCCTAAGTTTACAAAGACTATTTCTGAAGATAAAAGCATCACATGCAAGCTTACAATAAAGACAAACCTAACCAGATCAAAACTAACTCAAAGGAAAATGAGGCAAAATGAACTTACTCCATTTGAGATTTTGATCGAGTAGTCTTGTAGTCTTCACTGGCAAGAGTCTAATGACGAACTCCGATCGTCAAACTGATGAACAGGAGGTTAGAATCTTAGAGAGAAATTTGAGGAAAGGAAAAAGAAGTTTTTAGAGATTTGGTTCTTTTAAAATGAACCTTTAATAACTGAATTTCTATCTATATACTCTTTTCACTCTAATAATTAAATATTAAATATTTATGTGTCATTTTAATTGTACCACTTCTACTCTAAGACTAATTTTCTCTGTCCTTACAGGCAAATTTTAGTGTAAAATTTTAAATTGATATGGAGATAGGTAAATAAAAGTGTAGAAAAAGCTTTAATAATTAGGGTAAGGTTTAATAGTTTTAAGGATTATGTTCCGGTACAACCAATATAGTCTCACATCGCCTAGGAGTCGAGGTCAATGACAGTTTAAATACACATTCTTCCCTTAACCCACTTAGACGCCTTTTAAGGACAAAATCGTGACGGAGCTCAAAAACTCCAAATGGGACAATACCTTGGATGCGGTCATTGATCCTAGCGATGCTATCTCAACGGACTTGAGGTTGGAACATTGACAGCGTCTGTGGGAATAGTAAACTCTTTCCCTTAGACCTTGACTTCGGTACGGCCAATATAGTTCCACATCGCCTAGGAGTGGAGGTCAAGGGCAATTTAAATACACTTTTCTTCCTTAATCCATCGAGGTGTCTTTTAAGGACAAAACCGTAATAGAGCTCAAAATCTCCAAAACAAACAATACCTCACGCGGTCATTGATCCTAATGATGCTATCTCAACAAACTTGAGGTCGAAATATATTATTTGTAGTATTTTTTTTTAATTTAGTTTATTTTTTTTAAATATTTTAATTTAGTCTCAATTTTATTTAAGGTTTTGTTTGCTTTTCAATGATGGATTTACAGGAGCCAAAAAAGGCGCAGAAAGAAAAAAAAATAGAATACAAAATCAATAAAAAAACAAGAAATAATTTTTTTTATAAAAAACAGTAAACGAGGCAAAAAACTTCAACCTTCTTTCTTGTAAATATGCGAAGATTTGCTAGAAACAAAGTTAAAAACATATATATATATATATATATAATAAATTAATATATATATATATATATATTAAAAATATATTTTATAATTATTATATTAAATATATATTATTTTTTTATATTATTAATTCGTTCATATTTAAATTATAATAAATAAATATACTTAATTATATAATAGAATATAGTATAAATAATAATAATTATTGAAACAATAATTCTTTTAATAAATATATAAAATGATAATTAAAATAAAAATGTTAATAATAAACTTATGAATAACAACTATAATAAATAAATAAAATAATTAAAAGAATTATAAATAATAAATAATAATAATAAAATAAATAAAATTAAATAATAGTAATAATAATAAAATTAAACTTATTAACTAATTATAAAATCATAAAAAAAATTATAACCTATTTCACCTAACAAGAAAAAAAAAATTCTTACTAGGATTGGCCATAAATTACAAATAGCTACGCAATAAAATTGAATTGAATTCCCTCCCCTCAAGATATAAATTGACATTTGGATGAAACTCCATCTCTCAATTAGGTTTGGATGGATATTTCTATCTCTTCAATTTAAGATTGAGATTATGTATCATCCAGGTCTATATTGACATTTAGATTTAACCCATAACAAAATAGAACAATTGGTGAGTGAAAGCATGCACTTATTTCCTATCATACTCTTTAGAAAATAATAGAGATACATGTGATTCTCATTTAAATACTCTAGGGACCTATCTCCCCGTCATAACCTTAATTTACACAATTAAATCTCGTTATAATCAATCCTATTATTACATAATCAATATTATTTTTTGATAAATGACTTTTATTACAAGTGAAATATTATGTATTTAATACAATTCTTCATTAACTAAGATATTGTAAATCTTCATCGAATTATCTTGTGGATTTATCTCTACCTTATTAGACAATTAAATTCCGACACAATAACTTCTTTGATAATTGACTTTTATTATGAGATATTGTTATTAAATATATTTAAACGTCATATAAGCAATCCAAAATAATCAAATTAGTGAAAGCCTATATAAACAACAATCCAGAGAGGTTATTATGCATTATACACTCTATATTTGTATGTTTTTATTGATTTGAATATCAGATAATCTTGTGTAGGTGGAGACTCTATCTCCTCCTTATGACGAATCACTTCAAAATGTTATAGGAAGGTCATCTGATCACCATATAAAAAATCATTTGACCTAATTTTGACAAGAAATAATCTGAGTATGAAAATGTTTTGTGTAAAAAGAGGATCCATAGTAGAGTAATGCTGCAATTTTGTTTATCCCAGTCAATCAAACCATCAACAAACAAAAACAATTAAATCTGAGCTCAACCTTCATCACAAATCATCAAGTCAACCTAAACCACATGATCAAAAGAAAAGAGGAAAACCAAACCAAAATCATAAAAGAAATAATATATTGGTGAGTATGTTGTCCAAATGATTAGAACGAGATGAGTTTGAATCACATGGCTTAACTTGGCAAATCACGTTAACCTTATTATGAGATATAACCATCACGTTTTGGATCTCTCGATGTCTTAATAAAATTAGAAGATAACTAAGTCAAATTTCATTTTCTTTACCGTATCATGAAATTATTATATCACGTCGTTATATTCTAAAAGTTAACCCTAATCAAAGAAAATAATTAGATTCACTAATTATAAATAATTGGACCTTTCAAAAACATGAGATTAAATTGAAAAAAAATATAAAATATATTTAGATTATGACATTACTCAAAATTTAAATGATAAATGTTTATTGAGAGTGTACTACCGGTTGACCGAAACCCAAAACTACATAATAATTCGATTTATTGGTTACACTACTTATTAAATTTAGTGTGCTAGAATCAATCGGTATTTCGACACAACAAGGTAAAACCTATCGAGATTAACGACTAAAAAAGTTTAATTATTTTCTGAAAGCATAATTAAGATAATATAAACATATTTGGGTAACATAACCTCTCTTATGGGTAGAAAAACTATAAATAGAGGAATATTCCTAAAATAGAAAGATAATAAATTTTTAATAGTTAATACAAATAACATATGACTTATTAGAGTGTTTTTATGTGGAGCTACGAGAGATTGAGACTAACTAAGTGAGTGTAAAGGAGTAAAGAAACCTTGTGTAAGAAATATCCAATCTTATAAAAATAAAGTGTATTTATAGACATGAATTTAAGTGGTTGATTATGAAAAAATAAAGCAATTTATTGCGCATTGGTACGTTACTATCCAAAAATCTTCAGACTTTGATTTTATGAGCGGTGTTTAAATTAGTATACAGTGTTCTGCCAAAACGTTCACGCCTACGACTCTTCCTTTCGTAACTTCAGAACGTGCGGGTTGGCATTCAGATAGAGACTATAATATTATTTTTCTCCCCTTTCTTTGAATTTTTCACTATAGTGCTTTAAACTAATTAATAATCAGTTTTAAATAAAATTGTAATTAAAGTGCTGTCTTTGTTGGAAAAAACAAATTATAGGAAAAATATTTTTAAAATTAGAAATCAAATCACGTGGAACTAAAATATAGTACTATCTCTCTCGAGAAAAAAAATTTGATTTTTTAAAAGAATATGAAGATAATGTAATTATTTAAGATTCCCCCTGGGAGCATATTAGTCGTTTTTAATTAAAGATGTGGCAAATAGAAATTACCTGTAAGAGACACGATATATGTTAACTTTTGTTTGTGGGTAAAATTGTTTGGTAGAACATGACAGGGACTTTCACTCTTTACAATTTCGATTATAATATGAGAATGAATTAAACAAAGTTAGTGATTAGTTTCAACGATAAATAATTTTTCCCAACGTCATAAAATAGGTTTATCTGTCCACTACAACACCAATATACCAACATGAGCTTCATTCGCTGCTAAACATTATAAACACATGGATTAATAATCATAAATATTCCGAAGAATAAAAACATATAAATTCAGGGTTTTTTTTTAAATTTAATCAAATTAGTGAACTAAAAAGACATTGGGTGTCAGATTCAGGTATATGACAATGAGTGTTAGATTCAAGGACTAAATTGTTTATGACTTTTAACATCTATTCTTAAAACACTTCAAAATAATATCTACACATGCAAATTATAGAAACAAGGCAGTGTGCCACTTGATATTTTAAAATTAAAAAAAATGGAAAAATATATTTAATAACTAAAAAGTATAAAACACATGTAATACTTATCAAACACAAAAGAATGATATGTTGTAGAATAATTTAAAATTCTTTGAGAAAATAAAAAGACTAATTATCAAACTCATTCAAATAAATTCAATATTATTTTCAAAGGATAATTTATTACCTTCAACTTTAAACCCTAAATTCAATATTATCTTACATAATTTTTTTAGAGACAATATATCATCTTAAATAATTTGTTGTAGTGACAATATAGATGCTAAAATGAGTTAGTGTTTCACTCAGGTTAGAGTTTGTATCTTGAGTAAGAGATAACTCAATCAACTCTCTCTCCTTATAACGGTTCAGGACATGTTGGTCACTCAAATGTGAAGTTTAGTGGTGTTGCAAGGACTATGATACTAGTGTAGAAAAGTCCATTTACGACAGTTAATATGTACCGGTATCATTGCCAAACGATGTTCATTAAAACGTGGTGACATTTTTTAAATTAAAACGAAGATATAGACGACGATTCCTCGTAAAACCACTGTATATTTCAATTACTGGGAAAATAGGCGACGGTTGTTGGTTGGAACTATTGTCTATTAGTGTAAAATATACAACGATTTTAATAAAACTGTTGTATATTTCAATGTGTTTAGGTATAGACAACGATTTTACCTAAGAATCGTCGTCTATACCTCCGTTATTTACCATAATTTGAAGTCCACACCATTTACGCTTTCGTTCTCTGTATTTTCGTTTCGTCTTCTTCGCGCTCATTGCGTTCGTTTTGGCTTCAACTCTCTTCAACTCATTACCTTTGTAAGTTCTTCATCCACCCTTATTGCTTATTCTTCCCCCACCCTCATTGCTCATTCTTTTATTCGGTCCATTGTTTTAGGTTTTTGTCTGCATTTTTCTGTCACCACTGTGTGTGTCGCTGCTGCAACTACCACATTCTTTGTCGTTTTGCTTCCACCATCATGCTCTTCTTCGTTTTGTTATCGCCACTGCCCATCACCACCATTGTAGTGCAATTTTTAATTTTTTTAAATACTTTTTAAATACTTTTTATTTGTTTTTTAGTATTTATTATAATTTATATATTTTAGTATTAATTTGTTTAATTATTATTAATTTATGTTATGTTAATTGTAGTTATTATTAATTTATAATTTGTATCACTACAAAAAAAAAAGTTTTAACGGAGGTTATTTAGCGGATGTTAATATAACCCTAGGAATTAATTTAATTAATAAAGGTTTTTTAAACCTTCGATAAGTCCCAAAGGTTATTCTAAAATCTTAGTAAAATAACAGAGACTCTTTTAACCTTTTAAATTTCAAAGGTTTATTTTAAAACCTTAGCAAAATAACGAAGGTTTTTTTAACCTTCGTTAAATTTCAAAGGTTTATTTTAAATCCTAAGCAAAATAACGGATGTTTTTTTAACTTTCATTAAATTCCAAATGTTTATTCTAAAAACCTCAGCAAAATAACGAAGATTTTTTTAACCTTCGTTAAATTCCATAGGTTTATTCTAAAATCTCAGCAAAATAACGAAGTTTTTTTTTAACTTTGACTAAGTTCCAAAGGTTTATTCTGCAATCTCAACAAATCAACGAAAGTCTTTTTTGTTAGAATGTGTGCCCAAAACAAGGGGGGGATGAATTGTTTTCACAAGATTTTCCGAAAGATTGGAAGTAAAGTGAAAACTTCTAAAAAATCAACCAATTGTTTTATCAAAACAACAGGTTGTTTATACTTGCAAACAAAGAACAGTTAACAAAGTAGTGAATAAGGGAAATGATAGAGAGATTCACACAAGGATACTTATACTGGTTCACTCTTAACCAAAAGCTGCATCCAGTTCTTTGCTAACCACGAAAAGTTCACTGAGCAATCAAAGCAAGATTATAAAACACACACTAAGAGTGAAAACATTTTGAAACAGTTTAGAATTCTTAACAGAATTCCGTTAGAAAAACAACAAATTGTTTTAAAAAAAATAACTGATTAAAATTATTTTTCTATTAAGGATTTCAAATAAAACAACCAGTTGTTTTATCGAAATAATCCGTTGTTTCAATTTGACAGAAAAGACAAAATAAAGCAAAGATTTTTCAAAACCTTTTGAAAAACAGTAAGTGTCAAACAAGCAGTTGTTTCGACAAATCAATTGGATAAAAAACTTGCTATAGTATCAAGACCCTTTTGTAACAACTTGTTTAAGAGATTGTTTTGAAAAACAACTGACTAAAATTTCACAACTTTTTATAAAACACTTCTTTTAAAATAGATAAAGAGTCAAGTGAGTTTGGATCAATACTAGGTATGAATTGACAATTCAAAAACTACTAAACAACACACACAAACACAACACATGTTTTTCAGGTCTTCATATAAGATTTGGAAGCATCAAAACACCTTGTTCAACAATTTTAACCTTTGTTAAGTTTCAAAGGTTTATTCTAAAATCTCAATAAAATAATGGAGGTTTTTTTTAACATTTGTTAAATTCCAAAGATTTATTGTAGAACCTCAATAAAACATTCTAGAATTTTCAAACTTCAATAATAAATAAAATTAAATATATTTATAAATAAATAATTAAAACTATATAGTTTTAATATATTTTATAACTAAATTCTCTAAAATTATGAAAGTGTAACTTTACATTACAAATAAGTTTTCTAAAGTTTCAATTTTTTTTTAAAAATCAGCAAAATTACCTTGGATAGTAAGTATTTCAACAACTAATCTTGGATAATAATTATTTCAAGAATATTTGCATATTTCTTATGATTGCACTAGTGCAGAAATGACATTTTACACTGGTCCTGCCACCGCTGTTGATGTGGGCGTTGTAAAATGTGAATTACATATAACACCGGCTGCTTAACCGATGTTATATGTGACCATATATTACATTGGTTACTCGAGCCAACAGATGTAATATATGGGCTTATTTATGCAGTTCGTAAGCCCCTATATTACACCGGTTGGATCGAGTAACCAATGTAATATAGGGCTAGTTCTTAGTGATAAGTAATGCCAATATTACACCGGTTATGACCATAATCGGTGTAATATGGGCCTTTAGAGCTCATTTTTAAATGAAATGAGCCCCATATTACATTGATTATGGTCATAACCGGTGTAAAATGTGCCAGTTTTTTTTATAAATTTAATAAAATATTCTTTTACCCAAATTTATAAACCTATAAATATAATAAAACTAGAATACCTGCCATATTGATTTGTATATGTAGAGAAATATAAAGACTGCTATTGAAACTAATTAAAATTGTATAATTTACATATAATGAAAATGTACATATGTTAGAAAGTAACAAATCATTGCATGTTTTGATTCCTAACTTGTAGAAAGTACTTGGCCCATTCCATATGGATTTCTTCAAGATTTTGAGTGCTTAGTGGCTCGAAATCTTCAAAAAGCTGAGAAATGTAAGAGTATATATTAATGTTCATTCTAACTTTAAATATCTTGAATGAGAAGTTAGAGCATTTAAAATCACATAATACCTTCTCCCAAGAGCCTATAATCCTCACACGTGCTATGGTCCACATCCAATGTATCACACAGTAACCACATTCAAAGTTCTCTTGTTGCTTATTGCACTATTAGCGAAATATAAGTAACAAATAATTTAATTAAACTAAAAAAAGTACAAATTAATAGTTTTAATGAAAAAGTGAATAACCTTAGGATAAATCCAACGTAGATTTTGTGATGATGAAGTGGACCTACCCCCTAAGACATTGCATACATTGATTGCACTAAAAAGAGAAAAATAATTAGTAATTCACAATAAATTATATAATTTACATTAACATACCTTTGTACTACAATCTTCATATCTTGACTTGGCTTCCTATGCAGTGAACAAAACTAGACAACAATGTTGTCTATGAGGCAAATAAGCATCAATTGCTAGTGAGACCTAAAATAAAACATTTCATTAGTCATTTTTCTAATTATGTAAACTTTAAATGTAACAAGTTTTACTTACCCATTTATAAAAGGAGCAAAATAAATCCTTTTTTTTTTATGTCTGAATCTATCTTTGAATATAAGTTTGACAATCAAGTTTTTTATTCCCAGACTTCTGTATGGATTGGAACTCAAGGAAACCATAAGTATCAAATTTTTCCATTTTGATAATTATTTGATTTATATACCTACATTGTCAATATAAATATGAGTGACATGATTCATGAAACATCATTCAAATAAATAACATGTAATTATTAAGGGTACTTATATCATCCATAGTTGAATAACAACGATGTTCAACAATTGATTACCCTAGATGATTTTGAAGGCATCTTGCATGGTTTTGTACAATGGTATACCACCATTATCAACCCCAAATAATATGGCATCCCAAGGAATCACACAAGAATATTGAAATATTTGACTTGAAACCCTGACCAACTCTTGGATTGACTTCACAGATGTTTGGACCTGTGGTTGGACTTAAGGGATTAAAGGAACACCAATTGGCGCATTTTGTCTCGTAGTAGAGTCATGTAAAACATAATAACAAATATAAAGTGTAAATCTAAAAACTACTATGACATTAATAGCCCTTAATGAAATATACCTGATAATTTTTTGAAATAGTCTTTATCAAACGTGTAGGCCATGCAATAAATGTTTCAAGTGTCTCTCCCACTATATTAACCTTTGACGTGGGCATTGGAATTGCAGTAGATGCATCTCTAACTTTTTCAACCACCACTCTAAAAAATCACTATGCATGGGCACGATGTGGATGATTGAACCTCCTAGATACACTCTGCTAATGGCCACTACACGAGGAGGATTTCCATCAACAAATAACCTACACTGATAGAAGGATTCAGTGTCATCATCTTCAAAGTCCTCCACACCACAACTACCTTTGGTGTTAGCTCGACCACGAGCATAAATTACATCCACTGGTTCAGCTGGATTATATCTTTGCTCAAATTCAACTCTTAACTCTTGAGTAACTTGTTCTTTTATGCTTTTAGTCATTTGTCCAATCAACCTCTTTGTTATTTGTGCAACTAATTGATCCATCATTTGCTGACTGACATTTGTAGAAAAGCTAGGTCGAGAAACTGATCTAAAATATTGTCTAACATCAACACCAAAACCAATCGTACAAACATGCCCAGGGTGTTCTTCAGTGCTAATGGACACGGTCAAGATGTCATATCGACCTTTGGGAACAAAACTTTCTTATGAGCTTTGCTCCACTAGCTCATCCTATTAAAAATAATAGAATGTGTTAATATAATAATATGTAATGATAAGTTTGTAAGACTAAAATTATGACATGTAATTATGAACTTACAATACTCTAAGAAATCTCTAATGATTTCTTAGATGTCAGCTAACCCCCTGGTTTAGTTATATCCAACTTCCATTTCTCATGTCGACTAGGAGGGAATGAAGGACAAATAAGTTCAGCAGAACCAAATTCTTCTTGTTGTCTCTTTAATTTTTCTTCTATTATTCTTCTTTTTAGCAAATCATAACCTCCCTGAGACAGTCTATGGGGAGTAGTATTTTTTTGTTCAATTATCTGAGCTTTATTCCTCTTTTTCTGTAAGTACATCATACACATAAATTATGAATTTCAGATAAGATTTAATATATATATATATATATATATATATATAAATATTCACCAACCTCCCATTTAGGATCCGTTCGACTTTGAACAAATTGAGACCATGTCTCTTCATCTATTGAATATTTTCCACAAGGGGACTTGTCCTTGTATTTACCAAATATGTAATAGGTTGTCAGATTTGTCTTGAATTGCCTCCATTTTGTAGATACTAAAGACATTATTTTGCTCGAACCAAATTCAAAGACTCAACTAACTTCATACGGTTGTCGTTGATGTTAAAACTAATGAATTTGAAGGCAATAAATGGACAGACTGATAAAAGCTCCACGAAATTGCTTCAGTTGTTGAAGAAGATGCTTCCAGAGGGAAATACTCTACCTAATCGTAATTATGAGGCTGATGACTTTTCTACGGCAAGTGTACCGCGTTGTCGGAAGTAATAATTTATCCCTAAGGATGGATATATAACTCACAATGAACAGTTGAATAGTCAAGTAAAAGATTCACTAAATGTAAAACAGAATAATAAAGTTTGTTGAAATTTGTTATGATTGCAATGATTAATAAGAAAACAAGTCAAAGAGTTTGTTGTTTAAATTAGAAAAATAGGGATTGAGATTCATTTTTCTCACTCTTTTATATTTTGATTAGCATGACAATATTATGTCATTTGATTGATATTGATGCCCATGTAAAAATCATTTATATCAATTTCTCGCATATAAAATTATTAAGATGCTTCCTAAATATCGATTCCTCACATATTTATAAAATCAACTTATCATTAAGATTAGACGTTGATAGCAATTAACATTTCAAATATATTCCTAGCATTCAAATATGTTAAGCATTATTGTTTGGGTTTGAACCTTAGAAGTACTTTCCAGTCAAATCTAAGTTTCGAGATCATGGAAAACCAAACATTACAAACAAAACAATAATACCAATCATCAATCAAGAACATAATATTATGTTTAGATATCACCTCAATACATAAGAGTTTGAACAAATTACTCTAAATCCCAATGGGTAGAATTAGCCACACATGATGACGGTTACAAATAGGGAGAGCAAGAAAAAGAAGATTTTGGATGTTTCTCCTTGACGATTACCTCCTCTAGGGTTTTCTAACACCTTTTATTCTCCTAATTGGATTACAATTCACTCATTGACGTTCTCCTCTCAATCACCGACGTCTAAGGTTGTGTCTCAGGTCTCCTATTTAACCTAATTTGCTTACACTAAAGTGACTTCTTGCTTGGGCGTTAATGGGCTCGCCTGGGTGAGTTTCACGTAAAAAGGCCTAATGCTTCTAGAGAAATTTGGTTTCAGTGAGATTGAGCTCGCTTGAGCAAGATGCACTGGTGGTGTGTGGCTTGAGAGAGTTTGGGCAAGTTTTGGTGAGTGCTGGTACGTTCCAACTTTCCGTTTTTAGCTTTGTATATTCTCCTTTTGCCCAATCATCTTTATTCTTCCCTAGAATCCTGAAATTAACACAAATTTGGGAATAAATTGTTCTTATTTAAATTAAAATCACAAAATATGTAAAAATGTATAGTTTCATAAATCAGGGGTTATTTTATAGTTATGTTAGCAATTAATCCCCATAAGTGTCTATATTTTAATATGAAATATTACTGAAATTTGACACTTATCAGAGGCCAAAAAGATTCTTTGTTCGATGGGTATGGAGTATAAAAGATACATGCACGTCTTAATGATTGTGTATTATGCAGGAAATATTTTGAATTGTTGAAAAATTGTCTGAGGTGTGGGTTATCAGATTATAAGTTGAAACAAAAAGACGATGATACTATTGAAGAGATGGAAAAGCAGGGACCCCCAAAGAAGGTTGTGTGGTATCTTCCCATCATTCCAAGGATGAAGCGTTTGTTTGTAAACCTAAATGATGCTAAGAATCTTAGATGGCATGCAAATGAGAGGAAATATGATGGTATGTACTACCATCCAACTGATTCTATTAAATGGAAGAAATTTGATGATGAGTTTTCCGAGTTTTGTAAAGACTTAAGAAATATCCGACTTAGTTTAGCTACAGGCGGAATGAATCATTTTAGTAATATGAGTATGAATCACAGTTCATGGCCTGTTTTACTAGTTATTTACAACTTACCTCCTAAATTATGCTTGAAGCGAAAATACATGATGTTGTCTATGATGATATCCGATCCAAGACAGTCACGAAATGACATAGATGTTTATCCAAGTCTCCTAATTAAAGATTTAAAGTTAATGTGGGATCAAGGTGTTGAAGTATTTGACGAATTTGCTAATGAAACATTCAAGATGGATGTCATGTTATTTTGCACCATCAATGACTTTTCGACATATGGTAACCTATCAGAGTATAGTGTTAAGGGTCATAAAGCATGTCCATTATGCAAAGAAGACACCGCTTCTCAACAATTGAAACATGGAAGGAAGACAATACATCTCCGGCATCGGAGGCTTCTTAGAAGTTATCATCCCTACCAGATGTTGAAAAAAAAGGCTTTTATGGACATCAAGAGACTGACAGTCCACCAACTCCATTAACTGGTGTTGAGGTTTGTGAAAAGGTAAAGAAAATAGACCACACCTTCGATAAGTCGAAAAATAAGTCATCGATGAAAAACATATGGAAGACGAAATCAATCTTCTTTAATCTTTCGTATTGGTCGAAGTTAGAAGTCAGACAATGTGTAATGCATGTTGAGAAGAATGTGTGAGATAATTTAATTGATACACTTCTTAACATTAACGGGAAGATAAAGGATGGTCTAAATGCTCGTTTAGATTTGATTGAGATGAACATACAATGCGCGTCAACACCAATACAGGTGGGTAAGCATACATATTTGCCCCCAACCTGTTACACCATGTCAAAAGATGAAAATAAATAAGTTTTTGTCATGTCTAAAGGGTGTGAAAGTGCCAAAAGGACATTCCTCAAATGTGAAGAGCCTAATATCAATGCAAGATTTGAAGCTAATTAGGTTGAGGTCTCAAAATTGTCACATCTTGATGCAATAGTTGTTGCTGGTAGCTATTCGTGGGATCTTACCAAAAAATGTTAGACATACCATAACCCGTTTGTGCTCATTTTTCTCTTCCATTTGTTGTAAAGTCATTGATCCAGTAAAGTCACATGAACTTGAAGATGAAATTGTTGTTATCTTGTATGAATTGAAGATGTTTTTTCCTCCATCCTTTTTTGACAACATGGCTCATCTAGTTATGTCTCTGGTAAGAGAGGTTAGATTGTGTGGACCAGTGTACCACACAATATTTCTTAACACAAAAAATTTGGTTATTTAAAAGAAAAAGAGATTTGCAGAGAACAAAAACAACTGATTGATTTTAAAAACAATCAATCGATTAAATCAATATAGAAAATTATGCAGAAAAATTAAGATGTAGTGATAAAGAAAGTTTAAAAGACCCCAAGATTTTATACTGGTTCACTTACAACAGAGCTACATCCAGTCCCACCTTACACGAAGGTGGAATTCACTAAATCAACACAAATATTTTACAAGAAGATAAAAAATAGTTCTTGAACACTACAAGAACCAAACCACTCACTCAAACACCCTGTAACAATTGTGATTTCCACCAAGAAACCCTATCTTGACCCTTACAAACACAAAATTATAAAAATAGTAATCAAAGGGAACAAAAAATCCTTGATTGTGAACAAAGAAATGCAACAAGATCTCCCAATTCATAGTTGCACTTGTATAATCTTTGATCTCTTTCTAAATCATGGAAATTAGGCTCCAAAACACTCAAAGACTCACTCTTTCAAAAACTACTCACACTTAGGTTCTCACAGATTTAAAAAATGTATATTGTGTAAGTAAACTTTTTCTAAAAATAAACTCACCCTTTTATAGAAGTTAAAATATAAACAGTTTTAAAATTAGAAAAATGCACATTCAGTAAAATTAAGTGGTTAAAAATGAAAACAATCTCTTGATTTTACTTAAAACTTTTAGTTTGTATGAAAATTGATTTTTCTCAAATAGAATGTACGTAAAGTGAAAACATTTCTTATCTTACATATCAAAATATGGTTTTCAAGACATTTCAATATATTATAGAAAAATATAAAAACATTTCAATATTTTCAATCAATTGATTTAAAAGACAACAGATAGACAAACTGTAACTTTCTAAAAAATAAAATTAAAATAAGTTGAAAACCTTTTTAACCAGTTAAGAAACAGTTTAAACCAGTTGAAAAATATTTTATTCTCGAATCCTGCATCATTCCTAAAGGCAAAGATAAATCAAAACAAACAAATTAAAACCTAAGCTATCTAGACACATAAGGCAACAGGTCTTCACTCATGGCTTTCGATCCTTGAGAATTTATCGACAAATATAGTTACGAAGTAATAAATTATATATAAATGTTAAATTTACTTAAGAATATAGATCCATGGGCAATAACTCATATGTAATGTTAAATTTAGCTATAGATACAAATTTGTGGATAATAATCTGCATGTAATGTTGAATTTATCTACGGATACAGATTTGTGGGTAATTTTTTTTTTTTTTGCAGTGGTTGTTGTTTCCCCTGTCATCATGTTATTCATGCATCTATGTTAGGATGCAAGAGTTGACCATAACATCTTGGTGCTCAAGCATGAATTTTCATGGTATGAAATGTTAACATCATGTAACTACGTAAGGATGCTTGATCGATAGTTCATCGCTCAAGCATTAGTGAAATTTGAGACTACTTAAGTTAGGAAGTTTTTCTCAATTATGAAAAGTAAGTTCACTCAAGTAAGAAGACTTCCTTTAAAGGCATGTGGTTGTAATGACAGAGTTATATGTAGTTGATATATTTATATAAGTTGAAATACATGGAGAATGTATAATGTGCATGATGAAATATATATGGATGAAAATGATTATGAATCATGTATGTGATACATACACATACGTGTGTATATATATATATATAGTGAGATTTATATGATATGTGAAGCAAAGTAATATTTTAATTATATAGATTAAGATATCAAACAGTGATAATTTAAATGAGGTTTGCATTTACATGGTAATAAGTGTACATATGCTTGGTAGCATGCATGTGTACCACCCTAACATATGAAATTTTTATAATGTATTGGATGTTTCTCTATTGTAGGGATAAACTTGATATGTGTGAGTCTCCCAAAAATTATTGTGATAAATTACAATGTATTATTGAGAATGTGATTGAGAATTCCAACATCTTGTTCATAATATTTCAATTTGTATTGTTCATTAAATATTATTGAGAAATTTATTTATGAGTGATTGTAAGGACCGAGAAAAAAAATGTCTTAGAGTATAAATGGTACAATTAAAATGGTACCTTAATATTTTATTATTAAAGTGAAAAAGGTATATAAATAGAATTTCAGTTATTTGGGTTTCATTTTAAAAAACCACCATCTCTCTAAAAACTTATTTTTCCTTTCCTCTGCCTTCTCTCTAAAATTATGACCTCCTCGCTCATCAGTTTGATGATTAGAGTCCGCCATTAGACCCCATGTAGCGAAGACTACAAGATTGTCCGATCATAATCTTTGATAGAGTAAGTTCATTTTTGCTATTCTCTTTGAGTCAAATTTTGAACTTGTTAGGTTGGTTTCAACCTAGGATTTTGCATGTGACTCTTTTATCTTTAGAACTAGTCTCTATCAGCTCAAAGTCCTAGTGATATAGTTAGATTTTTTTGATGTGGGGGTGACGTAGTCACTAGTCTCAAATTTTCTTGCAGGATTGCTTGTTTTTTAGTATATTAGAATTTGATTGAGGTTAGAATGTGAAATTTTAGATATGGTAGATGTTATAGAATTATATTGTTTTTTATTTGATTAAGTAAATGAATGCATTTAAATAGTTTGATGAATCATTTAAAGGGTAATGTTTGCTGAGTATTGGTTGTTTGATTTTGATTTAGAGATATTAAATATATGGTAATGTAGATTTATAAAATAGCTATATTAGAGTAATTATCCAATTCTAGCATGAAATTTGTTACTTTGGTTTAGTATATTTGATAACGTAACAATTTGAATGGAAATTTTTGGGTGAAAATGTGAAATAGATCAGATTTTACAAATTGTTTTCTATATATTTGGATTGTTTAGAAAGTTTAAAATATAATGTGATTGAATGGTGTATTGATATGTTAAATGAAGTATGCAATGAGGTGAAAGTGTGATAAAAACATAGTAGTTTCATGAAAGGAAATACCATGTTGAGATTGTTGTTAGGGTTGTAAGTGTCCCGTTAATGAGACGATCCTGACTCTATTGATATAATGGAATCACAGAGATCAAGTTATTAGTTCATTTATCATGTCTAACTGAACTATTTTTTTTTATCATTAAATCTATAAATTTTCCATCAATATTTTTCCTTCTTTGATTAAAACATTTTCTAGAAAATACGTTATGCTATTTACTTATAATGAACTATCTTCATTTATTTATTTTTGTTCACTTGCAATTGATTGAAACCAAGACAATCCATATTTAGAATATCATTTATTAGTGACTTCGCTCTAACCTTTTCTGAATTTATCATTAACATTCCATTGAGATTGAATTAAGTCTTTTAATTTTCTCTTTTCTATAATTTCTTAAAACAAACTTCACACTTCTTACTTGACATTTAATACTACTACAATGAATATAATAAAATAACGTTTTGAAGTAAAATAAAAATATAGACAAAAGTATTGCAAAATAAAAACAAAATGATGAAATATAGAACCTAAAAATAATAAAAATTATACATTCTATAGTTAGAGATATCTTATGTGGCTTAAAGTCTTCTTTTAAGCCCATGTTTAGACATTAAGTCTACTAATATATAAAAAATAAATAAAAAATCACTAGTGTTTGTTTTCATTGATGTACTATACATGAAGATGGATTTGGAGGAGACAATGTTGTTTGTTTTCGCTAATGTACGAAGAAAGATGAGTGATGATTTAGGGGAGTGTGGGATTTCCTTGTTGCTATGAAGAGAAAGGAGAGAAAAACCACGTCAATAATGGGGAAATCACTGAAACGCCCTTATCAGTGGGGGTTCCAACTATTTGAAATGGAGGTCAATACGATGGTTTGTTGGCGGTGGTGGGTTGTTACTTAGTAGACACCATAACATGTAGGTGAGTGAAGTGTGAAATGAAAACATGGATAATCGACTATGGAAGTATGCATAATGAATTATCCATGAAAAATAATCACATAATCAATTATCTATACCTCCACATTCAATTATCCATAATTTTTTTCCAAACAACAAAATGAGCCAAAAGAAAAGAATATAACATAAGAAAATATCTTGTTAAAGAAGGATAAACAAAGAGAAAGCAGAAGACGACAGAAGAATAATAAAAAGCGAAAAACAGAGAGAACATAAAAAGGTCCTAAAAACAAAAATGAAAACAAAAAGTGGGACCCAATCATTTACACCAAGCATTAGATGGTCAAACAAAGACTGTCAATCCCAAAAACAAAAACGAAAAGAAAAATGTTTTGTTAACACCCTTTTCACCATGACATACATTTGATGTTGCGAACGTGGTCAAAGATGATGACATGGCAAGGGAAGTTTTGTAACAATGATGTTTTCAGAACCACGTCCGCTTCTCCAAACTCTTGTCCACCACCACTGAGGACTCCTCTAGTGATGCCATCCTCTCCATATCCTCGCTCCACCGCCTCCTCGACGAGTTCCTCTACTGTGAGGTCGAGTTGAAAGTTGTTGTTCTCATGGGTCGTGACCCTTTCCAGATCGCCAAACCGCCACTCGACAAGCTCCTCCTAGATCGCCAGCATCGTCGCTCTCAGCTTCGACGCTGTAAAAAATCTCTAGCGCCTTGCCGAGATCATCGTTGCCGCGTTCAACGTGACGGTGCACCGGGAACAACTTCGACGCTAACAACAAGGATCGTGTGTGGTCGTTGTGTGGACGATGGCACGAAACTAGTCGACGTCGAAACAGATCCACACGACTCTCAGACTCTCAGAACGCTGCCATTTGATGATTCGACTGTCGAAAACATCAGTGTAAAGCCCTTCACTGTGAGGATCGAAGGCGAAACTCTCTAGTTCAACACCACCATCAATCGAAAGAACCTTTCACGTCTTTTGAATATGGGTCATACATTACACCAGTTAAATGACTTAACTAATGTAATATGTGTTATTCTGAGTAAAAAATATATATTACACTGGTTGTTATTAAAAACCGATGTAATATAGTTCGCGCTGCTCATTCGTGCACAATCTTATTCTGCTACATTATTTCCATGTCTGTAGCATCAAATGTGTGTTACTGTCAGAGGGTGTCAATATATCAGGACTCAAACGAAAATACAGAGTCAAATGATATACACCAAGCATTAAAGAGTCAAACAAAGATTGTCTAGCCTACAAACAAAAACGAAAATAAAACAAAATCAGGAACCCAACCCGTCTACACCAAGCATTACACAGTCAAATAGAGACCATCTTCCCCAAAAACAAAAACAAAAACAGGAACCCAAATCATCTAAACTAAGCATTAGTCGACTAGACAGAAACCGTCTACCCCAAAAACGGAAACCATCTACCCCAAAAACGAAAACACAGACCTATACCATCTACACCAAACATTACACCGTCAAACAAAGATCTTCTACACAAAAAAAGAAAACATAAACAAGGAGCAAAATGGTTTGCACCAAACATTAAACGGTCCAATAAAGACCGTCTACCTAAAAATAAAAAACAAAACGCTATCTCTGGTTTGACGACGAAAACAAGGAGCTCTACCGCAATTAGTTTTCCAATTTTTTTTTAATGATATGCGAAGAGTGGAAATTAAGATTTTGAGAGTGGTGCATTGAATGACTTGACCTTAATTATGTGAAATATATATGTCAAAATTTGTAAAATATTTTTACATAAATTTTATTTTATTTATACATAAAACAATTTAATCATATTTGAATTTAGTGTTTAATTTTCATCACAAGAATAAATTTGTAGTCTTTACCTTCATCTATTTAAAAAATTATTTTTATCAATCATATCTATTATATTATTCACAAACTTTCATAAATTTTTTTCTTCTTTATTCGATATCTTTATCTTAATCTAAACAATCTCATTTTCCATTCATTTTCTCAAATCCACCCTCATAAATTCATCTTCAAATCGAACAAAGTCTAAAATAGAATCAACACGTGTGGTGGAATGAGGCAGTGAAAGCTTTGGCATATATTCATATTGGTGATGAATTTAGAATTAGAAGTAGAGCACATGTCTCCGATAATAATGCATGAGAGAGCATTATTCTTGAAATTGGCAAGTTGTGGGAAACAGTAAGTATTATGGAGTAGATAAGGCTCTTTTTCATGTGCACTCACCTCTCTCATATACAGATAATTTTATTCTTCCCACAGCATAGTCACATGTGACATTATCTGCAAGTACATATAATTAACACCCTTTGCATGCATGTCCCTTTCCCCCTCTTTTTCTCCCTTGTTTGAAGCAATTGGGCATGCATACTCAACTACCTAGCTAGCCTCCTACTGCATTGCATTGAGGAAATGTTCCATTGACAAGAGAGTTTTTTATGATAGGGTCATCATTTCTGTGGTCTCAGCACTTGTACAACTATCATACTAACTTTTCACTTGTACAGATCGAACACTCTAATTCAATGGTCAGCACTTGCAAGCTAGGTAACATGTGCTTCTGCTCCCTCCTTTCACCCCGTCCTTTACCTTCTTGTGGGCACAAACACCTTATATAAACACATATTCCTTTATTGTCTCAGATGAATTCCAGAACAAAAATATTCTTGCTGCATAAATCAACACTGAAACTTTGTTCTACATAAAAGAAGACATGACTCTTTCAACCTTGAATTACTAGGTATCAAAGTTGTTCTTGTCGGAAAGAGGAGTGCGTCGTTTTTAAATATTTCCTTTCTACATAAACAAAATTATCTAGTCAATAAGTGATTATAGTAATAAATAACTGAATATTTTTCTTTGATATTTGTGAGTATATTTTTAGATAAATATTTAAGGTACTTATTCTTTTAGGGTTTAGGGTCACATATCACATGCAAACATAATTAGCTCAGCCAAAACATGCATAGAGTCCACCGACAAAACATGTATGTTGATAGAAAGGCATGGTTACTTTTCTAGGTTTCCCCGTAAACATCATCTTGAAGCTATATAAAGTAAAATCTTATTCATCATCAGCAATTGTTCGGACAAGTTGGGGTATTGTGTTGTTCAGTGGATCTAAATTGAACCAAAAAATAGGCTTTTTTTTTGTCCTTAGGAATGAAGGGTATATATGAAGCCATGAAGTGAAAAAGTTATGTGCAAAGTTGAGTCAGCGTAGCATCTCAAAGTGAAGAAGCAGCATTTTGTTTGCGCATTTCTTTCAAACATGTTCAATGCACATGGCACAGACACAGGCAATGCTACCTGACATATCTTGTAGTTCTATATATTCTACTCCAATAACCTTTAAATAAAGATTTTCGTCTTTATACTATAACATTTTTATCTCTAATTCAAACTTTATACCATAAAAAAAAATGAAAATTATTGAAATATCAATTTCTCTATGTAAAATATAGTTAATTTTTTTTAAATATTATTATTGTTTTTTAAAATCATTGTTATTTTAATTACAGACTATTATAACTACTTCTAAATAATGGGTTGGTAAAGTGAAACCTAAAATGGAATGAATTCCACGTACAAAAGTTGATTGAAAAAAATGAATGGTTGTTAAAATGCATAAAGAAAAGAAGTTGAATCACTCAAAATTGAAAGTATAATGTCCCTAAAGAAATTAGAGAGAAAGTATGATAAGTGAGTGTATAGGAAGAGTCTTTTTCTCCATGTCATTCCAGTTGGAGCAATCATACGTTTCTTTGTGTCTGTTTGGTGATCATGTGATGGAACAATATGATTGCTAAAAGTCAAAAACCAAGTTACAATTAAAGCCAAAATAATTGGACGATGTGTGAAGGTTACGTACTATCATTACACATTTGTTTTTGCTACATATGTACCAATGAATGAAGTACTCTTTTTTTACTTCAACTTACCACAAAACTTTACAATTTTTTCTCACCAATTTTGTGCCCGTTGAGTTGGGTCCCTTAATAAGGACCATTCCATCTCCTTTTCTTTTCCATCATTCTGCCCTTCATTACTTAAATATTACATAGATAGTGACCCATCCCATATGTTATTCTCACCACTTTGCTTCTATATTCACCTCCTTATGACCAAATTAAAATAACGATATAAAAAAAATACCCTTTTTAATACCCAAAAAGAAAATAAATGAGCTTTAGATTTTTTTTAAGGACTTCAACACGAGAAACATATAAAAAACCAAATTTTATTTATCTATAAGTTAAAAAATATATTTTTTTAAAATAATATATTTCTTTGTAAATTAATCTTAAATTACGGAAAAATCAATTTTATTTTGATATAGAAAGAAGTTGTTGAAAGTAATCATATTATAAGTTATGTACAAGTTATTGGCCAAACCCAAAATATAATTAACAGAAAACCAAAATACATATATAAATTGCTCTCGTTGAGAGTCGAACTCAAGACCTCCCGCTTACTAAACGGGTGCTCTAACCAACTGAGCTACAAGAGCTTGTTGTTTAAAAGTATCACTATTATAATAATATTCTCAAAACTAATTTTAAAAGTAATATTTTTCTTCCTTTTTAACTTAATTTAATTATATTTCTGTAGCCTCACCTTTTGAGTTGGTGAAATTGGTAAATGTTTGAAAGCGTAAAGTATAACATAATATCATTTTAACACATAATAAACAAAATAGGACAAAATGGTAACCTAACATTATCTCCCCACCAATTAAAATAATCTTATTCTAAAACTCCTTTTTAGAAAATGCTTTCCAGAAATTGTAGAAAATATTTTTCGGAATACACTTATAAATTTTGGAAAATGGTGTTCAGGAAGATTCTGAAAAAGCTAATATAGAAATCATTTATAAAAAAGGTAAAATTGTCTTTTTAGACATGAATGGGGTGCAGGAAGAAATTTGATGATGTAGAGTAAGAAACATCCTTACATAAGAAGCATTAGAGTCATTCTAAAACTATATTGGCCCAGGATAATGTAGGGATGATGATGACATCTCCTCAATTACACTCTACTGCTAAAAATTGAGGTAGATAGAATGGAATTTGTTTTTGATATTGAGTTGAAGAGAAAAAATATAATTAAAACTACAACAATAACAGTTATTTTCATATGTTACTAATAACTTTCATCAAATTTTACAATGACAAAGACAATAAGGAAAAAAAAATTATGTGAGAAAGAAGAATAATATTAGATAATAAAAATATCTCATATAATATTTTATATTTTCACTTATAACTGTGTTCTATCAGTTATAATTAACTATTTTATCGGTCTATGAGTTGTAATTACTTTATTTTAATTTTTTTTATGTACTATATAAGTATAACATTTAAGTGAGTAACAATTTTTTATTAATAAAATATATTATTTTTTATATTTCTTTCTTTTTTATTTAAATGAGAATATAAAACTAATATGAAAAAGTAATTATTGCCGTGTCTCCTAATTAAAATTGTCAATTTGTGTAAATGTAGTCATTTCATCCATTTGTAAATATATTGATATTGATATATCTTCTTCTTTATATGAGAAATGAATAAAAATATATTTTGGTTCCTAAAACGTCTGTTAATTTTTTATATTCCTAGTTTGTTGTGAAGTTCATGAAAGGAATATATATTGTTAAAGTAAATGCATTCCATAACACATGCTAACTGTAATTCCTTCCTAAGAAAACAAGCATTCCAAGAATGGATGGAAGCCTTGTAAGAGACAGATCCTTTCTTAGTTAACCAATTGGTGGCATTTATTGTCTTTTGTGTACACAGGTCTGATTAATAAAACTCCAATTTCAATAAATATGTAGCATGTTGTATAGAGAAATTCTAGAATTTTTTTTAGGAAATAATTTTATAATATATGCAAAAAAATCTATAATATTTAAGTAGGTTAGTTTTTGTGCAAAACCATTCTCAAAACTTATTTATAATCATTAAATTAAATACGTGTTGACAAGATCTTAACTACGGTTCCGATACACTAATATAAATATAATAAATGTTCAAAAGTTTATATTAAAAAAAAATAAAAATAGAAATTAGATAAATTCTGTAAAAATGAGTTAGAATTAAACGTATACCCTAATATACAAGATATGCCTTAGAAAATACAGAAGTGAGAGGATATGTATATACATATAACATTCAAAAACTCATGTTAATCAAATGATCCTGGCGTGACAGAATGAGTGTTTTATTTTATATTTTCTTCAAATTTTGATCCTCCGCACAAATGCGAATTATACACTTACAGTTTATTATAATAATTTCGAGCATGATAAGTATATTGAAACTACACTTAAATAATTCATCTAATAAACTTAAACTTTAGATTTAGAATATTTATAATGCAAAAAACATTAGTACAAATTTATACCAATAATCTGGTTGGAATCTTTCTTAAGATTCTTATCTTCACTATTGTTTCATAGGACTTTATGAAACCTTGATGTTTGCAAAATACCCAACACCTACTATACCTCTATGATTGTATTGAATGTTTACTTTAACTATTATGGAAAACAAACAAAAAATTGAATTCTAAAAGTTGGAGCTTGCGAATGTCAAACTTAAACTTAAGGTGAAAGAAAAACCCTGAGATCATCAATGAACATTAAGAAAATCATTTGTGCTAGTTCAATAAAAGAATATAACAATAACTATTGAGAAAAATTTATTAGAACTTCCACCTTAAATATTTTGAAAGATCTTCAATCTCTTCTCCATTTGAACTCTCAAGAATGTCACATGTAATTGCTCACATGACTGAGAACTGCTTTATATAAATATAGTCCAATATTTACTTGTTAGTGACCCAAGACTAGGGTAATTTGAAAGCTATGGTGACTAGAGAAGACAATATTTTGTTCCTGTCATGATTTCTACTTCAATGACATGATTCGTGATAATCAACCTAGATTCTTCAATAATATAATTGATCCCCACTTTTAATCTGACTATTTGATTTGGAAAGTCTGATGTACTTAATGTCTTTAAAACATCAGGGATAAGTCCTTTGAGTTTTAAGTGACTGGCGAATACTTCCAAATCAGCAAGTGGTGAAAATCCTATATAATTGATAATTTCATCACACCACAAATCATTTATACTAGCCATGTATCAGGTTGACATATCAATCGGATCTTTCAGCCATCAACAGAACATCAGACATAAAAAAAGTTTAAATTTTGTTAATAATGGTTTTTTTTTGCATCCTATGAAATCAGAAGCAGACCCTTCAATATGAAAGGTGTATAGTTTTCAATACCTATTCTCCCCTTACTGAAGCAGTGACCCTGCTGTTCTATTTAAGAAAACACAAGTTGATTCAGGCGTTTGTGAGCATATGGAAAAATAACTGTTAATTTAATGAACACAAATATACTGGCAGGGATTACATAAACTGGTATTTGGAAGTTGGGCTGCTTCTGTTAAGAGAATCTCCGGTCATCTCAAATATGTATAATGAGTCATGAAGTAATTGTAATCAGGATGATTGACTCGCAATAGCCTAAGCCAGTTTTCAGCAGCCCGCGACAGAGAGTTTGCTTTCTGACATTCAGAAACTCCGTCTGGATCCCAGACAGAAATTTTAAACTTGTGTGAGGCGAGCCCGAAGATTGGTAATGATAGCTTCGATATGTCCCTACCTCTTGAATAATGATTATTTAGCCCATCAGTATTTGAACCTGATTCAGAGATTAAACGTGTTATAGTTGATGCCTATTTACATACATCTAGCATACAGAGAAATTAAACAGACAACAAGACATACTTTGCAAGGCTGTTGACAGGGAATGATATGTCAGGAAGCAAGCACTCAGGCTCTGTAATGTTGGACCAGTAGGTATTCTGTATATTGGGTACCTTTAAAAATACACAGCAACAAATAATTTTAAATTAGTAATTACCATGAGCCATTGTCCAACCACAATTAGAAGACAAAGAGGATGATAAAAACATACCAAGCAAATGAAACCCAACTTGCAGGAGAAAGATCACAGCTCCAGTATGTTTTCAACTCTGGAAATTGTCGTTCAAGATCAGAAATCTGAGAGTCAAGCAATATGAATACTCGTTAGGATTAAAAAGAAACATATGATCTATTTGGTTAATTTTTTTTCCTATAAGCACTTACAGAAGAAAATAAGAAAAAAATGAAACAAAATCATTCACAAGCTAAATTTAGCTCACGAAAAAAGTTAATTTCATCTTTCCTTTTATTTTATTTAACTAAAAGTGCTACAAAAAGAAAATTATCCAAACAGACCCACAATCTACTAATATGTAAGTCCAACAAATGATAACTTGCCTTGGTTGCTAATGGCTCACGATTATAAGGTGATTCATGCTCAAAGAATTCAAATATAAGCTGACCAGGAGGGTTGCAGCTCTCAGTCTCATCACTTGATGAACCCATGAAAGGTTTACCTTGTGAAACCCTTTCCAAAGCATGATTGCTTGCATCCAAAACATTAAGATGATTCCTACTGCCATGAACACTCTTAGCTCCTCTTTCATGACAATAGCCACTGCTGCTGTCACTGCTTGTCTCTCTAGCTGATTCAGAGTCACTTTCTTGACTGGGTTTCCTGGAATAAGATGAAAATTAGAATGATAATGTTACATACAATACTGTGCCAACTCTTTAAATTCAGCTAAAATGGTAAACCGGTCCTGTAAAGGATAGATCATAACACGTGCAAAAAGGGAAAATGATGTGGTTCCTTGATCTGAACTCTTAGCATTTAAATGATTGTGCTTATGAGCATAAAAGTGCAAAGATAAATTTGTATCATATTGAATGTTGTCTAGAACTTGCGAGATGTAATTTATTAAAGTAGGCAACTAGTTGTAGACACCCAGAAGGCTGAGTAGCTGGACAAAATAGCATCAAAGTGAAAAAATGTAAAAATACTATTAATGGTACATTTTATAGAGCTGCAGAGGGTGATGGAAAATGAAGTAAATATACTAAGTACAATCCAATGACTTAAGATGCAAATACACAGTATAAGAATGCAGGTATAAGAAAATTTACTGTCTATAGTATTAAAACCGTTAGCTTAAGTTCGCCCAACAAAATGATCAAGTTTCAGTAGTTGCTAATATTGTGCTCAATTCTTAGGTCTCTTAGAGAATTAAATCAATCATTCCTGATTGGAAAATATGTTACCAGCTTACTCAACTAGTTTTGAATTGTAGACAAGTTGATGTATACACCAGACATTAGCAACTTGGTCTAGGCAATACAATCACACACAATACATGTACTGCATGTGAGTTTTTAAGCTACTTAGCCTTTCCTCCCACTTCATATGTTGTCCTTGAACACCCGTTATGGGAGAATATTCTCTGTACCCTGCCAAAAGCATCTCCATAGAAGCCAAACTAAAATTATTGACATATACTTCTATATTTGAAGCCTAGATACTCCTGAAAGATGGCAAAGTTTAGGTGTCTTACCCATATCACATCCAATAAATACATGTATGATCCTCCCAGATATGAATCCAAGAAGTATCTTTTATTTTCTAGAGAGAAAAACTACCAAATAATATTCCTGAGATATGGTTCCAATACATAAAATAGGACTAAACTTACAGTATCCTTAATGCTACAGTAAATAGTAGGCAAAAATATGTAGAAAACTTCTTTTGAGTAGGACTGATTTTTGTGACATCCTAACACGAGTTTAGGGAAAATAAGTAATCTTGTAAGATGTTCAATGGAAAGATAAGCAACTTCAGCTAAGTAACTTTTTCTATGATGACAAATACTGTTTTTGGAAAGTATGATCACCATCTTCCGAAATAGTTATGTATTAATTGGAAATGGTCAATCTCTCTTCATATAATTTTTTCATTTATGTGAAGTATTGTTTAACACAAGGTTCATTTATCTAGGTCATATCTTTGAATTTGTAAGAATATCCTGCATTCTCGTATCTGTTTGTATAATATCCTAGCCACATGATGTATTCCTAGATTTTTATTGACTATAGCCATCCCCCACACAAGCAAATATCAGCAGTGAGATATTTAAGAACAGACAAAACACTAATTCATCAATTTGTAGACAAAAGAGAAAGTTTGATTCTGTCTCATCCAACTGAAACCCTCAAGGTCTTAGTGGGTAATTTGAACTACATTTACACATCATGCAGAATAGAAATGCATTACAAAATCTTTTTTGACATCTAAAATGAACAATTTCAATTCACCTAGTCATAGCAAAAGCAAATTGTACAAGACAACAATTTAAAAATATTTAAAATAGAAGTTAATTGATCACCAATCATTGGAAGGTAAATGTTTTCGACCAACATACCTTAGCCGTGTGGAGGGCTTTGAAGGATCAATATACAGCTGAATGGCAGATAAGGAGACATTATAATACTGTGTTACGGATTCGCTCCCATTCAACACTATAGGAACACCGGCCCCATAAGCACTCCATTCCTTAAAAGACTCCCATAAGTCTCCAAGTACAAAGTATGGATGCAATTCAGCTTCCCTTGTTTTCCATCTCCTGGAGTTCGTCTGTTAATGCCCACACAAACAAAATCCTCCAAAAATAAGTAAATGTCCTTCTAAACAAACTAAACAACATTCACATAGTAGGTTGTTTTGCAACAATCAATCTAGGGTCACCTCAAAGGCATAAATAACAAAACCTAAAATACAAAACCTAAACGGCATTCATGATTCGTCTACATTAACTAACCAAACATCCTATCTATCTATTCATTCACTGACTAGATAAATAAAAGGGTTCAGTGCTGCTACTTCACTGCAAATTAAGTAAATTCAACACCTCGACCATCAAAACGAGTAACTAGAAAGGAGAAAAATCCAGAGCAATTGACGCTGATTTTACCTTTGGAAAATATTGGGCGGGAACAAGGGGCGTGATGTTCTCCAACAATCGATCCAAATTGGACATATCCGATGTGACACGAGAAGAAATCGAACAATCGGAAGAGGAACCAGGCCTGTTCTCTGAGGAAGTTCTGGACAGCGACGACCTTTGCTGCTCATGCTTCTCTCTGTGTTTTCGCAACGGCGGCGGACTGTAGAAGCGGTTCTCACCTAGATGACGATTGCGGTTGCGGCTTCCACCGGCGATGGCGGCACCACCAGTGGCCGACATTGACGCAGTGGTTGTTGAGACGATGGTGATTGGGGGAGAGGAAACGACAACGTTGGGTTTAGGTTAAGTTTGAAAGTGAGGAAGAGAAGAGAGTGCAGATGGGAACTGCAAAGGGTTTTATTATTTAGTGTCTCCAAGTGATTGCGCACCCCACGCTGAGGTTTTCTACGCCCAATTAACTCATAAATCTTCACAACTATCCTCCATTCTTACTATTTTTTTTTCATTATATTAATTAACTACCAAAATATTTTCCTTTTTTATGGGCGTGTACATTTTTATGTGAAAAATATAATTTTAACATATATAAAATAATTTATAAAAATAAATACAAAATTTATATGATTATTTTTAAATTTAAGATTATAAAATTATTTTTAGTAAAATAAATTATATATTTATATATGTTATTACATAATAAAATTGTTTTAATTTAATAAAATGTAAAATTTTATAATTAAAAAATTGCTACAAATAATTATAAAAAATTATCCGCTTTATATAAAACAATAGAATTTAAATATTATTATAAAAAGATATCCACTTTGTAATAATAATAATAAGTATATGTATTGATAAAACAGTATCATTCTCTCAATTAATGCTACCTTTACTATTTCCCTTCATTGATTATTGAACTCAACCAAATCATTAAGAACAAGAATCATAACTATAAGTGATGGACATAGTAAGTATTTTGAATTTGTTGTCTATTCCACTATTTGGTGTGTTAAATATTTCTTTTTTAAAGATAATTATATTAATTTGAATTAATTTAAATATAGATATCATAGTTGATCAGAATTGAACATTGAAAAGAGATGCAATTAGAGAGTTATACCCTTTAGTTTTTTTCTTTCTAGTATCAAAACCCAAAAAAAAATATCATTTTAAAATTTTAAGATAGTATTATTTATTTTTCTTCATTATATCTTTATTTTATTTAATTTTTAAGTAATTTGAGCATTTATCAAGAAAATTAAAATAACTAATATTAATTATAATTTTATAAAAATATATAAATAAAATTCTTCATTTTATATAAATTTTTTAAAAATTATATAAACTATAAATTACTTACACCTTTTTAATAACATAATATATCACAAATCATCTGATACTATTTTTGACATAATCGTATAAATATGAATATAGAGACAAAATATAATATTTAATAACTTTTTAACAAATGTTAACAAGTGTTGTAAATTTTTTTTTCTGAGATATGTAATCCTATTTTATTAATATTTAGTGTACATGACATGATATTTTTTTTTTTGTTAAAAGTGAGTGTAAGAAAGGTTTATATTGTGAGTACATACACCATTTTCTCATAACTAAAAACATTATTAAATTGTATGAATTTTATAATTTAATTATTCTCACATGAAGACAATTCTGTAAGTTGATAGTTACCCCTTCAACCACACTTGTCATGACGTGTGTACAGTGATAATATCTTTGAACCCAAGATGCTTTTCCATCTTGATATTCTTTTATGATAATTGAAGCCCTAATTCTTTAAAGAAAAGAAAAATAAAAGTTAATGATTCATCTCATGTGTTAGTCATTTTCTACATGAGCTTGTTTGTGGCATAAGAAAGACTTCTCTGTGTTGTTGATAATTAATTAGGTAATGAATTAACACTTCATATACTTTTTATTAATAATTTTATACTGATATTAAATTTGATTTGATTGTTTTGGAAGTTCTTCTTTGGTTCATATTCCAAAAAGTTAGATTGGTTCCGTTAGATATAGATGGGGGATTCATTCTTTCCAATCCTTTCAGATATTATAATATATATTATTGCAAACTTACTGGTCAGTTAGGTTTTTGGTATTTGGGATTGAGCATCAGTCCTTTATTGGTTCCAGAAAAAAACAAAATTGACATAAAATTGTTTTGATTCAGTTATAGAGATTTTCAGTTTAGTTCATGTAATATAAAGTTAATTTAAGAAATTAAAAAATAATTGTTATGGTAATAAAAATTTATTTAGATTACTCAAATTAATAAACTACTTCTAATATAATGGACCTATAAAGTATTAGTTTAAAGTATTGGAAAAAACATTTGTGCTTTTAAAGTTATTTAAAAAAACTTATAAAATAGAAAATGAAATAATTATTTGCTTTTATTTTTTTCATTGAGATCAAAATAAATAAGCATTACACTCATTTTAGTCTAGTTGAAGAGAGAAAGAATCAATCAATAAATACTAGAATCATAATAGACAAAGACAACAAAATAAAGGTTATTCACCTCTATAAAGACAAACAACTAAGAATTAGAAAAGACACAATTAATATTATGATCCTTCTATAACTCAGGTATCAATATCCTTTAATATCTCCCACAGATTGAGGACTTCAAGTTTTGGTATAAATGTCAGCTAATTGTTCTGTGGTGCAAATGAGAAACAAATGGATGAGACCCTTCTTTAATTTTTCTCTAACAACGTGACAATCTATTTCTATATGTTTCGTGAAACACTGGATCTGCTGCAATGTATCTTGTCGAGTCATTGTCATAGATAGTATAAAAGAGATGGTTGCTCAAAAGAAGTTTTGAAATATTGAAGAAGATAAGTTAACTATTGAATTTCATATGTAACAGTGGTCATTGCCCTGTATTTATCTTCACAAGAACTCTTTGATATTGTTCCTTGCTTCTTTGATTCCAGGATATGAGAGAATTTCCAAGATACACACTAAAGACTTGGAGCTCCTTTAATATATATGAGAATTCTAATCGCTGTAGTATAGTGAGAAATTGTAGGCTTAGCAAGAAATTGAGAAAGTTGTTGCACAGAAAATGTTATGCCAGATCGGATATTAGTGAGGTACATAAGTCTTCCAATCAATCTTTTGTAGGCTTGAATAACTGTGAAAGGAACACTTCCAGTAGAAGATAATTTTTCATGATTATCAATAGGAGTGAGTGTAGGTTTGCAGGCTAAAAGACTTGCATCTGTTAACAACTCCAATGCATATTTCCTTTGATTCACCATTATTCCTTTCTTACTTCTTGCTACTTCTAGACCAAGAAAATATCTTAAAACCCCAAGATCCTTAATCTTAAATGTCTGATTCAAGGTTTGTTTAATTCGAGCAATCTCTTCTTTATCATTTCTTGCCAATATTATATTATCCACATACACCAATAATGCTGTAAAAGATCATTCAGAAGAATTAATGAACAATGAATGATCATTCATAGATTGAGTATATCCCATAGAAAGCAAAAATGATGACAAATTGGCAAACCACTCTCTACTGGCTTGCTTAAGGCCATATAAAGCCTTTTTTAGTTTACAAACTTTTCCTGGTGGAATAGAAGTCAATCTAGGAGGAACAACCATGTATACAACTTCTTTCAAATCTCTATGTAAAAAGGCATTGTTTATGTCTAATTGTTTAAATTCCCAATTATAGATAGAAGCTAGAGAAAAAAGCAACTTTATGGTGGTCATCTTTGCTACTAGAGAGAAAGTATCAAGGTAGTCAATGCTTTCTGTTTGTGTGTATCCCTTTGCCACTAACCTTGCTTTATACCTTTCAATTGTCCCATCAACCTTATATTTTATTTTGAATACCCATTTGCAACCTATGGCAGCTTTGTCCTTAGTCAGAAGAGCAATCTTCCAAGTTTGATTTGACTCTAAAGCAGATATCTCACATTGCATAACTTTTCTCCAACAGTCATCTTTCACAACTTCAGAATAAGTGTTTGGCTCAACATGTGAAGAAATAGACATAACAAAAGATTTGTAAGAAGGCAATAAATTGTTATAAGACAAAACAAAATTCAAAGGATATTTAACTCTTGAAGATGTATTGGAAACATTAAGATTGCAATGATATTCCTTTAAATACTCAGGTGGTTTTTTTATTTTTGTACTCATTCAGACAGATTGATCTTATTCATAATTTTGTTCTATGTCATGATCTTCATTGAGGTTTTGGTCTATATGGGAACAAACTTATTCTGGAACCTCAATGTGTGACTCACAATTATTATCACTGTTATTTTCAGCATTATCACTAGGTGCAAGAATGATTTGTGATGGCTGACTCAAGACAGGTTGATCTTCAGTAAACAAAACTTGATCATAAATGTTAGGACTATTAGTTTCATTGCTAGTATCTTGAACCCTTTGATATGGAAAAACATGTTCATAAAAGACAACATCCCTAGACACAAAAAATTCTCTTGATTGAATATTCAACAAAATATATCCTTTTGTCCTCCTTTTAAAACCAATAAAAACACATTTTGATGCCCTTGGATCAAAATTTTCTTTTATTTGTTGGCAAAGTGCTAGCATAACATAAAGAACCAAACACCTTTAATTCATTAAAATTTGTTTCAGTTTTGTAAAGCATTTCATGAGGAGAAAAATAGTTTAAAATAGGTGTGAGGAGCATGTTTATAATATACGCAACATGTATCACAAAATATGACCAATAAATTTTGGATAAATGAGATTGTGTCATGAGAGCTCTTGCTACATTTAATAAATGACCATGTTTCCTTTCAACTATACTGTTTTGTTGTGGAGTATTGACATATGATGTTTGATGTACTATTCCTTTATTGACAAAGAAATTAGTCATGAAAAAATCAGTCCCATTATCACTTCTTATTATCTTTATTGTTGTTTCAAATTGTGTTTGAACAAAAACAACAAAAATTTCCAAAACATTGACAACTTCAAATTTTTGTTTTAAAGGAAAAATTCATGTGTACCTCAAATAGTCATCAACTATGGTCAAGAAATATTTATGACCATGAATTGATGGTATTGAGGATTGTACCGACCAGTCCCCGGGCATTGACTAACCATTGATAATGTTGGCGCCACGTAAGCGGGTCCCACGAGCAGCGCAGGCCAGTACCTTACAAAACACGTGCGCCAAAGGAGCCGAGAGTGGTCAGACATCGGTCATCAAATGCACCAACTTGCCACTCAGTAGTGTGGAGAGGTCGGACATCGAAAGTCCAAATAGTGGAGATAGGCCACGAGAAGTGGATCCCTGATCACACACCAATTATCAGTAAGGGAGAAGCCTTGATGGAGATCAAGGCCAAGGACAAATAGAAGCCAATCATCAAGGACAAGAAGAGGAAGAGGTAGATGTGCAAGACGTTATTCATCCTCCTCAAAGGCTTACAAAAAGCATGTTCAAGGCCTTAGGAAATAATGGACAATTGTTTTCTTTATTTGTAATATCTTTGGTAGATGGTGCTTAAGAGGGAAACATAAGACACCTCTTTTGTAAAAGCATCCTTAGTTGTAGTTTAGAAATATTAGAAGCTTAGGGGGGTGTGAACTTAGTAAGGGATGCTAGGGGGAGTGTAGATATGAGTTAGGAGGTGCCAAACTAGGAAGGAAAGACACACTTCCTTCATGCACTAGTTGGCGCCGAAGTTACATGTCATTAGGGGCACATTTGCATTTGATTTACTTTGCATTTCAGCACCTTATAGGTTATAAATAAAGGTGCTTGCCTTGTAGAAATCAGATATGGAATTTGAAGTAAGAAAACTCTACTCAATTTGAGAGAGAAATTGGAAGAGCTTTGGTGCCTTCATCAAGTCTTATCTTGGGTGTCTATGGTGAACCTCAAGTGGTGGCAACACACTAATCTTGGAGTATCCACACTCTAAGTGGCGTGATCACTCACCTATTCTTCCATCTCCATAAGTTTTCTATTCTCATTCTTTGTTTTCTTCTTCATGTTCATGTTTTAGTTTACTTGTTCTTCAATTCCATTCGGTACCTTCAGCTGTAATTGCAATTCTGTTCGGTTGTTTCTTTTAATTGGTTGTATTCAATTGTGTTTCTTCCATTTCTTGTTGTTTGATTCAATTTGACAATACATGGACTTCCATGTGAGCTTTGGTTCGGTGCAAAGTCTTGGTGAGTTCTTGAATTAGAACCTTGATCCAATTCTAACTAAAGTGCCAATTCATGACCAACTCAAGTTGTTCCTAAGAATGTCAAAGAATCATGTATTCTTGCTATTGCATTCACATCATGCCTAGATCACGAGTGCCCATGCATGTAAAGTGGACGACGCATTCAGGCGTGACACAAAGTATAAAAGCCACTGGAAGGATATGGCCAGCAAGGGCCGCGATCAGCGGTGAACTGCATGCTTGGCACCTGAACAGCTAGGGCACTCTCAGAGGTGGGTGACCCAGAGATCAGGTGCACAAGGAGGCATCCAGGTGGTCATCCCGTCAGAGGTTGCACTCCAGTTAGGGAACCCACGCGCTAGGTTATCCTAAGAGTAAGGTAACGATAGTGTTGGGCCCGCCCATAAAAAAGGCCCATTTTAGGTAAACAAGAAACCCTAATTTTCAATCTATAAATAGTAAGTTAACAGACTTGGCCAGGGGAGAATCCTCTTGCACCGTTACACACATAAGAGCAAAAGTATACAATTTTTGGTGTTTCCTAGCCCTAGTACTGACTTGAGCGTCGGAGTGCAAACGGCCGCTAGGGCGCCCATTGTCTTTGTGTTTCAGGTGTTCATCACAAGGACAACATACGCGAACGCAAGGACTCTGGACGTGAGCGTGACGTAGACGTATGAAGGCATTTCTAGTCAACCGGCAGGAACAAGGATGGTCCCCAAATATCTACATGAATCAAGTTAAAACATTATTTTGATTTAGATGTGTACTAATAGGAAATGAAAGCCTTTTTTGCTTTGCAAAATGACAAACATCACAAACAAAAGATTTGTTATATTTAACGAAAGGAAATTTATTCTTGATAACATCAATACATTTATTTGAAATATGACCTAATCGAAAATGCCAAAGGGTTTCTAGATCACTAGCACCGACATTAACAATATTGATGGTGTGTGTAGATTTGATGGGTTTGATTTGAAGTTTCTGGTAAGATGGGATCCTGAGTATATAAAGTCTATCTTGCATCTTAGTAGAGCCAATCATTTTGAAGGAGTTTTTGTCTTGAATGTGAAAGCTATTAGAGTCAAAGGTAAGAACACAAGATAGTTTATCAATCAATTTTCTTACTGAAAGAAGATTAAAAGTGAAGCAAGGAATATACAAAACATCGTCTATGACATGATTTTGATTGAGAAAAATACTTCCAAAGTAATTGGAAATGACTTGATTTCCATTTGGTAATTTGACAGAAATAGGATTAATTTGATGATATTAAGTGAAATAAGTTAAGGATGAACAAATGTGTGTAAGAAATTATGTAAATTAATTTCTATAATGTGACTCACATGACATAGAGTTTGGACTTTGGGCCCAAATATGATTTAATAATAATAGAATTAAAGGCCCATTAGTTAACGTGATATATATATATATATATATCTATCTGATGATACCTAATGAAAACCTACATTTGATAGAGATTGAGAATTAAGAGCAATAGGGTTTTGTCTTTGCAAATAAAAGTTGTCTCATTGTTAACCATCAATAAGGTGTGTGACAATAACGAAATTGCCAAGAGATAGATTGAGAATAAAGGAGGTAAAAAAACTGCTCACATAGGATCTCTCATGGATCAAGGTAAGTGTCTATCTTTTTCTTAATTGTATGTAAAGCATGTGAGAATCATAGATTGATAAGATCTACATGTGAACATTATTGTATATGTTTAATCATGTTTTAAATTTACATGTGGTATCAGAGCCTCGTTGCTCATTTTATGATTCTCCAATTTAAAAAATCATAAGAACTCTAATTTTAAAATATTCCCTATTTAAGAACCCTAATTTAAAATTAGGATTTATGGATCATAGTATCCATTCCTCAATAACAGAACCCTAATCTTCCTGCACCCAATGTCATTAACGAAGTTAACATCCTGTGCACGAACCCATTATCGGAATCGCTTTCAGCACGGAATCGCAAGCTATCGTCTATTGCGTATTTTCCGCCGCCACTCGTCCATCTTCGTCACTGGTAATGCTTGCAGCGACGACACGGTGGTTGTTTCCCTAAATGGGTCCCAACACCTTTTGTTCGTGCGGCACACGGTGGTTCATGGCTAGCAGCTACTGCATGGTCCAGGGTGGCAGTGGTGGCTTTCCTACACCTTAAGATTCAAGTTAATTTAATTTTACATTAAATTATAATATAATTTTGAATTCAATTAATGAAATGCATGTATGAATTCAACATTGAATTAAAGTTTAATTAATTGAGTGAAAGTGAGGAGTGGAAAATTATTTTTTCACTTTATGTATTAAACTTTAAATTAAAATTTTGGAATTATTTGTATGATAGATTTGTAATCACCAAAGTGATCAAATCTTTATGTTTTATTTAATTCCAAATTACGGATGAATTTTATTTCAATTAATGATATTATTTATGGAATTATTTGTATGATAGATTTGTTAATCACCAAAGTGATCAAATATTTATGTTTTATTTAATTCCAAATTACTAATGTTTTTTTATTTCAACTACCTATAATAATGGATGCTAAATTATTTATTTATGGGTAAATTGAAATTCATTATTATATGGCATTTTGGATCACCCAAAGGTTGATAAGTTGTCCTTATAATTAATGGATATGATTGTTAGTAGCGAGTATGTGTTATTAGTTTTGCTTGCATATCCAAAGATAACAAGTATTTCTAGTTAATGCATATATCTTGACAAATAATGTTAATATTATTAGCATCATTATGTTTTGTGTATTAATGTATCTCCCAAAGGAGAACATTAGTATGCATAGAATTTTTTCTGAATCTGTATTGTATGTTTAGTTTATGACTCGAAGTATTAATGTTAAGTATGTGTGATCAAGTATCTATTCTTGTATCTTTATGAGAATGAGCATAGCAAGTAATATTAAGTCTGCTCTTTCTAAAACTGATAGTGCAAAAGAATTTATAAAATTTGTGGAAGAACGCTCCCAAACTGCTGATAAGTCTCTTGCTAGGACATTAATGAGTACATTAACCACCATGAAATTTGATGGTTCTCGTACTATGCACGAACATGTCATTGAAATGACTAATATGACGACAAGATTTAAGTCTCTTGGAATGGCAGTGGATGAGAATTTTCTCGTGCATGAATTGCATAACATGTTAGTTCAGGAAGAGACTAGACTTAAGAATCTAGGAAACCACTCCATAATGTGAACAATCAGGGAGCTGGAAAGAAAGTCTTCAAGAAACATGGCAAGGGTAAAGGACCATTGAAGATAAATGAGTACTCTACTAAGTTCCAGAAGAAGAATGACAAATGTCATTTCTGCAAGAAATCTGGACATTTCCTAAAGGATTGTCTGAAACGTAAGGCTTGGTTCGAAAGGAAGGGGATTCCTTTCAACCCGAACCATAAAGCCAAATGAAAAGTTTGTCTTCATGGGGAATAGAGAGAATGTTCCAGTGGAAGCTGTTGGGACTTATCGTTTAATCATCGACACTGAATTTTATTTAGACTTGATGGATACTTTTTATCTACCTAGTATATTTAGGAATTTAGTTTCATTGTTTAAACTTGATGTTGCCGAATACTCTTTTAAATTTGGGAATGGTTGTTTTAGTTTATATCAGCGTACCTATTTGATTGAATATGGTACTCTTTATGATGGATTATATATATTGAATCTTGATAATTTATATGTTGAAACTCTTATGACCTTGCATCATAATGTTGGCACTAAGCGTAGTTTGGTGAATGAATGTTCTGCTTTCTTGTGGCACAAACATTTGGGACATATTTCAAAAGAAAGGATGGAGAGATTGGTAAATAATGAAATAGTTCCAAGTTTAGATTTTACTAATCTGAATGTATGTGTGGATTGTATTAAAGGCAAACAAACAAAACACACAAAGAAGGGAGCCACAAGAAGTACTCAGCTTCTTGAAATTATACACACTGATATTTGTGGACCTTTTAATGTAAATTCTTTCAATAAAGAAAGGTATTTTATCACCTTTATTGATGATTTTTCATGTTATGGTTATGTCTATATTTACTGCATGAAAAATCGCAAGCAGTGAATGCCTTGGAAGTTTATATAAATGAAGTGGAAAGGCAATTAGACAAAAATGTGAAAATTGTCAGGTCAGATAGAGGTGGTGAATATTATGGAAAGTATGATGAAAGTGGACAACACCCTGGTCCGTTTGCTAAGTTCCTTGAGAGACGTGGTATTTGTGCTCAATAAACAATGCCAGGTACACCACAACAAAATGGTGTTTCAGAAAGGCGTAATCGAAACTTAATGGATATGGTTAGGAGAATGTTAAGTAAGTCAACTGTACCTATTTCATTGTGGATGTATGCTTTAAAAACTGCCATGTATCTGTTGAATAGGGTTCCTAGTAAGGCAGTTCAAAAGACACCTTTTGAATGTGGACAAGAAGGAAACCAAGTTTGAGACACCTGCATGTTTGGGGATGTCAGACATAAATTAGAATATACAATCCGTAAGAAAAGAAATTGGATGGAAGAACAATCAAAGGATATTTCATTGGTTATCCTGCAAAGTCAAAATGGTATATGTTTTACTGTCCTGCCCATAACACAAGAATTGTTGAATCTGGAAATGCACGATTCATTGAAAATGGTGAAACCAGTGGGAGTGATGCTTCACGAAATGTGGAGAGTAAGGAAGTTAGAGTACAATGATGAAGAACAACAAATTAATGATCATGAGGTTAACAATGAACTTGTAGTAGAACAACCACAAGAAATAAAATTAAGAAGATCTCAAAGAGAAAAAAGGTCTGCTATTTCGAATGATTATGTGGTTTATCTACAAGAGTCAGAAAATGACTTAAGTATTGATAATGATCCAATTTCCTTTTCAGAAGCCATCAATGATGATAATTCTGATAAGTGGTTAGATTCCATGAAAGATGAGCTTAAATCAATGACACAAAATGATGTATGAGACCTTAGGATGCAAGAAAGTCGGGTGTAAATGGGTCTTTAAGACTAAACGTGACTCTCATGGAAATATCGAACGTTACAAGACCCAACTTATTGCCAAAAGTTTTACTCAAAAGGATGGTAATGATCATAAGGAAACATTTTCACCTGTTTCTAAGAAAGATTCCTCTAGAATTATCATGATGTTAGTAGCTCATTATGATCTTGAGTTGCATCTGATGGATGTTAAAACTGCCTTTTTGAATGGGGATTTAGAAGAGGATGTTTGTATGGACCAACCAGTGGGGTTTATTGAAGAAGGAAAGGAACACATGGTGTGTAAACTTAAGAAATCAATATACAGGCTTAAACATGCTTCTAGACAATGGTATCTTAAGTTCAATGATATTATTGTGTCCTTTGGATTTAAGGAAAACATCGTTGATCGGTGTATATATCCGAAGGTCAGTGGGAGCAAATTTATATTCTTGATTCTGTATGTTGATGATATCTTGCTTCCAACTAATGAACTTGGTCTATTAAGTGAGACTAAGAAGTTTCTCTTTAATAACTTTGAGATGAAAGATATGGCTGAGACATACTATGTGATAGGAATTGAAATATTATGTGATAGATCAAAAGGACTGTTAAGTTTGTATCAGAAAGCATATATTAATAAAGTTTTAGAGATATTCAAAATGGATAAATGTTCAACATTTCTTGTTCCAATATAGAAAGAAGACAAATTTAGTCTCATGCAATGTCCAAAGAATGATTTGGAACAGAAACAGATGGAGAATATACCTTATGCATCTATTGTTGGGAGTTTAATGTATGCTCAAACTTGTACACGACCATATATTAGTTTTGCAGTTGGTATGATTGGTAGATACCAGAGTAATCCAGGATTGGATCATTGGAAAGTTGCAAAGAAAGTTTTAAGATACTTACAAGGAACGAAAGATCACATGCTTACTTATAAAAGATCTAATCATCTTGAGGTGATTGGATATACATATTCTGATTTTACCGGCTGTGTGGACACACAAAAGTCTACATTTGGTTATGTGTATCTTTTAGTCGGAGGAGCGATTTCATGGAAAAGTGCGAAGTAGTCAGTCATTGCTGCATCCACCACGGAGGTTGAATTTGTGGCATGCTTTGAGGCCACAGTTCAGGCTAATTGGTTGCGAAATTTTATTTTAGGACTTGGAATTGTTGACAGTATTGCCGAGCCGCTGTGAATTTATTGTGATAACTCTACAACTGTCTTCTTGTCTAAAAATGACAAGTATTCCAAAGGTGCTACACATATGAAATTGAAATATTTTGTCGTTAAAGAAGAAGTTCAGAAACATAGAGTGTCAATAGAGCATATTAGCACTGATCTTATGATTGTTGACCCTTTAACAAAAGGGTTACTGCCCAAAATATTTACTGGTCATGTTGTAAATATGGGCATTATGTCTACTAGTGAATGATGAATGTTGTTATTAATGCTTATTTGACACTCTGAGCTCATTGATAAATAAAGTTTCTGAAATTTATGTTTTCTACTTTATGTATATGCATGTAAATTATGTTGTGGAAAACAAATTGTGTTGTTATTGATAAAAATGACATTATGTTTGAACCTATTATGAATTTCTCATTATAAAGTCATATTAAGGAGAAAGAATGATATAGTAGTACATGGAAGGAAATGTGTTGATTGAAATGACATCTAACCGCCATGACTCTTATTATTTCTGTATCCTTGATTTTGATTGATGATAAAACCAATTTAAGTAATGCCTTTTAAATGCGCATTATGATTTATGTAATTATTAAATCATGAAAGTATTATAACTTATATGAGTCAAGTAGGAGAATGTAAGAAATTATGTAAATTAATTTCTATAATGTGACTCACATGACATAGAGTTTGGGCTTTGGGCCCGAATATGATTTAATAATAATAATAGAATTAAAGGCCTATTGGTTAATGTGAGAAATATATATCTGATTATACATAATGAAAACCTACATCCGATGGAGATTGAGAATTAAGAGCAATAGGATTCTGCCTCTGCAAATAAAAGTTGTCTCACTATTAACCATCAAGAAGGTGTGTGACAATAACGAAATTGTCAAGAGATAGATTGAGAATAAAGGAGGTAAAGAAACTGCTCACGTAGGATCTCTCATGGATCAAGGTAAATGCCTATCTCTTTCTTAATTGTATGTAAAGCATGTGAGAATCATAGACTGATAAGATTTGTATGTGAACATTTAGGGATGGCAAAGCAGGGTGGGCCATGCGGGCCGACCCGCTAGTAAAAAACGCGGGGCGGGCTGACCTTTTCAACCCGCTAACCCGCATTAGCCAGGGGCCCGCGCGGGCCAGCAGCGGGGTGGTGCGGGCTGACTCGCTAACCCGGAAGAAAAAAAATTTGTTATTGTTTTAATGTGTGCAGATGACGAGGAAGATTATAATTATGAAAAACTGGATGAAAGTTCTTCTAAGGCGGCATCCAATGTTATTGAAATGGAAGAATGTCAATAATGTTTATGTTTAATGTTTTTGATTTAATGTTTATGTTTATGTTTAATGTTTTGGAATTAGGTATTTTTAATGTTTTGAAAGTGGAAGAATAGTGATATTTGATATTTATCTTAATGTTTAATTTTTTTATATGTTTGACTATGTTTGAAAAGGAAGAAAAAAAAATAGGTTTGATAGCAACAAATATATAGGTTTAATTTGACAATTTTTTAAGAACAAATTGTAAAAAAAATATATTTAATTTTAAAAAAAAAGAACGCGGGCTGGCCCGCAAACCCGCAGGCCATCTCTTATGCGGGGCGGGTCGAGAATTCTAGCCCGCAATAATTTTGCGGGGCGGGCCAACCCGGCTCGCATTTTTGCAGACCAAGCGCAGGACGGGTCAATGCGGGGCGGGCTGACCCGCTTTGCCACCCCTATGAACATTATTGTATGTGTTCAATCATGTTTTAAATTTACAATGTGATCAGTAGCACCACTATTAATAATCCAAGAACTGAAGGAAGAAATAAAGTCATTACCAGTTTGTGTTGTCATGTTGGAAGGAATAACTTGACTAGAAACATTGCCACTGGATTTGGCCTGTTGTAAAAGAGCTAACGATGTTTGATACTACTCAGAAGTAAAATCAATTTGTTGAGACTCTACTTCTGACTTCGAACCTTCATGATTCTGCTCATTATTATTAAAATTTGTATTATGAAAAACTGCATTAGTATGACTCTCATCATGGTTCTGATTTTTAAACTTGAAATGAGGTGGAAAACCATGCTTTTTATAACATGTATCAATTATATGCCTTGTCTTTCCATAATGACTGTAAATTTTGGCATTTTATAACCTCCTTTGCTAGTAACAATCATTGCCTTGGATTGATCACCAAGAGCTCTTATACCATATTATGAAGTGGAATTTAAGTTTAACTCAACCTCATAAAACCGGCTTATAAGGTGAAGTTTGCACTCACTTATATGTTATGAAATGCTCTAATCTCTAGTCGATGTGAGATCGCCAACATAGTATGAAAAATAATCTTTGAATGAAATTTATAAGAATAATAATTATTGAGATTATGATATTCAAACCTCAACTAAATTAAGATTGTTTTCATTTTAGTTAACTGAAGAATTGAGTTAAGAAAAGAATATGAAGAGAAAAAGATACAAATGTCATAAAAAAATTGATTATTTTTTTTAAGTAAATTTTAAATTCTTTAATATTAAATAAGTCAATTGTTTAGAAATTTACATAAATTAGGCCGTATCAATCTTATTTATTTTAATATTTATTTTAGTGAGTGTCAACTAACTTAACACTATTCTACATTTAGTATAGATATTTTTACTTATTAAACAACTTATATCATCAAGAACTGAATAATCTTTTAGTGTGTTGGTATCAACCGCTCAATCCCTCACACAAAAACAAAAATAATTATCTCAACTTAAAGTTGACTAAATTAATTCTTAATTGATGTTAATATCACACTAATAAAAATATTTTTAATTATTAGAAAGTTAGTATTGACAAAGTTAACGTTCTTTTAAACCTTAAAAAAAAATTAACATTTTACATCACGGTAATGTCGGTTGATAGTGTCACGTTTTGTTTGACACTATTGTTTGGAACCTATTATTTTAAAGGGTATGATTAAATTAGAGTTTAGTAATAAGTATTCCTTAATTGACCAATTGAAGTCATATATCATTGAATGCTAAAATGGGGAGAAGAGATTATATGAGGTACTTATTTTTAAATGGTTCAACTTATTTTGAACAAATAACTATTTACCAACAAGTGCTGTTTGAAACGGATTGCAAAGTTGTTTAGGGTGCCCGGAGGAAAAGAGAAGAAGGAATCAGAAACTACAAGCATTGCTGATTGGGCGTTCAGACAGATTCTGCTGCCCCATGTCAAGCCTACTTCCACTAATGCTGCACATAGTTTAGTTGAATTTGTTTTTCATTTACTAAGGAATGAAATGTATTGGTCTATTAGATGGAGCACGTTCCTCATCATTTGCCACCTCTAATTGATGCTGAAGTAACGCCTTTAATTCTATGCAAATTTGGTATCATAGACATCAAAAGAAAACCAAAATATCAGGCGATGATTTCCTTTATTATAATTTATTGATAAAGTGAGATACAAAATATCAGCTCTCACAAGTATGAGGCCAAAGGAAATAAGGAAACACTTATAAGCCAAATTAACTTAAGCACACACTCCACACAAGAAAATGTGCATACAATATAAGAAAGTCGTTGGTAACCATTTAGTTGAATTCAAGCGTTGGCCAAAAGGTAAGCCTCGATGACCTTGAAAAGAGCATCACTCTTGGCTTTGCCAGTTTTGAGCTCATCTTCATTGGGTGGAGCATCTCCTTTGCTGTGGTATTTTATACTCAACTTTACAACTGATCCTCCGTTGGGCCCATCACTGAGTTTGGAGTCGATTGTGATCTTCTCTGCAGTCTCTGGCAAGGCAGCACCTCCAACTATGCTGTAGCTGTATCCCAAGTTTGCCTCATCTATTCCTTCTATTTTGTGCAACACAAACTTTGTCTCCCCATCTGTCCATTCACAATTCACAATTCACAGTTAGTTTATTTTATATGTTGTTCTGTCAATGCAATGCACATACACAAAATATATAGAAGATGAATGAAATGGTACCCTCGAGGAAAGAGATCTTCTTGATGGTTCCGGGGCCACCGTTGCCCTCAACGATTTCAACACTCTTGAAGGAATCAACGGCCTTTGGGACGATGTTATCGGCGTCCTTCACAAGAGCTTTGTAAAGGGTAGCTGGAGCCACGGGAGAAGTGGTTTGGTCTTCGAAGGTGAAAACAGCCATGATGAATGGAATCTAATGAAATGGAAGAATATATAATATCAGAAGAGAAGGAGAAGATGTTTGCTGTGTGGGTATTTGCCAGAGGACTGCCTTCTATTTATAACCACAAACTTTGGTGTGATTGTGCTATTGTTTCTATGAATACCATAGTGTGAAGCTGCTGACACACTGAAACAAGGTTGTCGGAGCCATCATCTGTTTACCAAGAACAAGAACATTCTCTTTATCCAAATAAACAAATCTTATTAAAACGTGAGCATATGTATCATTCTTTTTTATTTTCCATTATATATATATATATATATGTATATTGTTAGTTTATGTGTTTGTGAGGTGTTGCGATTTGGGAGCAATTCAAAGAAGACAAATTGTATATACACCTAAATTTCAACTATGGCGACTGTTTGCTGTATTTGCGGGAATAGATCCTTTTATATTTTTTACTTTTCGTTAATTTATATTTTTAATAAAATAAAACGAATATTTATGATGTATAAAAGTGAATAGTTTGTAACATAAACTAAATAATAATTAAAAATTCAAAAAAATTAGAATAGTAAAGACAATATTTTATAAAAACTAAAAAATGGATGAAATAATTTTAGTTAAAATTTCTACATTTTGGATTTAATGGATTGGAGAAAAGTCCATGAAAATTATTGATTACGGAGGAAGTGGCCGCCATGAAGAATACTTTGTAGACGCCCTTCTGGATGTTGTTGGACCAATTGGACTTTGGGGGTTTCCATAACCAGATTCGAGAAGTGATGGTAGAATACACTTAAATTATAATTATACTAAGTCATTTTAAGTGCTTATAAAAAATAAATTTGATATAAGCTTGTGTCGCGTTAGAGTGACCTTTATAATGTCACAATTTGACTAAAATTAACATTCTTGTTTTATTATAGTGTGCTAGTTCTTGGAGGATTTTAACTAATGCTAGAATTTTAAATATAAATTTCATATTGAGTAGAAATGAAAAAGATAAAAAACATATAAGAAATGAGACCCACAAATTCATTGTCTTAAAATTTGAATTGAAGGTGGTGTCTTGTGTTGGAACAATTAACATGTAGAGATCAAGACTAGACCTTCTAGTGCATAAATAGCACAAATAAATTTTATACCGGTTCACCTAAACTCATGAGCTACATCTAATTCTCCTTTAAGCAAACTTCTCAAGAAATTCCACTAATCAATTCAATACACAAATACACAAACCACTCTTAGTTACAAACAAGTATACAAATCACATCTGGTTATCACCTCCTAAGATTAAGACATCACAAAAATGAACAAGAAAAACTCTCAAAGAAAACAACATTTTAAGTTCACTAGGATTACTTTATTGGGTTTTACTCACCCACAAAGAACTCTTAACACTATATAGTCACTAGAAGATACAAATAATTGCATATTATAGTTGTGCCTTCTTCTTTAAACTTGATGCATTTTTATAATGTTCTTTAGATGACTGTTGTAGCAACAATTTAGCTAAGAATTAATTTTTGCTTAATCTTGATTTGCTCAAGATCTTTTATATATAAAAGCTTATCCAATACCTAAAAAGGAAAAGAAAAATGCATACATATTTGAAAATCAACGAGGTCAACATGATTGCCAACCTTTTCTCTCTTAAATACATAAAGAGGAAGGCACAATACATATTATGTTAATTATGGACTTTTTTTTATAAGGTTTGAGTCGTGAGGGCTCCACAATAGAGTTTGGTGAGCTTTAAAAGTTTAAGTGTGTTTCATAACCTAACACTTTGTTCGTATTCTATTTCTGTTTGACATTCTCAACTATGCGTTTTAAGCTCCTGATTACCAAACAATCTAAAAAAGCAGCTCCTCCTAACAAGAATGGCTTTTTCTCATGCGACAAGATTTGAATTTTGAATACAACAATGGTTAGAGGACGATAATGACGAATATAAGTCCTATAGTTTGCAATATTTTGTGGGTCAGGGCATGTGAATATTGGTTCAGTAAAATCTTGTTAAAAAACTTAGATTGTTGTAACTGCATCAGGCCGTTTAGTAGAAGATATGCAACTTATAGCATAAGTGGTGAATAGTCTCATTAAAACGTTTAGTCTCATTAACTCAGTGATGAGAAGCACTACTCTTGTCTTCTCCATTAGTTTACGTATGCTTCACCTATATTAGTTATAATATTTTTGTATAAATCAGAATATGTAACGACTATTATTCATAAAAAAGAGTTGTTTTTCAACCAAAAAAATAACAAAAGATTGTGAGTTGAGCGAGAGTTCATTGACAAAAACTAAGTTGTAATATCTATTCATAATATTGTAGACATAAATTTAATTTCATTAACATTTCAATTGAATTACATTATTCTATGTGTGATAAATTTTTTTTATTCCTTAGTTTACCTTCTACTGTTTGTTCTGTCTTATCAGGTTATCATTTGTGTAGTAGATGCTTTTGTAGTGGGTTTGTTTTTGTTAGCTATTAAACAATAAATTGTCCGGTGAGCATGAATTCAATCATCATGATTTCCACAAAATATAAAATTGAGAAATTCACTATTTTAAATGATTTTGGATTGAGAAAATTAAGGATGATTTCTCTTTTGACACAATAAGGCCTTCTTGAAGCTCTGGAAGGTGAATTCAAACTTGATGTGGCCATGACGAAGAAGGACAAAAAAAGTTATGTGCTAGAAACTTACAGTGCAATTGCCTTTAGGCATTGAGGAAAGTGTCAAAGGAGAAAAGCACATTGAAACTATGGAAAAACATGAGAGTTTGTACATGATGAAGGCCTTCTTTAACCTGTACATTTGAAGCAACCGTTGAACTCATACAAGAAGGATTATGTTTGTAAATTAAATAGATCCTTGTATGGTATGAAACTATACCTAAGGTAGTGAAACAAGCAATTTGACAAGTTCATTGCAAGTATTGACTTTGAATAGAGCAAGTATAATGCTTGCATCTATTTCAAGTTTCTAACAAAATATTGCTTCATAGCATTGTTCATTATGTTAATGACATTCTAATAGTTAGCAACAATAAGCTTGAGGTTGAGAAGGTTAAGGCTGAGTTGAATAAAACAATTTGATATGATGGATCTTGAAGCTACTAGAAAGAGTTTAGGGATTATTGAGATCATTAGACAAGATGATTTGAAATTTCTATATGTGTCTCAAAAGACCTACCTCAAAAGAATCATCGAAAAGTTTGATATGAAACTTGAAATTGTGTCCACACCTTTTTCTTCTCATTATAAGTTGAGTGGTGAATAGTTTCTTAAGACGCTAGAGGAAAAAAGTTATTTGGATGCTATTCCATATGTAAACATTGTTGGTTATCTGATGTATGTGATGGTTTGAACTCGTTCGACTGAAACCTATGTTGTGGGTATTGTTAGCAGGTTCATGTCAAATCTTGAGTGAGCTCCCAGATAAGTTCTTAAGTTGATTCTTCATTATTTGAATGCGTCATTGATAAATGTCTAATTTCAGTAATATTTCATATTAAAATATAGACACTTATGAGGATTTATTGCTAATTTACATATAAAATAATCCATAATTTATGAATTTATACCTTTTTACATATTTTATGAGCTTTATTTGAATAAGAACTTTTATTCCCAAATTTGGTGTTAATTGCAGATTTCTAGGGAGAATTGAAAATTTGGAGTAAAGGAGAATAATTTGAGCTAAAAAGAGAAAGCTGGAAGGTCCCAAAATGGAAAAAGATGCATAGAAAGATTGGACCTTTTTTTATGTTTTATCACTTAGCCCATTAGCGCGACACATGAAGCAACCTAACCCTAGAAAATTAGGATAAATAGGGGGTTAGAGGCTCAACCCTGGGGTGCCAGATTGAGAAGAAAACACCATAAAGGGAATTGTAACCCAATTGGGAGAATGGAAGGTTAAATATCTATAAAAGGGTTTGCATTATTTTCAATAAAATGTTACTCATACAACTTACATTTTTACATCTATGAGAGTCTTAGTGAGAAAAGTTTTTGAAAGGAATTGTCTTTGAAAGATCTTTGAGTTTTCTTGGAGCAAAATCCTCATAATCTAGATAGAGGTCAAAGATATTTCATTGCAGTTGTGAATTGGAGAGGTCCTAATGTATTTCTTGATTCATGGTCAAGGTTTATTCGTTCCATTACATTTGTTTTGTATTTCTGTAATTGTCGGGGCCAAGATAGAGTTTCTTGTGTGTATCACTACTGTGACATGGTGTTGCAGTGAGTGATGTTGTTCTTGTAGTGTTCAAGAACTGTTTTTGTATTTCTTGTAAAAGAATTGTGTTGTTTAGTGAAATCCACATTCGTGTGAGGTGAGACTGGATGTAGTTATGTTGTGAGTGAACCAATATAAAATCTTAATGTCTTTTATGCTTTCTTTGTTATTACTTTATAATTTTTCTGCATAATATCATGTATTGGTATAACCAATTGGTTGTTTGTAAAAATCAATATGTTGTTTTTTTTTACAAACTTGTTTGATTCTCTGTAATAACTAACAAAATTGTGATAAATAATATTCAGTGTTACATTAAATATTGATATATTTTGTATCAATTTGTATTTGCTACTAATTAACAATATAAACTGAAGCAAATATTTTCTTAACAACATTGATTGATACATCCAAAATTTGTACTTATCATGTAATCTATAAAAATTTATTTTCTATATGATACTTAATCAGAAAAACAATGTGTTAATTTAAAAAATAACATGTTGAAATTAATTTAGATATTTTCTTCTTTTAAAACAAATTTAAATCTATTGTATTTCTGATTTATAAGATTGTGTTTTAAGATATGTGATTAAAGATTTTAATCAATTATTTTTTTATAAAACATATACATTTTCTTTTTCATTGTACTTCAACGATAAAATCAATATATTATTTTGAAATACAACTTTTTAAAATTTTGTCTAAATTTTTGTAAACAATTATTTGCGAAAATCTTTTTAAGTACAATTCGTCCCTTTTTGAACTTAACTTCCCCTTATTTCAACAAACTTAACTAAGTTAATAATAATTATTACTGTTAAGATAAGTTATCCATTCTCTTTTGTTTTAATTTCTTCTTCTTCTCTTGTTTTCACAAATGTTATATGTGAATCCCCACATATATATCTATATGATCAATTAAGAAAAGATAAACATGTCTGTGCCTAGGAAAGGGGTGATCTTGAATAATACCTTATGTGCTCTATGTCAGACCACGGCTGAATCCAGTCAACATCTCTTCATGGAATGCAAACATACTCTGTGCGTTTGGTCGTTGTGTTACAGATGGTTTGGTATAGTGCTCGCCCAACATAATGATATAAAGACCAATTTTGAGAGTTTCCACTTATTCCAGGTTAACTATAAACAAAATTTGGTTTGGAAAGGGGTCTGGACAGCAATTGTGAGGAGTATATGGGACCAAAGGAACGAGGTGGTGTTTAAGCAGGGTGTAGTAGATGCAGAGAAGATATTCCAAAAGGCCCAAATCAAATCATGGCTATGGTTAAAACATAAATCAAATTCTTTCACCTACTCTTTAGTGGACTGGATTTTAAATCCAATGTCATGCATCACAAGCTTTAAATAAAAGGGGCGGAAGGTGGATAATCGGTGTGAAGAAGGTAGGAGGTATGGTAGATGTATCTGGAGTGAGATGCTCTCACGGGGTGTAGAGGTAGCGTGGGAGTGGGGGGCGTGGCTAAGGAGCTTCTTTCTCTTTAAAAATAAGGTAACATTGGAGAACTTGTTCTCTGTTCTTTATGCAGGGGTGCTCTCGGATGGAAAAACTCTCATTCTGGTTACAGTGGTAATCTTTCCAAGCTACAAAGTGGCATATGGAATAGGGTGATGAGCGCATATGGGAGAGGAGAAGATGCAGAACAATTTGAAGCTATACACAAATTCTAGGTGATGCAGGAGGGTGGTAACAGTATGGATTAAATCCTCTGTTTTGGGATGGAAAATACCAGGAGCTCAGCCGAACAATGCAGGTTTTTCATTTATGGGGCAGTAACACTGCAACTGTTTATAGTCCCGTGAGTTTATGCCTTCAAGCTGGATGAGTTTAGTACCATCTTATTAATGTAGGTTTTTTGTAACTGGGGTGAACCCCAGGTGAGTAGGGATTTGCTGAAATGAACAACTTTCTCTGGTTTGGAAGCCTTGAATTACATGTGGTTTACCACATGTGATGTATGGGTATTGTATAAGGGTTGGGACATCCCTGAAATGTCCCTCTTAATTTATTTATTCTTTACTGATAAAAAAAAGAAGAAAAGATAAACATTTTTTAGTTTAAGTCTATAGTAGTATGTATGTTTGTTAGATTTGATTTCCTAAAGCAATTTCAAAGGATCTTTAGACAAACTTAACTTATTCTTTTTAGAAGTAGAGTTCCATGAAAACGCAAGACATTTATTAGATGGGAAGTTAATTTAGATCTACAATTTGGTTAGCTTATTATGTCAGTTTTAAGAAAATTGATTCTTATGATGGTTAGAATATTTTATTAAATTTATTAAGTGTAACTTGTTATAGGAAATTATATATATATATATATATATATATATATATATTTATAAGTTAGATCGATATAATTCACTACTTTTACGTAGGGATTACTATTCGTAGGTAAAATCGAGTTGCTTATGTAATAATGAAGCAGTTTGACGACGACAATAATCTGTAGATAAAATTTGTACATAATTTTAACGTGGGAATTTTAACGTGATAATTGGATCGGTAGGTAAATTAAGTAATGCATTACCAATTGATTTTATATTGATCTATAATAAATATGTTACCTATTGATTTTATATACCAATTATAATAATATTAATAGTAATAATAATATTAATATTAATAACAAAATATAATAATATTAATATTATTAAAAGTAATGTTAATAAAAATATTATTATTACTATTATATTTATCTGATTTTCACTTGATGCATCCCAAGTACAGACTGATATAAGAGTTTACTACTCATAATTCCTTAGCTAGTAAAGTTGTTTATTGAACTATAACTTAAAAAATAATATATTAATGAAAAATAATAAAGCATGCCTAAGTTTCTATCTTTGAAAAAATTTAATTTGTTCTATCTCTAATCACAAACAATTCTCAATTTTTCCAATGCAAAATTGTTCACATAGATAAAAATACAAGTATCATTAATCAACCACAAAAAATCAAAACATTTAGTTTATATGTTTAGTTTTGAGTTGCTATAACACTAGGTTGAACTGTATTTTGATGTTATGAAAGTCTTTAATCTCTTTTTCTAATAAAAGTTAAAGTATCCTAATATATTTTACTAAATTCATTTATTTTTTACTAAAAAATAAAAATCAAAACATATAATTCAAAGTTCTACATGAGTTCTTTAATTAGACAATATTTAACACAACATACTATTGATGAAAAATTTGGATGCACAAGCCTCCACCTCTCAATATTGCCTAATTATATGATGTCTAATTATTATTGAAAGAAAAAAACCCTCATTCTATTGTCATCCTTTTAAATTTTCTTTCACATATTTTGATCAATCCATGTCAAAATACAAAAAAAAGTAAAAAAAATTCTTCATGCTTTTATTTTTTTCTTTCCTACTGAAAAACACCGTTTTACAAACCAAGCAAGATTCCTCAACAACCAATTTTTTTTATGTTAATTTATAAAATGTATACTTACTCGTAATGTACTAAGTACACTTATTTGCCTCTATTTTGAAATGTCTATATTAAATTCAAATATGTTTGCACCTCAGTAATTGTATTCCTAAAACTCTTATTGGAATATATGATAGACTCCTTGTTGATAAAGCTTTTTTAATTAGTGGAAGAAGCCATTGAGGTTGCAAAAGCTATGGATGAATGTAGGTAAAAAGAGTTTAACAATTTGGAATTGGTAAGGGAAAGTTTTTTCCTAAGAGAGGTGGTGCCAACTCTTTAAGGAAGACGATTAGGCTGTTAGAATTACTGACCTAAACAAGAGGGGGTGAATTGTTTTCATAAGATTTTTGCAAAGTTTGGAAGTAGAGTGAAAAGTTATGAAAAATCAACCAATTGATTTTCTGTTCAACTGGATAAAATTGTTGTTTTCTCAAAACAACAGATTGTTTATACCAGCACAATATAGAACAATTTTAAAAACAATATAAGAGAAGGGATAAAGATTCACACAAAGAGGTTTATATTGGTTCAATCTTAACCAAGAGTTACATCTAATCCTCAGCTAACCACTAAGAATTCACTATGTAATCAAACCTAGATTACAAAACACACACTAAGAGTGATGATCTTAAACCCCTTGGCAACACCACAATTTTCAGAAACACTTTTCTGAAGCTGTCGTACACCAAATACACAAAATTACGGTGTTTAAACTGAAGGAAAATAATACACCTGGGTTTTACAAACTAGAGTAATAGAAGTATACAAACACCCAATCTTATTCCACACACAAGTGATGATTCAAAGCTCTTAATCTCTTGAAAAACGTTTTTAATAATCTTTCTTTCTCAAAGTCTTGAAAAGAATATCAAACAACCTTTATATACACTCAAGCAAGTGGTCAAAGTTGTAAGATCATAAACCAAAAGTAGTTAGAAGCATTTAAAAAACAGTTTAAAACACATAACAAATTTTTTTATAAAAACAACAAGTTGTTTTCCAAAACAACAGATTGGAGTAAATTTTTTGTTAAGGTTTTCATAAAAACAACTAGTTGCTTTATCGAAATAACCGACTGTTTCAATTTGACAGCAAAGAAAAAATTAAGCAAAACTTTTCCAACTCATTTTGAAAACCACTAAGTGTCAAACAACAGGTTGTTTCGACAATTCAACAACTTAAATTTCACAGCTTTTTAGAAAATACTTATTTTCAAAGAGATAAAGAATCAATTGAGCTTAAATCAAAACAAGGAGTGAATTAACAAGTCAAAAACTACTAGACAACACACACACACATAACAATAGAGTCTTCAAGCTTTCCACATAGATTAGGAGACATCAAAACATCTTGTTCAACAATCTCCCCTTATTTGATGAAGACAAATCCCTGGTTTGTTTGTGTTGTAGCTTTTGAAGTTAAGAGCTCTTGCAAAACAGAATTGTATACCATATAAAGCAAGTATAGCAACAGGATAAAACAGATTCACCAAGCACACTCAAATAACAAGTTTCTACATAACCCACAAGCACAAAAACCATAATTCAAAGTGTGCAAGTGCAGAGTGTAACAGTAGACTATAACAGAATTTAAAAGCATAGAGTGTAGCAGGATTACAACCAAATTAACCAAAAACTTTTGCCCCTATTTGTCTTCACAAATAGACAAAGAGAAGGGATACACAGACTTAAAAGCAAAAGCATAAGACATTTCATAATTTCATAATGATAAAGGAAACAATTTTATACATAAAGCATTTTAGAATTAGAAGATGATATTGAGCTTTCAAGGAAGCAACTGGATATATTCTTTTATGATCAAATTTTGAGTCACACACAATGTTTATTTGACTAAAAGAAAGTTTTGAAAAACAGAAATTGTCATAACCATGCGTAAGAAATTATGGTAGCTTTATGCAAAGGTGACAGAGGCAAAACACTAGGTTGTTTCGTATTTTCAACAGGTTTTTTTACTGTGACAACAAAGAAAACATTTTCCAGAACCAAATAACCACATTTTAAAGTGATGAAAAATGCAGTATGCAATTTGTTCATACCTTTGCAAAGAGAACCCCAATAGATTAACCTAAAATAATACTTTGAGATGTTCATATGGTCACATGGGACACTTACATAAGTTGAGAAATGAAATACACATACTCTCTTTATTCTTGAAGTTTCTCTTTTGAGCAGCCACTATGCATGTGCCAAGGATGTCTCTTGACTTTCAAAGAACCCTACAAGACATATACAATTGAAGTTTTGTATATTTGTAATATAAATAAATGGCAGAAGGCCCAACTCAGGACCAACCACTAGGTCAATGACAAGGAATATTCAAGAAGATTGAGACTCTACTACTGATGGTAGAGACACCCTTCTATATATGTTCAAAAATGCCATAACCTAGTGTAATTTCTCTAGAGTAGAATTGATTTTTCTTGATAAAAGTAGAGTAGGAAATTTAGTTCTATTTTTTCTTAATTGAATTATGGTTGAAATTAGGCATCTAAAAACCAACCTAGGTTAAATTAGGGTTTCATTAAAACTCCTAGTTAACCTAGGTCGGTCATATAGACCTAAATTTGTCAGATGAAGCACACATAGGTCATGCTTGCAATGTGACTTCATTTATGCGCCATTTTCAAACCCATTCCGTTTGAATTTTCCCTCTCTTTCTTGTAAGCTTTGGTCGGACCTCTACACTAGCTCTTAGACTCCCTTGTTTAGACCTCTTTAGGATAGACACATTTGGTCTTCTTCTTCATCTCTTCAAGTGATATGGCCCAACCAATCACTCTCCCTACTCTTCATGCACCTTCAAGGAATCCATATCTCCATTGGAGTCATCCTTGTTCCATTTCCTACCCCAATCTTCCGCCACTCCTCCAAAAACTCCAAGAAAAACAAGCTATGCCGATGAAGGCACTATCATAAATATAATATGTATTTACTGATGTTGAAACATCCTTTATTTTATTTTATTTTATTTATTTATTGTTGATAAAAGAATAATGAGTATGTATTGCAATCATATCTTCTTTAATATATATTCGATAAGCAATAGGGTGATTATTATTTTTAGACCAATAATAGAAAGAATAAATAAATGTGGAGCATCTCAGAGATGTTCCAACCCTATTACAATCTATACTGTTTATGATTCTTGCATAATCCCCAAAAACCAAAAAAGAAGTGCATCTTTCAAGTTACAATTAACATATTTCTAGCTAAGTTGAACAAACTATTTATTACTGTTTAGATATAGAAACAAATAGCATGTACTAAGCTTAATAGTCAAAATAATAATAAAAAACTTTATCAAAGAAAACGTTACTAAACACTATAACAAAAGTTGTGTCTGATATCAAAAAAATGTCCAGAATTGTCTATAATAATAAACCTCAACATTAACCATCTTTCAACTTTGACAAAGTTAATATATGATCACAAAATAATAAGCACATCATAGAGTGATTGTTTCAGTATGTTTCTCCACTCCAAATCTTATCCTTACTTCATACATGCATAAAAAAATAATAGAGTGCTTATATAAATATCTGATTAACTTTCCGTTGGTACTTACTCTTAACTAAATGACTTATAATAATTTTCATTAGATCTTAACTAAATGACCTATATTTATTTATATGATTTTAGTATCACTAAAACTTAAATATATATATATATATATATATATATATATATATATATATATATCATTAAAATTATTTAATTTAATACTCACATTATACATCAACTCAATAATACCTTCATCTAATAGTCATTATAATCTCCTGTAGTTCAGTATCAACAAAACTAACAGTTTGACAATTAAGAATATAATGCATCCACAAGTTTTTTTATAATAATATTTTCTCTTATATAATTTAATATTAATAAAAAATACATTAATTAATATTATTTTAATATATGTCTTTGAATGTAATTAGTCATTAGTTATTACAGATTTGTTAATCATTAGCTATTAAAATTCTAGGAAATTAGGATCATTAATCGTCTGATTATTAGGCAAGAATTTAATATATTTAACTCTCTAAATTAGTATAAATACATAATGTGTGGTTTGCATTAGACACACAACATCAAATAATTCTTCCTTATGTTATTAGAGCCATTTTCCGATCCTAGGAGATATGGGTTATAAAGATAAAAAAAAACTTGATGACTCTATTTTATGTCAAGTGTACCGTGTTAGAAGTAATAAATTATTCATAAGGATGAATATCAAATCCACCAGGAACATTTCTAAAATCTCAAATATAATATTCACTAAATATAAGACAGTTTGTAAAAGTTTGTTGAAAAGGTTGTTTGTATGGTGAATTTGCAAGAAATTAAATTGTATGAGTCAATTGGAAAAATTGGGATTAGGGTTCATCCTTTCTCACTCGTTTGTATTTTTAAAGAGAATATAATATTCAATATTGATTGGTACTGATACACATATATAAAAATCATTCATATTGATTCCTCGCATACAAAATTATTAAGAGAGTCTCGTCGATTCCTCGCATATGTATAAAAACTCCTTATCATTACGAACATATGTTATAAAACAATTAATATTTCAAATCTATTCCTAGCATTCAAATATGTTAAACATTATCATTTAGGTTCAGATGCTTAGAAGTATTTTCCAGTCACATCTAAGGATCAAAATCATGAATAATTTAAGCTTTGAGAATTAAATGATAATATCAATCATCAATCAAAAACTAAATATTATAGATAAATATCATCTCAATACATAAGAGTTTGAAAAAATTACTCCCTATCCCAAATGAAAGAATTACTCACCCAAGTTGGCCATTACAAGCATGGAAGCCAAATAAAAAGATCCAAGATGTTTCTCATTGACTGCTGCCTCCTTTAGGTTTTTCTATCTCTTTCTATTCTCCAAATGATGTTTGGGGTTATGTCTCACACCTTTTATTTAACCTAGTTGGGTTTGGGCTAAGTGACATCTTGCTTAAGTGAGTTTAACGAGAAAAAACCCAACTTCACAGGAGTGAACTCGCTTGAGCGAGAGTCTTGGATGAGTTCCTCTGGAGTGATCTTTCTAGGGCGAGTTTAGGTGATTTTTGAGCGAGTTTCCAATGTTCCATATTTCCCTTTTCATTTGTCCATTCTCCTTTAGCCATTTCATTTCCATTTTCCCATAGAATCTTGAAATTAACAAAAGTTTGAGAATAAATCATTCTCATTCATCTTATAATCACAAAACATGTAAAAAAAATTAAATTTCTAAATTAGGGGTTAAATTATAGCTATTTTATTAATAAAAATTCATTAGTGCCTATCTTTTAATATGAAATATTACTAAATTATGACACTTATTATTTCTCCATTGGTGCAAAATAACTTATGTTCATCTCTTTCTGGCCATGGTTGTTATTCATTATTGACCTCTTTATCTGTTGGATATTAAAAATGTCTTCCTACATGATTTTTTTTAATCGACAAAGAATGAATTGAATTAAATAAGGCATTTGAGAGATGCCTTGACCACAAGTTTAAAAAAAAACTAACCTTAACCACAACCTACACAATATGAAAATTCCAGTGCCTATTTCCTATCATCTCAAGATGTATGTCTTCCTACATGGTATATTACAAGAAGAAGTTTATATGGATTAACCCCCTAGTTTTACTACTTCGGTGATTCTCGTCTTGGTTTGTAAGTTTCCTTAATCCCTCTATGGTTTGGAACAATCTCCAAGGACATGCTTTGATCATTTTAATTTTTCCTTGATACAACTCGACATGACTAGGTGAGGTTGATCATTTTGTCTTCTTCTCTCGTTCTCCTTTTGGTAAGTGCACTTATCTTATTGTTTATATTAATGAAATTGTCATTACTGTTAATGATAAGACTCAAATTCAGCACCTCAAAGAGCACCTTTCACAATAATTCATGCCAAAGATTAGGTTTTTTCAAATATTTCTTAAGCATTGAATTTTCCTAATCCTCTTTTAATGTTGTGATTCATAACATAAATATGCAATATACGTTCTTACTAAAACTAGTATGCTTGATTATCGCCCTTTGATACTCTTGTGAATCCCAATATCAAACTTCTTCCGAGTAAGGGAGAGTCATTGAAAAAAGATATTAATGCTTAGTAGGAAGACTCAATTATCTGATTATCACTAGATCTGATATCACTTTCGTACATTAAAAAAAGGTTTGAGAAGGATTATTGTATGATGACATGATGTAATACTAAAATCACTTCTTACTCTAATGTGAATTGGGCAGGATCATCATTGAATAAAAGATCCACCTCTTGGTATTGTATTCTTATTTGAGGAAACCTAATTTCATAGAGAAACAAAAATCAAAACATAGTCGCTAGAAATCGTGCAAAATCATAACAACCATTTATGAGCTTAGTTGAATTAGGAAACTACTATAACACATTAGAAAAAAAATATTACTTTAGTAGGGGTTTATTAGTGGAGGGTATTTTAACCTTTAGTAAGACAAAAAAGTAGTAGAGGTTTTCTAAACCTCTGGTAAGAGACACAAGTAGTAGAGGTTTGTCAAACTTCTAGTAAGCATAAATAGTAATTTAATGAGCTAGAGTAAAATATTTTAATTTTATTCCTTTCTTCTTCCAGTTGGCTTCTCCTTCCTTTTAACCTAATGTGTTCTTCTCCACAACAATGCTCTCTAATGTCCCTAGGTGCTCATTTCCTACAACTAGAGCATTATTTTCGTATTTATTTCTAAAAGGTACGCATTCTTTCAAAATCCAGTGGCCCCATTCTCTTTTTTCCCTCTCTTTTCTACCTTCTATTTTCACCATCATGATGTAGCAACCATCGCTTTCTCCTCCTCCTCTTCTTCTCCTTAATCTTTGTTTTTCACTTTTTTTTCCTTTACCTTTTAGGGTTGTTTGAGTGTGGGGAACAAGAGAATGTGGAAGGTGTCACCGAAGGAGAATACTTGGAGGGTTAAGGGGAGGAGGCATTCATGAAGCTCCGAGAACAAGTACCTAAGGTTGGGAATTTGGCTCAGCTTCACTACTCTAAGCCTCCAGGTTCAGCTTCTGCTGTAGGAAGGTGTTGTTGCATCAATCTCGGGAAGAAGAGAGTGTCAATGTTGCATGAGAGGAAGAGTGTGAAGGACTACAAAAAAACATGTAAGTTGTGGCAATTTTAATATGACGGTTATTAAAAACGGTCACAATTATCTGTATAATACGATAGGTTAACAAGCCCCACATCTTACCTTTAAAATATGTCATTTACAACTGTCATTTTATGAAAGTAGACCACCCTTCCCCATTTTCGTTGACTCCATAGCATTTATCTTTTTTCCAAAAATAATTTTCCCCATTCCCTCCATAATATTACTCTTTTTCCCTCAAAAATAATTTCCCCCTTAAACATTGTATTTGACAAATCTTTGAAGCTTATGAAACCCTCTCATTTTTTCTCTTTCAAAACCCTCTCATCTCTTTTCTTTCGAAACCCTCACACAAACCCTCACTCTGTAATCGTCAACCCTATGCAACAACGCTCATTCCCCCTCTTCATTTCTCATCCCATTCATCAATCCTCGACAATTTATTTATATAAACTCGTCTTTTAAAAAGACCAGATGAAAGAACATTTGATGCTCTGGCCTATGTCCAGTTCTTCCCTTTCTCGTTTCTACTTACTTTTACTTACTTTCTAAATGCATATTATCTTCTTTACTGAAATATTATTTTTCTATTTTTTCATTACTTTTTAAACCTTTTCAAATATTTTCTTTAATAATTTTCATATTAAAACTTCTTATTTAATTATATTAATTCACTTTTAACATTTTAACTAACTAAATAATTAAATTATTTTAATTAACTTATATAAAAATTTAAACTTTATCTCCAAAATAAATTATTCAAAAATAAAATTAATATTACGTGGTACAACATCTAAGTTGCTTAATGAGATCATTTCATTTTTTTGTTGACTTAATAGGAAGTGAATGACATACATTAGAAGAAGTTAAATCTATTAAACTGTCTTTCAGTGCATTGGGGAAATGTATTAAAACACTTGCAGGGAATAATGCACATGTGTCATTTCGTGATTCAAATCTTACTAGATTATTACGTGATTCATTTGGAGGTTAAGTGAGTATAAGAATTTATGTTTTCTTTTTGTTTATTTCTATTACTATAGAGGAGAACAATTTTAATTATTGCATGTTGAGTTGTACATGGTGGTTGTATTACTAACTCACATCCATTGTAATGCTTGTATTATATACTTTGTGGATAAATCTTGAAAATGGGCTTGTGCTTCATTTATCGGAAGTCACCTCTTTTTAATTACCATGGACATTAGAGAAAAATCTGGGATTCAAAATAGATTGTTCCATTCTAGATTACATATATTATAAGATTCATATTTGGTTAAAGTTACCAAAACAAGGTTTTACCTTGCCTTTTTCTTTTCTTAAGTTTGCTTAACTAGTACCACAATAATAACTTCCTTATTTTTAAATACATCCAATAAATTTTATATTAAACATTTAATGTCAAATTAACATCTCTAAAATGTGTATAATAATTTATATAACACTTACAAAGTTATAATTTTTTCTTTCAATTGTATACTTACCCAAAACAATTTATATTTCATTTTAGTTTAATGACATTACAAATTTTGTCAAATTTCCTTTCCTCACTCATTTCAACTTATTTTTACTTACTTTCTAAATGCATATTATTTTCTTTACTGAAATATTATTTTTCTATTTTTTTTCATTTCTTTTTTAACCTTTTCAAATATTTTCTTTAATAATTTGCATATTAAAATTTCTTATTTAATTATATTAATTCACTTTTAACACTTTAAATAACTAAATAATTAAATTATTTTAATTAAAACTTATAAAAAATTTAAATTTTATCTCCAAAATAAATTATTCAAAAATAAAATTAATATTTATTAAAATATTATATATTCAAAATAATCTTAAAAATAGATATATTTTATATAAGATAAAAAAATTAAACATTTAAGCCATACTTATGCCTCAATCTATTTTAAAATATAATATTTTTTCCTTTATTCTAAATTGTTGGTCAAGCTAACATATTGTTTAAAACAACCGACAATAAAATTTTCAAAATAAGTATTTTATTTTTACTTGCTTCGAATTAGGTAACATAATCATTTTTTTTCTTCCACTTTCTTTTGTCAAGTTGGTAGAAGAGGAATGTCCAAAGAAGCTTTAACCATTACACTAGTCAAGTTTTGTTGTCATGTTATGATAATTATTATACATATTAGTATGATTATCAATATTAATATAATTAATAAAATAAAAATTAATAACATTATTCATAATATTTAATATCATTATTATTATTAATACTATTAAATATTATTAATATTATTAAATATTATTACTATTAAATATTATTAATATTATAAGTATTATCAAGTATTATTATTATTAAATATTATTAATATTATTAATATTATTGATAAATATTGTGTTAGGTTACAGTTAGACAAAGAAAATTGTTGAAAGGCAGCAAATAGAGAAATTGCTTGGATAGGATCAAAAGTTTCCCACAAGATGGATGTTGTTTAGTTGATATGTTTTTTTAAAGCATTGTGTGATTCAGAATCGACATACTCCTTTATGTCAAGTATGTAGGAAACGAATTGGATGTTATTCCAGGAATGGATTTGCTATCTTCCAATTACATTTTCATATATTGTGGTCAACAGAAGATAGTGTTTTCGAATTCCAGTGAGCCAGAATTTATGTTTACTCAACAAGTGTGGTCTAAATTGAAGGAAGGATCAAATTGTTTTATAATCTTAACTCAGATGGGAGTTAAGAATGAAGATGAAGATGAGATGAGTAGTATACTTGTAGTGAAGGAATACTTGGATTACCTTCAAAGAGAGAAGTGGAATGTTCCACTGAACTGGTACCTGGAGTTAAACCAGTGTCAATGGGACCTTACAAAATGCCTTCAGCTGAGTTGATTAAATTGAAGAAACAAGTGGAAGAGTTGTTAAAGAAGTAGTGCATCAGACCAATATATCTATATGGGGTCTCCATGGTTAAAAGGAAATATGGAGAGTCTCAGTTGTGTGTGGAGTACAGGCAATTGAATAAGTTCACCATCAAGAACAAGTATTCTCTACTCAGAATTGATGGTTTGAGGGATCAGTTACATGAAGCCTCAATGTTCGCAAAGTTTGAGCTGAGATATGGATAACACCAAATTTTGGTAAAGGATGAAGATGTGCAGAAAACAACCTTTAGGTCTCGATATGGACTTTATGAGTATGTAGTGATATTGTTTGAAGTAAAAAACGCTTCAGCTCTGTTCATGGATTACGTTAATAGAATTTTCTATTCTTTCTTAGATAAGTTGTTGTTGTCTTTATAAATAACATGCTTATTTATTCAAGGACCGGAGAAGAACATGAAGAGCATATGAAGACAATGTTGGAAATTCTGAGAGAGAAGAAATGGTATGCTAAATTCTATAAGTGTGAGTTCTGGATGAAGTAAGTTAACCTTTTAGAGTATGTGTTATCAGCTCGGGGGCCTCAGTGGATCTAGCCAAGGTGGAGGCAGTGTTTCAAAGGGGACACCCTAAGACAGTCACAAAGATAAGAAGTTTTGTGAGTCTAACTGTTTTCTATCAAAGGTTTGTTGCAGAATTTTTTCCAAGGTAGTAGCACCTTGACATAACTAACTCACAAGGATCAACTTTTTGCTTGGACTGACAGGTGTGAGTAGAGTTTCATAAAGCTGAAGAAAAGGTTGACAAGTGCTCCAACGTTGGTGATTCCCGATACAGGAAAACCTTTAGAGGTTTAGTATGATGTTTTGCATCAAATATTGAATTATGTCTTAATGCAAGAGAAGATAACAGTTGCATAGTTTCAATGCAACTCAAAGTTCATGAAAGAAATTATTCTACTTATGACTTAGAGTTGGCAGTGGTGGCGTTTGCTTTGAAGATTTGAAGACATTATTGTATGGAGCTCGGTTTCAGGTGTTCAGTGATCATAAAAGTCAGAAATACTTGTTTGATCAAAGGAGTTGAACATGAGGCAGAGATGATGAGTGGACTTTCTGAAAGATTATGAATTCCCGTTGATGTATCATCTAGGAAAGGTTAATGTAGTTGTAGATGCTTTGAGCAAGAAGTCAGTACAAGTGTCAGTCATGATGATTGAAGATCAGAAGTTGATCGAGAAGTTTAGAAATCTGAATTTGGGAGTACAATTCCATGTTGATCATATTGGTTATTGTAAGTTAACTATAACTAATGATTTCCTTGGAATGATCAAGGAAAAGAAGTTAGAGGATCCTAGTCTGAAGTGTACTAGGGAGTTGCAAGATACAAAATAAGGCTAAAAGACTTGGTCATGGGGGAAGATGGACATTGAGATTCAAGGGAAGAACTTGCATACCTACAAATGAAGAGTTGAAGAGAATGATCCTAGACGAAGGTCATAAGGTTCGTCTTAGTCTACTTACCGATATGAATAAGATGTACCAAGATCTAAAGTAGTCCTTTTGGTTGTCCGACATGAGAAAAGAAATAGCTTGGTATGTTGTGGCAAGTTTGACATGTTAGAAGGAAAAAGTAGAACAGTAGAGACCTAGTGGTTGTTGCAGCAGTTGGATTTTCCCGAGTGGAAATAGGATGACACCACATGAAGCTTTGTATGGGAGGAAGTGTAAAACTCTTTTATGTTGGTATCAGAATGGTGAGACAGTTTTGGTTGGGCTAGAATTAATTCAACAAATCATTGAGAAGGTGAGGCATATATATGACATAATGAAAACTTCTTAGAGTAGGCAGGAGTCATATGCATATCAGAGGAAGAAGACTTTGGAGTTTATAGTTGGAGACTATGTATTCCAGAGAATATCACCTACCAAGGGTGTAGGAGGAGCTATCAAGAAGAAGTTATTCCTGAAGTTTGTTGGGCCCTATTAGATTATAAACCTGCATAATGTATTTCATGTGTCTAAGCTAAGAAAGTATATCTAAGAACCTAGTCACACATTGAAAATAGATAATGTGCAAATCAAGGATAACATGTCTTTTAAAGTAAAACCAGTTAAGATTGAAGATCATCAACGTACACAACTCAGAGGCAAGACCATTAGTACGGTGAAGGTAGTGTGGGTCGATAGGTTTGGTGATTCATCTTGGGAAACAAAAGAAACCATGAAAGAATCCTATCCCTATCTCTTTTCTCGCAAGTCAATTTTCGAGGATGAAAATTTTCTTGTTGGGGAGAATGTAAGGATTGAGAAAAATAGTCTTAGAGTAGAAGTGGTACAATTAAAATGACACCTAAATATTTTATTATTAAATTTAAAAGAGCATATAAATAGAAATTTAGTTATTCAGGTTTCATTTTAAAAAGAATCGCCATCTCTTTGGAAAGTTCTTTTTACTTTCTTCTCCCTTCTCTCTAAGATTCTGACCTCATCGCTCATCAGTTTGACGATCGGAGTCCCTCATCAGACTTCTAACAGTGAATACTACAAGACTGCCCGATTAGAATCTCTGATAGAGTAAGTTCATTTTTTCTCTTCTCTTTGAGTCAAATTTTGAACTTGTTAGCTTGTTTCTGTCTTTGCTTTGCATGTGACCCTTTTAGCTTTAGGGTTAATCTTTGTTAGCTCAGGGACCCAATGATAGAGTTAGATTTTTTATTAGGACTCTATGGTGCAGGTTAAGTTACCTTTAAGTTCTTGGTGGATTTGGAGCTCTTAGTGAATATCTGCTAAATTTCAAGTAAGGGAGGGAAGCTAGCCTTAATTTCCAATAGAACACTAGGATAGAAGATCTGGATGTGGGGGTGACGTGGTCACCAATCTTAAAACTTTATTTTAGGATTGTTTGTTTTAAGTATATTAGAAGTTGATTGATATTTGAATGTGAAATTTGATATATGGTAGATGTTATAAAATTATAATGTTGTTGAGTATTGGTTGTTTGATGTTCATTTAGAGTAATTATTCAACTATAGGAGGGAATTTGTTATTTTGGGTGCCCTTTGGTGTATTTTAGCTCACACTAAAATCTTTTTGTTCAAGCCAAAAGTCTTGGGTGCACTCTGGTGTATTTTAGGTCACACTAAAAAATGTTTTGTTCAAGCCAAAAGTTTTGGGTGCACTCTGGTGTATTTTAGCTCACATTAAAATCTTTTCGTTCAAGCCAAAAGTCCTGGGTGCATTCTAGTGTATTTTAGGACACACTAAAAAATGTTTCATTCAAGCCAAAAGTTCTGGGTGTACTCTAGTGTATTTTAGCTCACACTATAATCTTTTCGTTCAAGCCAAAAGTCCTGGGTGCATTCTGGTGTATTTTGGGTGACACTAAAAAATGTTTCGTTCAAGCCAAAAGTTCTGGGTGCATTCTGGGGTATTTTAGCTCATACTAAAATATTTCGTTCAAGCCAAAAGTCCTGGGTGTACTCTGGTGGATTTTAGCTCACACTAAAATTTTTAACTCAAGCCAATTAATATATATATATATATATAATATTATTATTTTAGCATAGTTTATTTTGGATTATTATTGTTAAATGACTTTTTGGATATATTTGGATTGTTTAGAAAGTTTAAAATATATATTATGATCGAATAGTGTATTGATGTTTTAGATGAAGTGTGCAATGGTGTGAAAGTAAGATCAAGACATAGTATTTTCAGGAAAGAAAATACTGAGTTAAGATTGTTTAGGATGTGCATTGACTAGGAATTCGTCTAGAAGGAGATATCCTGACTCTACTGAGATAATGGAATCATATAGATGAAGTTATTCAGGTCGTGAGAGTCGAAAGAGGTTCATATGAATGGGTAAGTTGTTTGAAAGATAACTAATTTGACCTGTTATGAGTTAACCTTGTTATACTAGGAGAGAGATGATATTGAGATTATTTATGCACATAGCTATGTGGATTTCACAGTGATATAGTATGACAAGTGCAGATCTTTGAGTCTATGTCAACGCACGAGTCTTTTGGAAGTAGAGTCAAGTGTCTATGTGATATGAGTCAGTGGAAGTTTAACATGTGAAAGATGAATATTGAATTTTAATAAACACTTGATGATTTGAGAATTTGTATGAGACTTGATGATTGATGTTTATTAAGTTCAAATCGAAATTATATAGAATTTTGTTTTATATAGGTAGCTCAGTGAGAAGCTAGATGATGAAAATTTATTTCCTTTTGAATATTTGTTTTAATTTTATGTAAATATTTAAAGTCTTATTGTTCCTGCCGGTTGACCCGAAACGCCTTCGTGCACCTACGTCACTCCTACGTCCAGAATCCTTCCGTTTGCACGTGCCTTTCCTATGATGAACGCCTGAAAACACAAAGACAAAGGGCGCTCTAGAGGACATTTGCACTCCGACGCTCAAGTCAGTACTAGGGCTAGGAAACATCAAAACTGTATAATGGTCACTGTGTGTGTTAAGCGGCGCAAGGGAATAGCGTACCTGGCCAAGTTTGTTACCTTACTATTTATAGACTGAAATTAGGGTTTCCTCGTTACCTGAAATGGGCTTTTCTGATAGGGTGGGCCCATCACTGTTGTTACCTTACTCTCAGGATAACCTAGCGCGTGGGGTCCCTAACTGATGACTGATGTCTGACCACTCTTGGCTCCTTGGCGCACGTGCTTTGCGAGGTATTGGCTCACGCCGCTTGTGGGACCCGCTTACGTGGCACCAACATTATCAGTGGTCAACAACGCCCAATGACTGGTCGGTACACAAGCCCCCCAGTCTCGAGCTTTAACTCGTTCAACGAAGAGGCTAAGTCCTTGCCTTGGGTGACCTACGTGGCTCTGTGTGACAGGACGTGACATCTTTCTAGGCCTGTCTTATCTGTGCACACGTGTTTTTGATCAATGGCTAGGGCTTAACGTCGCTTACGCTTCTTTGTTTGCTTTTAAACTTTCGAAAACGCGCGCGTCCAATCACTTGTTCCATCATCCTCTGAAACTCTTGATTGTTTCGCCATCTTCCTCAAGCATTCTCGCGTTTCCTCTACACATTCCACATCTTCTTGCTATCTGATCGTAGGTACGAACTCTAACTACTATTAGTACTCGTTTATTGATTCTGATTCTGGATAACTGCCTGTGCTGTTTAATCTCTGTATCGATCATCCTCTGTTTCTGAGTTTCCTTCGAGTTAAGGTTCAAGAAACCCAAAACTCTGGGGGAGCTGATTCTTGTTATCGTAATATCGCGTTTACGCACTCTACCTCTCTGCATTTTCATGCTTTATCTTTGTGTTTCTTCTGAAATTTGCATGCAGGTATGGTTCTGAGTGAGGAGAAGCAGGCTAGAGTGACTGATATCCTCGCTCGTCTCCGCGGGATTTCTAGGGATGTGGGCACTTCTCGCCAACACGCCCTTGCCTTTGCTACCACCGTGCCTTCACCCACTCTTTCCACTCCTGGAGTCGCGGTCCCTCTCGTCGCCGTCCAATCGTCTCCCACCCCACTCCCTTACAAGGGTAAAGCGATAGTGATCGAGTTAGACGAGAACTCCGCCGAGGGGTCAATCTCTAAAAAGCCCAAGCCTACGACGACGATGGCTTCCCATTCCTTTTCTACCGGCCGCTCTGTTTCGCCCTTGGACCACACGACCAGCGTTCCCCTATTTCCTGACCTTTGTGGGATGAGTGCTTCTGGGACTTCTCTTGTCCTTGAGCTGCCCTTTGTCCTACAACACGCCCTCAAGGCTTCCAACTAGGGGTGACTGTGTACTTGGATGAGGCCACCGCGAGGGAGAGACTGGGCTTCAATTTTGGGGCTCTTCTTGCTCAGTCTGACGCTCTGGCTGAATCGGGGGTAATAGAGGCCAAAACGAAAAAAGAAACATCCCCGCTGGCTCGTTCGTTTGCTACCCGCGAGACTGCACTGAGAGAGGAGTTGGCTCACTTTCGCCGTTCTGAAGAAAATATCTCTAAACAACTTCATGCCAAGTGCCGAGAGGTTACTGAGCTAGAGGCGAGAGTTCTGTCCCTGCAGATCCGGGTCTTTAAGCTAGAAGAGGCTGATGAGGTGTCCAAGTCCACGATTACGGGGCTTGAACGAAGGTCCATCAGTTATGAGGTGCAGCTGGGTCAAGTGGAGGCTGAACTTCATCAACAAGCTAAGAGGTTTGAAGAAGCTGAGGCTGAGTTGACCGGAGATGTTTTTGATGCTTATGACGCAGGATTTGGGGACGCCCTTGCTCAAGTTGTTTGCGCATATCCTAGGATGGATATTACGCCCTTCACAGTATCAAACTGTGTTGAAAACGGGCAAATCGTTCCCAGGGTCCTTCCTTAATTTGTATTTGGTTGTCAGACAAACTCTTTATTATCTGCCTACAACTTTACTTTCTCGAACATATAGTTGCTTTCATTTCTAAATCGAAAACTGCTTTTTGACTTGCATAACTGCTAAATCATGGTGCCTGGCACCAAGAGGTTTCTTCTAGCGTTCTGTTGTATGTTCCCCTTATTGTGAGGAGGGGTTTTAACTGTGAACTGGGTCGTCCCTCCTTGGGGTTCTTGCTCGAAAGGAGAGGTGTTCTTTACGGACATACTTCTCTACTTTCGAGGCCTCTAATCGCAAGGGGAACAAACTCTCAACTGACCTCGGTTTTGCTCAAAGGCGCGGAGGATTTATCTGGCGAATTATTTCGTTTTACCTTGGCATTTTCACTCAAGAGGGGAGGTGTTCTCTTACGAACCTACCTCTTCGCTTACGAGACTTCTAACGCAAGGGAAACTAATTCTTAACTGACCTCGGCTTCGCTCGAGGGCGAGGATGATTTAACTGGCGAACTGTTTTGTTCGACCTTGGCGCTTTCACTCGAGAGGGGAGGTGTTCTCTTACGAACCTATCTCTTCACTCTCAAGACTTCTAACGCAAAGGGAACAAGTTTTTAACTGACCTCGGCTTCGCTCAAAGGCGCGAAGGATTTATCTCATGAACTATTTCGTTTAACTTTGGCGTTTTCACTCAAGAGGGGAGGTGTTCTCTTGTGAACCTACCTCTCCGCCCATAAGACTTCTTACGCAAGGAAAACAAGTCCTTAACTGAATTGTACATAACTCGAGAAAACATTTCAATCAAACTTATTTGGTGACCTCGTTAAAAAATCCTTATAAGGGAAAAAGAGTGTCCCTTAATACCATGTACAATACTCCTGCTTAACTGAAATAAAACTTGAAATTGGCCGTATTCCATGTGCAAGGGACCGAGCCCTGCTTCAGCACCTCAAGTCTGCATGCTTTGTCCCGAGGACATCTGTTTTTCCGAACGAAACGACCCGTACGGGGGAGACCTGACGTGAATGCAAAGGGGCGGCCTTCTCTGGTACCTTTTGTCTTTCTTCAGGTCCTTGGCATACTCTGCTTCCCCTGTGTACGGTGGTCTACTAATGACTATAGATACCCCTCTCCTTGTTTTGAGGCTGTTCTCATAGCATTTCTTGGCCCCCTTCTGATCTGATTTGATGGTGATCACCTTTCCTGTCAAGTCCGGTAGCTTTATCTTCATGTGCCTTGTCGACGGCACTGCCCCTAACCTATTCAGCGTCGGTCTACCAAACAACATGTTATAAGCAGAGTAGGCATTGACGACAAGGTACCTGATGCTCTCCGTACGTGACGCGGTGCCATCCGTGAAGGTGGTCCTCAGCTCTAAGTATCCGTGCACCTCTACCTGGTCTCCTGCGAAACCGTAGAGACAGCCGCCATAGGGCCTTAGCATGTCGGGGGATAATTGCAGTTTGTTGAAAGCCGTCCAGAACATTACGTCTGCCGAGCTTCCCTGATCTACTAACACATGGTGCACCTTCCTTCCTGTGGTTACCGCTGAGATCACCACTGGGTCATTGTCAGGGGGGACAACGTCTTCTAGGTCAGCCTTGGTGAAGACCAGGTCGACGTCGAAGGCGTCGTTGGTCCTTTGTGCTTCTACTGACATCATCGTTCATGCGTATCTCTTTCACTGAGGAGCGGTACATCCTCCTCCCTTGAACCCTCCTACGATGGTGTGGACCTCACCGTGTACGGGGACTTCATGCCCCGGGCCACCCCCTGTGGCCGCCATGTCCTCGGTCCCCTGTTTTTCTTGCATATAATCCCTTAGGAGACCGTTCTTCACCAACTTGTCTAGCTGGTGTCCCAGCACTAAGCAATTGCGTATGGGGTGGCTGAATGCTTGGTGGAACTCACACTAGGTGTTCTTATTGGGCCTGAGCCTCTTGTCGGTCTTGGGAGGTACCTTCAGCCTCTCAGCTACATTTGGGATAGCGATGAGGTCCTTCAATTCTACCACGAAGTCGTGCCTTGACGGCACGTTATCTCTCCCGCGCCCCCTCGCATTAGGCTTTCTTGGTTGATAGGGTTGCTGCTTCATGGTGTTCTTCATCTCTATCGTTGCCTCGTGCACCCTTAGGGTTTGAGGATGACCTATCGCGCGACCGTGTGGGAACCACGCATGTGCGCTTTTCACTAACTTCTTCCTTCGCCGCAATATGACTGCGTGGGAACCCGCCCCTGGGAGTGCCCTAGCTGTTCACGTGCCATGCATGCAGCTCACTCCTGGAACGTGACCCTCGCAGGTCATATCTCACATTACTGGCTCACGTGCTTTGCGAGGTACTGGCTCACGCCACTCGTGGGATCCGTTTACGTGACACCAACATTACCAGTGGTCAACAACGCCCAAGGACAGGTCGGTACACTTAAGAAGAGAGATATATGTTTTGAAACATTGTAAGAAAAAGTTGTGGACATATTTGTATTATGTTTATATATTCATTTTAATATTTTATACAATTATATTTTTAGATGTTGAAAAATATAAGGATGTTACAAATATTATTAATATTATTAAATATTATAAATAGTGTTAATATTATAAATAATATTAATTTTATTAATATTTTTATTAATAGTATTTATATTACTAATGTTATTATTACTAATATTATTATTATTATTAATATTATTGATATTATTAATATAATACTAATTATATTATTTATATTATTATATTAATATTATTAATTTTATAATATTAATAATATGTATACTTATTAGTTATGATTATTATTATTTATGAATATTAATTATGATTTTATAATTATTTATATTATAATAATATTTTTAATATTATATATATATATATATATATATAATTATTATGATAATAGTTGGTAAGTAATAGAGATCCGTGGGTGATAGTTCATAAGTAATAGAGATTCATGGGTATTAATTGATAGTTAATAGAGATCCGTAGGTAATAAGAACCGTGAGTATAGTTGATAGATAATGCTGAATTTACCTACATATTTAGAATTTGTAAGTAATGTCGTAAGTAATGTAGTCCGTGGGTAATATTCGTCAGTAATGCTAAATTTACCTAAGGATTCAGATTCATAGATAAAAATCAGTAGATAATACTGATTTTTTTTAGTGATTTATCTAGAATAATAAAAACTAAAATTTATCAAAAAATTTACATATATCAGCATTTTAATATTAAAGTTAAATCAAAATTAAGCCAACAATGACAATTAATGAAAACTAAAATAATCAAAAAAAGATTTGGTAAAAAATTACAATCCGGATAATAAATATTATGTTTTTTTAATACCATATATACTACGATACCTCTAATGTATTTTTTCAGAATATATGAAAAGTACTATTATTCCTTCTAAAAAATTTACAGTAGTAAAATATTTTTTTTCTATTACATATTTCTAAAAAATAAATCACTTTGTCAATTTTAAGGTTTATTTAAAATAATTAAATGGTGAAAATTTTATTAACCTAATTTAACTTAAATTTATTACATCTTCTGCTTGTTTTTGTCTAAATTTGTATAAAAGTTTACAAAAAATAAAAAAAGTTATATTGGATAAAATTAAAGTTTGAAGACATGACAACCAAAAAATATGTCTTGTCAAGACCAATTAATAAATGTCTTATTCAATATTATTCCAAACAATATTTTATTTAAAGTCAAATTAAAGATGTTGAAGTTACAGTCAAACCAAATTAGAAACGGGGATAGAGTTGTTTATTTGCTTTTTAAAACTCCATCAACTTTTTTTTACACTCCTAAACAAATCTTGTAAAATGGTACAAATAAAATAAACTCCTACCTAAAATCTAATCACGAATTTAGCTAGTCTAAATTTAAATAAAAAAATATAATTTGTACAATTTTCACATAATAGTTTTTAATCTGATTTGGATTTAAAAATAATATTATTTATTATCTATGATATTGATTGACCGGATAAATTTTTTTCATGTTAGGGGTCAAACACATATTTCTTTTATTATGGAAACTATTTATGCAATATTTTAATTTAAGGTACTAAAAGAATATTGAATTACTATAAGAATGTTAATATTAATGGTGTTTTTTCTAATTTTTTACTACAAAAATTCTTTCTCTCTTTAGTTAAACTTTTAATGAGTGTAATGTTTGCATATATTCATACTATTGTTTTGATTTTAAATAAAATAGTTTTGATTTTAAATAAAATAATAGAAGAGATATTCATTCTTATATTCTTTGCCTTTTTTTATCTCTTCTAGTTTATAACTGAATTAAACTCGCAATTAACATAAGAAAAGTTATAAAATTTGTTTTGATTTTTATAATTTATTGATGAAGTGAGATACAAGAATATGGGAAATGTTTCCCAACAGGAGAAAATAAAAATAAGAAAGGAAAGACAGTGTTACGTTTATAAGATAAAGAAGACGTTGGTAATAATTCAAGCATTGGCCAAAAGGTAAGCCTCGATGACCTTGAAAAGAGCATCACTCTTGGCTTTGCCAGTTTTGAGCTCATCTTCATTGGGTGGAGCATCTCCTTTGCTGTGGTATTTTATACTCAACTTTACAACTGATCCTCCGTTGGGCCCATCACTGAGTTTGGAGTCGATTGTGATCTTCTCTGCAGTCTCTGGCAAGGCAGCACCTCCAACTATGCTGTAGCTGTATCCCAAGTTTGCCTCATCTATTCCTTCTATTTTGTGCAACACAAACTTTGTCTCCCCATCTGTCCATTCACAATTCACAATTCACAGTTAGTTTATTTTATATGTTGTTCTGTCAATGCAATGCACATACACAAAATATATAGAAGATGAATGAAATGGTACCCTCGAGGAAAGAGATCTTCTTGATGGTTCCGGGGCCACCGTTGCCCTCAACGATTTCAACACTCTTGAAGGAATCAACGGCCTTTGGGACGATGTTATCGGCGTCCTTCACAAGAGCTTTGTAAAGGGTAGCTGGAGCCACGGGAGAAGTGGTTTGGTCTTCGAAGGTGAAAACAGCCATGATGAATGGAATCTAATGAAATGGAAGAATATATAATATCAGAAGAGAAGGAGAAGATGTTTGCTGTGTGGGTATTTGCCAGAGGACTGCCTTCTATTTATAACCACAAACTTTGGTGTGATTATGCTATTGTTTCTATGAATACCATAGTGTGAAGCTGCTTAAGCTTGATGGGTCATCATCTGTGTTTTGTTTACCAAGAACATTCTTTTTTATGTAAATAAACAATATTTTTAAAAATAGCATGTATGTTCTTTTGTATTTTTCAACAATCAATCTCTTTTATGTAATGTTAAATATTATTATTTGATGTGTTCGTGGGTATTGCGATTTGGGAGCTTTGAAATTCAAAGAAGATAAATGGTGTATATACCTGATTTTCATCGTCAACTATTGCGACTGTCTACCTACAGTATTTGGGAATGGATAATTTGATATTTTATATTAAAGAATTAGTATATAAAATTCGCAGCCATGAAAAATATAAAGAATTCTTTATAGACGCCCTTCCAGATGTTGTTGAAATAATTGGAGTTTGGGGTTTCCGTAACCAGTTTCGACAAAGTAATATTATTTTCTTTGTAAAGATTATCGTTAGCCTGTATAATTATTATTAATCCTCAACATAATCTATTTATCTATTTTTTAAAGTTTCAATTAATATATTTTAAAATATGAGTTATTATCTAAATTTTTAACCGTACATTTTATAGAAGAACTTATAAATAAGACAACGAGAGTTTATCTACGCCAACGAATTTAAAAATTTAACAATCTTGTTTATTAAATAAATTTAGTTTTTAGACGTTAATACTAAAAATAAAAAGTATTTTATAATAAACAATTTTTTCCTAACAAATATACAATAGTTAATGACTAATTACATCATAAATGCACCCTTAAGTTAGAGCATATACATGCACCAAATTTATCATAGATATACTCAATGCGTGGACAAAATCAATTCTGATTTTTTTTATCGTATGTCTTTTTTATAAGAACTACAAATAATTTTTATTATTTTCAATTTTTAATTATTTACTGAATTTTTTTTAATAAGAGTTATATTTAACGTTTTTGAGGGTTTTAACTTCCGTTAAGTTAAGTGTGTTATCTTTAGTTTGTTTTTCTTCTGAAAAATTCAGCATCGTTAACATATTATTGATGGTTTTGTGTAATCCCTGAAAGATGAATTATTTTACAGCAGTTTTGTAAAACCTTTGTTACTTTTGGAGGTTTTCTGAACCTCGTTACTCCAGGAGTTTTCTGAATCCCCGTTACTTCTAGGGGTTTTCCTAACCCCCATTATTTCCTGAAATTTTCCAAAATCCCCATTATTTCTAGGGGTTTTCTTACTTTAAGAGGTTTTCAAAACCCCCATTATATCTAGGTGTTTTTGCAAAACCTTATTATTTTCATTTTTTTTTTGTGTTTTTTTGAAATGGGTTGTGTTGTTTTAATAGGTTGTGTTTTTTAATGCACATAAATAATAAAACAACTAAAAATGATAAAAGACAAATATTTTGAAAACTTAATTGGATTAAACTTTTGCATTTTTTGATTCTTAGAGGAAGAATCTAAACAAGTTCCCTAATACCACATAAATGTGTATATGGAATCATAAGGTTGAAGGTAGGGGAAGGATGATCAACAATGATATGAACCTAAAAGCTAACCCAACGACTGAAGGAAGAGTAGACGGTGGAAGCATCAAACTGATCGCACTCAAGGATGGTGGAAGTGGCGACATGTGTTAGAATATATGGCCTTAAACAAGAGGGGGGGGGGGGTGAATTGTTTAAAAGGGGTTTTTGAAAACTTTTTCACGTTTAATGATATTCTTTGTATAAATCCAGAATAGAAATCAAGTTAGCCAAGAACTTAGGCAGTTATACAGCAATACACAAAAAAACAATCAGTTGTTTCTTCGAAACAATTGGTTGTTTATATCAGTTAAGCTTAAAAAAAAATTTAAATGAGTTCAGGGTAAGAGAGAAACACACAAACAGTTTATACTGGTTCACTCTTAAGCCAAGAGCTATATCCAGTCCCCAGAAAACCAGTGGGTAATCCACTAAGCAATCAAACTAGATTACAAAACACAAACCACCAAAGTAGTGACCTTGAACCCTTCAAGAAACACACTACCATTGGAAAACCACACCAAGAGTATTGATCTTGAACACCTCAAGAACACACAATACTCCTTGGCAATACAACACCAAAAATACAGTAGGTTTAGAAATGATTACACCTGATCACAGCACAATCTGAATTGAATACAATTGCAATCCTATTCCACTCTCACTTGAAAACCCAAAGCTTGATGTGAATCTTGAAATCTTATAATCAAATCTATCAAACTGAATTTCTCAAAGATGTTTCTTTCTGTTTGAAAACATAAACAAAATCATTTATCTTTTCCAAAGATTGGTCAAAACATTTAATGAAGGAGCGTATTCAGTTAGAAAACATTTAAAACAGATTCATCATTCAAAACAAAATTATGTTAGGGTTTTCAAAGAAACAATCGGTTGAAACCACGAAACAACCGATTGTTTTGTTTTGACAGTTAAGTCAACCAAACCAAACACCTTTCAACCTTTTTCAAAAACTCCTAAGAGTAAAACAACCGGTTGATTCGACAAAACAATAGGTTATTTTTCACCTAGTTGGACAAACACTTGATGCTCAAGCTGCTCAAGCTAGTATGAATACCATAGTGTGAAGCTGCTCAAGCTTGATGGGCCATCATCTGTGTTTTGTTTACCAAGAACATTCTTTTTTATGTAAATAAACAATCCTTTTAAAACATAGCATGTGTGTTCTTTGGTATTTTTCAACATTCAATCTCTTTTTATGTAATGTTAAATATTATTATTGTGGGTATTGCGATTTGGGAACTTTGAAATTCAAAGAAGATAAATGGTGTATACACCTGATTTTCATCGTCAACTGCGACTGTCTACATACAGTATTTGGGGGAATGGATAATTTGATATTTTATATTAAAGAATTAGTGCTGATAAAAAAAAAGAATTAGTATATAAAATTCTTTATATGAAAAATATAAAGAATTCTTTATAGACGCCCTTCCAGATGTTGTTGAAATAATTGGAGTTTGGGGTTTCCGTAACCAGTTTCGACAAAGAATTATTATTTTCTTTGTAAAGATTATCATTAGCCTGTATAATTATTATTAATCTTCAACATAATCTATTTATCTATTTTTCAAGTTCAATTAATATATTTTAAAATATGACTTATTTTCTAAATTTTTAACAATATATTTTATAGAAGAACATATAAATAAGACAACGAGAGTTTATCTACGCCAACGAATTTAAAAATTTAACAATATTGTTTATTAAATAAAATTTTATGTTTTAGACATTAATATTAAAAATAAAAAGTATTTTATAATAAACAATTTTTTCCTAATAAGAATGATCCTCACCTCCTAGTAATAATTAACAAATATTCAATAGTTAATGACTAATTACATTATAAATGAACCCTTAAGTTTGAACATTTATTTCATGTGCACCAAATTTATTATAGGTATACTCAAGTGACAAAATCAATTCTGATTTTTCTATCGTATGTGTTTTTTATAAGAACTAACAAATAATTTTGTATTATTTTCAATTTTTAATTATTTACTAAAAAATATTTTTAATGAGAGTTATATTTAACGAGGGTTTTAACTTTTGTTAAGTGTGTTATCCTTAGTTTGTTTTTCTTCTGAAATATCCAACGTCGTTAACAGATTATTGATGATTTTGAGTCATTCCTGAAAAATCAATTATTTTACAGCAGTTTTGTAAAACCTTTGTTACTTCTGAAAGTTTTCTGAACTCTTGTTACTTTTCTTGGGGTTTTGCAAAACCTTATTATTTTCATATTTTTGTGTTTTTATTAAAAGGATTGTGTTGTTTTAATAGGTTGTGTTTTTTAATGCACATAAATCATAAATCAACTAAAAAAATGATAAAAGACAAATATTTTAAAATTTTGAAAACTTAATTGGGTTAAACTTTTGCATTTTTTAATTCTTAGGGTTTAGGTTGTGTTGTTTTAATAGGTTGTGTTTTTTAATGCACATAAATCATAAAACAACTAAAAAAATGATAAAAGACAAATATTTTAAAATTTTGAACACTTAATTGGGTTAAACTTTTGCATTTTTTAATTCTTAGAGGAAGAATCTAAACAAGTTCTCTAATACCACATATATGTGTATATGGAATCATAAGATTGAAGGTAGGGGAAGGAGGATTAGCAACGGTATGATCCTAAAAAGCTAACCCAACGACTGGAGGTAGAGTCGACGGTGGAAGCATCAAACTCGTCGCACTCAAGGATGGTGGAAGTGGCGACATATTGGTGGCACGAGGGACTGAAGGGGGGCAGAAGGAGGGTTGGGAGAGGAAATTGCAGTTGGGGTGACAGAGGCGCTATTGGATATCTTGAGAGGGGGAAGATAGGTGGGGATTGATGAATGGGATGAAAAAGGAAGAGGAGAATGAGCGTGGTTGCATAGGGTTGACGATTACAGAGTGAGGGTTTGTGTGAAGGTTTCAAAAAAGAAGAGATGAGAGGTTTTCGAAAGAGAAGAAATGAGAGGGTTTCGAAAGAGAAGAAATGAGAGGGTTTCACAAGCTTCAAAGATTTGTCAAATACAATGTTTAGGGGGGAAATTAATTTTTTGGGGGAAAAAGTGTAATGTTATGGAAGGAATGGGGAAAATTATTTTTGGGAAAAAGATAAATGTTATGGAGGGAACGAAAACGGGGAAGGGTGGTCTACTTTCATAAAACGGTGGTTGTAAATGACATATTTTAAAAGGAAGATGTGGCGCTTGTTAACTTATCGTATTATACAGATAATTGTGGCAGGTTTTAATAATCGCCATATTAAAATCGTCACAACTTACATGTTTTTTTTTTGTAGTTTCACACTTTTCCTCTCATGCAACATTGCCACTATCTTCTTCTCGAGATCGATGCAACAACATCTTCCTGCAACAGAAGTCGAACCTGGAGGCTTGGAGCAGTGAAGATGAGCCAGAGTTGTTAGAATGTATGGCTTTAAACTAGAGGGGGGGGGGGGTGAATGATTTAAATAGGGCTTTCGCAAACTTTTAAGTCTAGAATGAAATTACTTCGAGAAAACTTGATTAAGAAATCAGTTTGCCAAAAACACAAAGCAAATTAGCACAGCACCAGAAAAACAATCGGTTGTTTCGCAGAAAAACAATCGGTTGTTTCGCAGAAACAATCGGTTGTTTATACCAGTTCACAAATATAAACTGAATTTAAAGAGTTCAAGGGATAGAGAGAATGCACACAGAGGTTTATACCGGTTCACTCTTAAACCAAGAGCTACATCCAGTCTTCCCAGAAACCACTGTGGAATCCACTAAGCAATCAACCCTAGATTACTTACAACACCACCAAAGAAGTGACCTTGATCCCCTCAAGACACACACTTCCTTTGGCTCAGCACAAACACCACTAAGAATGCTGATCTTGACAACCTCAAGAACACACAACACTTCTCAGCTTCACACACCGAGTTTCTTCAAAGTACAGAAGGATTACACTTGTTACAGAAAAGATCTGAAATCAATACAAGATGAAAATCCTATATCACACTCTCTTGATCAAAGCAATCTCAAAGCAATCTCCAAGTCTTCAAAAGCAAAATCAGTGAAAAACTCCAATCTGTTTTTCTTTGATTAAAACTAAGTTCTTGTTTGTTACATAATCTAAACAAACTATTTATTGCAATCAAAGACTGGTCAAAGCATTTAAAACTTGAGCTTAATCAGTTATAGAATCATTTAATGCTCAGTCAAAGCACAAAACAGTTTTCTATTATGGTCCCAAAACAAACAATCGGTTGAATGCTCGAATCAATCGGTTGTTTTGGTTTGACAGCAAGTCAACCATCAAAAACAGTTTTCAACCTTTCTAAAAACACCTAAGTATAAAACAATCGGTTGTTTCGACAAAACAACAGGTTGTTTTTCATTTAGTTTGAAAAACACTTTCAATTAAAAGCTTTGAGAATGCTTAAGCCTTGGATTCAATCAAGAGTGGATTTAACACAGATAATCTACCCCAGATCCTATTCTAAAACACATCAGCAACAACAAGCACATCCTGCCTTCCATCAACCTTCAAAGGGTTTGGATTCTTCAAAGCTTGAACACACTTGATTCAACAATCTCCCCCTATTTGATGAAGACAAATCCCTGGTTACTTGTGTTGGATTTGATTGAATCTGAAGCAGTTCCTGCAAGACAAAGTTTAAGCAAAGCACAATATCTCTGATATAGGGTTAGAGCAAAAAACAGAAACAATATATCAGTAGTTTTAAAAACCAGCAGAAATAAGGCTTACTTAAACATTCATACACAACATAGAGTTTTGCAGAAATAAAAGATAATGAAAGACAACACAACATGAATCTCCCCCTATTTGTCTTCACAAATAGACAAAAAGAAGAGATAAAAAGATAATTGTTCCAGATCATACAGAAATAGAAAACAGAAGCAATAAAACTGATACAAGACCAAAAACAATCGGTTGTTTCGTGAATTCAACCGGTTGATTTTCCTTTAATCATATTTGCCATACTAGAGTTCAAAAATATGATTCTGAGCAGCTGCTATCTGTTCATCCAAGGTCACGAATCGTGTATCCATGTTGTTGAACCTGTTGTCTATACTCTGAAAGTTGCTTACACATAAATCACGAAGATTTCTTTGATTCTCGGCAAATCCATCAAGCCTACTTACCATGTATCTTTCAAAAGAAGACATGGATGGCATTTCATGTCCTTGATTTCCTGCAATGGTTCCAACACCTCGATTGATTCCAGGTTTTTCCTCATGGTGAAAATCCATGTCAGCAGCTTGATCTTCTTCATCAAAATCAGCAGCTATAGCACTTGATGATGCACCATGATCTCCTTCTTTACTCACCCATTTCCCATTTATTTTGGTGAATCCCATCTTGCTAAGAGAGCCATTGTTCATCTCTTGTGTTGACTTGACCAGCTCAGATGTCTCATCCTCAAGATTCACTTCAAAATAGAGCAAGAATTTAGAGATTAAAACAACATAGGGATAGTGATAATCACTTAACCTCATGGCTTTTTGCATGTGTTCATTAATGATGTGGATCCAATTGATTTTGATCTTCTTCATGATGCAGTAGATGTATACTAGGTCTTCTTCTGTAAGAACAGAATGGTTGCTCCCCCTTGGAGTAAGAATCCAAGTTACAATAAGAGCAAACACCCTTTCATCTAGCTTTAAGCCTCAAACCGAACAAGTTCTCACTTGGGCATTTTGATTCTTCAAGCAACTCTTGTAGTATTGGACTTTGTTGGAATCCTCCACTACTCCAAGATTTCCCTTGTTGATTCTTAGGCCAACATATTTCAGACCAGCAACAACAGTCCACACATCATAAGTGATCTACATGTCAACTCCCTTCACATGAGAAACAAGGTTGTTTCCCTCAAACTTGAGATTGGTGTAGAACACCCGAATCAAGTTAGGGTATATGTTCCCCTTCATCTCCAAGAACCTTCTTAGAGATTGGTCCTTGAGCAACTTCCTCACATTGTCTAGCTTTTGGCTTTTCAGCCAATCAAAGGAAACAACTTTGGGGTTGTTTATCACCTTTGTGCTAGTTTCAAACCTATACCTTTCAATGAGCTCATTGTCTCCAGAAAACCAGCCCTCTAATCTCCCTCCAGACCTCACTACTCTGGTTTTGACCCTCTTTGATGTAGGAGGAGTTCATTCCATGACAGCAGAAAAAGGGGCAAAGAAGACTCACACAAGGAGAGCAAGAGTTGTTGCAAGAGATGGCTCAATTGATTGTTCTTGTGAAAGTGAATAGCTGCAACAGAATTTAAAGAAACACAGAACCAAACTACATTCAATGATGTGAGTGAGTTTCAGTTTTTCAGAGAGAAAAGACTTGACCAAGACTTGCACAGAAAACGTAAAAAAAAAAGCAGAAAATCACATGGTCATCACATGTGATCTTTGACTAGTCATAAAAGCTCTTAAATTTTCAAGATTTTTGGAATATATTCCTTTATGACATGTTGTAACTTCCTCCAGAACATAAACAGGCTTTCAACACAGCTTTATTGACCCAAATCCTTTCGTAATTGATATCTGTAATAGACAGAAATTAAAAAGAAATTAAATCCATTTTTTCACAGTGTTGTCAGATACAAAATAATTGGTTGTTTCGAGAAAACAATCGGTTGTTTTTCTGCAGCAGTAAAACAGATTTTGAATTTTTAATCATGAGCAGAAAGGATTCAAAACAGATGTATTTGTACATTTTAAAAGAGATATTTAAGCATGAATATGAATTTAAAAGGGAATTAAAGATAGAGATAAGGAAGGTCTTATCCTTTATGATGTTCCTTCAATGAGACATATGCCTTTTGATCAAGAAGCCTCTTTTGACTATTGAGAACCTTGGACTGATACATAACATTGATTCAGCTTCAATGTTGATCTTTTCCTTCCAAGAACCTGATCAGATGACACAGTGCCTCATGTTTCTCTAGATTCCCTGCATAAACATGAATTCAAGCAACAAGGTTTGGTCCCCTTACAAATGTGGGTCCATTTGGTTTACTTTTATTATTTGAAACCTCACAACCTTTAGGAATCCATTTCATAAAGCCTCTGGGAACAAAAAATTTCTTTATTTTGCAGAATCTAACAAAATGGCCTTTCTTCATGCAATAAAAGCATGTAACAACCGGTTGTTTCGACTTAACAATCAATTGTTTTACTGGTTGTTTTGGAAAATTCTTTGAAAACTTATCTTGCTTGTTTTGTGGATTAAAACCTAATCCAGCTCTTCCAAAAACACAGTTTTGAGATGCCAAGACATTCTCAAAGTTGGATTTTCCTTTTGAAAGCTTATTCACAGTACTTACAAGATAATGCACTTTCCTTTCAAGATTTTCACAATTTTCACAAATGAGAGTGTCACACCTACAAGAAGAGTTTTTGCAATGTGTTTCAAGATTTTCAAAATCCCTTTTTGATTTTTCCAGATCTTCTTCAAGTGCCTTAACTCTCTTTTCAAGCCAACTGCTAAGCTCTTTCAATCGGTTGTTTGAAAGAACCAATCGATTAGCTTCATCATGGGTTTCTTGAAAAGCTTCAAGTAATTCACTATAATTTTCAACATTTAGTGAAGCACATGAACTTCACTTGATCTACAAGACTCATCATCTCCTTCAACAATCAAGCATATGTTTGCCTTTTCTTCTTCACTTGATGAGGAGACTTCATTCTCATCCCAAGCTATGTAGGCCCTTTTTGACTTTCCTTTCTTTTCTTTGTAGCTTGACTTCTTCTCCTTGATTTCTTTATTTGAGCAATCTGCCTTTATGTGCCCTTGCTCACCACAACCAAAACAAGTATAGTTATTGGAATTAAAATCATTGGATTTTTTGTTTTCATACCTTTCTTTGTTGGTGTCTTTGTTGCGGTTCCTTTTCAAAAATTTGCTAAGCTTTCTAGATAGCAAACTAAGGTTCTCTTCATCACTTTCATCACTGGATTCTTGCCTGCTTTTGTGCTTGACAGCTTTTAAGGCAATGCTTCTCACATGCTTATCTTCACTTTCTTGAACATTGAGTCTATTCATTTCTAACTCATCTTCCCTAAGCTTGCCAAACAAAGAAGCCATACTCAATGATGTTAGATCTTTTGATTCAGATATAGCAGTTACCTTAGGTTGCCAAGACCTATCAAGACATTTGAGGATCTTGATCTTTAACTCTTCTTTTTCAAAGGTTTTCTCAAGGCTCATGAGGTTATTGATGATGTGCGTGAACCTTTTCTGAACTTCAGCAATTGTCTCACCCTTGAGCATTCTGAACATTTCATACTATTGGATTAGAGTATGCTTTCTAGCTCTTTTCACCTCATTGGTACCTTCATGAGTTACCTCCAAGGTGTCCCACATTTCCTTTGTTGATTTGCATTGAGAGACCCTGAAAAATTCATCTGATTTCAAGGCAGAAGTTATTATGTTTTTAGCAATGCAATCAAATTTGGCCTTCTTGCTTTCAGAATCAGTCCATTGAGACCAAGGTTTTTTAATGGAAGATCCATCTTTTTCAAATTTTGGAACAAAGGGGCCATTTTCAATTGCATCCCAAATACCTTTGTCAAGTGATTCTACAAAGATTTTCATTCTGACTTTCCAAAATTGGTAATTCAAACCACAAAACAGAGGTGGTTTGTTGATTGAAGCATCTACCCCAACAGGTAGTCTATCAGCCATATAAAAACAGTTTTAGAATCACACTTGAATAAATTTATTTCAAGAACCATGCTCTGATACCAATTGTTAGAATGTATGTCTTTAAACTAGAGGGGGGAGGGGGGGTTGAATGGTTTAAAGAGGGTTTTCGCAAACTTTTAAGTCTAGAATGAATTTACTTCGAGAAAACTTGATTTAGAAATCAGTTTGCCAAAAACACAAAGCAAATTAACACAACACCAGAAAAACAATCGGTTGTTTATATCAGTTCACAAATATAAACTGAATTTAAAGAGTTCAAGGGATAGAGAGAATGCACACAGAGGTTTATACCGGTTCACTCTTAAACCAAGAGCTACATCCAGGAGTCCCAGAAACCACTGGGGAATCCACTAAGCAATCAACCCTAGATTACTTACAACAGCACCAAAGAAGTGACTTTGATCCCCTCAAGACACACACTTCCTTTGGCTCAGCACAAACACCACTAAGAATGCTGATCTTGACAACCTCAAGAACACACAACACTTCTCAGCTTCACACACCGAGTTTCTTCAAAGTACAGAAGGATTACACTTGTTACAGAAAAGATCTGAAATCAATACAAGATGAAAATCCTATATCACACTCTCTTGATCAAAGCAATCTCCAAGTCTTCAAAAGCAAAATCAGTGAAAAACTCAAATATGTTTTTCTTTGATTAAAACTAAGTTCTTGTTTGTTACATAATCTGAACAAACTATTTATTGTAATCAAAGACTGGTCAAAGCATTTAAAACTGGAGCGTAATCAGTTATAAAATCATTTAATGCTCAGTCAAAGCACAAAACAGTTTTCTGTTATGGTCCCAAAACAAACAATCAGTTGAATGCTCGAATCAATCGTTTGTTTTGGTTTAACAGCAAGTCAACCATAAAAAACAGTTTTCAACCTTTCTAAAAACACCTATGTATAAAACAATCGGTTGTTTCGACCAAACAACAGGTTGTTTTTCACTTAGTTTGAAAAACACTTTCAATTAAAAGGTTTGAGAATGCTTAAGCTTTGGATTCAATCAAGAGTGGATTTAACACAAATAATCTACCCTAGATCCTATTCTAAAACACATCAGCAACAGCAAACACACTTGATTCAACAAGAGTCCCCAACCTCAGGTACTTGTTCCTGGAGCTTTGTGAATGCCTCTTCCCCTTAACCCTCCAAATCTTCTCCTTCAGTGACACCTTCCACATTTTCTGGTTCCCCATACTCAGAGGATCCTGAAAAATAAAGGAAAGAAAAGTGAAAAAAAAAGATTAAGGAGAAGAAGAGGAAGAGAAAGCGAACGTTGCTACGTGATGATGGTGAAAATAGTGTTGAAGATAGATGAAGACTTTACTCAACTTGGATAAAGAAAGTGTTTGATGAAGAAAATCTTCTTAAAGGTTGATGTACATTGTGTCCATGGTTCTTGTTAGGTTAGAGGTTGTTTAAATAGCCTTTTGCACTATGATCTACCTTATATCTCATAACCATAGTGATGAGCTCAAGCACAAGGGTTTCTTACAAAGTATTTTCAAAATCTGTTTCAAGTGTTTTCAAAAACTGGTTTACTGCACAAAATCAATCTGTTGTTTGACAAAACAATTGATTCTTTTGTACTAGTGCAAAACTGTTAAGCTTTTTCATAAATTAAGTTTTGATTCCAAATTCAGTTTTGCTCATAGTTACCGTTATCAACTAATCTAAAAGTGGTCATGTTACCACCATGTGTATTTTCAAAAAACAATTTGTTCTTTCGAACTTCAATCTTTTTTTTTTGTAACAGTTCTTAACTGTTTTTTGAAAATATGTTTTGATCTTAAACCTATAAAAGAAGGGTTGATCTCAGGTCAAAGCACACCTTCCAATCACGATTTCAAGGTTTTATCAAAGTGTTGCAATTGTGAGGGTCCTATTTTAGAACTCTTGTATCTGTTATTCAGGTGTTTTCTTTCCTATAATTTCTATATGTAAAGGTGTTTGTAATTGCACTTCTTGATAGGGTTTTTAGAAGTTAGTGTGCTGCTGAAATAAAGTTTTTTAGCTTGTGATCTTGGTTCTTGGAAGGTTCAAGAACTAAGTGGTGTTTTTGTAAAGATTGCTTTGCATTAGTGGAATCCACCTTGGTATAAGGGGGAAATGGATGTAGCTCTTGTTGAGTGAACCAGTATAGAACTGTGTGTCCCTTTCTCTTTTCTTGGTTACTGTAATTAAGTCTGAAATCTTATAATCTCCAATAAAATTAATTGGTTGTTTTAAAATTGAATCTGTTGTTTTAATTGTAGTTGGGCTAAATCATATATTTTTCTTCAAGATTCTGATTAAATCTTTATCTTGCTTAAAAATTCACTAAATGTGTAATCTTTGACTAAGTAATACAAGTGTTAAAATTCAATTAAACAATCTTGTTCAGGATCCTTATTCTTTTAAAACTGCTTTCAAAATGTTTGATATTTGCTTTCTAGAATTAAGGTACACCAAATATCTCTGTTGCCAAATCTGTTGTATTTCTGGAACAAAAAATATAAAGACTTTGAATCAATCTGTTTTTTCTGTCAAAAGAATGCGTACGTTTTGAAAATAAAGACGAAAATAATGCTCTAGTTGAAGGAAATGAGCACCTAGGGACATTAGAGAGTATTGTTGTGGAGAAGAACACTTTAGGTTAAAAGGAAGGAGAAGCCAACTGAAAGGAGAAAGGAATAAAATTAAAATATTTTACTCTGGCTCATTAAATTACCGTTTATGCTTACCAGAGGTTTGATACATGTGTCTCTCACCAGAGGTTTAGAAAACCTCTACTACTTCTTTGCCTTACTAAAGGTTATAATAACCTCCACTAATAAACCCCTACTAAAATAATAAATTTTTGTAGTGTGTTATAGTAGTTGCCTAAGCCAACTAAGCTCATAAATGGTTGTTATGATTTTGCACGATTTCTAGCAACTATGTTTTGATTTTTTTTTTGTGTCTTTATAAGATTAGGTTTCCTCAAATAAGAGTACAATACCAAGAAGTGGATCTTTTATTCGGTGATGATCCTGCCCAATTCGCATCAGAGTAAGAATTGATTTTAGTATTACATCATATCCTCATACAATAATCCTTCTCAAACCTTTTTTTAATGTACGAAAGTGATATCAGGTCTAGTGATAATGAGATAATTGAGTCTTCCTACTAAGCAATAATATCTTTTTTCAATGACTCTCCCTGACTCGAAAGAAGTTTGATATTGGAATCCACAAGAGTATCAAAGGGTGATAATCAAGCATACTAGTTTTAGTAAGATGAAAAGGGAAAGTTGGAACATTGGAAACTCGCTAAAAAATCTCCTAAACTCGCCCAAGAAAGATCACTCTTTAAGAACTCGTCCAAGACTCTCGGTCAAGCGAGTTCACTCCAGTGAAGTTGAGATTTTTCTCGTCAAACTCGCTTAAGCAAGTAAACTCACTTAAGCGAAATGTCACTTAGCCCAAACCCAACTAGGTTAAATAGAAGGTGTGAGGCATAATCCTAGATATCATTGGGAGAATAGAAAGAGATAGAAAAACCTAGAGGAGGTAGCCGTCAAGGAGAAACATCTAGGATCTTTTTTTCTTGCCTTCCATGCTTGTAATGGACAACATGGGTGGCTAATTCTTCCCTTTGGGATTGAGAGTAATTTGTTCAAACTCTTATGTATTGAGGTGATATTTATCTATAATATTTAATTTTTGATTGATGATTGATATTATCATTTTATTCTCAAAGCTTAAATTATTCATGATTTTGTTTGACTGCAAAATACTTCTAAGCATCTGAACCTAAATGATAATGCTTAACATATTTGAATGCTAGGAATATATTTGAAATGTTAATTTTTTTTATAACATATGTTCATAATGATAAATAGTTTTTATAAATATGCGAGGAATCGAAGAAGCTCTCTTAATAATTTTGTATGCAAGGAATCGATATGAATAATTTTTATATGTGTATTAGTATCAATCAATATTGAATATTATATTCTTTTGAAGAATACAAACAAGTTAGATTATATTTAGGGAATAATATATTTGAGATTTTAAAAATGTTCATTGTGGTTTTGATTATCATCCTTATGGATAATTTATTACTTATGAAATGGTACACTTGCCATAAAAAAAAGAATCATTTAATTTTTTTATCTCCATAATCCAAAATGATGGCCCATAAACCACATGTCCTAGGATCGGAAAGTGGCTCTAATAACATATAAGTAAGATGTTTATGATGTTGTATGTCTAATGCAAACCACACAGTATTTTTGTTTTCAGCAAAGAATTAAATAAAATAATGGAACATTTTAGGGGTGTCCCAACCCTTATACAACCCCACTAAAAATGGGTTAGGAAAAAGGAAAAATCAAACAAAAAAGAAAGAAAAAGAAAACTTATCTTCTTACAGCTACTTATAAAATCCTGACAACAAACTAACAAAACATGTACATCCACACAACCTTAAACAAGACAGCTGCAAAAATCTAACCCCCAAGCCACTTATACATTCTAACATTACAAAACCTCACACCATCTGCACAAACCAATTTTGGCTTCCAAAATTCTAACTTCTAAGGTAGCTCCTTTAACAGAATATGTAACAACTTAAGATTGTGATTGTTCTATAATCTCCCTATGCCCCAGCTTCCATCAACATTCTTCACTCTTCCGCTTCCCATAGTCCTCTAACATCTGGAAATGTTAGTTGTTGTCCTCCCGTTTACCTGCACCAAAAAAACACCTTCCACACCTTCCCAGTAACATATGAAAATAAAAACAGTTTCATCCCAATTGGTATTAATCAAGTTACTTATAATTGCTGCAACAACCGACCCTGCTTGCAAAAATTGTCAAAGATAGGAAGCATTCACACTTCATTTACCACTTCATGATATCTGCTGATTTTTATCTGAGATCCTCCCTATTTTCCTGCAATAGAGAGAAAAAACACCTTCCCCACTTGATCAAAACTTAGATATACAAAACCAGATCCAACCCAAAGGTCTTAAGCAATTTGATTTTATAATTGTTGCAGTAGCCAACCAACATGCATGATATAAATAGCAGTATAAAACATTATCTAATAACCATATTGATGCATGTTATAGGAGATAAAATCCAATCAGAAAATGAAAAAGTGACTTTCCTTTCTTTGTGTTTCATCCAAACCCATGATTGTACTTGTGCCAAACTGAAAATTTCCTCCACATCTAACTTGGCTTGGTTGAAGATAATCCTATTTCTGTGCTTCCATATACACCGAACAACTGATACCCAAAGAACTTTCCATAACCTATTGCCCTCTTGATTAGAACATATGCCAGGAAATTGTTCAAAATGATGATTCAATACATTGTAGTTCACTGAACTTACTCCCATCCAACTAGAGCACATGTTCCATACTTTAATTGATTCTTCACATGAAACAAGGATATGTGAACATGTGTCTTCCTCTTTTCCACAAAACACACATAGTATATTCCCCAATATCACACCCCTTCTTTGCAAATTCTGTTTTGTCGCTAATCTATCTGATAATGCCCTCCACACAAAAAACATAACTGATGGCATGACCTTTAAATTCCAAAGTAGTTCGAACACCTTCACAACCCCCTGTATTATGCTTTACTAACTGTTGTAGGCTGATTTCACCATGAATGTATATGATGGAGAATCGATCCAAATTCGTATATCCTCTACCTCTTGTTGTAGTATCACTTGAGATATAGTTGCCATGAAGTCCTCTACCATGCTTTTCTCCCATTCAAACCAATCTCTTCTCCAACTGAATTTCCACTCCCACCCTTCCATATTCCAGCTTCCACAACTACCAATATACTTGTCTTTGAGCTCAGAGTTATTATATAACCTTTCATATCTTGTTTTGAGTTGCCCATTGGTTAACCACTCGTCCTCCCAAAATTTGATCTTCTCCCCAGAACCCACTTTCCAACCCAAATTTTGATTGAACCAATTGGCCCCTTGGTCAGAAAGACTAGCCTTGGCTAGATCACTTCACCATCTAGATGTATACCCCTTTCGATTTGGTGCATATGATATCATCGTTCCCCACTGACCATACTTTGATTCTAGAACATCCTTCCAAGTCCAGAATCTTGAGATCCCAATCTCCATAGCCATTTTTTCAGGAGTGCCTTATTGAACAACTCAATGCTTCTAATACCTAAACCTCCCTCCTCTTTTTCCTTACAAATATTTTCCCAACTTGTCCAAGAGATTTTTCTCCCTTCCGCTCCCCAACCCCACAAGAAAGTTCTTTGTAGTTTCGTTATCTCCTTACACATTCCAATCGGTGCTTTGAAAAAAGATAGGAAGAAGAGTGGTATGGCACTGATGACAAATTTTATAAGACATACTCTTCCTGCGAAAGACAGGTTCCTCCCCTTCCACACTGAAAGTTTCTTTCTAACCTTTAAAAGCACCGGCTCCCAAAACGAGCATCTAGATGGATTACCTCCTATAGGTAGGCCTAAATATGTAAATGGTATATTCATTAGACTGCTGTGAAGTATTTCTGAGTACACATTCATCTCATACCTACCTACCCCAATTGCGCCAATTTTGCTCTTATGGTAGTTGACTCTAAGACCAGAGCTTAATTCAAAACATCTCAAGATAGCCTTAATGCATATGATATTCTGTACCTTAGATTTGCAGACAAAAAGGGTGTCGTCAGCGAATTGGAGTAAATTCACATCCACCTTTTTTCCCTCAACTTTAATTCCCGAGCGCAGATTTTTCCTTGTCGCTTCTTTTACTAGACCCGCTAATCCTTGTGCGACGATCAAAAACATAAACGGTGCCATCGGATCCCCTTGTCCAAGACCTCTAGAAGGTTTGAATTCCTTAGTCGGGCTACCATTTACTAAAACCGAAATTGTAGCAGATTCTAGGCAAGCTCTAATCCACTGGATCCATTTTTCACAGAACCCTAGTCTTCTCATCATGTAAAATAAGAACTCCCAACTCACCGAGTCGTATGCCTTCTCAAAATCAAGTTTCACTACCACCCCGGTCTTCTTTCTTCTTCTCAACTCGTCTATAACCTCATTCACCTCTAGGACGTTGTCTAATAATCCTCTATTAGACAAAAAAGCTGATTGTGTCCCATCTACCATCTTCCCAATAACTTTTTTTAAACCTATTAGCTAACAATTTGGTTAGAATCTTGTACACACAACCGACTAATGAAATGGGTTGTACTCCTCTAGAGATTGGGGGTTCTCAGTCTTTGGGATCAGCGTTAAGAAAGAAGCATTACAACCCTTCGGTATCTTTCCTTCTCTGTAAAAGCAGTTCATTGCTCCCTCCACATCCTTTTCAAGAAGACCCCAATTGTTTTTAATAAAGCTGAAGGTTACACCATCTGGGCCCGGACTTTTATGGCTATCACAATTCCAAATGGCTTACTTTATTTCTTTTCCATCAAAAGGTTCAGTCAAGAATCTGTTGTCATAATCAGATAACTCCTTGAACTCCACATTATCCAACCTTACTCCAATGTCATCGACAACAGTCATTTTATTCTTGTAAAACTCTTTGACCATCTCCTTTACCGTATCAGGTTCTTCCACCCAGCTACCTGAATTCTGGAAGAGTACACCTTTTATCTCATTTCTCATTCTCCTCCACTTGATCGAAGCATGAAAAAACGTAGAATTGGAATCCCCTTGCTTAATCCATAGTGCTATTGACTTTTGTTGTAATAACGACTCATTCCTCGTATTTATAACCTGTAGTTGACTTAAGAGATCTCTTCTTTCCATAATCATGTTCTCATCCAAACCATCTTCATCATCTCTCATATCCAACTCTTGTATTTTCTTCACGATGTCTAGTTTAATCTTATCAGTATGCCCGAAGACGTCTTTGTTCCATCCTTTCAAGTCGCTCTTTAGCATTTTCAGTTTCTCCTTTAACACTAGGATTTCGTTTCCCTGGACCAAGTAATTCTCCCACTTACTTTTGACAAAAATTTCAAACTCCTTCTCTTCCTGCCAGATGTCTAGAAACCTGAAAGGTTTTGGCCCCCAATCCACCACGTTTGATTTAAGCACCAGTGCACAGTGGTCAGAAATTTGTCTATCCAAAACATATTGCTTGCTTCCTGGCCAATGTTGTAACCAGTCAAAAGTGGTTAAAAATCTGTCCAGCCTGCTCTTAGCTTTGCCATTGGGCCTGTACCAAGTAAATTTTCTTCCAATACAGGATAAATCCACCATCTCCATACTATCAATGAAGTTGTTAAAACCTTGCACTTCTCGGTTAATACCGCTAGGACAATTTATCCCCCTTCATTCCCTTTCATTTCTAACAGAATTGAAGTCTCCCAGAACACACCAAGAATTACAATGTTCCCTTTGTCTAATCTCTAATAAATCTGCCCACATTTGCCTTTTCACTTGCATAATACACGAAGAATACACATTTACAATAATAACAAGAATATTTTTCTCCTTAGCAAGACTAATAAACACAATGAACCATCTATCAATGATGTGGTTAGTACACTGTAAAAACTTTTTATGTCATATCGTTAGAATACCCCCTGCCCCATTTGATGGTTCGCTATAAAGATAATCAATATCATTGTCCCCCCATAGTTGGCAACACTTATTTAAACTAAAACTTTCCATTCTTACTTCTTGCAAACATACCATTTTGACACCTTCCTTTCTAATGTAGTCCTTAACATACCTCCACTTCACAGAGTTCCCGAACCCTCTCACATTTAGTGTTAAAATTCTCATTAGAACCCCAGATGTTCCCCTTCTTCCCTTCTAGATTTGAGACTCCTATCCCTTACTTCCAGTTCCTTTAAATTTAACATTACATTACCTTCTTCCCCACAAGACGCCCCTATCTTTTTACCCAATTCCCATAATCTAATCGTTTCTAGACTACCATTTTTTAACCAAAAATCAACGATTACAGTTATTAATAGCCAAATCAGAAACAAAATTGCTAATTTGTGATAAAGCTGACCTTACATATTTTCGGTCTTCCCAAGTGTTGGTTTTGCTTGTGTCACCCACCCAGAAAACTCTTCTTTCAGATGTACCTGGGGAACAAATGGATAAGGATTCGTTGATTACCTTTGTTAAATTGGGCGAACCATCTGCAAGCATTTGAGCCCCCCTTTCTGCCCGAATTCGACCCCAATTTGATGTTGCACTGCTTGTGTTTGTACTCATCAGCGTTAACAACTTGTTGCCTAGGTAATTGGATAACTTACCTTTCGCTTGTCTGAAGTAAAGAGTCATCCACCCTCGAAATTGACATCCTTGGTTCGTGCTTCCCTGCGGCTTCCACCTCCTTCGACGATGTGGATAGTGAATTGGAAATTCCAGCCCTTTTTGTTCTGAAAAAAAACGACGCGCATAACGTCGCCCTTTTCCTCTCCGCCGCGCCTCTGTGCGACCTGTCAAGAGTCGCGATTTTTTCTCCGTTTCTGGTTTTCGAAGATGGTTCCATGGTGGTCTGAATCTGACCTGCTTGTTCTATTTCGCCCAAAACGTGACTCCTTTCAAAGGTAAACGGGCTTGCAAGCACACCACTCCGTAGAAACTCCTCCCTGCCTGCTGATGGGCCTTCAATGAAATTAGGGTTTTGATCTCCACACCTCCCAACTCCCTTCGCAGTAGTCTTTTGACGCTCCACGCATTGGCCGAATTCAGCAAGCCCAAACCAATTTGCCACGTCAGCCCTGGTTGTAACCGTTGGAGGTTCTAACCCTAAAATTTTCTTTCCCTTAGCTGTAGGTTGATTAGGTGCAGAGATAGGTCCAGTAGGTCTTGCCAGAAGCGGCTCACAACACCTTGACGGAAAAATTGGTTCCGATCTGCGGTGGCTCTGTACCATGGGAGGCGGTTCTACCGACGAGTCTTCCTCTTCAACTTTGCTTTCCTCAAACTCCCTACATCCCGATCGGATTGATACTTGGGACCCAATTGATTCTGCCTCTGTATCGGCACTTACAGTTTCGTCGTCCCACTGACATTGGCAAAGCTTATAATCTGGGATATTGCATTCTTCCTCCATCGATACCAATACAGAACATCATTGATTCTCATATAGCTTGTTAACTTTGCCTCACAACCCACTAATACTCTAATTTTAAACCTTGCATATTTGAGCTCTTCCAGTGCCATTGTTGCTTCATCAACCTCAACCAGGGTTCCCAATAACGCTACTATGTGTTTGAAGCAATCGGAGTTCCATAACTTCAATGGTAGGCCCCTACACCTCACTCATACCAATTTGTCTACCGCTACAAATTGCTCTTCCGATGGTATGATTGTATCAAATAATTCTTCGAACCACTCTTTATTATCCTCTACTGTTTCTGTAGGTATTTATACTAATTTAGGGAGTTAAATACATTAAATTCTTTCCTAATAATTAGACGAATAATGATCCTAATTTCCTAGAAATTTTAATAGCTAATGATTAACAAAGCTGTAATAATTAATGACTAATTACATTAAAAGAATATATTAAAATAATATTAATTAATGTATTTTTTATAAATATTAAATTATATAAGAGAAAATATTATATAAAAAATGTTGTGGATGCATTATATCTTTAATTGTCAAACTGTTAGTTTTGTTGATAATGAACCAAGAGATTATAATGGCTATTAGATGTTGATGACTTTACAAGTTGGAATGTTAAATTAAGTTTTATACTAATTTATGAAATGTATACTTACTCATAATGTACTAAGTACACTTATTTGCCTTTTCGAAATTTCTATATTAAATTCAAATATCTTTGCACTCAAATGTCTTCGAAGGTGAAAACAACCATGATGAATGGAATGTAATGAGATGGAATGGAATGGAAGAATATATAATATCAAGGAGTGTGTGTATTTGGCAGAGGACTGACCTCTATTTATAAGCAAAATGCATAGCTCATAGCATTTGGTAGCATAAGACATCAAAGTTTGAAGCTTCTCACTGCTGAAACAAGGTTGTTAGGCTATTCGTGGCGGTTCTTTGTTTACCACCATTATCTCTCTCTGAATAAACAATCTTCTTCAGAGACAGTATGTCATCGTGTATCATTCTTTCTTATTTTTTCTATTATCACTTTTATCCTTTTGTGTTTGTCAAATTTTGTGACTAAAAACTTTCAAAATTGTACCGTCCCGGGGCATTAACCAAAAGTCAAAGTCAAAGTCAACGGATGATGGGACCGCTCGAGGGCCCCAAAGAAGGGAAGGAAGGTCAACAGGTTGACAGCTTGGGGCATCGCCCAAGAAAGGTGTCGCCTCGTAAAGGCGTCGCCCCAGAAAGGCGTCGCCTCGTAAAGGCGTCGCCCAAGAAAGGCACCGCCAGGCTAAGGCGTCACCAAGTTAAGAAATAATCAAAGTTAAAGACATCAGCAGTGTGTCCTCCCGATACCCATGGGCAGGAAAGATCATGGAGGGGGTAGTATCGCGAGGAAGCCACGGGCCCCGGAGGCCCAGAACAACAATGAAGAAGAAGAGAAAGGTGGCTTCAAAGCCATAAGTTCTAGTACCAGTAGGGGGTAACCTGACTCGTGAAGTACCCACACCACCGCTGGGAAACCCTGAGACAGATACGACCCATGAGGAGGCCACGACCAGGGGAGAACCACGTGGTGGTACGAGAGAAAGGTAGATACACTCTCAAAGTGAGTGACTAGAGCTTGGGCCGCATGATTCAACACCCAGGAAGTCACCCCACGCGTCAGAAGCACTTCGAGGAGAGAGGGCTCACGCGATGGAATAACCCTAAGTTGGGTTACGTCGCTGAGGGACCCTCTGCGCAAAATAACGATCAAGTCAGAAGAGCACGTGGCAATAAGCACGTGCTCATTAAATGTTTCAGTGAAAGTTTGCCAAGGTACGCGCTAATTCAGTTAAGATTCGAACATTCCAAGGAATATTTTTATACGCTTTCAATGCGCTTTAACGCGTTTTAAACATGAGAGATGTATAAAAAGAGACCTTGGGGCATTTGAAAGGGGATCCGAGTTTTGACCTAATTCTCGTAGCATTACACAAAGCACAAACCCTAGTTGTTCCGCTGCGCACCCACTGTGTGCACTAGACGATTAGGGCAACACAGTTTCAGTGATTCAGTATAGTTCTTGACCACCTTCAGAGGGTGTGTCACCTTTGATGTTTCTCGCTAGCTGACTTGATCGTCGGAGTGCAAACGGCCGCGAGGGCGCCCCTTTGTTCACTTCTTTTCAGGTATTCACGGACAGAGCAGAAGGAAGGTGCCCTAGCTCGTGAGGACAAGCCACGCGCAAAGACAACCCTGGTCAACCGGCGGAAACTAAAATCAAAGAACACGTCAGTTTCAACGATCAACGATTGCGACTGTTTGCTGTATTTGTGGAAATCGGTAATTTGGCAGGGAATTATTTTAATACTCTCTCATGTTTTCTCTCATGTTTTCTTACATTATAGAAATTTCATTTTCTTTAAATTTCATGCAATTTCTTTAATACATTACATTATTATCTATTTTTATATATATTTACATCTCCTTAAAATTTTAAAAACATTATATGTATACTTTTAATGAAAAGAACAGAGGTAGGTGCAAGTAAAGTTTTAAAAAAATAGGATATGCTATTGTAACTCACTCTTAATTTTGTATTATATAATAATTATTATTTTAGTTTATGGTTTACTTAAAATAATCTTTTTTTTAATTTATAATAATTTTTTTAAGCTATAAATTATATATTCAATTTTTTTTTCTCTAAAAATAATATTTTATTCTTTATACAATTGGAATAATAGTTTTCAGTCTTCATGTCCTACAATTAATAATATATTGACATGGTTTATGTAATTAATAAAATGGCACTCAAATTATCCCTTTGACGGAATGACTGTGATGCTTTTGTTAGACGTCTTCTAAATCTGTTTCTTTTATATAAGAAATGTCTTGTAGCTGTTCAAAGAGAAATTGGAGAATTTTTAATAACCAGTTTCCAGAAAGTACCATTACAGAAAAGTAGTATTAAATATATTTATACTAAATTGTTTTCATAATTTTATACCGTATATATTTTCAATAAATATTTTTATTTTAAATTAATATTATAAATCCCTATCTAATATTTTTAAAATTTATTCCTCATATTTATGAAATAGTTTTCACTAAAATTTTCTATCACGTTGTTTATTTAATTTTTATTACGCCTTTACAAGTGATCTAATGGTTTTTTCATTACATTCATATGATTTGATGGTTTAATAGCTTTTATTATTATTTTAAAAACGACCCCACAACTAATATTAATAATTTTTTGTAACTACTTGATACTTCTGTTGCAAACAATTTTTTTAACTAGTACTAACCGTTTTACATTCACAACTTGTGCAGCTTTGTTTAACAGTAACCACTATTTAAAGGTTTCAAAAAATTCAATCCCACCTACACCTTGTCATCCGCTTGGTCTATCAAATCTTGCCCAAACCTCCATCTAATTATAGTGGCTTCATACCAATGCAGAAAAAGTTACATGGATACTCTGGTCCTTGGCTCAACAAGATTTTAAAATCCTGCGCCCACCCATGCCTAGTCCCCAATTTCCAGCATTGAACTTCCAATACTTGATACAACCCCCATTTATCCATCCAAGCCTTACTCATATGCCAGTTTTAGTCACACTGCAGGTTCAAACTAGTTTGCTACCTGCATAACCACGAGTATAACATATATACTTGTTTGCTTATATCTACATCTCCGCCAAGTGGCTATCCAACATAACTTACATAAACATGTGGCATTAGTGTCAAAAGTTTGATGCGCATGACATCTCCCTTTCCATCTTCTTTCCAATTAACCACTGTCCTTCACATACTCTGCCCTTTGATCCCTCTTCCATACCAGAACCAGCAACAACAGGCTTAGAAGACCTTTGCAGTACACCAGTAGAGTATTCCAGGTAATGCCTTGTGCTTTGTGTAAAAAACCTCAAAAATATTTGTTTCAATGCCAGCTTCTTGCACCATGACAGCACCAAGGCACCACATCAGCTGGCCGACAAAATTCCCTTAGCCTAACCTCTTCCACCACCTGCTTTCCATTTTACTTCCTCCACCCTCCTTTACTTGCCTAGCAGATTCTACAATTCTCCTACAATACTAGTGTTGTGCATCATTTGTATTACCAAAAAATACATCACCAGAGGAACCCTTAAAACTTTCATCTGGCTGCAGCTTTACAAAACAACACCCTAACAGATCCACCCTAACAAACCATGCATCACCTTACTCTGTTCCACTTGGTGTTCTCTAACATGTTTTCATACCATCACAGCAATTTCCTGCTTAACTTCATATTAGTTCTTCCTAACCTCATCTGTATATTAGGTACCATGCTTCTGATTTTTATTCAGCATTCTGCAGCAGGAGCAATCCTTCAATCATAGGTGATATATTAGGCACACACTAATAAGTCCACAAAACAGCTACCTTGTATCCAGGACACCCACAAACCACCAGCCTTAACCTTTTACTTGTAGCTTCTAATACATATTAAAGGGTTCAACATCCAATCTGCAAAGGAGTAGCTAAAAGAGTGACCCCTATGCTTTAACCACAGCCAAGCCTTGAGCTGGACCATCTGGAAAATCTCCTCCACATCTACTACCCCTTGATTAAACACAATGGAATTCTTTTGCTCCCAAATACATGTCACTATAGTTGCCCATACACCTTTCCATAAGAGATTTTTTCTATTGCTGAGTTGGGGTAAGTAGAAACCTTCAAAGTGAGTCAAAATAGCTTTATGTTGTACAAACACAATGCCTATCCATCTAAAACATAATGACCACACCCTTTGAGCAACAACACATTCAATGAAGATATGTTGACATTGATGTGAATGCAATAGTAAGAATACATGATTCTTTGACATTCTTAGGAACAACTTGAGTTGGTCATGAATTGGCACTTTAATTAGAATTGGATCAATGTTCTAATTCAAGAACTCACCAAGACTTTGCACCGAACCAAAGCTCACATGGAAGTCCATGTATTGTCAAATTGAATCAAGCAACAAGAATGGAAGAAAACACAAAGGAATACAGCCAAAGAACATGAATTACCGAACAAAATTGAGAAATACAACAAAGTACCGAACAACAATGAAGAACAATTAAGCTAGAACATGAACTAGAAAGAAGGAACAAAGCTTGAGAATAGAAAACTTATGGAGATGGAAGGAGAGGTGAGTGATCACGCCACTTAGAGTGTGGATACTCCAAGATTAGTGAGTTGCCGCCACTTGAGGTTCACCATAGACACCCAAGATAAGACTTGATGAAGGCACCAAAGCTCTTCCAATTTCTCTCTCAAATTGAGTAGAGTTTTCTTACTACAATTTCCAAATCTCATTTGTACAAGGGCAACACCTTTATTTATAGCCTATAAGGTGCTGAAATGCTAAGCTAATCAAATGCAAATGTGCCCCTAATGACATACAATTTTTGGCGCCAACTAGTGCATGAAGGAAGTGTGACTTTCCTTCCTAGTTTGGCACCTCCTAACTCATATCTACACTCCCCCTAGCATCCCTTACTAAGTTCACACCGCCCTAAGCTTCTACTATTTCTAAACTAAAAACTAAAGATGCTTTTACAAAAGAGGTTTCTTATGTTTCCCTCTAAGCACCTTCCTAAAGACTATTCTATATATTTTCTACTAAAGAGAGATATTCAAAATGAAGCCTATCATTTGAGAGTTTGTAGACTTCTTTATCTTTAGGCTTGGTCTTCTCTTTGACTTCTTTTAATTTGTGAGAAGACTAGAAGGAAGAACTTCAAATGTGTAGGTGAAAATCCGCTTCCTTCATCAATAAAATCCTCTCCTATTGGATATCCATCACACTCCCCGAGTTGGAGAGAATTCGACCTCGAATTCTGAAACCCTGCACGTAAAAAAGTCAGAGTATGTGTACAAGTAAAAGTTGAAGACAAAGATAAACATGACTTAGCTTTAGGAAATGGTGGGATAGCAGAAAAGGAGGTTCGAAAAATTGACCAAGTTGGAAAAATGTGTTTGGGAATGATGATTTCTTTTGGAAAAAGACCTCTTATATGGGGAGACCCATTAGGAGGTAAAAAATCATTCCTAACACGTTTTAACCAATTTGGTGTTGCAATAGGAACCTTAGGTAATGAAAAAGATAAAGAAGAAGAAGACCTTGGAGGTTCCATGCGAGGCATAGCACGAGTCAACATGATGGATTTAGTGGAGAAAATGGTGTGACTCGGTAAAGTACTTCTTTGTCTTTCGCATTTTCTCTGTTAGTTTTCATTTTTATGTGGTCCTCATGAACTTCTTTGGGAGAGAGAGGTTTTAAGACAACCTTGCGCCTTTGGAAAGAAAAAGACATAGTATTGGATAGGCCATCATGTAAAACATGTCTATCATATTGCCAAGACCTTCCTAAAAGAAGATGAGTTGCTTCCATGGGCACAACATCACATAAAACCTCATCCTTATACTTTCCTATTGTAAAGTTAATGAGGACTTGTTTGTTAACCATTATTTCACCTTCGGTACTTAAGCATTGTAATTTATAAGGCTTGGTATGAGAGATAGTGGGTAAGGCTAACTTCTCCACTACTCTTGTACTAGCCACGTTAGTGCAACTTCCTCCATCAATAATCAAAGAACATAACTTGTTGTTGATAAGACATCGAGTATGAAAAATGTTTTCTCTTTGAGTAGCGTCCAAAGATTTTGGAATTGTTCCCAACATACTCCTTATCATCAACAAGTCACCTTCACAAGGACTTTCACTCTCATTTTCACTTGATGGTCTAGAAGGGGAAGAATGCCTAGGTGAATTGGAATCATGCTCACTAACTACAATGCCTTCATGCATGTACATACTTCGTTTAGAAGGTCAATTAGCAGCAATGTGACCATATCCCAAACATTTAAAACACTTTTGACTAGACGATTTAATTGGGGATTTAGGCCTAGAAGTAGATGGCTTTGATTCCTTGGGTTGGAAAGAAGAATCTTGGGAAGGAAATTTTGAAAAAGACTTTGTGTTCTTCCAAGATTTGGAGTAGTAACCATCATTTGGGGAGTTTTTAAAAGAGTTTTTCTTAGCAAGTTGGGCTTCCACCTTCATTGCTAGATGAATTAAAGACCCAAATGATGAATACTCTTGTAATTCCACAATATCTTGGATTTCCTTCCTTAGCCCACTAACAAACCTAGCAATTAAAGCTTCGTCTTCCTCACGTATTTCTAACTTACATAAAAGCGTTTCTAATTCTTTATAATAAGCGTCCACACTTAGCGTGCCTTGTTGAAACCGTTGGAGTTTCAACATAAGGTCTTTCCTAAAGTGGGGCGGTACAAATCTAGCGCGCATTTGAAACTTAAGAGAGTTCCAAGAGTGCACGGGAGGACCCTTGTCAAACATAATGTCCTTTACAAGTCCATGCCACCATTGCATGGCATAATCACAAAATTCTAAAGTAGCTAACTTATACTTATGCTCATCTTGGACCCCATGTAGATCAAAAATCTGCTCACACTTGACCAAGGGAAGTCTAGCTTTAGCCTCTCGGTAATAGCCATTGTCACGGTGGTCTCTCCCTCTAGGATCATAGCCATGAAAGGAATGAGTTGGCTCCCTTCTTCTTCGCACTTCTTCACGGCCAAAGGCATTGGATGAACCCTTAGACGAATGTCTATGTGAATGGTGCGCTGTATGGTGTGCATTAGACGGTCCAGCTTGTTGCATGTCCAGTTTTTGCAACCTTTCCTCCAATCTTCTAATATGGCATTGAGCTTCTAGTAATTCACCACGAAGAGAAGCTTTAGAAGGTGAATTCTGCTTGCAAGATTCCTCACTAGAATATGGAGCCATTTTATCAAAGAGAAACAACAAACACAAAACACCAAACAAATGTTAGGAAACAAAGTCAGCTAAAAGAAATGGAAACCAGAACCAAAGTGAAGTGGTCACTGAAAATTCACTCTCAAAGAAAGAATGCTCTCTGCACCAAGCTTATCTTAAGGCCTTAGTAATCCTCAAGTGAAAAATGCCAAAGCAAGAGCACAGAATCTTGAAAGTACTTCACCACAAAACCAAAGAAGAAAGAATGACAAACAAGAAAAGGTATAAGCAAGGAAAGGTAAGTGCAAAAGGAATACTATATGTAAGACAAACTCAAAGATTAATGAATGAAAGACAAGCAAGAAAATAAAGAATTCAATGAAGAAAGAAGGCACACCAAAAGAGTCCTAGAGAAAAGTACTAGAGTAGATTTAAGAAACAAAAAACAAGCTACTGGAAAATATTTTTTATGCAAACTGTGCTATGTTTACAGATTTAACTGGAATGATTGAAAGCGAACTGGAATGTGAAAAATTAACCACAGAAACTTCAATGTCTCAACTCAATAATGGCACTAGAATGAGTTAAAAACAGTAAGCCAATTGAGAAAATAAATTTTTCAAAATCGCTGCCCAATTACCGTATTTTTTCCGGCAAAATTGTACACTTTTCGTATTTTATTTATCATTTTTTGTGTACTTGGAATTTTTGAGTACTTCGTTTTGCTATGCTTTTGTAACACTTTGAAGAATGTAAATCCAAATTTTCACAAATTTCCCATGAGCCAATTAATTGCAGTAAATTGAAAACAGTAGCACGTTTGGAAGAAAACAGAGTATCCTATTTAGGAATAAAAAACAGTATGATGAACTAGCAAAGACATAATGGAATTTGTGTATAGGAACTTGTATAGGTCTAGAATACAAGCATGAACTCAAATCTAAAAATGAAAATGCACAAAGGATCAAGCAAACAACTTAGAAACAGAAAGTAAACCAAAGCAAGAAACAATCAAATCAATAAAAGTACTACAAGAAGTGATGACAATTATGGAATAACATGACTAAGACAAAACTTGAAATGATTACAAAATTAAAAGACATATCACAAGATATAACAACAAATGAAAGGAAGCTTAAGGTCAGCTCAAGGAAGGAGAATGCCATTCCAAAAGAGCAGCCAAACTCATATGAACAATGAGTGCCATAATCCTTTTCACAAACACTTGGTGTAACAAAAGAAAAACAGAAAGGAAACTCAAAATAACGCCTAAAACAGAATGGTAAACAACTTGAAATAAAGAGCTCTTGAAAATAAAGTGCAACACAACTCAAAAATTAAGCAACACAAAACCTAAACTCTAGATACCACATGATGTGAATGCAATAGCAAGAATACATGATTCTTTGACATTCTTAGGAACAACTTGAGTTGGTCATGAATTGGCACTTTAATTAGAATTGGATCAATGTTCTAATTCAAGAACTCACCAAGACTTTGCACCGAACCAAAGCTCACATGGAAGTCCATGTGTTGTCAAATTGAATCAAGCAACAAGAATGGAAGAAAACACAAAGGAATACAGCCAAAGAACATGAATTACCGAATAGAATTGAGAAATACAGCAAAGTATCGAACAACAATGAAGAACAATTAAGCTAGAACATGAACTAGAAAGAAGGAACAAAGCTTGAGAAGAGAAAACTTATGGAGATGGAAGGAGAGGTGAGTGATCACGCCACTTAGAGTGTGGATACTCCAAGATTAGTGAGTTGCCACCACTTGAGGTTCACCATAGACACCCAAGATAAGACTTGATGAAGGCACCAAAGCTCTTCCAATTTCTCTCTCAAATTGAGTAGAGTTTTCTTACTACAATTTCCAAATCTCATTTGTACAAGGGCAGCACCTTTATTTATAGCCTATAAGGTGCTGAAATGCTAAGCTAATCAAATGCAAATGTGCCCCTAATGACATACAATTTTCGGCGCCAACTAGTGCATGAAGGAAGTGTGACTTTCCGTCCTAGTTTGGCACCTCCTAACTCATATCTACACTCCCCCTAGCATCCCTTACTAAGTTCACACCCCCCTAAGCTTCTACTATTTCTAAACTAAAAACTAAAGATGCTTCTACAAAAGAGGTTTCTTATGTTTCCCTCTAAGCATCTTCTTAAAGACTATTCTATATATTTTCTACTAAAGAGAGATATTCAAAATGAAGCCTATTATTTGAGAGTTTGTAGACTTCTTTATCTTTAGGCTTGATCTTCTCTTTGACTTCTTTTAATTTGTGAGAAGACTAGAAGGAAGAACTTCAAATGTGTAGGTGAAAATCCGCTTCCTTCATCAATAAAATCCTCTCCTATTGGATATCCATCAGACATGATTCCTCCTTAGTCTGACATATAACACATAAGTTTGTGTTCATGATTACCCCTCTCCTACTCAAGCACTCCCTTGTAGGAATCCTACCTAGAAGGACCCTCCACGCTGTGGTTAACACATTGGGAAAGGTTTTGATTTTCCATAGGTATTTGAACACATCCTTTTGAGGACTTCTGTCAGGATTAGCTATACATTCATATGCAGAATTTAAAGAAAACAACCCCGAATCATCAAACCCCTATACCTGTATATCTTCATGTTCCCTTGACAGCCTGGCACGTGATATGTGCGTAGCCAATTCTGTTTCCAACATGATTTCCCACTCAAATCTAGCTCTCCTCCAGCTAAACTTCCAACTCCATACTGAGTCAAACCAAGCACCAACCTCTTCCACCTTTTGGTTTTGGTTCAAAGAGAGCGAAAAAAAAGTCTAGGAAATAAGGTTTTAAGGTTACTATTACCGACCCATGCATCCTCCCAAAATCTTACTTTGTCACCACGTCCTACTTTCCAGACTACTTGTTGTTGAAACCAACCTGCTCCTTCTCCCTTCGTACACACTTTATGTAAGTCTCTCCACCACCAGGTTTGGAATTTTATTGGTGATTGCGGACAGTCCAGATCCATCCCATACTTTGATACCAACAACTCCTTCCACCTCCCTTTCTTTTCAGAGCATAATTGAACTTCCTTATATCTCTGAACCCCAATCCACCCTCCTCTTTCGGTTTAAACAACACCTCCCAGCTTACCCAAGAAATCGGTTTCTTCTCCTTCCCCCTACCCATAGGAACCTCCGTTGTAAGCTGATTATGTTTTTGCAAACACAGTCTAACGCTTTAAAAAGTGATAGGGAGAAAAGTGGCACAGTTATTATAACTGATTTAATGAGACAAATTCTCCCTACCATAGATAGGAATCTCCCTTTCCATGCATTGAGTCTGGCTTTTAGTTTACTTAGCACAGGCTCCCAAAATTTTGTCTTCCTTAGGTTCCCTCCCACCTCTAGACCCAAATACATAAACGAAACTGCCATCTTAGCACAATTCAAGGTTTTTACATAGCATACCATAGCATTCCGGTTAACATTTACTCCTGCAATTTTGGATTTATGCAAATTAATCTTTAGACCTGAGGCTAGCTCGAACCCCCTAAGAATTGCCTTCATAGTAACCACATTACTATGGGACTCCTCACTTAAGAACAAGGTGTCATCTGCAAATTGCAAGATACATAGTTCAACCTCCTCTCTTCCAATCTTGATACCTGACAACAGGTTAGCCTTATTAGCTTGCCTTACTAACCCAACTAAACCCTCTGCCACCACTATGAAGAGGAAAGGAGACAGGGGATCACCATGCCTCAAGCCTCTTGTTGGTTTGAATTCCTCTGTAGGACTACCATTCACTAGCACAAAGACTGTAGCAGATTCCAGACATCCTCGCATCCATTTGACTCACTTACTTTGGAATCCCAACTTAAGGAGCATATCATCCAGGAATTCCCATATAACCGAATCATAGGCTTTTTCGAAATCCACCTTCAAGCACAACCCAGACCTCCCACTCCTCCTAAGGTCCTCTACCACTTCATTTGCCATGAGAACACTATCAAGCATCCCTTTGTCTTTTAAGAATGTTGGCTGGCTATCACCAATAACTGAGGGTAGCACTTTTTTAATTTTTCCCGCCAACACCTTTGAGATGACTTTATAAATAGCCCCCACTAGTGATATGGATTTATATTGCTCTAGCTTAGAAGGGTCCCTTACTTTTGGTACCAATGCTATAAATGATGCATTGCAGCCCTTCAGAATAGTGCATGTTTCATGGAACACAACCAAATCTTTAACAAACTCATCTTTTTTATATAGTCCCAACTTTTCTTTATGAAGTTGAAATTTAACCCATCCATTCTAGGGCTCTTTGATCCTTCACATTGCCACACCGCTTCCTTGATTTCCTCCTCTATAAACACTGCCATAAGAGACAGATTTTCCTCCTGGGTGAGCATTTTAGATTCAACCGCATCAAGTCGCACCCCCAAATCATTTGTTGCTTTAAATCTATTCTCAAACAACTTCTTTGCTTCTATGCGAACCGTACACGGTTCCTCACACCACTGGCCCCCAACCTCAACTCCCTCGAGTTCATTTCTAAGCCTTCTCCATCTTATGGATGAATGATAGAATTTGGTACATGAGTCCCCGTACTTAAGCCAGTTCATTCTAGCCTTTTGGCTTATTAGTGAATCAATTTTACTATCAATCTCCCGTAGCCGACTCATCAATTCCACTATTTCCACCCTTACACTTCCAAGTTGGACATCATTCATATCTTGGCAATCCATGCTTTCAATTTCTTGCAAGATGTCCCTATTTTTGGTGTGTAAATTTCCATACACATCTCTATTCCATACCTTTAGATCTCCCTTTAACATTTTCAGCTTGTCTTTGAGCTTTGTTATTTCATTCCCCCGTACAACACATGACTGCCACTTTTCCTTCACCATCCCATTAAAACCCCTTTCCATATGCCATGCATCAATGGTTCTAAACGGCCTAAGGCCCAAGTCCTTATCCACCAACTTCACCACTAGAGCACAATGGTCAGAAACTTTCCTCTGCTGAACATACTGCTTGCTCATTGGCCATATATGCAACCACTCTTCAGAGACAAGGACTCTGTCCAACCTGCTTTTTGCCAAACCATTTGCCTTAAACCATGTATATTTTTTCCTACCAAAGGCAGATCCAATAACAGATTTGTTTCAATGAAGCTGTTGAACCCGGAGGTCTCCCTAGAGCGATCATCTCTACTGCTAACACCCTTCCTCTCACTTCTAGTTCTTGCAGCGTTAAAGTCCCCGCAGAAGCACCAAATCGAATATTGTGATACCGCTTTAATATTAGTCAACTCCTCCCAAAGCCTCTCCTTATCTGTGAAAGCGCAAGCAGCATAGACATTTACTATAGCACATCTAAGAGAAAATATTAAGTGTTGCCCGAAAAAAGCAATGAATCCCTTTCCCATGACATGACTTTCATAGCCGCATACTGCTTTCTTCCACATGGTCAACAAACTACCTCCTCCATTTTCCCCTTCATTGTGTAACCACCCAACATCATTGTCCCCCCATAAAGCAAAACATCTGCCATCTGAAATGACAGTGGTCTTTGTTTCTTGTATGCAAACAAATTTTGCTCCCTCACTCGCAATGATTCGTCTCAAATATCTGGCTTTGGTACCTCCCCCCAAACCTCTTATATTCAAATTGATAATCAACACAAAAAACATGGTTTATTGCCCTCCTCAAGCTTACACTCCGCATCTCTCGCTTCCATACTCTGATATTCCTTAACCACCTCTGCTTCAACCCCTCAACAAGCTATACCCATATGTTTACCTACCTCCCATAACATAGTTGGTTCCTCCACACCTTCCGATTCACACAAACGAGCATTACAGTTAAAGATATCCCCATAAGAGATTGTTGCTACAGGGGTTTCGAATGTGCAAGATGGAGAATTCCTTGCCCGAGATGACCTCTCACTTACTCTCATCGATCGCCTGGGTGGGTGAAGATCACAAGTGCGGTGTGGAACTCTGTGGCTGGAATAAAATATGCTGGATTGAAAGTAGGAAAGGGAAATACCAGTGGAATTTCAGAATTCAATAAGCTGCAATATTATAAGAGTTGCATGAGGAATCCTACAGAGAGTATAAACAGGTTCCGTGTAGGGCATTTGAACCTCACTCCACGTCTGGTTGCCTACATCATAGCATGGCAACTTATTCCAAGAGGGACAAACCATGCTGTCTTACATGAAAAGGATCTAATTCTCCTATATTGCATCATGAACCAGATTAAGGTAAACTGGGTTTTCATTATCAATGAACACATGCTCAAATCAAAAAGGTTGGCTGATTACCGATTTCCCTATGCTATAATTGTTTCCAAATTGATTGATTACTTTGGTATTGATGTCACAAATGAGAGAAACGACCCTATCAAGGCTGTAAGTGAGATTGATACTTCAACTCTCACCAAAATGGGTTTTCACAAAATTGAGGACAAGTGGGTGGTTCTCAAAGGAAAGGACCCTCAAGCAGAACATGAGGCATCAAACCTCCACAATGAGGATGAAGATGAAGCTGTTCCTATGGATGATGACTCACCTGCTACCCAGTCTGTGCATGAGGAAGCTGCTGCAAATGCCATAGTTGCCTATCAAGCTCCAGAATACCGAGGAGAACCAATGTCTATGTTTGAGAGGCAAGTGTTGTATCGTCTTGATGTAATGTCTGCAGAACAAAGGGCATACTTTGAGACTAGTCATGCAAGGTTTCAACACCTTAATGATCAGATTGAAGGGGTTCAGGCACAACTTGCAGAGCTTTACTACAAGGATCAGTAGTCACCTGTTTTTAATGCTTTCTTTATCAGCTTTCAAATGTCTGTAATGGTGAACAATATGGTTTTATTTTCTAGACTATTATGGTTATGGTTTCTGTTTCATATTTGTTTTCCCTATGCTTATATGCTGTTTGATGAATCCAAAGGGGGAGAAAAATAGCTGCTGAAAAATAGCTCACCATGCTAGGTGAAGCTAGCTGAAACAGGGAGTTAATTCTGCACCTTAAAACCATTTTCTCATGCTATGCAATGTTGCTGTTTTTTTTTTCTGGTTTAAAATCTGGTGCAGTGCAGGTGCTTAAAGCAACAAAGCTATGAGGTTAGCTATGAGGATTTGTCTCCATCAAACAGGGGGAGATTGTTGAAGATGGTCGCTTCCATACTCTGATATTCCTTAACCACCTCTGCTTCAACCCCTCAACAAGCTATACCCATATGTTTACCTACCTCCCATAACATAGTCGGTTCCTCCACACCTTCCGATTCACACAAACGAGCATTACAGTTAAAGATATCCCCATAAGAGATTGTTGCTACAGGGGTTTCGAATGTGCAAGATGGAGAATTCCTTGCCCGAGATGACCTCTCACTTATTCTCATCGATCGCCTGGGGTGGGTGCTTGGCCCTCTCAATTCCCACAACCCTTTCTTCTTACTTCTACGAGGTGAAGACTTGTTCATGGTTCCCCTTACCACGACCTCGTCTTCGGTTTCCCTCAGCCTTTCTATGACTTTGCTTCCTTCTTCTAGCTCCTGCAGCACCAAGCCTTCAATATGGTTTCTAAGGAGCGCATCACAAGTAACCTTCTCACACTCGTGCAAAAAACCCCCTACACCCACTTCCCTATGGGCTGGCATTGGGTCTTGGCTTACCTCCCACTGGGCCGACTTCTTACCTTGTTGTCCTAACACAATTTTAGGTATGCAAAGAACATTGCTATGCTCTACATCCACCACTAGCTTAGCCAGGTCATCATGTTCAGAACAACTATTGCCTTCCACTTTACCGACAACGCAAGTAGGTGAGTTGACGAAGATCATCTCTTCTGAATCCTTCTGGACCTCCATTTCCCTATTCGAGAAACTCTCACCATCTTTAGGCTGACCTAGTATTCCCTTTGTCATAAACTCCTCAAACTTGGATATTTTTTTTCATTTGTGGAGCCTAGTCTCCTCCTTCGTTCTCCTCCCCCTTTGGTCGTCTAACCCCTCCATCGCTCTGCCCCACCTCTTCCTCACAGCTATTAACCGACAACTTTGTTTCTTCTACGTATGTGTCAAGCGATGATACACTGTCGGAAGAGCCAAACCCATGATAACTACACTTGCACAAATTTACTTTAGTACTTGGGTTTTCCTTTTCAATGAAAATGCTGAAGATTTTATTGTTAATCCCCATGTCTTTCATCAGCCTTGCATTACAATTTTTCAGAATCCTGACTTGGAGTCTAGCATACTCCAGATTCTCCCATAACAACGTTGATTTATCAATGGACACCAAAGTTGATATTGTTGAAGATGGTTGCTGCCCCTTCAAGATTGTGTTTGATGAAGACTTCTATGTACATTTCATGTGTATTTTGCTTTGCTTTAAGTGTGTCTTAGGTAGTGCTTAGAGGTTGTCTAAGAGTGGGCTTTTTGCTGAGTAACTCACCTCATAACCACTGGCCATGTGATAAGAACAAGCATAAGTTATCTTAAACTGTTTTTCACATGTTTTACAAAAAAACACGTTTACTGCATAAAAATAAATCTGTTCTTTTCCAAATAAACAGATTTATTTTTAAACTGATGCCTTGGCTAAGTCTTGTGAAAATTTGATTTTGTGCATCATGTATTTTGACTAAGTCTTCTATCACTCAAAACGACTGCGTTTCAAACAGTTAAGCTTTTCTGTTTTGGTTTTGAAAAATAAATCTGTTCATCTGTAAATGAATAGATTCTTTTTGTCTCTGGTGCCATGTCAAGCTTAAACGATTTTTAGTTTTATCTCAGCACCAGAATGGTTGACTGAGTCTCCTCACTTAACAAATTCTCTAACTGCTTTTGAAAATAAATCTGTTCATTTTATTTTCAATTTGTTCATTTTATAACAACTTTAACTATTTTTCAAAATTCTGTTATAAGTTGGTTTTCTATAAAATGAAAACTTGTTTCTGAGTTTAAACATCGTTCATACATTTGCAAAAACAAGTTTTGACAGCAGAGAATTAAGAGTTTACAAAGGATTAGCATTTGTTCTTCAAAGATTTCGAAAATCACAAAGTGCTTGTTCTTGGTGTGGTTCCAAAAGCTTGGTGTGAGGTGCTGCTACTGTTCTAGCAATCTTGCCTATTGGTTTAAGGCAGATCTTTGTATCCTCAATCAGGTGTAGTCGTTTCACTTCTCATTTCTTGTAATAGTTTGGTTGAACACTCTTCTTGATAGGTTTTCTTGAAGAGTGTGTGTGAGCTGAAATAGGTTTTTGAAAGAGTTGTTTGATTCTGATAAGAACATATAAAATTTGTTAAAACCCACTGGAACAGATTGACTGTGATAGGTTGCTCAAGAAATTGTCAAAGCTATTAATTGAACCTTAAATAATTGCTTAAAATTGAAGCTTGCTGTTCTATGATTCATTGTTCTTAATTTCTGGAAAACTGTTTGATATCAAGAAGAACACTCATAGTTTGTTAAAAGCCACTGGAACAGGTTGATCGTAAAGGTTACTCAATTAATTGGCATGTTATCAATTGAACCTTAATCACTTGCTTGAAATTGAAGTTTGTTGTTTGGTGTTTCACTGGTTTTCGTTCTAATATCAGTGTGTGTGCATCTGGAAAATCTATCTGCATAATCTTGTGATTAACCTTGCTGTATAAACTCTTTTCAAACAAAAACAGTGCCAAAATAAATCTGTTCATTTTCACATAAATCGATTTATTTTCTGTAAACTGTGTTAAACACTGTTTCTGCGAGAAAGTTTTAAAAGGTCAATTCACCCCCCCTCTTGTACTTTGGCACTATTAAACCCAACAGATATTTCTCCTACAACTTTGGCAAAACAATCCTCATTCCACAAGGAGAAAGGCAATCCATAGTATCTAACCCATACCATTTTATGGCCCGCTACATGATTCTCAGACCACGGTTCAACAATCAAAGACATTTTCGAACTACTCCTTGTTGAGTTTTATCAGGGCCTCCATGCTTTCCCCTTCTCTTGGTGTGAGCATGGCCAATCTATCACCTATATATCTCAACTTGACCATTTCCATTCCTCCTTTCACGAACTCCTCTTCCAATTGGTCGTAGTCCAGCTCTGCATTGAACTGGCCTATTGTTCTATTTTCCATCCAAGGTAGAGACTGTTGATGTGTCGTAATTACTATATCAACAAAAGACTTCTTCCCTACTTTTTCCATCCATACCTCCTTCTTTCTCACCCTCCCACTGACCCCCGGACCTTCCACACCCTGCTTCCTTGGCTCTTTAGGTAGCACCCTTGCTTGATGCTGTTGTGCTGGTTTCAGCCTTGTTCTGGGGTAGTTCAATGTTGTTATCAACACTTAGATTAAATCTCAAAGCAATTAGCATCTCAATTTTAACAAAGCAAAATGATTTTCAAACTAAGTTGAAACAACCGATTGTTTTGTCGAAACAACCGATTGTTTACACTTAGGTGTTTTGAGAAAGTTTGAAAAATGTTTTTGAATGGTGTATTTTGTTAAGTAACAAAACAACCGATTGATTCGATGAAACAATCGATTGTTTGTTTTAAAACCATAACAGAAAAACTGTTTTCTTTGACTGAGCTTTAAATGCTTTAACTGAATACGCTCCAGTCATTAAATGCTTTGACCAATCTATTTTAAATGCAATTAAGAGTTTGTTAAGATTTGATAACAAACTATATTCTTAGATATATTCTGAAAAACAGTTTTGATATATTAAGAATCTTGAAACAAAGTTTTAAGAAGAAGAGTTTTTCAAAGTATTCTGAGATTGCTAAAGAGTTGAGAGATTGATCAAGGTGCTGAATAGGGATTCTACTTGTATTGATTTCAGATTTCCATATGTAACAAGTGTAATTTTTTGTAAACTGCTAAACAATTCGTTTGTGTGTGTTGCTGAGATTGGCTGTGTGTTCTTGAGGTGTTCAAGATCAACAGTCTTAGTGTTGGCCAAGGAGAGTGTGTTTCTTGAGGTGTTCAAGGTCATTCTCTTGGTTGTGGTGTAAGTGATCAAGTGGTGATTGCTTAATGGATTTCCTTAGGGTTTCTGAGAAGACTGGATGTAGCTCTGGATTGGAGTGAACCAGTATAAACAACTGTGTACAATTTCTCTATCCCTATCTCTTTAATTCAGTTTGATATTTTGGAACTGGTATAAACAACCGATTGTTTTTCCAGCTTTGTGCTTTTTGCTGTTTGTTTTGGAAAAACTGAATTCTCAATCAAGGTTTTTCTGAAGTATTTCCATTCTAAGCTTAAAAGTTTTCAAAAATGCTTCTTAAACAATTCACCCCCCGATACATACTTTAAGGAGAACGGGTTCAAGCAATGTCCTTACGAGCATGGTCTTTACACAAAGGACAGTGGAGGTAACATGATATTTGTTGCTCTTTATGTTGATGATCTCATTTTTATGGGTAACAATAATGAGATGATAGAAGAGTTTAAGGGCACAATGAGACGAGAATTTGAGATGACAAATTTGGGATTGATGAAGTTTTTCCTTGGTTTGGAGGTTAGACAAAAAGAGACAAGTATTTTTGTATCACAAGAGACATATGCAAAAGAGATTTTGAAGAAATACAAGATGGAAAATTTCAACCCAGTATCAATACCAATGGAACCAGGTGCAAAACTCTCAAAGTTTGATGGAGGAGAACATGTCGATGCAAGTAGATACCGGAGTTTGGTAGGAAGCCTTCGTTATCTCAAATGCACGACGCCGTATCTTTCATTAAGTGTCGATATCATAAGTAGATTCATGTAGGAACGAGTTTACTCACATTGGAAGGTGTTGAAGCGAGTCCTATGGTACATCCTGTAAGAATTGATGGCTTAAACAAGAGGGGGGATGAATTGTTTATCAAAGATTTTTGCAAAGATTCAATAAGAATGAACCTTTATCAAACAATCACAGATAAGCAATCAAGGAAAGCAATCAAACAATGATGAAGAAACTGTTTACATAATTCTAACTGATTAAAAATACATTTTAACCGGTTGTTTATAGCAGCAACAAAAGTAGAATTAAAACAAACAGTTATAAGGAGTGAGAGATAGAGAGAGATTTACACAACCAATTTTATAGTGGTTCACTCAACCTTGAGCTACATCCAGTTCCCAGAACAACCATTGGGTTCCACTATTAATCATTCACAGATTACAACAACATAACCGCAAAGAGGTGACCTTGAAAACCACAAGACCCACTCACCCTCTTTGCAACCACACACCTCAAGTCTAAACACCCTCTGAGTTTACAGGATTTCACACACACACACTTACAAGTTTATGAAAGTACAATTACAATAATCATGAAAGGAATAGAAAACACATGAGATTACAGAAACCAGGAACTCCTATGATCAGATCTTGTACCAGCGCAAAGCTAAACAACAATCTTGCAAATTTTTGAAAAACTTCTTTCAAAACTAATCTCAATCTCACTTTGTTTGATTTCAAACTGTGTAAACTTGTGTCTTTGTTTTGAAAGAAAGACTATATTTATAGCGCACTAAACCAGCCGTTCTAGGAAACATTTATTTCTAAAACAGTTTGATTCACATCCAAAACAGATTAACAGGTTTTCAAAAAGCTGTTATGAAATGTTACAATCAACCGATTGAAAAATCATTTTAACCGGTTGAATTGGTTAGGCAGTTACATAACCAAGTCAAAAACAGTTTTAAGACCTTTAAACAAGCCAAGTGACAAACAACCGATTATTTCGATATTTCAACCGATTGTTTTTCTCTTTGCTTAGAAAAACACTTTTCTTTTTAAAACGGATTGGGAAAGCTTTGTACAAGGGTCAAGAACGGATCTTTACATAGATTCTAAACACTCTAATCTAAACCCAAACCAAAAGCAGCATAACATCAAGCTTCATCATGGATTTGAAACATCAAAGCTCCCATGCTCTACAATCTCCCCCTATTTGATGGAGACAAATCCTTGGGATGCTTTATGGAATGTTCTTGTTTAGAATCTGTACAACCTGCATTCATGAGCAAACTTAGAAATACAAGATAATTTATTCCAATCAAACAAGCCCCACAAACCAGTTCCCACTAGGTGATTTATAGAGAGCAACATCAACCAAATCAGTATGAGAAACCAATCAACATAGAAATGTGCAAACACAGATAAACAATCGGTTATTTCGCAAGAATAACCGGTTGAAATTTTGTATCAAAGTTTTATTAGTTTGAAAATTTCAAACTTAAAGCAGTTATAACAATGTTAAACAATGTTGAAAAACATTAAAAGTGAAAATAATAAGAACATCACATATCCCAACACACATCTCCCCCTATTTGTCTTCACAAATAGACAAAAGGAAGGATAAAAAAACAAAATTAAAAGAAAAAAGAAATTGTTCAGAAATTTAAACTAGCAATTTAGAAAGAAGGATTGTTCTCCCTTTCAAATTGTAGCTCCAAAAGCTGATTCTGAACCTCTTCTATCTGTTCATCCAGGTTTGAAAAATGTGAATCCATATGATTGAACCTTGACTCACACAAATCATGGAGATTCTTTTGATTTTCAGCAAATGTGTCCATGCGGTTGATCATTAACCTTTCAAAAGGAGACATTGTAGTCATCCTTTCTCCCATGTATCCATCACTAGGACCAACCACTTGAGAGTCTCAGCAACAGGTTCCTCTTGAGTTGCTGCAGCTTCAGGTTCATCACCATCATTGGTTCCACTTGAGCCAGCTTGGTCACCATCTTTGCTAACCCATCTCCCACCAATTTAAGTAAATCCCATTTTGCTTAGGGATCCACTGTTAATCTCACTTGAGGGCTTGATAATTTCATCCAACTCCTCTTCAATATCCACTTCAAAATAGTGTAGAAATTTAGAGATTAAAATTGCATAGGGATAGTGGAAGTCGCGTAACCTTATGAATTTTTGCATATGATCTTTGATGGTGTGGATCCAATTGATCTTCACTTTATTCATAATGCAATAGATTAGCAGCAGGTCTTCCTTAGAAAGAGTGGAGTGATAGCTCCCCCTTGGTGTGATGATCCATGACAAAATGAAGGCTATGAGCCTTTCATCAAGCTTTAACCCTCCAACAGAAAAATTTCTTACCCATAGATTGCTTCGGTTGATTCTAACCCCAGGGAACTTCAATCCAAACACAGCAATCCACACATCATTGGTGATGACCATGTCTACACCTTTCACATGAGAGACAAGTGAGTCACTATGAAATTGAAGGTTAGTATAAAATACCTTCACCAAGTCTGGATAAATGTTTCCAGTGAGCTCAAGAAATCTCTTCAATCTTTGCTCCTTGAGGAGGCTTCTCACAGTAGACATATTTTGTTGCTTCATCCAAGTGAAGGAGACAAGCTTGGGTGTGTTGACAATTTTCATACTTGTTTCATGTAGGTATTTGTTGATAAGTTCAGATTCTCCTGAGAACCATCCTTCCAACTTACCACCACTCCTTACAGCTCTGGTGTTCATCCTTTTAGCAGATGGAGGAGTTGCAGCCATAGCTCAAATCAGAGAAGAACTTAGCACACTACAGAGAAAACTTATAGATGAGGAAAAAGAAGATCAACAGATTGTTTGTGTGAAAACAACAAAGCCTCTTCCAAGAATTCTTCCTTTGTTGTTATCTCCATATCTTACATGGCCTTCTTGTTTGAAGATGATGCTCACAAACTTTGATCTATCTCCTGTCATGTGTTTTGAGCAGCCACTGTCCAGATACCACTGTTGCATGCTTTCCATCAATTTTCCCTACAAAGTAAAGTTTCAAGTACAAAGATTTGGTCCCCTTTTAAATGTGGGTCCTTTTGATCTACATTCATCACTGGGAACCCCAAAATCTTTAGGAATCCATCTCATAATGCCTATAGAAACAAAATATTTCCTAATTTACAGAATCTAACAGAATGGCCTCTTTTCATGCAGTAGAAGCATGTAACAACCGGTTGTTTCGATAAAACAATTGGTTGTTTTTCTGGCAGTTTTGAAAATGACTTTGAAAACTTGTCTTGCTTGTTCTGTGGATTAAAACCTAATCCAGGTTTTCCAAAAACACAATTTTGAGATGCCAAGACATTCTCAAGGTTGGATTTACCCTTTGAAAGCTTATCCACAATTCTTACAAGATAATGAACTTTCTTTTCTAGATTTTCACAATTTTCGCAAATAAGAGAGTCACACTTGCAAGAAGAGTTTTTGTAAAGAATTTCAAGGTTTTCAAAATCTGTTTTTGAATTTTCCAATTCTTCTTCCAGTGATTTGACTATGTTTTCAAGCCAGTTGTTCATTCCCTTCAACCGGTTGTTTAAGAGAGCCAATCTGTTAGCTTCTTCAGGAGTTTCTTGAAAAACTTGAAGTAATTGACTGTAATTTTCAGCATCTGAAGAAGTAGAAGAACTTACATTGCTTGCATCATCTTCCTTTTTGTCCATGAAGCATAGATTGAGACCTTTTTTATTTTTCCTCCTTTTTCTTCTTGCTTGACTTCTTGTCTTTGATTCTTTATTTTAGTGGTACTCTCATGAGTTGCTTTGAGTGTATCCCACATCTCCTTAGCAGATTCACATTCTGAGATCCTGAAAAATTCTTTAGAATCCAAAGCAGAAGTTATTATATTCTTGACAATGCAATCAAACTTGGCTTTCTCACTTTCTTCATTAGTCCATTGGGACCAAGGTTTTTTAATAAAAGATCCGCTCTTATTAATCTTAGGAATGAAATGGCCATTTTCAATTGCATCCCAAATTCCTTGATCAATGGATTCAACAAAGATTTTCATTCTAGCTTCCCAATACTTATAATTCAAACCACAGAACAAAGGTGGTTTGTTAATTGAAGCACCCTCCTCAAAAGGTAGTTTTCCAGCCATAGAAAAAAGGTTTTAGGATCACACATGAATATTTTTCAAGTACCAAGCTCTTGATATCAATTGTTAGAATATATGGCCTTAAACGAGAGGGGGGGGGGATTGTTTAACAGGGGCTTTTGAAAACTTTTTCAGCTTGAACAAAATCCTTTGTTTAAATCCATATCAGAATTTCAGTTAGCCAAGAATTTAAGCACAAAACAACAAAGCACCAGAAAAACAATCGGTTGTTTCTGCGAAACAATCGATTGTTTATACCAGTAAAACAATAACATTTGAATTTAAATGAGTTTAAGGGAAGAAAGAGATACACAAACAGTTTATACTGGTTCACTCTTAAAACAAGAGTTACATCTAGTCTCTAGAAGCCACTGGGGAATCCACTAAGCAATCAAAACAAATTACACACAAACCACCAAAGTAGTGACTTTGAACCCTTCAAGAACACACTCACTTTGGCACAACACACACCAAGAATGTTAATCTTGACCACCTCAAGAGCATACAACACTCCTTGGCAACAACACCAGAAATTACAGAATATTCAGAACGAATTACACTTGTTTACAGAACAATCTGAAATCAATACAGATGTATTCTTATTCCACTCTTTCTTGAGAAAACCCAAAGCTTGATGGGAATGTTCAAAAACCTCAAAGCAATCTTTCACAACTGAAAAACTCAAATTTGTTTCTCTTGTTTGTTATAAAACATACAAAAACCATTTATTCCTTTCAAAGATTGGTCAAAGCATTTAATAGAGGGGCGTATTCAGTTCGAAATCATTTAAAGCACATTCAACTAACAAAACTGAATTCTGTTAGGATTTTCAAAGAAACAATCGATTGAAACCACGAAAAAATCAATTGTTTTGGTTTGACAGCAAGTCAACCAACCAAAACAGTTTTCAACCTTTTCAAAAACACCTAAGAGTAAAACAATCGGTTGTTTCGACAAAACAATAGGTTGTTTTTCACTTAGTTTGAAAAACACTTTAAACTCAAAAAGGTTTTAAAATACATTAGTTTTAGATTCAACAAAGAGTGGATTACACATTAAAACTACCCAGATCCTATCCTAAACACAACAACAACTCCAGCCTTGCATCAAACATGTGGATTTGGATTCTTCAAAGTCTTTGATCACTCTTGATCAACAAATTCTTTACGTATCTTAGTCTTTATTTCAGTTTTGCTCTCTTTGGAGGAGGATGACTGTCGTTGTGAAACTGCACAAATATAGTTTAATTCCAACCCCTTGTCCAGCTGCACGAACACGACCACAATGCTCAGGTCGTCCAATTGCTTCAACCAGGATATTGTGACGACCTTCAGCAACAAAATTACCTTGAGATTCCAAGGAATCCTGCAAGAGAAAAAAATCATATCATTTTTTAATATAATTAATGCTTTAAAATAAATGAAAATAACTAAAAATAACTTACAATTTTTCGATGATAACCCCAGATTGCTCAGAACTTGGTGCACCCAACTTTTTAATTTGGGGCCTCTTCCATTTTACATGGTGATCCTGCCTGTTGACCAGAACACTGGAACCTGCCTCGTCAAAGGATCGATGTGTGCACCCTTCAAGCCTCCGTCCTTCTTCGAGATCCACCTCAAGAACCTGCAAAAGAACAGAGCGGCGCCGCTGCGGCCGATCGCACTGCAACGCCCAAGTCAGTGACAGAACCACCAAATACTAAGAGCAAGAACACTCAAGAAATCTCAAGGAACCGTGCAATGTTCTCTCTCACAGTAAGCTCTAGAACTCGCAAGCGTAAAGAGTATATTCTGAACGTGCGTACCTCAGAAAGTTCGTTGAGAACTCTTATATACCTGGTCACTTTCTCTCTCCTGGCAGTTACAGACCTGGACACGTGGCTCGCATCCAGTCGTACACGTGTCACCATCTGGAGCCTTCTTGACTTGGGCGCTGCTTCTGACTCTCTTTTTGGTTAAGTTACTTATGCATGGTACTGCCCAGTGCATAGCTAACTTGGGAGTGCGATCTCTACTGGAATTGGCGAGTTAGGGTGCTCTCGTACACCTTCCCTGTGGTCTCGCCGGCCGCCTTCATAATCTGCACCACCTTCATCTTCGGCGATATGTTTGTTCTGGCGATCTCCAATCATTTGGTCGCCTGAGCTTACCATCTGGCGAGTTCATCTTCAACTGGGCGATCGCCTGGTATGCTGGAGATCGGAGCACGCCATCTTAATAACTGGCGATTACACGAACCCCCTGACTTCCTTCCCTTCTGCAAATCTGGCGCCTTGTCAACACGCCTACACTGTGGCTTGGTGCCACGTCATCACTTCCGACTACCAGGGTGGTACACAAGCCCCCCAGTCTTAAGCGAAGACTTGTCCAGCGAAAAGACTGAAAGAGTCACGCCAACACCGATCTACGTGGCACTGACGCAGAATTCCAAGCGGTTGTACTTTCTGCTTCTCTGACGCTCCACCAAACCCCTCACCCATCACTCGACACGTGGCTTCATCAACGGTTACCTTCAGTTACCGTTTGCGCTTCCCAAACCCATTTCGAAACCCTTAAACCCATTTTCGCTCCACTGTTCCATCACTTTTCTTCGTATTCTCAAACGCTCTAACTTTCTTCTGCAAAAAGCTCTCAGCGTTCTTCAACATTCTGAATCACCAGCATCCTTCATCGTCTTCCTGATCATCAAAAGGTACCTCTTTTCCCTCTTCTGCTGGTTTTTCCTACATTTTAACCGATTCGCATCATCCTGTAACTGTCTGGTGCATACGTTGTGGGTTGCCTTTGCTATTTCCTCTTCTTCGTAACTTAGGGCTTTGTCTTTGTTGCAACGAACCTTCGTTCGTTCGTTTTTTCACCCTTCGTTCATGATTAGAGTCAGCCCCTGCGAGTCCTGATTGCCTTTTCCTTTCTTCTTCCTTTGCAGCTTCGACCATGACTCGCTCAAAGATCACCCCGAATCCTCCTCCTTCATCGCGAAACCCCTCCTCTCAAGCACTCAACCCACCGCGAGCACGCGGTGCTTCGTCTTCCCAGGCTGAGAGGCCTGCACCTTCCCGCCCCAACCTGGCCCAGGCTGCTCCGCCCGCCACCGGAGGAGCCTCCGTTCCCCCACCAGATTTCAAAACCCTGTATCCCTGGGCCAACTCGACCCTCTTGAGGGAAACATCTTCTGTGAACACTGCTGGGGAAGTTTTGCGGTTGACTAAGGGGGATGAGCCTCACCAAACATTCCACAAGGAGCACAACAAGAAGATGACAGTGTTGCCTTGCCCCCCCGTGCTGCCAGTTTGCGCCGACGACAGGGCGAGCAATGACGGGCCCTTCTGCTTCGTTTACACCACTTTATTCAAGAAGGTGAAGCTCAAGTTTCCATTTACTCGTTTTGAGAGGGAGCTCCTAACCGAGCTCAACATCGCCGCTGCCCAGCTCCATCCCAACAGCTGGGCGTTCGTACGAGCGTTCCAAGTTATGTGCGACCATCTAGGGTTGCCGGCATTCGTAGATGTATTTTTATTTCTCTTTGAAGCCAAGCACCCAGGAAACCGCCTGTGGGTAAGCTTGAATGGGATTGCTGGGAGGTCTATCCTCTCTATCTTCCAGCAATTCTATAAAGACTGGAAGGGGAAGTTCGTCCAAGTGCGCCCCAACGACAAGGACGCTTCCCTACTCGACGGTTTCCCCTTGTACTGGGTGAACAAGGGGAACAAGGAGTCCAAGAGCTGCTTCAGGAGACCCAGAAGTCCTGATAGCATGGGTGCATTGGACAGAGATCTCTGCCTCTTTTGGAAGAGTGTGGCGGATGCCAACATCACCTTCCTCACCACCACGCTCATCAGCTTCGAGTTCTTCGAGGACCAACTCGAGATTCGTATAGGTTAGAACGCCTAAGTTCTTGTTTTAATACTGCTTCTGTTAACTGTTTCTGGGCGTCTTGTGCGTTACGCGCAAGACTTTGGTTTTATTTTTCTGCACTGCTCACCTGCTTTGCTGCATATTGCCTTATGCCTTGATTTTCTCTCTTAGCTAACCCATGCATTTTGGCTCTATGCAGATAACATGCTGGGCAAGGGCAAGCTCGCTGAATTAAGGGCGCTCGCCCGAACCCACGGGTTGGCAACGGGTTCTCAAACAGTGCCAAAGTCGGTGGTGGAGATCGTCGCCGCACAGGGCCGATCGCCACCTAAGGGCCCAGCTCCCTCCGATGTCCAACCCGCTGCCCACCGCAAAAAACTGGTCCTCAAAAGACCCAAGAGGAAAACTCCCCAAGTAGTCCACGAGGAGGAGGAAGAAGACGACGAGGTCACCGAGGATGGCCTTGTTACGAAGAGGAAGAGGGTGGCACCTTCTTCACCACCTGCCCCACCCCCTCTTCCAACATCAACACCTCCATCCACGCCTGCTCCACCTCCAACTCTGCCATCTCCACCAGCTCCTGCCTCACCAGTCCAAGCAATCCCACTGGCAACTGCGCCACCTGCGGATGAGGCTCCCGAGCCAAATTTCATGGAGGACCCCCCGAGCGCCTCCACGCCATATGTATCAGCTGGAGGGGGTCCTCCTTCAAATGCCTCAGCCGCAGATGTTGCTCCAATCGGGGATGAGGTTGCCCATACCTCTCCAATTCTGATCACCGAATCCCCGACGTCGCCACCGCGCCAAGAAGCTCTTGCTGAAGAACCAACTAAAGAAGGTGGCGACGAAAACCAACAACAGGCCCCCCCGGCGCCTCTACAAGCAGTAAACCTTCCTCTTGAGGTTACGAGGATGTGGGAGCCTTTATCTGCCAAGCTGAAGACGATAGCAGAAGACATCCCCGCCATCATAACCAGAGCTGTGGAGAGCTCCACCAGGAAACTCCAGGATGACCTCTTCAACCTTAGAACTGAGAACAGCACCATGAGGGTTGAGGTGGAGAAGTTGTCCTTCAACCTGACACTCGCGGAGATTGAACACTCCCGAGTGGAAGACGCGATGAGCACCGAGCTCAGGGTGGCGCGCAAGGAGGCCACTTAACTCCGCGATAAGGTGCAGCAACTGGCTCAAGAAAAGATCGAACTAGAGAGCAAGATTGTGCCTTATCGCGTTAGGGTGGCTGACCTGGAGGCTCTCATAAAAACTGACGCCGCCAAGGTGAAAAAACTGGAGCAAAGGTCAGCCGACCGGGAGATCTTCCTTGGCAAGGTGGACAAGGCGAGGGATGACGCCATGGCTGAGCTCGACGAAGCCAACAAGAAAAAAGGGGAGCTCGCTGCCGAATTGGGCCAAGTGCAAGCAGAATCCAAGAAGGTTGCTGAAGACCTTCTCCAGGCTCAAGAAACCAACGAACAACTCAAGAAACAAGTAGAAGAGCTGTAGCAGCAGAACAAGGGGCTGAAAGAACAAACTGAAGAACTCAAGAAACAGATTGAAGAGCTTAATCTGAGTTCTGCCCAAATTCTGGCTGCTGGATTCGAAGCTGCGCGGGAACAATTCGCCTGCTTGTTCCCCGATCTGGATCTCAGCATGGTGTCTCTTGACAACGAGGTAGTGGATGGGAAAGTGGTTCCTGCTGAAGACTGATCAGTTTACTCCATCCACTGCCTTTATACTTTCCTTTTGTGTATAACTTGTAATAAACTTTATATCTTCCCGTACATATGTTCTGAACTGATATTTACTTTTAATGACAAGTCTGTGTATTTCCTCTTATGATTTCTTCAACTGCTTTAACTTTCCTTGCGTGATTTACTTCAAAGAAAAGACTTAGCGAATTCGTAGGCACGATCTTATACTTAACTGTTTCGAACCACTTCAACTTCAAATAATCGCTTTAAACTTGTAATCTCAAGGCAATTAACCTTAGCGCAAAATTACTCTTCAAGCAACGAACTTTAACTCAACTACCGGCTTAAAACATTGCTTCACCCGATCTGCTTCATCAAAACGGGTCTTTAGCTTTCTCGCCGCTGTTTGAACTTTTCCTGGTCGCCAAAGACTCTTGGCGATATCAGCTTCTTTCTGGCTTCATGCCTTGGCCATTGTTCTTTGATCTGGGGGTAGAGGCGCCTTTCGGATCCTCCTCTACCTTCCTGAACTTCAGGACCAAAGACCGGGTGGCTAGGCGCTCTCTTCGAACCTACCTTAGCCACCTTCCAAACTTCGTCCACCCTTAACACCATACCTGAACTCGTTCGAGACGAGAAGGATTTTATCTTGCCTGAACTCGCTCATAGGCGAGAAGGTCTTTAACTCGCCTGAACTCGCTCATAGGCGAGAAGGTCTTTTAACTCGCCTGAACTCGCTCATAGGCGAGAAGGTCTTTTACTTGCCTCTACATTGCCCCAGGGGTTACATCTTCTCGCCCCCAGAAACACTGAGGACTTTTCGCTGGTGCCTCTACATTGCCCCAAGGGTTACATCTTCTCGCCCCTAGAAACACTGAGGACTTTTCGCTCTTCCTCGCCTGCGCTCGCTCGACGGCGAGGAGGTCTTTATCTTGCCTCAGAACGCGCGAGGGCGTTGAGGTCTTTTAACTGGTGCCTCCGATCGCCAAAAGACGATGAGGACTTAAAACTTTTAACTGATGCCTCCGATCGCCGAAAAACGATGAGGACTTAAAACTTTTAACTGATGCCTTCGATCGCCGAAAAACGATGACGACTTAAAACTTTTAACTGATGCCTCCGATCGCCGAAAAACGATGAGGACTTAAAACTTTAACTGATGCCTCCGATCGCCGAAAAACGATGAGGACTTAAAACTTTTTTTTTTTTTTAGAAAGCATGCAATATATCCTTAAGTTGCCTTAAGTCACATATAAGTGACAAGGTCTTTCTTCAAAACTTTCTGAAAACAACAGGCACGCAATCTAAAACAACTTGTACTTTGAAAACTCTTCTTTTATTGGGTGGCCTCATCAAAAACCCTCCTTAGGGAAAAAGGAGTGCCCCCTGCAAACTGTTTTAACAGAGACATTGAAAAGTAACTTCGTGTTTATCTTTACTTACAAAGTTCTCAACTGTAATACAACTTCAGGTGCGTGGCGTTCCAAGTGCGAGGAATCGCCCCTCCCTCCAATGTCTCTAAGCGGTAGGCGCCATTCCCGAGCGCCTCGGTTATTCTGAACGGTCCAGTCCATTTGGGCGACAGTTTATTCTCCATCTCGTACTGTGGGCTTTCCTCATCACCAGGTCGCCTTCTCTAAACTGTCTCGGCATCACCCTCGAGTTATACCTTCGTTCAATCCTTCTCTTCACCGCTTCAGCCTTCAATCTCGCCTCTTCCCTGACCTCATCCAGTAGATCCAGGTTTAGCCTTCTCTCTTCATTCGAGTCTTCCTCTACGAAGTTCTGGAATCTCGGCGAGCTCTCCTGGATTTCTACTGGAATCATGGCATCACACCCATAGACCAAGCTGAACGGGGTCTCATGGGTTCCTGACTGCTCGGTGGTGTGGTACGCCCAGACTATACGGGGTACCTCCTCAGCCCATCCTTTGGCTTTCTCTAGCCTTCTCTTCAAACCTCTCAGCAACACCCGATTAGCTGACTCCACCTGGCCATTTGTCTGAGGGTGCTCGACGGATGCAAACACTTGTTGAATTCCCACCCCTTCGCAAAGCTTCTTCAACAGGTGGCTTGCAAACTGAGTTCCATTGTCTGACACCAGGCGCTTAGGCACTCCAAACCGGCACACAATATTCTTCCACACGAAGCCTTCGATCTTGTGTGCGGTGATCTGGGCCACTGGTTCTGCTTCGATCAATTTGGTGAAATACTCAATCACCACCACCAAGTACTTCATCTGCCTGATCGCCATCGGGAAAGGTCCCAGGATGTCGATTCCCCAAGTATGAAACGGCCAAGGGCTGTAGATCGACTTCAACTCCTCGGGAGGCGCCTTATGCCAATCGGCGTGCTGTTGGCATTGTTTGCAACATTGGGCATACTTCTTGCAGTCTTCTCTCATCGATGGCCAATAGTAACCTGCACGGAGAGTCCTTGCGGCCAGAGCTCGACCCCCGACGTGGCTTCCGCATATACCTTCGTGGAGCTCTGCCATGATTCTCGTGCACTTCTCGCCATGTACGCATTCCAGGAGTGGGTGAGTGAACCCAAACCTGTACAGATCGCCACCAATCAACGTGTACTTGCTAGAATTTTTCTTTACCTTCCTAGCCTCTGTCGGATCCAGTGGGAGAAGGCCATCTGCCATGCATGGATAGCGCAGACCTGCGTCATGTTCACCTTCTCTCCTCGACATGCTCTAATTCTCGGCGATCTCAACGTTTCTTGCGTCAGGGACTTATGACTTCTCGCTGCTTTCTCCGTCGACTTGCTTATCTGAAGAACCAGGTGATCTGCCACAAAAGCTCTCGGCGTCTTCAGAGTTTCTTGAATCACCGTCCTCTGCCTACCCCCCTTGCCTGAACTGGCGAGCTTAGCTAGCAAGTCAGCTCGGGCATTCTGCTCTCTGGGCACATGCACTACTTCAAAAGAGGCGAAGGAACTCTTCAATTCCTGCACATACTCCAAGTAAGCCGCCATTTGTGGATCTTTAGCCTGGAACTCGCCTGTTACTTGCCCTGTGACTAGCAGCGAGTCACTCTTAGCCATTAGCACCCTGGCTCCCATCTCTTTGGCCAGCAAAATCCCGGCGATCAGCGCCTCATATTCTGCTTGATTGTTACTGGCTTTGAAGGCAAATCTCAAAGATTGTTCGATCAGCACGCCGTTGGGTCCCTCCAAAATGACTCCAGCACCGCTGCCCTGCTGGTTCGACGATCCATCCACCGAGAGTACCCAACAGAAGTCGTCCCCTTCAACTCGTGTCGCCTCAGATGAGAGCTCGACCACGAAATCTGCAAAGATTTGCCCCTTGATCGGGCCTCGGGGCTCATACTTAATATCAAACTCTGACAATTCTACTGCCCACTTCACCATTCTTCCCGCAACGTCGGGCTTCTTCAAAACTTTCTGGATGGGCAGGTCAGTTATCACAAGTATGGTGAAGCTATGGAAATAGTGGCACAACCTCCTCGCCGAAAATACCACAGCCAGCGCAGCCTTTTCCAGGGCCTGATATCTCGTTTCGGGGCCCTGCAACACCTTACTAACAAAATAAATAGGCTTTTGAGCCTGATCTTGATCCTGGGCGAGCACCGCACTCACCGCCCTCTCAGTTACAGCAAAATACAACCTGAGAGGGGTTCCCACCAGTGGTTTACACAGAACCGGCGGGCTCGCCAGATACTCCTTCAGCTTGACGAAGGCTTCCTCACACTCCTTCGTCCAAGCAAACTTGTTATTGCGCCTCAGGCACTGAAAGTAGGGATGTCCCTTCTCTCCGCTAGCTGACACGAAGCGAGACAGGGCTGCCATCCGACCTGTTAGCTGCTGGACTTCTTTCACCGTAGCTGGGCTCCTCATCGCCACGATGGCGGCACACTTATCAGGGTTGGCCTCTATGCCTCTTTCAGTCAAGAGGAAACCCAAAAACTTTCCAGCCTCCACGCCGAAAATGCATTTCTCTGGATTCAGCTTCAGTCTGAACTTGGCGATCGTCGTGAACAATTCTTCCAAGTCTGCGACGTGCTTGCTCTTTTCCGGCGAGGTCACAACCATGTCATCGACGTATGCTTGCACGTTCCTTCCCAGCATCGGTGCAAGTACTCGATCCATCAGCCTGTGGTACGTGGCCCCCGCGTTCTTCAGCCCAAACGGCATCACCTTATAGCAATAGCACGATCTCTCCGTCATGAAGGCTGTCTTCTCTTCATCCATGGGATGCATCTTGATCTGATTATACCCCGAGAAGGCATCCAGGAAGCTCAGCAACTTACACCCTGCAGCACTATCTACTAGGGCGTCTATGCTTGGTAAAGGATACGAATCCTTTGGGCAAGCTTTGTTTAGGTCAGTGAAATCGACGCACATGCGCCATTTCCCGTTACTCTTCTTCACCAGCACGACATTTGCCAGCCATTCGGGGTACTGGACTTCCCTGATGTGGCCTGCAGCGAGGAGTTTCTGTGTTTCGTCCCTGATCGCCTGCCTCCTCTCCTCGTTGAACTTTCTTCTTCTTTGTCGCACTGGTCTCACCAAGTTATCCATCGCCAGATGATGGCACAAGAAGTCGGGATCGATCCCGGGCATGTCCGAAGCGGACCATGCAAACGCGTCCAGATGCCGCTCAATCACCTTGGTGATCTGGTCCTGGAGCTCAACCTCCAGGGATCTTCCCAGCTTGAAGATCTTTCCCCCGATTTCTCTCTCGAGCCACTGCTCGATGGGTTTTGGTCTGGTTTCTCTGGCGATCACCGCCCTGGCGATTCCCAGTTCTCTCGCTTCCTCAGGGCGATTCCTTGCCTCTTCCTCCTCCAGACCAGCATTCCCCTGTCCTAGCTCAGCATCCACCATCTCCACGTCCCTTCCGGCGGTCTCTTCCGTTACCGTCGATCTGGGTTTCACACCAGGAGGCGGGGTGGTCGTTACATAACTCACCGATCTCTTGTTTTTCAGGCTATTCTCATAGCACTTTTTTGCTTCCTTCTGATCGGATTTGATGGTGATAACCACCCCCTCCATGGACGACAACTTCACCTTCATGTGCCGGGTCGACAGTATGGCACCTATTCTGTTGAGCGTGGGCCTTCCCAACAGGATGTTGTATGCTGAAGGAGCGTTTACAACGAGGTATTTGATTTTCTCCGTTCTTGAACCCGCCACGTTTGTAAACGTTGTCCTCAATTCTATGTACCCCCTGACCTCCACCTGGTCACCAGCGAACCCATACAAACACCCTCCATAGGGCCTCAGCTGGTCAAGGGGCAGCTCTAGCTGCGTGAAAGTCGGTCAAAACATCACATCTGCCGAGCTTCCTTGGTCCACCAGCACCTTGTGGACCTTCCTTCCTGCTGTTGTCAACGAAATGACTATGGGATCGTTGTCATGAGGCACAACATCCCGGAGATCTTGCTTGGTGAATGTAATATCCACTTCCGGCGAGTGGTCGTCAAACATATCCACCGTCATCACAGACCTCGCGTACCTCTTCCTCTGTGATGCGGTGCATCCACCTCCTGAGAAACCCCCAGCAATGGTGTGGATTTCTCCGTGCGTAGGCATCTCGTGCTGCTGAGCTTCAGCACCTGCTGGTTGGGAGCTCGACGCACCCCCCGTCCTTCTGTCCAGCAAATAGTCATTTAGGAACCCGCTCTTTACCAGATCGTCGAGCTGGTATGCTAATGCTAAGCACGAGTCCACTATATGGCCAAAGCCTTGGTGAAACTCACACCAGGCGTCTGGCTTTGGTCTCAGCACCTTGTCGCCCACCTTTTCCGGCGCCTTCAACCTAGCGGATATATTGGGAATGGCGATCAGATCCGCCAATCCCATGACAAACTTGTGCTTAGGTGGGCGATTGTATTCCCGGCGTGCTGGTTGCTGGCGCCCTTGGCCCCTGCCTTTGTTCTTCCTTGGATCATAAGGATGGCGAGTCCTCTGATCCCTCCTGGCTGCCGCTGTCTCCAGCACCCTCTGTGGCTGGATCCTGGTCTGGGCGCGTGGCCTAGTGGGGGCCACGCTTCCTCTCTTCTCGGCGACTTCGCTCTCGTCGGCGATGTGGGCCACCGCAAGTCGCCTAACCTCAGCAAACGTGGCGGGGTGTGCCCTGATCAACACCTCGCAGAATGGTCCCGGCAGCACGCCTTTCTTAAATGCATAGACCAACATTTCTTCGTCTTTGGCCGGCGATCTGACCATCTGCGCCCCAAAGCGATTTAGGTAGTCCCTGAGGGACTCTCCCTGGTACTGCCTTATGTCAAACAGGTCGTAAGACACCCGGGGCGGTGCCTTATTCATGATGTACTGCTCGACGAAAATCTTCGAGAACTGTTGGAAACTGGTAATGTGACCGTTAGGCAGGCTCGCAAACCATTCCAGCGCCGTTCCCTGGAGCGTGCTCACAAACATCTTGCAATACACGGCGTCTGATCCTCCTGAAAGCATCATCTGCGTATGGAACGTGGTGAGATGAGCTTCAGGATCCTCCACGCCGGTGAAAACAGCCTTAACCGGAACCACGCTCGCAGAAATAGGCGTGTCAGTAATCGCCTGATCGAAAGGCATAGGGAAAACACGAGGTGGCGACGACGGCGCGACCTCTTCAGCAACAGAACGCCCTTGCTGCTCCTGAAGGGCTTGACGCAGCTCCTCAGTCACCTTGCTAAGCTCGTCATTCCTGGCCCGAGAGGCGGCCAGGTCCTCGTGCATTCTCGCCTGTTCTATGCGCGAGGCTTCCACAGTTGCCTGCAACGAGCGCATAATCTCTACCATCTGCACCATGGTCATGGCGGCGGCGCCTTCAGCAGCGACGGGCGCAACTGGACTTGAACGATTGCTTCTCATTTTTCTCATGAAACTTAGCGAATCACAGAATGCAGCGAACAACACTTACTTCAGCTACGATCGATTCAGCGTTCAATCGGAAAAACTTGTGTGAAACTCCGCAAGAAAACTTCAAGAACACCGCGAACCTTCAAAGAAACCTGCAACTCCACCAGAAACCACCGCTTCTCCCACGGATAACCAAACGAACGAAGGAACTCAAACTCCATCGAACGAATCACGCGTAAACAGCAGAAAACCTCACTTCACCGATCAAAAATCCAAACGAACGGCGTAAAACGCGCAATCACCGAACAAATCTCAAGCGAATAGCGAACGATGGTTGCACCAGCACACAACCACGTAGAAAACTACGAAAATCTCCAAAAACTCACATTGTGGATGGGAGCAAGTTTTACACGGCCCCACGGTGGGCGCCTGATGATCCTGCTTGTTGACCAGAACACTGGAACCTGCCTCGTCAAAGGATCGACGTGTGCACCCTTCAAGCCTCCGTCCTTCTTCGAGATCCACCTCAAGAACCTGCAAAAGAACAGAGCGGCGCCGCTGCGGCCGATCGCACTGCAACGCCCAAGTCAGTGACAGAACCACCAAATACTAAGAGCAAGAACACTCAAGAAATCTCAAGGAACCGTGCAATGTTCTCTCTCACAGTAAGCTCTAGAACTCGCAAGCGTAAAGAGTATATTCTGAACGTGCGTACCTCAGAAAGTTCGTTGAGAACTCTTATATACCTGGTCACTTTCTCTCTCCTGGCAGTTACAGACCTGGACACGTGGCTCGCATCCAGTCGTACACGTGTCACCATCTGGAGCCTTCTTGACTTGGGCGCTGCTTCTGACTCTCTTTTTGGTTAAGTTACTTATGCATGGTACTGCCCAGTGCATAGCTAACTTGGGAGTGCGATCTCTACTGGAATTTGGCGAGTTAGGGTGCTCTCGTACACCTTCCCTGTGGTCTCGCCGGCCGCCTTCATAATCTGCACCACCTTCATCTTCGGCGATATGTTTGTTCTGGCGATCTCTAATCATTTGGTCGCCTGAGCTTACCATCTGGCGAGTTCATCTTCAACTGGGCGATCGCCTGGTATGCTGGAGATCGGAGCACGCCATCTTAATAACTGGCGATTACACGAACCCCCCGACTTCCTTCCCTTTTGCAAATCTGGCGCCTTGTCAACACGCCTACACTGTGGCTTGGTGCCACGTCATCACTTCCGACTACCAGGGCGGTACACATGGCGAAAAGGTTGTGATGGAAGAGAAGTGACCCCTGTTTCCACATTCTCAGACGATGTCCCCTATCTAGAATGCTCATTTTTCACTATCAATGATTGTTCAAGTTTTCGATACCCCGAACGAGAGAGTACGTGCGCGGTAACATTCTTCAAAGCTATCTCTTGAGCTTTCTTCCGATGATGCTGTCATAATTGAAATAAACAAAGTGAAGTAAATAAGATAAACTTATTAATGTTATATAAATAAAAATAGTTAAGTTACTTCACTTACCATCAAAGCCTCATTTTCACGGCTTTCTTTAAAAAGACGCTATGTCTCTTCATCAATATGTTTGTACTTTAAACATGAATTTTCGTCTTTAAGGTCGCCAAAAACGTATCTCGAAGTCAGTCTTGACTTAAAGGTACAAAATTTAAGTATGATATTGGATATAATGTTTGATCAAAGCGGTTCCACATCAGGAATTTCAAAGTTTGCCTAGAAAATAACATCACCAAATTAAAATTAATCAACGAATATTAAAAAGCATTATATGGTAACAATAATAACGTAAAGCATACCAGAACATCCTTCCAGATCATGTTCTGATCGACCTCTGACACCTCATCCCATGCATTAATAAAAATGGAGAGCCTCTCACGAGAAACAATTCCAAGATAGCTCATAAACTCATCTGCTTTAGGACCAAAAGCCACTCCAGTGTTGACATCAATGTCAACACGTGTCTTCTCACCAACAGCACGTCTCAATGCAAAACACTTCAATCTAGTAAGTCCTCTGCTGCCTCGTCCGGATCGAGGTCTGATTGGAGTCTGATCGTCATCCATGTCTCTGTTAAAAAAATTAGGTAACAAACATTAGTTAATCTGCATCGAATTAAAATCATATAAAAATAATACATCAAATTCTAAATGCTTATTTACGGGTTGCATGCGGGTTGAATTTTCATATGTAAATTCCTTCACTGTGGTCTTTACGGGTTGCACGTACATCATCAAGTACATTGTCATCTTTATTAATTTTTATTGGTGTGAATGAACGGGGGTTACCATTTTCAATATCATCTATGGCCTCCACTTGTTTTTTCCCGTGTAAAACGACATACCAATGTTCTGACGTAGGATCTTTCACGTAGAAAACCTTAGATGCTTGTTGAACCATTATAAATGGCTCATCTCGATACCCTATCTTTCGAAAGTCCACTAGTGTGAATCCTGATTCATCAATTTTAACCCCACTTTTATTGTCAACCCATTTGCACTTGAAAACTGAAACGGAAAACTTAGTGTAGTCAACCTCCCATATCTCTTCTATAAACCCATAGTTTGCCATTGATCTAAGTACTGGATTTGTATCTTTCGAAGTCGAAAACTGCATTGACTCGGCTTCAAGAGTAACACCAAAATTTTGAACTGTACTCTTTTCATCCATGGACTTCGTGTAAAATATACAATTATTCACTTCATACGTTGTACCTGAGATGGCATCAAACTTCAATCAAACAGCCAACCAGGCCAAGGTCTTTGATGTCGTTGAATCCTTGAACACCTCGTCTTTAAACCAAGGCACGAAAGTACTATTATGTTCCATCAAGACCCATTTCTCTGCTTGTCTTGGGTTATTTGCCTTCACAATGGCTTTATGAGCTTCTATGTAAGGTATAACTTCATTTGTGTTATTCAATATGTACAAATGTGCTTGCAAGACTTCTGATCGAGATTTGCTTACAATATTCACACCACGTAAACATTTACTTGTAGAACGCCTGTGGTGCCATGAGTTAGCTAGAAGACCTATTGGATTTGCTTTTGACATGTACTCTGAACAAAATTCAATACTTTCTTCAGCTATGTACCTTTCAATCATTGAAGCCTCTGGACGATAATGATTTTTTACATAACCTTTCAAAATTTTCATATATCGCTCAACAGGATACATCCATCTTAAGTACACTGGTCCACACAATCTAACCTCTCTTACCAGATGCACCACTAGATGAACCATGATATCAAAAAAAGATGGAGGAAAAAACATCTCCAATTCACACAAGATAACAACAATTTCATTTTGAAGTTCATCTAGTTTTGATGGATCAATAACTTTACAACAGATGGAAGAGAAGAATGAGCACAAACGAATTATGGTATGTCTAACATTTTTTGGTAAGATCCCACAAATTTCTATCGACAACAACTGTTGCATCAAGATGTGGCAATCATGAGACTTCAACCCAATTAACTTCAAATCTTGCATTGACACTAGGCTCTTCACATTTGAGGAATGTCCTTATGGCACTTTCACACCCTTTAGACATTGACAAAAACTATTTTTTTCATCTTTTGACATTGTGTAACAGGCTGGGGGCAAATATGTACCCATTTCTATGGGTGCCAACTCGCCTCGTATGTTCATCTCAATTAAATCTAAACGAGCATTTAGACCATTGTTCGTCTTCCCGTTAATGTTAAGAAGTATACCAATTAAGCGATCACACACATTCTTCTCAACATGCATTACATCTATACAATGTTTGACTTCTAACCTCTACCAGTACGGGAGATCAAAGAAGATTGATTTCTTCTTCCAAATGTTATTCACATATGACTTTTTTTTTACTTACCGAAGGTGTGGTCTATGTTATTTACCTTTTCATAAACCTCAACACCGGTTAATGGAGTTGGTGGACCACTAGCCTTTTAGTGTCCATTAAAGGCTTTTTTCAACCTCTGGTAAGGATGATGACATCTAAGAAACCATCGATGTCGAAGACATATTGTCTTCCTTCCATGTTTAAATTTTTGAGAAGCAGTGTCTTCTTCGCATATTGGACATGCTTTATGACCCTTAACACTATAACCTGATAAGTTACTATATGTCGGAAAGTCATTGATTGTGCAAAATAACATGGCATGAAGCCTGAACGTTTCATTAGCAAATCCGTCAATACTTCAACACCCTGGTCCCACATTAACTTCAAATCCTCAATTAGGGGACTTAGATAAACATCAATATCATTCCCTGGCTGTTTCGAACCAGATATCATCATAGACAACATCATGTATCTTTGCTTCATGCACAATCCAGGAGGTAAGTTGTAAATAACTAGTAAAACAGGCCATGAACTTGTTAGAATATATGATGTGAATGCAATAGCAAGAATACATGATTCTTTGACATTCTTAGGAACAACTTGAGTTGGTCATGAATTGGCACTTTAATTAGAATTGGATCAATGTTCTAATTCAAGAACTCACCAAGACTTTGCACCGAACCAAAGCTCACATGGAAGTCCATGTATTGTCAAATTGAATCAATCAACAAGAATTGAAGAATAACAATTGAAAACCGAACAGAATTGAAAGATATAACCAATGCACCGAACAGAATTGCAAATTACAGCAAGGTACTGAACAGAATTTGATGAACAAGTAAAACTAGAACATGATTCATGAAGAAGAAACAAAGCTTGAGAATAGAAAACTTATGGAGATGGAAGGAGAGGTGAGTGATCACGCCACTTAGAGTGTGGATACTCCAAGATTAGTGAGCTGCCGCCACTTGAGGTTCACCATAGACACCCAAGATAAGACTTGATGAAGGCACCAAAGCTCTTCCAATTTCTCTCTCAATTTGAGTAGAGTTTTCTTACTACAATTTCCAAATCCGATTTGTACAAGCTAAGCACCTTTATTTATAGCCTATAAGGTGCTGAAATGCAAAGCTAATCAAATGCAAATGTGCCCCTAAATGACATGTAATTTCGACGCCAACTAGTGCATGAAGGAAGTGTGACTTTCCTTCCTAGTTTGGCACCTCCTAACTCATATCTACACTCCCCCTAGCATCCCTTACTAAGTTCACACCCCCCTAAGCTTCTACTATTTCTAAACTACAACTAAGGATGCTTTTACAAAAGAGGTTTCTTATGTTTCCCTCTAAGCACCTTCCTAAAGACTATTCTATATATTTTCTACTTAAAGAGAGATATTCAAAATGAAGCCTATTATTTGAGAGTTTGTAGACTTCTTTATCTTTAGGCTTGATCTTATCTTTGACTTCTTTTAATTTGTGAGAAGACTAGAAGGAAGAACTTCAAATGTGTAGGTGAAAATCCTCTTCCTTCATTAATAAAATCCTCTCCTATTGGATATCCATCATACTCCCCGAGTTGGAGAGAATTCGACCTCGAATTCTGAAACCCTACACGTAACAAAGTCAGTTTATGTGTATAAGTAAAAGTTGAAGACAAAGATAAACATGACTTAGCTTTAGGAAATGGTGGGATAGCAGAAAAAGAGGTTTGAAAAACTGACCATGTTGGAAAAATGTGTTTGGGAATGATGATATCTGTTGGAAAAAGACCGCTTAAATGGTGAAACCCATTAGGAGGTAAAAAATCATCCCTAACACGTTTTAACCAATTTGGTGTTGCAATAGGAACCTTAGGTAATGAAAAAGATAAAGAAGAAGAAGACCTTGGAGGGTCCATTTGAGGCATAGCACGAGTCAACATCATGGATTTAGTGGAGAAAATGGTTTGACTCGGTAAAGTACTTACTTCTTTTTCTTTCTCATTTTCTCTTTTAGTTTTCATTTTGATGTGGTCCTCATGAACTTCTTTGGGAGAGAGAGGTTTTAAGACAACCTTGCGCCCTTGGAAGGAAAAAGACATAGTATTGGATAGGCCATCATGTAAAACATGTCTATCATATTGCCAAGGCCTTCCTAAAAGAAGATGAGTTGCTTCCATGGGCACAACATCACATAAAACCTCATCCTTATACTTTCCTATTGTAAAGTTAATGAGGACTTGTTTGTTAACCATTATTTCACCTTCGGTACTTAACCATTGTAATTTATAAGGCTTGGTATGAGAGATAGTGGGTAAGGCTAACTTCTCTACTACTCTTGTACTAGCCATATTAGTGCAACTTCCTCCATCAATAATCAAGGAACATAACTTGTTGTTGATAAGACATCGGGTATGAAAAATGTTTTCTCTTTGAGTATCGTCGAAAGATTTTGGAATTGTTCCCAACATACGCCTTATCATCAACAAGTCACCTTCAAAAGGAATTACACTCTCATTTTCACTGGATGGTTTAGAAGGTGAAGAATGCCTAGGTGAGTCGGAATCATGCTCACTAACTACAATGCCATCATGCATATACATATTTCGTTTAGAAGGGCAATTTGCAGCTATGTGACCATATCGTAAACATTTAAAGCATTTTTTATTAGACGTTTTTGTTGGGGATTTAGGCCTAAAAGTAGATGGCTTAGATTCCTTGGGTTTGAAAGAAGAATCTTAGGAAGGAAATTTTGAAAAAGACTTTTTGTTTGTCCAAGATTTGGAGTAGTAACCATCATTTGGGGAGTTTTTAAAAGAGTTTTTCTTAGCATGTTGGGCTTCCACCTTCATTGCTAAATGAATTAAAGACCCAAATGATGAATACTCTTGTAACTCCACAATATCTTGGATTTCCTTCCTTAACCCACTAACAAACCTAGCAATCAAAGCTTCGTCATCCTCACGTATTTCTAACTTACACAAAAGCGTTTCTAATTCTTTATAATAAGCGTCCACACTTAGCGTGCCTTGTTGAAACCGTTGGAGTTTCAACATAAGGTCTTTCCTAAAGTGGGGCGGCATAAATCTAGCGTGCATTTCAAACTTAAGAGAGTTCCAAGAGTCCACGGGAGGACCCTTGTGAAACATAATGTCCTTTACAAGGCCATGCCACCATTGCATGGCATAATCACAAAATTCTAAAGTAGCTAACTTATACTTATGCTCATCTTGGACCCCATGTAGATCAAAAATCTGCTCACACTTGGCCTCCCAATCTAGATAGATATTAGGATCACTATCTCCATTGAAGCTTGGAAGCTTGACCAAAGGAAGTCTAGCTTTAGCCTCTCGGTAATAGCCATTGTCCCGGTGGTCTCTCCCTCTAGGATCATAGCCATGAAAGGAATGATTTGGCTCTCTTCTTCTTCGCCCATCTTCACTGCCATAAGCATTGGATGAACCCCTAGATGAATGTCTATGTGAATGGTGTGCTGCTTGGTGAGCATTAGACGGTCCAGATTGTTGCATGTCCAGTTTTTGCAACCTTTCCTCCAATCTTCTAATATGGCGTTGAGCTTCCAGCAATTCACCACGAAGAGAAGCTTTAGAAGGTGAATTCTGCTTGCAAGATTCCTCACTAGAATATGGAGCCATTTTATCAAAGAAAACAGCAAACACAAAACAGCAAAGAAATGTTAGAAAACACAGTCAGCTAAAAGAAATTGGAACCAAAACCGTAGTGAAGTGGTCACTGAAATTCACTCTCAAAGAAAGAATGCTCTCTGCACCAAGCTTATCTTAAGGCCTTAGTAATCCTCAAGTGAAAAATGCCAAAGCAAGAACACAGAATCTTGAAAGTACTTCACCACAAAACCAAAGAAGAAAGAATGACAAACAAGAAAAGGTATAAGCAAGGAAAGGTAATTGCAAAAGGAATACTATATGTAAGACAAACTCAAAGATGAATGAATGAAAGACAAGCAAGAAAATAAAGAACTCAATGAAGAAAGAAGGCACACCAAAAGAGTCCTAGAGAAAAGTACTAGAGTAGATTTAAGAAACAAAAAACAAGCTACTGGAAAATATTTTTTTTTTTATGCAAACTTTGCTATGTTTACAGATTTAACTGTACTGATTGAAAGCGAACTGGAATGTGAAAAATTAACCACAGAAACTTCAATGTCTCAACTCAATAATGGCACTGGAATGAGGTAAAAACAGTGAGCCAAATGAGAGAAATAAATTTTTCAAAATTGCTGCCAGATTACCGTATTTTTTCGGCAGAATAGTACACTTTTCGTATTTTATTTATCATTTTTTGTGTACTTGGAATTTTTAAGTACTTCTTTTTGCTATGCTTTTGTAACACTTTGAAGAATGTAAATCCAAATTTTCACAAATTTCCAGTGAGTCAATTAATTACAGTAAATTGAAAACAGTAGCCCGTTTGTAAGAAAACAGAGTATCCTATTTAGGAATGAAAAACAGTATGATGAACTAGCAAAGACATAATGGAATTTGTGTATAGGAACTTGTATAGGTCTAGAATACAAGCATGAACTCAAATCTAAAAATGAAAATGAACAAAGGATCAAGCAATAAACTCAAAAACAAAAAGTAAACCAAAGCAAGAAACAGTCAAAGCAATAAAAGGACTACAAGAAGTAATGACAATTATGGAATAACATGACTAAGACAAAACTTGACATGATTACAAAATTAAAAGACATATCTCAAGAAATAACAAGTGAAAGGAAGCTTAAGGTCAGCTTAAGGAAGGAGAATGCCGTTCCAAAAAGCAGCCAAACTCATATGAAGAATGAGTGTCATAATCCTTTTCACAAACACTTGGTGTAACAAAAGAAAAACAGCAAGGAAACTCAAAATAAAGCCTAAAAACAGAATGTAAACAACTTGAATGAAAGAGCTCTTGAAGATAAAGTGCAACACAACTCAAAAATTTAAGCAACACAAAACCTAAACTCTAGATACCACATGATGTGAATGCAATAGCAAGAATACATGATTCTTTGACATTCTTAGGAACAACTTGAGTTGGTCATGAATTGGCACTTTAATTAGAATTGGATCAATGTTCTAATTCAAGAACTCACCAAGACTTTGCACCGAACCAAAGCTCACATGGAAGTCCATGTATTGTCAAATTGAATCAATCAACAAGAATTGAAGAATAACAATTGAAAACCGAACAGAATTGAAAGATATAACCAATGCACCGAACAGAATTGCAAATTACAGCAAGGTACTGAAAAGAATTTGATGAACAAGTAAAACTAGAACATGATTCATGAAGAAGAAACAAAGCTTGAGAATAGAAAACTTATGGAGATGGAAGGAGAGGTGAGTGATCACGCCACTTAGAGTGTGGATACTCCAAGATTAGTGAGCTGCCGCCACTTGAGGTTCACCATAGACACCCAAGATAAGACTTGATGAAGGCACCAAAGCTCTTCCAATTTCTCTCTCAATTTGAGTAGAGTTTTCTTACTACAATTTCCAAACCTGATTTGTACAAGCTAAGCACCTTTATTTATAGCCTATAAGGTGCTGAAATGCAAAGCTAATCAAATGCAAATGTGCCCCTAAATGACATGTAATTTCGGCGCCAACTAGTGCATGAAGGAAGTGTGACTTTCCTTCCTAGTTTGGCACCTCCTAACTCATATCTACACTCCCCCTAGCATCCCTTACTAAGTTCACACCCCCCTAAGCTTCTACTATTTCTAAACTACAACTAAGGATGCTTTTACAAAAGAGGTTTCTTATGTTTCCCTCTAAGCACCTTCCTAAAGACTATTCTATATATTTTCTACTTAAAGAGAGATATTCAAAATGAAGCCTATTATTTGAGAGTTTGTAGACTTCTTTATCTTTAGGCTTGATCTTCTCTTTGACTTCTTTTAATTTGTGAGAAGACTAGAAGGAAGAACTTCAAATGTGTAGGTGAAAATCCTCTTCCTTCGTTAATAAAATCCTCTCCTATTGGATATCCATCAATATATGACCTTAAACGAGACGGGTGAATTGTTTAAAAGAGGTTTTTGAAAACTTTTCAATGTTTAACAAAATTCTTTGTGTTAATCTAGAACAGAAAACAGGTTAGCCAAGAACAAAAGCAATAAAACAGCAAAGCAACAGAAAAAAAATCGGTTGTTTCTTCGAAACAATCAGTTGTTTATACCAGTAAAGCTTAAAGCAGAATTTCAATGAGTTTAGGGTAAGAGAGAGATACACCAACAATTTATACTGGTTCACTCTTAAGCCAAGAGCTACATCCAGTCACCAGAAAACCACTTGGTAATCCACTATGTAATCAAACCAGATTATAACACACAAACCACCAAGGTAATGACCTTGAACCCTTCAAGAAACACACTCCCTTTGGCAAAACACACCAAGAGTATTGATCTTGACCACCTCAAGAGCACACAACACTCCTTGGCAACACAACATCAGAAATATAGTAGGTTGAGAAGGGATTACACTTGTTCACAGTACAAACTGAAATCAATATAATTGCAATCTTATTCCACTCTCTTTGAAAACCCAAAGCTTGATGTGAATGTTCAAATCTTTAGAATCAATTTCTTCACAACTGAAAAACTCAAATCTGTTTCTCTCACTTGTTTGAAAACATAAACAAACTATTTATATTTTCCAAAGATTGGTCAAAGCAATTAATGAAGGAGCGTATTCAGTTGGAGATCATCTAATGCACATTCAACAACCAAAACAGAATTCTGTTAGGATTTTCAAAGAAACAATCGGTTGAAACCACGAAACAACCGATTGTTTGGTTTGGCAGTTAAGTCAACCAAATTAAAACAGTTTTCAACCTTTTCAAAACTCCTAAGAGTAAAACAACCGGTTGATTCGACAAAACAACAGGTTGTTTTTCTCTTAGTTGGAAAAACACTTTATTATTTAAAAGGTTTTAAATTATATTAGTTTTAAATTCAACAAAGGAGTGGATCACATTCTATTCTACCAAGATCCCTCCCTAAACACAACAACAACACAAGCCTTGCATCAAACACATAAGATTTGGATTATTCAAAGCACTTTATCACTCTTTATCAACAGAACTATGATTTTTACTCATATTACCAAACAGATTCATTCCGTATGTAGCTAAACCAAGTCAGATATTTCTTGATTCTTTACCAAACTCTAGAAACTCATCATCAAATTTCTTCCACTGAATAGAATTAGCTGGATGTCGGTGCATGCCATCACATTTCCTCTCATCTGCATGCCATCTAATATTCTTAGCATCGTTTAGGTTTGCAAACAAACGCTTCATCCTTGGAATGATGAGAAGATACCACATAACCTTCATTGGGGGTCCATGCTTTTCTATCTCTTCAATAATATCATCATCTTTTGATTTCAACTTATAACGTGATAACCCACACCTCAGACAACTTTTCAACAATTCAAACTCTTTCCGGTATAATATACAATCATTAGGACATGCATGTATGTTTTTATACTCCATACCCATTGGACAAAGAATCTTTTTGGCCTCGTAATTACGATTAAGTAGAGTATTTCCCTTTGGAAACATATCCTTCAACAACTGAAGCAATTCCATGAAGCTTTTATCAGTCCATCCATTCATTGCCTTCAAATTCATCAATCTTCACATGGCCGACAACCGTGTGAAGTTAGTTGATCTAGGATACAATGCAGTCTCTGCATCGCTTGACATACTTCCATATCCAAGCACTATTGCAAAAGACTTAGCTCCTACATCACGAATCATGTCCTCCAATCAATCATCATTTACATCATCGTGTACTGCTTCATCCATGGTGGACCCCACATATTCTTCAGTTACAGAAACACGTGGTAAATTTAATAATTCACCATGCCATGTCCAAGTTTTATAAGATCGAAGAAACTCATCACATAACAGGTGCTCCCTTATTATATTTGTTAGAATGTATGGCTTTAAACTAGAGGGGGTGAATTGTTTAAAGGGGGTTTTCGCAAACTTTTTAAGCTATAATGAAATTCTTTGCAAGAAACCAGATTAGGAATTCAGTTAGCCAAGAAACAAAGCTCAAAACAGTAAAGCAACAGAAAAACAATTGGTTGTTTCGTAGAAACAATCGGTTGTTTATACCAGGAAAAATAACAACAACTTAAATTAAAAAGTTTAAGGAAGAGAGAGATGCACAAACAGTTTATACTTGTTCACTATTAAACCAAGAGCTACATCCAGTTTCCCAGAAACCACTGGGGAATCCACTAGGTAATCAAAACCAGATTACATACACACACCACCAAAGAAGTGACCTTGATCCCCTTAAGAAACACATTTCCTTTGGCTTAGTACACACACAAAGAATGTTGATCTTGACAACCTCAAGAGCACACAACCCTTCTTGGCTTTACAACACCAGAATGTACAAAGTTCTTAGAACGAATTACACTGTTACAGAATCAACTGAAATCAATACAGAGTAATCTTATTCCACTTCTCTCTTGAATAACCAAAGCTCAAAGTGAAAACTCAAATCTTTGAAAAGCTCTTTGAAAAACTCAAATTTGTTTTTCTTTCTTGTTGTTTGTTATAAAAGATTAACAAACTATTTATAGGTTTCAAATCTTGGTCAAAGCATTTCAAGCAGGAGCGTATTCAGTTATAAAATCATTTAAAGCTCACTTAACTAATAATATTGTTTCTGTTAGGATTTCAAACAAACAATCGGTTGAAAGAGCGAATCAATCGGTTGTTTTGATTTGACAACAAGTCAACCATCCAAAACAGTTTTTAAACTTTTTCAAAAACACCTAAGTATTAAACAATCGGTTGTTTCGACAAAACAACAGGTTGTTTTTCACTTAGTTTGAAAAACACTTTTAAACTTAAAAGATGTGAAAACACTTAAGCTTTAGATTCAACAAAGAGTGGATTACAAAGATAAACTACCCCAGATCCTAAAGCACATCAGCAACTTCAAGCAACTTCAGCCTCCCATCAAACGCTAGGATTTGGATTCTTCAAAGCTTTGATCACACTTGATTCAACAATTTCCCCCTATTTGATGAAGACAAACCCCTGATTGCTTGTGTAAGACTTGATGGAATCTGAAGCAGTTCCTGCAAAAGAAAGTTTAAGCAATGTACAACATCTATGGCAGTAGGTTAGAGAAGTAAAAAAAAAAAATTGTGTTTTGCTTAACCAAAACAGCAGCCAAAACCAACCAAAACATCAGCAGCAAAGCAGCAGAAACATTAATCACTTAAACAAATAGAGTTCGCAGAATTAAAGACAACACAACATAAAAATCTCCCCCTATTTGTCTTCACAAATAGACTATAAGAAGAGATAAAACATTAATTGTTCCAGATAAAACATAATTTTAAAGAAAAGGCACTTTAAAATGATACAGAGCATAAACAATCGGTTGTTTTGAGCATTCAATCGGTTGTTTTTCTTCAGTCATCCTTGCCATATTGAAGCTCAAAGATCTGGTTCTGAACAGCTTCAATCTGTTCATCCAGGGTCAAAAAACGAGTGTCCATGCTCTGGAATTTGTTGTGAATGCTCTGGAAATTGGTCATACAAAGATCATGGAGATTTCTTTGATTTTCAGCAAAGCCATCAAGCCTATTCACCATGTATCTTTCAAAAGAAGACATAGAAGGAATCTTATTCCCTTGATGTCCTGCACTTGTTCCAGCATCAAAATTAGTTGAAGGTTGTTCTTCATTGTGGATATCCATATCAGCAGCTTGATCTTCTTCATCAAAATCAGCAGTTGCAGCACTTGATGAACCACCATGATCACCATCTTTGCTCACCCATCTTCCATTTGTTTTGGTGAATCTCATATTGCTTAGAGAACCATTATTCATTTCTTGTGTTGATTTAACCAACTCAGAGGTCTCATCTTCAAGATTCACTTCAAAATAAAGCAAGAATTTAGAGATCAAAACAACATAGGGATAGTGGTAGTCACTTAACCTCATGGACTTTTGCATATGTTCTTTGATGATATGAATCCAGTTAATCTTGATCTTCTTCATGATGCAGTAGATATACACAAGATCTTCTTCTGTTAAAACAGAATGGTTTATCCCCCTTGGAGTTAGAATCCAAGTAATAATAAGAGCAAGCACCCTTTCATCTAACTTCAAGCCTTCAACATAACAAGTTCTCACTAGGGCTTGTTCATTCATCAAACAACTCCTGTAGTATTGGACTATGTTGAAATCTTCCACAACTCCAAGATTTCCTTTATTGATCCTTAAACCAGCATACTTTAATCCAGTTACTGCAGTCCACACATCATGGGTAATCTCCATGTCTACACCTTTCACATGAGAAACAAGGATGTTTCCTTCAAACTTAAGGTTGGTGTAGAATACCCGAATCAAATTAGGGTTGATCCTGCCTGTTGACCGGGACGCAAGAACCTTGCCTCGTCAAACCTGGATCGACTTCTGCGCCGTGTTAACCTCCGTCCTTCACCGTGATTCACCTCAAGAACCTGCAAAAGACAGAACGGCGCCGCTGCGGCCGATCACGCTCCGACGCCCAAGTCAGCGACTGAACCACCAAATACTAAGAGAAAACTCAAGAACTCTAAAGAACCGTGCAAAATTCTCTCTCAGCGTACTCAAGACTCGCAAGCGTAAAGAAGTAATCTAAACGTGCGTACCTCAGAAGTCCGTTAGAATCTCTTATATACCTATGCACTTTCTCTCTTCTGACAGTTACACATCTGAACACGTGGCTCGCATCCAGCTGTACACGTGTCACCATCTGGAGCATCCTTGACTTGGGCGCCACTTCTTACTCTTCAGGCTTTTGGCTAAGTTACTTTATGCATGAAACAACTCAGTGCATAGCTGCCTTGGAGCGTGATCTCTTCTGAGTGGCGAGTTCGGGTGCCTTCGTACACACCTTCCCTGTGGTCTCGCCGGCCGCCTTCATGATCTACTTTACTTGCTTCACCGTGTATGTTCAGGTAAGCTGTCTCCCGACCTCATCCTCTGGCTAGCTAGGAAATGACCATTTGACTTCGTCTTCGGCGATGTCCTTATTTCGGCAATCTCTAACCACTAGGTCGTCTGGGTTCGCATCCGGCGACTTCATCTCAACACGAGCCCGGAGCACGCCAACTTAATAATTGGCGAGCACACGAGCCCCCCGACTTCCTTCCCTTCTGCCAGCCATGGGCCCTGCTCAACACGCCTACATAATAGCTCGCTGCCACGTCATCACTTCCGACTACCAGGACGGTACACAAGCCCCCCAGTCTTAAGCGAAGACTCGTCCAGCGAAAAGACTAAAGAAGTCACGTCATTACCGATCTACGTGGCGCTGGCGCAGAACTCCAAACGTTCGTACTTTCTGCTTTCCTGACGCTCCATCAAACACTTTACCAATCGCTCGACACGTGGCTTCATCAACGGTCATCTTTAGCTGTCGTTTACGCTTCCAAAAATCGTTTGAAAAACCCTTAGACCCATTTCCTTTCTACTGTTCCATCATCTCTTTGCCTTCTCAAACGCTCTGAGTTTCCTCTGCAAACCCACGACGCTCTTCAACTCTCTCAATCCCCAACTCCCTTCAGCGTTTTCCTGATCATCGAAAGGTACTTCTTTTACTTCCCCTGTTGATATTTGCTGCATTTTAACCGATTCGCATCATCCATTAATTGTTTGGTGCATACGCTGTGGGTTGTTTCTTCTTCTTCTCCTTTTTCGCAACTTAGGGCTTCGTCTTCCATTTCTTCCATCACAACAAACTTTCGTTCGTTCATTTTTCATCCTTCGTTCACAATCAAGTCGACCTCTGCAACCTTCGCTCACCTTTCTTTTCCTTTTTCCTTTGCAGTTCCCGCGATGGCTCGAACAAAGACCACCGCGAATCCTCCTCCTTCGTCACGAAACCCTCCATCCCAAGCGCATAACCCATCGCGAGCACCTGGTGCTCCCTCTTCCCAGGCTGAGAGGCCTGCAACCTCTCGCCCCAACCTTGCTCAGGCTACTCCACCAGTCGTCGGAGGAGCCTCCATCCCTACTCTAGAGTACAAGAATTTATACCCATGGGCCAGCTCAACTTTGCTGAAGGAGACTTCTTCAGTGAACTCTGTACCGGCGGTGCTACGGCTGAAGAAAGGGGACAAGCCCAACCTTTCGTTCCACAAGGAGCACGACGACAAACTGATGGTGCTGCCTTGTCCTCCTGACGTGCCAATCTGTGCAGATGACAAGGGGAACAACGGCGAGTTTTTCTGCTTCATCTACACTACTTTCTTCAAGAAGGTGAAGCTCCGACTTCCCTTTACTCGTTTCGAGCGAGAACTACTAACCGAGCTCGACATCGCCGCTGCCCAGCTCCATCCCAACAGTTGGGCATTCGTGCGGGCGTTTCAAATCATGTGCGCGCACTTGGGACTACCGGCCTCGGTAGATGTCTTTCTTTTCCTGTTCGAGGCCAAGAGTCCTGGAGATCGCCCATGGGTGAGCCTGAACGGAATTGTCGGGAGGTCAATCCTCTCTATCTTCCAGCAGTCTTATAAAGATTGGAAGGGAAAGTTTGTCCAAGTGCGCCCGAACGATCAAGACCCTTCGCTGCTCGATGGCTTTCCCTTGTACTGGGTAAACAAGGGAAGCAAAGACTCCAAAGAAAGCTTTAGAAGGCCAAGAAGTCCTGACAACATGGGCGAGTTGGACATGGACCTCTGCCTTTTCTGGAGGAGCGTAGCAACTGCCAACATAGCCTTTCCCACCTCCTCCATAATTTCCTTCGAGTTCTTCGAGGACCAACTCGAAGCTCACATAGGTTAGCGCTTACCTCAACATCTGGGTTTTTTTGTTTTGTGCTGCATCTCTGTTATCTGTTATCTGGGCGTTCTGCTCGCCGCGCACCAGACTTGGTTTTTATTTCCTGCACCATCTGTTTAACTCGTTTGCACATGTACTCATATATTTTACTTTTGTCTTTGAGCTTACTTGTATACTTGTACTGTGCAGATCTCATGCTGGGTAAGGGCAAGCTAGCGGAACTGAGGGCGCTCGCCCGAACTCACAAGCTGGCATCGGGTTCTCAAACCGTGCCAAACTCGGTGGTGGAGATCGCCGCCGCTCAGGGCAGGTCGGCCCCTCAAGGCCCAACTCCTCCCGAGGCACTGCCCGCTCCTCAACGGAAAAAACTCATCTTGAGGAAACCAAAGAGGAAAACCCCTCAAGTGGTCCAAGAAGATGAAGAAGAGGACGATGAGGCAACAGAGGATGGCCTTATCACCAAAAGGAGAAGGGCGGCACCTTCTTCACCACCTGCTCCACCCGCCCTTCCAACACCAACACCACCTTCTCCCCCAGCGCCAACACCAACACCACCTTCTCCCCCAGTTCCAACACCGCCAGTCCAAACAGTACCTTTGGCGGCTGCATTTCCTGCGGTTGAGGCTACCGAGCCCAACTTCATGGAGAACCCTCCGAGCGCCTCCACGCCATTCGTATCCACTGGAGAGGGTCCTCCTTCAACAGCCTCAATCGCCGAAGCTGCGCTAGGTGGGGATGAAGGCGCTCATAGCTCGCCGATAATCATCACCAAGTCCCCCACGTCACCACCACGCCCAGAAGCCCAACCTCAACCAATCCAAGAGGGCGGTGGTGAGAGCCAGCACCAGGCTCCTTCAGCGCCTCCACCAACAGCGGTTGCAAGCCTTCCCCTCGCGGCAAAAGGGATCTGGGGACCCTTCACAGCCAAACTCAGAATGATGGCAGAGGACCTCCCCTCCATCATAACAAAAGCTGTGGAGAGCTCCAGCAAGAAACTTCAGGATGACATCTCCGTGCTCCAAGAGGAGAATCGCCTAATAAGGATCGAAGCGGAGAAGTTGTCTTGCAACCTTATGATGGCGGAAATCGAGCATTCGAGAGTGGAGGACGCCATGAGTACTGAGCTGAGGGTGGCGCGTAAGGAGGCCACCGATCTGCGCCAGAAGGTGCACCTCCTAGCTCAAGAGAAAATTGAGCTGGAGAGCAAACTGGTTCCCTACCGTCTCAAGATGGCTGACCTGGAGGCATCGATCAAAGCAGATGCAGCCAAGGTAGAGAGCCTTGAGAAGAGGTCAGTAGATCGGGAGGTCCTCTTAGGAAAAGTCGAGAAAGAGAGGGATGAGACCGTGGCTGAGCTCGCCGAAGCTAGAAAGGAGAATGAAAAGATCGCTGCAGAGCTGGCTCGGGCGCAGGAGGAAAACAGGAAGGTTGTTGAAGACCTCATTCAAGCTTGTGAGAAAACTGAAGAACTAAAGAAACGAGCTGATGAGTTAGAACAGCAAACCGAGGGGCTCAAAAAGCAGAATGAAGAGCTCGAGCTGAGCTCCACCCAAGTCCTCGCTGCTGGGTTTGACGCCGCCCTGGAGCAATTTGCCTGCCAGTACCCCGATCTGGACCTCTCCATGGTTTCACTCTACAACGAAGTGTGGTGGATGGGAAGATCGTTCCTTCTGAAGATTAGTTGCTTCCCTCCATCACTTATTCATCCGTTTTCCTTTTGCACAAACTTACTTGTAATAACTTTCCTTTTTTGTATAGGTATTTCGAACTGATACCACTTTGTGATGAAGTTTTCTGCTTCTTCATATAATCTCTCTGTTAGCTTTATTTCTTCTTGTACAAATCGCTTAAACGAAATTGACTTAGCAATTCTGCGAGCGCAACTGTTCACTAACTGCTTCAAACTATCAAGTTTCAAACGATATCATTCTAATAACTTGTGAACTTTAAGGTAATGAACTTCAGCGCGAAAGCACTTACTAAACAGCGAGTTTCAACCCAACTGATAGTTTAAGACATAGTTCACCTGATCTGCTCCATCAAAACGGGCCTTAACTCTTGCCATCGCTCGAATTTCTTCTAATCGCCAAAGAGCCTTGGCGATACCAGCTTCCTCTTTCCTTCATAACTTGGCCATTGTTCCCTCATCTGGGGGTAGAGGCGCCTTTCGGATCCTTCCCTACCTTCCCTGAATTTCATAACAGTAAGCCGGATAGCTAGGTGTTCTCTTCGAACCTGCCATAGCTATCCTTTAAACTTCTTCCACCCTCCACACCGTACCTGAACTCATTCGAGACAAGAAGGATTTTATCTTGCCTGAACTCGCTCGACGGCGAGAAGGTCTTTAACTCGTCTGAACTCGCTCATCGACGAGAAGGTCTTTATCTTGCCTGAACTCGCTCGACGGCGAGAAGGTCTTTAACTCGCCTGAACTCGCTCAACGGCGAGAAGGTCTTTATCTCGCCTGAACTCGCTCGACGGCGAGAAGGTCTTTAACTCGTGCTTCTACATTGCCCCAAGGGCTACATCTTCTCTCCCCTGGAAGCACTGAGGACTTTTTACTGGTGCCTCTACATTGCCCAGGGGCTGCATCTTCTCTCCCCTGGAAGCATTGAGGACTTTTTACTGGTGCCTCTACATTGCCCCAGAGGCTACATCTTCTCTCCCCTGGAGGCACTGAGGACTTTTTACTCTTTCTCGCCTGCACTCGCTCGACGGCGAGGAGGTCTTTTAAACATTGCTGGTGCCTTCTATCGCCGAAAGACGATGAGGACTTTTAACTTTAACTGATGCCGCCAATCGCCGAAAAACGATGGGGACCTAGAAACTTTTTTGGAAAGCATGCAACATAACTTCAACTCGCCTTAAATCACATATAAGTGACAAGGTCTTTCTTCAAAACTTTCGCAAAAACAACAAGCATGCAATCTAAAACACTTTAAACTTTGAAAACTCTTCTTTATTGGGTGGCCTCATTAAAAACCCTCCTTAGGGAAAAAAGAGTGCCCCCTTCAAACTGTTTTAACAGAAACATTGCAAAGCTCTTCGTGTTTGTTTTTACTTACAAAGTTTTTAACTGTAATACAACTTGAGGTGCGTGGCGTTCCAAGTGCGAGGAATCGCCCCTCCTTCCAATGTTTCTAAGCGGTAGGTGCCGTTCCCGAGCGCCTCGGTAATCCTGAATGGCCCCGTCCACTTAGGCGACAACTTGTTCTCCATCTCGTACTGGTGGGCCTTCCTCATCACCAGGTCGCCTTCTTTAAACTGCCTTGGCATCACCTTCGAGTTATATCTTCGTTCAATCCTTCTTTTCACCGCCTCAGCTTTTAATCTCGCCTCCTCCCTGACCTCGTCGAGCAAATCAAGATTCGGCCTTCTTTCCTCGTTCGAGTCTTCCGCTACAAAGTTCTGGAATCTCGACGAGCTCTCCTGGATCTCCACTGGAATCATTGCGTCGCACCCAAAGACCAAGCTAAACGGGGTGTCATGGGTTCCTCACTGCTTGGTGGTGTGGTACACCCAAACTATACGGGGTACCTCCTCAGCCCACGATCCCTTGGCTTTCTCTAGCCTTCTCTTGAAGCCTCTCAGCAATACCCGATTGGCGGACTCTACTTGGCCATTTGTCTGAGGGTGCTCGACGGATGCAAATACTTGTTGAATTCCCACTCCTTCGCACAATTTCTTCAACAGGTGACTTGCAAACTGAGTCCCGTTGTCCGACACCAGGCGCTTAGGCACACCAAACCGGCACACGATATTCTTCCACACGAAGCTCTCGATCCTGTGTGCGGTGATCTGGGCCACTGGTTCTGCTTCGATCCACTTGGTGAAATATTCAATTGCCACCACCAAGTACTTCATCTGCCTGATCGCCAATGGGAAAGGTCCCAGAATGTCGATCCCCCATGTATGAAACGGCCAAGGGCAGTAAATCGACTTCAACTCCTCGGGAGGCGCCTTGTGCCAATCGGCGTGCTGCTGACATTGCTTGCAACACTGTGCATACTTCTTGCAGTCCTCCCTCATTGTAGGCCAATAGTAACCTGCACGGAGGGTCCTTGCGGCCAGAGCTCGATCCCCGACGTGACTTCCGCAGATCCCTTCATGGAGCTCGGCCATGATTCTTGTACATTTCTCTCCATGCACACATTCCAGGAGTGGGTGTGTGAACCCGAACCTATACAACTCGCCATCAATCATTGTGAACTTGCTAGAATTCTTCTTTATCTTCCTAGCCTCCGTCGGATCTAGCGGGAGAAGGCCATCTGCCAGGCATTGCTGGTACTGCGTTATCCACGTGTCTGACTCATGCGTAGCGCAGACCTGCGTCATGTTCACCTTCTCTCCCCGACATGCTCTTATTCTCGGCGATCTCAAGGTCTCCTGAGTCAAAGACCTGTGACTCCTCGCCGCTTTCTCCGTCGACTTGCTTATTTGAAGAACCAGGTGATCTGCCACAAATGCTCTAGGCGTCTTCAGAGTTTCTTGGATCACCGTCCTCTGCCTACCCCCCTTGCCCGAACTGGCGAGCTTAACTAGCAAGTCAGCCCGGGCATTCTGCTCTCTGGGCACATGCACCACTTCAAAGGAGACAAAGGAACTCTTCAACTCCTGCAAATACTCCAGGTAAGCCGCCATTTGTGGATCTTTGGCCTGGAACTCGCCTGTTACTTGTCCCGTGACCAGCAGTGAGTCACTCTTAGCCATCAGCACCCTAGCTCCCATCTCCTTAGCCAGCAATATTCCGGCGATCAGCGCCTCATACTCTGCTTGATTGTTGCTGGCTTTGAAGGCGAACCTCAGGGATTGCTCAATCAGCACACCGTTGGGCCCTTCCAAGATGACTCCAGCACCGCTGCCCTGCTGGTTCGATGACCCGTCCACCGAGAGCACCCAACGGAAATCATCCCCCTCAACTCGTGCCGGTTCTGAAGAGAGTTCGACCACGAAGTCAGCGAAGATCTGCCCCTTGATCGAACCTCGGGGCTCATACTTGATATCGAACTCCGACAGCTCCACCGCCCACTTCACCATCCTCCCAGCTACATCGGGCTTCTTCAGAACCTTCTGGATGAGCAAGTCGGTCATCACCGGTATTGTAAAACTGTGAAAATAGTGGCGCAACCTCCTCGCCGAAAATACCACAGCCAGCGCGGCTTTCTCCAAGGCCTGATACCTCACCTCTGGGCCCTGCAGCACCTTGCTGACGAAATAAATAGGCTTCTGAGCCTGATCCTGGTCTTGGGCGAGCACCGCACTTACCGCCCTCTCAGTTATAGCAAAATATAACCTGAGGGGGGTTCCTGCCAGCGGTTTGCACAAAACCGGCGGGCTCGCCAGGTACTCTTTAAGCTTGATGAAGGCCTCTTCACACTCCTTCGTCCAGGCAAACTTGTTGTTTCGCCTTAAACACTAAAAATACGGATGGCCCTTCTCTCCGCTAGCCGATACGAAACGAGACAGTGCGGCCATCCGACCTGTAAGTTGCTGCACCTCCTTCACGGTAGCCGGGCTCCTCATCGCCAAGATGGCAACACACTTATCAGGGTTGGCTTCTATTCCTCTTTCAGTTAAGAGAAATCCCAGGAACTTCCCTGCCTCTACTCCAAAAATGCATTTCTCGGGGTTCAGCTTTAATCTGAACTTGGCGATTGTGGTGAACAACTCCTCCAAGTCCGTGACGTGCTTGCTCTTCTCCGGCGAGGTCACGACCATGTCATCTACGTACGCTTGCACATTCCTCCCCAGCATCGGTGCAAGTACCCGATCCATCAACCTCTGGTACGTGGCCCCCGCGTTCTTCAGCCCAAAGGGCATCACCTTGTAGCAGTAGCACGATCTCTCGGTCATGAAGGCGGTCTTCTCTTCATCCATGGGATGCATCTTTATTTGGTTGTACCCCGAGAAGGCGTCCAGGAAACTCAGCAACTTACACCCTACAGCACTGTCCACCAGGGCGTCTATGCTTGGCAGAGGATACGAATCCTTTGGGCAAGCCTTGTTCAGGTCAGTGAAATCGACGCACATGCGCCACTTCCCATTGCCTTTCTTCACCAGCATGACGTTGGCCAGCCACTCAGGGTACTGCACCTCCCTGATATGGCCTGCAGCGAGGAGCTTCTGGGTTTCGTCTCTAATCGCCTGCCTCCTCTCCTCGTTGAACTTCCTTCTCCTCTGTCGCACCGGTCTGACCTGGTTGTCCATCGCCAAATGATGGCACAAGAAGTCGGGATCGATCCCGGGCATGTCCGAAGCGGCCCATGCAAAAGCATCCAGATGCCACTCTATCACCTTGGCGATCTGGTCCTGGAGCTCAGCCTCCAGAGATCTTCCCAGCTTGAAGACCTTTCCCCCGATCTCCCTCTCGAGCCACTGCTCGACGGGTTTTGGTCTGGTTTCTCTGGCGATCACCGCCCTGGCGATTCCCAACTCTCTCGCTTCTTCTGGGTGGTTCCTCGCCTCTTCCTCTCGACCGGCGCTCTCCTCCCTCAACTCAGCATCCACCATCACCACGTCGCTTCCGGCGGTTTCCTCTATTAGCGTCGGCCTGGGCTTCACACCGGGAGGCGGGGTGGTTGTCACGTAACTCACTGACCTCTTGTTCTTCAGGCTATTCTCATAGCACTTCTTTGCTTCTTTCTGGTCGGATTTGATGGTGATCACCATCCCCTCCATAGATGGCAACTTCACCTTCATGTGCCTAGTCGAAGGTATAGCGCCTATTCTGTTGAGCGTGGGTCTTCCCAACAGAATGTTGTATGCTAAAGGAGCGTTCACGACGAGGTACTTGATTTTCTCCATTCTCGAGCCCGCCTCATCCGTGAAGGTAGTTCTTAATTCGATGTACCCCCTGACCTCCACTTGGTCACCAGCGAAACCGTACAGGCACCCTCCATAGGGCCTCAACTGGTCAAGGGGCAACTGCAGCTGTGTGAAAGTCGGCCAGAACATCACGTCTGCCGAACTTCCTTAGTCCACCAGAACCCTGTGGACCTTCCTTCCCGCCGTAACCAGCGAGATGACTATAGGATCGTTGTCATGAGGTACAACGTCCCGGAGATCTTGCTTTGTGAACGTAATGTCCACATCCGGCGAGTGATCTTCGAACATGTCCACCGTCATCACAGACCTAGCGTACTTTTTCGTCTGTGACGCGGTGCATCCACCACCCGAGAAACCCCCTGCGATGGTGTGGATCTCTCCATGAGTGGGCATCTCATGCTGCTAAGCCTCACCAACCGCCGGCTAAGAGCTCGACGCGCCCCCCGTTCTTCTGTTCAGCAGGTAATCGTTCAGGAAACCGCTCTTGACCAGGTCGTCGCGCTGGTATCCCAATGCTAAACATGAATCAACGGTGTGACCAAAGCCCTGGTGGAATTCGCACCAGACGTCCGGCTTTGGTCCCAAGACCTTGTCGCCCACCTTCTCCGACGCCTTCAGCCTGGCTGCTATATTGGGAATGGCGATCAGGTCCGCCAATCCCATCACAAACTTATGCTTTCGTGGGCGATTGTACTCCCTGGGGCGCCCTAGGCCCTGCCCTTGTTTCTCCTTGGATCATAAGGATGGCGGGTCCTCTGATCCCTCTTGGCCGCCGCTGTCTCCAGCACCCTCTGTGGCTGGATTCTGGTCTGGGCGCGTGGCCTGGCCGGGGCCATGCTCCCTCTCTTCTCGGCGACCTCGCTCTCATCGGCGATGTGGGCCACCGCAAGTCGCCTAACTTCAGCAAACGTGGCGGGGTGAGCCCTGATCAGCGCCTCGCAGAAAGGTCCCGGCAGCACGCCCTTCTTGAAGGCGTAGACCAACATTTCTTCGTCCTTGGCCGGCGAGCGGACCATCTGCGCCCCAAAACGATTCAAGTAGTCCCTAAGGGACTCTCCCTGGTACTGCCTTATGTCGAACAGATCATAAGACACCCTAGGGGGCGCCTTATTCACTATGTACTGCTCGACGAAAAGCTTTGAAAACTGCTGGAAGTTGGTTATGTGACCTGTAGGCAGGCTCACAAACCATTCCAGTGCTGTCCCCTGGAGTGTGCTCACAAACATCTTGCAATACACAGCATCCGAGCCTCCTGACAGCATCATCTGCGTGAGGAACGTGGTGAGATGAGCCTCAGGATCCTCCACGCCGGTGAAAGTAGCCTTCACGGGTACCACGCTCGCAGGGATAGGCGTGTCTGTGATCGCCTGCGCAAAAGGCATGGGGAAAACGCGAGGTGGCGACGACGGCGCGACCTCCTCAACGACTGGGCGCCCTCTCTGCTCCTGGAGAGCTTGGCGCAACTCCTCAGTTACCTTGCTGAGCTCTTCATTCCTGGCCTGAGAGGCGACCAGGTCCTCATGCATCTTCGCCTGCTCTATGCGCGAGGCTTCCACATTTGCCTGCAGCGCACGCATAATCTCCACCATCTGAGCCATAGTCATGGCGCCTTCAGCAGCAACGGGTGCAACTGGACTTGAACGGTTGCTTCTCATCTTTCTCATGAAAACTTAACAGATCACAATGAGCGACGAACAACACCTCCTTCAGCAACGATCGATTCAGCGATCAATCGGTCAGAGCTTCGCAAACTCCAAAAAACTTCAAGAACACAACCTCAACAGCGAACCTTCACAGAAGCTCACAACTCCACCACAAACCACCGCTTCTTCCACGAAAATCCAAACGAACGGCGAAACTTAGATCTCACCGGTTAAAACTTGCGTAAGCAGCGAAAAACCTCACCTCACCGAACAAGAACTCAAACGAACGGTGCAAAACACAAAACTACCGAACAAAGCTTAGATGAACGGCGGAAAATGGTTGCACCAGCACACAACCACACAAAACTGCAGAAACTTCCAACAATTCACGCTGTGGATGGGGACAGGTTTTACACGGCCCCACGGTGGTCGCCTGATGATCCTGCCTGTTGACCGGGACGCAAGAACCTTGCCTCGTCAAACCTGGATCGACTTCTGCGCTGTGTTAGCCTCCGTCCTTCACCATGATTCACCTCAAGAACCTGCAAAAGACAGAACGGCGCCGCTGCGACCGATGACGCTCCGACGCCCAAGTCAGAGACTGAACCACCAAATACTAAGAGAAAACTCAAGAACTCTAAAGAACCGTGCAAAATTCTCTCTCAGCGTACTCAAGACTCGCAAGCGTAAAGAAGTAATCTAAACGTGCGTACCTCAGAAGTCCGTTAGAATCTCTTATATACCTGTGCACTTTCTCTCTCCTGACAGTTACACATCTGGACACGTGGCTCGCATCCAGCTGTACACGTGTCACCATCTGGAGCATCCTTGACTTGGGCGCCACTTCTTACTCTTCAGGCTTTTGGCTAAGTTACTTTATGCATGAAACAACTCAGTGCATAGCTGCCTTGGAGCGTGATCTCTTCTGAGTGGCGAGTTCGGGTGCCTTCGTACACACCTTCCCTGTGGTCTCGCCGGCCGCCTTCATGATCTACTTTACTTGCTTCACCGTGTATGTTCAGGTAAGATGTCTCCCGACCTCATCCTCTGGCTAGCTAGGAAATGACCATCTGACTTCGTCTTCGGCGATGTCCTTGTTTCGGCGATCTCTAACCACTAGGTCGTCTGGGTTCGCATCCGGCGACTTCATCTCAAAACGAGCCCAGAGCACGCCAACTTAATAATTGGCGAGCACACGAGCCCCCCGACTTCCTTCCCTTCTGCCAGCCATGGGCCCTGCTCAACACGCCTACATAATAGCTCGCTGCCACGTCATCACTTCCGACTGCCAGGACGGTACAAGGGTATATGTTTCCTTTCATCTCCAAGAATCTTCTCAGCAATTGATCCTTGAGAAGCTTTCTCACATTGTGCAGCTTTTGACTTTTCAGCCAATCAAAGGAGACAACTTTTGGATTGTTGATCACCTTTGTGCTAGTCTCAAAGCGATATCTCTCAATGAGCTCATTATCCCCTGAAAACCAACCCTCAAGTTTCCATCCAGACCTTACAGCTATTGTTTTGATCCCTTTGATGTAGGTGGAGTGGACTCCATGACAGCAGAAAAAAGAGGAAAAGGTTCACACACAAAGAGAGCAAGAGATGTTGCAAGAGATGGCTCAATTGATTGTTTTTGTGAGAGAGAACTGTTGCACTAGATTTTATAACAAATGTGAACTCTACTGTGATAAATTTCTATGAGTGGGTTTCAGGCTTCAAGAAGAAAACACTGGACCAAGACCTGCACAGAAAACTTCAAAAAAGAGTAGAAAACCACATGGTCATCACATGTGATCTTTGACTAGTCATAAAGGCTCTTAAATTATCAAGATATTGAATATATTCCTTTATGACATGTTGTAACTTTATTGACTCAGGATCCTTTCATAATTGAGATCTGCAACAGACAGAATGCATAAAGAAATTAAATCAATTATTTCACAGTACTGTCAGAGAAGAAACAATCGGTTGTTTCGAGGAAACAATCGATTGTTTTTCTACAACATTTTGACAAATTGTGATTTTCAAGCATAGACCGAGAAATGTTCAAAACAGGTGTAAGTGCTCATTTGAAAAAGAGAATTAAACATGAAATAGTAATTAAAATCAAAGGTAGAGATAAGGAAGGTCTTATCCTTTTATGAAGTCCCTTAAAATGAGTCATTTGTTTGTGATCAAGAAGCTTCTTTTGACTTTTGAAAAGACTTGGACTGGTATACACCCTTAATACAGTTCCAATATTAATCCTTTCCTTCCAAGAACCTGATCAGATGACTCAGAACCTCATGTTCTTCTAGTTTTCCTGCATAAACATGAATTCAAGTGACAAGGTTTGGTCCCCTTACAAATGTGGGTCCATTTGATCTATTTTTATCATTTGAAACCTCACAACCTTTGGGAATCCATTTCATAAAACCTCTGGGAATAGAATATTTTCTTATTTTGCAGAATCTAACAGAATGGCCTCTTTTCATGCAATAAAAGCATGTAACAACCGGTTGTTTCGACTTAACAATCGGTTGTTTTACTGGTTGTTTTGAAAAATTCTTTGAAAAATTATCTTGCTTGTTCTGTGGATTAAAACCTAATCTAGCTCTTCCAAAAAAACAATTTTGAGATGCCAAGACATTCTCAAAGTTGGATTTTCCCTTTGAAAGCTTATCTACAGTTCTAACAAGATAATGTACTTTCTTTTCAAGATTTTCACAATTTTCACAAGCAAGAGAGTCACACACATGAGAAGAATTTTTGCAATGTTTTTCAATTTTTTCAAACTCAATTTTTTATTTTTCCAGCTCTTCTTCAAGTGTCTTAACCCTCTTTTCAAGCCAGTTGTTAAGCCCTTTCAAACAGTTGTTTGAGAGAACCAATCGGTTAGCTTCTTCATGAGTTTCTTGAAAAGCTTGAAGCAATTTACTATAATTTTCAGCACTTAGGGAAGCACATGAACTTACATTGCTTGAGCTACACGACTCATCATCTCCTTCTGCAATCAAGCATATTTTTGCTTTTTCATCTTCACTTAATGAGGAACTTGATGAGGAGACTTCATTCTCATCCCAAGTAATATATGCTCTTCTTGATTTTCCCTTTTTCTCCTTGTGGCTTGATTTCTTTTCATTGCTTTCTTTGTTTGGGCAATCAGCTTTAATATGCCCTTGTTCACCACAACCAAAGCAAGTATAATTGTTAGAATTGAAATCACTAGTTTTCTTGTTGTCATACCTTTCTTTGTTGGCTTCTTTTTGCGATTTCTCTTCAAGAATCTACTAAACTTCTTGGACAGCAAACCAAGGTTTTCTTCTTCACTTTCATCACTTGATTCTTCCTTGCTTTTGTGCTTGGTAGCTTTCAAGGCAATGCTTCTCACATGCTTGTCTTCACTCTCTTGAACATTGAGTCTATTCATTTCTAACTCATGTTCTCTAAGCTTACCAAACAATGAAGCCTTTGTCAAGGATGTTAAATGTTTAGACTCAGAAATTGTTGTCACCTTAGGTTGCCATGATCTATCAAGACACTTGAGGATCTTGATGTTTAGCTCTTCTTTATCAAAGGTTTTCCCAAGGCTCATAAGGTGGTTGATGATGTGGGTGAACCTCTTTTGTACTTCAGCGATTGACTCACCTTTAAGCATTCTAAACATTTCATATTCCTGAATTAGAGTATGCTTTCTAGCTCTCTTCACATCATTGGTTCCTTCATGAGTCACCTCCAAAGTGTCCCACATCTCCTTGGCCGATGAGCCTTGAGAAATCTTGAAAAATTCATCCGAATTCAAGGAAAATGTTATGATGTTCATAGCAATAAAATCAAATTTGGCCTTCTTGTTTTCAGAATCAGTCCATTGAGACCAAGGTTTTTCAATGGAAGATCCATCTTTTTCAAATTTTGGAATAAAGGGGCCATTTTCAATTGCATCCCAAATTCCCTTGTCAAGAGATTCAACAAAGATTTTCATTCTAACTTTCTACAATTGATAATTCAAACCACAGAATAGAGGTGGCTTGTTGATTGAAGCACCCTCTCCAAAAGGTAGTTTTTCAGCCATTTAAAAAAGATTTTAGGATCAAACTTGAGTATTTTTCAAGTACCAAGCTCTAATACCAATTGTTAGAATGTATGGCTTTAAACTAGAAGGGGGAGTGAATTGTTTAAAGGGGGTTTTCGCAAACTTTTTAAACTATAATGAAATTCTTTGCAAGAAACCAAATTAGGAATTTAGTTAGCCAAGAAACAAAGCTCAAAACAGTAAAGCAACAAAAAACAATCAGTTGTTTCGTAGAAACAATCGGTTGTTTATACCAGTAAAAATAACAAGAACTGAAATTAAAGAGTTTAAGGAAGAGAGAGATGCACAAACAGTTTATACTGGTTCACTCTTAAACCAAGAGCTACATCCAGTTTCCCAGAAACCACTAGGTAATCAAAACCAGATTACATACACACACCACCAAAGAAGTGACATTGATCCCCTCAAGAAACACACTTCCTTTGGCTCAGCACACACACACCAAGAATGTTGATCTGGACAACCTCAAGAGCACACAACCCTTCTTGGCTTTACAACACCAGAATGTACAAAGTTCTTAGAATGAATTACACTGTTACAGAATCAACTGAAATCAATACAGAGTAATCATATTCCACTTCTCTCTTGAATAACCAAAGCTCAAAGTGAAAACTCAAATCTTTGAAAAGCTCTTTGAAAAACTCAAATTTGTTTTTCTTTCTTGTTGTTTGTTATAAATCATTAACAAACTATTTATAGGTTTCAAATCTTGGTCAAAGCATTTCAAGCAGGAGCGTATTCAGTTATAAAATCATTTAAAGCTCACTTAACTAAAAAAATTGTTTCTGTTAGGATTTCAAACAAACAATGGTTTTAAGAGCGAATCAATCGGTTGTTTTGGTTTGACAGCAAGTCAACCATCCAAAACAGTTTTCAAACTTTTTCAAAAACACCTAAGTATAAAACAATCGGTTGTTTCAACAAAACAACAGGTTGTTTTTCACTTAGTTTGAAAAACCCTTTTAAACTTAACAAATTTGAAAACACTTAAGCTTTAGATTCAACAAAGAGTGGATTACAAAGATAAACTACCCAGATCCTATTCTAAAGCACATCAGCAACTTCAAGCAACTCCAGCCTCCCATCAAACGCTAGGATTTGGATTCTTCAAAGCTTTGATCACACTTGATTCAACAATATTAACATCCAATATCCTTCCATCCAAACAGTTAACGCACAGACACCTGATCTTTGCTCCATCATGAGCACTATTAATCGCGTTACGTTGTGCAAATTGTATAAATTCTTCTACTCCTCTTTCGTACTCATCACTTATACGAACAAAATTAATCCAATTTCGATCCATTATATTCTGTAATAGTCATTCAGAATCAGGGTTCTATCTCACGTTTTTGTCGAGGGTCGAACACCCTCGGACTCAATACAACCACGATAATTCTATTCTAAACTAACAACTAACATATCATAAGTACAAATTATAATAAATACGGAGTAATATAAATTTTAAAAAATAAAAATTATAATACATAAAAAAAAAACAAATTCAAAACATTAAAAAGAAATCAAAAAATTTAAAAAACCACTAACCTTGTGTGAGAAGGCTTCGTTGGTGAAGAGTGCACAGAAGCGCCAGCAATGACGACGACAGCAGAAGCGGTGGCGGACAAGGAAGCAGCGACAGAGCATAGAGAAAAACCCACAACAAGAACCCACGAAGGCAATGTAGCAGTACTTCGAGCAATGCAAAACCATGTAAGAAACCAAACCAAAGAAAAACGAAAAAGATGTATACATACATTCGGCGTAGAACAAAGAGAGCTCGAAGAACTTACCAAATGAATGAAGTTGCAGAAGAACAGATGGAGGCGAAGCGCAAACGCGAGTTGGAACGAAGCAGGAACAGTGCAAAGGAAACGCGGGGAAGAGAAAGAAAGTATGAAAGAATGTGGCGCGCACCAAAAGTTAGGGTAAAAAAGGTTTACAAGTGCGACTATTAGGTAAAGCCGCATTTGTAAATCAACATGCTTGATTTACAAATGCAGCTTTACAAATAGCCGCACTTGTAAATCAACATAATTTCAAAAATTTCACTGCGTTTTTTACAAATGCGTGTAAGTGCAAAGCCGCACTAAATAAAGAACATTCTTTTCTTTATTTTGCACTAGTGTTAGACCTTATTTTGATTAGTTTAATTTTGATTAATTGTTATTATTAGCTTAATTTTGATTTAACTTTAATATTAAAATGCTGACATACGTAAATTTTTTGATAAATTTTAGTTTTTATTATTCTAGATAAATGTTGCAATTTATTTTGTTGGCACATGATTGTTGAAATTATTTACATGTACAAGTTAAAAATAAAATATATTAAAAAATCAGCATATTAATTTAGTTATATAAATTTAAATCAACTTAATATATTGAATCTCCTTTTTGTTTTTAGCGTGGTTCACTTCGTAAATAATATAGATAAAGACACTACAAGAAAATGGTGAATTAGTTACGTAAAAATTTCATTGTTAAGCCAAGAACGTGAATTACGTTGGTCAAACTCATAATTAACGGATCCAAAAGAAAAGTAGTGTGAACTAAACAAAAGAAAGTGGGAGAGAAAAAAAAATTATGTTGACTAACTCGACGCAGTTAGAAATAAAATAATTATTTTAAAAAATTTATTGTCGGTTGTTTTAAACAATAAGTTGACTTGCTCAACAATTTAGAATAAAGGAAAAAATATTATATTTTAAAATAGATTCATAAGTATGACTTAAATTTTTAATTTTTTTATCTTATCTAAAATATATCTATTTTTAATATTATTTTAAATTTTTGAATTTATAATATTTTAATAAATATTATTTTTTTTAATAAATTATTTTGGAGATAAAATTTAAATTTTTATATAATTTAATTATTTAGTTAGTTAAAGTGTTAAAAGTGAATTAATATAATTAAACAAGAAGTTTTAATATGAAAATTATTAAAGAAAATGTTTGAAAAGGTTAAAAAAGAAATGAAAAAAATAGAAAAATAATATTTGGGTAAAGAAAATAATATGCATTTAGAAATTAAGTAGAAATGAGTGAGGAAAGAAAATTTGATAAAATTTGTAATCTCATTAAACTAAAATGAAATATAAATTGTTTTGGGTTTAGGGTTAACATTAGAAAATACACTGGGAATATTTAACATCAATAGGTCACTGCTGTTTTTGGTTTCTAGCAAATTGTATTTACACCTCGTACGTAATTTTCCTTTCTATTATGACTTGTTCCGACAACTTATTTAAAGTAGATTGGAGAAATTCTACTCGACACCTATTGTCTCTATAAACTAATTGAAAGAAATAACATAAGATAAAAAGTTGTAGAAACTGATTGAACGTAACTACAAAATTTGTAAAACTATTGAACTGATACATCCGTTTGATTTACTTCAATAATATATATAATAAAATTACAATTATTGGAATCTATAAAGTATGAATACAAACGACCCTGTAAATTGACCATTAATGCAATACTAACGGTAAATAATTTAAGACTAATAAAATTTGAATTAATAATCAACATCCTCCCTTAATTCTAATTTGGAACAACCTTCACGCCCAACATATCTCTTAACTTGATGAAAGCATCGATCTTCAATGGCTTAGTGAGAATATTTGCAATTTTATCTTTTGATCTGCAATATTCCAATTTGATCATGTTCTTCCCAACTTGGTCTCGCAGGAAGTGATATCGAATATCAATGTGTTTACTTCTTTGATAAAAAAACTGGATTAGTTGCAAGATTAATTGCAGAGACATTGTCAACATAAATCTTGACTGGAACATCTAGATTAAAACCAATTTGAGTGATAATATTGCTGAGCCAAACTGATTGACAAGCACTTGTTGTTGTTGCTACATACTCAGCTTCACAAGTAGATAATGCAACAATTGACTATTTCTTTGATGACCACAAGCAAACAATCTTTCCGATCATAAAACAATGACCACTTGTGCTCTTCCTCTCGTCTGAATCTCCACCCTAATCACTATCTGAGTATCTGACGATCTCAATCTTCTTAGATGAAAAGTAAAATAGACCAAAAGTTGTAGTACCTTTGATGTAGCACATAATTCTCTTTACAACTTGTAAATAAACTTGTTGAGGTGACTCCATGTATCGACTGATCAATCCCACAACATAACTGTACCGATCAGGTAATCGGAAGTGATGACGTGGCAGCAAGCGATAATATAGGCGTGTTGAACGGGACACCTGGCTGACAGAAGGGAAGTACATCGGGAAGTTTGTGTAGTCGCCAATCGTTGAGTTGGCGTTCTCCGATCTCTAGTATGTATAACCGGCGGTCACCAGGCTTGCGTCATAGTCGCCGTATGTGAGTTCTAAGCGATCAAGTGGTTAGAGACCGCCTAAAGGGGCACATTGGCGAAAGGTCAGGAAAGCTTATTCAAGGTTTCTAAGGGGTACTAGTATGGGAAATGAGTGATATGCTTGTCACACAGCAGTGAAGGATAAGGTTATCAGATTGATCCGGTCGGTCATCGGTAGTCGATGACGTCAGCAGCAAATAACCACGTGGACCACTCGCACGGTGACACGTGGATCAGGTGGCAGAGAAATCGGGAAGGAGATCACCCGGTATGGTTATCGGTGGTCAGTAACCGAGTGGCCACCGACAGATCAGTTCCAAGATAAACGGGTGACACGTGGATCAGGTGGCAGAGTAGTCATGAAGGAGATTCCCCGGTATGGAGATCGGTGGTCAGTAACCGAGTGGCCACCGACAGATCAGTTCCAAGATAAACACCCGGGGGAGAACGCTAGAAGCAATAGAGCACCGATCAGTCATCGGGTGCATGGTCATCGGGGTTTCGTGTTACACGCAGTTAAACTGGGACTGAGATTCCCAGCGAGAGCGTTATGCATGGACCTCGCATGATCATACCTCAGAGAAAGAATAGCCCCTCGTCGGTATAGTCGTGCACGAGACTGGCCTGAGGGAGTCAGTAAACCGGTCAGTGATTGGTTACTCTCTCAACCCATTACGTGCATGGCATCGTGAAGGGGAAATCGTGTATGCAGAGAGCAATGCTTGGTGAGTGTGCCTAGTCCAACCACACTTGGCGTTCTCCTGGGAATGTGCGATTTCACCCAGATGGAAGAAACACGCTAAGTTACTCCGCAAGGGAATAACTTAGGCGCACAAAGAGATGCGCTAGAGCCCTTCAGGTGGTGGCACGTGAACGGTTAGATGCGAGTTGCATGCCTCCACGTGTCACTGTCTGAGAGGGGCGCGACCCAGATAAAGGTGCACTCCGTGTCGTGAAAGGTACAGACAGAAAACCCAGACTCCCACGACCCTGACTGTGGTACGTTTTCGTACAAAAGCATAACAGAATTCTGACACGCGCAGAGGACAACGTAGCAGAATTCTGTTAGGCACAGACACAAAGGGGGATAAAAAGAGAATCAGAGAGAAATACACACACACTATTTTTACACACATTACTTTCTAGTGATTCTGGGACCTAACTTGAGCGTCGGAGTGCAAACGGCCGTTAGAGGCGCCGTCTGTGTGTTTTGCAGGTTCCGTTCGGAGTTCCCAAGGAGGGGGTTCTAAGAGTGTTCTTGCAGATAGCACAGTTGCCAGAGGCGGGTCAAGCAAGCGACAAGGCAATTCCTCCACGCTCGAGTTGTCGGCAGGATCACAGATAAACACTCCCTGGCCAGAGGTCGGGGCAAGGGAACAGTTTCCCAGAACATGTATTGATGAGAATCAAATAAAGGAGGTTTTTATTAATGGAGGAAGAGGACATCCACCCTCACATTTGAAGTTCTTCCTTCTAGTCTTCTCAAAATTAAAAGAAGACATAAAATAAAGATGAGGCCCAAGCCCAAAGCCCAAGCCCAAGCCCAAGAAGGCCAAAGCCCAAAGAGCCCAAGTCCATCCCATGAGGGGCAAGGCCAAGCTTTGAAATACTCTTGTATAGTTTTAGGAGGTGTGGTTATTAAATAAAGGTGTGTGAAAATGTAAAATAAAGTCACATTGTCCATGTGACTTAGGAGAGTGGTGTATGTGTAGTTTTTGGGAGGTGTCATAGTAGAAAAAGGTCACACCTCCCATGTGACTTGTTTTTGGTGGGAATTTCAAATGAGTTTATTTGAAATTTCCCACCTATTTTTCAGCACCTTAGGCTATAAATAGAGGTGCTTCCTTTGTAAAATTCAGATTTGAATTTTATCTAAAGAAACTATACTCAAAATTGGAGTGAGCATTTGGAGAGCTTTGAGCTTCTTCTCTAGTCTTATCTTGAAGGACCATGGTTTCCTCAAGTGGCGGCTTCCACACTCATCTAGGAGCATCCATTCTTCTAGTGGCGTGATCATCCAACCATTCCTCCATCTTCATGAGCATTCTCTTCTCCTTCCTTTCTTCTTCTTCAATTTGTTCATGTTATCTTGTGTTTTGAGTTGTCTAGCTTTCGGTTTTTCTATTTTCAGCACCTATATTCTGTTTTGTTTTTAAATTCTGTTCGGCTCTTTTGTTTTAAGTTCAATTCTGTTCGGTTTCTTCTTTTCCTTCTCCTTTGTTGATTCAATTTGACAATATTTGGTTCATCCAAATGAGTTTGAGAATTGGTACTTGTTTTGGTGAGTTCTTGATTTTAGAACCATGATCCAACTTCTAAGAAAGTGCCTCTATATTTTCCAGCTCAAGGTGATTCCTCAAAGTGTCAAGAATCTTGTTCTAAGTGGCTATTGGAATCACATCATGTGGTATCATGAGTCTTAGGTTCTTCTTGTTTAATTGTTGAGTTGTGTGCACTTTATTTTCAAGAGCTCTTTTAATTTCTTGCAATTTAAGTTTCTGTTTTAGAATTTTAATTGAGTTTTCTTGCTGTTTTTCTTTTGCTCCAAGTGTTTGTGGAAAGGTTTATGGCACTCATAATTCTTATGAGTATGGTTGCTCTTTTGGAATGGCATTATCCTTCCTAGAGTATACCTTAAGCTTCCTTTCACTTGTTACAATTTGTGTTGTGTCTTTTAATTTTTGAATCATGTCAAGTTTTGTCTTAGTCATGTTATTCCATATATGTCATTACTTCTAGTAGTACTTTTATTGTTTTGATTGTTTCTTGCTTTGGTGTCATATAATTTTCTGAATTGATGTTGATCCTTTGTGCATTTTCTTTTTAGAATTGAGTTCATACTTGTATTCTAGACCTATACAAGTTCCACTACATCATTTTATATTATGTCTTTGCTAGTTCATCATTCTGTTTTTTTATTCCTATTAGGATTCCTCTGTTTCTGAAAAGAGTGCTTACTGTTTTTCCTTATTGCAACTGATTTACGTACTGTAAAATTCTGAAATTCTGGATTTGAGATATTCAAAGTGTTAGAAAAGAATAGAAAAAAGAATCATTCAAAAATATGAAGTACACAAAAAATGATAAATAAAATAAAAAAAGTGTACATTCCTGCCGAAAAAAATACGGTAATCTGGCAGTGATTTTAAAAAATTTATTTCTCTCAATTGGCTTACTGTTTTTAATTGATTCCAGTGACATTTTTGAGTTAACATCTTGAAGTTTCTGTGGTATAAATTTCATAATCCAGTTCGCTCTACAACGTTCCAGTTAAATCAGTGAATATCAAACACAGTTTGCATAAAAAAAAAAAATTTCCAGTAGCTAAATTTTTTGTTTTCTTCATCTACTCTAGAACTTTTCCTTAAGTATTCTTTTGTGTGCCTACTTTTCTCATTGAGTTCTTTATTTTCTTGATTGTCTTTCATTCTTACTCTTTGAGTTTGTCTTACATATAGTTTTCCTTTTGCAATTACCTTTCCTTGCTTATACCTTTTCTTGTTTGTCTTTATTGTTTCTTTGGTTTTGTGGTGGTTTGCTCTTAAGATTGGTGTGCTTGCTTTGACATATTTCATTTGAGGATTCCAAGGCCTCAAGATCAGATTGGTGCAAGAACATTATTTCTTTGAGAGTGATCTCTTTTTTCAGCCTCATTTCACTTCGGCAGTTTCATTGCCAAGCTCACTGTTTTTGCTAATTTTGTTTCTTAACTTGTTTGCTGTTTTTGTGTGTTTGCTGTTTTTTATTTGCAAAATGGCTGGCTATTCAAGTGGTGCATCTTACAAACAGCATTCTCCTTCCAAAGCTTCAGTCCTTGGTGAAGAAGAACATAGAAGAAGGAGGCATCACCATCATTCTCATGAAGAGAGCTATAACCGTGACCAAAGATATCACCAAGTGTTCAACATTGCTTGTAAAAAAGTCCCTAGTTTTAATGGTGATAGTGATCCTAATGTGTATTTAGATTGGGAGACTAAGGTTGACCATTATTTTCATGTGTATAGGGTCCAAGATGACGATAAACTTAGGATAGTTTCTTCATCCTTAGTGGGCTATGCCAAAGAATGGTGGCATAAAATTGTAATGGACATTATATATCGCAAGAAACCTCCCGTGGTTTCTTGGAATGCTTTGAAAGAGTGTATGCGCGCGAGGTTTGTTCCTCCTTCTAGGAAGGAACACTTGTTGAAGTTCCAAAGGCTTCCTCAAGGACATAGGATGATAGAAGACTACTTTCAAGATTTTGAAACAACTTTGACTAAAATGAATATGCATGCTAATGAAGAGTCAAAGATAAAATGGTTTGTACGTGGTTTGAGAAGAGATATTAGAGAACTTATAGAATTAAATGAGTACTCTTCTTTAAAGAAAGTGTTTCGCCAAGCCATCAAGGTGGAATCCTATCTTTTGAAATCAACTTTCAAAAATACTCATGATGATGATTTCTACAACTCTTCTAGGAAGGATGCCCACAAAATTTTTACTCAAAATTCTCCTTCCAATTTTTCCAAACAAACCATGTTTCCAAACAAAGTTTCTACTACAAATCTTTCTACTCCTAAGTCACCTACCAAAACTTCAAATATCAAATGTTTTAAATGTTTAGGTTTTGGGCACATAGCTCTTCATTGTCCACAAAAGCAAATCTTAAAGATCAACAAGGTAAAACAAGACCTAACTCACCCACCTACCACAAGTAAACAAGAAAAAGACAAAGAAGGCCAAGTTGACATGGGTCTTATCCTTTCACCTCCAAGGTGTTTTCCTTCCTTATCTTTTTCATTACCCAAGGTTCCTATTTCACCACCATCTTGGTTAAAAAATGTTAGGGATGATTTGTTCATACCTCCTAATGGTTGTCACCATTTAAGAGGTCTTTTTCCAAAACATCACATCATTCCCAAACAAATTTTTCCAACTTGGTCGATTTATAGAACCTCCTTTTCTGAAATCCCATTATTTACAAATGCTAAGTCATGTTTACATTTTTCTTCCACTTTTAATTGTAAAACTAAACTGACTTTGTTATATGCAGGGATTCAGAATTCGTGGACGAATTCTCTCCAACTCGAGGAGTATGATGAGAATCAAATAAAGGAGGTTTTTATTAATGGAGGAAGAGGACATCCACCCTCACATTTGAAGTTCTTCCTTCTAGTCTTCTCAAAATTAAAAGAAGACATAAAATAAAGATGAGGCCCAAGCCCAAAGCCCAAGCCCAAGCCCAAGAAGGCCAAAGCCCAAAGAGCCCAAGTCCATCCCATGAGGGGCAAGGCCAAGCTTTGAAATACTCTTGTATAGTTTTAGGAGGTGTGGTTATTAAATAAAGGTGTGTGAAAATGTAAAATAAAGTCACATTGTCCATGTGACTTAGGAGAGTGGTGTATGTGTAGTTTTTGGGAGGTGTCATAGTAGAAAAAGGTCACACCTCCCATGTGACTTGTTTTTGGTGGGAATTTCAAATGAGTTTATTTGAAATTTCCCACCTATTTTTCAGCACCTTAGGCTATAAATAGAGGTGCTTCCTTTGTAAAATTCAGATTTGAATTTTATCTAAAGAAACTATACTCAAAATTGGAGTGAGCATTTGGAGAGCTTTGAGCTTCTTCTCTAGTCTTATCTTGAAGGACCATGGTTTCCTCAAGTGGCGGCTTCCACACTCATCTAGGAGCATCCATTCTTCTAGTGGCGTGATCATCCAACCATTCCTCCATCTTCATGAGCATTCTCTTCTCCTTCCTTTCTTCTTCTTCAATTTGTTCATGTTATCTTGTGTTTTGAGTTGTCTAGCTTTCGGTTTTTCTATTTTCAGCACCTATATTCTGTTTTGTTTTTAAATTCTGTTCGGCTCTTTTGTTTTAAGTTCAATTCTGTTCGGTTTCTTCTTTTCCTTCTCCTTTGTTGATTCAATTTGACAATATTTGGTTCATCCAAATGAGTTTGAGAATTGGTACTTGTTTTGGTGAGTTCTTGATTTTAGAACCATGATCCAACTTCTAAGAAAGTGCCTCTATATTTTCCAGCTCAAGGTGATTCCTCAAAGTGTCAAGAATCTTGTTCTAAGTGGCTATTGGAATCACATCATGTATGATGTGCAAGTGAAGCAGATCGTGATAGCGGCAGGCGAGACCATAGAGAAGGTGTGCATGGTGACACCCCGTACTCGCCGCTTAAGGGGTCGCGCTCCAAGGAAGCTGTGAACCAAGTTACTCCTCGCATGGGTAACTTAGTCGAATAGCTTGAAGAGTAGAAGTGACGCTCAAGTGGAGAGGGATCCAGATGGTGACACGTGTACAGTTGGATGTGAGCCACGTGTCCAGAGGTGCAACCGTCAGGAGAGAGAAACGCTCAGGTATATAAGGAACTCTTAACAGACTTTGAGGTACGTTTTCTGAGAACATTTCAGTACGCTTTGAGAATACTCTCGAGGACATTGAGATTCACTGCACACAGTTCCTTGAGTTTAGATTTTCTCTCTTAGTTTTTGGTGATTCCGTCACTGACTTGAGCGTCGGAGCGCGATCGGCTGCAGCGGTGCCACTCTGTTTTCTTCAGGTTCTTGCGAGGAATTGAGGCGTGAAGGACAAAGGCTAACGTGGTGCGAAGCTGATCTAGAGGGAGAAACCTTTGACGTGGCAAGACTCTTGCACTCAGGTCAACCGGCAGGATCATCAGGCGCCCACCGTGGGGCCGTGTAAAACGTGTTTCCCATCCACAGCGTGAGTTTCTTGAAGTTTCTGCGGTTCTTGTGTGGTTGTGTGCTGGTGCAACCATTTTCGGCGTTTTTCACCGTTTGTTTGAGTTTTCGATCGGTAGTTTGAAGTTTTCCACCGTTTGTTCGAGTTTCCGTTCGGTAAATTAAAGTTTCTTACCGTTTGTGCGAGTTTCAATCGGTAAATCGAAGTTTTTACCATTCGTTCGAGTTTCTGATCGGTGAATCGGGAGTTTTGGTGGAGAAGCGGTAGGTTCGTGGTGAGATTGCGAGTTTCTGTGGAGGTTTTTGCATCCGAATCAATTTCGTGATGTTGTGGTTGCATTCTTGGAAGTTCTTTGGAGTTTAAGAGGTTTTGACCGATTGATTGCTGGATCGATCGTTCCGCTGGTGAAGGTTTTGGTTGCTGAAGTTTGATCTGTTGATATTTCATGAGAAAGATGCGGAGTACGCGTTCAAGTCCCGTTGTGGCAACCGCTGGAGAAGGCACCATGACCATGGCGCAAATGATGGAGATCATGCGTGCGTTGCAAGCAAATGTGGAGGCGTCGCGTGTAGAGCAAGCGAAGATGCACGAAGACCTGGTCGCCTCTCAGGCCAGAAATGAGGAGCTCAGCAAGGTCACTGAGGCAGTACCCTAGGGTGTCTTATGACCTGTTTGACGTGAGGCGGTATCAGGGAGAGTCCCTCAGGGACTATTTGAATCGTTTCGGGGCGCAGATGGTCCGCTCGCCTGCCAAAGACGAGGAGATGTTGGTATACGCCTTCAAAAAGGGCGTACTGCCTGGACCTTTCTGCGAGGTGCTAATTAGGGGCCACCCCGCCACGTTTGCTGAAGTTCGGCGACTTGTTGTGGCCCACATCGCCGACGAGAGTGAGGTCGCCGAAAAGAGAGGGAGCGTGGCTCCTGCTAGGCCACGGGCCCAGACTAGAATTCAGTCGCAGAGGGTGCTGGAGACGGCGACGGCTAAGAAGGATCAAAGGACTCGCCATCCTTACGATCCAAAGAAAAACAAGGGAAGGGGCCCAGGGCGCCCTAGGGAGTTCAATCGCCCACCCAGGTACAAGTTCGTCATGGGGTTGGCGGACATGATCGCCATTCCCAACATAGCGGCCAAGCTTAAGGCGCCGGAGAAAGTTGGCGACAAGGTGTTAGGACCAAAACCGAATGCATGGTGCGAATTCCACCAAAGTTTTGGTCACTCTCTTGACTCGTGCTTGGCCCTAGGATACCAACTCGATGACTTGGTCAAAAGTGGCTTCTTGAATGACTACCTGCTAGACAAGAGGATGGGGCAAGCGTCAAGCTCCCAGCCGGCGAGTAGTGAGGGTCAGCAGCATGAAATGCCCACTCACGGCGAGATCCACACCATCGCTAGAGGTTTCTCAGGTGGTGGATGCACTGCATCACAGAGGAAGAAATATGCAAGGTCTGTGATGGCAGTAGATGTGTTCAAAGATCACTCGCCAGATGTGGACATTACGTTCACGAAAGAGGATCTCAGGGACGTTGTACCTCATGACAACGATCTCATAGTTGTCTCGCTGGTCACGGCGGGAAGGAAGGTCCACCGGGTACTGGTGGATCAAGGAAGCTCGGCAGACGTCATGTTCTGGCCGATTTTCACCAAGCTGCAACTACCCCTTGACCAGTTAAGGCCCTTAGGAGGATGCTTATATGGGTTCGCTGGCGACCAGGTGGAGGTCAGGGGGTACATTGACTTGAGAACTACGTTCACAGACGAGGCGGCCTCGAGGACGGAGAAGATCAAGTACCTCGTCGTGAATGCCCCCTCGGCGTATAACATTCTGTTGGGAAGGCCGATCCTCAACAGAATAGGAGTTGTGCCCTCAACTAGGCACATGAAGGTTAAGTTGCCATCAATGGAGGGGGTGGTGATCACCATAAGATCTGACCAAAAGGAGGCAAAGAAGTGCTACGAGAATAGCCTCAAGAATAAGAGGTCGGTGAGCTACATCACCACGACGCCGCCTCCCGGTGTGGAGCCCAGGCCAACAGAAGGGCGAGTTGTTGATGCGATGATGGAAGTGACCGCCGGGGGCGATGTCATCATGGTAGACGCTGAGGTTGAGGGAAAGAACGCCGGTCGGGAAGAAGAAGCGAGAAACCGCCCAGAGGAGGCTAAGGAGTCGGGAATCGCCAGGGCGGTGATCGCCAGTGAAACCAGGCCCAAACCCGTCGAGGACTGGCTCGAGAGGGAGATCGGGGGCAAGGTCTTCAAGTTGGGAAGATCTTTGGAAGGTGAGCTACAAGACCAGATCGCCAAGGTGATAGAACGACATCTGGATGCTTTTGCATGGTCTGCTTCAGACATGCCGGGAATCGACCCCGATTTCCTGTGTCACCACCTAGCAATGGATACACAGGTCAGGCCAGTGCGATAGAGAAGAAGAAAGTTTAATGAGGAGAGGAGACAGGCGATTAGGGATGAAACGCAAAAGCTCATCGCCGCGGGCCATATCAGGGAGGTCCAGTACCTTGAGTGGTTAGCTAATGTCGTGCTGGTAAAGAAGAGCAACGGGAAGTAGCGCATGGGCGTCGACTTCACGGACCTAAACAAGGCTTGCCCAAAGGATTCATACCCTTTGCCAAGCATAGATGCCCTGGTCGACAGCGTAGCAAGGTGCAAGTTGCTGAGCTTTCTGGATGCCTTCTCAGGGTACAACCAGATAAAGATGCATCCCATGGATGAAGAGAAGACCGCCTTCATGACTGAGAGATCGTGCTACTGCTACAAGGTGATGCCCTTCGGGCTGAACAATGCGGGGGCCACGTACCAAAGTTTGATGGATAAGGTACTTGCACCGATGCTGGGAAGGAATGTGCAAGCGTACGTAGATGATATGGTCGTGACTTCGTTAGAAAAAAGCAAACACATCTCAGATCTGGAGGAGCTGTTCACCACGATCGCCAAGTTCAAATTGAAGCTGAATTTCGAAAAGTGCATTTTTGGTGTGGAGGCGGGGAAGTTCTTGGGTTTCCTCTTAACTGAAAGGGGAATTGAAGCAAATCCTAATAAGTGTGCTGCCATCTTGGCGATGAGAAGCCCGGCTACCGTGAAGGAGGTGCAGCAGCTTACAGGTCGGATGGCCGCCCTATCTCGTTTCGTGTCAGCTAGTGGAGAGAAAGGCCATCCGTATTTCCAATGCTTAAGGTGAAACAATAAGTTTGTCTGGTCGAAGGAATGCAAAGAAGCTTTCGTGAAGCTTAAAGAGTACCTGGCGAGCCGCCGGTTTTGTGCAAACCTTTGGTGGGAACCCCTCTCAAGTTGTATTTTGCTGTAACTGAGAGGGCGGTGAGTGCGGTGCTCGCCCAAGATCAAGATCAGGCTCAGAAACCTATCTTGATGGAGATCAAGCTCAAAAGGACATGGAGGCCAATCAACAAGATCAAGAAGAGGTAGAGGCACAAATGGAGGACGCCCATGGAGGTCAAAGCCCACCTCAAAGGATTACAAGAAGCATGTTCAAAGGTTTAGGAGCTAAGGGACATTTATTTTCTCTTTTTGTAATTGCTTTAGTTGAAGGTGCTTAGAGGGAAACATTAGAAACCTCTTTTGTTAAAGCATCTTTTAGGCCTTAGTTAGGAGCTTTAGGAGGGGGGGTGTATTAGTAGATAGGTGTAGGAGTAGAATAGGAGGTGCCAAAGTGAAGGAAGAGGTCACACCTTCCTCATGCACAGGTTTAGGCGCCGTAAATTTGAAGAAGTTTAGGAGGGAATTTTGAATTCTCTTAGGTTTGTTTTTCAGCACCTTAGGCTATAAATAGAGGTGCTCTCCTTGTATTTTTCATATTTGAATTTATCTAAAGAAACTATACTCAAAATTGGAGTGAGCATTGGAGAGCTTTTGAGCCTTCTTCTCTAGTCTTATCTTGAAGGATCCATGGTGTCCTCAAGTGGCGGCAACACTCTCATCTAGGAGCAACCACACTTCTAGTGGCGAGATCATTCATCATTCATCCATCTTCATGAGCACTCTCTTTCTCCTTCCTTTCTTCTCTTGTTAATTTCCTTGTCTTAGCTTGTTTCCTAGTTGTTTTGGATCGGCAATTTCAGCTTGTTATTGTGTAGTGTTCCGTCCGGTTGACCGGGACGTCTTCGTGCGCGACCTCAACCGTCAGCTAGGGACTCCTTCCCACTGGTTATCTGTGGATTCCTGCAAAAAAGAGGACAAAGAGGCGCCCTAGCGGCCGTGTGCACTCCGACGCTCAAGTCAGCCAGCAAGAAACACCAAAAACTGTCCACCTACGTGTCTGAGCACCGCGTATGGCACTCTGAAGGTGGTAAAAGAACAATGTATATGTGTGTGTTATCTCTTTCAGGCAAAAATATTCCCCAGTCTCTTGTACGTAACCTTGAAGCACGAGCAAGCAACTAGAGAGTTCTCTGGTAAATTTGCCGAAAGTTCCAACCCTTTTTCCAACATTCTCTGCGCTATTTAAACTACCCAAGCATTTAAAGCGCCTTAAAGCGCTTTTAATCACAAATGTAACGCACTCATTAAAGCGTTTAATTAGAAAACGTAGCGCATTTAAGACGTTGAAACGCTCGGGAGCCATTATAGTACCTGAATGCTCGAAAGGGAAACTGTATTGAATGACTCTTAATTACCTGGCACCTGAGTAAAGGGTGTTTCCATTCTGACATGGCTGTTGTACACGTGGAGGGCCTCACGACGCCGTGAGCCCATCTGGGGGCGTTTCTGCCCATCTAGGGACGTTTCTACGTGTGAGTCCTCCTGCTGAGAGTGCTACTGCGCTAGGGGTGACTTTTTGGGTGCCAACTCATGCCCCCAAGTATCTAGTCACTTACTTTGAGAGCGTATCTGCCTTCCTTTTTTACTCTGCACCCGGCTGCCCTGGGCGTGACTTTCCTCTTGAGTCGTATCTGCCCCACGGGCGTCTCTGGGGCGGCAGGAGCACTTCACGAGTCAGGCTGCCCTTCACTGGTACTATTACTATGGCCTTGAAGCCACCTTTTCCTTCTCTTTATCGCTGCCCCGTGCTATTGGGACCTGAGGCCTTCCCACGGCGTCGCTCCCTCCATGGTCTTTCCTACCCATGGGTATCGGGGAACCACACCGTGACTGCCTTACTTTAGCACTGTTTGATCTGGCGACGCCTTCACCTAGGCGACGCCTTGCCTTGGCGACGCTTCTTCTTGGCGTCTCTCCACCCAGGCGACGCCTTGTGTTGACTTTGTCTCTCCAGCAGTTGACTTTGACCTTGACTTAGTCAACACCCGGATACAGGACGGTACATGTAGCTATGGTTCATTTGTGTTCTTGGCTATTTTTCATCTTTTCTTCTTCAATTCCAGCAATTTGATTCGGTACCTTACTGTTTTGTTTTGTTAATTAGTGTTTTTGCCTTTCCTCCATCTCTTTTGGTTCAATTTGACAATATGTGGAACATCCAAATGAGTTTGGGATTTGGTAATAGTTTTTGGTGAGTTCTTGTCTTAGAACAATGATCCAACTCTAAGAAAAGTGCCTCAATAATGTCCAGCTCAAGGTGATTCCTAAGAATGTCAAGAATCATTCTCTATATGGCTAGTGGAATCACATCATGTGGTATCATGAGTCTTAGGTTCTTCTTGTTTAATTGTTGAATTGTGTGCACTTTAATTTCAAGAGCTCTTTAATTTCTTGCAATTTAAGTTTCTATTTGAGGTATTAGTTGAGTTTTCTTGCTGTTTTTCTTTTGTTACACCAAGTGCTTGTGAAAAGGTTTATGGCACTCATTATTCATATGAGTATGGTTGCTCTTTTGGAATGGCATTCTCCTTCCTAGAGTTTACCTTAAGCTTCCTTTCACTTGTTATTATTTTTTGTCATATGTCTTTTAATTTTTTAATCATGTCAAGTTTTGTCTTAGTCATGTTATTCCATAATTGTCATTACTTCTAGTAGTACTTTTATTGTTTTTGATTGTTTCTTGCTTTAGTGTCATATAATTTTCTGAATTGATGTTGATCCTTTGTGCATTTTCTTTTTAGAATTAAGTTCATACTTGTATTCTAGACCTATACAAGTTCCAATACATCATTTTCCATTATGTATTTGCTAGTTCATAATTCTGTTTTTTATTCCTATTAGGATTCCTCTGTTTCTGAAAAAGAGTGCTTACTGTTTTCCTTATTGCAATTGATTGACTCACTGGAAAATTCTGAAATTCTGGATTTGTGATATTCAAAGTGTTAGAAAGGAGTAGAAAAAAGAATACTTCGTTAGCAAGGTGTTACAAGGCCCAGAAGTAAGGTATAAGGCCTTGGAGAAAGCTGCACTGGCGGTCGTATTCTCGGCGAGGAGGTTGCGCCACTATTTTCACAGTTTAACGGTGCTGGTGATGACCGACTTGCCCATCCAGAAAGTCTTAAAGAAGCCTTATCACTCGAACGTGATCTAAGGCAACGACAAAGTTATGCTGCATGCTTTCTAGTTAAAAGTTTTAAAGTCCCCGTCGTTTTTCGGCGATTGGCGGCATCAGTTAAAAGTTTTAAAGTCCCCATCGTTTTTTGGCGATTGGCGGCATCAGTTTAAAGTTTTAAAATCCCCATCGCTTTTTGGCGATCGGCGGCAGTAGTTAAAGTTTTAAAGTCCTCATCGTCTTTCGGCGATCAGAGGCACCAGTGATGACTAAAGACCCCAACGCTCTCGTGCGTCTTGAGGCAAGAAGAGAAAAAGTCCTCCTCGCCTTTGAGCGAGTGCAGGCGAGAAAGAGAAAAGTCCTCCTCGCCTTTGAGCGAGTGCAGGCAAGAAGAAGTCCTCCTCGCCTTTGAGCCAGTGCAGGCGAGAACAGAAAGAAGTCCTCCTCGCCTTTGAGCCAGTGCAGGCAAGAACAGATCAAAAGACCTCTCTGCACAAGCAGATAGAGGCAAGATTAAAGGTCCTCGGCACGTCCAGGGGGGAGGAGATGTACACCCTGGACAAGCTGAGGCACCAGAAAAAGTCCTTCTCACCTCAGAGTGAGTTCAGGCAAGATGAACTGAAAGGTCAGGGGTGTTCGTGACCTTAAACGGTGGGAAGGGAAGGAAAACGCCTTTTCCCCCTTTAAGTGAAACATCAATATTGACTCAGTAATAGCAGAGAAAGCTTCCACGCTTGTAGGCGGTGTGAAGATAGATAAAATCCTTCTCGTCTTGAACGAGTTCAGGTATGGCGTGAAGGGTGAAAGAAGTTAAAAAGATAACTAAAGTAGGTTCAAAGAGAACACCTCACTATCCAGCTCATTGTTCTGAAACACAGGGAGGTAGAGAAGGATTCGAAAGGCGCCTCTACCCCCTAGATGAGGGAACAATGGTCAAGTTATGAAGGTAAGAAAGGTCACATCGCCAGAACCCTACGACGATCAGAAGAGTTCCAGGTGATGATAAGAATAAGGGCTCACTTTGCTGGGCAGATCAGGTAAACTGTATTTTGATACTAGTTTGAGTTAAAACCTGCTGCCTAGTAAGTAACTTATGTTAAGGTTTGTCGCCTTGAGTTCACAAGTTATATTAAATGTCATCGCTAAAGAGTTAATAGTTGCTCAAGTTTACTTTGAGTTAACAGTTTCATAAGTTGTTATAAGATTAACAGTTTATTCAAGATCGAAGCAGTGTGTGAAAGGTGAGGCTCGAATATTGCTGAGTTAATTCGTTTGAGTAAACTTCACCAGTTATGTTGGTAAACCACACAACAAATAAAGGTAAGAGCGTGCAAAGTAAATAGAAAGACGATATACGGGAAGTGAAAACCGTATAAGAAGTGGCAATTCAAGTTTGCATGCATATAAAAACAATTACATAAGCAGCGTCATTACAGATAAAAGTTTTTACAAAGAAGAGGTGATGGAGGAAGGTAGCTAGTCTTTAGAGGGTACAATCTTCCCATCCACCACCTCGTTGCTGATCGACACCATTGAAAGGTCGAGCTCTGGGTACTGACATGCTACTTGCTCCAGAGCGGCGTCAAACCCGACGGTGAGGACTTGGGCAGTGCTCTGCTCGAGCTCGTGTGTTTGCTTCTTCAGCTCTTCCGTTTCCTCACGAGCTCGAGCGAGTTCTTCAGCGGCTTTTTTGCCTTCGTCCCGAGCTTGGGCCAGCTCTGCAGCGATCTTTTTGACCTCCTCGCGAGCTTCGGCGAGCTCGGCACGAGCATTGTCCCTTTCCTTCTCGACCTTCCCAAGGAGAATCTCCCGATTTGCCGATCTCTTCTCGAGGTTCTCCATCCTAGACGCTTCCGCCTTTTTTGCAGCCTCTAAATCTGCCACTTTGAGCCTATATGGGACCAGTTTTCTCTCCAAGTCGATCTTCTCTTGGAGTTGGAGGTGCAGTTTCTGGCGCAGGTCGGAGGCTTCCTTGCGCGTGCTTCTTAGCTCCGCGTCCATTGCATCCTCCAGCCTCGAGTGCTCCAGCTCAGTCATCAGCAAGTTGCACGTGAGCTTTTCAACCTCAGCCCTTATCATCAGATTTGACTCCTTGAGCGCGGAGTTCTCCTCTTGAAGCTTCTTGAGGGAGTCCTTCACAGCTCTTGATACAAGCAGGGGAAGATCTTCCGCCATAGTCTTCAGTTGGGCTGTGAAGGGCCTCAAGGTCTCTTCAAAGGAAGTTGGGAGGCTTGAGGTTGTTGCTGGAGGTGGTGGAGGAGTTTGGTGCTGACTTTCACCACCACCCTCTTGAGTTTGTAGGGGAAGGGGGGCTTCTAGGCGTGGTGGTGAGGTCGGGGATTCTGTTATCAAAATTGGCGAGACTTGAGCGCCCTCATCGTCTCCTAACGCGGCCCTAGCAATAGATGTGGTTGAAGGAGGACCCTCTCCGACAGATACGAACGGTGTTGAGGCGCTCGGAGGGTTCTCTACCTAGTTAGGGCCGCTGCTTTCAACCACTGGGGGTGCGGCGGCCAGGGGCGTTGCTTGGACTGGTTGTAGTGGAGCTGGAGGTGAGGGCGGTATTGGTGTTGGGAGTGTAGGTGGTGTAGAGGTGGCCACCCTTGTCCTCTTGGTGATGAGGCCATCCTTAGTCTCTTCATCATCCTCTTTTTCCTCTTGCACCACTTGAGGAGCCTTCCTCTTAGGTTTCCTCAAAACTAGCTTCTTCCTTTCTGGGGCGGGCAGTACCCCAGAAGAAGTCGGACCTTGGGGAGGGGTCTTGCCTTGGGCAGTGGTGATCTCCACCACCGAGTTGGGCACGGTTTGGGAGCCCGCCGCGAGCTTGTGAGATCGGGCGATCGCCCTCAATTCTGCCAGCTTCCCTTTCCCCAACATGTTATCTGCACAAGGTAAAGGATAGGTGAACAACCAAAACATAAGCAGACAATACAAGTATATTTATGCAGGGATAACACAAGCAGCACATGGATTAATGATCAAGGCCTATACAGAAGGGTAAAGATGCTAAGTCAGTTTTAACACGAAGCAAGAATCTTGGTGTTGAGGTAGGGGCTGACCTATGTGAGCTTCGAGTTGGTCCTCGAGGAACTCGAAGGAAATTATGGAGGCAGTAGGGAAGGTGATGTTGACGGCAGCCACGCTCTTCCAGAAGAGACAAAGATCTTTGTCTAACTCCCCCATGTTGTCAGGACTTCTTGGTCTCCTGAAGCTATCCTTGGAGTCCTTGTTCCCCTTGTTTACCCAATACAAGGGGAAGCCGTCAAGCAGTGAGGGGTCTTGCTCATTCTGGCACACCTTCACGAACTTCCCTTTCCAGTCTTTATAAGATTGCTGGAAGATTGAGAGGATTGACCTCCCAGCAATCTCGTTCAAGCTAACCCAGGGGCGGTCTCCGGGATTCTTAGCCTCGAACAGAAAAAGAAAGACATCCACCGAAGCTGGTAGCCCCAAGTGCGCGCAGATAATCTGGAACGCCCTCACGAACGCCCAGTTGTTGGGATGAAGCTGGGCAGGGGCGATGTTGAGCTCAGTCAGCAGCTCTCTCTCGAAACGGGTAAAAGGAAGCCTACGCTTCACTTTCTTGAACAATGTAGCGTAGATGAAGCAGAACAACTCGTCGTTGTTCCCCTTATCGTCCGCGCAGATCGGTTCTCCCGAGAGGCAAGGCAGCACGGTCACTTTGCTATCATGCTCCTTGTGAGAGGAAAGGTCGAACTGATCTCCTTTCCTCAGTCGGTGCACGCCCAACTCAGTGGTTATCGAGGAAGTCTCCTTCAGCAGAGTTGGGGTGGCCCAAGGATAGAGCTTCTTATAGTCTTGCGGAGGAAGGGAGGCTCCTCCGGCGAGTGGCGGAGTTGCCTGGGTAGGGTTGGCATGAGAAGAGGCAGGCCTCTCAGCCTGTGTGGAGGGAGCGCCAGAGGCTCATGAGGGGTTGCGTGTTGATGGAGGATTTGTCCCAGGGACAACCCTACTAGTTTTGGGTGGAGGGTTTCGCGATGAAGAAGGTGGATTAGCGGTGGACTTTGTGTGCGCCATCGCAGGAACTGCAAAGGAAAGAGAAGGGATGAAATGAAGATAGCAGAGAATGACTCGATTGGGGACGGAGAAGATAGAACGAACGAACAAGGGTTCGCTAGGATGGACGTTATCAAGGACGAAACCTTAGGTTACGAGAAAAAGAAAAACAACCCACAGTGTATGCTTCAGACAGATAATGGATGATGCAAACCGGTTAAAATGCAACAAATACCAATAAGAGGAGTAAAAGGGTTACCATTTTATGATCGGATGAGCGCTGAAGAAAGTTGAAGATTGAGAGAGACGAGGAGTTTCGGGGTTCGCAGAGAGAGTGTTTGGAATGCTTGAGGATGAAGAAAGATGATGGAACAGTGAATAACGCGAAGGGTTTAAGGGTTTCAAACGTTGTAGGAAGCGCAAACGACAATTGAAAACGACCGTTGATGAAGCCACGTGTCGTTTGATTAAAGAGGGGGTTGGTGGAGCGTCAGAAAGGCAAAGAGTACGAACGTATGGAGATCCGTACAAGCGCCACGTAGATCGACGATGATTTGACCTCTTAGTCTTTTCGCTGGTCAAGGCTCAGCTTAAGACTGGGGGGCTTGTGTACCGATCAGGTAATCGGAAGTGATGACGTGGCAGCAAGCGATAATATAGGCGTGTTGAACGGGACACCTGGCTGACAGAAGGGAAGTACATCGGGAAGTCTGTGTAGTCGCCAATCGTTGAGTTGGCGTTCTCCGATCTCTAGTATGTATAACCGGCGGTCACCAGGCTTGCGTCATAGTCGTCGTATGTGAGTTCTAGGCGATCAAGTGGTTAGAGACCGCCTAAAGGGGCACATCGCCGAAAGGTCAGGAAAGCTTATTCAAGGTTTCCAAGGGGTACTAGTATGGGAAATAAGTGATATGCTTGTCACACAGCAGTGAAGGATGAGGTTATCAGATAAACACTCCCTGGCCAGAGGTCGGGGCAAGGGAACAGTTTCCCAGAACATGCATGATGTGCAAGTGAAGCAGATCGTGATAGCGGCAGGCGAGACCATAGAGAAGGTGTGCATGGTGACACCCCGTACTCGCCGCATAAGGGGTCGCGCTACAAGGAAGCTGTGCACCAAGTTACTCCTCGCATGGGTAACTTAGTCGAATAGCTTGAAGAGTAGAAGTGACGCTCAAGTGGAGAGGGATCCATATGGTGACACGTGTACAGTTGGATGTGAGCCACGTGTCCAGAGGTGTAACCATCAGGAGAGAGAAACGCTCAGGTATTTAAGGAACTCTTAACAGACTTTGAGGTACGTTTTCTGAGAACACTTCAGTACGCTTTGAGAATACTCTCGAGGACATTGAGATTCACTGCACACGGTTCCTTGAGTTTATATTTTCTCTCTTAGTTTTTGGTGATTCCGTCACTGACTTGAGCGTCGGAGCGCGATCGGACAGAGGCTAACATGGTGCGAAGCTGATCCAGAGGGAGAAACCTTTGACGTGGCAAGACTCTTGCACTCAGGTCAACCGGCAGGATCAATAACATATGTCTGTTCTAGTACACGTGAGATATCTAAGGCTCCCAACAATTTGTTTAAAGTATGTTGCATCTACAGTTCGCCCATCACCTTCCTTCGTAAGCTTAATTCCAGTTTCAATTGGTGTCTTAACTGAGTTTGAATCCTCCATCTTGAACTTCTTTAAAATCTCAGTATCAAATTTCCTCTGATGAATGAAGATTCCGTCATCTCCTTGGATGAATTCAATGCCCAAAAAGTAGGACATAAGACCGATATCAGTCCTCTCAACTTCCTTCATCATGATATGCTTGAAGTCACCAACCATTTTGAGATTACTTCCTGTAAAAATCACATCATCAACATAAAGACATAAAATTAACAAATCTCCATAATCATTAGTCTTTAGATAAAAACCATGATCTGATGCACATTTTTTGAATCCAGTGGCATGAAGAAATGAATCAATCCTTTTGTTCCAAGATCTTGGTGCCTGTTTAAGACCATATAAAGCCTTAGTTAGTCTGTACACCTTCTCCTCTTTTCCAGATTGTATGAAACCCGATGAATGCTTTACATAAACCTCTTCATCAAGTGGGCTGTTTAGAAACGCAGACTTGACGTACATTTGGTGAATTTTCCATTGCCTTTCTGCAGCTAAAGCAATGATTAATCTCACTGTTTCCATTCGAGCTACAGGAGAAAATATTTCTTCATAATCATAGCCTTCTCTTTACTCGAATCCCTTTGCCACCAACCTTGCTTTGTATCTATCAATCTCACCATTTTCTTTCACTTTAATCTTGTACACCCACTTCACATCAATTGCTTTGTTTCCTTTGGAAGATCAATGAGCTACCATGTATTGTTTTTCTCAATCGCCATAAAGTCTTCATTCATAGCCTCTTTCCATTTGGGGTGTTGAATGGCATCTGCAAGTCTCACGGGTTCTGAATCCGCAAGAAAAGTAAAGTGAACCAATGTCCATTGTCATCAACTTCATCATCAAGATTTACTTCATAATCTTGAAGGTGTATATGTTGTCGCTGCTGCCTTCTTGGTCGCTCCATCATAGTTGCAATAGGAGTTGCAGCTTCAGGTTGAGTTACAACTTCAGGTTGAACTGCAAGTGCTTCAATAGTGACTTCATCTTCCACATCATCGTTCAAAACGTAAGTATATCGTTTTTTTTAATCAATTTTAGCTGCTGCATTCCATTGCCATTCCTCATTTTCGGAAAATGTAACATCACGACTGACAATCACCTTCTTTGTCATTGGATTGAACAGTTTGTGTCCCCCATGCTTATATCCAATGAAAATGGTCTTCAGTGCCTTATCATCCAACTTCGATCTTGCTGCCTTGGGGACATGAGCATAAGTAATTGACCCAAATACCTTCAAGTGTTGCACATTGGGTTTGAATCCGCTTCATGCCTCAATCGGAGTTGTGTTAGGAACACTCCGAGTGGGTGATTTGTTTATCAAATATACCGCACATGTTACAGCCTCAACCCAAGACATACCTTTCGCTTTAAGCATGCTTCTTGCCATGTCCATGATTGTTCTATTCTTTCCCTCGGCAACTTCGTTGTGTTGAGGTGTGTAGGGACCGGTTATGTTATGTTGCAACCCAAGTTCTTCACAGTGCCTCTTGAACTCATTAGACTTGTACTCACCCCCTCCATCACTATGCACCATCTTAATTAGTCTGCCAGTCTGTCTTTCAACAAATGCTTTAAATATTTTAAAGCATTGGAATACCTCATCCTTGCTTTTCAATAGATAAATCTAGGTTTTCCTTGAAAAATCATCAATAAAGGTTAAAAATACTTATTACCTCCAATTGATGATATGTTCATCGGGCCACAAACATCTGTATGAACAAGCTCCAAAGGAAATTTTGCACACCAAGGCTCCTTAAGAAATGTATCCTGTGATTCTTTCCAAAAATGCAAGTCTCACAATTGATCAGGGTCATGAATATGGGGTAAACCATTAACTAAATTTCGCTTGGAGAGATTTTCCAAACTCTGAAAATTTAAGTGCCTAAAGCGTAAATGCCACAACCACGATTCATTATTCATTATTGCATTCAAGCACTTGAAATCACCCATATGAAAATCTATTGGAAGCATGTTGTTTTTTTTGATAAAAAGGTTTTAAGAATCAAATTACTATTTTTATAAAAAATTGAGAATTGATTTTCAACTATGTGCATCACGTAACCCTTTTCGGCCAGCTGTCCCATACTCAACATATTACTCTTCATATCAGGTACATAGAAAACATCATAGATGTACCTGTGATCACCATTCTTCAATGTGGTAAGAATTCACCCTTTTCTAGTCACCGGAACGAACCTGCCATCACCAAATTTCACTTTTGTGTGAAATGAGTCATCCAAATTTGCAAACAGCTCCTTCTAACCACCCATATGATTCATGCAACCTGTATCCAAATACCAAGTCTGATTGTTTGGAGTTTCATTTGATGTGGGGTCCATTAGTACTGCATGATCCTTTTCATCTTGTTCATGATTACTATCTTCTTAAGCACAATTCGCAACATGATTATCACCTTTTGATTTGCACTCATTTGCATAATGGTCGTGTTTATGGCAGTTATAACACTCTACATTTGATTTATTATACATGCCTCCTCATCCTCCGCGACCACGTCCTCCGCAACCACGTCCTCCGCGCCAAGAGTTATTTGAACTTGGATTGTGATTGGAACCAATGTTGTTTTGCTCCGCGCCTCCATGATTCTGGCCACAACGAACTTTGTTGGAATAGCTACTACCACATCCTCGTCCTTTGCCTCATGAACTACTGTGTTTATTATAAGAGCTACCAATTGAGGCTTGTGCTTGTAAAGCCTGTTCAATTGGTTTTTCAATTTTATTGTCATTCATCCACTGCTCATGCGCTCGTAGGGAACCAGATAATAACCTTACTGTCATTGTTGAAATGTCATTGGCCTCTTCAATTGCGGCAACAACATGTTCAAATATGGGAGTTAAAGACCTCAAAATCTTCTCCACCTTTGCCTGCTCCGAATGTGTTTCACCATTGGTCTTCATCTAATTTGTTAAGGCAAGAACTTTATTTATATAGACATCAACAGTCTTTGTGGTTTCCAACTGCAGTAATTCATATTGGCGTCTTAGGGTTTGAAAACGCACCCTCTTGATCTTGTCATTGTTGAAGATGGATGAAGCTTCTTCTCTACCTAGTCTTAGTGTGTTTGATGTAGAAAATAACTAGTTTGCTTTGAACATTGTAATGTGTTTTAGATGATCTTGTATTTAGGCTAGTGTGTTTGCTACATGACCTATCCTAGATACCTAATCAAGGAGGTAAGATCAAGCACATAAAGTGATGAAATGGTTTTCAAAAAGCTTTTTAGAGTTTTCTCAAAAATCAGGATACTGCACAAAAATAAATCTGTTTCTTTGTAAAAGAATAGGTTTATTTTTGGTTTGCTGAAAGGTTTTTCGAAAGTTGGTTAGGGCATCCAAAATGCAGTTCAGTTAGTTATTTCAGTTAAGCTGAGCTGGCAGTCTTCCCAAAAAACAATCTGTTTGTTTTTAAATCAACCTGTTGTTTTTATAACAGCTTTTTAACTGGTTTTTGAAAAGTTGTTAGAAATTGTTTTCTATAAATTGAAAGGTCTTTCTCACATGAAAAGTTGTTGAGCAATCACAATTTTAACAAAGATTAAATACTTTATGTGTGAGAAGAAGGATTGAATTGAGTTTTTGAAAGGTTTTCCAAAGGGATCTTCAAGTGTGCTTGTTCTAGGAAAACCTTGATCTTGGTGAAGGTGCTGGTACTGTTTTGCTACAATAGGGACAACTGGATTTTGTTCTTGCATCTTCTTTCAGGTGTTATATTTTCTTCATTCTTTCTTGTAAAAGGTGTAAGTGTTAGTCATTCTTTGATAGGGTTTCTTGGAGTGCAAGGTGTGCTGAAATAGGGTTTTTCATCTTTGTTTGTATTGTTCTTGTAGGTTTCAAGAACTGTTGTGTTGTAATTGTTCGGAATTGGTTTTTAGTGGATTTCACCTTGGAGTGAGGTGAATTTGGATGTAGCTCTTTATGAGTGAACCAGTATAAACCCGTGCTTGCATAAATCTTCTCATTCCTGCACTCGTTTCTGGTTTTTTTGTTTAATCTGTCAAGAACGAAATCTGTTTACTTGAAAATAAACCTGTTAATTCTGAGCTTAATAAAAATTGTTCTTCTTGATCTGGAAAAGTTCTCTAATCATAAACAAAGCTTTTGAATATAAGTTTGTAATTGTTTTAAGGACGAACATTTTTCTTCAATAAATCCTTGATAAAGATTCATTGTCTTTGAAGCTTTGTGTTGAATATCTTTTATTGTTCTTTTGGTATATTCTGTGTTCTTCAAAACTGTTAAAAGTGAACCAATCTGATTTTGCTATCTTTCACTGTTTGATCTCAATCCTAATCTGGATATGTTCTAGTTGTGTTAAAGTGTTTTGAAGAATCAATCTGTTCATTCTAAAATTAATCTGTTCTTTTTCCTCTGATAAACTGTAAAACAGTCTGTGTTTGCGAAAATTTTATAATTTCAATTCACCCCTCCCCTTTTGAACTTAGACACTAATAGACCTAACAGTCATCACCTTTATAATTGGTTGACAAAATGGTCCAAGTCTCACTTGCAGTTGTTGCTCCTTCTATCTGCTCAAACGTACGTCATTCATCCCTTGATGGATGAGATACAAAGCCTTCTTATCCTTCTTCTTCTGGTCATAATGCGCTACTCGTTGCGCCTCAACGACATCCCATAACTCATGATAATCAAACAAAACTCTCATCTGCACACACCACCGATTGTAATTTTTTTACATCAAGGATAGGGACTGATAATTGGGTAGAGTTCATGATAACAAACTGGCTTTGATACCAGTTGTAGAAACTAATTGAAGGAAATAACAAAAGGAAAAAAGTTGTAAAAACTGATTGAACGTAATTGCACGAATTTGCTAAACTACTGAACTGATACATCCATTTGATTTACTTCAATAATATATATAATAAAATTACAATTATTGGAATCTATAAAATAGGAATACTAACAGCCCTGTAAACTGACCACTAATGCAATACTAACAGTAAATAATTTAAGACTAATAAAATCGGAATTAATAACCAACATTGTTGACAAAGATTGTGGAATATGAAAGTGAAGTGTACCCTAGGAAACTAAAAATAAGATTTCACAATATGAAAAAATAATTTCTTTTAATTGAAGGATCAAACTAAATAATTTTTCTAATTTAAAATACTAAAAATATATTTAAATTTGGGTTAAATATGTTTTTCGCTCCTAGTAAGGAAATTATTAGAATGAGTCATTGCCATCTTTTTTTAAATGGCAAACAAATTTCAAGTATAGACTTGGATATTAAAATATTTCATCGCTGATGTGGATGTTATAATATTATAATACATTTCACGCTGAAAATTCATTTATTACGTAAAAAAACACCAGTAAACACCAATTCCAATAGTTTCCTTACTACAAGTACCCTAGAGGTCTAAAGTTTGGACTAAGGACAAAAATCAATTTTGCGTTATAGTATAGGGATGAAATAAACAGTTCTTGTTTTCATTGTTGAACTTATGATGCCTTCTATTGATGTTTTGGATGCTCTTTTCAAAACTGTTAATCTGCATTTCGTTGCTAATTCTCATATCATTAATAAAGTCGCTAAGCTTTGGTGTTTGGTTGTCCCAAATCTTGTTCAAAATTCCTCGGTAAACTCTAGGTTTATTTTCATAAACTACCTTTTGAATGATAAATTCTTTAGCTTTGCAAAGGTTTATGAAGCAAACACATGTTAGATTTGATGGCTACAACAAGAGGGGGGGGGGGGGGGGGGGGGTGAATTGTTTTCAAACTATTTTCACAAATACTGCGCTTAGAATAAAACTTTTTCAATCAACCTAGAAAAGCAATTCAGAAAGCTAATCAAATTACCAAACAGAAACAGAAGAAAAATAATAATTGGTTAAAATAGCGATTTAACCGGTTGTTTATGACAGCGGATAATACAAACAGATATAGAGAGAAAGGATAGAGAGAATTACACACAAAGATTATACTGGTTCACTCTATCACAGAGCTACATCCAGTCCTCAGTCAAACCACTGAGTTTTCACTATGCAACCAATCACAGATTACACAAACATCAAACACAAAGAGGTGACTTTGAATCCCACAAAGCCTACTCACCCTCTTTGCACACATCACACACCTCAAGCCAGAATTACACTGACTTTACAGGATTTCACACAGTTATACAAAATGTTATATGAACAATTACAAGAACTTGAACATGATTAGAAAACACCTGGTAAAACATAATACACCAACACCCTATATATCAGTTCTTTTAACCGCATCAAAGCACAATGCAATCTTGCTAAAAACTTGGTAGAAACCTTTTCACAAACATTTTGTAATCTCTCAAATCAATCTCAACTCAAAGTATCAAAAGCTTTTGTTTCATCAATCTTTAAACGTTTGAATCAAAAACATATTTATAATACTTGAAATGCTAATGTTAAAGCAAATCTAAACAACCAAATCAGTTGAAACAAATTTTCAAAAAGCTGTTACGAGGACATACATTTAATCGGTTAAAACCACGAATTAACCGGTTGAATACTCTTGTCAATTATAAAATAGTTTCAAAACCTTCTTTGCCAGTGTTCCCGTATGCCAATACAGTCCCACATCGTTCAGGAATCGAGGCCAAGGGCAGTTTATATACTCCCTCCTCCCTTCACCCTTCGAGGCGCCTTTTAAGGACAAAACCGTGACGGAGCACCGACCTCCAAAGCGGACAATACCTCGAATGCGGTGATTGACCCTAGCGATGCTGTCCAACGACTTGAGGTCGGAACATTGGCGCCCACCGTGGGGCCGATATAAAACATCAGTCCCATCACAAGACCAGGTTACGGTAGTGCTGAAGGAGGTTGGAGTGATAATGGCCCCCACCAGACGAAGATCAGCGCGCGCAGCCCCCGCAGACCTATCCATGCAGCAGGTCCTGGAAATAATGAGGGGGTTGCAGCAGGACATGGCGGATTCGAAGATGGAGCAGGAGCGCATGCAGGCAGATCTTGACGCCTCGCATGAGCGCAACGAAGAGCTCCACCGTGCGAATGAGGAGTTGCGCCAGGACCTGAGAAACGATAGGAGGCGGCCTGGGCATGACGAGATGGAGAACCACTCCCCACCAAGGGAGTTTTCCACTCCTTTCTCGCAGGAGATCCTAGACGCAGCAATCCCGAACACGTTCGCGGGACCCAAGGTAATCTTCACTGGGATGGAGGACCCGGAGACGCACCTCGCGGCATTCCACACGCAGATGGTCCTGATAGGCGGTTCTGATGCCGCCAAGTGCAAGCTCTTCATGAGCACCCTGACCGGGATGGCTATGGACTGGTTCATCAGCCTCCCCGAGGGCCATATCACATCTTTCCGCCAGTTGTCGCGGTTATTCAGAGAACAGTATTTGGCCAACAAGGCCCCGCCGCCGGTCTCCTACGACCTGTTTGACGTGAAGCAGTATCAGGGGGAGACCCTGAAGGAGTATATCAATTGCTTCGGGGCCTAGGTCGTGAAGGTTGGTACAACAGAGGAGCCTATGATCGTGTACGCATTTGTGAAAGGCGTGTGCCCAGGCCCCTTTGGAGAATCTATTATCCGAAATCGCCCTAGGACTTTCGCCGAATTACGGCGTAGGGCGGTGGAGCATATCGCTTCGGAAGGGGAGGTATGTGTGAAGCGCACCAGTACCGTGCCCTCACGCCCAAGGGGACCCGGCGCGAGCTCAACCCGTCAGAGTCAATGAGACTACGACGGGGAGAAAGAAGCCAGAGGCGAGACGCCCCTACGAGGCCAGAAAGCCCCAGCCTCGGGGCCCCGCAGGAGGCGAACGCCCCACCAGAGAAAGAGCAAGACCGGCGAGGTACAACTTCGTAGTCGAGTTGAAGGATTTGATCGCCGTGCCCAACATAGCCGAAAGGCTGAGGCGACCGGCGAAGACCGACAAGGTGCTAGGGCCCCGTAAAGACTCTTGGTGCGAATTTCACGAGGCTTTCGGGCACCAAATTGATAATTGCCTGTCGTTGGGCTACCAGCTAGATGAGCTGGTGAGGACTGGGTTTTTGAAAGATTATGTCGCAGAGTCCACCACGACCGCCACCCTGCCGTCGCCGACGGATGAGCCAGCACACGAGATGCCTGTGCTTGGCGAGGTCCACACCATTGCTGGAGGTTTTTCCGGCGGAGGACCCACCGCCTCCCAGCGGAAGAAATACGCGAGGGGGGTAAATTCAATCGAAGAGAGGCTCTCGGGGGAGCCCTGGGAGTCAGATATTGTGTTCACAAGAAGGGATCTCCAAGATGTGGTGCCCCATGACAACGATCCCGTTGTCATCTCGGTCGTCACGGCTGGAAGAAAGGTCCACCGAGTGCTTGTTGATCAAGGAAGCTCGGCAGACGTCATGTTTCTGTCGACTTTTAATAAGTTACGGTTGTCCCCTGATCTACTGAGTCCCTATACGGGATGTTTGTATGGGTTCGGGGATAACCAGATAGAGGTCCGGGGGTACCTGGAATTGAGGACTACGTTCACGGACGGAGAGGCCTCCCGAACAGAGAGCATTCGGTACCTCGTCGTTAACGCCAATTCTGCCTATAATATTTTGCTGGGCAGACCGGCGTTAAACCGTCTGAGTGCAATATCCTCCACCCGGCACATGAAGATGAAGCTACCGGACCTCAGTGGCCGGGTGATAATCATCAGATCAGACCAAGAGGAGGCAAGAAAATGCTACGAAAACAGCCTGAAGACGAAGAGAGGCGTTTTCATGGTGTACGAACGTCCACCGAGCGCGGACGCAACGATGATCGAGGCGACGCCCGCTGGGCAGACCCCCGAAGAGGCCATAGCAGAAAGGGCGATGCCCGAAGCAGATGCGCCAATGGAGGAAGCACACGTGGAGGAGGCGGCGCCCGTAGAAGAAGCGGCGCCCGCCGATGATGATAATAGGGAGCAACCTGCGACCAACATCCTAGAGAGGGAGATTGGCGGCAAAGTTTTCAAGTTAGGAAGCTCGCTAAATCCAGAAGAACGGGAAGGGGTGGCGGAAGTGATTTCGCGCCACCTGGATGCCTTCGCGTGGTCCGCCTCGGACATGCCGGGCATCGACCCCGATTTTCTGTGCCACCACCTCAGCATGGACGCCACGGTTCGCCCCGTGCGTCAGAGAAGGAGGAAATTCAATGAGGAGCGACAACAGGTGGTGAAAGACGAAACGCAGAAGCTGCTGAGTGCTGGCCACATTAGGGAGATTCAGTACCCTGAGTGGCTCGCCAATGTCGTTTTGGTGAAGAAGGCAAACGGGAAATGGAGGATGTGCGTTGACTTCACGGACCTGAATAAGGCGTGCCCAAAGGATTCCTATCCGCTGCCCAGCATTGACGCCCTAGTGGACAGCGCGTCTGGCAGCAAAGTGTTAAGCTTCCTAGACGCCTTCTCAGGTTATAACCAAATCAAGATGCACCCCAGGGACGAGAGCAAAACTGCGTTCATGACTGAAACATGCAGTTATTGCTATAAGGTGATGCCTTTCGGACTCAAAAATGCGGGCGCCACGTACCAGAGGTTGATGGATAAGGTCTTGGCGCCAATGCTCGGGAGGAATGTATACGCCTATGTGGACGACATGGTGGTGGCGTCGCAGAACAGGATGCAGCACATGGCGGACTTGGAGGAATTGTTCAACACAATATCCAAGTACCGCCTCAAGTTGAACCCCGAGAAGTGTGTTTTTGGGGTAGAAGCCGGTAAATTCTTGGGTTTTCTGCTCACCGAGAGGGGTATAGAGGCGAACCCCGACAAATGTGCGGCCATTATTGCCATGCGGAGTCCGACATCGGTAAAGGAGGTTCAACAGTTGACAGGGCGGATGGCGGCGCTCTCGAGGTTTGTTTCCGCTAGAGGAGAAAAGGGGCACCCGTACTTCCAGTGCCTCAAGAGAAACAGTCGCTTTGCATGGACTGAGGAATGCGAAGCGGCTTTCGTTAAACTGAAGGAGTACCTGGCGACGCCTCCGGTTCTCTGCAAACCGGTAACGGGCGTGCCCCTCCGTTTGTATTTTATTGTAACAGATAGGGCCATCAGTTCTGTGTTGGTACAAGAGCAGGGCCAGAGTCAGAAGCCCATCTACTTTGTAAGCAAAGCCGTACAGGGAGCCGAGACAAGGTACCAGGCGCTGGAGAAGGCGGTGCTGGCGGTAGTGTTCTCGGCTAGGAGGCTCCGTCATTACTTTCACAGTTTCACGGTGGTGGTAATGACCAACCTCCCCATACAGAAGGTGCTACAGAAGCCCGATGTGGCAGGAAGAATGGTACGCTGGGCTGTGGAACTGTCGGAATTCGACATACAGTACGAGCCTAGAGGATCCATTAAGGGGCAGGTGTATGCGGATTTTGTAGCAGAACTTTCGCCCGGAGGTGAGCAAGAAGTGGAAGCAGGTTCACAGTGGCTGCTCTCGGTTGATGGTTCCTCAAACCAGCAAGGGAGTGGTGCGGGAATAGTGCTGGAAGGACCCGACGGCATACTAATCGAGCAGGCCTTGCGTTTTGCCTTCAAGGCAAGTAACAACCAAGCAGAATACGAAGCCTTGATTGCAGGAATGCTCTTGGCCAAGGAGATGGGCGCACAGAACCTCCTGGTGAAGAGCGACTCCCAGTTGGTCACAGGGCAGGTGTCGGGTGGGTTCCAGGCGAAGGACCCACAGATGGCGGCGTATCTCAAATACGTCCAGTTGTTGAGAGGGGCGTTCAACGCTCTTGAGTTGATACACGTCCCGAGGGAGCAGAATGCCAGAGCTGACCTGCTTGCAAAGCTGGCCAGCTCAGGCAAGGGGGGTAGACAGAGGACGGTGATCCAGGAGACCCTCAAAGCTCCGCGTCGATTCGTGGAAGACAACAGGGTGGATGTCCTCCAGATTTATGCATTAAGGGGAAGGCCGAGGAGTCATTCCTCATTAACCCAAGATACGCAGAGGGCGCCCCGTATCAGTATATACGCGGGTGTGTCTGAGGAAGAGCAGATGCAGGTTTGTGTCCTGTCCACGGGAGACACCTGGATGACGCCCTATAAACGATACCTGGCGGATGGGGCCCTTCCAGTGGACCCTGAAGAGGGTAAGAAAATCAAAAGGAACGCCGTAAGATATACCTTGGTGGATGGGGTGTTGTTCAGGCACGGTTTCACTCACCCTATCCTAACATGCGTCAGTGGCGATGAGTGCACCAGGATAATGGCGGAGCTACACGAAGGCATCTGCGGAAGCCATGTAAGAGGAAGATCCTTAGCCTCCAAGGTAATACGCGCAGGTTTCTTCTGGCCAACAGTGAAAGAGGATTGCGCACGGCACGCCCAACGGTGTAGGCAATGCCAAAAGCATGCCGACTGGCACAAGGCGCCGCCTGAAGAGTTGCGGTCCATATACAGCCCGTGGCCTTTCCACACATGGGGTATTGACATCCTGGGCCCTTTCCCACTGGCAATCAGGCAGAGGAAGTATCTGATTGTCGCCATCGAATACTTCACCAAGTGGATAGAGGCAGAGCCCGTGGCACAAATCACTGCGCATAAGGTACAACATTTTGTGTGGAGAAACATCGTGTGTCGCTTTGGCGTGCCTAGGCGCCTGATATCTGATAATGGGACCCAATTCGCCAGTCAGCAGTTAAGAAATCTGTGCGCGGAAGTGGGAATCAAGCAAGTGTTCGCGTCGGTTGAACACCCCCAGACCAACGGACAAGTAGAGTCAGCAAACAGAGTTCTGCTGAGGGGGTTAAAAAGAAGGTTAGAGAAGGCCAAAGGGGCATGGGCGGAAGAGGTGCCAAGGATTGTATGGGCATACCACACCACGCCCCAATCCTCCACTATGGAGACGCCTTTCAGTTTGGTGTATGGGTCGGACGCGATGATTCCAGTAGAAATACACGAAAGCTCACCGCGTTTTCAAAACTTTGTGGTGGAGGAATCTAATGAGGAGAGGCGGGTAAACTTGGATCTGCTAGAAGAGGCCAGGGAAGAAGCTAAAATAAAAGCTGAGGCGATGAAGAGAAGAGTGGAGCGGCGATATAGCTCTAAAGTAAAGCCACGACAGTTTCAGGTGGGCGACCTGGTGATGAGGAAAGCCCACCCTTATGAGCTGGAGAATAAACTATCTCCCAAGTGGACCGGGCCCTTCAGAGTCGTTGAGGCTAGGGGCAACGGTTCGTATAACCTGGAGACTTTAGATGGAGGCCCTATCCCGCGCAGTTGGAATGCAGCCAACTTAAAATTTTATTTCAGTTGATTTATGTAAGCAGCATGTAACAGTTTAGTTGAAGGGGACGCTCTTTTTCCCTTTTTGGGGTTTTTTAATGAGGTCACCCTAATGAATGGAAAAACCAGTTGAGAAAAAGAAGTGCTTTGGTTTTCAGCCATTATTTTTCCCTTGTTAGAAGTAATGTGATGCGCTGCCTAGGCCATGGCGTCGCCAAGGAAGAAGGCGTCGCCTAGGTCTTGGCGTCGCCCAGAAAGAAGGCGTCGCCCAAGTGAAAGCATGCATCGTTGGCAGAGCGAGACAAAAGGAAGTCGCGCGGTATATGAGGCATATGAAAAGTAAAGTGGCGTTGTAAAGAATTATGATATTGGAAAATTGTCATTACAAGCAATGTTCAGTACAAAATGTAAAAACACAAACAGGCCGCTTCTCAGCGCTCATCAGAGTCATCATTGGAGGAAGGCGAAGCCCCTTTCCCAGCCCGCAGCGCTCGAGTAAGTCGTGTCCTTTTTCTTTGGCTTATTTTCGAACCTGCACAAGGGGAAAGATCTGTTAGAGACACCATGAAGAAAGACAGGCACAGTTAGAAAGTAACGAAGGCCGAAGTTTCCTAAGGCAGTGTTTCTTACTTATGTACTTCTCAAGAGTCCTAGCATTGAACTCCAAGCTGATCACCGTAGCGGAGTCAAAACCTCCCGCCTCAGCAAGAATCCGACAAGCTATTTGATCACTTGGAGCCAGATTCTTGAGGGGTTTGGCTTTGAGGGCCTTTTCCTCTCTCACCCAGTACAGCGGAAACCCATCGAGGGTGTCGGGAACAAGATCAGTACAGCAGATCTTGAAGAACCGGCCTTTCCACCCCGTGAACGAGCTTTGGAAGGGTGTGAAGAGAACTCTTCCGGGAACATTGCTGAGAGTTACCCAGAGGTTGTGTCTCTGTCTCTTCACCTCAAAAAAGTGAAGAAAGAGGTCAACCGAGGATGCACAACCCAGAAACCCAAAGAGGACATCGAAGGCTTTGACAAAGGCCCAGCTGTTGGGATATAACTGGGCTGGAGCCACGCTGATCTCCCTCAGCAGTTCCTTCTCGAACCGGGAGAAGGGTAAGCGCACCCCGATGGTCTTGAACACCACCTGGTAAAAGTAAAAGAAAGGGACCCCATCGTTCGCTCGTCCGTCGCCACACACTGGCTCCCCCAGAGTGCAAGGGAGCACAGCGATGTCGTCATCGTGCCTCCTCGCGAAGGCCCGATGGTCGTAAGAACACAACTCCCCTTTGTGTTCCCGTACGGCCCTAGTGGAGAGCAAGCATGAACACTCATCAAGAAGTTCACTCGAAGCCCAAGGGTACAAGTCTTTGGGACGGACCCTGGAGGAAGCATCGTGAGAAGACATTCTTTAACAAGATCAAGATGGCTGGAAATGCGAGAGTTGAGCGAGGGGAGCAGTTAGAACAGCCCTTCGACAGAGAAGAAAGGGTGCAAGAAGAAGGGGTGCAAGAAGAAAGGGTGCAAGAAGAAAGAACGCAAGTAGGTTATGAAGAGTGAGAAAATGGTGAAGATAGTTCCAGAGTTTGAAGAGTTAAATAAAGCGGTTAGAGCGCCAAACGACGCGAACGGATGCACCGTGCGATTGATACACGTGGCAGAAGGTGAAAGGATGACGCTGGCACCACTGGTTTAAATCAGAAAACGTCGTATCAGCAGAATACCCAGTGGTACGATGCGCCGTCGAAAATGAGCCAGGGGTACAGCAGGAGTCAGAAAATGAAATGACTAGATACCCCACCGACCATGTAAGCAGCGCCACGTGGATCAAGTCGAATGACAGAAGGTCCCATCAGCTGTACAAGGAGCGCCACGTGGATGGCACAGGCAAAGCCTTGGGCTCTTCGCTGTTATCAGGCGTTGACCAAGGCAAGAATTAAATTCAATGTTGAAGTAAAGGTAACGCCCGAGGCGTTGCCAGGAAAGACGTAAAGGGCGACGACAGACGAGAAGTCGCGGGCGTCGCCAACCCAAATACCGACTGGCATTACCTCCCCGATACCCACAGGTAGGAAAGACTGAGGAGGGAGAAAAAATCAGAGAAAGGCAAATTAGTTGCAGGCGTCGCCTCCCCGATACCCACAGGTAGGAAAGACTGTGGAGGGAGACGAGACCGTCAAGCGCCAGCGAGTCACTGGCGGGGGGTTCCCCGATACCTATGGGCAGGAAAGACCATGGAGGGAACAAACACCCCACAGCACTCAGCGTTTTAGACACCCGGGGACGATACGGTGCTGCTTTGGCAGGCCTCTCCTTAGGCGTGGGCGCCGAGTGCTAAAAGATCAAAGAAAGAGCCTTTCGGTATCAGAGTCGTCCCGTGGACGATACGACGCCACTCAGTGAGCCTCTCCATGGGTGTAAGGGTTGGCGAGCGACCTTACCTCATCGTACCAAACCGCCCAATGAAGTGTGAGAAACGGGCGGGATACAGATAAAATAAGTAAAGCGTACGAAGGGAAGAGACGAGAACGAGATCGCATAGGCGGAGTCGTATGTAAAAAAAAAGAAATAAGGACAACCACGCGAGTGTCCCTTAAAAAGCGAAGGTAAAAGAATGAAGAGTTAAGCTTGAAGAGGAAGGTGGCGGATGAGGGGCAGCAGTTCAATCGTTCAAATCCATGGGCACGACCTTCCCGTCGACTACGTGGTGTGTGGGGTTGCAGTTTGAAAGGTTGACGCCGGGATTCTCGCAGGACGCCTGGGACAGGGCTTCTTGGAACCCCTCCTCGAAGGTGCCCGCCATCTCCTGGATAAGGGACGTTTTCTCCTTCTCCAGCTCCTCAATGGCGGCGTCCCCGGAGGCTACCTGTTTCTCCAGAGCCTCTTTCTCCACACGAAGCCGGCTAACCTCGACCCGCAGCTCGTCATAGTCAACTCGGAGAAGGTCCATGGCTTTGGCCTGCGTGGCCATTTCCTCCTCTATCCGTTCCACCTTGGTAGTTTGTTCACAGCAGCGGTCCTTCAGGTCCTTTTGGGTTTCCGCGTCTGCTTTGACCAATTCCTGAAGACCCGCTACCTGTACTTGGAGAGCAACTTCACGGGCGTAGAAGTCAGCCTGGAGCTCCAAGGCCTCTGCCAATTTCCTCTCAGCTTCTGCCCTGGACTCTTGTGCTTGGTTCAGAGAGGAACAATAAGCCTCGTTCTGACGTCCCAGGGCCTTCATCTCCTCCTCCAGGGTGGTTGCTTTCGTTTCCAAGGCCTGGAGGGTTTGGGTTTGCAAGACAGCGTTTCTGGCCTGGGAGCGCCATTCAAGAGCCACCGCCAAGAAGGCCCCCAGATAGAAAGGCATACCTTCCCTCCTGTCGGTACCTTCCGGCATAGTCCCGCCATTGAAACCCCTCATCAGATGCATGATTGGAGGGGGGATGGCAATGAAGTCGGGGGCGGCAGCATCGGGAGTCAGGGAAGTAGTGGTTTCTGGTGGCGGAAGAGGCGGCGCAGATTCAGCACCTTCGCCCCTTTCCTCTTGGAGAATCATAGGAGGGAGTGAGGTTGCGCTTGGAGGGTTGTCCATAAAGGGGTTCCCTCCCTGCGGCGGCGTCTCTACCAAAAGAGGAACCCGCGCGGATTTTCTCCTTTTGAAGGGTGCCACGCCTTCTGTTTCCTCATCATCTGACAGAATCTCCAAAACCCTTTTTCCTTTGTCGAGGGGGGTTGGAGCCGGTGACGAGGCCGCAGCTAGGGGCACAGCGGCGATGGGCGAAGGAGAGTTGGGAGTTGGAAGCACGTCATAGCCAGGTGGAGACGTCGGAGATGGGCTAGAAGCACCCTCAGCAGTGACTGGCGGCGGTGTCGGAGCCGGCGGGAAAATCGGATTGGCAGTAGGGCTGGAGGAGGCGCCTGCCTTGGCGGCACGAGCCTCCTTCAGTGCTTTCGCCAACATCATTCTTTTGGAAACGCCCATCACCGATCCTACACCAAGGCAGACCAAACAGCAAGGATTAGTACTAAAACAGCTATGCAAATTCACGATACAGGAAGAGATGCGAAATGCAAGTAACATTGTGCAGTGAAAAACGGTAATGCAGATAACTATAGCAACTAATGCATCATAAATTGCCAAGAACGGATACCGAAGTATGTAGAAAGCCCATGGGCATTGAATTCGTTCGCGATGAGCTTGGCGGTATCAAAGATTATTCCCAATCCCGCCAAGGCTTTGCATATATCCCGGTCGGGCGGGGCAAGTTCGTCCAGAGCCAAGGGCTTCATAGTTATGGGCTTGTCTGTCCAGTACAGGGGAAAGCCCTCTAGAATAGTAGGATCGCGCTTGGTCGCGCGTACCTTAAAAAATTTCCCCTTCCAGCCTTTGAACGAATTCTGGAAGAGCGTCAGGATGATGCGCCCGGCGATGCCAGAAAAACTCATCCAGAGACTTTTCCCTTGTTTCTTTACCTCGAAGAAGTGAAGAAAAACGTCCACAGAGGAGGGAACTCCCAGGTAGCCGCAGAGAATTTGGAACCCCCTCACGAAAGCCCAACTGTTGGGATGGAGTTGTGCGGGAGCAGTGTTTATCTCTGTCAATAGCTCTTTTTCGAAGGGAGTTAGGGGCAGACGCAGGCCCACCCTTTTCAATACCATCTGGAGAGGAAGAAGAAAGCGCAACCCCCAGTATCCCGTGAGTCCGCGCAAACGGGTATCCCAGGTCGCACTCGGCTTACACAAACAACCGATTATCTCGAAACTTTAATCGTTTGTTTTTCCCTTTGCATGGAAAAACACTTTAATCTTTAAAACTAATTGATATGAGCTTTGTCTGAGATTCAAAACTGATCTTTGCAAAGATTCTAAACCCCAAACCAAAACTTAAACCTAAAACATCACACAGCTTCAGGCTTCATTTGGATTTGACACATCAAAGCTTCCCATCTTCAACAATCTCTCCCTAATTGATGAAGACAAATCCCTGGGATGCTTTTAGAAAGTTCTTTGTTAATAATATGTTGAATTCTGCAAACACTGAACAAACACAGAACAGTCTAGTCCAAACAGATATGCACTTTATACCAGTTTTCAAAACCAGCAAAATCTGCATAAGAACAATCGGTTATAATACAAAGATAACCGGTTGAAATTCTGCTAAAAACCAGAATAAAACAGCAGAACATAACAACTCCCAACAACCCTTCTCAACTCTTCTCCCCCTATTTGTATCATCAAATAGACACAACAAAATATAATATAACTAGGATAAAACATGCATATCAAGAATTCCCAATTCATTTCATAAAGAGTAGAACATATCCTTGGATAAAGGCTTGGTGAAGATATCAGCCAGTTGTCTTTCTGAGGAAATGATCTTGATCTCACAGTCTCCATTGGTTATATGGTCACGAATGAAATGGTGTCTTATTTCAATGTGCTTGGTCCTCGAGTGTTGAATATGATTCTTTGTCAAGTTAATGGCACTCGTATTCTCACATAGAAGAGGAACTTTACTCATTTTTACTTTAAAATCTTTAAGTTGTTGTTTGATCCATAGAATTTGCGCACAACAGCTACCAGCTGCTTTATATTCAGCTTCAGCAGTGGATAAGGCTACACACGCTTGTTTCTTACTATGCCATGAAATGAGGCTTGAACCAAGCAAGTGGCATGTTCCACTTGTACTCTTCCTATCTAATTTGCAACCTGCAAAATCCGAATCAGAATAACCTACTAAATATATAGGAGAACGAGAGGGATACCATAAGCCCATGGATATTGTGCCTTTCAGGTATTTCAGGATCCTCTTTGCAGCCTTGAGATGTGATTCCTAGGGGCAAGACTGAAATCTAGCACACAGACACACAACAAACATAATGTTTGGTCTGCTTGTAGTTAGATAAAGAAGTGAACCTATTAAACCCCTGTACATGGTTTGATTAACCTCTAGTCCAGCTTCATCAGCTTCTAAGTAGCAGTTAGTTGACATTGGAGTTGTTGCTACTTTGAAAGCTTCCATCTCGAACTTCTTAAGGATTTATTTGCAATACTTTGATTGGCATATGAAGATTCCTTCTTTGGACTGCTTAACTTGTAGGCCGAGAAAGAATGAGATTCTCCCATCATTGACATCTCAAACTCCCCCTGCATAGCTTTGACAAAGTCCTCACAAAGTTTCACATTAGATGAGCCAAATACAACATCATCTACGTATATTTGTACCAAAATAATATCAATTCCAGCCTTCTTAATAAAAAAAGTCTTATCTACTTTACCTCTTTCATACTCATGAGATAAAAGAAAAAGACTTAGTCTTTCATATCATTGGCGTGGAGCTTGTTTGAGGCCATACAATGCCTTCTTGAGCTTGTATGCACTCTGGATGTTTGTGATCTTCAAAGTCAGATGGTTGTGAGACATATATCTCCTCATTCACGATCCCATTGAGAAATGCACTCTTTACATCCATCTGAAACAATTTAAAACCACTCATACAAGCAAAAGCTAATAACAATCTTACTGCTTCCAACCTTGCAACAGGAGCGAAGGTTTCATCATAATCGATGCCTTCAGCTTGATTGTATCCTTTGGCCACTAGTCTCACTTTGTTTCTTGTGATGATTCCCGAGTCATCAGATTTGTTTCTGAAAATCCACTTGGTACCTATCACGTTCATTTGATTGGTTCTCAGAACAAGAGTCCAGACTTCATTCCTTACAAACTGATTTAACTCTTCTTGCATAGCTGTTTCCAGAATTCATCCTTTAGAGCTTCACACACTGATTGAGGTTCAATCTTTGAAACAAATGCAGAGTAATTGCAGAACTCTGTCGCATGCCTTCTGATTGAAACTCCTCTATAGATTTGACCTATGATGTTGTCAATGGACAGATCCTTAGGAACCTTCTAGTCTTTTGGCAGATCTTCTTGCCGCAGATTTTAAATTGGTTGAATCGAGGATTCAATCGGTTGAATTTTTGTGTTGCTATTAAGATTCTTTCAAAAGATGTTTTGATCATCCTCTTCTGTATTGATCTTACCTGTAGCTTGTTCACAATTGTTAGTCTCATAAAAAATAACATGAATGGATTCTTCAACAGTCATAAGCTTTTTATTGAAGACTCTATAAGCATGGCTATTAAGAGAGTAACCTAGAAAGATACCTTTATCTGATTTAGCATTGAACTTACCTGAGCTTTCTTTGCCATTGTTAAGGACATAACACTTACAACCAAAGACTTTTAGGTGGCTCACATTTGGCTTTCTCCCATTCAGCAACTCATTGTTAAAATATATGGCCTTAAACGAGAGGGGGGGAATTGGTTAAGAGAGGTTTTTGAAATCTTTTTAAAGTTTAACAAAATTCTTTGTATGAATCCAGAACAGAAATCAGGTTAGCCAAGAACAAAAGCAATAAAACAACAAAGCAACAGAAAAACAATCGATTGTTTCTGCGAAACAATTGGTTGTTTATACCAGTAAAATTTAAAACAGAATTTAAATGAGTTTGAGGGTAAGAGAGAGATACACCAACAGTTTATACTGGTTCACTCTTAAGCCAAGAGCTACATCCAATCCCCAGAAAACAACTGGGTAATCCACTAAGTAATCAAACCAGATTACAACACACAAACCACCAAAGTAGTGACCTTGAACCCTTCAAGAAACACACTCCCTTTGGCAAAACACATACCAAGAGTATTGATCTTGACCACCTCAAGAGCACACAACACTCCTTGGCAACACAACACCAGAAATATAGTAGATTGAGAAGGGATTACACTTGTTTACAGAACAATCTGAAATCAATACAATTGCAATTCTATTCCACTCTCTTAGAAAACCCAAAGCTTGATGTGAATGTTCAAATCTTGAAATCAACTTTTTCACAACTGAAAAACTCAAATCTGTTTCTCTTGTTTGTTTGAAAACATAAACAAACCATTTATACTTTCCAAAGATTGGTCAAAGCAATTAATGAAGGAGCGTATTCAGTTCGAAATCATTTAAAGCACATTCAACCACCAAAACAGTATTCTGCTAGGATTTTCAAAGAAACAATCAGTTGAAACCACGAAACAACTGATTGTTTGGTTTGGCAGTTAAGTCAACCAAACTTAAACAGTTTTCAACCTTTTAAAAAACTCCTAAGAGTAAAAAAACCGATTGATTCGACAAAACAACAGGTTGTTTTTCACTTAGTTGTAAAAACACTTTATTTCAAAAAGGATTTAAAACACATTAGCTTTAGATTCAACAAAGGAGTGGATTACAAATTAAACTACCCAGATCCCACCCAAACACAACAGCAACACCAGCCTTTCATCAAACACATAGAATTTGGATTCTTCAAAGCACTTGATCAACACTCATAAGGTGTTTTCTTCAGTATAGGCCGAATCAGGACACGACTCATCACGTAGCATGCAGTGCTCACAGCACTAGCCTAGAAGCATTTTGGTAGACCATAATCATTTAGAATTGTCCTTGCAAGCTCCTCTAGAGACCTGTTCTTCCTCTCCACCAGACCATTATGTTGTGGTGTTCTTGGTGCAGAGAAGTTATGAGAAATCCCAAATTTGTTGCAGAAGCTACTTCTTATTGCTCCTATGTTGCTGCAACATGTATTCTGAAGTTTCCTTGCAAGCTTCTTAAATTTTGAATATACATCATTCTTTCTATGTAGAAAGAGTGTCCAAGTGTACCTGGAATAGTCATCTACAACAACAAGACCATATAGATTTCCTCCAAGACTCATAGTCCTAGAAGGACCGAAAAGATCCATGTGCAAAAGTTCAAAGGGTTTTGAAGTTGAAACACAGTTTTTCAAAGAAAAAGATTTTCTAGTTTGTTCCCCCTTTGACATGCTTCACACACATGTTCTTTTTCAAATTTGAGTTTGGGTAAGCCATAAACAAGTTCATTTGATACAAGCTTATTTAGATGATTCATATGGATATGAGCAAACCTTCTATGCCACAACCATGATTCCTCATGCTTTGATAGAAGACAATCTAATGAAGCATGACTGGATATATCAAGTAGATAAATGTTGCTAGATCTCTTACCAATGAGAAGAACATCCTTTGAATTAGGTAAGCGAATTTCACATGAGTTGGTCCTAAAGGTCACTTGGTAACCTCTATCACAAAGTTGACTGATGCTAAGCAAGTTGTGCTTCAAATCTTCAACATAGAGCACATCATGAATAAGCAAACTACTTTTGTTACCTATTGTACCTTTGCCAAGAATTCTTCCCTTATTATTGTCACCGTAGGTTACATGACCATCTGGTTTGAGAGAAATGCTAATGAACCTGGATGCATCACCTGTCATATGTTTTGAACAGGCACTATCTAGGTACCATAGGTGCTGTTTTATCTCCAAACAACCGTACAAAAGAAACAAAATCAAGTTGCCAAATTTGGTCCCCTTGTGAATTTGGGTCCATAGGTGTTAATGTGTTTCCAAGAATCATTAGGCTCTTTAGGAACCCATTTCAGAATACTCTTAGGTATAGAAAACTATCTGATTCTGCAAAACCTAACAGAGTGTCCCTTTTTCATACAATAGAAACAACAAACAACTGGTTAATTCGATGTTTTAACCGATTGTTTTTTAGTGAAGGTTGAAAAAGGTTTTGTGCATCCACTTTGTTTGCTTTGGGGATTAAAACCCAAGCCAGATTTTCCCAAAACACATGTTTGGGGTGCCAACACATTTTCAAAATTTGATTTTCCTTTCGAAATAACATCAATTGTTTTCACAAGATATAAGACTTTCTCTTGAAGAGACTCACAGTTTTTGCAAAAATTTGAATCACATTTGCAACAACATTTTTCATGCATCAAATCAGAATTTTCTAAATCAGGTTTTGATTGATTCAAGTCTTTTTCCAAAACTGTGATTTTCATTTTCAACTTGTTGTTTTCACATTTCAATCGGTTATTTGAAAAAGTTAATGTCTTAGCTTCTTCATGAATTTCATGGAAAGCATCAAGCAATTGAAAATAACTTTCACACTTATTAGAAGAGGTTGTACTTACTTGAGTTGATTATGATTCTTCATTGGTCATTAAGCAGACTTCCACTTTATTTTTGGAAGAGATTGAGCCAGTAGATGACTCTTCTTTATCTACCAAGTCACTCCTTGGATTCTTTTGCAATTCCTCAAGTCTGTCCCACATTCCTTTAGCTGTAGTGCATTCTCAAATCTTGAGCAGTACATCAGAGTCTAGAGCAGATACAATAATATGTTGTGCCATACAATCAAGATGTTCTTTAGAAGATTCATTAATTTTAGGCATACGCACTGATCCTGCCTGTTGACCGGAACGCTGGAAACTGCCTCGTCAAAGGATCGACGTGTGCACCACTTCAAACCTCCGTTCCTCTTCGAGATCCACCTCAAGAACCTGCAAAGATACAGAGCGGCGCCGCTGCGGCCGATCGCACTCCAACGCCCAAGTCAGTGACAGTATCACCAAATACTAAGAGAACAAGAACCGTGCAAATCCTCTCTCACAGTAAGCTCTATAACTCGCAAGCGTAAAGAGTATAATCTGAACGTGCGTACCTCAGAAAGTTCGTTGAGAACCCTTATATACCTGGTCGTTTTCTCTCTCCTGGCAGTTACAGTCCTGGACACGTGGCTCGCATCCAGTCGTACACGTGCCATCATCTGGAGCCTCCTTGACTTGGCGCTGCTTCTACTCTCATTTTGGCTAAGTTACTTATGCATGGTACTGCCCAGTGCATAGCTAACTTGGGAGTGCGATCTCTACTAGAACTGGCGAGTTAGGGGCCTTCATACACCTTCCCTGTGGTCTCGCCGGCCGCCTTCATAATCTGCTTCTCCTTCATCTTCGGCGATGTGCTTGCTCTGGCGATCTCCAATGACTAGGTCGTCTGAATCTACATCTGGCGACTTCATCTTTAACCTGGTGATCGCCGATTCTGGTAAGCTGGAGATCGGAACACGCCAATTTAACAACTGGCGACTACGCGAGCCCCCCGACTTCCTTCCCTTCTGCCAACCTGGCGCCTTGTCAACACGCCTATACTGTAGCAGGATGCCACGTCATCACTCCCGACTACCAGGGCGGTACACAAGCCCCCCAGTCTTAAGCGAAGACTTGTCTAGCGAAAAGACTGAAAGAGCCACGTCAACACTGATCTACGTGGCACTGACGCAGAATTCCAAGCGGTTGTACCTTCTGCTGCTCTGACGCTCCACCAAACCCCTCACTCATCGCTCGACACGTGGCTTCATCAACGGCTCTCTTCAGTTGCCGTTTGCGCTTCCTAAACCCATTTCGAAAAAACCCTTAAACCCACTTTCACTCAACACTGTTCCATCACTTTCCCTCACATTCACGAATGCTCTAACCTTCTTCTGCGAAAAACTCTCAGCGCTCTTCAGCATTCTGAATCACCATCAACCTTCATCGTCTTCCTGATCATCAAAAGGTACCTACTTTCCTTCTTTTGCTGGTTTTCCTTGCATTTTAACCGATTCGCATCATCCTGTAACTGCCTGGTGCATACGCTGTGGGTTGTTTTTCCATTTCTCCTTCTGCGTAACTTAGGGCTTTGTCAATCGTCGCAACGAACCTACATTCGTTCGTTTTTCACCTTCCTTCTATGATCGTTTGTCAAGCCTCTGTAACCCCTGATCATTTTTCCTTTCTTCTTCCTTTGCAGCTGCTACCATGACTCGCACAAAGATCACCCCGAATCCTCCTCCTTCATCACGAAACCCCCCTTCACAAGCACACGACCCATCACGAGCTCGTGGCGCTTCATCTTCGCAGGCTGAGAGGCCTGCATCTTCCCGCCCTAACCTGGCCCAGGCGACTCCACCTATCGCCGGAGGAGCCCCTGTTCCCTTGCCAGACTTCAAAACCCTGTATCCTTGGGCCAACCCGACCCTTCTGAAGGAGATATCTTCTGTGAACACTGTTGGAGCAGTTTTGCGGCTGACAAAGGGGGATGAGCCTAACCAGACGTTTCATAAGGAGCACGATGAGAAAATGATAGTGCTACCTTGCCCCCCCGATCTGCCCGTTTATGCCGATGACAAGGTGAGTGCTGACGGGCCCTTCTGCTTCGTCTACACGACCTTATTCAAGAAGGTGAAGCTCAAGTTCCCTTTCACCCGATTTGAGAGGGAACTCCTTACCGAGTTCAACATTGCCGCCGCCCAGCTTCACCCCAACAGCTGGGCGTTTGTTCGAGCATTCCAAGTGATGTGCGACCACCTGGGGTTGCCCGCATCCGTGGACGTTTTCTTATTCCTCTTCGAAGCCAATCACCCAGGAGATCGCCTGTGGGTTAGCTTGAATGCGATTGCTGGGAGGTCGATCTTTGCCATCTTTCAACAGTCCTACAAAGACTGGAAAGGGAGATTCGTTCAAGTGCGCGCTAATGACAAGGACGCCTCCCTTCTCGACGGCTTTCCCTTGTACTGGGTGGACAAGGGGAAGAAAGAGTCCAAGAGCTGCTTCAGGAGACCCAGAAGTCCTGACAGCATGAGAGCGTTGGACAGAGATCTCTGTCTTTTCTGGAAAAGGGTCGCGGATGCCAACATTACTTTCCTTACCACCACCCTGATCTCCTTCGAATTCTACGAGGATCAACTCGAAATTCGAATAGGTTAGAACATTTAAACTGTTGTTTCAGTACTGCTTCTGTTTAGCTGTTTCTGGGCGTCTTGTGCGTTATGCGCAAGACTTTGGTTTTATTTTTCCTGCACATACCATCTGCTTCGCTGCATACTACCTTATGTACTTATTTTCTCCTTGAGTTAACCCATGCATTTTCGTTCCATGCAGATAACATGTTGGGCAGAGGCATGCTCGCTGAACTGAAGGCGCTCGCCCGAAACCACGGGTTGGCGACGGGCTCGCAAATAGTGCCCAACTCGGTGGTGGAGAAAGCCATCGTTCACGGACGATCGCCACCTAAGGAAACAGCTCCCTCCGAGGTCCAACCCGCCGCCCAACGCAAGAAATTGGTCCTCAAGAGACCTAAAAGGAAAGCCCCTCAGGTGATCCCCGAGGAAGAGGAAGAAGATGACGAGGCCACCGAAGACGGTTTGGTCTCAAAGAGGAAGAGGGTGGCACCTTCTTCACCGCCTGCTCCACCCCCTCTTCCAACCTCAACACCTCCATCGACGCCTGCTCCTCCTCCATCATCGCCACCCACACAGGCTCCTGCCTCTCCAGTCCAAGCGGTCCCACTGGCCACTGCGCCACCTGCAGCTGAGGCCCAAGAGCCAAACTTCATGGAGGACCCCCCAAGCGCCTCTACACCATATGTGTCGGCTGGAGGGGGTCCCCCTTCAAAAGCCTCAGCTGCAGGAGTTGCTCCAATCGGGGATGAGGTTGCTCATACCTCTCCGATTCTGATCACCGAATCCCCGATTCCGTCGCCACGCCAAGAAGCGCCTACTGACGAACCTGCTAAGGAAGGTGGCGACGAGAACCAACAACAGGCTCCCCTGGTACCTCTCCAAGCAGCAAACCTCCCTTTGGAGGTCACAAGCATGTGGGAGCCTCTATCTGCTAAGCTGAAGACCATAGCAGAAGACATCCCGGCGATCATAACCAGAGTTGTGGAAAGCTCAACCAGGAGGCTTCAAGACGACCTCTTCACCCTCAAAACGGAAAACAGCACCATCAGAGTCGAGGTGGAGAAGTTGTCCGCCAATCTGACACTCGCGGAGATTGAACACTCCCGAGTAGAAGACGCAATGAGTACCGAGCTCAGATTGGCGCGCAAGGAGGCCACTGATCTCTGCCATAAGGTGCATCAACTTGCTCAAGAAAAGGTCGAACTGGAGAGCAAGATCGTGCCTCTTCGCGTCAGGGTGGTTGACCTGGAGGCCCTCATGAAAGCTGATGCCGCCAAGGTGCAAAAATTGGAGCAGAGGTCAGTCGACCAAGAGAAATTCCTTGGGCAAGTGGAAAAGGCGAGGGACGACACCATAGCTGATCTTGCCGAGGCCAACAAAGAGAAGGGAAAGGTGGCTGCTGAATTGGCCCAAGCACAAGCGGAATCCAAGAAGGTTACTGAAGACCTTCTCCAGGCTCAAGAGACCAACGAACAACTCAAAAAACAGGTTGAAGAGCTGGAGCAACAGAATAAAGAGCTGAAAGAGCAAACTGAAGACCTCAAGAAGCGGATTGAGGAACTTCAGAAGCAAATTGAAGAACTCAAGCTAAACTCTGCTCAAATTCTGGCTGTTGGATTCGAAGCTGCGCGGGAACAATTTGCTTGCCTATTCCCCGACCTGGATCTCAGCATGGTGTCGCTGAACAATGAAGTGGTGGATGGAAAAGTCGTTCCTGCTGAAGATTAATCAACTCTTCTTCATCTACTACCTTCGTGCTTTCCCTTGTATTATAACTTGTAATAAACTTTTATGTCCCCTCGTATATATGTTCTGAACTGTTATTCACTGCTATCTGTTAAAGACAAAGGTTTACGTTTTTCCTTTTATAACTTCTTCACTCGCTTCAACTTTCCTTGCTTGTTTAATTTCAAAGAAATGACTTAGGAAAACTGTAGGTACAACCTTTGACTTAACTGCTTCGGATCACTTCAGCCCTAAGCAACAAACACTTAACAATTCGTAATCTTAAGGCAATTAACCTTATCGTAAAAATATCCCTCAAGCAATGAACTGTAACTCAGTTGCTGGCTTAAACACCGCTCCACTCGACCTGCTTCATCAAACAGGTCTTTTAACCTTCCCGCCGCTGTTCGAACTCTTCCTGATCGCCAAAGACTCTTGGTGATATCAGCTTCTTTCTAGCCTCATACTTTGGCCATTGTTTCTTTATCTGGGGGTAGAAACGCCTTTTGGGATCCTTCTTTGCCTCCCTGAACTTCAGAACGAAAGACAGGGTGACTAGGCGTTCTCTTCGAACCTACCTTAGCCACCTTCCAAACTTCTTCCACCCTCTGCACCATACCTGAACTCGTTCGAGACGAGAAGGATTTTATCTTGCCTAAGCTCGCATGTAGGCGAGAAGGTCTTTGAACTCGCCTGAACTCGCTCATCGGCGAGAAGGTCTTTAACTTGCCTGAACTCGCTCATCGGCGAGAAGGTCTTTAACTTGCCTGAATTCGCTCATCGGCGAGAAGGTCTTTAACTCGCCTGAACTCGCTCATCGGCGAGAAGGTCTTTAACTCGCCTGAACTCGCTCATCGGCGAGAAGGTCTTTAACTCGCCTCTACATTGCCCCAGGGGTTACATCTTCTCGCCCCCAGAAACACGGAGGACTTTTCACTGGTGCCTCTACATTGCCCCATGGGTTACATCTTCTCGCCCCCAGAAACACGGAGGACTTTTTACTGGTGCCTCTACATTGCCCCAGGGGTTACATCTTCTCGCCCCCAGAAACACGGAGGACTTTTTACTGGTGCCTCTACATTGCCCCAGGGGTTACATCTTCTCACCCCTAGAAACACTGAGGACTTTTCACTCTTCCTCGCCTGCACTCGCTCGACGGCGAGGAGGTCTGTTTCTCGCCTCAGAACGCGCGAGGGCGTTGAGGTCTTTTAACTGGTGCCTCCGATCGCCGAAAAACGATGAGGACTTAAAAACTTTAACTGGTGCCTCCAATCGCCGAAAAATGATGAGGACTTAAAAACTTTTACTGATGCCTCCAATCGCCGAAAAACGATGAGGACTTAAAAACTTTAACTGGTGCCTCCAATCGCCGAAAAACGATGAGGACTTAAAAACTTTAACTGGTGCCTCCAATCGCCGAAAAACGATGAGGACTTAACAACTTTCTAGAAAGCACGCGATATATCTTTACTTGCCTTAAATCACGTACAAGTGTCAAGGTCTTTCTTCAAAACTTTTGGAAAATAGCACACATGCAATCTGAAAACGCCTTATACCTCGAAAACTCTTCTTTTATTGGGTGGCCTCGTTAAAAACCCTCCTTAGGGAAAAAAGAGTGCCCCCTTCAAACTGTTTCATCAGAGACATTGTAATATGACTTTGTGTTTGTCTTTACTTACAAAGCTCTTAACTATAGTACAACTTCAGGTGTGTGGCGTTCCAGGTGCGAGGAATCGCCCCTCCTTCCAGCGTCTCTAAGCGGTAGGCGCCGTTCCCGAGCGCCTCGGTTATTCTGAACGGTCCAGTCCACTTGGGTGACAGTTTATTCTCCATCTCGTACTGGTGGGCCTTCCTCATCACCAAGTCGCCTTCTCTAAACTGCCTTGGCATCACCTTCGAGTTGTATCTTCGTTCAATCCTTCTCTTCACGACTTCAGCCTTCAACCTCGCCTCTTCCCTGACCTCATCCAATAGATCCAGGTTCAGCCTTCTCTCTTCATTCGAGTCTTCCTCTACGAAGTTCTGGAATCTCGGCGAGCTCTCCTGGATCTCCACTGGAATCATGGCATCACACCCATAGACCAAGCTGAACGGGGTCTCATGGGTTCCTGACTGCTCGGTGGTGTGGTACGCCCAGACTATACGGGGCACCTCCTCAGCCCAACTTCCCTTGGCTTTCTCAAGCCTTCTCTTCAAACCTCTCAACAACACCCGATTAGCTGACTCCACCTGGCCATTTGTCTGAGGGTGCTCGACGGATGCAAACACTTGTTGAATTCCCACTCCTTCGCAAAGCTTTTTCAACAAGTGGCTTGCAAACTGCGTCCCATTATCCGACACCAGGCGTTTAGGCACTACAAACCGGCACACGATGTTCTTCCACACGAAACCTTCGATCTTGTGTGCGGTGATCTGGGCCACTGGTTCTGCTTCAATCCACTTGGTGAAATACTCAATCGCCACCACCAAGTACTTCATCTGCCTGATCGCCAACGGGAAAGGTCCCAGGATGTCGATTCCCCAAGTATGAAACGGCCAAGGGCTATAGATCGACTTCAACTCCCCGGGAGGTGCCTTGTGCCAATCGGCGTGCTGTTGGCATTGTTTGCAACACTGGGCATACTTCTTGCAATCTTCTCTCATCGATGGCCAGTAGTAGCCTGCACCGAGAGTCCTCGCGGCCAGAGCTCGACCCCCAACGTGGCTTCCGCATATACCCTCGTGGAGCTCTGCCATGATCCTCGTGCACTTCTCGCCGTGTACGCATTCCAGGAGTGGGTGAGTGAACCCAAACCTGTACAGATCACCATCAATCAATGTGTACTTGCTGGAATTTTTCTTTACCTTCCTAGCTTCTGTCGGATCCAGTGGGAGGAGGCCATCTTCCAAGCACCGCTTGTACTGGGTTATCCAGGTGTCTGGCTCATGGATGGCACACACCTGCGCCATATTCACCTTCTCTCCTCGACATGCTCTAATTCTCGGCGATCTCAGAGTTTCTTGCGTCAAGGACTTATGGCTTCTCGCTGCTTTCTTCGTCGACTTGCTTATCTGAAGGACCAGGTGATCTGCTACAAATGCCCTTGGCGTCTTCAGAGTTTCTTGAATCACCGTCCTCTGCCTACCCCCTTTGCCTGAGCTGGCGAGCTTAGCAAGCAAGTCAGCTCGGGCATTCTACTCTCTGGGCACATGTACTACTTCAAAGGAGGCCAAGGAACTCTTCAATTCCTGCACATACGCCAAGTAAGCCGCCATTTGTGGATCTTTAGCCTGGAACTCGCCTGTTACTTGCCCCGTGACCAGCAGCGAGTCACTCTTACCCATCAGCACCCTAGCTCCCATCTCCTTGGCCAGCAAAATTTCAGCGATCAGCGCCTCATACTCTGCTTGATTGTTACTGGCTTTGAAGGCAAATCTCAAAGATTGTTCGATCAGCACGCCGTTGGGTCCTTCCAAAATGACTCCAGCACCGCTACCCTGTTGGTTCGACGATCCATCCACCGAGAGTACCCAACGGAAATCGTCTCCTTCAACTCGCGTCGCCTCTGATGAGAGCTCAACCACGAAATCTGCAAAGATTTGCCCCTTGATCGGGCCTCGGGGCTCATATTTAATATCAAACTCTGACAACTCTACGGCCCACTTCACCATCCTTCCCGCAACGTCAGGTTTCTTCAAGACCTTCTGGATGGGCAGGTCAGTCATCACCAGTATTGTGAAGCTATGGAAGTAGTGGCGCAACCTCCTCGCCGAAAATACCACAGCCAGTGCAGCCTTTTCCCGGGCCTGATATCTCGTTTCTGGGCCCTGCAACACCTTGCTCACGAAATAAATAGGCTTCTGAGCCTGATCTTGATTCTGGGCGAGCACCGCACTCACCGCCCTCTCAGTTACAGCAAAATAGAACCTGAGAGGGATTCCCACCAGCGGTTTGCACAAAACCGGCGGGCTCGCCAGATACTCCTTCAGTCTGACGAAAGCTTCCTCGCACTCTTTCGTCCAAACGAACTTATTATTGCGCCGCAGACACTGAAAATAGGGATGCCCCTTTTCTCCGCTAGCTGACACGAAGCGAGATAGGGCTGCCATCCGACCTGTTAGCTGCTGGACTTCTTTCACCGTAGTTGGGCTCCTCATCGCCAAGATGGCGGCACACTTGTCTGGGTTGGCTTCTATTCCTCTTTCAGTCAAGAGGAAACCCAAAAACTTTCCAGCCTCCACGCCGAAAATGCATTTCTCCGGATTCAGCTTCAATCTGAACTTGGCGATCGTCGTGAACAACTCTTCCAAGTCTGCAACGTGCTTGCTTTTTTCCGACGAGGTCACGACCATGTCATCGACGTAAGCTTGCACGTTCCTTCCCAGCATTGGTGCAAGTACTCGATCCATCAGCCTCTGGTACGTGGCCCCCGCGTTCTTCAGCCCAAACGGCATCACCTTATAGCAGTAGCACGATCTTTCCGTCATGAAGGCTGTCTTCTCTTCATCCATGGGATGCATCTTGATCTGATTGTATCCCGAGAAGGCATCCAGGAAACTCAGCAACTTGCACCCTGCAGCACTATCGACCAGGGCATCAATGCTTGGCAAAGGATACGAATCCTTTGGGCAAGCTTTGTTCAGGTCAGTGAAATCGACGCACATGCGCCATTTCCCGTTACTCTTCTTTACCAGCACGACATTTGTCAGCCATTCAGGGTACTGGACTTCCCTGATGTGGCCTGCAGCGAGGAGTTTCTGTGTTTCGTCCCTGATCGCCTGCCTCCTCTCCTCGTTGAACTTTCTTCTCCTTTGTCGCACTGGTTTCACCAAATTGTCCATCGCCAGATGATGGCACAAGAAGTCGGGATCAATCCCGGGCATGTCCGAAGCGGACCATGCAAACGCGTCCAGATGCCGCTCAATCACCTTGGCGATCTGGTCCTGGAGCTCAACCTCTAGAGAGCTTCCCAGCTTGAAGATCTTTCCTCCGATCTCCTTCTCGAGCCACTGCTCGACAGGTTTTGGCCTGGATTCTCTGGCGATCACCGCCCTGGCGATTTCCTGCTCCCTCGCTTCCTCAGGGCGATTCTGCGCCTCTTCCTCCTCCAGACCAGCATTCCTCTCGCCCAGCTCAGCGTCCACCATCTCCACATCTCTTCCGGCGGCCTCCTCTGTTACCGTCGATCTGGGCTTCACACCGGGAGGTGGGGTGGTTGTCACATAACTCACCGATCTCTTGTTTTTCAGGCTATTCTCATAGCACTTTTTCGCTTCTTTCTGATCAGACTTGATCGTGATCACCACCCCCTCCATAGACGGCAACTTTACCTTCATGTGCCAGGTCGACGGGATTGCGCCTATCCTGTTAAGCGTGGGCCTTCCCAACAGGATGTTGTATGCTGAAGAAGCATTCACAATGAGGTACTTGATTTTCTCCGTCCTCGACCCAGCCTCATCTGTAAACGTGGTTCTCAGCTCTATGTACCCCCTGACCTCCACCTGGTCACCAGCGAACCCATATAGGCACCCTCCATAGGGCCTTAGCTGGTCAAGGGGCAACTCCAGCTGCGTGAAAGTCGGCCAGAACATCACGTCTGCCGAGCTTCCTTGGTCCACCAGAACTCTGTGGACCTTCCTTCCCGCCGTAACCAACGAAATGACTATGGGATCGTTGTCATGAGGCACAACGTCCCGAAGATCCTCCTTGGTGAACGTAATGTCCACTTCCGGCGAGTGATCTTCAAACATATCCACTGTCATCACCGATCGCGCGTACTTCTTCCTCTGCGATGCGGTGCATCCACCACCTGAGAAGCCCCCTGCAATGGTGTGGATCTCCCCATTGATAGGCATCTCGTGTTGCTGGGCTTCTCCACCTGCTGGCTGGGAACTCGACGCTCCCCCCGTCCTCCTGTCCAGCAGATAGTCATTTAGGAACCCGCTCTTAACCAGATCGTCGAGCTGATATCCCAAAGACAAACACGAGTCCAAAGTGTGGCCAAAGCCTTGGTGAAACTCACACCAGGCATCTGTCTTTGACCCCAGCACCTTGTCGCCCACCTTCTCAGGCGCTTTCAACCTAGCAGATATGTTAGGAATGGCGATCAGATCCGCCAGTCCCATGACAAACTTGTGCTTAGGCGGGCGATTGTATTCCCAGCGTGATGGTTGCTGGCGTGCTTGGCTCCTTCCCTTGTTCCTCCTATCGTAAGGATGGCGAGTCCTCTGGTCCTTCCTGGCCGCCGCCGCTGTTTCCAGCACCCTTTGCGGCTGGATTCTGGTCTGGGCGCGTGGCCTAGCGGGAGCCATGCTCCCTCTCTTCTCAGCGACCTCACTTTCATCGGCGATGTGAGCCACCGCAAGTCGCCTGACTTCAGCAAACGTCGCGGGGTGAGCCCTGATCAAGGCCTCGCAGAATGGTCCTGGCAGCACGCCCTTCTTGAAGGCATAGACTAGCATTTCTTCATCCTTGGCCGGCGATCTGACCATTTGCGCCCCAAAGCAATTCAGGTAGTCTCTGAGGGACTCTCCCTGGTACTGCCTTATATCGAACAGATCATAAGACACCCTAGGCGGTGCCTTATTCACGATGTACTGCTCGACAAAAATCTTCGAGAACTGTTGAAAATTGGTTATGTGGCCGTTAGGCAGGCTCACAAACCACTCCATCGCCGTCCCCTGGAGCGTACTCACGAACATCTTGCAGTAGACGGCGTCTGACCCTCCCGACAACATCATCTGCGTATGGAACATGGTTAGATGAGCCTCTGGATCCTCCACGCCGGTAAAGACAGCCTTAACCGGAACCACGCTCGTGGGGATGGGCGTGTCGGTAATCGCCTGAACAAAAGGCATAGGGAAAACACGAGGTGGCGATGACGGCGCCACCTCTTCAGCAGAAGAACGCCCTTGCTGCTCCTGAAGAGCTTGACGCAGCTCCTCAGTCACCTTGCTGAGCTCCTCGTTCCTGGCGCGAGAGGCGACCAGGTCTCATGCATTCTCGCCTGCTCTACGCGTGAGGCTTCCACAGTTGCCTGCAACGAACGCATCATCTCTGCCATCTGCGCCATGGTCATGGCAGCGGCGCCTTCGGCAGCGACGGGCGCAACTGGACTTGAGCGATTGCTTCTCATTTTTCTCATGAAACTCAGCGAATCACAGAATGCAGCGAAGGACACCTCAACCACGATCGATTCAGCGATCAGTCGGAGAAAACTGTGCGAAACTGCGCAAGAAAACTCAAGAACACCGTAAACCTTCAAAGAAAACCACAACTTCACCAGAAACCAGCGCTTCCCCACGGACAACCAAACGAGCGAAAGAACTTCGAACTCCACCGAACAAATTACGCGCAAACAGCAGTAAAACCTCACTTCACCGATCGAAAACCCAAACGAACGGTATAATACGCGAACTCACCGAACGAAACTCAAGCAAACAGCGAGCGATGGCTGCACCAGCACACAACCACGCAGAAAACTTCGAAAACCTCCAAGAACTCACGCTGTGGATGGGAGCAAGTTTTACACGGCCCCACGGTGGGCGCCTGATGATCCTGCCTGTTGACCGGAACGCTGGAAACTGCATCGTCAAAGGATCGACGTGTGCACCGCTTCGAACCTCCGTTCCTCTTCGAGATCCACCTTAAGAACCTGCAAAGAAACAGAACGACGCCGCTGCGGCCGATCGCACTCCAACGCCCAAGTCAGTGACAGTATCACCAAATACTAAGAGAACAAGAACCGTGCAAATCCTCTCTCACAGTAAGCTCTATAACTCGCAAGCGTAAAGAGTATAATCTGAACGTGCGTACCTCAGAAAGTTCGTTGAGAACCCTTATATACCTGGTCGTTTTCTCTCTCCTGGCAGTTACAGTCCTGGACACGTGGCTCGCATCCAGTCGTACACGTGCCATCATCTGGAGCCTCCTTGACTTGGCACTGCTTCTACTCTCATTTTGGCTAAGTTACTTATGCATGGTACTGCCCAGTGCATAGCTAACTTGGGAGTGCGATCTCTACTGGAACTGGCGAGTTAGGGGCCTTCATACACCTTCCCTGTGGTCTCGCCGGCCGCCTTCATAATCTGCTTCTCCTTCATCTTCGGCGATGTGCTTGCTCTGGCGATCTCCAATGACTAGGTCGTCTGAATCTACATCTGGCGACTTCATCTTTAACCTGGTGATCGCCGATTCTGGTAAGCTGGAGATCGGAACACGCCAATTTAACAACTGGCGACTACGCGAGCCCCCGACTTCCTTCCCTTCTGCCAACCTGGCGCCTTGTCAACACGCCTATACTGTAGCAGGATGCCACGTCATCACTCCCGACTACCAGGGCGGTACACGCACATACGTATTATTTGAAATAACATTCCAAATATTCTTATCTAAGGATTGAATAAAGAATTTCATTCTTATTCACCAAATAGGATAGTTTTGTCCATAAAACAAAGGTGGTTTGTTCAAAGAGGCACCTTCCCCAAAAAAACTTTTATCAGCCATCAAGATTTTCACAAACCAAAAATCAAAAAACTTGAATAACTTTCAAGAACCTTGCTCTTGATGCCAATTGTTAGATTTGATGGCTACAACAAGAGGGGGAGTGAATTGTTTTCAAACTATTTTCATAAATACTTGGCTTAGAATAAAACTTTTTCAATCAATTCAGAAAGCTAATCAAATTACCAAACAGAAACAGAAGAAAAATAATAATCGGTTAATATAGCAATTTAACCGGTTGTTTATGACAGCGGAAAATACAAACAAATATAGAGAAAAGGGATAGAGAGAATTACACACAGAGATTATACTGGTTCACTCTATCACAGAGCTACATCTAGTCCTCAGTTAAACCACTGAGTTTTCACTATGCAACCAATCACAGATTACACAAACACCACACACAAAAAGGTGACTTTGAATCCCATAAAGCCTACTCACCCTCTTTGCACACAACACACACCTCAAGCCAGAATCACACTGACTTTACAGGATTTCACACAGTTATACAAAATGTTATATGAACAATTACAAGAACTTGAACAGGATTAGAAAACACCTAGTAAAACACAATACACCAGCACCTTATAGATCAGTTCTTTTAAACGCAACAAAGCACAAAGCAATCTTGCTAAAAACTTGGTAGAAACCTTTTCACAAATAGTTTTGTAATGTCTCAAATCAATCTCAACTCAGAGTATCAAAAGCTTTTGTTTCATCAATCTTTAAACGTTTGAATCAAAAACATATTTATAATACTTGAAATGCTAACGTTAAAGCACATCTAAACAACCAAATCAGTTGAAACAAATTTTCAAAAAGATGTTACGATGACATACATTTAATCGGTTAAAACCACGAATTAACCGGTTGAATGCTCTTGTCAGTTATAAAACAGTTTCAAAACCTTCTAAGTTACAAACAACCGAATATTTTGAAACTTTAATTGGTTGTTTTTCCCTTTGCATGGAAAAACACTTTAATCTTTTAAACTAATTGAAATGAGCTTTGTCTGAGATTCAAAACTGATCTTTACAAAGATTCTAAACCCCAAACCAAAACCTAAACCTAAAACATCACACAGCTTCAGGCTTCATTTGGATTTGACACATCAAATTTCCCATCTTGAACAACACATACTCGGTTAGAAGACATTTGTGGAGGGATCTTAGCTCCTTCAATGGCCCTTGATGCATTTTGGGACATTTTAATGTTGTTCTCTTGGCTAATGATTGTAAATGGGGTTGTTCCTAATCAGTTTTTTGGTAATGAATTCCTTGATTGGATTAACAATAATAATATTAGTAATATTTCTTTCTTTGGTTCTTGTTATACTTTGTGTAATGTGTACCGACCAGGTAGTCGGGAGTGATGACGTGGCAGCAAGCGATAATATAGGCGTGTTGAGCGGAACACCTGGCTGACGGAAGGGAAGGACATCGGGAAGTTCGCGTAGTCGCCAATCGTTAAGTTGGCGTGCTCCGATCTCTAGCATATCTAAACCGGCGATCACCAGGCTTGTGTCATAATCGCCGTGTGTGAGCGTAGGCGACCAAATAGTCAGAGATCGCCGAGAGGGGGACATCGCCGAAAGATCAGGAAAGCTTGTTCAAGGCTTTCAAAGGGCACGAGTACGAAGGATGGAATTATCAGATGATCATTCCCTAGCCAGAGGTTGAGGCAAGGGAACAGCTTACCAGAACATACACGATGAAGCAAGTGAAGCAGATCATGATGGCGGCCGGCGAGACCACAGAGAAGGTGTGCATGGTGACACCCCGTACTCGCCACACAGAAGAGATTATGCTCCAAGGCAACTATACACCGAGTTACTCCTTGCATGGGTAACTTAGTCTAACAGCTTGAAGAGTAAGAAGTGACGCTCAAGCAGAGGACGTTCCAGATGGTGACACGTGTACAGCTGGATGCGAGCCACGTGTCCAGAGGTGTAACCATCAGGAGAGAGAAAGTGCACAGGTATATAATGGATTGTAACGAACTTCTGAGGTACGCACGTTTAGAACACTTCTTTACGCTTGTGAGAACTTGAGTACGCTGAGAGAGAACATTGCACAGTTCCTGGAGTTCTTAGTTTTTCTCTTTGATCCTGCCTGTTGACCAAAACGTTGGAGCTTGCCTCGTCAAACTTGGATCGACGTGTGCACCGCGTCAACCTCCGTCCTTCGCCACGATCCACCTCAAGAACCTGCAAAAGAACAGAGTGGCGCCGCTGCGGCCGATCGCACTCCAACGCCCAAGTCAGTGACCGAAACACCAATTACTAAGAGTAACACTCAAGAACTCTCAAGGAACCGTGAACCAGTTCTCTCTCCTAGTATACTCAAGAACTCGCAAGCGTAAAGAAGACAATCTGAACGTGCGTACCTCAGAAGTTCGTTGGGAAACCCTTATATACCTGATCCTGCCTGTTGACCGGAGCGCTGGAGAATGCCTCGTCAAAGGATCGACGTGCGCACCGCTTCTCACCTCCGTTCCTCCTCGGGATCTATCTCAAGAACCTGCAAAGAAACGATACGGCGCCGCTGCGGCCGATCGCACTCCGACGCTCAAGTCAGTGACGGTATCACCAAATACTAAGAACGAGAACCGTGCAAATCCTCTCTCACTCGCAAGCGTAAAGTGTATGAACTGAACGTGCGTACCTCAGAAAGTTTGTTAAGAGCTCTTATATACCTGGTGACTTTCTCTCTCCTGGCAGTTGCAAACTTGGACACGTGGCCCGCATCCAACCGTACACGTGCCATCATCTGGAGGCTCCCTGACTTGGCGCTGCTTCTACTCTTATTTTGGCTAAGTTACGTATGCATGGTATTGCCCAGTGCATAGCAAACTTAGGAGTGCGATCTCTACTGAAACTTGGCGAGTTAGGGCCTTCATACACCTTCCCTGTGGTCTCGCCGGCCGCCTTCATAATCTGCTTCTCTTTCATCTTTGGCGATGTGCTTGTTCTGGCGATCTCCGACTGCTTGGTCGCCTGAGTCTACATCTGGCGACTTCATCTTGAACCTAGCGATCGCCTATTCTGGTAAACTGGAAATCGGAACACGCCAACTTAACAACTGGCGACTACACGTGCTTCTCGACTTCCTTCCTATCTGCCAACCAGGCGCCTTGTCAACACGCCTACACTGTAGCAAGATGCCACGTCATCACACCCGACCACCAGGGCGGTACACAAGCCCCCCAGTCTTAAGCGAAGACTGAAAGAGCCTTCGTTAACACCGACCTACGTGGCACTGACGCAGAATTCCAAGCGATTGTACTTTCTGCTGCTCTGACGCTCCACCAACCCCTTCACTCATCGTTCGACACGTGGCTTCATCAACGGCTCTCTTCATCTGCCGTTAGCGCTTCCTAACTTATTTCGAAAAACCCCTAAACCCATTACGCTCCACTGTTCCATCACCTTCTTCGTGCTTGCAAACGCTCTCACTTCCCTCTGCGAAAACTCTCGACGCTCTTCAACGCCCTAGATCACCACCTTCCTTCACCGTCTTCCTGATCATCGAAAGGTAACTACTTTCCCTCATCTGCTGGGTTTCCTTGCATTTTCACCGATTTGCATCATCCTGTAACTGCCTGGTGCATACGCTGTGGGTTGTTTTTCCATTTCTCCTTCTGCGTAACTTAGGGCTTTGTCGATCGTCGCAACGAACTCACATTCTTCTATGATCGAGTCAGCCTTTGTAACCCTCCTGATTATTTTTTTTTTCTTTCTTCTTCCTTTGCAGTTGCTATCATGACTCGCACCAAGATTACCCCGAACCCCCCTCCATCAGCGCGAAACCCTCCTTCACAAGCACACGACTCAACACAAGTTCGTGGTGCTTCCTCTTTGCAGGCTGAGAGGCCTGCATCTTCCCAAACTGCCCTGGCTCAGGCGACTCCATCTAACGCTGGAGGAGCCCCCGCCCCTCTGCCAGACTTCAAAACTCTATACCCCTGGGCTAACCCAACCCTTCTAAAGGAGACCTCGTCGGTGAACACTGCGGGAGCAGTTCTGCGCTTGACTAAGGGGGACGAGGCCTATCAATCATTTCACAAGGAGTACGATGAGAGAATGATGGTGCTGCCTTGCCCCGCCGCTCTGCCAGTGTGTGCCGATGACAAAGTAAGCGCCGACGGGCCCTTCTGCTTTGTCTACATCACTTTCTTCAAGAAGGTCAAACTCAGGTTCCCTCTCACCCGATTTGAGAGGGAACTCTTGACCGAGCTCAACATCGCTGCCGCCCAGCTTCACCCCAACAGCTGGGCGTTTGTTCGAGCCTTTCAAATCACGTGCGACCACCTGGGGTTGCCCGCATCGGTGGACGTGTTTTTGTTTCTGTTTGTGGCCAAGCACCCAGGCGACCGCCTGTGGGTCAGCCTGAATGCCATTGCTGGGAGGTCCATTTTCACCATCTTCCAGCAATCGTACAAGGACTGGAAGGGGAAGTTCATCCAAGTACGCGCAAACGATAAAGACACTTCCCTTCTCGACGGCTTCCCCTTGTACTGGGTGGACAAGGGGAAAAAGGAGTCCAAGAGCTGCTTCAGGAGGCCCAGAAGTCCTGATAGCATGGGAGCTTTGGACCGAGACCTCTGTCTATTCTGGAAGAGGGTGGCAGATGCCAACATAACATTCCTGACCCCCACCCTGATCTCCTTCGAATTCTTTGAGGACCAGTTAGAATTCCAAATAGGTTAGGGCGCTACACTCTTGTCTTGATATTGCTTCTGATACTGCTTCTGGGCGTCTTGTGCGATACGCACAAGACTTTGGTTTTACCTCTTCTGCATATACCTGTTTTACTGTTTCATTACCTTATGCACTTATCTTTTTCTTCTCTGAGCTAACTCATGCACTTTCGTTTCATGCAGACACCATGTTGGGTAAGAACATGCTCGCCGACTTAAAGGCGCTCGCCCGAAACCACGGGTTGGCGACCGGTTCCCAGACGGTTCCCAACTCGGCGGTCGAGAAGGCTATCGTTCATGGGCGATCACCGCCCAAGGAACCCACCCAGCGCAAGAAACTGGTCCTTAAGAGGCCAAAACGGAAAGCCCCCAAATCGTCCAAGAGGAGGAAGAAGAGGACGACGAGGTCACAGAGGATGGCCATGTCACGAAAAGGAAGAGGGTGGCACCACCTTCTCCACCTGCTCAACCCCCTCTTCCAACCTCACCACCACCATCAACACCTGCTCCTCCTCCCTCATCGCCAACACCACAAGCCCCTTCATCACCAGTCCAAGCAGTTCCGTTGGCCACTGCGCCACCTGCAGCTGAGGCCCAAGAGCCAAATTTCTTGGAGGATCCCCCAAGCGCCTCTACGCCACATATGTCAGCAGGAGGGGGCCCCCCTTCAAACACCTCAGCTGCAGGAAACGTTCCGATCGGGGATGAGGTTGCTCATACCTCTCCAATTATAATCACCGAATCCCCGATCCCGTCGCCACGCCAAGAAGCAAACACTGAAGATCCTGCTAAGGAAGGTGGCGGCGAGAACCCTCAACAAGCCCCCCTGGCGCCTCTCCAAGCCGCAAACCTTTCCCTCGAGGTCACAAGGATGTGGGAACCTCTGACTGCTAAACTGAAAACCATCGCAGAGGATATCCCATCGATTATAACGAGGGCTGTGGAGAGTTCCACCAGGAGGCTTCAAGATGATCTCTTCAACCTCAGGACTGACAACAGCACCATGAGGCTCGAGGTGGAGAAATTGTCTGCCAATCTGACGCTCGCGGAGATGGAACACTCCCGAGTAGAAGACGCGATGAGCACCGAGCTCAGATTGGCGCGCCAGGAGGCCACTGACCTCCGCCGCAGAATTCATGATCTTGCCCAAGAGAAAGTTGAGCTAGAAAGAAAAATCGTGCCTCTGCGCACCAAGGCGAGCGACCTGGAGGCCCACATTCAAGTTGACGCCGCCAAGTTGCGAAAACTGGAGCAGAGGTCGATTGACCGCGAGAAGCTACTTGGGCAAGTAGAGAAAGCGAGGGACGACGCCATGGCTGATCTCGCCGAGGCAAACAAGGAAAAAGGGAAGATGGCTGCCGAGTTGACCCAAGCTCAAACAGAATCCAAGAAGGTTGCTGACGACCTTCTCCATGCTCAAGAGACCAACGAACAACTCCGAAAACAGGTCGAAGAGCTGGAGCAGCAGAACAAGGAGCTCAAGAAACAGGTTGAAGAACTTCAAGGGCAAATTGAAGAACTTAAGCTAAGCTCTGCTCAGATTCTGGTTGCTGGATTCGAAGCCGCTCGGGAGCAATTCACATGCCTATTCCCTGATCTCGACCTCAGCATGGTGTCGTTAAACAACGAAGTAGTAGATGGAAAGGTCGTTCCCGCCGAAGACTCAACCAATTCCACCTCATCTGCTACTTTATAAATTTGCTTGTATATACCTTGTAACAAAAACTCGTGCACATGTGTTTTGAACAGTTACTTATTTCAATCACAAAACTAGGATACTCTTTCTTCTGACTTCTTTTGAGCGCTTTAGCCTTCTTTGTATGTTTAACTTTGTCGATTTTAACTTAGCGATTTTGCAAACGCGACCTCTTGACTGTAACTGCTTCGAACCACTTCAAATTTAAGCAATAATCGCTTTAAACAACTTGTACTCTCGAGGCACTAACCTGATCATAAGAATAGCTTCCAAGCAACAAACTGTAACTCAATCATTGGCTCAAACAACGTCCCACTCGACCTGCTTCGTAAAACAAGTCTTTCAATCTTCTCGCCGTGTTTGAACTTTTCCCGATCGCCAAGACCTCTTGGCAACACCAACTTTTCCTAGCCTTATGCTTTGGCAATCGTTTCTTTATCTGGGGTAGAAACGCCCTTTGGGATCCTTATTTGACCCCCCTGAACTTCAGAGCAAAAGACCGGCTGACTAGGCGTTCTCTTCGAACCTACCTTAGCCACCTTTCAAGCTTCTTCCACCCTCTTCGCCATACCTGAACTCGTTCAAGAAGAGAAGGATTTTATCTTGCCTATGCTCGCACATAAGCGAGAAGGTCTTTAACTCGCCTGAACTCGCTCAACGGCGAGAAGGACTTTATATGGCCTTAACTCGCTCAACGGCGAGAAGGACTTTATCTGGTGCCTCAACTTGCCCAGGGTGTACATCTCCTCCCCCCTGGATGCATTGAGGACCTTTCTTTCTCTCGCCTGCACTCGCTCGACGGCGAGGAGGTCTTTAACTGGCCTTAGCTCGCACAACGGCGATAAGGACTTTATCCGGTGCCTCAACTTGCCCAGGGTGTACATCTCCTCCCCCCTGGATGCGCTGAGGACCTTTCTCGCCTGCACCCGCTCGACGGCGAGGAGGTCTTTAACTTGCCTCTACGTTGCCCCAGGAGTTACATCTTCTCGCTCCCAGGAACACGGAGGGCTTTTTCTCTTTCTCGCCTGCACTCGTTCGACGGCGAGGAGGTCTTTTACTTGCCTCGGGATGCGCGAGAGCGTTGAGGTCTTTCATCTGGTGCCTCCGATCGCCGAAAGACGATGAGGACTTTGAAAACTTAACTGGTGCCTCCAATCGCCGAAAAACGATGAGGACTTTGAAAACTTAACTGGTGCCTCCAATCGCCGAAAAACGATGAGGACTTAAAACTTAACTGGTGCCTCCAATCGCCGAAAAACGATGAGGACTTAAAACTTAACTGATGCCTCTAATCGCCGGAAAACGATGAGGACTTAAAATCTTTTAGAAAGCACGCGATATATCTTTTCTTGCCTTAAATCATGTACAAATGACAAGGTCTTTCTTCAAAACTTTTGAAAATAGCGCACATGCAATCTGAAAACACCTTATACTTCGAAAACTCTTCTTTTATTGGGTAGCCTCATTAAAAACCCTCCTTAGGGAAAAAAGAGTGCCCCCTTCAAAATGTTTTAACAGAGACATTGTAATATAACATTGTGTTTGTCTTTACTTACAAAGCTCTTAACTATAGTACAACTTCAGGTGTGTGGCGTTCCAGGTGCGAGGAATCGCCCCTCCTTCCAGCGTCTCCAAGCGGTAGGCCCCGTTCCCGAGCGCCTCGGTTATTCTGAACGGTCCAGTCCACTTGGGTGATAGTTTATTCTCCATCTGGTACTGGTGGGCCTTCCTCATCACCAGATCGCCTTCTCTAAACTGCCTTGGCATCACCTTTGAGTTGTATCTTCGCTCGATCCTCCTCTTCACCGCCTCAGCCTTCAGCCTCGCCTCTTCCCTGACTTCATCCAGCAGATCCAGGTTCAGCCTTCTCTCTTCATTCGAGTCTTCCTCTACAAAGTTCTGGAATCTCGGCGAGCTCTCCTGGATCTCCACCGGAATCATGGCGTCACACCCATAGACCAAGCTAAACGGGGTCTCATGGGTTCCTGACTGCTCGGTGGTGTGGTACGCCCAGACTATACGGGGCACCTCCTCAGCCCAACTTCCCTTGGCTTTCTCAAGCCTTCTCTTCAAACCTCTCAACAACACCCGATTAGCTGATTCCACCTGGCCATTTGTTTGGGGGTGCTCGACGGATGCAAACACTTGTTGAATTCCCACCCCTTCGCAAAGCTTCTTCAACAGGTGGCTTGCAAACTGCGTCCCATTATCTGACACCAGGCGCTTAGGCACTCCAAACCGGCACACGATGTTCTTCCACACAAAACCTTCAATCTTGTGTGCGGTGATCTGGGCCACTGGTTCTACTTCAATCCACTTGGTGAAATACTCGATCGCCACCACCAAGTACTTCATTTGCCTGATCGCCAGCGGGAAAGGCCCCAGGATGTCGATTCCCCAAGTATGAAACGGCCAAGGGCTATAGATCGACTTCAACTCCTCGGGAGGTGCCTTGTGCCAATCGGCGTGCTGCTGGCATTGTTTGCAGCACTGGGCATACTTCTTGCAATCTTCTCTCATGGATGGCCAGTAATAGCCTGCACGGAGAGTCCTCGCGGCCAGAGCTCGACCCCCGACGTGGCTTCCACATATACCTTCGTGGAGCTCTGCCATAATTCTCGTGCACTTCTCGCCGTGTATACATTCCAGGAGTGGGTGAGTGAACCCAAACCTGTACAGATCGCCATCAATCAATGTATACTTGCTGGAATTTTTCTTTACCTTCCTAGCTTCTGTTGGATCTAGCGGGAGGAGGCCATCTGCCAAGCACCGCTTGTACTGTGTTATCCAAGTGTTTGGCTCATGGGCGGTGCAGACCTGCATCACGTCCACCTTCTCTCCTCGCCATGCTCTAACTCTCGGCGATCTCAGGGTTTCTTGCGTCAAAGACTTATGGCTTCTCGTTGCTCTCTCCGTCGATTTGTTTATCTGGAGGACCAGGTGATCTGCTACAAATGCTCTTGGCGTCTTCAGAGTTTCTTGAATCACCGTCCTCTGCCTACCCCCCTTGCCTGAGCTGGCGAGCTTAGCTAGCAAGTCAGCTCGGGCATTCTGCTCCCGGGGCACATGTACTACTTCAAAAGAGGCAAAGGAACTCTTCAATTCCTGCACATACGCCAAGTAAACCGCCATTTGTGGATCTTTAGCCTGGAACTCGCCTGTTACTTGCCCTGTGACTAGCAGCGAGTCACTCTTAGCCATCAGCACCCTAGCTCCCATTTCCTTGGCCAGCAAAATCCCGGCGATCAGCGCCTCATACTCTGCTTGATTGTTGCTGGCTTTAAAGGCAAACCTCAAAGATTGCTCAATCAGCACGCCGTTGGGCCCTTCCAATATGACTCCAGCACCGCTACCCTGCTGGTTCGACGATCCATCCACCGAGAGTACCCAACGGAAACGTCTCCTTCAACCCGCGTCGCCTTTCATGAGAGCTCGACCACAAAATCTGCAAAGATTTGCCCCTTGATCGGGCCTCGAGGCTCATATTTAATGTCAAAATCTGACAACTCCACTGCCCACTTCACCATTCTTCCCGCAACGTCAGGTTTCTTCAAGACCTTCTGGATGGGCAGGTCGGTCATCACCAGTATTGTGAAACTGTGGAAGTAGTGGCGCAACCTCCTCGCCGAAAACACCACAGCCAGCGCAGCCTTCTCCAGGGCCTGATATCTCGTTTCTGGGCCCTGCAACACCTTGCTCACAAAATAAATAGGCTTCTGAGCCTGATCTTGATCCTGGGCGAGCACCGCACTCACCGCCCTCTCAGTCACAGCGAAATACAACCTGAGAGGGGTACCCGCCAGTGGTTTGCACAGAACCGGCGGGCTCGCCAGATACTCTTTTAGCTTGACGAAAGCTTCCTCGCATTCTTTCGTCCAAGCGAACTTGTTATTGCGCCGCAGACATTGAAAATAGGGATGCCCCTTTTCTCCGCTAGCTGACACGAAGCGAGATAGGGCTGCCATCCGACCTGTCAGCTGCTGGACCTCTTTCACTGTAGCCGGGCTTCTCATCGCCAAGATGGCGGCGCACTTGTCTGGGTTGGCTTCTATCCCCCTTTCGGTCAAGAGAAAACCCAAAAACTTTCCAGCCTCCACGCCGAAAATGCATTTCTCCGGGTTGAGCTTTAACTTGAACTTGGCGATCGTCGTGAACAATTCTTCCAAGTCTGCAACGTGCTTGCTTTTCTCCTGCGAGGTCACGACCATGTCATCGACGTAGGCTTGCACGTTCCTTCCCAGCATTGGTGCAAGTACTCGATCCATCAACCTCTGGTACGTGGCCCCCGCATTCTTCAGCCCAAACGGCATCACCTTATAGCAGTAGCACGACCTCTCCGTCATGAAGGCATAGACCAGCATTTCTTCATCCTTGGCCGGCGATCTGACCATCTGCGCTCCGAAGCGATTGAGGTAGTCTCTGAGGGACTCCCCATGGTACTGCCTTATATCAAACAGATCATAGGACACCCTCGGCGGTGCCTTATTCACAATGTACTGCTCGACAAAGATTTTCGAGAATTGTTGAAAATTGGTTATGTGGCCATTAGGCAGGCTCACAAACCACTCCATCGCCGTTCCCTGGAGCGTACTCACAAACATCTTGCAATAGACGGCGTCTGACCCTCCCGACAGCATCATCTGCGTGTGGAACGTGGTCAGATGAGCCTCTGGATCCTCCACGCCAGTAAAAATAGCTTTAACCGGAACCACGCTCGTGGGAATTGGCGTGTCGGTAATCGCCTGAACAAAAGGCATTGGGAAAACACGAGGTGGCGTCGATGGCGCCGCTTCTTCAACAGAAGAACGTCCCTGCTGCTCCTGAAGAGCTCGACGCAGCTCCTCAGTTACCTTGCTGAGCTCCTCGTTCCTGGCGCGAGAGGCGACCAGGTCCTCATGTATCCTTGCCTGCTCTACGCGCGAGGCTTCCACGGTTGCCTGCAACGAGCGCATCATTTCTGCCATCTGCGCCATGGTCATGGCGGCGTCGCCTTCAGCAGCGACAGGCGCCACGGGACTGGAGCGATTGCTTCTCATTTTTCTCATTAACTTCAGCGAACCACAGAAATACAGCAAACAACACTTCAACCACGATCGAACCAGCGATCAACCGGAGAAAACTCAAGAAACTGCGAAAGAACTTCAAGAACACCGCAAACCTTCGAAGAAAACCACAGCTTCACCAAAAACCACCGTTTCCCCGCGAACAACCAAACAAACGAAAGAACTCGAATCCACCGAACAGATTGCGCGCAAGCAACAAAAGACCTCACTCCACCGATTGGAAAGCCAGACGAACGGTTCAAAACGCATATTCACCGAATGAAACTCAAAGAAACTACGAACGATGGTTGCACCAGCACACAACCACGCCGAAAACCTCGAAAACCTCCACGAACTCACGCTGTGGATGGGAGCAAGTTTTACACGGCCCCACGGTGGGCGCCTGATGATCCTGCCTGTTGACCGGAGCGCTGGAGAATGCCTCGTCAAAGGATCGACGTGCGCACCGCTTCTCACCTCCGTTCCTCCTCGGGATCTATCTCAAGAACCTGCAAAGAAACGATACGGCGCCGCTGCGGCCGATCGCACTCCGACGCTCAAGTCAGTGACGGTATCACCAAATACTAAGAACGAGAACCGTGCAAATCCTCTCTCACTCGCAAGCGTAAAGTGTATGAACTGAACGTGCGTACCTCAGAAAGTTTGTTAAGAGCTCTTATATACCTGGTGACTTTCTCTCTCCTGGCAGTTGCAAACTTGGACACGTGGCCCGCATCCAACCGTACACGTGCCATCATCTGGAGGCTCCCTGACTTGGCGCTGCTTCTACTCTTATTTTGGCTAAGTTACGTATGCATGGTACTGCCCAGTGCATAGCAAACTTAGGAGTGCGATCTCTACTGAAACTTGGCGAGTTAGGGCCTTCATACACCTTCCCTGTGGTCTCGCCGGCCGCCTTCATAATCTGCTTCTCTTTCATCTTTGGCGATGTGCTTGTTCTGGCGATCTCCGACTGCTTGGTCGCCTGAGTCTACATCTGGCGACTTCATCTTGAACCTGGCGATCGCCTATTCTGGTAAACTGGAAATCGGAACACGCCAACTTAACAACTGGCGACTACACGTGCTTCTCGACTTCCTTCCTATCTGCCAACCAGGCGCCTTGTCAACACGCCTACACTGTAGCAAGATGCCACGTCATCACACCCGACCACCAGGGCGGTACAATACCTGGACACTTTCTCTCTCCTGGCAGTTACAGACCTGGACACGTGGCTCGCATCCAGCTGTACACGTGCCATCATCTGGAGCCTCCTTGACTTGGGCGCTGCTTCTGACTCTCCTTTGGCTAAGTTACTCATGCATGATACTGCTCAGTGCATAGCTGTCCTGGAGTGCGATCTCTACTGGATTGGCGAGTTAAGGTGCCTTCATACACACCCTCCCTGTGGTCTCGCCGGCCGCCTTCATAATCTGCACCACCTTCATCTTCGGCGATGTGCTTGCTCCGGCGATCTCTAATCACTTGGTCGCCTGAGTTTACATCTGGCGACTTCATCTTTAACCCGGTGACCGCCGGCTCTGGTGTGCTGGAGATCGGAGCACGCCAACTTAATAACTGGCGACTACACGAGCCCCCCGACCTCCTTCCCTTCTGCCAACCTGGCGTCTCATCAACACGCCTATACAATAGCTTGTTGCCACGTCATCACTTCCGACTACCAGGGCGGTACACTCTTAGTATTTTGGTGGTTCAGTCACTGACTTGAGCGTCGGAGCGCGATCGGCCGCAGCGGCGCCACTCTGTCTTTTGCAGGTTCTTGGGGAGAATCGAGGTGTGAAGGACGGAAGCTAGCGTGGTGCAAAGTCGATCTAGAGGAAGGCACCTTTGACGTGGCAAGGCTTTTGCGCTCTGGTCAACCGGCAGGATCATAATGGGAGGAGAGGGTTATAGAGAATTGATAGAAAATTTGGTAGAGCTTTACGTAATGAAAAGTGTTTAGATGAATGGTCCTCTTGCACTTATCAAGTTCTTGTTAAAATTTGTTATAATTACTCCTCTCTTCTTGTTATTCTTTCTTCTAGTAATTGTTTACATAAGGCTAGCACTTTTCAATTCTTTAATATGTGGCTTCAGGATAAATCATGTATGGAGCTTATTCACGATTCTTGGAAAATATTGTTGTTGGTTGTCCTATGTATATTTTGCAACATAGATTGAAAAGGTTGAAAATTGAGCTAAAAAATTGGAATAAAATTTCTTTTGGTAATATTCAGAATGAAGTGATTCTTAAGTATAATTCTCTACTGGCTATCCAACAAAGATTGGAGAGTGCCAATCCACCCGTCCTTGAAACGCTTACTATTTAAGAGAGGAATACTAAGGAAAAGCTTGATCATGCCCTTCTAATGTGAGTTGATTTTAGGATTGTACAGTTTATGGGTTACTCTTTTGTTTATGAGTTTTGAGATTAACAATTATGGTGAGAAACTAGACACGAACTTAACCAAGTGGTTAAGTAAGTGTGAAGGTGCACTTTTATAGGGCAAAGGGAAAATACAAGTATGGTGATTATGATGATGAAGGTGCGGAAATAAAAGACACGAAAAGAAGCATAAGATGATGAAGAAAGACAAACATAAATGAATAAAACTATGGAAGAATGGCATAAGGAAACGGAAAGAAAAACACAAAGGTGAAAAGATTTAGAGATGCTTATGGAATAATGAATCACGCCACTTAGAGGGGGTGGAGACTCCAAGATAAGTCTCTTATTTAATCTAATTTGGCTTGGACATAAGTGACTTCTCGCTTGGGCGCTAATGGGCTCGCTTGGGCAAGTAAAACGTAAAAAGGTCCAAGGTTACTGGAGCAATCTCACTCAAGCGAGAATGAGCTCGCTCGAACAAGATCTGCTGGTGGCTTCTTGACTTTTTGCGAGTTTTAGTGGCAGCTTTGGTGATGTTGGTGCATTCCAACTTTCCCTTTTTAGCTCAATATATTCTCCTTTTGCTCATTTATCTCCATTCTTCCCTAGAATCCTGAAATTAACACAAATTTGGGAATAAATCGTTCTTATTTAAATTAAAATCACAAAATATGTAAAAAGGTATAAATTCATAAATTAGGGGTTATTTTATACTTATTTTAGCAATTAATACCCATAAGTGCTATTACTGAAATTTGACACTTATCAAACACATGATTGACAATATTCCTAATAATTTTTCTTTGTTAGTTCGTATTATTCTATTTAAGTTCTGGGGCGCATGATTCAAGATAGAGGAGATAAGCATTCCCATGGAGTATACACATAGAACAAAGTGAGTACTAATTAAACCAATAGACACATGCTTTATTTGTGAAATTCAAGTTTGTTGAATAAGATGCTTTGATGCCTCCAAATCTTTGTGGAAAGCATGAAGAACCTGCTGCTATGTGTGTGTGTGTTATCTGGAAGTTTTGACTTATTAATTCACTCCTTGTATTGATCCAAGCTCACTTGATTCTTTATCTCTTTGAAATAGAAGTGTTTTCTAAAAAATTTTGAAATTTCAACTAGTTGAATTGTCGAAACAACAAGTTTGTTGAATAAGATGCTTTGATGCCTCCAAATCTTTGTGGAAAGCATGAAGAACCTGCTGCTATGTGTGTGTGTGTTATCTGGAAGTTTTGACTTATTAATTCACTCCTTGTATTGATCCAAGCTCACTTGATTCTTTATCTCTTTGAAATAGAAGTGTTTTCAAAAAAATTTGAAATTTCAACTAGTTGAATTGTCGAAACAACTGGTTGTTTGACATTTAGTGGTTTTTAAAATGATTTGGAAAAGCTTTTCTTTGTTTTGTCTTTGTTGTCAAACTGAAACAACTGGATATTTCAATAAAACAACATGTTCTTTTTATGAAATCCTTAACATAAAATTTATATCAATCTGTTGTTTTGGAAAACAATATGTTATTTTTACAACAAAATTATGTTAAGAGTTTGAAATTGTTTTTATATGATTCCAACTACTTTTTATTTATGATCTAACAGCTTTGATATAAGTCTATAAGGGTTGTTTGATATTCTTTTCAAGAACCTAAGAAAGAGAGATTTTTAAAAACGTTTTTCAAAAGTTCAAGAGCTTTGGATCATCATTTGTGTGTGGAATAGGACTGGATCTTTGTACAATTTTGTTCTTCTACTTTGTAAAGCCCATGTGTATTCTTTTCCTTCACTTTGAACATTATCATTATGTGTAATTTCGTGTAAGGCAGTTTAGGGGAGGGTGCTTCTATAAACGGGTCACCTTTGTTTTATGGACTGCACTATCAATTGTAGAAGGCAAGAATAAAAAATTTTGTTGAATCAATTGATAGATAAATTTGGGATGCTATCACAGTAGTCCTTTTATACCTAAGCTTGAAAAAGGTTATGTTTTTATTGACAAACCTTGGTCCTAATGGACTGAGATTGAAAATAAAAAAGGCTCAATATGATTGCATTGCCAAGAACATTATAACTTTTGCCTTGGAGTCAGATGAAATTTTCAGGGTCTCTCAATGTGGATCTGCAAAGGGGATATGTGACATCCTTGAAGTAATCCATGAAGGCACAACAGATGGGAAGAGGGTAAGGAAACATGCCTTGATCCAAGAATATGAAAGGTTTAGGATGCTGAAAGGAGAAACCATCTCGGATGTGCACAAGAGATTTACTCACATAGTAAATCACTTCATTGGTCTTGGCAAATTCTTTGAAAGAGAGGAGTTGAACATCAAGATCCTCAAATGCTTGGATAGGTCTTGGCAACCAACAGTCACTGCTATTACATTGATGCTTTGGATGCTCTTTTCAAAACTACTAATCTGCATTTGGTTGCTAATTCTCCTATCATTAATATGTTAGAATGGATGGCTTTAAACTAGAGGGGGGGGGGTTGAATTGTTTAAAGAAGGTTTTCCCAATCTTTTAAGCCAAGAATGAAATTTCTTCAAGAAACAAATGATAAGAAATTCAGTTTGCCAAAACACAAAGCAAAAACAACAGCACCAGAAAAACAATCGGTTGTTTCGCAGAAACAATCGGTTGTTTATACCAGTTTGCAAATATTAAAATAAATTTAAAGAGATTAAAGAGAGAGAGAGAGAATGCACATAGATGTTTATACTGGTTCACTCTAAACCTAGAGCTACATCCAGTCTTCTCAGAAACCACTGAGGAATTCCACTAAGCAATCAAACCTAGATCACTTACAACACAACCAAGAAAGTGACCTTGATCCTCTCAAGACACACACTTCTCTTGGTCAACACACCAACACTAAGAATGTTGATCTTGATCCCATCAAGAACACACAACACTTCTCAGCAAACACACAAGGCTTCTTTCTACAGATACAAGGATTACACTTGTTACAGAAGCAAATCTGAAATCTATACAAGAGAAAATCCTAGCTCACACTCTTTGATCAATCTCAATCTCTAAGCAATCTCAACTCTTTCAAAATCTCAAAACTTGTGTTTTTTAAAACCAAAATCTGTTTTATTGTTTTATATTCAAAGATGTTGTTTGTTATCAAATCTTAACAAACTATTAATTGCCTTTAAAGATTGGTCAAAGCATTAAAAACTGGAGCGTAAACAGTTAGAAAATCATTTAATGCTTAGTCAAAGCACAAAACAGTTTTTCTGTTATGGTACCAAAATAAGCAATCGGTTGTTTCCACAAATCAATCGGTTGTTTTGGTTTTAACAGCTCAACCATTTGAAAAACAGTTTTCAACCTTTTCTAAAAACACCTATGTATAAAACAATCGGTTGTTTCGACAAAACAATCGGTTGTTTTTCACTTAGTTTGAAAAACACTTTTCTTTTAAAAAGATTGAGAATGTCTATGCTTTGGATTCAATCAAGAGTGGATTACTGATGAGCATATATTTATTCACACTCACTAGCCTTATTCATAGATTATTGGACTATAATAATAAATAAATCCATTGTTTTAATTAATATTCTTATAATTGGGTTTATTTGGGCCTTAACTATTATTATTGTTAATTTTGTGTTTTTAGAGTAAATTATCCGGAGGAAGCATCTACCTTTGTGAATGGGCCAAATATGCAAAAGTCCAAGTTGCTTCTTGAACCAAAACAGAAAACAAATTCTAAGGAGAAGAAAGAGAAAATAAAATCTACAATATCTCAGAAACAGAATTGGAAGCAAATCTTCTGCAAAATACAAGAATTCTGGAAAGATGGAAACTTAGAAACGGTTAACAAAATATAAACTACAATATTCTCCCAAGATCCTTGGAGCAGAAAAGCCTATAAAAGGACACAAGCATCAAGGAGAAAAGAGAGAGCTTCATAGGGTTTTCTTAGTTTATTTTCTTCTTAGTAATTCTTTTGTTTTGCCTCCGCATGGAAGGTTAAACCTTTTTGGTTGATTCTTTTGTAATTCCCCATTGAGTTCTGAGGTTTTGTTCAATAAAAGTTTCGATTTTTAATTCTCTATAGCAGTTGTTTTTATTGTCTAATCTCCTGGAAAACTGGTTTTTGTGAGAGGTTGTACTTGAACGCATGATTGAGAGTCTTCCTTATCTTAAACTTTGGTTTCTTAGTTAGTTCTCATTGTTCTAATTAATTTCTTGGGCGCATGATTCAAGGGAGAGGAGGTAAGCATTCCCATGGAGTATACGCATGGAACAAAGTGGGTATTGATTAAACTAGTAGACGCATGCTTTACTGGTGAGTTTCAATTGAATTAGATCGGTGCATGTTCAATCTGGTTTAGCTCTGTTGGAGGATTGAGAAAAGATTAATCTTTAGAGAACTTGTGAAGAATTCAATGGTGGAAGAACTTGGGATCAACCGCTTTTTATTTGCTATTTTAATCTCTTTTATATTTTTTGCACAACTATCTCAAACCCCCTTTTCATCTTTATTGTTATTGCTAACTTTTATTGCTTGCAGATAGATTTTAAACCCTGATCAACTGATTTTACTATTGGATTCGTTGGGAGACGACTTGGGGACATTTGTCCACAATTATACTATCATCTCTCTAGTGTTAGACAAGTCTATGCTAGAATCATATTAATTTGATAGCAAAACGACAACTATCAATTACAAAACTCAATCTACCCTAGATCCTATCTAAGACAACTCAGCAAAAACAAGCACAACCTAGCCTTCAACATCCTTCAAAGGGTTTGGATTCTTCAAAGCTTGAACACCACTTGGTTCAACAATAAAGTCGCTAAGCTTTGGTGTTTGGTTGTCCCAAATCTTGTTCAAAATTCGTCGGTAAACTCTAGGTTTATTTTTGTAAACTTCCTTTTAAATGATAAATGCTTTAGCTTTGCAGAGGTTTATTGAGCTAACACATACTTGGTTAGATGACATTTGTGGAGGGATCTTAGTGCATTTTGGGAGATTTTAATGTTGTTCTCTCGGCTAATGATTACAAAGGGGGTTGCTCCTAATCAATTTTTTTTTTGGTAATGAATTCCTTTAGATTAACAATAATAATATTACTAATATGCCTTTCAGGATAAATCATGTATGTAGCTTATTCATGATTGTTGGAAAAATATTGTTGTTGGTTGTCCTATGTATATTTTGCAGCTTATTCATGCAGCTTATATTAATCTGTTGTTTTGAAAAATGATCCTGCCTGTTGACCGGAGCGCTGGAGAATGCCTCGTCAAAGGATCGACGTGCGCGCCGCTTCCCACCTCCGTTCCTCCTCTGGATCTATCTCAAGAACCTGCAAAGAAACGATACGGCGCCGCTGCGGCCGATCGCACTCCGACGCTCAAGTCAGTGACGGTATCACCAAATACTAAGAACTGGAACCGTGCAAATCTCTCTCACAAACAGCTCTGTCACTCGCAAGCGTAAAGTGTATGAACTGAACGTGCGTACCTTAGAAAATCTGTTAGGAACTCTTATATACCTGGTGGTTCTCTCTCTCCTGGCAGTTACAGACTTGGACACGTGGCTCGTATCCAACTGTACACGTGCCATCATCTGGAGGCTCCCTGACTTGGCGCTACTTCTACTCTCATTTTGGCTAAGTTACCTATGCATGGTGCTGCCCAGTGCATAGCTAACTCAGGAGTGCGATCTCTACTGAAACTGGCGAGGTAGGGCCTTCATACACCTTCCCTGTGGTCTCGCCGGCCGCCTTCATAATCTGCTTCTCCTTTAACTTCGGCGATGTGCTTGTTCTGGCGATCTCCGACTGCCTGGTCGCCTGAGTCTGCATCTGGCGACTTCATCCTCAACCTGGTGATCGCCTATTCTGGTAAGCTGGAGATCGGAACACGCCAACTTAACTATCGGCGACCACACGTGCCTCCCGACTTCCTTCCCAACTGTCAACCTGGCGCCTTGTCAACACGGCTACACTGTAACAGGATGCCACGTCATCGCATCCGACCACCAGGGCGGTACACAAGCCCCCCAGTCTTAAGCGAAGACTTGTCTAGCGAAAAGACTGAAAAAGCCTTCGTTAACACCGGTCTACGTGGCATGGGCGCAGAATTCCAAGCGGTAGTACTTTCTGCTGCTCTGACGCTCCACCAAACTCTTCACGCATCATTCGACACGTGGCTCTCATCAACGGCCATCTTCATCTGCCGTTAGCGCTTCCCAAAACTGTTCGAAAACCCTTAAACCCCTTACGCTCCTACTGTTCCATCACTTTCTTCACACTTGCATACGCTCTCATTCCTTTCTGCGAAAGCTCTCGACGTTCCTCGACGCTCTAGATCACCACCTCCCTTTAACATTCTGCCGATCATCGAAAGGTAACTACTTTCCTTCATCTACTGGGTTTTCTTGCATTTTCACCGATTTGCATCATCCTGTAACTGTCTGGTGCATACGCTGTGGGCTGTTTTTCCATTTCTCCTTCTGCGTGACTTAGGGCTTTGCCGATTGTCGCAACGAACTCACATTCGTTCGTCTTTCACCTTCCATTCATGATTGAGTCAGCCTTTGTAACCCTCCTGATTATTTTTCCTTCCTCCTTCGTTTGCAGTTGCTACCATGACTCGCACGAAGATCACCCCGAACCCCCCTCCGTCAGCGCGAAACCCCCCTTCACAAGCACACGACTCTACGCAAGTTCGTGGTGCTCCCTCTTCGCAGGTTGTGAGGCCCGCGTCTTCTCAAACCACTCTGGCCCAGGCGACTCCACCAAACGCTGGAGGAGCCCCCACCCCACTACCAGACTTCAAGACGTTATACTCATGGGCTAACTCAACCCTCTTAAAGGAAACGTCGTCGGTGAACACCGCGGGAGCGGTTCTGCGATTGACCAATGGGGACGAGGCCCACCAATCATTCCACAAGGAGCACGATGAGAGAATGATGGTGCTGCCTTGCCCAGCCACTCTGCCAGTGTGCGTCGATGATAAAGTGAGCGCCGGCGGGCCCTTCTGCTTCGTCTACACCACTCTCTTCAAGAAGGTTAAACTCAGGTTCCCTCTCACTCGATTTGAGAGGGAACTCTTAACCGAGCTCAACATCGCTGCCGCCCAGCTTCACCCCAACAGCTGGGCGTTTGTCCGAGCTTTCGAGGTAACGTGCGCCCACCTGGGGTTGCCCACGTCAGTGGACGTGTTTCTATTCCTGTTTGAGGCCAAGCACCCAGGAGATCGCCTGTGGGTCAGCCTGAACGCCATTGCTGGGAGATCCATTTTCACCATCTTCCAGCAGTCGTACAAGGATTGGAAGGGGAAGTTCATCCAGGTTCGTGCAAACGACAAAGACCCTTCCCTTCTCGACGGTTTCCCCTTGTATTGGGTGGACAAGGGGAAAAAGGAGTCCAAGAGCTGCTTCAGGAGGCCCAGAAGTCCTGATAGCATGGGAGCTTTGGACAGAGACCTTTGTCTCTTCTGGAAGAGGGTGGCAGATGCCCACATAACATTCTTGACCCCCACCCTGATTTCCTTCGAGTTCTTTGAGGACCAGTTGGAATTTCAAATAGGTTAGGACGCTACATCTTTGTCTTGACATTGCTTCTGATATTGTTTATGGGCGTCTTGTGCAATACACACAAGACTTTGGTTTTATCTTTTCTGCATATGCCTGCTTTGCTGTCTTATTGTCTTGTATACTTACCCCTTTCTCCTTTGAGCTAACTTATGCACTTTCATTTCATGCAGACACCATGTTGGGTAAGAACATGCTCGCCGATTTAAAGGCGCTCGCCCGCAATCATGGGTTGGCGACCGGCTCCCAGACGGTTCCCAACTCAGCGGTCGAGAAGGCCATCATCCAGGGGCGATCACCGCCTAAGGCGCCCACCCAACGAAAGAAACTGGTCCTTAAGAGGCCAAAGCGGAAAGCCCCCCAAATTGTCCAAGAGGATGAGGAAGAGGACGACGAGGTCACAGAGGATGGCCTTGTCACGAAAAGGAAGAGGGTGGCACCATCTTCTCCACCTGCCCCGCACCCTCTTCCAGCTTCAACACCACCGTCAACACCCGCTCCTCCTTCTTCACCACCAGCACCACAAGCCCCTTCACCACCAGTCCAAGCAGTTCCATTGGCCACTGCGCCACCTGCAACTGGGGCCCAAGAGCCAAACTTCTTAGAGGACCCCCCGAGCGCCTCTACACCACATATATCAGCAGGAGGGGGCCCTCCTTCCAACACCTCAGCTGCAGGAATCGTTCCAATCGGGGATGAGGTCGCTCACACCTCTCCAATCCTAATCACCGAGTCCCCGATTGAGTCGCCACGCCAAGAAGCAACCACCGAAAACATTGCTAAGGAAGGTGGCGACGAGAACCCCCAACAAGCCCCCCTGGCGCCTCTCCAAGCTGCAAATCTTTCCCTCGAGGTCACGAGGATGTGGGAACCTCTGACTGCTAAACTCAAAACCATTGCAGAGGATATCCCATCAATCATAACGAAAGCTGTGGAGAGCTCCACCAGGCGGCTACAGGATGACATCTACAACCTCAAGACCGAGAACAGCACAATGAAAGTCGAGGTGGAGAAGGTGTCATTCAGCCTAACGCTCGCGGAAATGGAACATTCTCGAGTGGAGGATGCCCTAAACACCGAGCTTAGGCTTGCGCGCAAGGAAGCTGTTGACCTTCGCCGCAAAGTCCATGAACTTGCCCAAGAAAAGGTCGAACTTGAAAGCAGAATCGTGCCTCTACGTACCAAGGCGAGCGACCTGGAGGCTCAAATTCAAGCCAATGCCGATAAGGTACAGAAGCTGGAGCAAAGGTCGATCGACCGCGAGAAGCTACTTGGGCAAGTAGAGAAAGCAAGAGACGACGCCATGGCTGATCTCTCCGAGGCAAACAAAGAGAAGGTGAAGATGGCTGCCGAGTTGGCTCAAGCTCAAACAGAATCCAAGAAGGTGGCTGACGACCTTCTTCAAGCTCAAGAGACCAACAAACAACTCCGAAAACAGGTCGAAGAGCTGGAGCAGCAGAACAAGGAGCTTAAGCAGCAGGTTGAAGGATTTCAAAAGCAAATTGAAGAACTTAAGCTAAGCTCCGCTCAGATTCTGGTTGCCGGGTTTGATGCCGCTCGAGAACAGTTCGCATGCCTATTCCCTGATCTCGACCTCAGCATGGTGTCATTAAACAATGAAGTAGTAGATGGAAAGGTCGTTCCCGCCGAAGGCTCAACCAATTCTACCCCATCTGCTTCTTTATGAATTCACTTGTATTTACTTTGTAAAAACCCTTGCACACGTATTTTGAACAGCTACTTATTTCAATAGCGAAACTTGAACATTTCTTCTGACTCCTTTTGAGCGCTTTACTTTCTTTGTATGTTTAACTCTGCTGCGTTTAACTTAGCGATTTTGCAAACATGACCTTTAGCGTAACCGCTTCGAGCCGATTCGAACTTAAGCAATAATCGCTTTAAACAACTTGTACCCCTGAGGCACTAACCTGATCGTAAGAAAAGTTCCAAGCAATGAACTGTGATTCAATCATTGGTTCAAACAACGTCCCACTTGACCCGCTTTATCAAACAAGTCTTTCAACCTTCTCGCCGTGTTTGAACTTTTCGCGATCACCTAGACCTCTTGGCAACACCAGCTTTCCTTAGCCTCAGGCTTTGGCAGTCATTTCTTTATCTGAGGCAGAAATGCCCTTTGGGATCTTCCTTTACCTCCCTGAACCCCAGAGCTAAAGACTGGCTGGCTAGGCGTTCTCTTCGAACCTACCTTAGCCACCTTTCAAGCTTCTTCCACCCTCTTCGCCATACCTGAACTCGTTCAAGACGAGAAGGATTTTATCTTGCCTATACTCGCGCACAGGCGAGAAGGTCTTTTAACTCGCCTGAACTCGCTCATCGGCGAGAAGGACTTTTACTCGCCTGAACTCGCTCATCGGCGAGAAGGACTTTAAACGGCCTTAACTCGCTCGACGGCGAGAAGGACTTTGTCAGGTGCCTCAACTTGCCCAGGGTGTACATCTCCTCCCCCCTGGATGCACTGAGGACCTTTTCTTTCTCACGCCTGCACTCGCTCGACGGCGAGGAGGTCTTTGATGGGCCTTGGTTCGCACAACGGCGATAAGGACTTTATCCGGTGCCTCAACTTGCCCAGGGCGTACATCTCCTCCCCCCTGGATGCACTGAGGACCTTTCTCGCCTGCGCCCGCACAACGACGAGGAGGTCTTTAACTTGCCTCTACGTTGCCCCGGGAGTTACATCTTCTCGCTCCCAGAAACACGGAGGACTTTTTCTCTTTCTCGCCTGCACTCGCTCAACGGCGAGGAGGTCTTTTAACTTGCCTCAAAACGCGCGAGGGCGTTGAGGTCTTCCATCTGGTGCCTCCGATCGCCGAAAAACGATGAGGACCTTAAAAACTTAACTGGTGCCTCAAATCGCCGAAAAACGATGAGGACTTCAAAAACTTAACTGGTGCCTCTAATCGCCGAAAAACGATGAGGACTTTAAAAACTTAACTGGTGCCTCTAATCGCCGAAAAACGATGAGGACTTTAAAACTTTAGAAAACACGCGACATATCTTTTCGCGCCTTAAATCATGTACGAATGACAAGGTTTTTCTTCGAAACTTTTGGAAATAACACATATGCAATCTGAAAACACCTTATACTTTGAAAACTCTTCTTTTATTGGGTGGCCTCATTAAAAACCCTCCTTAGGGAAAAAAGAGTGCCCCCTTAAAACTGTTTTAACAGAGACATTGCAATGTAATATTTGTGTTTGTCTTTACTTACAAAGCTCTTAGCTATAGTACAACTTCAGGTGTGTGGCGTTCCAGGTACGAGGGATCGCCCCCCCTTCCAACGTCTCCAAGCGATAGGCTCCGTTCCCGAGTGCCTCGGTTATTCTGAACGGTCCAGTCCACTTGGGTGATAGCTTATTCTCCATCTTGTACTGGTGGGCCTTTCTCATCACCAGATTGCCTTCTCTAAACTGCCTTGGCATCACCTTTGAGTTGTACCTTCGCTCGACCCTTCTCTTCACCGCCTCAGCCTTCAGCCTTGCCTCCTCCCTGACTTCGTCCAGCAGATCCAGGTTCAGTCTTCTCTCTTCATTCGAGTCTTCCTCTACAAAGTTCTGGAATCTCGGCGAGCTCTCCTGAATCTCGACTGGAATCATGGCATCACACCCATAGACCAAGCTAAACGGGGTGTCATGGGTTCCTGACTGCTCGGTGGTGTGGTACGCCCAAACTATTCGGGGTACCTCCTCAGCCCAACTTCCCTTGGCTTTCTCGAGCCTTCTCTTCAAACCTCTCAGCAATACCCGGTTAGCCGATTCCACCTGGCCATTAGTCTGAGGGTGCTCGACGGATGCAAACACTTGCTGAATTCCGACCCCTTCGCAAAGCTTCTTCAACAGGTGGCTCGCAAACTGAGTCCCATTATCTGATACCAGGCGCTTAGGCACTCCAAACCGGCACACAATATTCTTCCATACAAAGCCTTCGATCTTGTGCGCGGTGATCTGGGCCACTGGTTCTGCTTCAATCCACTTGGTGAAATACTCAATCGCAACCACCAAGTACTTCATCTGCCTGATCGCCAGTGGAAAAGGTCCCAGGATGTCGATTCCCCAAGTATGAAACGGCCAAGGGCTATAGATCGACTTCAACTCCTCGGGAGGTGCCTTGTGCCAATCGGCGTGCTGCTGGCATTGTTTGCAGCACTGGGCATACTTCTTGCAATCTTCTCTCATGGATGGCCAATAGTAGCCTGCACGGAGAGTCCTCGCGGCCAGAGCTCGACCCCCGACGTGACTTCCACATATTCCTTCGTGGAGCTCTGCCATAATCCTCGTGCACTTCTCGCCGTGTATACATTCCAGGAGTGGGTGAGTGAATCCGAACCTGTACAGATCGCCATCAATCAATGTATACTTGCTGGAATTTTTCTTTACCTTCCTAGCTTCTGTTGGATCTAGCGGGAGGAGGCCATCCGCCAGGCACCGCTTGTACTGTGTTATCCACGTGTCTGGCTTATGGGTGGCGCAGACCTGCATCACGTCCACCTTCTCTCCTCGACATGCTCTAATCCTTGGCGATCTCAGAGTTTCTTGCGTCAAAGACTTATGGCTTCTCGCTGCTCTCTCCGTCGACCTGCTTATCTGAAGGACCAGGTGATCTGCTACAAATGCCCTCGGCGTCTTCAAAGTTTCTTGAATCACTGTCCTCTGCCTACCCCCCTTGCCTGAGCTGGCGAGCTTAGCAAGCAAGTCAGCTCGGGCATTCTGTTCTCGGGGCACATGCACCACTTCAAAAGAGGCAAAGGAACTCTTCAATTCCTGCACATACGCCAAGTAAGCCGCCATTTGTGGATCTTTAGCCTGGAACTCGCCTGTTACTTGCCCTGTGACTAGCAGCGAGTCACTCTTAGCCATCAGCACTCTGGCTCCCATTTCTTTAGCCAGCAGAATCCCGGCGATCAGCGCCTCATACTCTGCTTGATTGTTGCTGGCTTTGAAGGCGAATCTCAACGATTGTTCGATCAGCACGCCGTTGGGTCCTTCCAATATGACTCCAGCACCGCTACCCTGCTGGTTTGACTATCCATCCACCGAGAGTACCCAACGGAAATCATATCCTTCAACCCGCGTCGCCTCTGAAGAGAGCTCGACTACAAAATCTGCAAAGATTTGCCCTTTGATCGGGCCTCGAGGCTCATATTTAATGTCAAACTCTGACAACTCGACTGCCCACTTCACCATTCTTCCTGCAACGTCAGGTTTCTTCAAGACCTTCTGGATGGGCAGGTCAGTCATCACCAGTATTGTGAAACTGTGGAAATAGTGGCGCAACCTCCTCGCCGAAAACACCACAGCCAATGCAGCCTTCTCCAGGGCCTGATATCTCGTTTCTGGGCCCTGCAACACTTTACTCACGAAATAAATAGGCTTCTGAGCCTGATCCTGGTCCTGGGCGAGCACCGCACTCACCGCCCTCTCAGTCACAGCGAAATACAACCTGAGAGGGATTCCCGCCAGTGGTTTGCACAGAACCGGCGGGCTCGCCAAATATTCCTTCAGCTTGACGAAAGCTTCCTCGCACTCTTTCGTCCAAGCGAACTTGTTATTGCGCCGCAGACACTGGAAATAGGGATGTCCCTTTTCTCCGCTCGCTGACACGAAGCGGGATAGGGCCGCCATCCGACCCGTTAGCTGCTGGACTTCTTTCACTGTAGTCGGGCTTCTCATCGCCAAGATGGCGGCACACTTGTCCGGGTTGGCCTCTATCCCTCTTTCAGTCAAGAGAAAACCCAAAAATTTTCCAGCCTCCACGCCGAAAATGCATTTCTCCGGGTTGAGCTTCAACTTGAACTTGGCGATCGTCGTGAACAATTCTTCCAAGTCTGCAACGTGCTTGCTTTTCTCCTGCGAGGTCACGACCATGTCATCGACGTAAGCTTGCACGTTCCTTCCCAGCATTGGTGCAAGTACTCCGTCCATCAGCCTCTGGTACGTGGCCCCCGCATTCTTCAGCCCAAACGGCATCACCTTATAGCAGTAGCACGACCTCTCCGTCATGAAGGCTGTTTTTTCTTCATCCATGGGATGCATCTTAATCTGATTATAGCCCGAGAAGGCGTCCAGGAAACTCAGCAGCTTGCACCCTGCAGCACTATCAACCAGGGCATCAATGCTTGGTAAAGGATACGAATCCTTTGGGCAAGCCTTATTCAGATCGGTGAAATCGACGCACATGCGCCATTTCCCGTTGCTCTTTTTTACCAGCACGACATTTGCCAGCCACTCAGGGTACTGGACTTCCCTGATGTGGCCTGCAGCGAGGAGTTTCTGGGTCTCATCCTTGATCGCCTGCCTCCTCTCTTCATTAAATTTCCTCCTTCTTTGCCGCACCGGTCTCACCATGTTGTCCATCGCCAGATGATGGCACAAGAAGTCGGGATCGATCCCGGGCATGTCCGAAGCGGACCAGGCAAACGCGTCCAGATGCCGTTCAATCACCTTGGCGATCTGGTCCTGGAGATCGACCTCCAGAGATCTTCCGAGCTTGAAAACTTTCCCCCCGATCTCCTTCTCGAGCCACTGCTCGACGGGCTTGGGCCTGGACTCTCTGGCGGTCACCGCCTTGGCGATTCCGAGTTCCCTTGCTTCCTCCGGGCGATTTCGCGCCTCTTCCTCCTCCAGGGCAGCATTCCTCTCCCCCAGCTCAGCATCTACCATCTCTACGTCCCTTCCGGCGGCCTCCTCCATTATCGGCGGTCTGGGCTTCACACCGGGCGGTGGGGTGGTTGTGACATAGCTCACTGATCTTTTATTTTTCAGGCTATTTTCATAGCACTTTTTCGCTTCCTTCTGATCAGACTTTATCGTGATTACCACCCCTTCCATGGACGGCAGCTTCACCTTCATGTGCCGAGTCGATGGAATTGCGCCTATCCTGTTAAGGGTGGGCCTTCCCAGCAGGATGTTATATGCTGAAGGGGCGTTTACGATGAGGTACTTGATTTTCTCCGTCCTCGACCCAGCCTCATCGGTAAACGTTGTTCTCAGCTCAATGTACCCCCTGACTTCCACCTGGTCGCCAGCGAACCCATACAAGCACCCTCCATAGGGCCTCAGCTGGTCAAGGGGCAATTCTAGCTGCGTGAAAGTCGGCCAGAACATCACGTCTGCCGAACTTCCTTGGTCCACCAGAACTCGGTGAACCTTCCTCCCCCCCGTGATCAACGAAATAACAATGGGATCGTTGTCGTGAGGCACAACGTCCCGAAGATCCTGCTTGGTGAACGTAATGTCCACTTCGGGCGAGTGATCTTCAAACATGTCCACCGACATCACCGATCGCGTACCTTTTCCTCTGCGATGCGGTGCATCCACCACCTGAGAAACCCCCTACAATGGTGTGGATCTCCCCATGGATAGGCATCTCGTGTTGCTGGGCTTCTCCCCCTGCCGGCTGGGAACTCGACGCTCCTCCGGTCCTTCTGTCCAGCAGATAGTCGTTTAGGAACCCGCTCTTAACCAGATCGTCGAGCTGGTACCCTAAAGACAAACACGAGTCCAGGTTGTGGCCAAAGCACTGGTGGAACTCGCACCATACATCCGGCTTCGACCCTAACACCTTGTCGCCCACCTTCTCGGGCGCCTTCAACCTAGCAGATATGTTAGGGATAGCGATCAGGTCCGCTAGTCCCATGACGAATTTGTGCTTAGGCGGGCGATTGTATTCCCGGCGTGCTGGTTGTTGGCGTGCTGGCGGTTGGCGCGCTTGGCTTCTTCCCTTGTTTCTCCTATCGTAAGGATAGCGAGTCCTTTGATCCTTTCTGGCCGCCGCTGCCGTTTCCAGCACCCTCTGTGGCTGGATCCTGGTCTGGGCGCGTGGCCTGACGGGAGCCACACTGCCTCTCTTCTCGGCGACCTCACTCTCGTCGGCGATGTGAGCCACCGCAAGTCGCCTGACTTCAGCAAACGTCGCTGGATGAGCCCTGATCAAGGCTTCGCAGAATGGCCCTGGCTGCACGCCCTTCTTGAAGGCATAAACCAGCATTTCTTCATCCTTGGCTGGCGATCTGACCATCTGTGCTCCGAAGCGATTAAGGTAGTCTCTGAGGGACTCCCCCTGGTACTGCCTTATATCAAACAGATCGTAGGACACTCTGGGCGGTGCCTTGTTCACAATATACTGCTCGACAAAGATTTTTGAGAATTGCTGAAAATTAGTTATGTGGCCATTAGGCAGGCTCACAAACCACTCCATCGCCGTTCCCTGGAGCGTGCTCACGAACATCTTACAATAGACAGCATCCGACCCCCCTGACAGCATCATCTGTGTGTGGAACGTGGTCAGATGAGCCTCTGGATCTTCCACGCCAGTGAAAACAGCTTTAACCGGGACCACGCTCGTGGGAATTGGCGTGTCGGTAATCGCCTGAATGAAAGGCATTGGGAAAACATGAGGCGGCGTCGACGGTGCCACCTCTTCAGCGGAAGAACGAACCTGCTGCTCCTGAAGAGCTCGACGTAGCTCCTCAGCTACCTTGCTGAGCTCCTCGTTCCTGGCGCGAGAGGCGACCAGGTCTTCATGTATCCTTGCCTGCTCGACGCGCGAGGCTTCTACAGTGGCCTGCAATGAGCGCATCATTTCTGCCATCTGCGCCATGGTCATGGCGGCGTCGCCTTCAGCCGCGACGGGAGCCACGGGACTGGAACGATTGCTTCTCATCTTTCTTATCAACTTCAGCGAACCACAGAAATACAGCAAATAACACTTCAACCACGAACGAACCAGCGATCAATCGGGGAAAACTCAAGAAACTGCGCAAGAACCCAAAAACACCGCAAACCTTCGCAGAAAACCACCAAAGAACTCGAACCTCCACCAGACAGATTGCGCGCAAGCAACAAAAGACCTCACTCCACCAATTGAAAGACAAACAAACGGCACAAACACAAACTCACCGAACGAAACTCAAAGAAACTGCCAACGACGGTTGCACCAGCACACAACCGCGCAGAAAACCTCGAGAAACTCCACGAACTCACGCTGTGGATGGGAGCACGTTTTACACGGCCCCACGGTGGGCGCTTGATGATCCTGCCTGTTGACCGGAGCGCTGGAGAATGCCTCGTCAAAGGATCGACGTGCGCGCCGCTTCCCACCTCCGTTCCTCCTCTGGATCTATCTCAAGAACCTGCAAAGAAACGATACGGCGCCGCTGCGGCCGATCGCACTCCGACGCTCAAGTCAGTGACGGTATCACCAAATACTAAGAACTGGAACCGTGCAAATCTCTCTCACAAACAGCTCTGTCACTCGCAAGCGTAAAGTGTATGAACTGAACGTGCGTACCTTAGAAAATCTGTTAGGAACTCTTATATACCTGGTGGTTCTCTCTCTCCTGGCAGTTACAGACTTGGACACGTGGCTCGTATCCAACTGTACACGTGCCATCATCTGGAGGCTCCCTGACTTGGCGCTACTTCTACTCTCATTTTGGCTAAGTTACCTATGCATGGTGCTGCCCAGTGCATAGCTAACTCAGGAGTGCGATCTCTACTGAAACTGGCGAGGTAGGGCCTTCATACACCTTCCCTGTGGTCTCGCCGGCCGCCTTCATAATCTGCTTCTCCTTTAACTTCGGCGATGTGCTTGTTCTGGCGATCTCCGACTGCCTGGTCGCCTGAGTCTGCATCTGGCGACTTCATCCTCAACCTGGCGATCGCCTATTCTGGTAAGCTGGAGATCGGAACACGCCAACTTAACTATCGGCGACCACACGTGCCTCCCGACTTCCTTCCCAACTGTCAACCTGGCGCCTTGTCAACACGGCTACACTGTAACAGGATGCCACGTCATCGCATCCGACCACCAGGGCGGTACAAAAAACAATATGTTGTTTTTATAACAAAATTTTGTTAAGAGTTTGAAATTATTTTTAAATGATTTCAACTGCTTTTTATTTATGATCTAACAACTTTGACCACTTGCTTAAGTCTATATAAGGGTTGTTTGATATTCTTTTCAAGAACCTAAGAAAGAGAGATTATTAAAAATATTTCTGAAGAGTTCAAGAGTTTTGAATCATCAGTTGTGTGTGGAATAGGACTGGGTCTTTGTATACTTTTGTTCTTATACTTTGTAAAGCCCATGTGTATTCTTTTCCTTTATTTTGAACATTGTATTTCTATGTAATTTCGTGTAAGACAGTTTCAGAAAAGTATTTCTGAAAACAGTGGTGTTTCTAAGGAGTGGTGTGTGTTCTTGAGGGGTTCAAGATCATCACTCTTGGTGAGTGTTTTGTAATATAGGTTTGATTACATAGTGAATTCTCATTGGTTAATTGAGGACTGAACGTAGCTCTGGCTTAAGAGTGAACCAGTATAAACCTTTGTGTCTGAGTCTCTTTATCCCTTCTCTTTTACACTGTGTTAATCATTGTTCTTTCTTTGTTGGTATAAACAACTTGTTGTTTCGAGGGGTTGAATTTCTGTAAAGAACATTAAAACTAAACTTTTATCCAGTTGAACATAAAATCAATTGGTTGATTTTTTAGAACTTTTCACTCTACTTCCAAACTTTGCAAAACTCTTGTGAAAACAATTCAACCCTCTTATTTAGGCCACCAATTCTAAGAAAGTTGAATTAGATTAACGCATGTTCAATCTGATTAAGCTGTGTGAGAATTGAAGGGTGATAAAACTATAAGAAAAAATTATTTTAACGGGAGTTTATTTTTACATTACCTAGGGTTAAAACCTCTGTTAAGTCCTTTACCTAGGGTTTTAGTTTCCCTCGCTAAACCATCAATGGGGAACGTGTTAGTCAAGGGTTTTTAAACTTCAGGAAAAGCCTTTCAAAACATCTATTAATTATCATGAGTTTAAGAACTTCCGTAAAATACCATGGGTTTCAAAAACCCCCATAAAGTACCATGGGTTTCAAAACTTCCGTAAAATACCATAGGTCTCAAAACGTCCGTAAAATACTATAGATTTTGAAACTTTCGTAAAATACCTTAAGTTTCAAAACCTCCGTAAATATCATGGATTTCAAAATTCTAGTAAATAAGGAGTTTCAAAACCCCTATAAAATATCATAAGTTAAACATTTGGTTTTTTTACTCATTTTATCATTTATCCATTAATTAAATTTTATTTGCTTTTTTTAACACTACAACAAAAGTGACTTTATACAAATAACGAAAAATCGTGCCTAAAGTGTAATCCTATTTTAAATCATACTAATAGATTTTTTTTAAAGATATTAAATAAAACAAATATATTTTATTAATGTAGTGGAAATTAAATAAAATAAGCAAATTAAAATTATTAATTAAAACACAATTTTAATATATATATATATATATATATAATTATCATGAAAATTATCAACAAACTACAAAATAAAAGTGACACCTTCATAAACAAAATAATCATATTTTCAATTGAATATTTATTGTCACATAACAATTCCAAGAATATTTATTTTTTTAGCTCTAAGGTCTTAATGTATAAAGTCACATTGTATTTGTTACTAAATTTTTCTGAATTAAAACTATTACAAATTCAATTAACAAAAAAGTACATGAATTTTTCTACCCCTCATCTTAGATTTTAATATCATCCTTCTTTCTTGAACATGATCTTCATCAACAAGCTGAAAAAAAATTGTCATTTTATAAAACAAAGAATTTTGAAATAAGGAATTTAAAAAGATACATGTGACTAAGTTAGGTAATAGAATTTAAACTTGGAAACTGCATTCTTAATGTAGTTTTTTTTTCTTCTAAACTTGTGTGAACATTGTTAAAGGAGTTATTCTACCTGATTAAATGTTTATATAAGTTGTGAAGAATTCAAAAGAAATTGAGAATCAATCACTTTTTATTTTTTATTTTAATCATTTTGCTTTTATATTTTTTTGTTAAACAATCTCAACCCATTTTAATCTTTATTGATATTACAAAAATTTTCTTGGTTGTAGATAGATTCTGGACATTGATTTACTGATTTCACTATTAGATTCGTTGGGAGACGACATGAGTTTATCTGACCACAATTATACTATCACTTCTCTAGTATTAGACAAGTGTACGCTAACACCATTTTAATTTGACAACAAAATGACACCTATCAATGACCAATCTAAAAGAAAAACACCTTCACATTCATAGAGAGGAGAGTAATCTACTCAATAAAAATAAAAAGATGAATAGAAAATAAGTGAAAATATTATAAATTAAAGATATTTAACCAAGAAAAAATGAAAAGAAAATTAAATTTTTAAAAATACATATAAAAATGATTAAAAATATGTGAAAATAATAAAATAAATATTACTATTTTTTAAATTACTTATTTTTTTCAAACATTTCAACTTTAATTTCATTTTTTTCCTTTGAATTTTTTCAATCAAACATATCATAATAGAAATTAACTTTTTACTAAAGTTACAACTTTGTATTGGTTATTTTTTTTCTTTTACATAAGTTAGATATATAATTTTACTTATATAGAAAGTAAAATATTTCTATGTCGATTCACAACAGATGTATAAAGAGATGTAACATTAGCTGTGGACACTAATACTATATACTTTTTATAAAAGCAAAGTTATATACAGTATTAATTATCTCACTACAAGAAAAATATATATTTATGTCAATAAAAAATGGACACAAAATTAAGAAAATCGATGATTAAATATCGATTGTGCGTTAGTCCAACAACTGATGAAAAAAGCATAAAAGCAACGTGAATTTGCGTCGATCACTGTGAAAAATGCAATTTTCGTAGATCAAACCAACATAAAAATGACACAAAACAATTTTATATTGTCAGCTTGACCGATGTTTTAGGAAGGAAATACCGTCAACTAGACCGACACAAAAGTATGTAAGAAAAACCTTGGGTGGGTCAAGCTGACGCAAAGAATATAATTAAATAAAATAAATATGTAATTGCATCAGTAAAGACCGGAATAAATAAAAACCTAGTGTTGGCATGGCCACGCATAAGAGCTTAAGAAAAAAAGATTGCAGTGTTGTTTGATTTCTGTAGGCAGTTTTAATTTTTGAATCCAAATCATTCAAATATTAAAATAATTCTACCTCAAACTCAATATTAAAGCCACCTATTTCAATAATGAAATTCTATTCTAAAATTCATTCATTAAAAAATAAAATCAAACTTAGCAATTAAATGTATAACGTTATTATAAAATAAAACATATAATATAATTGTAAATTAAAAATTAACTAGAGTACTAGAACTTGAAATATAACATAATACCATTACATAAAAAAAGTACTAAAAATAAAAATATAAAATGCATTAAAAGTAATTAAAAAAAAGATCATAACAGAAGTCTCCCATGCAGTAGAATAAACATTGATAAACATTGATGTGGTCCATAAAAACTTGTAAAAAAATGAAAAAAAATGTGAATAACTAAAACATTTAGTATATAATAGAATCATGCAATAATTAAACTTACAATCTAGGATGTACTTCAAGGAAGGGGTTGGTGATCATGTTCTAAATAGTGGTGAAATTGACTTGTACTAGTGGAAGCATCGTCACATTGTTGTTGCAACACCGTGACAAAATGTTCCTTGATCTATTTCATTTCCTCCTCTAAGTATGCATACTTTTGACTATACATATTAATTTCTACACGAAGTTGTTGATTTCCAACCAACTGATCAATGGTGAAAGCAAAGAAGGAGGGCAGAGTGAGGGAAAAGACTCATTTGCTGAAGTTACCAGCCAAGTTTGTTGTACCATAAACTTGACCTCTTCTCTTCCCTCCAGCAACAACTTCCTTCCAAGCCCTGAAGCTTGGTTGTTGGATCTACTTGGTGAACATCAGAGGTTGAAACCCTGAGAACTATTTGTTTGAAGGATCTTCAAGCGCTCATGGTAGTTTTCCTACATAGTCATTAAGGGATGGAAATGTTAGGAAATTAAATTAAAAATTTAAAAAATTAGACCTATAAATTACATATTCACGAGCACGAGTATCAACCCAATCACTCTTCTTGTTTGTGTGAGTGGTTGATGAGAAACAAGTAAAGGAGGCTTTTATTGATGAAGGAAGAGGTCATTTGCCTTCACATCTAAAGTTCTTCCTTCTAGTCTTCTCAAAAAAATTAAAAGAAGACATATCATAAAGATGAGGCCCAAGCCCAAAGTCCAAGAAGGCCAAAGTCCAAAGAGCCCAAGTCCATCCCATGAGGGGCAAGGCCAAGTTTTAAATAATAAAGAATATTGTTTAGAAAGGTGCTTAGAGGGAAACATTAGAAACCTCTTTTGTTAAAGCATTTTTAGGACTTTAGATTAGGAGTCTTAAGGGGGGTGCGTTAGTAGATAGGTGTAGGAGTAAATAGGGAGGTGCCAAAGTGAGAGAGAAGGTCACACCTTCTTCATGACTATAGTTGGCGCCACTTTCATTTGTATTTGGGGGGAATTTTGAATTCATTTAGCTTTGCATTTCAGCACCTCTAGGCTATAAATTAAGGTGCTGCCTTTGTATTTTTGAGATTTGAAATTTGATTAGAGAAACTATACTCAATTTTTGAGAGAGCATTGGAGAGCTTTGTGTCTTCCTCACTAGTCTTATCTTGAGAGTTTCCATGGTTACCTCAAGTGGCAGCTTGCACACTCATCTTGGAGCCACCATCCTCTAAGTGGCGTGATCATCCAACCATTCCTCCATCTTCATGAGCTTTTCTCTTCTCCTTCCTTCCTTCTCTTTCAATTGTTCATGTCTTAGCTTGCTTCTCTTGAATTTCTATTCGGCATTTTCATTTCTTATGAGCTTTGCTTCGGTTCATTTGTTTATTTGCTGTTCTTCATCATTTCTTCTTCATTTCTAGTCTTTTGTTCGGTGCATTTCTGTTTTTGTGTTGTTTAATCGGTGCCTTTGCCTTTTCTTCCATTTCAATCGGTTCAATTTGACAAAACATGGAACTTCCATATGAGTTTGGGTTTTGGTACTAGTCTTGGTGAGTTCGTGTTCAGAGAACCTTGATCCAATTCTATGATAAAGTGCCTATCTCATATCCAACTCAAGATGATTCCTAAGAATGTCAAGAATCATTCATATTGTGCTAGTGGAATCATATCATGTGGTATCTAGAGTTTAGGTGTGTTCTTGTTTAATTTTTGAGTTGTGTTGCACTTTAATTTCAAGAGCTCTTTAATTTCTTGCAATTTACGGTTCTGTTTTAGGCTTATTTGAGTTTTCTTGCTGTTTTCTTTATGTTGCCTATCATATGTTTGAGTATTTTCCTTTTTGAATCCATACAAGTTTTGTCTTAGTCTTGTTTTTCCATAATTGTCATCACTTCTTGTAGTACTTTTATTGATTTTGTTGTTCCTTGCTTTGGTGTCATAATTTTCTGAGTTTGATATTTGATCCTTTGTGCATTTTCTGTTTTAGTTTGAGTTCATGCTTGTATTCTAGACCTATACAAGTTCCATATACTTCATTTTTCATTATGTCTTTGCTAGTTCATAATTCTGTTTATCATTCCTATTAGGATTCCTCTGTTTTCTGAAAACGTGCTTACTGTTTTTCCTTATTGCAATTGATTTACTCACTGGAAAATTCTTAAATTCTGGATTTGTGTTCTTTAAAGTGTTAGAAAAGAGTAGAAAAAAGAAATACTCAAAAATTCAAAGTACACAAAAAATGATAAATAAAATACAAAAAGTGTACATTTCTGCCGAAAAAAATACGGTAATCTGGCAGCGATTTTGAAAAATTTATCTCAATTAATTGGCTTACTGTTTTTGCATAATTCCAGTGCCATTTTTGAGCTAAGATCTTGAAGTTTGTGTGGTTAAAATTTCATAATCCAGTTCGCTCTATATCATTCCAGTTAAATCAGTGAACATCAAGCACAGTTTGCATAAAAAAATATTTTCCAGTAGCTAATTTTTTTGTTTTCTTCATCTACTCTAGTGCTTTTCTTTAAGTATTCTTTTGTGTGCCTACTTTCTCATTGAGTTCTTTAATTTTCTTGCTTGTCTTTTGTTCATTAATCTTTGAGTTTGTTAAACATCTAGTATTCCTTTTGTTCTAGCCTTTCTTTGCTTATACTTTTTCTTGTTTGTCTTTATTGCTTCATTGGTTTTGTTGTGGTTGGCTTTGAGATTGGTGTGTCTTGCTTTGACATCTTTCATTTGAGGATTCCAAGACCTCAAGATCAGATTGGTGCAGGGACATTTTTTCTTTGAGAGTGACCTCTTTTTCTGGCCAAATTCACTTCGGCAATTTGGTTGCCAAACTCACTGTTTTTGCTAATTTTTTTGTTTCTTGACTTGTTTGCTGGTTTTGTGTGTTTGCTGTTTTTATTTGCAAATGGCTGGATTTTCAAGTGATGCATCCTACAAGTAGCATTCTCCTTCCAAAGCTTCGGTCCTTGGTGAATTGCATGAAGCTCAACGCACCATTAGGCGTTTGGAAGAGAAATTGCAAAAGATGGAGGTGCAACAAGCTAGGCCATCTCCTTCTATCCATGATGGGCATCATTCACATAGACCTTCAACAAGAGTTTCTTCAAATGACATAGGCCGTGAAAAAGACCATAGGAGAAGGAGAACTCCACCCCAATTCCTTGGACATAGACATCACAACCGAATGGAGAGACCTCACCATGGCAATGGTTACTACCAAGATGCAAAGGCTAGGCTACCTTCGGTCAAGCTTCCTTATTTCAATGGATATAGTGATCCTAATGTGTATTTAGATTGGGAGGCTAAGTGTGAACAAATATTTGAGATCCATGAGATCCAAGATGAACAACACAAGTACAAGCTAGCCACCTTAGAATTTGTAGATTATGCCATGAAATGGTGGCATGGTGTTGTAAAGGACATTATGTATCACAAGGGTCCTCCCGTGGACTCTTGGAAGTCTTTAAGGGATCAAATGCGCGCTAGGTTTGTGCCCCCACATTTTAGGAACGACCTCATGTTGAGACTCCAACGGTTTCAACAAGGCACGCTAAATGTGGATGAATATTACAAAGAGTTAGAAACGCTTGTGCTTAAAATTGAATTAGAGGAAAGTGAGGAAGCTATGATTGCTAGGTTTGTGAGTGGTCTAAGGAAGGATATTCAAGATGTTGTTGAGTTACAAGAGTATTCATCATTGGGTTCTTTAGTTCATCTTGCAATGAAGGTGGAAGCCCAACTTGCTAAGAAAAATTCTTTCAAACATACTCCCAATGATGGTTACCACAACAATTCTTGGAAGAACAAAAAGTCTTTTTCAAAATTTCCTTCTAAAGATTCTTCTTTCAAACCCAAGGAACCTAAGCCATCTACTTCTAGGCCTAAATCACCCACTAGAACGTCTAATACCAAGTGCTTTAAATGTATGGGTTATGGTCACATAGCCGCTAATTGCCCTTCTAAACGAAGTATGTACATGCATGATGGCATTGTAATGAGTGAGCATGATTCGGATTCTCCTAAGCATTCTTTGCATTCTAGTGCATCTAGTGGGGATGAGAGTGAGAGTCCACTTAAAGGGGATTTGTTAGTTGTGAGAAGATTTCTTGGACAAGTTTCACAACCTTTTGATGAAAGTCAAAGGGAAAATATTTTTCATACAAGATGTCTTATTCAAAACAACATTTGCTCTTTGATAGTGGATGGGGGAAGTTGCACTAATGTGGCTAGTACAAGAGTAGTAGATAACCTTGGATTGCCTACTATCTCTCATACAAAGCCCTACAAATTGCAATGGCTTAGTGATGTAGGAGAAATAATTGTTAATAAACAAGTCCTCATTAACTTTGCAATAGGCAAGTATAAAGATGAGGTTTTATGTGATGTTGTGCCCATGGAAGCAACTCATCTTCTTTTAGGAAGGCCTTGGCAATATGATCGACATGTTTTACATGATGGCCTATCCAATACAATGTCTTTTTCCTTCCAAGGGCGCAAGGTTATCTTAAAACCCCTCTCTTCCAAAGAGGTTCATGGGGACCAAATAAAAATGAAAACTAAAAGAGAAAATGAGAAAGAAAAATAAGTAAGTACTAAACCGAGTCACACCACTTTGCCCACTAAATCCAACATGTTGACTCGTGTTATGCCTCAAAAGGAACCTCCAAGATCTTCTTCTTCTTTATCTTTTTCATTACCCAAGGTTTCTATTTCAACACCAACTTGGTTAAAAAATGTTAGGGATGATTTTTTCATACCTCCTAATGGTTTTCACCATTTAAGAAGTCTTTTTCCAAAAGATATTATCATTCCCAAACAATTTTTTCCAACTTGGTCACTTTATAGAACCTCCTTTTCTGAAATCCCTTTGTTTACAAATGATAAGTCATGTTTGCCTTTATCGTCCACTTTTAATTGTAAAAATAAACTGACTTTGTTATATACAGGGATTCAGAATTCGTGGACGAATTCTCTCTAACTCGGGGAGTATGATGAGAATCAAGTAAAGGAGGCTTTTATTGATGAAGGAAGAGGTCATTTGCCTTCACATCTAAAGTTCTTTCTTCTAGTCTTCTCAAAAAATTAAAAGAAGACATATTTGTATTATGTTTATATATTCATTTTAATATTTTATACAATTATAGTTTTTAGATGTGGAAAAATTAGGGATGTTACAAATATTATTAATATTATTAAATATTATAAATAGTGTTAATATTATAAATAATATTAATTTTATTAATATTTTTATTAATAGTATTTATATTATTAATGTTATTATTACTAATACTATTATTATTATTATTATTAATATTATTAATATAATACTAATTATATTATTTATATTATTATATTAATATTATTAATTTTATAATATTAATGTACCGCCCTGGTAGTCGGGAGTAGTGACGTGGCGTCGAGCTGTTATATAGGCGTGTTGGACGGGACACCTGGCTGGCAGAAGGGAAGGAGGTCGGGGGGTCTACGTAGTCGCCAGTTATTAAGTTGGCGTGCTCCGATCTCCATCATACCAATACCGGCGATCACCTAGTTGAAGATGAAGTCGCCAGATATGAATCTAGGCGACCAAGTGATTAGAGATCGCCGAAACAAGGACATCGCCGAAGATGAAGGCAGATGGACGCTTCCTAGCTAGCCAGAGGATGAGGTCGGGGGACAGCTCACTCGAGCTTACACGGTGAAACAGGTATGGCAGATCATGAAGGCGGCCGGCAAGACCACAGGGAAGGTGTGTACGAAGGCACCCAAACTCGCCATCCAGAAGAGATCGCGCTCCAAGGCATCTATGCACTGAGTATATCATGCATAAGTAACTTAGCCAGAAGAAGAGTCAGAAGTAGCGCCCAAGTCAAGGATGCTCCAAATGAAGGCACGTGTACAGTTGGATGCGAGCCACGTGTCCAGATGTGTAACTGCCAGGAGAGAGAAAGTGTCCAGGTATATAAGAGTTTCTCAACGAACTTCTGAGGTACGCACGTTCAGATTATTCTGTACGCTTGCGAGTCTTGAGTACACTGAGAGAGAACTGGTCACGGTTCCTTAGAGTTCTTGAGTCTTATTCTTGAAGTAATTGGTGGTTCAGTCACTGACTTGGGCGTTGGAGTGCGATCGGCCGCAGCGGCGCCGTTTCGTCTTTTGCAGGTTCTCGAGGTGGACCGCGGTGAAGGACGGAGGCAAACACGGCGCATACGTCGATCCAAGTTTGACGAGGCAAAGCTCCAGCGTTTTGGTCAACAGGCAGGATCAATTAATAATATGTATACTTATTAGTTATGATTATTATTATTTATGAATATTAATTATGATTTTATAATTATTTATATTATAATAATATTTTTAATATTATATATATATATAATTATTATGATAATAGTTGGTAAGTAATAGAGATCTGTGGGTGATAGTTCATAAGTAATAGAGATTCATGGGTATTAATTGATAGTTAATAGAGATCCATAGGTAATAAGATCCGTGAGTATAGTTGGTAGATAATGGTGAATTTACCTACATATTTAGAATTTGTAAGTAATGTCGCAAGTAATGTTGTCCGTGGGTAATATTCGTCAGTAATGCTCAATTTACCTAAGGATTCAGATCCATAGATAAAAATCAATAGATAATACTGATTTTTTTTTAGTGATTTATCTAGAATAATAAAAACTAAAATTTATCAAAAAATTTACATATATCAGCATTTTAATATTAAAGTTAAATCAAAATTAAGCTAACAATGACAATTAATGAAAACAAAAATAATCAAAAAAAGATATAAACACATTTTATTCACTCAAATTTCTTTAATTATTTTTACCCTTAATGACTTGTCTCGTTGGTAAAAAATTACAATCCGGATAATAAATATTATGTTTTTTTAATACCATATATACTACGATACCTCTAATGTATTTTTTCAGAATATATGAAAAGTACTATTATTCCTTCTAAAAAATTTACAGTAGTAAAATATTTTTTTTCTATTACATATTTCTAAAAAATAAATTTCACTTTGTCAATTTTAAGGTTTATTTAAAATAATTAAATGGTGAAAATTTTATTAACCTAATTTAACTTAAATTTATTACATCTTCTGCTTGTTTTTGTCTAAATTTGTATAAAAGTTTACAAAAAATAAAAAAAATTATATTGGATAAAATTAAAGTTTGAAGACATGACAACCAAAAAATATGTCTTGTCAAGACCAATTAATAAATGTCTTATTCAATATTAATCCAAACAATATTTTATTTAAAGTCAAATTAAAGATGTTGAAGTTACAGTCAAACCAAATTAGAAACGGGGATAGAGTTGTTTATTTGCTTTTTAAAACTCCATCAACTTTTTTTTACACTCCTAAACAAATCTTGTAAAATGGTACAAATAAAATAAACTCCTACCTAAAATCTAATCACGAATTTAGCTAGTCTAAATTTAAATAAAAAAATATAATTTGTACAATTTTCACATAATAGTTTTTAATCTGATTTGGATTTAAAAATAATATTATTTATTATCTATGATAGTGATTGACTGGATAAATTTTTTTCATGTTAGGGGTCAAACACATATTTCTTTTATTATGGAAACTATTTATGCAATATTTTAATTTAAGGTACTAAAAGAATATTGAATTACTATAAGAATGTTAATATTAATGGTGTTTTTTCTAATTTTTTACTACAAAAATTCTTTCTCTCTTTAGTTAAACTTTTAATGAGTGTAATGTTTGCATATATTCATACTATTGTTTTGATTTTAAATAAAATAGTTTTGATTTTAAATAAAATAATAGAAGAGATATTCATTCTTATATTTTTTTCCTTTTTTTTTTTATCTCTTAAGTTTATAACAGAATTAAACTCCCAATTAACATAAGAAAAGTTATAAAATTTGCTTTGATTTATTATAATTTATTGATGAAGTGAGATACAAGGATATGGGAAATGTTTCCCAACAGGAGAAAATAAAAATAAGAAAGGAAAGACAGTGTTACGTTTATAAGATAAAGAAGACGTTGGTAATAATTCAAGCATTGGCCAAAAGGTAAGCCTCGATGACCTTGAAAAGAGCATCACTCTTGGCTTTGCCAGTTTTGAGCTCATCTTCATTGGGTGGAGCATCTCCTTTGCTGTGGTATTTTATACTCAACTTTACAACTGATCCTCCGTTGGGCCCATCACTGAGTTTGGAGTCGATTGTGATCTTCTCTGCAGTCTCTGGCAAGGCAGCACCTCCAACTATGCTGTAGCTGTATCCCAAGTTTGCCTCATCTATTCCTTCTATTTTGTGCAACACAAACTTTGTCTCCCCATCTGTCCATTCACAATTCACAATTCACAGTTAGTTTATTTTATATGTTGTTCTGTCAATGCAATGCACATACACAAAATATATAGAAGATGAATGAAATGGTACCCTCGAGGAAAGAGATCTTCTTGATGGTTCCGGGGCCACCGTTGCCCTCAACGATTTCAACACTCTTGAAGGAATCAACGGCCTTTGGGACGATGTTATCGGCGTCCTTCACAAGAGCTTTGTAAAGGGTAGCTGGAGCCACGGGAGAAGTGGTTTGGTCTTCGAAGGTGAAAACAGCCATGATGAATGGAATCTAATGAGATGGAATGGAATGGAAGAATATATAATATCAAGGAGTGTGTGTATTTGGCAGAGGACTGACCTCTATTTATAAGCAGAATGCATAGCTCATAGCATTTGGTAGCATAAGACATCAAAGTTTGAAGCTTCTCACTGCTGAAACAAGGTTGTTAGGCTATTCGTGGCGGTTCTTTGTTTACCACCATTATCTCTCTCTGAATAAACAATCTTCTTCAGAGGCAGTATGTCATCGTGTATCATTCTTTCTTATTTTTTCTATTATCACTTTTATCCTTTTGTGTTTGTCAAATTTTGTGACTAAAAACTTTCAAAATCAAAGAACACGTCAGTTTCAACGATCAACGATTGCGACTGTTTGCTGTATTTGTGGAAATCGGTAATTTGGCAGGGAATTATGTTAATACTCTCTCATGTTTTCTTACATTATAGAAATTTCTTTTTCTTTAAATTTCATGTAATTTCTTTAATACATTACATTATTATCTATTTTTATATATATTTACATCTCCTTAAAATTTTAAAAACATTATATGTATACTTTTAATGAAAAAAACAGAGGTAGGTGTAAGTAAAGTTTAAAAAAAAATAGGATATGCTATTGTAACTCACTCTTAATTTTGTATTATATAATAATTATTATTTTAGTTTATGGTTTACTTAAAATAATCTTTTTTTAATTTATAATAATTTTTTTAAGATATAAATTATATATTCAATTTTTATTTTTCTCTAAAAATAATATTTTATTCTTTATACAATTGGAATAATAGTTTTCAGTCTTCATGTCCTACAATTAATAATATATTGACATGGTTTATGTAATTAATAAAATGGCACTCAAATTATCCTTTGACGGAATGAGTGTGATGCTTTTGTTAGACGTTTTCTAGACGCTGTTTCTTTTATATAAGAAATGTCTTGTAGCTGTTCAAAGAGAAATTGGAGAATTTTTAATAACCAGTTTCCAGAAAGTACCATTACAGAAAAGTAGTATTAAATATATTTATACTAAATTGTTTTCATAATTTTATACCGTATATATTTTCAATAAATATTTTTATTTTAAATTAATATTCTAAAATCCCTATCTAATATTTTTAAAATGTATTCCTCATATTTATGAAATAGTTTTCACTAAAATTTTCTATCACGTTGTTGTTTATTTAATTTTTATTACGTCTTTACAAGTGATCTGATGGTTTTTTATTACATTCATATGATTTGATGGTTTAATAGCTTTTATTATTATTTAAAAACAACCCCACAACTATATAATATTGATAATTTTTTTGTAATGAGTACTTGATACTTCTGTTGCAAACAATTTTTTTATAATTTATAATTAATTATAAAATTTTAGGAAATCTATAAAACAAATCAAGAAAATTAAAATCTTAAATAAATTCATGAACTTGAATTGTCATTTCAAATAAGTTCTACTTACTCTCACACCATGAAGAGCTATAAGTTAAATTTAAAACTTAAACAACCAGCTTCAGTAGTTTTGCAGTTTCAGGGAGTATAACTTTCTTACACTCCTTTACACTTTCCATAGAAAATAGTAATCTAGTATAGTGAAAACCAGTAAGTTGCAGATTTCGATCCCGACTAAATGATGCTCGTATTGATCAAGCCAAGCAAAAACCTCCGCCCACTGCCCCTATGTAATGATGCACATACAACGCATATAGGGACATTGTTAAACTCAACTGATAACATGTTGGTAAGTCAGACACTTGCTGAAAATGTTCACCTATTTGTCCGGACGATCTGTGATATGTCAAGGGTGAGTTTGGACATCATCACACACCACTTTCGGTCCATAAAAAAGCACGACCAGTCGCGGAAGATGGGCGAGGAGAAACACAACGCTACACGTAAGGAAGCCAACAATATTGTAAAGGCCGACTTTATAAAAAAAAAGCATAGTATACAACATGGCTGGCAAATGTGGTTATGGTAAAAAAAGTCCAACGATAGATGGAGAATGTGCACGGACTATACCGATCTCAACAAAGGTTGTCCAAAAGATGTTTATCCTCTGTCAAATATCGATTGCCTAGTTGATGGGGCGACGATCACCCCTTCTTGAGTTTTCTATAGATGCATACTCCGGATATAATTAAATCCAGATGCATCCATTGGATAAAGAAAAAACTACATTCATGATCGACTACGATAACTTCAACTACAAAGTCATGTCGTTCAGCTTGATAAATTTTGGAGCAACTTATCAAAGGCTGATGGATCATATTTTCAAAGGAATGTTCGGCCGAAATGTTGAGATCTACATTGATGACATAGTAATCAAATCTGATTCATGTCTCCAACACATTCAAGATCTCAAGGAAGTCTTTTAAGCTCTTAGAGATCAAGACATGTGACTTAATCCCGATAAATGTGCGTTCGGTGTGGAAGGTGGGAAATTTATGGGTTTCATGCTCACTCATTGTGGCATTAAAGCGAACCCAGAGAAGTGTAGGGCTATCACTAAAATGCGAAGCCTTGAAAACACAAAAGAAATACAGAAGTTGATCGACCGATTGACGGTCCTATTAAGATTTGTGCCAAAGTTAGAACAAAAGAGAGACCGGCAGGGCGACCAACCGGTTAGAACTAATTCAAAGCATAATTGTAATAAATGGCAGTTAAAGAAACTTTCTACAAATCAGGGTTCGAACCCATCAAATCTCAAGAAATCAGCTAACGCTGATTTATTGAAGATATTCTCCTAACATACCTCCCTATAAATAAGGGTTACCTTTCGAGAAATTAGTTAACACTGATTTAGTGTAGATATATGTCAGATACTGTAAGAATGTATGGCTTTTAACTAGAGGGGGGGTGAATGGTTTAAAGAGGGTTTTCGCAAAATTTTTAGTCTAGAATGAAATTCCTTTAAGAAAACTTGATTCAGAATTCAGTTTGCCAAAAACACAAAGCAATTTAGCACAGCACCAAAAAACAATCGGTTGTTTCGCAGAAACAATCGGTTGCTTCGCAGAAACAATCGGTTGCTTCGCAGAAACAATCGGTTGTTTATACCAGTTAACAAATATAAACTGAAATTAAAGAGTTTAAGGGATAGAGAGATTGCACACACAGTTTATATTGGCTCACTCTTAAACCAAGAGCTACATCCAGTCTTCCCACAAACCACTGGGGGAATCCACTAAGCAATCAAACCTAGATTACTTACACACACCACCAAAGAAGTGACCTTGAACTCCTCAAGACACACACTTCCTTTGGCTCAGCACATACACCACCAAGAATGCTGATCTTGACAACCTCAAGAGCACACAACACTTCTTGGCTTATCACACCAGAGTTTACACAAAGTATAGAAGGATTACACTTCTAACAGAATTATCTGAAATCAATACAAGATGAAAATACTATTCCACCCTCTCTTGATCAAAGCAATCTCAAAGCAATCTTTTACTCTTCATAAGCAAAATCAGTGAAAAACTCAAATCTGTTTTTTCTATGATTAAATCTCAGTTCTTGTTTTTTACAAAAGTTGAACAAACTCTTTATAGCTTTAAAACATTGGTCAAAGCATTTAAAACAGGAGTGAATTCAGTTATAAAATCATTTAAAGCTCGGTCAAAGCACAAAACAGTTTTCTGTTATGGTTTCAAAACAAATAATCGATTGAATGCTCAAATCAATCGGTTGTTTTGGTTTGATAGCAAGTCAACCACCAAAAACAGTTTTCAACCTTTCTTAAAACACCTAAGTATAAAACAATCGGTTGTTTCGACAAAACAACAGGTTGCTTTTCACTTAGTTTGAAAAACACTTTCAGTTCAAAAGGTTTGAGAATACTTAAGCTTTGGATTCAATCAAAAGTGGATTTACACAAATAATCTAGCCCAAATCCTATTCTAAAACACCTCAGCAACAACAAGCACATCAAGCCTTCCATCAAAATCAAAGGATTTGGATTCTTCAAAGCTTGAACACACTTGATTCAACAATCTCCCTCTATTTGATGAAGACAAATCCCTGGTTGCTTGTGTTGGATTTGATTGAATCTGAAGCAGTTCCTGCAAAACAAAGTTTAAGCAAAGCACAATATATCTGATAGAAGGTTAGAACAAAAGAACAAAAACAGCATATCAACAGTATTAAAACCAGCCTATTAGCAAAAAAACCAGTAGAAATAAAGCTTACTTAAACACTCAAAAACAACATAGAGTTTGCAGAAAATAAAAGATAATAAAAGACAACACAACATAAAATCTCCCCCTATTTGTTTTCACAAATAGACAATAAGAAGAGATAAAAATGCAATTGTTCCAGATTATACAAAATATTAAAACAAAAGCTCTTAAACTGATACAGGACCAAAAATAATCGGTTGTTTCGTGAATTCAACCGGTTGTTTTTCCTTTAATCATCCTTGCCATACTGGAGTTCAAAGATCTGATTCTGGACAACTTCAATCTGTTCATCTAAGGTCATAAACTGTGTATCCATGCTGTTGAATTTGTTGTCTATACTCTGGAAGTTGCTCACACATAAATCATGAAGATTCCTTTGATTCTCGGCAAAGCCTTCAAGCCTGTTCACCATGTATCTTTCAAAAGAAGACATGGATGGCATTTCATCTCCTTGATTTCCTACACTAGTTTCAGCATCAAAATTGGTTTCAGGCTGTTCTTCATGGTGAAAATCCATGTCAACAACTTGATCTTCTTCATCAAAATCAACAGCTACAACACTTGATGAAGCACCATGATCACCATCTTTGCTAACCCATTTTTCATTTATTTTGGTGAATCCCATCTTGCTAAGAGAGCCATTGTTCATTTCTTGTTGACTTGACCAACTCAGATGACTCATCTTCAAGATTCACTTCAAAATAGAGCAAGAATTTAGAGATTAAAACAGCATAGGGATAGTGATAATCACTTAACCTCATGGATTTTTGCATGTGTTCTTTAATGATGTGGATCCAGTTGATCTTGATCTTCTTCATGATGCAATAGATGTATACAAGGTCTTCTTCTGTTAAGACAGAATGGTTGCTCTCCCTTGGAGTAAGAATCCAAGTTACAATAAGAGCAAGCACCCTTTCATCTAGCTTTAAGCCTCTAACCGAACAAGTTCTCACTTGGGCATTTTGATTCTTCAAGCAACTCTTGTAGTATTGGACTTTGTTAAAATCCTCCACTACACCAAGATTTCCCTTGTTGATCCTTAGACCAGCATATTTCAGGCCAGCTACAGCAGTCCACACATCATGAGTGATCTCCATGTCAACTCCCTTCACATGAGAAACAAGATTGTTTCCTTCAAACTTGAGATTGGTGTAGAATACCCGAATCAAATCAGGATATATGTTTCCCTTCATCTCCAAGAACCTCCTCAGCAGCTGGTCCTTGAGCAACTTCCTCACATTGTCTAGCTTTTGGCTTTTCAGCAAATCAAAGGAAACAACTTTGGGGTTGTTGATTACCTTTGTGCTAGTTTCAAAACGATACTTTTCAATGAGTTCATTGTCTCCAGAAAACCAGCCCTCTAGTCTCCTTCCAGACCTCACAGCTCTGGTTTTGATCCTCTTTGATGTAGGAGGAGTGGATTCCATGATAGCAGAAAAAGAGGCAAAGAAGACTCACACAAAGAGAGCAAGAGATGTTGCAAGAGATGGCTCAACTGATTGTTCTTGTGAGAGAGAATAGCTGCACCAGAATTTAAAGAGAAACAGAACCAAACTGCATTCAATTGATGTGAGTGGGTTTCAGTCTTCAAAGAGAAAAGACTTGACCAAGAACTGCACTGAAAACGTCAGAAAAAGCAGAAAATCACATGGTCATCACATGTGATCTTTGACTAGTCATAAAAGCTCTTAAATTTTCAAGATTTTGGAATATATTCCTTTATGACATGTTGTAACTTCCTCCAGAACAAGATCAGGCTTTCAACACAGCTTTATTGACTCAGGATTCTTTCATAATTGAGATATGCAACAGACACAATTTAAAAAGAATTAAATCCTTTCTTTCACAGTGTTGTCAGAGAGAAAACAATCAGTTGTTTCGTAGAAACAATCAGTTGTTTTTCTACAGCAGTAAAACAGATTTTGATTTATTAAGAACGTGCAGTTAAGATTCAATGTAGATGTAATTGAGCATTTAACAAAAGATGTTTAAGCATGAATTTGAATTTAAAAAGGAATAAGGATAGAGATAAGGAAGGTCTTATCCTTTATGAAGTTCCTTCAATGAGTCATTTGTTTGTGATCAAGAAGCCTCTTTTGACTATTAAGAACCTTGGACTGGTACATAACATTGATTCAGCTTCAATGTTACTCTTTTCCTTCCAAGAACCTGATCAGATGATGCAGTGTCTCATGTTTTTCTAGATTCCCTCCATAAACATGAATTCAAGCAACAAGGTTTGGTCCCCTTACAAATGTGGGTCCATTTGGTTTATATTTATCATTTGAAACCTCACAACCTTTGGGAATCCATTTCATAAAGCCTCTGGGAACAAAATATTTCCTTATTTTGCAGAATCTAACAGAATGGCCTTTCTTCATGCAATAAAAGCATGTAAGAACCGGTTGTTTCGACTTAACAATCGGTTGTTTTACTGGCTGTTTTGAAAAATTCTTTGAAAACTTATCTTGCTTGTTTTGTGGATTAAAACCTAATCCAGCTCTTCCAAAAACACAGTTTTGAGATGTCAAGACATTCTCAAAGTTAGATTTTCCTTTTGAAAGCTTATGCACAACACTAACAAGATAATGCACTTTCTTTTCAAGATTTTCACAATTTTCACAAATGAGAGTGTCACACTTGCAAGAAGAGTTTTTGCAATGAGTTTCCAGATTTTCAAAATCACTTTTTGATTTTTCTAGCTCTTCTTTAAGTGCCTTAACTCTCTTTTCAAGCCAACTGTTAAGCTCTTTTAATCGGTTGTTTGAAAGAACCAATCGATTAGATTCATCATGTGTTTCTTGAAAACCTTCAAGCAATTCACTATAATTTTTAACATTTAGAGAAGCATTTGAACTTACATCACTTGAGTTGCAGGACTCATCATCTCCTTCTGCAATCAAGCATATGTTTGCCTTTTCTTCTTCACTTGATGATGAGCTTGATGAGGAGACTTCTTTCTCATCCCAAGCTATGTAGGCCCTTTTTTACTTTCCCTTCTTTTCTTTGTAGCTTGACTTCTTCTCCTTGCTTTCTTTATTTGGGCAATCTTCCTTTATGTGCCATTGCTCACCACAACCAAAACAAGTATAGTTATTGGAATTAAAATCATTGGATTTTTTGTTTTCATACCTTTCTTTGTTGTTGTCTTTGTTGTAGTTCCTTTTCAAGAATTTGCTAAACTTTCTAGATAGCAAACTAAGGTTCTCTTCCTCACCGGATTCTTGCTTGCTTTTGTGCTTGACAGCTTTTAAGGCAATACTCCTTACATGCTTGTCTTCACTTTCTTGAACATTGAGTCTATTCATCTCCAACTTATGTTCCGTAAGCTTGCCAAACAAAGAAGCCATACTCAATGATGTTAGATCTTTTGATTCAGATATAGCAGTTACCTTAGGTTGCCAAGACCTATCAAGACATTTGAGGATCTTGATGTTTAGCTCTTCTTTTTCAAAGGTTTTCTCAAGGCTCATGAGGTGGTTGATGATGTGAGTGAACCTCTTCTGAACTTCAGCAATAGTCTCACCCTTGAGTATTCTGAACATCTCATACTCTTGGATTAGAGTATGCTTTCTGGCTCTTTTCACCTCATTGGTACCTTCATGAGTTACCTCCAAGGTGTCCCACATTTTCTTGGTTGATTTGCATTGAGAGACCCTGAAAAATTCATCTTTATTCACGGCAGAAGTTATTATGTTTTTAGGAATGCAATCAAATTTGGCCTTCTTGCTTTCAGAATCAGTCCATTGAGACCAAGGTTTTTCAATGGAAGATCCATCTTTTTCAAATTTCGGAACAAAGGGGCCATTTTCAATAGCATCCCAAATTCCTTTGTCAAGGGATTCAACAAAGATTTTCATTCTGACTTTCCAAAATTGGTAGTTCAAACCACAAAACAGAGGTGGTCTGTTGATTGAAGCACCCTCCCCAAAGGGTAATCTATCAGCCTTGTAAAAACAGTTTTAGGATCACACTTGAATAAATTTCAAGAACCAAGCTCTTGATGCCAATTGTTAGAATGTATGGCTTTAAACTAGAGGGCGGTGAATGGTTTAAAGAGGGTTTTCGCAAACTTTTTAGTCTAGAATGATATTCCTTTAAGAAAACTTGATTCAGAATTTAGTTTGCCAAAAACACAAAGCAATTTAGCACAACACCAAAAAACAATTGGTTGTTTCGCAGAAACAATCAGTTGTTTATACCAGTTAACAAATATAAACTGAAATTAAAGAGTTTAAGGGATAGAGAGATTGCACACACAGTTTATACTGGTTCACTCTTAAACCAAGAGCTACATCCATTCTTCCCAGAAACCACTGGGGGAATCCACTAAGCAATCAAACCTAGATTACTTACACACACCACCAAAGAAGTGACCTTGATCCCCTCAAGACACACACTTCCTTTGGCTCAGCACATACACTACCAAGAATGCTGATCTTGACAACCTCAAGAGCACACAACACTTCTTGGCTTATCACACCAGAGTTTACACAAAGTATAGAAAGATTACACTTGTTACAGAATGATCTGAAACTCTTCAAAAGCAAAATCAGTGAAAAACTCAAATCTGTTTTTGCTATGATTAAATCTTAGTTCTTGTTTTTTACAAAAGGTGAACAAACTTTTTATAGCTTTAAAAGGTTGGTCAAAGCATTTAAAACAGGAGTTCATTCAGTTATAAAATCATTTAAAGCTCAGTCAAAGCAAAAAAACAGTTTTTTGTTATGGTTTCAAAACAAACAATCGATTGAATGCTCGAATCAATCGGTTGTTTTGGTTTGACAGCAAGTCAACCACCAAAAACAGTTTTCAACCTTTCTTAAAACACCTAAGTATAAAACAATCGGTTGTTTCGACAAAACAATAGGTTGTTTTTCACTTAGTTTGAAAAACACTTTCAATTCAAAAGGGTTGAGAATACTTAAGCTTTGGATTCAATCAATAGTGGATTTACACAGATAATCTACCCCAGATCTTATTCTAAAACACCTCAGCAACAGCAAGCACATCAAGCCTTCCATCAAACTCAAAGGATTTGGATTCTTCAAAGCTTGAACTCACTTGATTCAACAGATACGACGCATCAATAAGATGGTCAATTACTAAATGTTATAAATAAGCCCTATATAATGGAGTAAGGCATGCTTTTATCGGTTTTATAATAAACTTCTTACCACATATCGTTAGATAACCTTTTGTAGGTTTACTATCGACCAAGTGCTAAGGAGTTAAGTTGAAGAAGTCTTGAAGTCTAAAGGAGTGAAGCATTGGAAAGCAAGGGAGTGATTGAGCAACCAAGGGCAACGACAATTGCTACAACGGATCTCAAGTACTATCTAGGCCCACTTTATCTATATAAGTACATAAAATAAAGGTTAAGAGGACTAGATTATAAGAATGTTATTTTTGAACATTGGATATAAATAATTTAAAAATTATATTTTTAATTATGATTCAGATTTAATAATATTTTATTTCAATTTTTGCATTTATTTTAATACTTTTATTTAAAAATATTTTTTTTATAAAAGCTCTCATGTTGGGTCTCACTATGAAACTTGACATCTCAGCTAGGTTGACACCTCAAGTAACAAAAATCATATGTCACCACATAAAAAAAAATATTATTAAAAAAGAAAGAAAAAAAGGAAGTACAAACAAATATGGGGAACTAGACCAAAAGTCATATATAAAAAATCTAACAAATATTATACTTAGGTAATCTATACATATTAATTAAGAATTGTAAGAAAATAATAGATGGAAGCCTATTATACCAATGAAATTTTTCTTTATGAATAAACCCTAAGTTAGCAAGCTTGTTAGCACATGCATTCCCTTCACGAAAAATGTGAGAAATCATAAACCTGATTTTCCCACAGTAATTAAGACAAGTGTTCCGCCTATTACGAAGAATCAAAGGAACATTAGTCCTAGCAGTAAATGCAACGCAAACCAAGGTAGAATCACATTCAAGCCATAGACTAGTAAGATCCATTTTTTGAGCTTCTTAAATGGCATGTATAACTCCATAAAACTCAGTAACCAAAGCAGTCTAAATATCAAGGAAAGCAGAGAAACCACCAATAAACTTCCTCATACTCTCGCAGAAAATACCACCACAAGCAGCATGACTAGGAGAACCGCTAGCAGCACCCTCAGTGTTAATTTTAACTTAGCCTGGTGAAGGAAACTCTCATCTAACAGGAAGAGGATGAAAAACTTTGCCACTACGAGTATTAATATCAAAGTACTTAAGTACATTGAAATCAAACATATCATTCCTTATAGAGCTTTTAGACGAATTACCCACTAAGCAAGTGAATTCTTTAGTGGTGTAAATGGCCCTGGAAAAATCAATCTTAACCTGAAATCTAGCATAATTTTTTATACGTCATATCATCCAAATAGAAAAGGTTATCACAACAAGTTTAATCAAACTAAGCAAAGGACTACCACCGCTCTTAATAAAATAAAGGAGATCATCCACATTAGAGAAATGAGATTTAAGAAAAAAAAAATTGAACCCAACTCTAAATATGCAAAACAGTAGGACATTCAAAAAATAAATGTTGGATAGACTGCTTTTCACAAACAGTACACATAGAACATATATGTAAACCTCTGTGCTGAATGTGTTGATCCATAGGAAGTTGCCCATGAAAAACATTCCAAAGTACTAGAGTTTTGGAAGGAGAAATATATGGAGACCAAATAATTTTACCCCAACCACATGGAACTCCTGGATCCAAGAAAAATTTCCTAGCATATTTGAGAGTGAAATGACCAGAGTCTTCCCAAATTCAATTAGGAGTATCCTATTCATTCCTAATCACGATATGTTAAAAAAAAATGATTCACCCGTTGTAAAGGCAAGGGAATAATCCAATCATGATCATTCCAGAATTGCGAAACTGTAGTCATCAGGATTCTATAACCATCAGGTACCCTTACAATGTTTGATAAACAAGTAGAAGAACACCATTTATCATTCCAAAAATTAATAACAGTACTTGTACCAATAGCCCAAGAGGTATGTTCAAGAATAATGTCAAAAAACTATTTAATCACTGGCCAAATAAAAGAGGATCTATAAGCCAATTTAAGTTGGTACTTAGATTTAGAACTCTAGCTTTCAAGAGAAGAGACCAAGGCTTATTAATATAAGCAAAATTTAAAGTAAGCTTAAGAAGGTAATCATTATTTTTGTGTTGGAGGTTATTAATCTTCAATCCTCCATTCTCAAAAGGAGAACAAATCTTATTAATCCAATTAACTATAACTATGATGTTCTTCATAATATCACCAGTTCAAATAAAATTTATGCTCCACTGCATCATCAATGGTGGACTGAACATATTCTTCGGATACGAAAACACTGGGTAAATTTAATAATTTACCATGCCATGTCCAGGTTGTATAAGATCGTAAGAACCCATCACATAGAAGGTGTTCCTTGATTTTGTTAACATCCAATCTCCTCCCATTCAAACAATTAATGCATGAACACCTAAACGTTACTCCATCATGACAACTAATGTTAGCGTTACATTGCGCAAATTGTATAAATTGTTCTACTCCTCTTTCGTACTCATCACTTATGCTAACTGAGTTAATCCAATCTCGATCAATTATGTTCTGTAATGGTCATTGAGGTGTTCGATAGTGTGTGTGATATCTCACGTTTTTATTATAGGTATGAACCTATCCCATTCGAGAACATTCACTTTTATTATAATTTAATAGTACATAACTTTAATCAACATTTCTTATATTTAACGAAATTTTGACAGCATTTCGCATTAGTCTTTAGGTGGCACAAAATGAAAGTGGTGACATGAAATCTCCACAATCAAATATGTATCCGAAGAACAATAAAAAATTCTTTGAACCATAATTATGTAAAATATATGATGTCAATTACAAGTTAAATACTATTGAACTAATAAAAAAATGATTGTTCTTCTCAAATTGTCCACCTGGGCAATTCAAGACTCACTACAATTAAAAAAAAATTACAATTGGAGGAGTAGTATACAAATGCATGTACTAAATCTCAAACGGGAAACTAAGGGTCTCTCAGGGAAACAATTACCGAGGGTCGAACACCCCAGACACAATACCAATACATATCAAAGAATTATAAATATATGTGCAATATAAAATTAACAAATTTAATCATACAAACAATTAAATCTAGAATATTAATTATAAATCATTAAATTATTTATAAAATAATATTACTCTAATTACAATCTAACTAATGAATAATTATATTCTAATAACTAACATAATATAAATAAACAAATTATAAATTAATAATAACTGCAATTAACATAATATAAATTAATAATAATTACCGAATAAATATAAATACTAAAATATACAAATTATAATAAATACTAAAATATATAAGTTAACATAAAAACTAAAAGCAAATATTTTTAAAAAATATTTAAAAAACATTAAAAACAACACCAACTTCAAGGTGATGGCAACGGTGGAGTGAAAGCAGAGCGCGATGGAAGGCAAAGCAGAGTGCGGTGGAGGGAAAGTGGAGCAATAAACAAGAACAAGAACAGTCGTGAGGAAGCATACAAGAACGTTGAACAATGAACCAATGGAAGAATGGAGGAAGAATAAACAGAGAACGAAAGTGGAAGAATAAGCAATGAGGGTAGGAAGAACTTACAAAGACAATGAGTGAAAAGAACGTTGAAACGAAATGAAGAGAGAGCGCAAAGAAGAAGAAAAGAATAGGCAGAAAACGAAAGTGTATGTGGCGCGGGCTTAGAATTAGGGTAATAATAAAGGGTAAGATCACTATTGTGCGGGTACAACCACTGTCTCTACTAAAACGCATCATAATAAACGACGGATCTACCCTCACAACCGCCATCTATTCTCTCTGTGACTTAAATAGAGGGTGGTAGTAAAAGGAACCGTCGTCTATTTACCCGTTTTAATTTCAAAAATGCCATCGTGTTTTGATGGATAACGTTTGACAGTGAAACACTATATATTAGCTGTCGTAAATTAGCGTTTTTGCACTAGTGCAAACTAAGCAGCCAATAATGCATTCAAAGAATAAATGATCAACAAATTTTATTTTCCTATTGCACAACACACAATACATTATCAATACAAACAAGATGAAAAATCTATAACGTGTGATCACCCTTTTTATGAATCTTGAAAACTTCTTTTTCAAAGAAGATGTAATGTATGATATGTAAGAATGTATGGCTTTAAACTAGAGGGGGGGGGGGGTGAATGGTTTAAAGAGGGTTTTCGCAAACTTTTAAGTCTAGAATGAAATTACTTCGAGAAAAACTTAATTCAGAATTCAGTTTGCCAAAACATAAAGCAAAACAGCACAGCACCAGAAAAACAATCGGTTGTTTATACCAGTTTACAAAAAACAAATTGAAATTAAAGAGTTTAAGGGATAGAGAAATTGAACATAGAGGTTTATACTGGTTCAATCTTAACCAAGAGCTACATCCAGTCTTCCCAGAAACCACTGGGGAATCCACTAAGCAATCAACCCTAGATTACTTACAACACCACCAAAGAAGTAACCTTGATCCCCTCAAGACACACACTTCCTTTGGCTCAGCACAACACCACTAAGAATGTTGATTTTGACAACCTCTAGAACACACAAAACTTCTCAGCTTCACACACAGAGTTTCTTGAAGGTACAAAAGATTACACTTGTTACAGAAGAAATCTGAAATCAATACAAGATGAAAATCCAATATCACACTCTCTTTGATCCAAGCAATCTCTTACTCTTTCAAAAGCAAAAACTGTGAAAAACTCAAATCTGTTTTTCTTTTTATCAAATCTCAGTTGTTTGTTACATAATCTGAATAAACTATTTATTGCATTCAAAGCTTGGTCAAAGCATTTAAAACTGAAGCGTATTCAGTTATAAAATCATTTAATGCTCAGTCAAAGCACAAAATAGTTTTTTGTTATGGTCCCAAAACAAACAATCGGTTGAATGCTCGAATCAATCGGTTGTTTTGGTTTGACAGCAAGTCAACCATCAAAAATCAGTTTTCAACCTTTCTAAAAACTCCTAAGTATAAAACAATCGGTTGTTTCGACAAAACAACAGGTTGTTTTTCACTTAGTTTGAAAAACACTTTTCATTTAAAAGGTTTGAGAATGCTTATGCTTTTGATTCAATCAAGAGTGGATTTACACATAAAATCTACCCCAGATCCTATCTAAAGACAGCTCAGCAACAACAAGCACATCCAGCCTTTCATCGACCTTCAAAGGGTTTGGATTCTTCAAAGCTTGAACACACTTGATTCAACATAATACTAAAAAAAAAAACTTTTACTTTAGGAAGCCACTAAGAAATTTTTAAAAATATTTGTTTTTCTAAAAAAACTTAAAGACCTTTCTTTTTAAATCATTTTGAAAGAGTTTTAAGTTTTTATGTTCTTCCTGTAATCCATAAAGCATTTTGAACAACGATAATAGATAATAAATTATTCAATGTTAATAACCGATCATTGTGATAAAAAGCATTATAAATTTAACTAACATAATTGTTTATTCATGGTTCATAATCGATTATCTCCAAGAAGAACCATTTATACTTAGATGTACTTGATGCAAAATAAATTTGAAACCTGCATACGGTAAACTGTATAGCCTGTGTGAAAAACCAGTTTGTCATTTAAGTTAAAATTATTTAATTCAATAATGAGAATGAATCTGATGGGAAAAATTATTTTGAATATGAAAGATTTTTTTATAAAACAAGTTGTGTTTAAACACTTGAATAGAAGAATTGAACAAGAACATGTGTATGATATTTTGATAACATACATCATAAAAGTTTTAATTTGTATTTGATGAAGAAGTTATCAATCATTATTCAAATATTTTGAATGATAAACATAAATTTCTAAAGAGGTGACGTAAAGGGTAAAATTGGGAATTTGTTCTCTCTCTAACGAAGGGTTACAATGTGGCTAGGGTTTGATGTGTGGTGGCACGACAAGGGGTTTGCAGACACTGTTTGGCTTGTGGCTGCGGTGGGTGGTAGCAGGACAGTGCCTCTAGAGGTACGATGGTGCTACAGTGGGTGACACTGTGGTGGTTCTGCTGGTTTGCGTGGTGGTTTTGCTAGGTTGCGCGGTGGTTCTACTGGTTGGTGCATGGCGTTTGCTGGTGTAGTGGAGCCAGTGGGACGATGGAGGTTGGGGTGGTCTGGTGTGTGCACTGTGGTGGCTTGCTATTTGTGGCGGGCAGTGACGGTGCGGTTTATTCCGTGTGTGTTGGGAAAGTTCTTAGTTGTTAGCCTTTGAGAATTGCAGAGGGCTCTAGGGTTTCCTCATCCCATGGGATTGTTTGATGGATCGAGATGTATTTAATAAGACAACATCTGTTATGCCAGACCAAAGGAAGACTTTTGCTTAGGTTTTGGGAAATACATGTGGCATTCCTTTGTCCCAACTACCTACTTTTTGTATTAAGGGAGACATGGTTGTTTTCTAGGTTGATGAGGAAGATTACTTGGCTGGTTTTGAGGATTGCAAGACCCATTTACATGGTCAAATTATTCTCTCTAAAGGGGATAAACCTATCACATACCTTGATTTAACTAAAAAGTTGTAGCTTGTGTGGAAGGTTATTGGACTATGGAAAGCAATCCCTCTTAGGAAGGGTTTTTAAGAGTTTGAGTTCTCATCTTTAGAAGACATGCGATGGGCTGTCGGGATGGGTTTATTGCAGTAGTTCCTAGTTTCTTGAGATTGTTTTTCCTGAATAAAAGAATTTGTTCCATCTAAAACCCTGGCTTGGGTTCGAATTTACCATTTTCCTTTAGAATATTTGAGACCAAGGGCAATATTTTCCATCACTAGAGGCATTGGTATTCCTTTGTCTTTGGATGATCATACCATGACAAAGAGTAGGGGTTTGTTTGTTAGAGTGCTGGCTGATATTGATTTGTTGTCCCCTCTTCCCGATCACCTCTTGGTTGAACGTTCAGACTTTACTTTTGTAGCTGACATGGAATATGAATGACTCCCTACATTTTGCTCTCATTATAAGATGATTGAGCATGAACTTGCTCGGTGCCACATGATTCATGATCAAGGTCATATTCCTGGACCTCAACATAAGCCTTCTCAGAAGTCAACTCCTGATGAACGGGAACAGGGTAAGGTCGCGGTTCCTAAACAACACAAAGAGTATCAGAAGAAATATCTGCAGCCAAAGCTCGTGGAAGGCCCTATTGGTAATTTGACAATTGATACTCCTGGCGAGCTAATGCAGGGTCAGTCTTGGGTCACCTTGCTTTTAATAAAACAGATGGAGGGGAGGATGATTTTGCAGATATGGTTTCTCTCAAGGATGCCTCGGATCATGATAAGTCCTCACCTAGACAGGGGTTGTTCATTCCCACTTCTGATACAATTATGGTTTCAAAATTGGGGATGGTAAGGAATTCACCAACAGTTATGTAAGCCAAGGGCTCAGAGTCACAACTTGTAGTAGATTCAATTACGACTTCTATTGATGGTCATCACGTGGAGGTCTCTACTACTGTGGTTGTACCATTTTTCGTCGTGTCATACCTCTCCTCGGAAGGCTAAATAACTTGGGGATGCTAAAGCACCAGTTACGACTCCTATTGATGGTTATCATGTGGAGGTCTCTGCTACTGTGGTTGTACCATCTCCGTCACATCATACCTCTCCTTGGATGGATAAATCACTTCGGGATGCTAAAGCACTACTCCCAGATAATGATACGTTAGTCTTGCAAAATCACTTTTCCTCTCTTGATGGTTTGGAAACTATAGATGCAAGAGGTGATCCTCATACTAGTACACCAATTATTCTGACTGCCATTGTTGAATTTAATTATGAAGATATCGCTATTGAAAATCAGGTCATCTCCAAATTTTGGGCGGCTCATACTGAGCTGGAAGAGCATGTTAGTGATACTAGGAGAAAATTGTTCACACTACAAGAAAACCAGGGAGACCATCTAAGGGGTTTGGTAAATCCCAAAAAAATGTTAAGGTAGTTTTCTTTAAAAATTCGCAATGATGGTCTCTTCATCATTCTGAAATGTCAGAGGATTGGAAAACCACAAAACTGGATGTTGATTAGTTTACTTAAACTACATAAACCCTTTCTTGTTTATCTCACTGAACCTATGATGCCATACCCTTATGCTTTCGGTGTCCTTTTCAAATATGTTATTATGCATTTGGTGGCTATGTCTCCTATTGTTAATAAAGTCCCTAAGCTTTGGTGTTTGTCGATTCCAAATCTTGTCCAAAATTTCTTGGTCAATGATTAGTTTATTTTTGTAACTTTCCTTTTGCATGATAAATGCTTTAGCTTTGTAGGTGTTTATGGTGCTAACATACTTGGTTAGACAATTTTTTGTGGAGGGATCTTAGTTTCTTCACATGGCCTTGGTGTATTATGGGAGATTTTAATGTTATGCTCTCGGCGCATGACTGCAAAGGGGGTGTGGCTCCTAATCAGGTTTCTTGTAATGAATTCCTTGATTGGATTAATACTAATAATCTTTCTTGTATGCCTTTTGTTGAATCAAGTGTGTTCAAGCTTTGAAGAATCCAAATCCTTTGAAGTTTGATGGAAGGCTCGATGTGCTTGTTGTTGCTGAGGTGTCTTAGAATAGGATCCGGGGTAGATTATCTGTGTAAATCCACTCTTGATTGAATCCAAAGCTTAAGCATTCTCAAACCTTTTTAATTGAACATGTTTTTCAAATTAAGTGACAAACAACCTGTTGTTTTGTCGAAACAACCGATTGTTTTATACTTAGGTGTTTTTAGAAAGGTTGAAAACTATTTTCGATGGTTGACTTGCTGTCAAACCAAAACAACCGATTGATTCGAGCATTCAACCGATTGTTTGTTTTGGGACCATAACAAAAAATTGTTGTGTGCTTTGACTGAGCTTTAAATGATTTTATAACTGAATACGCTCCAGTTTTAAATGCTTTGACCAGTCTTTGAAAGCAATAAATAGTTTGTTCAGATTATGTAACAAACAAGAACTGAGATTTAATCAAAGAAAAACATATTTGTGTTTTTCACTGATTTTGCTTTAGAAGAGTTGAAGTTTGCTTTGAGATTGCTTTGATCAAGAGAGTGTGGAATAGGATTTTCATCTTGTATTGATTTCAGATCTTTCTGTAACAAGTGTAATCCTTTTTTACTTTGAGAAAACTCTGTGTGTGAAGCTGAGAAGTGTTGTGTGCTCTTGAGGTTGTCAAGATCAGCATTCTTGGTAGTGTTTGTGCTGAGCCAAAGGAAGTGTGTGTCTTGAGGGGATCAAGGTCCCTTCTTTGGTGCTGTTGTAAGTAATCTAGGGTTGATTTCTTAGTGGATTCCCCAGTGGTTTCAGGGAAGACTGGATGTAGCTCTTGGTTTAAGAGTGAACCAGTATAAACCTGTGTGTAGAATTTCTCTATCCCTTGAACTCTTTAATTTCAGTTTATATTTGTGAACTGGTATAAACAACTGATTGTTTCTGCGAAACAACCTATTGTGTGTTCTTGAGGTGTTCAAGATCAACATTCTTGGTGTGGTTTGCCAAAGGTAGTGTGTTTCTTGAGGGGTTCAAGGTCACTACTTTGGTATGTGATGTGTGTAATCTGGTTTTGATTGCATAGTGGAATACCTAGTGGTTTCTGAGGACTGGATGTAGCTCTTGGTGTAAGAGTGAACCAGTATAAATTGCTTGTATGCTTATCTCCTACCCTTAACTCTTTAAATTCTGTTTTTAAGTTGTTTTTATAAACTGTTGATAAAAACAACCGATTGTTTCGACAAAACAACCGATTGTTTTTTTGATATCATCTTAAAACAGTTTTGGGTATTTGTTTCCTTGATTCTTTTCTCTGTAATTCAACATTGATTTTCATTATACCTTCAAAGTTTGCGAAAATCCCTCTTAAACAATTCACCTCCGCTCTCGTTTAAGGCCATATATTCTAACAATTGGTATCAGATCTTGGTTCTTGAAAGTTATTCAAGTTTTGATCCTAAATCTTTTTTAAATGGCTGAAAAGTTTTCTTTTGGGGAAGGTGTCTGTTTAAGCAAACCACCTTTGTTCTGTGGTATGAAATATGAATTGTGGTGCATAAGAATGCAATTCTTTGTTGAATCTATAGATAGAAAAATCAGGAATGTTATTACAAATTACTATCTCATGACTATATCTGAAAATGTTTCTTCTACAAGAGAACATCTTGATTGTGTAGCTATAAACATCATTGTATCTGCATCATTGTAGCTATGAACATCATTGTATCTCATGACTATATCTGAAAATGTTTCTTCAGAATGTAGTTCTGCCAAAGAAATGTGGAATACCCTTGAAGAGTATCACAAGAATCCAAGCAGTGCCTTGATGGACAAAAAAGAATCTTTTGTTGAATCTTTCTCTTTAGAATCCAGAAAAGAGGTTTGTCTTATGACAAAAGAAGAATTTGGATCAAGCCAAGCTGCTGGGAACAAAAACTGTCAATACTCAAGTGATGAGAGTGAAGAGGAAACATTTAGGTTGTTGTTTAAGAAATTCAGCAAGTTCCTAAAGATGAGAAACAACAAAAGTGACTCATTCAATAGGTATGATAACAAGAAACCTACTAAGTTTAACACTAACAAATATACATGCTTTGGATGTGGTGAACAGGGTCATATTAAAACTAAATGTCCCAACAAAAAGAGGAAAAACTTAAAGAAGCATGAGAAGAAAGGAATATCAAGAAGAGCTTATAATGATGACTCATCAAGCTCCTCTTCAAGTGATGAACAAGAAGCAAATTTATGTCAAATGACAAGACAAGAAAGTGACACAAGCAGTGTAAGTTCAAGCTCTTCCATTAATGTTGAAAATTATAGCCAACTTCTTGAGGCCTTCAATGAGACTCATGAAAAAGCTAATAGGTTGGCCCTTTTGAACAATCGGTTGAAAGGTTTAAACAAATGGTTGGAAAATCGAGTCAAGACTTTGGAAGAAGAGTTGAACCATTCAAAAACAGATTTTGAAAGTTTGGAAATGATTTACAAAAACTCTTCTTGCAAGTGTGATTCTAGCTTTTGTGAAAATTGTGAATCTCTTCAAAAGAAGGTTCACTATCTTTTAAAAACCATGGACAAGTTTTCCAAAGGCCAATCCAATCTTGAAATTGTTCTTGCTTCTCAAAAATGTGTTTTTGGCAAGGTTGGGTTGGAGTTTAATCCAAACAACAAGAACAAAACTGTTTCAAAACCCTTTTCAAGTTTCTTTGAAAAACAACCTGTTGTTTTATTGAAACAACCGGTTGAAATTTGTCATTATTGCATGAAAAGGGGCCACACTATTAGATTTTGCAGAGTAAGAAGGTTTCTGCTCCTAAAGGTATTTTGAAATGGGTTCCTAAGGTTTCTAAGGTTCCTACTAACATCATTGGACCCAAATTCATAAGGGGACCAAATCTTGCTTCTTAATATTTTCTTGTAGGTATCCTTGGCAGTCAAGAATAATTTTTGGACTTGAAGAATGACTGCTAAAGGGAAGAATATCGAGAGCAAAGACAATCTTTGTACCTACACTTTCAATTGTATATGTCTTGCAAGGTTCTTTGAAAGTCAAGAGACATCTTGGCACATGCATAGTGGGTGCTTAAAAGAGAAACTTCAAGAATAAAAAGAGTATGTGTATTTTCATTTCTCAATTTATGTAAGTGTGCCTTGTGACCATATGAACATCTCAAAGTCTTCTTTTTGAGTGAATCTATTGGGATTCTCTGTGCAAAGGTATGAACAAATTGCATACTGCATTATCATCAATTTAAAAGGTCTTTTTTGGTTATGAAAAATGTTCTTTTTGCTGTCACAGTAAAACAACCGATTGTTTCTGCGAAACAACCGATTGTTTTTCCTCTGGCATCTTTGTATAATGCAGTCAAGTTTGCTTATGCATGATTAAACCATTCCTCTTTTTCAAATATTGCTCTTGGACAAATATACATTGAATGTGCCTCAGAATTTGATAATAAAAATTATATCCACTTGTTTTCTTGAAAGCTCTATATCATTTTCTATTTCTTGAAATGTCAAACTTGTTTGTACTGCTGGTCTACTATATTATCATTCTGTTTTCTGCTTTGTACAACCCTTCTCTTTTTCTATTTGTGAGAGCAAATAGGGGGAGTAGTTTATGCTTGATTTGGTTGTATAAGATAGCTTTAAAACTAATGTATTATGTTGTTGCTTCTCTGCACTTGAAAGCACTTGTTTACTTCAATTTTTCTGGTTTTTCTGCTAATGTCGTATATGTAGAAAACTGGTTTGTGTGTGTCTTGTTATCTTGCTGCTATACTTGCTTTGTATATGCATCAATTCTGTGTTACAATACTTTTCAAGTACAGGTGCTATGATGAAGAATGATCAAAGTGATGCTTATAGTTCAAGAGCATATACACCTTACTCATATTCTTGACAAGTCAAAATTCATGACCTATGTAAAGAAACTTCAAGAATAAAGAGTATGATCTGGTGTTGTTGATGGCTTATAACTGTGGAGGAGTTTGTTCATGTGGTGTTCGATGAAATCAATCATACAGATCAGGGTTCTACAAAGAATTATGCAGAAGAAAATGAGTAGAACATCATTTTTGTAAAAGCTGGAATCCTGTTCAGAAAAACAACCGATTGTTTCTGCGAAACAACCGATTGAAATTCTTTAACAGGGTAGAAGATTCCTGGATTGATGATAAGCATTATGTACCGTCCCGTATCAGGGCGTTGACTAAGTCAAGGTCAAAGTCAACGACTGGAAAGTCAAAGTCAACTCAAGGTGTCGCCCAGGTGTAGAGACGCCAAGAGGAAGCGTCGCCAAGGCAGGACAAGGCGTCGCCTGGGTGGAGGCGTCGCCCAACCAGGGCGTCGCCAGATCAAACAGTGTAAAAGCAAGGCAATCACGGTGTGGTTCCCCGATACCCATGGGTAGGAAAGACCATGGAGGGAGCGACGTCGTGGGAAAGCCTCAGGTCCCGATATCTCGGGAAAGTGATAAAGAGAAGGAAAAGGTGGCTTCAAGGCCATAGTGATAGTACCAGTGAAGGGCAGCCTGACTCGCGAAGTACCCCTGCTGCCCCAGAGACGCCTTCGGGACAGATACGACCCAAGAGGAAGGTCACGCCCAGGATAACCGGGTGCAGGGTGTGAGAGGAAGGCAGATACGCTCTCAGAGTAAGTGGCTAGATACTTGGGGGCATGAGTTGGCACCCAAAAAGCCACCCCTAGCGCAGTAGCACTCCCAAGCAGGAGGACCCACACGTAGAAACGTCCCCAGATGGGCAGAAACGCCCCCAGATGGGGTCATGGCGTCGTGAGGCCCTCCACGTGTATGACAGCAATGCCGGAATAGAAACACCCTCTAGTCAGGTGCCAGGTAATTAAAGATATTCAATACAGTTTCCCTTTCGAGCATTCAGGTACTATTATGGCTCCCAAGCGTTTCGACGTCTTAAATGCGCTACGTTTCGTAATTAAGCGCTTTAATGAGTGCGTTACGTTTGAGTGTAAAAGCGCTTTAAGGCGCTTTAAATGCTGGGGCAGTTTAAATAGCGCTGAGAATGTCGGAAAAAGGGTTGGAACCTTTGGCAAATTTACGAGAAACTCTTTGGTTGCTTGCCCGTGCTTTAAGGTTACGTACAAGTGACCGGAGAATATTTTTGCCTGAAGGAGACAACACACACACATATACACAGTTTCTTTTACCACCCTCAGAGTGCCATACGCGGTGCTCAGAGACGTGGGTGGACAGTTTTTGGTGTTTCTTGCTGGCTGACTTGAGCGTCGGAGTGCACACGGCCGCTAGGGCGCCTCTTTGTCCTCTTTTTTGCAGGAATTCACGGGCAACCAGCGGGAAGGAGTCCCCAGCTGACTGTTGAGGTCGTGCACGAAGACGTCCCGGTCAACCGGACGGAACATTTGGCGCCCACCGTGGGGCTCGATATAAAACATCAGTCCCATCACAAGTTCGAGAAAAATTTACCAAGTTACAGTAATGTTGAAGGAGGTTGGAGTGACAATGGCCCCCACCAGACGAAGAGCAGCGCGCGCAGCCCCAGCAGACCTATCCATGCAGCAGGTCCTGGAAATAATGAGGGGGCTGCAGCAGGACATGGCGGATTCGAAGATGGAGCAGGAGCGCATGCAGGCAGACCTTGACGCCTCGCATGAGCGCAACGAAGAGCTCCACCGTGTGAATGAGGAGTTGCGCCAGGGCCTGAGAAACGATCGGAGGCGGCCTGGGCAGGACGAGACGGAGAACCATTCCCCACCAAGGGAGTTTTCCACTCCTTTCTCGCAGGAGATCCTAGATGCAGCGATCCCGAACACGTTCGCGGGACACAAGGTAATCTTCACTGGGATGGAGGACCCAGAGATGCACCTTGCTGCATTTCACACACAGATGGTCCTGATAGGCGGTTCTGATGCTGCCAAGTGCAAGCTCTTCATGAGCACCCTGACCGGGATGGCTATGGACTGGTTCATTAGCCTCCCCGAGGGCCATATCACATCTTTCCGCCAGTTGTCGCGGTTATTCAGAGAACAATACTTAGCCAACAAGGCCCCGCCGCCGGTCTCCTACGACCTGTTTGATGTGAAGCAATATCAGGGGGAGACCCTGAAGGAGTATATCAATCGCTTCGGGGCCCAGGTTGTGAAGGTTGGTACAACAGAGGAGCCTATGATCGTGTACGCATTTGTGAAAGGCGTATGCCCCGGCCCCTTTGGAGAATCTATTATCCGCAATCGCCCTAGGACCTTTGCTGAATTACGGCGTAGGGCGGTAGAGCACATTGCTTCGGAAGGGGAGGTATGTGTGAAGCGCACCAGCGCCGTACCCTCATGCCCGAGGGGACCAACGCGAGTTCAACCCGTCAGAGTCAATGAGACCACGACGGGGAGAAAGAAGCCAGAGGCGAGACGCCCCTACGAGGCCAGAAAGCCCCAGCCTCGGGGCCCAGCAGGAGGCGAACGCCCCGCCAGAGAAAGAGCAAGACCGGCGAGGTACAACTTCGTGGTTGAGTTGAAGGATTTGATTGCCGTGCCCAACATAGCTGAGAGGCTGAGGCGACCGGCGAAGACCGACAAGGTGTTAGGGCCCCGTAAAGACTCTTGGTGCGAATTCCACGAGGCTTTCGGGCACCAAATTGACAATTGCCTGTCGTTGGGCTACCAGCTAGATGAGCTGGTAAGGACTGGGTTTTTGAAAGATTATGTCGCAGATTCCCCAACGACCGCCACCTTGCCGTCGCCGGCAGATGAGCCAGCGCACGAGATGCCAGTGCTTGGCGAGGTCCATACCATTGCTGGAGGTTTCTCTGGCGGAGGGCCCACCGCCTCCCAGCGGAAGAAATACACGAGGGGGGTAAATTCAGTTGAAGAGAGGCTCTCAGGGGAGCCATGGGAGTCAGATATCGTGTTCACACGACGAGACCTCCGAGATGTGGTACCCCACGACAACGATACCGTTTTCATCTCTGTTGTCACGCCGGAAGGAAGGTTCACAGAGTGCTTGTTGATCAAGGAAGTTCGGCAGACGTCATGTTTCTGTCGACCTTCAACAAATTACGGTTGTCCCCCGATCTGCTGAGTCCCTATACGGGATGTTTGTATGGGTTCGGGGATAACCAGGTAGAAGTCCGGGGGTACCTGGAGTTGAGGACTACGTTCACAGACGGAGAGGCCTCCCGCACCGAGAGTATCCGGTACCTCGTCGTGAACGCTAATTCTGCCTACAATATTTTGCTGGGAAGGCCGGCGTTAAACCGGTTAAGCGCAGTGTCCTCCACCCGTCACATGAAGATGAAGCTACTAGACCTCAGCGGCCGGGTGATAGTCATCAGATCAGACCAGGAGGAGGCGAGGAAATGCTACGAAAACAGCCTGAAGACGAAGAGAGGCGTTTTCATGGTGTACGAACGTCCGCCGAGCGCGGACGCAACGATGATTGAGGCGACGCCCGCTGGGCTGACGCTTGAAGAGGCCATAGCAGAAAGGGCGATGCCCGAAGCAAATGTGCCAATGGAGGAGGCGCCCGTGGAAGAGGGGGTGCCCCCCGAAGAAGCGACGCCCGTAGAAGAAGCGGCGCCCGCCGAAGATGATAATAGGGAGCAACCTGCAGCTAACACCCTAGAAAGGGAGATTGGCGGCAAAGCTTTCAAGTTAGGAAGCTCGCTAAGTCCAGAAGAACAGAAAGGGGTGGCAGAAGTGATTTCGCGCCACCTGGATGCCTTCGCATGGTCCGCCTCGGATATGCCGGGCATCGACCCCGATTTCCTGTGTCACCACCTCAGCATGGACGCCATGGTCCGCCCCGTGCGTCAGAGAAGGAGGAAGTTCAATGAGGAGCGGCAACAGGTGGTGAAAGACGAAACGCAGAAGCTGCTGAGTGCTGGCCACATTAGGGAGATTCAGTACCCTGAGTGGCTCACCAACGTCGTCTTGGTGAAAAAGGCGAGCGGAAAGTGGAGAATGTGCGTTGACTTCACGGACCTGAACAAGGCGTGCCTAAAGGATTCCTATCCGTTGCCCAGCATCGACGCCCTAGTGGACAGTGCGTCTGGCAGCAAGGTGTTAAGCTTCCTGGACGCCTTCTCAGGGTATAACCAAATCAAGATGCACCCCAGAGACGAGAGCAAGACTGCGTTCATGACTGAAACATGCAGTTATTGCTATAAGGTGATGCCCTTCGGGCTCAAAAATGCGGGCGCCACGTACCAGAGGTTAATGGACAAGGTCCTGGCGCCAATGCTTGGGAGGAACGTATACGCTTATGTAGACGACATGGTGGTGGCGTCGCAGAAGAGGGTGCAGCACATGGCAGACTTGGAGGAGTTGTTCAACACAATATCCAAATACCGCCTCAAGTTGAACCCCGAGAAGTGTGTTTTCGGGGTAGAGGCCGGTAAATTCTTGGGTTTTTTGCTCACCGAGAGGGGGATAGAGGCGAACCCTGACAAATGTGCGGCTATTATCGCCATGCGGAGTCCGACATCGGTAAAGGAGGTTCAACAGTTGACAGGGCGGATGGCGGCGCTCTCGAGGTTTGTTTCCGCCGGAGGAGAATAGGGGCACCCGTACTTCCAGTGCCTCAAGAGAAACAGTCGCTTTGCATGGACTGAGGAATGCGAAGCGGCTTTCGTTAAGCTGAAGGATTACCTGGCGACGCCTCCAGTTCTCTGCAAACCGGTAGCGGACGTGCCCCTCCGGTTGTATTTTACTGTAACGGAGCGGGCCATCAGTTCTGTGTTGGTCCAAGAGCAGGACCAGAGTCAGAAGCCCATCTACTTTGTAAGCAAGGCCTTACAGGGAGCTGAGACAAGGTACCAAGCACTGGAGAAGGCGGCACTGGCGGTAGTGTTCTCGGCTAGGAGGCTCCGTCATTACTTCCACAGTTTTACGGTGGTGGTAATGACCAACCTCCCTATACAGAAGGTGCTGCAGAAGCCCGATGTGGCAGGAAGAATGGTACGCTGGGCAGTGGAACTGTCAGAATTTGACATACAGTACGAGCCTAGAGGATCCATCAAAGGACAGGTGTACGCGGATTTTGTAGCAGAACTTTCGCCCGGAGGTGAGCAAGAGATGGAAGCGAGTTCACAGTGGTTGCTCTCGGTTGATGGCTCCTCAAACCAACAAGGGAGTGGTGCGGGAATAGTGCTGGAAGGACCCGACGGCATACTGCTCGAGCAGGCCTTGTGTTTTGCCTTTAAGGCAAGTAACAATCAAGCAGAATATGAAGCCCTGATTGCAGGAATGCTCTTGGCCAAGGAGATGGGCGCACAGAATCTCCTAGTGAAGAGCGACTCCCAGTTGATTACGGGGCAGGTGTCGGGTGAGTTCCAGGCGAAGGACCCACAGATGGCGGCGTATCTAAAATACGTCCAGTTGTTGAGAGGGGCGTTCAACGCTCTTGAGTTGATACACGTCCCGAGGGAGCAGAATGCCAGAGCTGACCTGCTCGCAAAGCTGGCCAGCTCAGGCAAGGGGGGTAGACAGAGGACAGTGATCCAGGAGACCCTCAAAGCTCCGCGTCGATTCGTGGAAGACAACAGGGTGGATGTCCTCCAGATTTATGCATCAAGGGGAAGGCCGAGGAGTCACTCCTCTTTGACCCAAGATACGCAGAGGGCGCCCCGCATCAGTATATACGCGGGTGTGTCTGAGGAAGAGCGGATGCAGGTCTGTGTCTTGTCCAAGGGAGACACCTGGATGACGCCCTATAAACGATACCTGGCGAATGGGGCTCTTCCAGTGGACCCTGAAGAGGGTAAGAAGATCAAAAGAAATGCCGCAAGATATACCTTGGTGGATGGGGTGCTGTTCAGACACGGTTTCACTCACCCTATCCTAACATGCGTCAGTGGCGATGAGTGCACCAGGGTAATGGCGGAGCTACATGAAGGCATCTGCGGAAGCCATGTAGGAGGAAGGTCCTTGGCCTCCAAGGTAATACGCGCAGGTTTTTTCTGGCCAACGGCGAAAGAGGATTGCGCACGGCACGCCCAGCGGTGTAAGCAATGTCAAAAGCACGCCGACTGGCACAAGGCGCCACCAGAAGAGTTGCGGTCCATATACAGCCCGTGGCCTTTCCACACATGGGGAATTGACATCCTGGGCCCTTTCCCACTAGCAATCAGGCAGATGAAGTATCTGGTCGTCGCCATCGAATACTTCACTAAGTGGATAGAGGCAGAGCCCGTGGCACAAATCACTGCGCATAAGGTACAGCATTTCGTGTGGAGAAACATCGTGTGTCGCTTTGGCGTACCCAGGCGCCTGATATCTGACAACGGAACCCAGTTTGCCAGTCAGCAGTTGAGAAATCTGTGCGCTGAAGTGGGAATCAAGCAAGTGTTCGCGTCGGTTGAACACCCCCAGACCAATGGGCAAGTAGAGTCAGCAAACAGAGTCCTTCTGAGGGGGTTAAAAAGAAGGTTAGAGAAGGCCAAAGGGGCGTGGGCGGAAGAGGTGCCAAGGATTATATGGGCATACCACACCACGCCGCAATCCTCTACTATGGAGACGCCTTTCAGTTTGGTGTACGGGTCGGACGCGATGATTCCAGTAGAAATACACGAAAGCTCACCGCGTTTTCAAAGCTTTGTGGTGGAGGAATCTAATGAGGAGAGGCGGGTAAACCTGGATCTGCTAGAAGAGGCCAGGGAAGAAGCTAGAATAAAAGCTGAAGCGATGAAGAGAAGAGTGGAGCGGCAATATAGCTCTAAAGTAAAGCCACGACAGTTTCAGGTGGGCGACCTAGTGATGAGGAAAGCTCACCCATACGAGTTGGAGAATAAGCTGTCTCCCAAGTGGACCGGGCCCTTCAGAGTTACTGAGGCTAAGGGCAACGGTTCGTACAACCTGGAGACTTTAGATGGAGGCCCTATCCCGCGCAGTTGGAATGCGGCCAACTTAAAATTTTATTTCAGTTGACTTATGTAAGCAGAATGTAACAATTTAGTTGAAGGGGACGCTCTTTTTCCCTTTCGGGGGTTTTATAATGAGGTCGCCCTAATAAATGGAAAAACCAGTTGACAAAAAGAGGTGCCTTGGCTTTCAGCCTTTATCTTTCCTTGTTAGAAGTAATGTGACGCGCCGCCTAGGCCATGGTGTCGCCAAGGAAGAAGGCGTCGCCTAGGTCTTGGCGTCGCCAAGATAAAAGGCGTCGCCCAAGTAAAAACATGCATCGTTGGCAGAACGAGACGAAAGGAAAGCGCGGTATATGAAGCATATGCAAAGTAAAGTGGCGTTGCAAAAGAATTATGATATTGAAAAGTGGTTGTTACAAGCAATGTTCAGTACAAACGGAGCAAACGCTACAAATCATGCAAAAACACAAACAACCCACTTCTCAGCGCCCATCAGAGTCATCACTGGAGGAAGGCGAAGCCCCTTTCCCAGCCCGCAGCGCTCGAGTAAGCCGTGCCCTCTTTTCTTGGCCTATTTTCGAACCTGCACAAAGGGAAAAGATGTATTAGAGACACCATGAAGGAAGACAGGCACAGTTAGAAAGGAACGAAGGCCGAAGTCGCCTAAGGCAGTGGTTCTTACTTATGTACTTCTCAAGAGTCCTAGCGTTGGACTCCAAGCTGATCACCGTAGCAGAGTCAAAACCTCCCGCCTCAGCAAGAATCCGGCAAGCTATTTGATCACTTGGAGCTAGATTCTTGAGGGGTTTGGCTTTGAGGACCTTTTCCTCTCTCACCCAGTACAACGGAAACCCATCGAGGGCGTCGGGAACAAGATCAGTACAGCAGATCTTGAAGAACCGGCCTTTCCACCCCGTGAACGAGCTTTGGAAGGGCGTGAAGAGAACTCTTCCGGGTACATTGCTGAGAGTTACCCAGAGGTTGTGTCTCTGTCTCTTCACCTCAAAAAAGTGAAGAAAGAGGTCAACCGAGGGTGCACAACCCAGAAACCCAAAGAGGACATCGAAGGCCTTGACAAAGGCCCAGCTGTTGGGGTATAACTGGGCTAGAGCCACGTTGATCTCCGTCAGCAGTTCCTTCTCGAACCAGGAGAAGGGTAAGCGCACCCCGATGGTTTTGAACACCACCTGGTAAAAGTAAAAGAAAGGGACCCCGTTGTTGGCCCGTTCGTCTCCACACACTGGCTCCCCCAGAGTGCAAGGGAGCACAGCGATGTCGTCATCGTGCCTCCTCGCGAAGGCCCGGTGGTCGTAAGTACACAAGCCCCCTTTGTGTTCCCGTACGGCCCTGGTGGAGAGCAAGCATGAACACTCATCAAGAAGTTCGCTCGAGGCCCAAGGGTACAAGTCTTTGGGACGGACCCTGGAGGAAGCATCGTGAGAAGACATTCTTTAGCAAGATCAGGATGGCTAGAAATGCAAGGGTTGAGCGAGGGGAGCGAAGGTTAGAACAGCCCTTCGACAGAGAAGAAAGGGTGCAAGAAGAAAGAACGCAAGTAGGTTATGAAGAGTGAGAAAACGATGAAGATAGTTCCAGAGCTTGAAGAGTTAAATAAAGCGGTTAGAGCGTCAAACGACGTGAATGGATGCACCGCACGATTGATACACGTGGCAGAAGATGAAAGGATGACGCTGGCACCACTGGTTTAAATCAGAAAATGTCCCGTCAACAGAATATCCAATGGTACGATCCGCCGTCGAAAATGAGTCAGGGGCATAGCAGGAGTCAGGACTTGATGAAATGACCGAATGTCCCACAAACCATACAAGTAGCGCCACGTGGATCAAGTCGAATGACAGAAGGTCCCATCAGCTATACAAGGAGCGCCACGTGGATGGCACAGACAAAGCCTTGGGCTCTTCGCTGTTATCAGGCGTTGACCAAGGCAAGAGTTAAGGTCAATGTCGAGGTAAAGGTAACGCCCGAGGCCTTGCCAGGAAGGACGTAAAGGGCGACGACAGCGCGAGATGTCGCGGGCGTCGCCAACCCAAATACCGACAGGCGTCGCCTCCCCGATACCCACAGGTAGGAAAGACTGTGGAGGGAGACGAAAGCAAAGAAAAGCAAAGTTAGTCACAGGCGTCGCCTCCCCGATACCCACAGGTAGGAAAGACTGTGGAGGGAGGCGAGACCGCCGAGCGCCAGCGAGTCACTGGCAGGGTGTTCCCCGATACCTATGGGAAGGAAAGACCATGGAGGGAACAGACCCCCCCACGGCACTCGGCGTTTTAGACACCCGGGACGATACGGTGCTGCTCAGCAGGCCTCTCCTTAGGCGTGGGCGCCGAGCGTTAGAGATCAAGGAAAAGACCTTTCGGTATCAGAGACGTCCCGAGGACGATACGGCTTCACTAAGTGAGCCTCTCCATGGGCGTGAGGGTTGGCGCGCAACCTTTCCCGATCATACCAAACCGCCCAACGAAGTGAAAGAAATGGGCAGAACACGGATAAAATAGTCGAAGCGTGTGGAGGGAAAAGAGAATGAGATCGCATAGACAGAATCGTATGTGGTAGAGAAATAAATGCAACCATACGGACATCCTAAATCAGTGACAAGAGTACAGATAGTTCAAAGAATTACAAGTTTTGACAGATAAAATCAAAAAACGAAGGTAAAGAATGAAGAGTTGAGCTTGAAGAGGAAGGTGGCGGATGAGAAGCAGCGGTTCAATCGTTCAAGTCCATGGGCACGACCTTCCCGTCAACAACGTGGTGTGTGGGGTCGCAGTTCGACAGGTTGACGCCAGGATTCTCGCAGGACGCCTGGGTTAGGGCCTCTTGGAACCCCTCCTCGAAGGTACCCGCCATCTCCTGGATAAGGGACTTTTTCTCCTTCTCCAGTTCCTCAATGGTGGCGTCTCCAGAGGCCACTTGTTTCTCCAGAGCCTCTTTCTCCACGCGAAGCCGGCTGACCTCGACCTGTAGTTTGTCGTGGTCAGCGCGAAGAAGGTCCATAGCTTTGGCCTGGGTGGCCATTTCCCCCTCCATCAGCTCCGCCTTGGCAGTTTGTTCACAGCAACGGTCCTTCAGGTCCTTTTGAGTTTCTGCGTCCGCTTTGACCAATTCCTGAAGACCTGCTACCTGTACTTGGAGAGCAACTTCACGAGCGTAGAAGTCAGCCTGGAGCTCCAAGGCCTCTGCCAGTTTCCTCTCAGTTTCTGCCCTGGACTCTTGTGCTTGTTTCAGAGAGGAACAATAAGCCTCGTTATGGCGTCCCAGGGTCCTCATCTCCTCCTCCAGGGTAGTTGCCTTCGTTTCCAAGGCCTGGAGAGTTTGAGCTTGCAAGACAGCGTTTCTGGCCTGGGAGCGCCATTCAAGAGCCACCGCCAAGAAGGCCCCCAAATAGAAAGGCATACCTTCCCTCCTGTCGGTACCTTCTGGCATAGTCCCGCCACTGAAACCCCTCATCAGATGCATGATTGGAGGGGGGATGGCAATGAAGTCGGGGGCGGCAGCGTTGGGAGCCGGGGAAGCAGTGGTTTCTGGCGGCGGCAGAGGCGGGGCAGATTCGGCGCCTTCGCCCCTTTCCTCTTGGAGAATCATAGGAGGGAGTGAGGTTGCGCTTGGAGGGTTGTCCATAAAGGGGTTCCCTCCCTGCGGCGGCGTCTCTACCAGAAGAGGAACCCGCGCGGATTTTCTCCTCCTGAAGGGTGCCACGCCTTCTGATTCCTCATCATCTGACAGAATCTCCAAAACCCTTTTTCCTTTGTCGAGAGGGGTTGGAGCCGGTGACGAGGCCGCAGCTAGGGGAACGGCAGCGATAGGCGGAGGAGAATTGGGAGTCGGAAGCACTTTGGAGCCAGGTGGAGACGCCGGAGATGGGCTAGAAGGAGCTTCAGCGGTGACTGGAGGTGGCGGTGACGGAGCCGGTGGGAGAACCGGATTGGCAGCAGGGCTGGAGGAGGCGCCTGCCTTGGCGGCACGAGCCTCCTTCAGTGCTTTCGCCAACATTATTCTTTTGGAAGCGCCCATCACCGATCCTACATCAATACAGGCCAAACAACAAGGATTAGTACTAGAGCAGTTATGTGAATTCACAATACAGGAAGAGATGTGAAATGCATGTAACACTGTACAGCGAACAGGTAGCATCAGTCTAATTCAGATGAATCAGAAGGAAGACTCTATAGCCAAACAACAACTAATGCATCATAAATCACTAAGGGCAAATACCGAAGTAGGTAGAAAGCCCATGGGCATTGAATTCGTTCGCGATGAGCTTGGCGGTATCGAAGACTATCCCCAGTCCCGCCAAGGCTTTGCATACATCCCGGTCAGGCGGGGCAAGTTCATCCAGAACCAAGGGCTTCATAGTTATGGGTTTGTCTGTCCAGTACAGGGGAAAGCCCTCTAGAATGGTAGGATCGCGCTTGGTCGCGCGTACCTTGAAAAATTTCCCCTTCCAGCCTTTGAACGAATTCTGGAAGAGCGTAAGGATGATGCGCCCGGCGATCCCAGAAAAGCTCATCCAGAGGCTTTTCCCTTGCTTCTTTACCTCGAAGAAGTGAAGAAAAACGTCCACAGAGGAGGGAACACCTAGATAGCCGCAGAGAATTTGGAACCCCCTCACGAAAGCCCAACTGTTGGGATGGAGTTGGGCGGGAGCAGTGTTTATCTCTGTCAGTAGCTCTTTTTCGAAGGGAGTGAGGGGCAGACGCAGGCCCACCCTTTTGATCACCATTTGATAGAGGAAGAAGAAAGGGCATCCCCCAGTATCCCGTGAGTCCGCGCAAACGGGCATCCCAGGTCGCACTCGGCTTACCAGGACTTGGGAGTCATGACTTTTGTGGAAAGCATTGAAGTTATAGAGAGCAGGGTCCCCCCTGTGGGCCTCCACGTCCTCAACGGAGTTCAGGAGGGAACATTCGTCCAGAAGTTCATCGGGGGCCCAGTCATATTCGCCCTTGTAATAAGACTTAGGGAGCGGGGGAGGCGCGGTGGTCTTGGTTTTCGCCATAAATGTCAATGCTGAAGATCAAAAGAGAAAGAAAGGGTTCAGAGAAAAGGGGTTGGGGAGAAGAAAAGGGGAAAATGGAAGAACCCTAGGAGCGCCCTACCCACAAGAGAACGAAGGGAAGCGAAAGGAACAACGAAGCGTACAAACAATATCCAGAGAAATACGAGAATAACAACAGTCCCAGGCAGTTTCCTATAATGCGACGACAGTGAAGAGTTGTGAGTGCTCGAAACCATACCTTTGTTGTTGAAATGGAGGAGTAGGAGAGCGCAGGAAGGGGAGAATCGCAATTGCAGAGAAAAAAGGTTTTGGAGGCGATGAACAGCGCGAAGTAGCAGAGTGAATGAATGTAACAGTAGGGTGAGCGCGGGGTTTGGAGTAACTTAAACGTTACATTTCGTAACCCAAGAGGCGCTAACTAAGGGCCGCAGGATCGGGCCACGCGTCAGAGGGTCGATTGCCCAGGGGAAGCGCAAAGGTCTCTAAAGGAGGGCCACGTGATGGGCGACGTGGCGCGCGATCAAGGGTAGCCCAAAAGGTGTAATCATCCCCATTTCAGGGAATGTCCAATCGGTCATTAAGAATACCCCTGTGGTTCAGAAAATGTCGCGTCAGTAATTCGAAAAATTGCTGAGTCAGCAGAGAATGACACGTCATCAGGAAGGCACGTGGATGGCGGGGGCAAGGCTTTAGTCTTTGCGCTGAAGACAAGTCTTCGGCTTAAGACTGAGGGGCTTGTGTACCGTCCCGTATCAGGGCGTTTACTAAGTCAAGGTCAAAGTCAACGACTGGAAAGTCAAAGTCAACGACTGGAAAGTCAAAGTCAACGACTGGAAAGTCAAAGTCAACTCAAGGTGTCGCCCAGGTGTAGAGACGCCAAGAGGAAGCGTCGCCAAGGCAGGACAAGGCGTCGCCTGGGTGGAGGCGTCGCCCAACCAGGGCGTCGCCAGATCAAACAGTGTAAAAGCAAGGCAATCACGGTGTGGTTCCCCGATACCCATGGGTAGGAAAGACCATGGAGGGAGCGACGTCGTGGGAAAGCCTCAGGTCCCGATATCTCGGGAAAGTGATAAAGAGAAGGAAAAGGTGGCTTCAAGGCCATAGTGATAGTACAAGTGAAGGGCAGCCTGACTCGCGAAGTACCCTTGCTGCCCCAGAGACGCCTTCGGGACAGATACGACCCAAGAGGAAGGTCACGCCCAGGATAACCGGGTGCAGGGTGTGAGAGGAAGGCAGATACGCTCTCAGAGTAAGTGGCTAGATACTTGGGGGCATGAGTTGGCACCCAAAAAGCCACCCCTAGCGCAGTAGCACTCCCAAGCAGGAGGACCCACACGTAGAAACGTCCCCAGATGGGCAGAAACGCCCCCAGATGGGGTCATGGCGTCGTGAGGCCCTCCACGTGTATGACAGCAATGCCGGAATAGAAACACCCTCTAGTCAGGTGCCAGGTAATTAAAGATATTCAATACAGTTTCCCTTTCGAGCATTCAGGTACTATTATGGCTCCCAAGCGTTTCGACGTCTTAAATGCGCTACGTTTCGTAATTAAGCGCTTTAATGAGTGCGTTACGTTTGAGTGTAAAAGCGCTTTAAGGCGCTTTAAATGCTGGGGCAGTTTAAATAGCGCTGAGAATGTCGGAAAAAGGGTTGGAACCTTTGGCAAATTTACGAGAAACTCTTTGGTTGCTTGCCCGTGCTTTAAGGTTACGTACAAGTGACCGGAGAATATTTTTGCCTGAAGGAGACAACACACACACATATACACAGTTTCTTTTACCACCCTCAGAGTGCCATACGCGGTGCTCAGAGACGTGGGTGGACAGTTTTTGGTGTTTCTTGCTGGCTAACTTGAGCGTCGGAGTGCACACGCCGCTAGGGCGCCTCTTTGTCCTCTTTTTTGCAGGAATTCACGGGCAACCAGCGGGAAGGAGTCCCAGCTGACTGTTGAGGTCGTGCACGAAGACGTCCCGGTCAACCAGACGGAACACATTATATCTGAATTCATAGCTCTGTGATATGGTTTTACTACTGCTCAAAATTCTCAAGTTTTGGTCCTTACTGCTATTAATCGTCTTTCAAAACTTGGTGAAAGCAACACTTTGATGTCTCCCTCAAGCATTTGGAATTTATGATTCGGATCAAAGGGAAAGGGCTGAGATATTAAATGTTATCTTGAAGGGTGAGAGGATTGAAGAAAACATTGACTTTGAATGTATAGCCTTCTTATGTGAAGATTACAGTAGTTTGGATCTCTTTGTCTTGTGCAAGAAAGTGACATTTTTCTTTCATTTGAAAATGTTGGGTGAAAAAAAGAAAGGGGGAGAAATTGTGGTTTCTTGAACTCTATGGTGCTTTAAATTTTGTGTAAATTCAGCTGATGTCATAAGCTCTGATACCCTTAGATTTCTGCTGCAATTTCTGATATGGTATCAAAGATTTGTTGCTGCAATGGTGTTGCTACACACACTGGTTTTCTGGTTTATTATGTTGCTGCTATATGCTGGTTTTCAATGCTGGAAATTCTGTTGTTTGTATCCCTTCTTTCATTCTATTTGAGAAGACAAATAGGGGGAGAATGGTGGTTTTATGTGTTGTGTTGTTGTTGCTACACTATGGTGTTATCTGGTTTTATCATGGTTTAAATTCTGTTGCTGCCATGCTCTTATTCACCATAAGTTCTGCTGCACAGAAGTCTGATTTTGGCACTGGTTTTTATGGCTATTTGATTGTTTTTTCTGCTTAAAGGCTTATGCAGAAAACTGGTTTTGTGTGCCTTGGTATCCTACTGGTATACTTGCTTTGTATATGAACAAATTAAGTTTTGCTGGATCTTTCAAGTTCAAAAACAACAACACAAACAAACCAGGGATTTGTCTTCATCAAATAGGGGGAGATTGTTGAACAAGATGCTTTGATGTCTCCAAATCCAAGAGGAAAGCTCGAAGACCTTGCTGCTGGGTGTGTGTGTTGTCTAGTTGTTTGAAACTTGTTTATTCACTCCTTAAGTTGATCCAAGTTCATTTGAATCTTTAACCTTTTGAAAAGATGTGTTTTCTAAAAAGCTCTCAAAATTTCAACAGGTTGTTTTACCTTAGCAGTTTTATAAACTGCTGATAAAAATAACCGATTGTTTCGACAAAACAACCAATTGTTTTTCTGATATCATCTTAAAACAGTTTTGGGTATTTGTTTCCTTGATTCTTTTCTCTGTAATTCAACATTGATTTTCATTATACCTTCAAAGTTTGCGGAAATCCCTCTTAAACAATTCACCCCCCCCCCTCTCGTTTAAGGCCATATATTCTGTACCGCCCTGGTAGTCGGAAGTGATGACGTGGCATCAAGCTACAGTGTAGGCGTGTTGACAAGGCGCCAGTTTCGCAGAAGGGAAGGAAGTCGGGGGGCTCGTGTAGTCGCCAGTTATTAAGTTGGCGTGCTCCGATCTCCAGCATACCAGGCGATCGCCCAGTTGAAGATGAAGTCGCCAGATGTAAACTCGGGCGACCAAGTGATTGGAGATCGCCAGAGCAAGCACATCGCCGAAGATGAAGGTGGTGCAAATTATGAAGGCGGCCGGCGAGACCACAGGGAAGGTGTACGAGAGCACCCTAACTCGCCAATTCCAGTAGAGATCGCGCTCCCAAGTTAGCTATGCACTGGGCAGTACCATGCATAAGTAACTTAGCCAAAAGAGAGTCAGAAGCAGCGCCCAAGTCAAGAAGGCTCCAGATGGTGGCACGTGTACGACTGGATGCGAGCCACGTGTTCAGGTCTGTAACTGCCAGGAGAGAGAAAGTGACCAGGTATATAAGAGTTCTTAACGAACTTCTGAGGTACGCACGTTCAGATTATACTCTTTACGCTTGCGAGTTCTTGAGCATACTGTGAGAGAGAACATTGCACGGTTCCTTGAGAGTCCTAGAGTGTTCTTGCTCTTAGTATTTGGTGGTTCGGTCACTGACTTGGGCGTTGGAGTGCGATCGGCCGCAGCGGCGACGCTCTGTTCTTTTGCAGGTTCTTGAGGTGGATCTTGAAGAAGGACGGAGGTTTGAAGCGGTGCACACGTCGATCCTTTGACGAGGCAGGTTCCAACGTTCTGGTCAACAGGCAGGATCATATTCTAACAAGGGTTGCATAGAATTCATAGAAGATTGGATAGGGCTTTATGTAATGGAATGTGTGTGGATGAATGAGATTCTTGTACTTATCAGGTTCTTGTTAAAAATTATTTTAACCATTCCCCTATTATTGTTAATCTTGCTAGTAATTCCTTAAGAAAGGTTAGCAATTTTCGTTTCTTTTCTATGTGGCTTCAGGACATTTCATGTATGAAGCTTATTCATAATTCTTGGGCTAATAAGGTTGTTGGTTGTCCTATGTTTATTTTTGCAATATAGGTTAAAAAGATTGAAAATTGAGCTCCGAGACTGGAATAAAATTTTATTTGGTAATGTTCACAATGTAGTTCTTCTTAAGCAGGGTCTCCTCCTTGGTATACAACAAGCCTTAGAGAGTGCTAGTTTGTCTGATATTGATGGGCTTCTCTGTCAATAAAAGATTAATAAGGAGAAGCTTGATCATGCTTTTCACTGTCAATATTTGTTTTGGAAAGAAAGGGCTAAGATGTTTTGGTTTAAAGATGGAGATAGATATACTTCTTTTTTCTATGTTGTGGTCAAGAGGAGAAATAATTCTAGTGGGATTCATCGTCTACGGATTGATAATGAGGTTATTGAGGATCCTAAATTCATTGAGGATCATATTTTGGACTTTTATAAAAATCTTTATGTTGAGTTTATTTCTCATGTTCAGGATACAAGCAATATGGAGGATTTTATTGGTACTTATATTCCTGAGCTTTCCTCTGAGGAGAATATGATGTTGATTAAATGTCTTGATTGTTTGGAAATCAAGAATGTTCTTTTTAATGTTAATGGTAATACTGCTCCTGGTTCTAATGGTTTTGGTGGTATTTTCTATCATTCTTGTTGGGAAATTTTTGGGACAAATATTTGCAATGTAGTTCAACAGATATTAAACAACACTGGGTTCTCCCTGGAATGAACAATAATGTGGTATCTCTTATTCCTAAGATTCAGGATGTTAAATCCATTAAAGATTATAGGCCAATTGTTGTTGCTAATTTCAAATTTAAGATTATTTCTAAGATACTGGCAGATAGGCTTGCAATTGTGGCTGCTAGAATCATTTCTCCTAATCAATATGGGTTTGTGCAGGGTAGAAAGATTCACGATTGTATTGGTATTGCTTCTGAAGCTATTAAAATGCTTTCTAAAAAGGTTAGAGGAGGTAATGTGGCTTATAAAATTGATATTCATAAAGTCTTTAACACTCTGAGTTGGAAGTTCATATTATTAGTTTTGACATGCTTTGGTTTTCACCCCTCGTTTGTCGGTTGCATTAGTACAATTCTCCATTCATCTATGCTTTCTATCAGAATAAATGGCAGTTTGGGGTGGTTTTTTTCCTTGTAGTACAGGTTTCAGACAAGGTGATCCTTTGTGTCCTTTACTTTTCTATCTTTCACAGAAAGTTCTTAGTAGAGGTAGTTCTAAGCTTGTGAAAGATAAGAAGATTCTACATATGGCTAGTCCGCAAGGTTATCTCACTCCTTCTCATATTTTATATGCCTATGACATATTTGATTTCTATAGGGCATATAATAAGTCTCTTAGAAATTTGAGTATTTTTCTTAAAACATATGGTGATCTTTTGGGTCAATATGTTAATAATTCTAAGAATAGTTTTTTTCACCATGAATAGTTCTACAAGATTTGTCACCAAAATTCAACGTATTCTTTCTTGTAGTCGTGGTTGTTTGCCTTTCACTTATTTAGGAATGGCTATCTTTGTTGGTGCTCCAAAGTGTCGATTTTTTCAATATTTGGCTGATAAAGTTAAATTGAAGTTAGCATCTTGGAAAGGTAAATTTATTAGCATGATGAGTTAGATTCAGTTTGTCAATACGGTTGTACCGACCAGGTCATCGGGTATGATGACGTGTCTAGCACGTGACTATGTGGGGCGCGCTCAGCAGAACACGTGGACAAGAGGAAGATGAATAGTTCAGAAGTGAGCATAGTCGCCGATTCGTGGAACTGGCGTTCTATAGCGAACATGATCGATTGTCGCCAGTTTTCTGTGTGATCGACGTAGTATGTAATGGAAGATCGGTTGGCCTGACATCGCCACAAGGAGCACATCGCCGGATCTCCCAGTAAGCTTAGTTGAAGCTGCTGGAGGCTCAGAGGAGTAAGTTCAAGCGTATAAGTTCAGTAAGATGATTGTCGCGCCAGCATAGAGCGAGAAGGTCGTGTGGGTTGAAGGGAGCAGCTTGCCCATCAGCGACAGGATTCCCAGAGTGGACATTCGTTGGTGGCAAGTTCTCCTCAGTTAGAACATGCATGGCGTAGCAATAAGGAAGGTGCCACTTGCGACAAGCGATATCACAAAGATGGTGCACTTTGCTACGTCCGATACTCGCCTTGTCAGGTGGTGTTTCAGAGCATATTACGTGCTAGATTACTCCTTGAGTAGGAGACTTAGCCACGCGACTGGTTGCTACACAGAAATAACGCTCAAGTTACCCCAGCCCAGATGACGACACGTGTAGGGTTGGATGCTACCTGTTACCCCAACCCAGATGATGACACGTGTAGGGTTGGATGTAATATAGAAATGACGCTCGAGTTGCCCTAGCCCAGATGATGACACGTGTAGGGCTGGGTGCTACCTGCTACCCCAGCCCAGATGGTGACACGTGCAGGGTCGAGTGCGAGCCACGCGTCCAAAGCGTTACTGCTTGGAGAGAGAAAAAACCTAGCTATAAAGGTAAACTTGACAGAATTTGAAGAGGTACGTTTTTCATTATGGCTCATTGCTAGGGTTGTGTGCACTTTAGTACGGTTCTACAGAGTATGTTTTTCTCTCAGTTTTGGGTGTTCGTGTCACTGACTTGAGCGTCAGAGCGCCACCGGCCGCAGAGGCGCCACCTTGTGCTTTTCAGGTTCTCAGAGAGGCTATTTGTGGTGTGGACTTGAAGGGCACGTGGTGTGAAGCTGGTGAGGAGGATCGTGACGAGGCAACGCTTTTGCGCTAGGTCAACCGGCAGGAACATCTAGCCCCCACCGTGGGGCCGTATAAAAGGTGATTCCCAACCGCAGTTCGAGTTTGCTGAAGTTTTGGTGTTTTCTGTCCAACCGCTTGCTGTCGCAGTCGGTTTTTGAAGTTCTCACCGTTCATTTGGAGTTTCTTTGAGTTGCTGAGTTTGCTGGGAAAGGATGAGGACAACGCGGTCTAGTTCAGTCGCGCCGTCAACAGATGAGGATGCTGTGTCTATGACGCAGGTCATGGACATGATGAGGACGCTGCAAGAGAACGTGGCTGCATCACGTTCTAAACAAGAAAGGATGCACGAGGCGCTGGTGGCCTCGCAAGCTAGGAATGAGGAGCTCAACAGGGTCAACGAAGAACTGTGTAAAGCTCTTCAAGAGCGGGAGGAGCGTGCGATCGGGGACAGATCTGCACCCCCATCCCTACCGCGCAGCTTTCCCATGCCATTTTCTCAAGAGATCATGGACTCGGTGGTCCCGGCCAATACGGTGGCGGTGAAGGCATCTTTCACCGGTGTGGAGGACCCTGAGGCTCATCTCACGACGTTTCACACCCAGATGATGCTCTTGGGGGTTTCGGACGCGGTCTACTGTAAGGTGTTCATGAGCACTCTTAGTGGAACAACGTCCGACTGGTTCGTAAGTTTACCTACTGGCCACATTACCACATTTCAACAGTTTTCCAAGATGTTTGTTGAGCAGTATATAGTGAACAAGGCACCAAGGGGAGTGAGGCAGTATCAAGGGGAGTCCCTGAAGGATTTCCTGAACAGATTCAGAGCTCAGATAGTCCGCTTGCCAGGTAAAGACGAGGAAATGTTTGTACATGCCTTCAAGAAGGGTGTGTTGCCCAGACCCTTTAGTGAGTCGCTTATCAGGAGTCACCCCGCCACGTTTGCTGAAATCCGGCGACGTGTTGTGGCTCACATCGCCGCTAAAAGCGAAGTCTCCGAGAAAAGGGGAAACGTGGCCCCAGCTAAGCCGCGCGCCCAGACGAGGGTCCAACCGCAGAGGGTAATGGAGGCAGCGGCGAGGAAGAGGGACAAAAGGATGCGTCATCCTTATGACCCTAAGAAGAATAAGGGGAAGGGGCCGGGGCGGCCCAGAGAGACTAATCGCCCACCAAGGTATGAATTCGTGATGGGGTTGGCTGATCTGATCGCCATCCCGAATATTGCTGCCAGGCTCAAGGTGCCTGAGAAGACAACAAAAAAGGTTTTGGGTCCAATACCAGACGCGTGGTGTTAGTTCCACAAGAGCTTTGGCCACTCCATCAACTCGTGTTTGGCTTTGGGATACCAACTCGCCGAGTTGGTCAAGTGTGGATTCCTGAAAGATTGCTTGCTGGAAAAGCAAGCGGGCCAATCAACAGGTTCCCAACCGGCGGGCAACGAAGGACAGCAGCATGAGGTGCCCATTCACGGTGAGATCCACACCATAGCTGGTGGATTCTCGGGAGGAGGTTGTACTGCATTGCAGCGCAAGAAGTACGCAAGGTCGGTGATGTCGGTGGAAGTTTTCGAGGATCACTCGCCCGACGTGGACATCACATTCACCAAAAGAGACCTTAGGGATGTTGTGCCCCACGACAACGACCCTACTGTGATCTCTCTTGTCACGGCGGGAAGGACCGTCCACCGGGTGCTGGTCGACCAAGGAAGCTCGGCAGATGTAATGTTTTTGCCGACTTTTGAAAAGTTACAATTGTCCCCCGACCAACTGAGGCCATATGGGGTCTGCCTATACGGTTTCGCCGGCGATCAAGTGGAGGTCAGGGGGTATATTGAGTTAAGGACGACGTTCACAGATGGTTTGGCCTCACGAACAGAGAAGATTAGGTATCTTGTCGTGAACGCTCCGTCGGCATACAACATACTGTTGGGAAGGCCAATGCTCAACAGGACAGGAGTTGTGCCTTCAACAAGGCACATGAAGGTCAAACTACCGTCTATGGAAGGTTTGATCATCACCATCTGTTCTGACCAGAAGGAGGCGAAGAAGTGCTATGAAAACAGTCTCAAGAACAAGAGATTTGTATGCCTCGTAACCACAACGCCGCCCCCCGGCGTGGAGCCCGCACAGGATAACCGGCGAGTTGCGGATACGGTGTTGGAGGTGGCCCCCGAGGGCGATGTGCCGATGGAGGATATCGAGACGAGGTCCGAGGGTGCCGCCTGAGTGGAGGAAGAAAGAAACTACCCGGTGACCGCCAGGGAGACAGGTATCGCGAGGGCGGTGATCGCCAGCGAGAAAAAGCCTCAGCTGGTGGAGGAATGGCTTGAGAGGAAGATCAATGGCAAGACGTTCAAATTGGGAAAAGCCTTGGACAGCGAGACACGAGACCAAATCGCCAAGGTATTAAGTAGACACCTTGATGCATTTGCTTGGTCCGCTTCAGACATGCCGGGGATCGACCCCGATTTTTTGTGCCATCGCTTAGCAATGAATTCCCAAGTCAGGCCCGTCCGCCAAAGAAGGAGAAAGTTCAACGAGGAAAAGAGGCAGGCGATCAAGGACGAGACGCAGAAACTCCTTGTAGCAGGCCACATCAGGGAGGTCCAGTACCCAGAATGGCTCGCCAACGTCGTTCTGGTCAAGAAGAGTAGCGGGAAATGGCGAATGTGTGTTGACTTCACAGACCTGAATAAGGCTTGTCCAAAGGATTCTTATCCTTTGCCAAGTATAGACGCCCTGGTAGACAGTGCATCAGGGTGCAAGTTGCTCAGTTTTCTAGATGCCTTCTCAGGATATAACCAAATCAAAATGCACCCCATGGATGAAGAAAAGACCGCCTTCATGACGGAAAGGTCATGCTATTGCTACAAGGTGATGCCCTTCGGGCTAAAGAATGCAGGGGCCACGTACCAAAGGCTAATGGACAAGGTGCTCGCCCCTATATTCGGGAGAAATGTGCAGGCGTATGTTGACGACATGGTCGTGACATCCCTGGAAAAGAGCGGGCACGTCGCTGATCTAGAAGAATTATTCGCTACGATAGCCAGGTACAAGCTGAAACTGAATCCTGAAAAAGTGTATTTTCGGCGTAGAGGCAGGGAAATTTTTGGGATTTCTCTTGTCGGAGAGGGGAATAGAGGCCAACCCCAACAAATGTGTCGCCATTTTGGCGATGAGGAGCCCTGCCACTGTGAAGGAGGTGCAGCAGCTCACGGGGCGGATGGCCGCCCTGTCCCAATTCGTATCAGCCAGTGGAGAGAAGGGCCACCCATACTTCCAATGCTTGAAGAGGAATAACAGGTTTTTCTGGACGAAGGAGTGTGAAGAAGCCTTCATAAAGCTCAAAGAGTACTTGGCGAGCCCACCAGTTCTATGCAAACCCTAAGCAGCAATGCCGCTCAGGCTGTATTTTGCCATAACTGAGAAGGCAATAAGCGCGGTGCTCGTCCAGGATCAAGGTCAGGTCCAAAAACCCATCTATTTTGTTAACAAGGGGCTGCAAGGCCCATAAGTGAGGTATCAGGCCTTAGAAAAGGCGGCGCTAGCGGTTGTATTTTCGGCGAGGAGGCTGCGCCATTACTTCCAGAGCTTTACGGTGTTGGTAATGACTGACTTGCCCATCCATAAGGTTTTGAAGAAACCGGATGTGGCTGGGAGGATGGTGAAGTGGGCGGTGGAACTGTCGAAATTTGACATCAAATATGAGCCCCGGGGACCGATCAAGGGGCAAATCTTCGCCGATTTTGTGGTCGAGCTGTCTTCCGGAACAACGCAAAACGCCAAGGATGACTTTCGTTGGGTGCTCTCAGTGGATGGGTTGTCTAACCAGCTTGGTAGCGGGGCTGGGGTTATTTTGGAGGGACCCAACGGGGTGTTGATAGAGCAATCCCTGAGGTTCTCTTTTAAAGCAAGCAACAATCAAGAAGAGTATGAGGCTTTGATTGCCGGTATTCTGCTGGCAAAGGAGATGGGGGCAAAGGTGCTGATGGCCAAAAGTGATTCGTTGTTGGTCACTGGGCAGGTAACTGGTGAGTTCCAAGCCAAAGATCCGCAGATGGCAGCCTACCTGGAGTACGTGCAAGAGTTAAGGAGATCCTTTGTTTTGTTCGAAGTGGTGCACGTGCCAAGAGAGCAGAATGCCCGAGCTGACTTGCTAGCCAAGCTCGCCAGTTCGGGCAAGGGGGGCAGACAGAGGACTGTTATTCAAGAAACCTTGAAAACACCTCGAGCATTCGTAGCAGACCACCAGGTTCTTCATGTTTGCAGGTCAGCGGAAAGGACGGCAAGGGGCCATAGATCCCTAACGCAGGAAACTTTGAGGACGTCGAGGATCAAAGCACGCCCAGCGAAAGAGTTAAGAACGATGCAAGTTTGCGCCATCCACGAGCCAGATACGTGGATAACGCCATACCAGCGCTACTTGGCAGATGGCGTGCTCCCAATGGACGCAACATAGGCCAGAAAGATAAAGAAGAGTTCCAGCAAGTTTACCCTCATCGACGGCGAGCTGTACAGGTTCAGATTTACACACCCTCTTCTTGTATGCGTACACAGAGAGAAGTGCACGAGAATTATGGCCAAGCTCCACGAAGGGATTTGTGGGACCACATTGGAGATCGAGCTCTGGCGACGAGGACTGTCCGTGCAGGTTATTACTTGCCCATAATGAGGGAAGATTGCAAGAGATACGCCCAGCGTGGCAAGCAATGCGAGTAGCACGCCGATTGGCACAAGGCGCCCCCAGAAGAGTTGAAGTCAATCTACAGCCCCTGACCGTTCCACACGTGGGGAATCGACATTCTGGGACCCTTCCCGTTGGCGATCAGGCAAATGAAGTATCTAGTTGTGGCGATCGAGTACTTCACGAAATGGATTGAGGCAGAACTAGTAGCCCAGATCACCGCGCACAAAATCCAGAGTTTCGTGTGGAAGAATATTGTGTGTCATTTTGGCGTACCCAAGCGTCTAGTGTCAGACAATGGGACTCAGTTCGCAAGCCACCTATTGAAGAAGCTGTGTGAGGACATCGGGACACAATAGGTGTTTGCTTCCGTGGAACACCCGCAAACGAATGGGCAAGTGGAGTCCGCTAATCGGGTTCTGCTAAGAGGCTTGAAGAGGAGGTTGGAAAAGGCCAAGGGGTCTTGGGCCGAGGAGGTTCCCCGCATAGTGTGGGCATATCATACCACTGAACAATCGGGAACCCATGAAACCTCGTTTAGCTTGGTGTATGGATGCAAAGCGATGATTCCAGTCGAAATCCAGGAGAGCTCGCCGAGATTCCAGAACTTTGTGGCGGAAAATTCGAACGAAGAAAGGAGAATGAACTTGGATTTGCTGGATGAGGTCAGGGAGGAAGCACGGTTGAAGGCCGAAGCAGTAAAGAGAAGAGTTGAGTGTAAGTACAACTCCAACATAAAGCCGAGGCAGTTCAGAGATGGAGACCTGGTGATGAGGAAGGCCCACCAGTACGAGATGGAGAACAAATTGTCACCCAAGTGGACAGGACCATTCAGAATAACCGAAGCACTCGGGAACGGCGCCTACCGCTTGGAGACGCTGGAAGGAGGGGCAATTCCTCGCACTTGGAACACCACCCATCTCAAGTTTTACTACAGTTAAGGCATTCTAAGTAGCAATTAACTCGAACAATTTAAGATGTATCAGTTTAAACAATTTTTCAAGGGGGCACTCTTTTTTCCCTAGCGAGGGTTTTTAATGAGGCCACCCAATAAAGAAGGTTTCGAAGTTTACCGAAGTTTCCCAGTTATTAAGTTTGCATGTTGTTTGTTTCAAGCTTGTGGGGAGAGATTTTATGGCCCTTGTGTAGTTTTACACAATGGTAAATCCAAATCGCATGCATCCAGTACAAAATTTTCGAAACATGAAGTGTTAAACCTCATCACCACTCGGCGATCAGAGGTGCATGTTTAAGTCCTCACCGCCGCCCGACGATCGGAGGCACAAGTATCAAATTTTCTGACCGCCACCAGGCGAGAAAGAGATTTAGAAAGACCTCCTCGCCTCAAGCGAGTGTAGGCGAGAAAAGGTTAAAGCCCTCCTCGCCCTGAGCGAGCACAGGCAAGAGCAGATCAAAAGACCTCTTTGCGTAAGCAAATTGAGGCAAGTTGAAAGCCCTCAACGCACCCAAGGGGGGAGGAGATGTAACCCCTGGGCAAGTCGAGGCATCAGAAAAAGTCCTCCTCACCCTCGAGTGAGTTCAGGCAAGATGAAGCTGAAAAGTCAGGGGTGTCAATAATCTTAAGTATGGGAAAGGAGGGTTGGAGAAAAAACTCCTTTCCCTCGAGTGAAACACCAATATTGACCTAGTAAGACCAACTAAATTAGAAGTTAAAGGGTGGTTGGGGGAAGTTCGCAGAGGACACCTCACCACCTAAATCATTGTTCTAAAACTCAGGGAGGTAGAGAAGGATCCGAAAGGCGGCTCTACCCCCAGATGAGGGAACAATGATTTAAGCTATCTCAGGTTAAGAACTCGGGGAAGGTAGAAGGAGATCCAGAAGGCAGCTCTCCTTCCAGATGAGCAAAGGTGGAGCCATGTGATGGTGCCGCAGGGGACATTTGCAGTTAAAGGAAAACGGTGTTGCCGAAAACCCATGGCTTGGGATTGAAATAGAAAGAACATTACGCGGCGAGAGCCAGATCAGCGAAGTTTTGGGCGATAACGTAGAAATTAGCTTGTCCTTCGGCAGATCAGGCGAATGGGATTGCAGATATTAAGATCGACCCACGCCCTTATTTCCAAGTAAGTGGTTTCGCGTTAAACGTTATTGCTACAGACTAACCGTTTTGCCTAAGTTAAGTTGATTTCCAGGGAATTAAGCGCCAGTTTGTGTTAAGTTAATCGGACTGAGTAAAAGCCAGCCAGTTGAGCTAGTTAATCGCACAACAGATAAAACTAGAAGACCATAGATATATACATATAGACATGAATATCAGACAGTTTGAGTAGAACGAAAGTCATTACATGGAAATCAAAGTTAACTATAAGAGGTTTCAAGGAGATAGAATTGAAGTGGCAGATGGGGGCAGTTAAGTTGGAGGCATGATTTTGCCATCCACCACTTCATTGTACATTGAAAACTCAGAGAGGTCGAGATCAGGGAATTTGCAAGCAAACTGCTCCAAAGCCGGAAGTAAGAACTTCTGCAGCCTCAAGCTGAAGCTCGTCGATCTTCGTCTTGAACCCATGGTTCTCTTCACGAACCCGGGTGATTTCAAGTTGAAGCTCGTCGATCTTTTGTGTGAACCCGCTGTTCTCCTCACGAACTCGGGCAAGCTCAATAGATGTCTCACTCAAATCTTTGGCTGCCTTATCCCGATCTTGCTCGACCTTGCCCAAAAGAGTTTCCCGCTCGGTCGACCTTTTCTCCAGTTTGGACATTTGCTCCACGTCGGACCTTCGGGCCTCCTCCAGCTCCGCGATTCGCTTCCTCATAGGAACGATTTTGCTCTCCAGCTCAACGGCGTCCTGAAGCTTGTCGTGCAGCTTCTTGCGCAGTTCCTTCTTGTCCTTACGCAAGCTTCGGAGCTCTTCGTTGAGAGCGTTCTCGACCCGCGAGAACTCTAGGCCTTGCATCATCATGTCGCACTTGATTTTCTCGGCCTCGGCGCTCGCGGTGCTTGCCACCTCCTGATGGATGCGGCAATCGAGCTCAAGTTTCTCCAAGGAGCCCTTCAGCCCTTCGGCGACGATTTGAGGGAGGCATTCGTCGGCCATGGCGTGTAGGCGCACATTGAAAGTTTTCAAGGCTTCTTGGAGGGAAGCTGGGAGGCCCGGCGTTGGAGGAGGAGGTGGGGGTTGGTGCTCACCACCACCCTCGCAGGGTTGGATGGCAAGGGGAGTCTCGAGGCGTGGTGGCGAGGCAGGAAGTTCTTTGGCGGCCTGAGAAGAGGCTTGCGTATCTGCAAGTTGTTCAGGCACAGCTTCAGCAACTGAGGCGTTTGAAACAAGAACGTCCCCAGCGGACTCGAATGGCGTGGAGGCGCTGGGGGGTTCTCGACGAAGTCTGGGGCGACGCTCTCAGTTGCTGGGGGCTCGTTCGCAGCTCTCCTTTTCCTCTTGCAGACTAGCCCATCCTTGGTGCTTTCGTCTGCCTCTTCGTCCGACACCACCCTAGGGGCTTTTCTCTTAGCCTTTTTGAGCGGTAGTTTCTTACGCTGGGGGGCTGGAAGAGCAGCTGCAGCGGGTGGGCCGACTGGCGGAGATTGGCCTTGGGCAGCGACGATCTCTGCGATGGAGTTTGGAACAGTTTGGGAGTCCGCCGTGAGGTTGTAGAGCTTGGCTATAGAGCGTAGCTCAGCCATCTTATTCTTCCCCAGCATCATATCTGCACAAAGAGGCCAACAGTTACCAACCAGCACAAAAATTCAGCAGTTAACAATGCACAGGAAGATAAGCAGTGTATGAAAATGCATGGGGAATGTTAAAACCATACGCAAATCAGAAAAGCAACATCAAGTGAAGGCAGGGCGATGCAAGTGTAAACTAGGGGAACTCAAGGACTTAAGGACAAACCCATGTGAACATCCAGCTGGCCTTCGAGAAACTCGTAGGCGATGATGGAGGAAGTAGGCAGAGTCACGTTGGAAGAGGCAACTCTTTTCCAAAAGTTGCACAAGTCCTTGTCGAGCTCCCCCATCTTTTCTGGCTCCCTGGCCCCCTGGCCTTCCTGAAGCTCAACTCTCTCTTTCCCTTGTTCACCTAGTACAAGGGAAACCCGTCGAGGAGGGAGGGGTCTCGGTCGTTGCAGCAAACGCGAACGAATTTCCCCTTCCAGTCCTTGTAAGATTGCTGGAAGATGGAAAGAATAGACCTCCCGACGACCCCGTTGAGGCTAACCCATAAGCGATCGCCCGGGTTCTTGGCCTCAAACAGATAGAGGAACACATCCAGTGAGGCCGGATGTCCCAAGTGCGCGCAAAGGATTTGATAGGCCCGGACGAACGCCCAGCTATTGGGATGAAGCTGGGCGGGGGCTATGTCGAGTTCAGTCAGGAGCTCCCTCTCTAAGCGGGTGAAGGGGAATCGGAGCTTGACTTTCTTGAACATCGTTGCATAGATGAAGTAGAAGGGGTCGCCGTCGTGACCCTGGTTATTAGTGCAGATGGGCTCACCAGGGGGACAAGGATGCACAGATACCTTGTCATCGTGTTCCTTGTTGAAAGAAAGGTGAGTTTGGTCACCTTTCTTGAGACGGAGGATATCGCGATCAGAGTTGATGGACGAAGTCTCACCCAGCAGGGTTGCGGAGGCCCACGGATACAGTTGCGCGTAGTTGGGAAGGGGCCTCACAGCTGCGCTGGTGTGAGGTGGGTTTGGCTGCGCTTGGTTGGGACGAGAAGGCGCGGGTCTCACGACCTGGCTCAAAGGGACGTTAGGGTCCCTTGGGGGGTCGCGAGAGGAGGAGGGGTTTGCCCTACGGCTGTTCGCCGGAGGGTTGCGAGGAGATGGAGGAGGGTTGGGTGTAATTTTGGAGCGAGCCATCGAAGAAGCTGCAAGAAGACGAAAAGGGAAGATATGAGAGTTCGTAAGCAGAGAGACTCGACAAAAGAGAAGGAGATAGAAGAACAAGGGGGGGGCTCGTAGAGAAAGGGTCTAGAAACCCTAAACGCAGAAAAGGAAAAGCAAAACAGAGAAAACATCCCACAACGTATGCACCAGACAGTTAATGGATGATGCAAACCGATTAAAATGCAACAAAAATCAGTGGGAGTGATAAAAAAGTTACCTTTTGATGATCAGACGAGCGTTCAGAAAGATGGTGATTAAGGAGACGAAGCGTTCGCTGGAGTATTTTCTCTAGAGTATTCAGGGAGTTTGGAGCGAAGAAGAAGATAATGAAACAGTGAAGTGGCGCGAAGGTTTTAAGAATTTCGAACATTGCGAGAAGCACAAACGAAAATGAGTAATAGCCGTTGATAAGTCCACGTGTCGAGCGATCGAAGGGGTTGGTGAAGTCTCAAATCAGTGAACAGAATGAGCGCCAACGCGCACGGCCACGTAGGTCGCCGAAAATTCAACCCTTTAGTCTTTTCTCTGAACAAGTCGCACCTCAAGACTGGGGGGCTTGTGTACCGACCAGGTAATCGGGTATGATGACGTGTCTAGCACGTGACTATGTGGGGCGCGCTCAGTAGAACACGTGGACAAGAGGAAGATGAATAGTTCAGAAGTGAGCATAGTCGCCGATTCGTGGAACTGGCGTTCTATAGCGAACATGATCGATTGTTGCCGGTTTTCTGTGTGATCGACGTAGTACGTAATGGAAGATCGGTTGGCCTGACATCGCCACAAGGAGCACATCGCCGGATCTCCCAGTAAGCTTAGTTGAAACTGCTGAAGGCTCAGAGGAGTAAGTTCAAGCGTATAAGTTCAGTAAGATGATTGTCGCGCCAGCATAGAGCGAGAAGGTCGTGTGGGTTGAAGGGAACAGCTCGCCCATCAGCGACAGGATTCCCAGAGTGGACATTCGTTGGTGGCAAGTTCTTCTCAGTTAGAACATGCATGGCGTAGCAATAAGGAAGGTGCCACTTGCGACAAGCGATATCACAGAGATGGTGCACTTTGTTGCGTCCGATACTCGCCTTGTTAGGTGGTGTTTCAGAGCATATTACGTGCTAGATTACTCCTTGAGTAGGAGACTTAGCCGCGCGACTGGTTGCTACACAGAAATAACGCTCAAGTTACCCCAGCCCAGATGACGACACGTGTAGGGTTGGATGCTACCTGTTACCCCAACCCAGATGATGACACATGTAGGGTTGGATGTAATATAGAAATGACGCTCGAGTTGCCTTAGCCCAGATGATGACACGTGTAGGGCTGGGTGCTACCTGCTACCCCAGCCCAGATGGTGACACGTGCAGGGTCGGATGCGAGCCACGCGTCCAAAGCGTAACTGCCTGGATAGAGAAAAAACCTAGCTATAAAGGTAAACTTAACAAAATTTGCAGAGGTACGTTTTTCATTACAGCTCATTGCTAGGGTTGTGTGCACTTTAGTACGGTTCTACAGAGTTTGTTTTTCTCTCAGTTTTGGGTGTTCGTGTCACTGACTTGAGCGTCGGAGCGCCACCGTCCTCAGAGGCGCCACCTTGTGTTTTTCAGGTTCTCAGAGAGGCTATTTGTGGTGTGGACTTGAAGGGCACGTGGTGTGAAGCTGGTGAGGAGGATCGTGACGAGGCAACGCTTTTGCGCTAGGTCAACCGGCAGGAACAACGGTGATTATTGGATTTCTAGCTTATAACTTCAATATGTATAAATGGCATGTTTCACTTCTTAAGCAAGTTGAGTAGTAGTGTAGAAATTTTATTTCGTCTGGTGATATTTTGAAAAAAGACATAACTACTGTTAATTGGGCTACAATTTGTTCTCCTCTTGAGAATGGAGGTTTGAAGATTATTAACCTTCATCATGAAAATAATGTGTATCTTCTTAAGCTTGGTTGGAACTTTTCTTATAGCAACAAGCCTTGGTCTTTTCACCTGAAAACTTGGGTTCTTAAATCAAAATACGAGTGTAGAATGGTTTATAGATCCTCATCTCTTTGGCCTGCAATTAAGTAATTTTATTCTACTATACTTGATAATACTTCTTGGACTACTGGTACAGGTACTTTTATTAATTTTTGGATGATAAATGATGTTCAACTACTTCTTTAACAAATATTGCAAGGTTATCTGATGGGGTTAGCATTCTAGATACAGTGTCTCAGTTTTGGACTGGTTGTGATTGGAATATTCCCTTGTTTTTACAACAAATGCCTCATTTTTTAATCATATCATGGTTATGGAGGAACATAATCTCCCTAATTGGATTCTACATGAGTCTGGTCGTTTCACTCTTAAATCGGTTAGGACTTTCTTGGAACAAGGAGTTCCCTATGGTTGGGGTAAATTCATTTGGTCTTCATATATTCCACCTTCCAAACTCTAGTACTCCTGAAAGTTTTTCATGGTGACTTCCTAGAAATCAACATATTTATAATAAAGGCTTGCATATATGTTCTATGTCTACGCTTTGTGAAAAACACGAGGAATCTATTCAACATTTATTTTTTTAATGTTCTCATTTCTTTAATAAGGACGATCTTCTTTCTTTTATTAAGAGTGATGGTAGTGTTAAATTGATTGAGCTTGTTGTGATAACTTTTTCTATTTGGATGATATGGCGTATGAGGAATTATGCTAGATTTCAGGATAAGATTGATGTTTATAGGACTATTTCGGTAATTAAAGATTTAACTTGTCTAGTAGAAAATTCATCTAAAGCTTCAATGAAGAATGATATGTTGGATTTCAACGTGATTAAGTTTTTTAGCATTAATACTCGTACTGGTAAAGTTCTTTGTCCTCTCCCTGTTAGATGAGAGTTTCCTTCACCAGGCTGGGATAAAATTAACATTGATAGGGCTGCTAGGGGATATCTTGGTCTTGCTACTTGTGAAGGTATTTTCCGTAGGAGTATGGGGGATTTTATTGGTGTTTTCTCTGTGTTTCTTGAAGTTTAGACTGCTATGGTTGCTGACTTTTATGGAGTTATACATGCTTTGGAGGAACCTCAAAAGATGGGGCTTACTAATGTATGTCTTGAATGTGATTCTACCTTGGTTTGTGTTGCAATTATTGCTAAGACTAATGTTCTATGGATGTTTCGTAATCGATGGAATACTTGTCTTAATTATTGTGAGAAAATCAGGTTTAGGGTTACTCATATTTTTCGTGAAGGGAATATGTGTGCTGATAAGTTGGCTAATTTAGGATTTATTCATAGAGAATCATTTCATTGGTATAGTAGGCTTTCATCTAGTATGTTCTTAGAATTCTTTATGAATAGGTATAGTTTACCTATGTATCATTTTTGTTAACATATGTGTTTTGGTCTAGTACCCCATATTTTTTCGTCAGCTGGATGCTTCATGCAGCCGAGACAAGATACCAGATGACCGAAAAGGTGGCTCTTGCCCTTGTTCTAATGGTAAGGCGAATGCGCCCATATTTCCAAAACCACTCCATCACAGTAAGGACCGATTACCCCATCTTTAAAATTTTATTTAAACCCGATGTTGTAGGGCGGATGATAGGATGGTCGGTCTAGCTCTCTAAATTTGACATCAGGTACCAACCGAGAGGGGCCATCAAGTCCAGTGCCTGGCTGACTTCTCGGCCGAGCTCACTCCACTGTTGAACCTCTCGGCCGGATGGATGCTCTATGTGGACGAGTCCTCCAACAAAACAGCATGTGGAGCAGGGGTCGTCCGGGAAGGACCAGGCGACATCCTCCTAGAATAAACACTCCAAATTGGGTTCAAGGCGACCAACAACCAGGCCGAGTACGAGGCCCTGCTCGCTGGGTTAAACTTAGCCTACGACATGGGAGCTCGCGAAGTCATATGAAAAAGCGACTCCAGGTTATGGTTGGCCAGATCAAGGGGGAATTTGAGGTGAAAGAACCCCTGCTGTAGCGGTACTATCATGCTGCCTCAAACAGTATCGCCCGCTTCCACAAGGCACCTGTGGAACACATACCGGGGCAGGAAAATAAAAGGGCCAACACCCTGTCTCGGCTCTCGGTCACAAAGAAGAAGAGCCATCAGCGATCAGTCATACAAATATGGTTAAGACATCCCAGCGTGTCAGAAACAGAATGCCTAGCAATAGACGAGACTATAACCGATAGTTGGATGACCCCTATCATCCAGTACCTCGAGCACGACACATGCAGGCCAGAAGAAGAAAAAACCATGAAGCAACAGTGTGCTCGGTACACCATGATAAATGAATATTTATACCGAAGAGGCTACTCGGCCCCCTGCTTAAGTGCATCACCAGAGAGCAAGCCGAGTATGTCCTCACCGAGATACATGAAGGGGTGTGCGACAACCATTTGGGAGCTCCAACGATAGCCGCTAAGGTCCTTAGAGCCGGCTACTATTGGCCAACCGTACAAGGAGTTTGTGCTGAGTATGTGAAGAAATGCACCGAATGCCAAGAGTTTGGCCCTCTACACCATGCTAAGCTAGAAATGCTACACAACCTCACGTCCCCTTGGTCGTTCGCCATTTGGGGAATGGACATCATCGGCCCCTTCACACCAAGGAAGGGGAAGACAAAGTTTCTCCTTGTTGGAGTCGACTACTTTACAAAATGGATCGAGGCCGAGCCACTACCATCCATTTCCGCCAAGAATGTGCAAAACATTGTGTGGCGAAGTATCGTGTGTCGATTCGACATACCGAACACAATTATAACAGATAATGGTTGAAAATTCATTAACCAAGGGCTTCAATCCTTTTATGCCGACCTCGACATCAAATCCAGAACGGCCTTGGTTTAGCATCCCTAGACCAATGGGTAGGCCGAGGCTGCCAATAAGGTTATCCTAAACAAGTTGAAGAAACGTCTTGGCAAGGGAAAATGTCGATGGACAGATGAGCTAATAGAAGTCTTATGGGCATACATGTGCACCCCCTAAACAACCACACAAGAGACACCATACAGCTTGACGTATGGAACCGAGGCAATGATTACGGTCGAGGTGGACGAGCCTATTGTCCGAAGGCAAATGTTCAACCTCACCCTCAATGAGGAAAGCCTCTCGGTCAACCTCAATTTGGTAAACGAACTTCGTGACAAGAGCAAAATTTGGGAGACCGTATGCAAGCTTCGAGTGGCGAGACGCTACAACACCAAGGTTCGACCGAGGAGCTTCCACAAAGGAGACCTCGTTTGGAGAATGTGGAGCGATGCAAGAAAAAAGCGAAGAGAAGTTCTCGTCCAATTGGGAAGAAACGTTTCGAGTTCGAGAAGTAGCAGATGGGCGGGGCGGGGGTGGGGGGGGGGGATACCAATTAGAGTGGCTTTCAAGAAAAATTGTACCGAGGACGTGGAATGCCACGCACCTCAAATTTTACTACAGCCAAGGAAATAAAATTTACGCTCTTTTTCCTCGCCCAACCATTTCTCCCTAAGGAGGGCCCTCAATCGGGAAGGTTTTATTGAGGCGATTCTTTTCAACGATACCATGTTTGCACCTTCAGAGCATCGGTTCGGTCTGAAAGAAGCCTTAACCGGCATACCCTGCCGAGACCGCCTTACCAGGCTTGGTCTGGACATAGCCTTAATGGGCATACCCTGCTAACACCTTTAATGCTCGGTTCGGTCTGGACGAAGCCTCAACAAGCATACCCTGCCAATATGAATTAACTTGCCGACACCACTACAACATTTGTGGCATAACCAAAAACCTAAAAAGCAAAGAGGATTATAAAAAAAGGCCGAGCACCTATTTAACACGTCAATTTCAAGATTCGTATGACTGACCGATGGTTTAACTTAGGATATTTTTGCTTGATTATTTACATACACAATATTGAAGGAAATAATTGATGCATTAATTAAAGAAAAAGAGAGAGGCCACACCCTGACCTCGGGGAAAGAAAATCAAAAGGGCCACAACCCGACCGAGGGTACAGAAATAAAAGCCTAGAGGCCTAAGAGTCTTCACCTTCAACAACAACAACGGTCTCTTCGGCAGCAACCTTCAAGGATTCCACCTCCCTGCAAGGCAACATCCGGCCATCATACATGTCCATCTCAACATCAAAGTTACTAGATGGAGGAGGACTGCCATAGAGAAGGTGGGCCTGTCGAACGGCCTGATCAAAACTTTGGCCTAACATGACCAAAGTTTCATCTATGTTCTTGTCGAGCTCTGCCTCGACCGATGCCTTCGCTGCCTGCAGATTCTGGATCTCGACCTCCAACAAAGAGACTCAGCTAGCATACCTCTCCAGGGTTTCCTTCAGCTTGGCGTTCTTAATCGCCCTCTCCTGGTTCTTCTTCTCTAGCTTGGCCACTCGGGCCTCAACAAACTCATGGTCAGCCTTTGACCGAACCAACCTGTCCCCATAAGACGAGTTTGCCTCATTGGCTTGTTTCAGGTTATGTTGGGCCTCAGCCAACTCGTGCTTCAACCGTACCATATCCTCCCTACGGCATAACAACTCCAGGCCAGTGTCCAACAGGTCCTCCTCCGGAATGGCTCTCACCATGGCACGTGAAGAAGAACCGATACCAACCTTCACTCCCTTAGAAAAACGCATGTCAGCCCCCAACAAGGTTCTTGGAGACTTAGGTGCTTCAACAATAGCTCTGCTAGCAGCCCCGACAGTAGCGGTGTCAATAGGATGACCGAAATCATCAGTTGGTGGCGAGTCCACCTAAATAGGAGAGGGACGCGGAGGAGGAGGTGTCGGCAAGGACCCTGGAGATCGAAGGGTGGTCGCAGTGTTCCCCCCTTCCTATTGCCTTTTCTTGCCTTTAGCAGGAGGGGCCGAAGGACCCGCATCAACAGCCGCATGGATACCACCAGTCGCAGTATCAATGCTCGGGCGGCCCTTTCCCTGTTGGAGGGCCTTCACACAAAAAGTATTCACTAGACTCTTAGTCTGAGGCACCTCTCAGCTCATGGTTTATGCAAAACTCAACCAAGACAAGTTAAAATCGTCAAACAATCACCCAAGCAAAGAGAAAAAACCAAAATCGACCGAGAATAAGCAAATTATCGTACCTTTGAAGGCTTCCCAGCATTGTGGCGACGTGTAAACGGCCACCAGCTTTCGCATAGGAAGTTTACGAGGGAACCCATCAAAAGGAGAATAAATCTCTTTTTCCTTGGTGCTCAGAGGTGGAGGAGACCATTCCTTAAACTCGGTCGACTTACTGGTCCAAGACAAGGGGAACTTGGACCGACCAACTTCATCAAAAAAGTACTTCGCCCCCTCAGGGCAAATGAAAACCTTAGGAAATTTTTCTTTCAAATTCTTATAAGAAGTGGCAAAGGAGCCAAAGAGCACGTTGCCCGAATGACCAACCAACGAATGCCACAAAGCTAGTTTGGCCGGATGAGAAGTATAGTAGCTAAGAAAATGTGAAGGAGTAGGAGACAAACGAAAGACATCACAAATAAGGCTGAAGGCCTGTATAGACGCCCAGGTGTTGGGATGAAGTTGCGTAGGGTCCACGTTAAGAGCCCGAAGGACACCCACCGTGAAATTATCAAAGGGAAGGGAGACATGCAAATTCGAAAACAAACAAGCATGCATATAAAAGAAAGGGCACTCGGTAGATGACCAAGCAGAGACTACCACATCGGTCAGCTCATAAGGCTCGATACTTATTACGTTTAAACTCACGTCTGGCTTCAAAACACCGACTTGGTTATCAGAATACGAAATGCCACAATCACCTCAACCGTTAGATCTTCTCAGATCCAATGATCCTAAAGATTGGTGCCAAAACCCCCCTTATTAATGAGGGTCATATCAGGCGTGCGGAGACGCCACCAAAACATCATGTCGAGCCTAGAAAAGCCCAATCGTCACATCAAATCCCGATAACCCCAACTGCCATCACAAGCCTCCAATCCACCGACCGACACGTAAGACTCTTCGGGTTAATTACCCTCGAGCTTGGGGGGAAAGTGTACTGATATGGACCGAACGACTAACAAAAGTCTCGACCCCACCAACGGACCAACCGACCCAAGGCCCAGGCCCAGCTGGACGACCAATGGTATAAATCTTATCACACCTAAACAAACTCAACAAACGTAATTTGTGGTTAGCAACTAGGTAATGCAATCCTAAACGTGGACTCACTCCTTAACTTGGCCCAATAAGGAAAGCCTATTACAGATAATATAAATAGCACACATTTTAAGGAACAAGTACATCATTAATTATTGTACACTCCCGAGTGCTGAATACCCCTTTTGCTAACTTGAGCATCGGAGTGCCTTTTGTAGGTACCCCCCCATTCGGCATTCATCCGAGACCGTGCGACCGAGACCTAATAGGAAGGAAAGAGAAGCAAGCTAAGGTAGGAGTTGACCCGCACGACAATAAGGAAGAAGACGAAGTCAGTCAGTAGTTTTATAGGTCTCATCTCCCTAACAAGAACAATTTTTAAGTTAACGAGTGTTTTCATTTTAATTTTGTTAATTTTAATAAATTTTTAATCCATGATAAAATATGTATTAAAATATATACTAAGACATAGTATGTAGACATCACAATGGGTTCAACGTACGTCTCCATTAATACTCCAATAATTTGCAATAAAATATAAAACTTATAATTATAAGAAAAATTTTAACAAATTCAATGTTTTTTAACAATTTATAACAACAACACAATTTAAATTGTCAATTTATAGTTTTACTATTCAATTTCTTTACAACCTTAATATTAAACAACATTACAAAAACAAAATTTATCTTCACTTTCTCTTGTTTTCAAACAATATAAACTATAAACTAAGTAACTCTAACCAACTTGCGATTTTAGTCTTTTTTTGTTACATCACTATGTGATATTTTGGGCTTCTAGTTAGATTTTTTGTTTAAGTGATTTTATTCACAGATTGTGTAGTATGCATATAGGTTTTGAGATGGTATATTGTTGGGTTGTAATGAGTTCTAATTTGCAGATATCTAACATTTTTTGTGTGTGTATAGATTGGAGCATTACTTAATTGTCTCATTTTATTTAATGCAATTAGTCCATTGCAGGTAAAAAAAAAAGTATACAACTTTAATTTCAAATTTAATAGTTCACATTAAACATTAAATATCAAATTAGCTTCTCTAAAACTTTTTTTGTTACATCACTATGTGATATTTTGGGCTTCTAGTTAGATTTTTTGTTTAAGTGATTTTATTCACAGATTGTGTAGTATGCATATAGGTTTTGAGATGGTATATTGTTAGGTTGTAATAAGTTCTAATTTGCAGATATCTAATATTTTTTGTGTGTATAGATTGGAGCATTACTTAATTGTCTCATTTTATTTAATGCAATTAGTCCATTGCAGGTAAAAAAAAGTATACAACTTGAATTTCAAATTTAATAGTTCACATTAAACATTAAAGATCAAATTAGCTTCTCTAAAACTTGTATATTATTTTATATAAAATTTCTAAAATTATAAATACTTATTTATATTTTATTCTAAAAAACATGTTTATTTTAATTTTAAGATATTACAATTTTTATAAAATTTACTTTAGTCACTGATTTTTATTTATCTTTAAGTACTCTTTTTACATATTATTTTTAATTCAATTATTTTTATGTCTCTTACAACTTCTTTCTTATAAGTTTTTCTTTATTTTTAATACTTTTATTATTAAAATAAATATTAATTATATTATAAAATTAAAACAATGATACTTCTTTCAATTAATTTAAATACTTATAATTAAATCAATTGCATCATTTAAATACTTATGATATAAAAACTAAATATTTATGCGACGACTAAGCTGATAATCATGCATCCGCCTAGCCGATATATATATATATATATATATATATATATATATATAAATATATGTATAAATAAATAATCATATAATGTCGGTCAAGTTCACACTATCTTATTAAATTATATTTTTTAGCGTATCATAAGATTTAAACAATTTTTTTCACTTAACTTCGACTTGAGCCGCTCTGTTTATATCAAACCATGAGTCCACTTTAATCTCTTGCAATTAAATTATTTTTTTAATAAAAAAAAGGTAATGTAATGAAAGTTACAAAAGTATTCAACAATGATTTTAGAATAATAGTTTAAAATATAAAATGTTTGTTTACTAAGCTAATTCTTCGTGTCACTTATATCAAAAGTATTGATTTGTATGTTGCCATTTAAACGTGTTCCTGCTAGGGAGATGGGACCTAGAGAACTATTGAAGTCTTCTTCTCCTTCCTTCGGTCGGGTAGGTGACTGAGTGATGAACTGGGATTCTTCTCGTCCTCCTGCTTATCCTTCGGCAGTCGGCACTCGGTCGTCGGGTGAACAGCGGATGGTGGGGGTACCTGCGAAGGCACTCCGACGCTCAAGTCAGTAAAGCGGGTGGTCAGCTCTCAGGTAGGTGAACAGTAATAAATGACATACCTTACTCCTTGGAATGCGTGCTATTTATATTATTCTAATGGGCCTACCTTGTTGGGCCCGTTTATCGAGGTGGATACCGCTTAGGGTTGCATTACCTAATTCTTGATGATGGATTAGCTTTGCTGATCTTGGTTTGAGCGTTAATTGTAATGGGGTTCGGCCATCGGCCAAATACCTGTGGTCTTCGACCGTCTCAATTAAGTCTTCTAAGGTCTCGGTCTCTCGGCCAAGTCTCCAAAGGCCTTGGCCTCTCAGTCGCTCGGCCAAGTTTCCAAAGGTCTTGACCTCTCGGTCTCTCGGTCTCTCGGTCTCTCGGCCAAATCTCTAAAGGCCTTGGCCTCTCGGTCGCTCGGCCAAGTTTCCAAAGGTCTTGACCTCTCGGTCTCTCGGTCTCTCGGCCAAATCTCTAAAGGTCTTGGCCTCTCGGTCTCTCGGTCAGGTTGACTGGGAATCGGGCAGTCAGGCGGGTCCCAGCCTCACCCAGTACCGGTACACTTGCCCCCCAAGCTCGAGGGCAGATATGCTTAGATGTGTCCGATGAGTTTGTGATGATGGATGTCTGTCGGCCCTTTTTGATCGTGCGGCCGTTTCGTTTCTCAAGGTGTGACTTGACTAGGCGGCGTGACATGACCTCAGATGGCGCGATGTGATGTGCATTGATGAGGGGTTTTTTGGGCGGGGGAAGTTGTGGACCGTTGGATCTAAGGGATCTAACGGTTGAGATTGATTCGACGTTTCGAATTCCGAGGCCCATGGGCCCTATAAGTAGGGGTCCACGACAGCGTCGCACCCTTGTGTTTTCTATCTGAGTGAATTGATAGCTGAGTGATCTCTCGCCCTTAGCTCTGATAACCGAGAGAATTGTCGCCCTCATTTCCTTCCCCAGAAAAAAGGTTAGTTATGTCGAGCCGGTCTCGGCCTACTTCATCTTCGTCCGGTCGAACGCCCTCTCCTTCCGCCCATCTTACGTCTCCTCTTGGTCGTCCGATTTCTCCTATCGGACAATCTTCCTCCTCATCGTCGTCTTCTTCCTCTTCTTCTTCTTTTTCTTCTACCGCCGACTCCCGGTCGGTTGGATTGGCCGAGGGGCCGTCTCAGGTAGAAGTTGTAAGGGAGGATGATCCGTCGGTAGCGTGCGACCGGTCGGACTCTCCTCCCTCGGCCATACCTCTAATGGATTTTAGCTGGGTGGATTCCAACGTGATTGAGAAGTCATCCAGCTATAGTACTGCGGAGTGTGTGGCCGAGTTCTTTGCTAAGAACCCAGCCCTAAAGACGAGCGGCCGCTCTGATTATTTCGACGTTGTGCCTTGTGGGCCAACCGAAAGAGTGTGCATGGGGCGACCGGGCGACGGTCCCCCTTTCTTTTATATGTATACCTGTTTCTTCTCTGACCTCCACGTGTCTTTGCCCTTTGACACGTTTACGATGGGCGTTCTCCGAGCGCTCAACGTGGCGCCCACCCAGGTTCATCCGAACACCTGGGCGTCCCTTCAGGCCTTCCGCCTGTTGTGTGACGTAATGCGCCTTCACCCTTCTCCCTCTTGTTTTCTCTGTTATTATGCCTCTCATCCTGCTAAGAAGGCCTCGTGGCATTCGTTGGTTGGGCGGACGGGCTGTGTTTTGTTCGACCTTTTTGCCGGCTCCTACAAAAGATTTAAGGAGCGTTTTGTTAAAGTCATCATCCGGCCAGAGGCGACAGCCATTTTTTTTTACGAGTCCGGTGGATCGAGGTTCCCTCTCTACTGGACTCGCGAGCCTTGCGGTTTCAAAGAATGGCCGAGGCCGACAGAGGGTGCCGATGAGCTGGAAATTCTTTCGCTCTTTGACGCCCTCCCGGGGAGGCTTCCCTGTCGGATGTTGATCGGGGCTTATGCTAAGCCTGGGCGTTGGGCGGCCGTTCGGGGTATGGGTTTATCTTTGCGTTCAGTCGGTCAGTCGATTTTTATCGTTCGGTCTTTTTTAACTTTTGTGTTTTCTTTTGCAGAGACCATGGTGAACGAGCGACCTAACGCTGTTAGCGTGCTTGATAAGCACCGACAGAAAGCTGCCAAGCGCAAGGGTCGCCGCAGCTTGGAGGTGATGCCTCCGGCCGATGAAGTGGTTGCCAAGTCTCGGGAGCAGGCCGGTCCTTCCCAAAAGTCCAAGAAACGGCCGAGGGAGGGCAGCAACATTGCCACTACCGTTCGGTCTCCCGGCTCGATGCCGACGCCCCCTCCGCCTCGCCGAGAAATGGTCGAGGTCGTGCAGCCTTCTCCCCGCCCCCGCCCGGGTTCATCCGATGCCGGGGGGAGACCTGGGCCGTCCCCCTTCGATCTCTTGGGGCGCGGCCATCAGTTCACACGGAGGGTTCGTGTGGCGCTCCCCGATGAATCTCGGGAGTCGCTTCGGGAGGTCGCCCCCGCAGAACTCATGAGGAGCGACCTTGAGCTCGTGTGCCGCTCGGTGGTGCTCTTCCAACACGGTCTCCAAGCGCAAGACCGACACGTGGAGACTGTGTCGCAATTGGAGCATAAGCTCTCGGAGGCCACCCAGTCCTTGGAGCAATCTTTGGCCGCTAATGTTGAATTATCAACCAAGATTGCCAAGGAGTCGGCCGAGAGGGAGTTGGCTCAAAATGAAGCCGTCGAGGCGAGGCGGCAGCTTGAGGCCGAGAAGAAGAGGGCGGCTGCTGAGGTCGCCCAGTTGAAGAAGTGGGCCGACGGAAAGCTTGCCGAGTCGGCCGCTGAGGTACTTGCCCTTCAGACTGCCAAGGCCAAAGTTGAAGCTGAACTCGACGAGAATTACGACGAGGCCGAGGAGTTATTGAAGCAGTGCTTTGAAAGAGGCGTGCATCAAGCGCACGTGCTATATGGAGGGCCGCCGGCTGCTGGGGAGTTCGACCTTGATTGTGAAGTCTATCAGGGTCGGATCATGCCGAGTGCCGAAGAGGCGGCCTTGACTGCTCGAGGGGTTGAACCGGCCGGGACCGAAGGAGGGGAGGCCGAGGTTCAGGGTAGGGAGGCTGAGGCCGAGGAGGGTGAGTGTATTGAGGTGCAGGACTAGGCTTATACCTTTGGCCGGGTTGTGGCTTTTTCCTTCTTTTGTTATCCTCCGAGGCTGGGGCGTGGCCTTCTTATCTAGTTTTGTGATGTATCGCCCAGTCTTTATGTTTGTTTAATATATCGTCCAACTTTCCTTTACGAGTTTAGCATAAAATTTTACAAGTTAAACAGTCAGCCTCCCATTCATTCGGGCAGTCGGCCGTAACTGCGAACGTTAAAACTCGAGCAAGTAAAATATGGGCGATCGGCCACTAATTGCGAGCGTTAAAATTTGAGCAAGTAAAATATGGGCCATCGGCCACTAATTGCGAGCGTTAAAACTCGAGCAAGTAAAATATGGGCGATCGGCCACTAATTGCGAGCGTTAAAACTCGAGCAAGTAAAATATGGCCGGTCGACAATTGCGATGTTAATCGAGCAAGTGGGCGGTCGGTTTGCCGGGGCTTGTGATGTTAATCGAGCAAGTGGGCGATCGGTTGGCCGGCACTCGCGATGTTAATCGAGCAAGTGGGCGTTCGGTCACTACTTGCGATGTTAATCGAGCAAGTTTGGTTGGCGATTGGTCGGTACTTGCGATGTTGATCGAGAAAGTGGGCGATCGGTTGGCCGGCACTCGCGATGTTAATCGAGCAAGTGGGCGTTCGGTCACTACTTGCGATGTTAATCGAGCAAGTGGGCGTTCGGTCACTACTTGCGATGTTAATCGAGCAAGTTTGGTTGGCGATTGGCCGGCACTTGTGATGTTGATCGAGCAAGTGGGCGATCGGTTGGCCGGCACTCGCGATGTTAATCGAGCAAGTGGGCGATCGGTTGGCCGGCACTTGTGATGTTAATCGAGCAAGTGGGCGTTTGGTCAATACTTGCGATGTTAATCGAGCAAGTTTGGTTGGCGATTGGCCGGCACTTGCGATGTTAATCGAGCAAGTGGGCAGTCGGTCGTTGCTTGTTCGGTGGAATATTTTCGAGAGGTGGTGGCAGAATATTTCCAATTACTTTGATAAAAACGCCTCGTTAAAACCTCCCCTGTTGGGTGAGGAAAGAGTGCGTGATTTTATTAATTTTTAACTGTAATAGAACTTGAGGTGCATGGCATTCCACGTCCTCGGTACAATTTTTCCTGAAAGCCATTCCAGATGGTAAGCTCCTCCTTGTGCGACTTCTCAGATTCGGAAAGGCCCCTCCCAGTTGGATGAGAACTTCCCTTCATTTTTTCTTGCGTCGCTGCGCATTCTCCAGACGAGATCGCCCTTCTGGAAACCTCTCGGCCGGACTTTGGTGTTGTACCGTCTGGACGCCCGGGCTTTGCAGGCAGCCTCCCGAATTTTGCTCTTGTCACGGAGCTCACTTACCAGGTCGAGGTTGACCGCTAGACTTTCCTCGTTTAGGGTGAGGTCGAACATTTGCCGTCGTATGGTGGGTTCGACCACCTCAACTGGGATCATGGCCTCGGTCCCGTATGTCAGGCTGTAGGGTGTTTCTTGCGTGGTAGTTTGGGGGGTGCACCTGTACGCCCAAAGTACCTCGATCAGCTCATCGGTCCATCGGCCCTTTGCTTTGCCCAGCCGCTTCCTCAGCTCGTTGAGTATGACCTTGTTGGCGGCCTCGGCCTGCCCATTGGTTTGCGGGTGTTCCACTGAGGCCGTGATGGATTTGATGCCCAGGTCGTCATAGAAGGACTGTAGGCCTCGGTCGACGAACTGTCGGCCATTGTTAGTTACTATTGTGTGTGGGACGCCGAATCGGCAAACGATGCTCCTCCATACGAAGTTTTGTACATTCTTCGCCGAGATGGAAGCGAGGGGCTCGGCCTCGATCCATTTTGTGAAGTAGTCGACTCCCACCAGGAGGAACTTGGTCTGCCCCTTCCCTGGGGAGAATGGACCGATAATGTCCATCCCCCACATGGCGAACGGCCACGGGGAGATGATGCTGTGCAGTTCTTCCGGCCTGGTGTGGAGGAGGGGGCCGAACTCTTGGCACTTGGCACATTTCTTTACGTATTCGGCACAGTCGCCCTGCATGGTCGGCCAGTACTAGCCGGCTCTCAAGACCTTGGAGGGCCATCGTTCTTGCCCCGACGTGATTTCCGCAGACTCCTTCATGGATCTCGGCCAGGATGTACTCGGCCCTTTTGTTGGTGATGCATTTTAGCAGGGGGTTGAGTAGCCTCTCCGATACAAATCTTCGTTGATCATGGTGTATCGGGCGCATTGTTGCTTCATCGCCTTCTCTTGGTCGGCCGTGCACGTGCCGTCCGTTAGGTATTGGATGACGGGTGTCATCCAGTTGTCGGCCTCAGCCTCTTCTTCTTCTATAGCCAGACACTCGGCCTCGGCCTCCGTCACACTAGGGTGTCTCAGCCATATTTGTATGACTGACCTCTGATGGCTCTTCTTTTTGGTGACCGAGAGCTTGGACAGGATGTCGGCCCTCTTGTTGTCCTCCCTCGGTATGTGTTGCAAGGGTGCTTTGCTGAAGCGGGCGATACTGTTTTTGGCCGCGTGGTAGTACCGCTGCAGCAAAGACTCTTTAACCTCGAAATCTCCATTGACTTGGTCGACCATCACCTGGGAGTCGCTTTTGCATGTGACCTCGCGCGCTCCCATGTCGTAGGCTAGGTTCAGCCCGGCCAACAGGACCTCGTACTCGGCCTGGTTGTTGGTCGCTCGGAATCCGAACTGGAGGGCTTGCTCAAAAAAGAGGTCACCGGCCCTTTCAGGACGACTCCCGCTCCACAAGCTGTTTTATTTGAGGAGCCGTCCACGTAGAGAGTCCATCCGCCCGAGAGGGTGGGTAGTGGTGTCAGCTTGGCCGAGAAGTCGGCCAGGCATTGAGACTTGATGGCGCCCCTCGGTTCATAGCGTATGTCGAACTCAGAGAGTTCGACTGACCATCCTATCATCCTCCCTGAAAGGTCCGGCTTAGACAAAATTTTGAAAATAGGGTAGTCGGTTCTTACAGTTATGGAGTGATTTTGGAAGTAGGGGCGCATCCGTCTTGCCGTGAGGAACAGTGCAAGAGCCACCTTCTCAATCATCTGGTATCGGGTCTCGACCGAGTGGAGGGTTCGGCTAACGAAGTATACGGGTCGCTCCTCGCCCTCGGTTTCCTGTACCAAGGTAGCGCTGACTACTTCCTCCGAGACTGCCAGATACACCAGGATTGGGTGGTCGGGCCTCGGCTTCTGGATGACGGCCGGGGATGTGAGGAACTCCTTGAACTGCTTGAAGATTTCCTCGCATTGGTCGTCCCAGGCGAACTTTTTGCCCTTCCGGAGGAGCTGGACCATCAGCCTCGTCCTCTCGGCTAGGCGGGGGACGAACCGGGAGAGGGCGGTCAGCCGCCCTAGGAGCTGTTGCACCTCTTTCACGCTGTTCGGGCTTCTCATGTTGAGTATAGCTTGACACTTGTCGAGGTTGGCCTCTATCCCCCGGTGAGTGAGCATGAAGCCTAGGAACTTCCCTCCCTCGACCTCGAAGGTACATTTTTCGGGGTTAAGCTTCATGTTGACTCCCCTTAAGGCCTTGAAGACCTCGTCCAGGTCTTTCAGGTGTTGATCAAAAGAGTCGGACTTCACGACTATGTCGTCCACGTACACCTCTACCGCTCGGCCGATTAGGCCTTTGAAGACTTTGTCCATGAGGCGCTGGTAGGTCGCCCCTGCGTTCTTGAGGCCGAATGGCATGACTTCGTAATAGTAGTTGGCGTCGGCCGTCATGAAGGCCGTTTTCTCCTTGTCCCTCGGGTGCATGCTTATCTGGTTATAGCCAGAGTAAGCGTCCAGGAAGCTCATAATTTTGTGGCTGGCCGCCCCATCCACCAGTCGGTCAATGTTCGGGAGCGGGTAGGTGTCCTTCGGACATGCGCTGTTGATGTTTCTGTAGTCGACGCACATCCTCCAGTTACCGTTCGGCTTGGTGACCATGACGACGTTGGCCAACCATGTCGTGTATCGGGCCTCCCTTATGAATCCGGCCGACAGGAGCTTGCCGGCCTCCTCCTTCGCCGCGAGTCGCTTTTCGTTGCCCAAGTCCCTCTTCTTTTGGGAGATCGGGCGGGCTTCCTTGAATATTGACAATCGATGGGTGATGACATCCGGGCTTACCCCCGGCATGTCGGCCGGCGTCCACGCGAACATGTCGACATTCTTTTTCAATGCGGCGTGCATGATCTCGGCCTTGGCCGCTGCCAAGGCTGTTCCTACAACCGTGCTGTGTTCTTCGTTGAGGAGGGGGATTCTCCTCAACTCTTCTTTTGCCTCCAGTCTATCCTCGGTCGCCCAGTATCGAGGTCCACCAACGCCACGGTTGGCTTGATCTCCCTCGTCGGTCCTTCCTGGGGGAGCGGTCTTTTCGGGAGGACTTCCTCACTCTGAGGGGAGAGGTGTCGGCCCTCAAAGGTTCCACCCGGAGGCTCTCGGCGTAGCACTCTCGTGCTTCTTTTTGGTCTACGTGGACCGTGAAAATGTCCCCTGTTCATGAAGGGAACTTCATTGCGAGGTGGGGGGTTGATACTATGGCCATTAGTCGGTTGATGGATGGTCGGCCGAGGAGGATGTTGTAGGAGGTGTTGGCAGACCAGATATCGGATTTTGATGGTCCTGGTGTTCTTCCCCTATCCGAAGGTGGTGTACAAGTCGATATAGCCCTTGGTACCCACCCTTTCGCCCGAGAATCCTACCACGTGGTCGTCGTATGGCATCATCTCGGCCTCGGTCATCCTCATGGCCTTGAAAGTTTTCCAGTAAAGGATATCTACCGAACTTCCTTGGTCCACGAGGGTCTTCCGTATGGTGAATCGGTCTATGTCGACCGCTATCACCATCGGGTCGTCTTGCTGGCGGTAGTCTACGCCCTTGAAGTCTTCGTCCGTGAAGGTGATGGGTGGCATCCTCGGTCGGAATGCCACTGCGTTCACCTGGTGTACTGCCCGGAGGTGTTTCTTCCGAGCGTTGTTTGTGCTTCCTCCCTCGGCGAAGCCACCGGCTATAGTGTTGATAACCTCTCGGTTACCTCTCCTATCGACCTCCCTGGGGGGATCGTCTCTTCGAGGGGGGTCGGCCCTCACGGGTTGTCGGTCGCCTCTGTTATCTCGGTCATTTCGGCCGCGTTGAGGAGACCTCGTCCGCCTGGGTGGATCCGCCCGGCCGGGTGGGTCTCGGCCATTCCTGAAGAAGCGACGGAGATGCCCAGCCTGGATAAGTTCCTCGATCTTATCCTTAAGGGCCTGACACTCGTCGGTTGAGTGTCCAGTGTTTTGGTGGTACCGACACTGCTTCCTCCGATCGGCATTATTTGGGCTGGCCACCTTCCTTGGGGGAGGGATTAATTCGGCATTGAGGGTCTCGTCCAAAATCCTCCCCCTCTCGGTCGTCAGGAGTGTGTATCTTGAGAACCGGATCGGTTGGTCTCGGTTGTCCCGGCGTCGGTCGTTCCTTTGACTCGGTCGCCCCTGGCGGTCCTTTTCTTCCTTGTTTTTCTCCCCACCGGCCTTGACACGGGCCTGGTTACGGAATTCCCGTAGCTCTTCCAACTGCATGTATTTGGCAGCTCTCTTCCTCAGCTCGTCCAAGCTGTCGGCCGGCTGCATGCACAGGTTGTCGGCGAAGGGTCCCGGGCGAAGGGCCGTCAGCATGTGGTGCATGGCAATGTCCGGGCTCAGATTCCGGATGCTCATTGCCACCTTGCTGAACCTATCCACGAAGATTCTCAGTGACTCTCCTTTCTCCTGGAGGATGCCTACCAGGGCGACGGAGGTCAGGTGGTGCAGCCGGCTAGTCGCGAACTGAGTTTCAAACTTTGCGACGAGCGTGGCAAAGCTATCGATGGAGTTGGGTGAGAGCTTGGTGAACCAACTAAGGGCTGCACCCTTCAAGGATGTGGGGAACACTCAGCACAAGACGGCGTCGTTCGAAGTGTACAGACTCATATGGGTGGTGTAGGCGTCCATATGCTCGTCCGGGTCGGTCGACCCGTCGTATCGGTCTCGGTTGAAACCCTTCCACTTCTCAGGAAGTGGGACTTCGATGATGTTGTTTGTAAAGGGATGTCGGCAGTTCGGGTCGGTCGTCAGGGTCGTCCGGGTGGACCTGATTAGGCACGACTCGTCGCCCATTTCGGTGTCTCGGGGAGGGGGTCGGCCTCTCGTTCCCTCGGCCACATCTGGGTCGGGGGGAGAGGTGTACGACTTGCCGACAACATTCGTCGGTATGACGGAGGGTCCTCCCTCCCCCAGCTTCTTCTTCATCTCTTCGTTCTCCCTACGGAGAACTTGCAGCTCTTGCTCGTTTTTCTGAGCAGCCTCTTCGGTCTTTCTTCTCATCTCGGCCATCTCTCTCTGGAGAGATAGCAGCAGCATCGTCTGGTCGGCTTCAGTCATTCTTTCCATGCTTCTTGTTGAGACCATCTACTTTTTTCCTTCAGCTAGTTTCCCTCGGGCCCCACGGTGGGCGCCAATTGTTCCTGTTAGGGAGATGGGACCTAGAGAACTATTGAAGTCTTCTTCTCCTTCCTTCGGTCGGGTAGGTGACTGGGTGATGAACTGGGATTCTTATCGTCCTCCTGCTTATCATTCGGCAGTCGGCACTCGATCGTCGGGTGAACACCGGATGGTGGGGGTACCTGCGAAGGCACTCCGATGCTCAAGTCAGTAAAACGGGTGGTCAGCTCTCAAATTTAATAATTCACATTAAACATTAAATATCAAATTAGCTTCTCTAAAACTTATATATTATTTTATATAAAATTTCTAAAATTATAAATACTTATTTATATTTTATTCTAAAAAACATGTTTATTTTAATTTTAAGATATTACAATTTTTATAAAATTTACTTTAGTCACTGATTTTTATTTATCTTTAAGTACTCTTTTTACATATTATTTTTAATTCAATTATTTTTATGTCTCTTATAATTTCTTTCTTATAAGTTTTTCTTTATTTTTAATAATTTTATTATTAAAATGAATATTAATTATATTATAAAATTAAAACAATGATACTTCTTTCAATTAATTTAAATACTTATAATTAAATCAATTACATCATTTAAATACTTATGATATAAAAACTAAATATTTATGCGACGACTAAGCTGATAATCATGCATCCGCCTAGCCGATATATATATATATATATATATATATATATATATATATATAAATATATGTATAAATAAATAATCATATAATGTCGGTCAAGTTCACACTATCTTATTAAATTATATTTTTTAGCGTATCATAAGATTTAAACAATTTTTTTCACTTAACTTCGACTTGAGCCGCTCTGTTTATATCAAACCATGAGTCCACTTTAATCTCTTGCAATTAAATTATTTTTTTAATAAAAAAAGGTAATGTAATGAAAGTTACAAAAGTATTCAACAATGATTTTAGAATAATAGTTTAAAATATAAAATGTTTGTTTACTAAGCTAATTCTTCGTGTCACTTATATCAGAAGTATAGATTTATGGTGTTTTTAAATATTGATTTGTATTTTGCCATTTAAACGTATCACCAGCCTTTTTTTACAGATTAGCCTCACATTATGCACTTCATACACATATTTATAGCTTTGTCGTGTCTATCACTTTCGTTTCAAATTATGCTACACAACTCACTCTTCTCAATATAAAAGCATGAAACTATTTCAGAGAATCCATTACGAAAAAGTTATTAAACTGAGAATAGTTAGAAGAGAAAAAAATAATTAATCATTATATTAATTAAATTAAATTGATATTTACTTAGTGTATAATTATAATTTAAGTGTATCTACAATCACTAAATTCTGGAATCTGGTGTATGAAAACCCCCAAAGTCCAATTGGTCCAACAACATCTGGAAGGGCGTCTACAAAGCATTCTTCAATTATTCATGGCGGCCAATCCATTAAATTCAAAATGTAGAAATTATAACTTAAATGATAACATCAATTTTTTTAATTTTTATAAAATATTCTTCTTTTGGATTCTTTAATTATTATTTAGTTTATATTAAAAATATTAATCGCTTAAACATTTTTTTTATGTAATCCATAAACTAAAATAAGAATTTTATATACTACTAGTTTCACAGTATAAAAAGGAGATTTTTCACGTTTCACATTTCGTATTTTTATTTTATTTTATAACATTGTGAAATTGAAACAAACTGTGAAATGCTAAAAATAACAGCATAATACACTATAAGTTACCTTTTAATAATAACTATGTCACAAACTATTCACTTTAATATATCATAAATATTCATTTTATTTTCTTTAAAAATATAAATTCATGAAATATCTCATTCTTACAAGTAAGAAAAATATAAAATGGTAATCTATTCCCGAAAATACAGCAAACAATCGCCATAGTTAAAAGTTATGTGTATATACAATTTATCATCTTTTGAATTTGAAAGCTCCAAAATCGCAACACGTCACAAACAAATAAACTAATAGTATTTAACATTAAAAGAGAGAGATAATGGAAAAATAAAAAAGAATGATACATGCATGTTTTAAGAAGATTTGTTTATTTGGATAAAGAGAATGTTCTTGTTCTTGGTAAACAGATGATGGCTCCAACAACCTTGTTTCAGTGTGTCAGCAGCTTCACACTATGGTATTCATAGAAACAATAGCACAATCACACCAAAGTTTGTGGTTATAAATAGAAGGCAGTCCTCTGGCAAATACCCACACAGCAAACATCTTCTCCTTCTCTTCTGATATTATATATTCTTCCATTTCATTAGATTCCATTCATCATGGCTGTTTTCACCTTCGAAGACCAAACCACTTCTCCCGTGGCTCCAGCTACCCTTTACAAAGCTCTTGTGAAGGACGCCGATAACATCGTCCCAAAGGCCGTTGATTCCTTCAAGAGTGTTGAAATCGTTGAGGGCAACGGTGGCCCCGGAACCATCAAGAAGATCTCTTTCCTCGAGGGTACCATTTCATTCATCTTCTATATATTTTGTGTATGTGCATTGCATTGACAGAACAACATATAAAATAAACTAACTGTGAATTGTGAATTGTGAATGGACAGATGGGGAGACAAAGTTTGTGTTGCACAAAATAGAAGGAATAGATGAGGCAAACTTGGGATACAGCTACAGCATAGTTGGAGGTGCTGCCTTGCCAGAGACTGCAGAGAAGATCACAATCGACTCCAAACTCAGTGATGGGCCCAACGGAGGATCAGTTGTAAAGTTGAGTATAAAATACCACAGCAAAGGAGATGCTCCACCCAATGAAGATGAGCTCAAAACTGGCAAAGCCAAGAGTGATGCTCTTTTCAAGGTCATCGAGGCTTACCTTTTGGCCAACGCTTGAATTCAACTAAATGGTTACCAACGACTTTCTTATATTGTATGCACATTTTCTTGTGTGGAGTGTGTGCTTAAGTTAATTTGGCTTATAAGTGTTTCCTTATTTCCTTTGGCCTCATACTTGTGAGAGCTGATATTTTGTATCTCACTTTATCAATAAATTATAATAAAGGAAATCATCGCCTGATATTTTGGTTTTCTTTTGATGTCTATGATACCAAATTTGCATAGAATTAAAGGCGTTACTTCAGCATCAATTAGAGGTGGCAAATGATGAGGAACGTGCTCCATCTAATAGACCAATACATTTCATTCCTTAGTAAATGAAAAACAAATTCAACTAAACTATGTGCAGCATTAGTGGAAGTAGGCTTGACATGGGGCAGCAGAATCTGTCTGAACGCCCAATCAGCAATGCTTGTAGTTTCTGATTCCTTCTTCTCTTTTCCTCCGGGCACCCTAAACAACTTTGCAATCCGTTTCAAACAGCACTTGTTGGTAAATAGTTATTTGTTCAAAATAAGTTGAACCATTTAAAAATAAGTACCTCATATAATCTCTTCTCCCCATTTTAGCATTCAATGATATATGACTTCAATTGGTCAATTAAGGAATACTTATTACTAAACTCTAATTTAATCATACCCTTTAAAATAATAGGTTCCAAACAATAGTGTCAAACAAAACGTGACACTATCAACCGACATTACCGTGATGTAAAATGTTAATTTTTTTTAACGTTAAAAAGAACGTTAACTTTGTCAATACTAACTTTCTAATAAATAAAAATATTTGTATTAGTGTCATATTAACATCAATTAAGAATTAATTTAGTCAACTTTAAGTTGAGATAATTATTTTTGTTTTTGTGTGAGGGATTGAGACAGTAGTATCCACCGGTTGAACAATTGAATCTCCTCCTTTGGTTGTTTTCGTCCTCATTCCTTCCGTTGTTAAGGCTTCAACTCTTAGTCGGGAGGGCAACTGCAAAAAGTTCTCTGACGCTTAAGTAAGTGTTCAGTATCCGGGTACAATAAATGTTATAATATAATGGCATGCATTTTTCTTGATGATTGTTGAACTTATTTATAATATCTAATGGGTCATTCCATTGTTGCGCCTTGATTAAGACGTACGTCGCAAATAGTGTCCATATTACCTAATTTTCGTACAATTTAACTACAGATAGTATACACTTTAATTAATACGCTTAAACCCATGTTGTTCGGTCAATGCCAGATACCAACATGCTCAGAGATCATTTTGTCCTTGATGATATAAGTTGTTTAATAAATAAAAATATTTATACTAATGTAGAATAGTGTTAACTTAGTTGACACTAACTAAAATAAATATTAAAATAAATAAGTTTGACACGGCCTAGTTTATGTCAATTTCTAAAAAACTGACTTATTTAATATTAAAGAATTTAAAATTTACTTAAAAAAATAATCAATTTTTTATGATATTTGTATATTTTTCTCTTCATATTCTTTTCTTAACTCAATTTTTCAGTTAACACAGATGAAAACAATCTTAATTTAGTTGAGGTTTGAATATCATAATCTCAATAATTATTATTCTTATAAATTTCATTCAAAGATTATTTTTAATATTGGCGATCCCACATCGACTAGAGATTAGAACTTAAAGTGAGTGCAAACCTCACCTTATAAGCCCGGTTTTATGAGGTTGAGTTAGACTTAAAGTTCACTTCATAATATGGTATCAGAGCTCTTGGTGATGAATCCAAGGCAATGATTGTTACTAGCAAATGAGGTTATAAAATGCTAAAATTTACGGTCATTGTGGAAAGACAGGGCATATAATTGATACATGTTATAAAAAGCATGGGTTTCCACCTCATTTCAAGTTTAAAAATCAGAACCATAATCAGAGTCATACTAATGCAGTTTTTCATAATACAAATTTTAATAATAATGAGAAGAATCATGAAGGTTCAAAGTCAGAAGTAGAGTCTCAACAAATTGGTTTTACTTCTGAGAAGTATCAAACATTGTTAGCTCTTTTACAACAGGCCAAATCCAGTGGCAATGTTTCTAGTTAAGTTATTCCTTCCAACATAACAACACAAACTGGTAATGACTTTATTTCTTCCTTCAGTTCTTGGATTATTGATAATGGTGCTACTGATCACATTGTAAATTTAAAACATGATTGAACACATACAATAGTGTTCACATAAAAATCTTATCAGTCTATGATTCTCACATGCTTTACATACAATTAAGAAAGAGATAGGCACTATCTCCATGAGAGATCCTACGTGATATGATTCCAATAGCAAAGAAGAGAATGATTCTTGACATTCTTAGGAATCAACTTGAGTTGGACAATAGTTAGACACTTTTTCTTAGAATTGGATCAATGTTCTAAGTCAAGAACTCACCAAAACTAGCACCAAATCCAAACTCATATGGAAGTTCCACATATTGTCAAATTGAACCGAACAAAATGAGAGGAAAAGCAAATGCACCGAATAGAAATGGCTAAGAACATAATTGAACCGATTAAAATGAACTAAAAGGCAAGAAAGCTGAAAAGGAGTGCTGGAAATGTAAAAGTACCGAACCAAAACATGAAAAAGAAGAAGAACAGCTGCTGGAAAATAAACTAGCCGAACCAAAACACAAGAACACAAGCTTAAAACATGAATATCAAAAGAGAAGGAAGGAAGGAGAGGAGAAAGCTCATGAAGATGGATGTATGGTTGGATGATCACGCCACTAGAAGGATGGAGACTCCTAGATGAATGTGCAAGCCGCCACTTGAGGTAACCATGGAACCATCAAGATAAGACTAGTGAAGAAGGCACAAAGCTCTCCAATGCTCTCTCAAAAAATGAGTATAGTTTCTTTAGTTTAAATTCAAATCTGAAATGTACAAGGGCAACACCTATATTTATAGCCTAGAGGTGCTGAAAATCAAACTAAAAGAATTCAAAATTCCCTCCTAAAAGCTACTAGAACCGGCGCCTAAACCAAGACATGAGGAAGGTGTGAACTCTTCTCTCACTTTGGCACCTCCCTATTTACTCCTACACCTATCTACTAACGCACCCCCCCCCTCCTAAGACTCCTAACTAAAGAGTAAAAGATGCTTTAACAATAGAGGTTTCTAATGTTTCCCTCTAAGCACCTTCAACCAAAGAAATTACAAAAAGAGTAAATAAACGTCCCCTAGCTCCTAAAGCTTTGAACATGCTTCTTGTAAGCCTTTGAGGTGGGCTTTGACCTCCATGGGCATCCTCCATTTGAGCCTCTACCTCTTCTTGATCTTGGTTATTGGCCTCCATGTCCACTTGAGCTTGATCTCCATCATACTCCCCGAGTTGGAGAGAATTCGACCACAAATTCTGGAGACCTACAGAAAAAGGAGTTAGATCGCTGACATTAAAAGTATGACTACCTAAGAATGTATCAGGCATATCTAACTCATAAGCATTGTCATTAATCCTCTTGAGGATTTGGAAAGGTCCATCCCCTCGAGGCATTAGTTTGGACTTCCTTTGAGTAGGAAAACTATCCTTTCTCAAGTGAAGCCAAACCCAATCTCCCTCATCAAACAACAATGCTTTTCTCCTTTTATTGGCAAATTCAGCATACTTGCTAACCTTCTTCTCAATTCTCTTCTTGATGTCTTTATGCAAAGTTTTCACAAAAGAAGCTTTTTCATCCCCATCTTTGCAAAAGACATCTCCAAGAAGGGGAATAAGAAGAAGATCAAGAGGTGTTAAGGGGTTAAACCCATAAACAACCTCAAAAGGAGAATGGGAGGTGGTAGAATTTACTACACGATTATATGCAAACTCAACATGGGGTAGTAAATTCTCCCACACTCTAGGATTCCCCGAAATAAAACATCTCAATAGTTGTCCCAAAGTTCTATTTACCACCTCGATTTGACCATCAGTTTGTGGGTGGCAAGTGGTAGAAAATAAAAGCTTAGTCCCAAGCTTGCCCCACAAGGTCTTCCAAAAGTGACTCAAGAACTTGGGATCTCTATCGGATACTATAGATCTAGGGATCCCATGCAAGCGAACCACTTCTTGGAAGAAGAGGTTTGCAATGTGGCATGCATCATCCACTTTGTGGCAAGGAATAAAGTGAGCCATCTTTGAAAAACGATCCACTACCACAAAAATGGAGTCCTTTCCCTTTGATGTCTTGGGTAATCCTAAGATGAAATCCATAGATATATCTACCCAAGGTATTGAAGGGATAGGAAGAGGAGTATATAAACCATGGGGATGCATTTTAGACTTAGCTTTGCGGCAAGCTATGCATTTATCACACAAATTATGAAAATGTTTATGCATATGAGGCCAAAAGAAATGTTCATGCAACACATCCAAAGTTTTAGCAACCCCAAAATGTCCCATTAAACCCCCCTCATAAGCTTCTCTAACAAGAGATAATCTAATAGAGTATTGAGGAACACAAAGACGTTTTCCTTTAAAAAGAAAGCCATATTGTATAAAAAAATCTTTGTGTCCTCCCTTAAGACACTCTTGATAGATGAGAGAAAAATCAAGGACATCATGATAAAGTTCCTTAATGTGATCAAAACCAAGATATTGAGAGCTTAAAAGATTTAGCAAAGTGTATCTTCTAGAAAGAGCATCCGCCACAATGTTTACTTTGCCTTGCTTGTGTTTGATCACATAAGGAAATTGCTCAATGAATTCCACCTACTTAGCATGCCTCTTGTTACGCTTTTTTTGGCTTTTCAAATATTTAAGAGATTCATGATCACTATGTATCACAAACTCTTTGGGAAAAAGATAGTGTTGCCAAGTAAACAAAGTCCTAACAAGTGCATACAATTCTTTATCATAGGTGGAATAATTGAGATGACTTCCCTTCAATTTCTCACTAAAATAGGCTATGGGGTGGCCCTCTTGAAGGATAACAGCCCCAATACCTATGCTTGAAGCATCACACTCAATCTCAAATGTCTTAGTGAAATTAGGAAGGGCCAAGATGGGAGCATTAGTCAATTTTTCTTTCAAAGTTTCAAAAGCTTTTTGTTGTGCTTCTCCCCATTGAAAGAACACATCCTTTTTCACTATGTCATTGAGTGGTGTGGCAATGGTACCAAAGTTTGGGACAAATCTTCTATAGAAAGAAGCAAGTCCATGAAAACTTCGGACCTCATTCAAAGATTTCGGTGTAGGCCAATTTTGAATGGCCATCACCTTTGTTTTGTCCACATGGACCCCTTTGCAACTCACAACAAACCCTAAGAATTCTATATTATCAAGAGCAAACATACATTTAGCAAGATTAGCATACAAATGTTCCTTCCTAAGGGTTTCTAAAACTTGTCTAACATGCAACCTATGGTCATCCAAAGATAAGCTATAAATGAGAATGTCATCAAAGTAAACAACAACAAACTTACCGATGAATGGTCTAAGAACATGATGCATGAGGCGTATGAAGGTACTTGGTGCATTAGTTAGACCAAAGGGCATAACTAACCACTCATATAAACCAAAGTTGGTCTTAAAAGCCGTCTTCCATTCATCACCCGGTTTGATACGGATTTGATTGTAGCTGCTTTTAAGATCAATCTCTGAAAAGATTTTTGAACCATGTAATTCATCCAACAAATCATCTAGTCTAGGTATGGGATGCCTATACTTAATTGTTATGTTATTGATGGCCCTACAATCCGAACACATTCGCCATGTGCCATCCTATTTTGGCACTAAGATGATAGGCATAGCACAAGGACTCATGCTATCTTGAACCCACCCTTTCTCAATCAAAGCCTCAACTTGTTGGCGAATTTCCTTGGTTTCACTTGGATTGGTCCTATATGCTGGACGGTTTGGTAAAGAAGAGCCCGGTATCAAATCAATTTGGTGCTCAATCCCTCTCAAAGGTGGAAGTCCATTTGGAGGATCTTGAAACACATCTTGAAACTCTTCTACCAAATTTTCCAAGCAATGAGGACTATCAACAAGTGGTTCTACTTTAAGAGTTCTAGGGATGGCTAAAAAAAGAGGATGATGAGCCACTATTTCCCTTTCAATTTCACGCCTAGACACAAGGAGTGTAGGCTTAGAACTCTTATCTTTTTTTATCTTTTTTATCTTTTTCACTCTCCCTCTTTTTTTTTTCATGATAACTTGGTCCTCATGGACTTCTCTTGGAGAGAGAGATTTTAAAGTAACCTTATGACCATGGAATTCAAAAGAAAGTTTGTTGGTAAAGCCATCATGTAAAACTTTTCTATCAAATTGCCAAGGCCTTCCCAAAAGAACATGAGTGGCTTCCATGGGCACAACATCACATAATACCTCATCTTTGTATTTTCCAATGGAGAAATGGATGAGGACTTGTTTATTTACAACTATTTCTCCTACTTCACTAAGCCATTGTAATTTGTAGGGCTTTGTATGAGAGATAGTAGGCAATCCAATCTTATCTGCTACTCTTGTACTAGCCACATTTGCACAACTACCCCCATCCACTATCAAAGAGCAAATGTTATTTTGAATAAGACATCTTGTATGGAAAATATTTTCCCTTTGACTTTCATCCAAAGGTTGTGAAACTTGTCCAAGAAGTCTTCTCACAACTAACAAATCCCCTTCAAGTGGACATTCACTCTCTTCCTCACTAGATGCACTAGAATGCAATGAATGCTTAGGAGAATCCGAATCATGCTCACTCACTACAATGCCTTCATGCATGTACATACTTCGTTTGGAAGGGCAATTAGCAGCTATATGACCATAACCCATACATTTAAAACATTTAGTATTAGACGTTCTAGTGGGTGATTTAGGCCTAGAGGTAGATGGCTTAGTTTCCTTGGGTTTGAAAGAAGAATCTTTGGAAGGAAATTTAGAAAAAGACTTTTTGTTCCTCCAAGACTTGTTGTAGTAACCATCATTGGGAGCATTTTTGAAAGAATTTTTCTTAGCAAGTTGGGCTTCCACCTTCATTGCAAGATGAACTAAAGAACCCAATGATGAATACTCTTGTAACTCAACAATGTCTTGAATATCCTTCCTAAGACCACTCACAAACCTAGCAATCATAGCTTCTCCACTTTCTTCTAATTCAATTTTAAGCACAAGCGTCTCTAGCTCCTTATAATATTCATCCACATTTAGCGTGCCTTGTTGAAACCGTTGGAGTCTCAACAAGAGGTCTTTCCTAAAATGTGGGGGCACAAATCTAGCGCGCATGTGATCCTTTTTAGAGTTCCAAGAGTCCACGGGAGGACCCTTGTGATAGATAATGTCTTTTACAACACCATGCCACCATTTCATGGCATAATCACTAAACTCTAGGGTGGCTAGCTTAAGCTTATGCTCATCTTGGATCTCATGGATCTCAAATATTTGTTCACACTTAGCCTCCCAATCTAAATATACATTAGGATCACTAGAGCCATTAAAACAAGGAAGCTTGACCGAAGGAAGCCTAGACTTTGCATCTTGATAGAAGCCATTGCCGTAGTGATGTCTTTCCCCTTGGTTATGATGTCTTTGTCCATGAAATTGTGGTGGATTTCTCCTTCTCCTATGCTCTTCTTCACGGCCAAAATCATTTGAAGAGGCTCTTGTTGAAGGTCTATGTGAATGATGCTCATCAGGGATAGAAGGAGATGGTCTAGCTTGTTGCACCTCCATCTTTTGCATTTTCTCTTCCAAGCGTCTAATGGTTCGTTGTGCTTCATGTAATTCACCAAGGATTGAAGCTTTGGAAGGAGAATGCTGCTTGTAGGATGCATCACTTGAAAATCCAGCCATGTGTAATTAAAAACAGCAAACACACAAAAACAGCAAACACACAAAAACAGCAAACAAGTTAAGAAACAAAATTAGCAAAAACAGTGAGCTTGGCAATGAAAGTGCCGAAGTGAATTTGGGCAGAAAAAGGTCACTCTCAAAGAAATAATGTCCTTGCACCAATCTGATCTTGAGGTCTTGGAATCCTCAAATGAAAGATGTCAAAGCAAGCACACCAATCTCAAAGCCAACCACCACAAAACCAATGAAACAATAAAGACAAACAAGAAAAAGTATAAGCAAAGAAAGGCTAGAACAAAAGGAATACTAGATGTTTGACAAACTCAAAGATTAATGAACAAAAGACAAGCAAGAAAATTAAAGAACTCAATGAGAAAGTAGGCACACAAAAGAATACTTAAACAAAAGCACTAGAGTAGATGAAGAAAACAAAAATTAGCTACTGGAAATTTTTTTTTTTATGCAAACTGTGCTTGATGTTCACTGATTTAACTGGAATGATATAGAGCGAACTGGATTATGAAATTTTAACCACACAAACTTCAAGATCTTAACTCAAAAATGGCACTGGAATTATGCAAAAACAGTAAGCCAATTAATTGAGATAAAGTTTTCAAAATCGCTGCCAGATTACCGTATTTTTTCGGCAGAAATGTACACTTTTTGTATTTTATTTATCATTTTTTGTGTACTTTGAATTTTTGAGTACTTCTTTTTTTGAATCTTTTCTAACACTTTGAAGATCACAAATCCAGAATTTCAGAATTTTCTAGTAAGTAAATCAATTGCAATAAGGAAAAACAGTAAGCACGTTTTCAGAAACAGAGGAATCCTAATAGGAATGAAAAACAGAATTATGAACTAGCAAAAACATAATGGAAAATGATGTATATGGAACTTGTATAGGTGTAGAATACAAGCATGAACTCAAACTAAAACAGAAAATGCACAAAGGATCAAATATCAAACTCAGAATAAAAATTATATGACACTAAAGCAAGAAACAACAAAAGCAATAAAAGTACTACAAGAAGTGATGACAATTATGGAAAAACAAGACTAAGACAAAACTTGTATGGATTCAAAAAGGAAAATACTCAAACATATGATAGGCAAAAGAATTAAAACAGCAAGCAAACTCAAATAAGCCTAAAAACAGAAACGTAAATTGTAAGAAATTAAAGAGCTCTTGAAATTAAAGTGCTACACAACTCAAAAATTAAACAAGAACACACCTAAACTCATGATACCACATGATATGATTCCAATAGCAAAGAAGAGAATGATTCTTGACATTCTTAGGATTGAGTTGGACAATAGTTAGGCACTTTTTCTTAGAATTGGATCAATGTTCTAAGTCAAGAACTCACCAAAACTAGCACCAAATCCAAACTCATGGAAGTTCCACATATTGTCAAATTGAACCGAACAAAATGAGAGGAAAAGCAAATGCACCGAATAGAAATGGCTAAGAACAGAATTGAACCGATTAAAATGAACTAAAAGGCAAGAAAGCTGAAAAGGAGTGCTGGAAATGTAAAAGTACCGAACCAAAACATGAAAAAGAAGAAGAACAGCTGCTGGAAAATGAACTAGCCGAACCAAAACACAAGAACACAAGCTTAAAACATGAATATCAAAAGAGAAGGAAGGAAGGAGAGGAGAAAGCTCATGAAGATGGATGTATGGTTGGATGATCACGCCACTAGAAGGATGGAGACTCCTAGATGAATGTGCAAGCCGCCACTTGAGGTAACCATGGAACCATCAAGATAAGACTAGTGAAGAAGGCACAAAGCTCTCCAATGCTCTCTCAAAAAATGAGTATAGTTTCTTTAGTCTAAATTCAAATCTGAAATGTACAAGGGCAGCACCTATATTTATAGCCTAGAGGTGCTGAAAATCAAACTAAAAGAATTCAAAATTCCCTCCTAAAAGCTACTAGAACCGGCGCCTAAACCAAGACATGAGGAAGGTGTGAACTCTTCTCTCACTTTGTGATGGATATCCACTAGGAGAGGATTTTATTAATGAAGGAAGAGGATTTTCACCTACACATTTGAAGTTCTTCCTTCTAGTCTTCTCACAAATTAAAAGAAGTCAAAGAGAAGATCAAGCCTACAGATAAAGAAGTCTACAAACTCTCAAATAATAGGCTTCATATTAAATATCTCTCTTTATAGTTTCTCCTTATCACTATCTTGAGGTGATAAGGAAGATGGAAGCACGGCTCCAAAGTTTGGAGTTAAACCGAGAAGAAATGCATCACAACCGTGAGAGAAGAACTCCTCCGCCTAGTCGGCATTCTTCAAGGCACTCCCATGGTTATTATGAACATAATCCAAGGCCAAGACATCATCACCATGAAGAGAGGTGCCAACATGTGGCTGGCCCTTGTTCTCCAAATGTAAAACTTCCTAGTTTTAGTGGTGAAAGTGATCCCAATGTATACTTAGGATGGGAGGCTAAGGTGGACCAAATTTTTGATGTAAATGGGGTTAGGGATGAGCATAGGGTTAAGTTAGCTTCTTTAGAATTTTTGGACTATGCCATGCAATGGTGGCATCAATACCTCATGGACATTGACCTACACAAGAGGCCGCCCGTGGTCTCTTGGAACGATTTGAAAGCATGTTTACGCGCTAGATTCGTACCCCCACACTTTAGGAAAGACCTTATGTTGAAACTCCAACGGTTTCATCAAGGCGCGCTAAGTGTGGATGATTACTTTAAACAACTAGACACGCTTTTAATTCGAGTTAATATGGATGAGAGTGATGAAGCTAAGATAGCTAGGTTTGTGAGTGGCCTTCGAAGGGACATTCAAGACGTGGTAGAGTTACAAGAATATTCTTCTTTGGAAAATGTGGTGCACCTTGCTAGCAAAATTGAAAATCAACTTGCAAGGAAAAATGCTTTCAAAAATTCTTCTAAAGATAACTACTACCACTCTTCTTGGAAAAATAAAAACTTTTTTTCAAACATCCCTTCTAAGGACTCTACTTTCAAACCTAGAGAGTCTAAGCCTTCCACTTCCAATTCTAAGCCTAAATCACCACCTAAAACGTCTAGTAAGAAGTGTTTTAAATGTTTAAGCTATGGACATATTGCTTCTAATTGCCCTTCTAAACGAGCTATGTATATGCATGATGGGGTAGATAGTAGTGAGCATGGGTCCGAATCTTCTAGACATTCCTCACCTTCTAGATCCCCAAGTGAGAGTGAAAGTGAAAGCCCACATGAGGGTGACCTATTAGTAATAAGACGCATGCTTGGACAAGTGTTAAAACCTTTTGATGAAACTCAAAGAGAAAATATATTTCATTCAAGGTGTCTTATTAGTGATAGAGTATGCTCTTTGATTGTGGATGGGGGGAGTTGTGCGAATGTGGCAAGCACAAGAGTGGTCGACAAACTTGGATTGCCTACCATCTCTCATGCCAAGCCCTACAAGTTACAATGGTTGAGTGAGGTGGGTGAGATAGTAGTGAACAAACAAGTCCTCATTACATTTTCCATTGGCAAATATAAAGATGAGGTCTTGTGTGATGTTGTTCCAATGGAAGCTACTCATATACTTTTAGGTAGGCCATGGCTATTTGATAGAAAAGTTTTTCATGATGGCTTTACCAACAAATTTTTTTTTCACTTCCATGGGCACAAAGTCACTCTTAAGTCTCTCTCTCCAAAGGAAGTACATGAGGACCAAGTTAAAATGAGAGAAAAAAGAGAGAAAGAAAATGATATAAAAAGTTCCAAGAGAAGCCTTCTCATGTCCACACAACAAGTTAAAAGGGTAATAGTTACTCAAAAGCCTATTTTTTTAGCTATTCCTAGGACTATTGACTGTGAGTCGGCTAAGGATAGTCTCACATGTTTGGACAATTTGGTAAAGGACTATGAAGATGTGATTCAAGATCCTCCTAAAGGCTTACCACCTCTAAGAGGGATTGAACACCAAATAGACTTAATGCCCAGGGTTTCTTTACCACATCGTCTAGCATATAGGACCAATCCCAAAGAAACTCAAAAAGAAAATGAAAAGGAAATTGAAGTACATGATAAACCGAGTCTTAATACCTTCTCAACTCAATCACTTTTGTTGACTCGTGCTACGCCTACAAGGTCTTCTTCTTCTTTGTCATTTTCATTACCTAAGGTTCCTACTTCCACACCATATTGGATAAAGAATGTTAAGGATGATTTTTTCATATCTCCTATTTTACCAAATAATATCATTCCTAAACAATCTTTTCCAACATGGTCTGTGTATAGACCATCTTTTTTTGAACTCCCAACATTTCAAAGTGATAAGTCATGTTTGCCCATTTCTTCTTGTCTTCTCTTATATAATAGCAAACTGACTTTGTTTTATGCAGGAGTACTGAATTCGTGGACGAATTCTCTCCAACTCGGGGAGTATGATGGATATCCACTAGGAGAGGATTTTATTAATGAAGGAAGAGGATTTTCACCTACACATTTGAAGTTCTTCCTTCTAGTCTTCTCACAAATTAAAAGAAGTCAAAGAGAAGATCAAGCCTACAGATAAAGAAGTCTACAAACTCTCAAATAATAGGCTTCATATTAAATATCTCTCTTTATAGTTTCTTTTAAATTGTAAATAATATAGAATAATGTTTAGAAAGGTGCTTAGAGGGAAACATGAGACACCTCTTTTGTAAAAGCATCTTTAGGCTTTAGTTTAGCAAATTCTAGAAGCTTGGGGAGTGAGCTTAGTAAGGGGGGTGTGATCTTAGGAGTTTTTTGGGTAGCTTAGGGAATAAGCTATGTAAATGACCAGCCCTTACTCCTATAAAAGGAGGGCTTAGGTCCTTCACAATTCAGATTGGAATTTTATAGTAGAGAGAATATACTCAATTTTGGAGAGAATTTGTGAGTTTTGAGTCTTCCTCTTCTTTGCCTTATCTTGTGAGCTATGGTGAGCTTCAAGTGGTGGCACTCCATCACTTATCTTGGTTCAAGGTTCCAAGTGGCGTGAATGGCTTCTTCCAATTCTCAAAATCCAGCAAGCATCTTATTCTATAAGTGTTCTTCTTCCCTTTTCTTCAATTTTCCATTCGGTAGTTTTGATTCCTAGAGTTTACTTCTTTTTCTACCGTTTATTTTTGTGTTTCCAGCATTGTGTTCTTAATTCTGTTTTGGTTCAGTAGCTATCATTTAAATTCTGTCCAGTTTTAATTCTTGTTCTTCTTTCCTTTTGTTTTGATTCAATTTGACAATACATGGACTTCAATATGAGTCTTGGTTGGTGCTTAGTTTTGGTGAGTTCTTGAATTTAGAACATTGATCCAATTCTAAAGTAAAGTGCCTTTGAAATCCAACTCAAGTTGTTCCTAAGAAAGTCAATAATCATGTGTTCTTGTAGTTACATTCACATCACTTTGGCACCTCCCTATTTACTCCTACACCTATCTACTAACGCACGCCCCCTCCTAAGACTCCTAACTAAAGACTAAAAGATGCTTTAACAATAGAGGTTTCTAATGTTTCCCTCTAAGCACCTTCAACCAAAGAAATTACAAAAAGAGTAAATAAACGTCCCCTAGCTCCTAAAGCATTGAACATGCTTCTTGTAAGCCTTTGAGGTGGGCTTTGACCTCCATGGGCGTCCTCCATTTGCGCCTCTACCTCTTCTTGATCTTGGTGATTGGCCTCCATGTCCACTTGAGCTTGATCTCCATCACTACGTGAGCAGTTTCTTTACCTCCTTTATTCTCAATCTATCTCTTGACAATTTCGTTATTGTCACACACGTTCTTGATGGTTAACAGTGAAACAACTTTTATTTGCAGAAACAGAACCCTATTTCTCTTAATTCTCAATCTCCATCAGATGTAGGTTTTCATTATGTATCATCAAATATATATTTCTCACATTAACCAATGGACCTTTAATTCTATTACTATTATTAAATCATATTCGGGTCCAAAACCCAAACTTTATGTCATGTGAGTCACATTATATAAATTAATTTACATAATTTCTTACATTCTCCCACTTGACTCATATGAGTTATAATACTTTCATGATTTAATAATTACATAAATCATAATGCGCATATAAAAGGCCTTACTCAATCAACACATTTCCTTCCATGTACTATTATATCATTCTTTCTCCTTAATATGACTTTATAATGAGAAATACATAATATGTTCAAACATAATGTCAGTTTTATCAATAACAACATAACTTGTTTTCACAGCATAATGTACATGCATATACATAAAATAGAAAACATAAATTTCATAAACTTTATTTATCAATGAGCTTAGAGTGTCAAATAAGCATTAATAACAACATTCATCATTCACTAGTAGACAAAATGTTCATATTTACAACATGACCAGTAAATGTTTTGGGCGGTAACCCCTTTGTTAAAGGGTCAACAATCATAAGATCAGTGCTAATATGCTTTATTGACACTCTATGTTTCTGAACTTCTTTAACGACAAAATATTTCAATTTCATATGTTTAGCACCTTTGGAATACTTTTCATTTTTAGACAAGAAGATAGTTGCGAAGTTATCACAATAAATTCTCAGCGGCTCGGCAATACTGTCAACAATTCCAATTTCTGAAATAAAATTTTGCAACCAATTAGCCTGAACTGTGGCCTCAAAGCATGCCACAAATTAAGCCTTCGTGGTGGATGCAGCAATGACTGTCTGCTTGGCACTTTTCCATGAAATCACTCCTCTGGCTAAAAGATACACATAACCAAATGTAGACTTTCGTGTATCCACACAACCATCAAAATCTGAATCTGTATATCCAATCACCTCAAGATGATTAGATCTTTTATAAGTAAGCATGTGATCCTTCGTTCCTTGTAAGTATCTTAAAACTTTCTTTGCAACTTTCCAATGATCCAATCCTGGATTACTCTGGTATCTACCAAGCATACCAACTGCAAAACTAATATCTGGTCGTTTACAAGTTTGAGCATACATTAAACTCTAAAAAATAGATGCACAAGGTATATTCTCCATCTGTTTCCGTTCCAAATAATTCTTTGGACATTGCATGAGACTAAATTTGTCTCTTTTCTGTATTGGAACAAGAGATGTTGAACATTTATCCATTCTGAATCTCTCTAAAACTTTATTAATATATGCTTTGTGAGACAAACCTAACAATCCTTTTGATCTATCACGGAATATTTCAATTCCTATCACATAGTATGTCTCAACCATATCTTTCATCTCAAAGTTATTAGAGAGAAACTTCTTAGTCTCACTTAATAGACCAAGATCATTAGTTGCAAGAAAGATATCATCAACATACAGAATCAAAAATATAAATTTGCTCCCACTGGCCTTCAGATATATACACCGATCAACGATGTTTTTCTTAAATCCAAAGGACACGATAATATCATTCAACTTAAGATACCATTGTCTAGAACCATGTTTAAGCCCGTATATTGATTTCTTAAGTTTACAAACCATGTGTTCCTTTCCTTCTTCAATGAACCCCACTGGTTGGTGCATATAAACATCCTCTTCTAAATCCCCATTCAAAAAGGCAGTTTTAACATCCATCTGATGCAACTCAAGATCATAATGAGCTACTAACACCATGATAATTCTAAAGGAATCTTTCTTAGAAACATGTGAAAATGTTTCCTTATAATCATTGCCATCCTTTTGAGTAAAACCTTTGGCAACAAGTCGGGTCTTGTAACGTTCGATATTGCCATGAGAGTCACGTTTAGTCTTAAAGACCCATTTACACCCGACTCTTTTGCATCCTTCTAGCAATTCTATAAGGTCCCATACATCATTTTGTGTCATTGATTTAAGCTCATCTTTCATGGCATCTAACCACTTACCATAATTATCACCATTGATGGCTTCTAAAAATAAAATTGGATCATTATCAATACTTAAGTCATTTTCTGACTCTTGTAGATAAACCACATAATCATTCGAAATAGCAGACCTTTTGCTCTTTGAGATATTCTTAATTCTATTTCTTGTGGTTGTTCTACTACAAGTTCATTGTTAAACTCATGATCATTAATTTTTTGTTCTTCATCATTGTACTCTAACTTCCTTAATCTCCACATTTTGTGAGGCATCACTCCCACTGGTTTCACCATTTTCAATGAACCGTGCATTTCTAGATTCAATAATTCTTGTGTTATGGGTAGGACAGTAAAACATATACCCTTTTGACTTTGTTGAATAACCAATGAAATATCCATTGATTGTTCTTGCATCCAATTTCTTTTCTTACGGATTGTATATTCTAATTTCTGCCTGACATCCCCAAACAAGCAGGTCTCTCAAACTTGGTTTTCTTCCTGTCCACAATTCAAAAGGTGTCTTTTGATCTGCCTTACTAGGAACCCTGTTCAATAGATACATGATAGTTTCTAAAGTATAAATCCACAATGAAATAGGTACAGTTGACTTACTTAACGTGCTCCTAACCATATCCATTAAGGTTCGATTACGCCTTTCTGAAACACCATTTTGTTGTGGTGTACCTGGCATTGTTTATTGAGCACAAATACCACGTCTCTCAAGGAACTTAGCAAACGGATTAGGGTGTTGTCCACTTTCATCATACTTTCCATAATATTCACAACCTCTATCTGACCTGACAATTTTCACCTTTCTGTCTTATTGCCTTTCCACTTCATTTATATAAACTTCCAAGGCATTCACTGCTTGCGATTTTTCATGCAGTAAATAGACATAACCATAACATGAAAAATCATCAATAAAGGTGATAAAATACCTTTCTTTATTGAAAGAATTTACATCAAAAGGTCACCAAATATCAGTGTTATAATTTCAAGAAGTTGAGTACTTCTTGTGGCTCCCTTCTTTGTGTGTTTTGTTTGTTTGTCTTTGTTACAATCCACACATACATTCAGATCAGTAAAATCTAAACTTGGAAGTATTTCATTCTTTACCAATCTCTCCATCCTTTCTTTTGAAATATGTCCCAAACGTTTGTGCCACAAGAAAGTAGAACATTCATTCACTAAACTACGTTTAGTGCCAACATTATGATGCAAGGTCATAAGAGTTTCAGCATATAAATTATCAAGATTCAATCTATATAATCCATTATAAAGAGTACCAGATCCAATCAAATAGGTACGCTGATATAAACTGAAACAACCATTCCCAAATTTAAAAGAGTATCCTGCAACATCAAGTTTAGACAATGAAACTAAATTCCTAAATATACTAGGTACATAAAAAGTATCCATCAAGGCTAAATAAAATTCAGTGTTGATGATTAAACGATAAGTCCCAACAACTTCCATTGGAACCTTCTCTCTATTCCCCATGAAGACAAACTTTTCATTTGGCTTTATGGTTCGGGTTGAAAGGAATCCCCTTCTTTTTGAACCAAGCTTACGTTTTAGACAATCCTTTTGGAAATGTCCAAATTTCTTGCAAAAATGACATTTGTCATTCTTCTTCTGGAGCTTAGTAGAGTACTCATTTATCTTCAGTGGTCATTTACCCTTTGCATGTTTCTTGAAGACTTTCATGGTGTTATAGTTCATATAGAAAGGACCATACTCAGACGTTAAAGAGTTCAAGACAAACTGCACGAGAAAATTCTCATCCACTGCTCTCCCAAGAGACTTAAGTCTTGCCGCAATATTAGTCATTTCAATGACATGTTCGTGCATAGTATGAGAACCATCAAATTTCATGGTGGTTAATGTACTGATTAATGTCCTAGCAAGAGACTTATCAGCAGTTTGGGAGCGTTCTTCCACAAATTTCATAAATTCTTTTGCACTATCAGTTTTGGAAAGAGCAAACTTAATATTACTTGCTATGCTCATTCGCATAAAGATACATGAACAAATACTTGATCACACATACTTAGCATTAATACTTCGAGTCATAAACTAAACATGGAATACAGATTTAGAAAACATTTTATGCATACTAATGTTCTCCTTTGGGAGATACAAAACATAATTATGCTAATAATATTAACATTATTTGGCAAGATATATGCATTAACTAGAAATACTTGTTATCTTTGGATATACAAGCAAAACTAATAACACATACTCGCTACCAACAATCATATCCATTAATTATAAGGACAACTAATCAACCTTTGGGTGATCCAAAATGCCTTATAATAATGAATTTCAATTTACCCATAAATAAATAATTTAGCATCCATTATATAGGTAGTTGAAATAAAAAAAAATCAGTAATTTGGAATTAAATAAAACATAAAGATTTGATCACTTTGGTGATTAATAAATCTATCTTACAAATAATTCCATAAATAATATCATTAATTGAAATAAAATTCATCCGTAATTTGGAATTAAATAAAACATAAAGATTTGATCACTTTGGTGATTACAAATCTATCATACAAGTAATTCCAAAATTTCAATTTAAAGTTTAATACATAAAGCGGAAAAAATAATTTTCCACTCCTCACTTTCAATCAATTAATTAAACTTTAATTTAATATTGAATTCATACCTGCATTTCATTAATTGAATTCAACATTATATTATAATTTAATGTAAAACTAAATTAACTTGAATCTTAAGGTGCAGGAGAGATACAACCACGTTTGCTTTCCCCTTTCTTGCAAAAAAACCCTAAAACATCAATCACAACCACCACCACCACCACCACCACCTTCCACCATGCAGCAGCTGCCAGTCATAAACCACTGCGTGTCGCACGAACAAAAGGTGTTGGGTCCCGTTCAGGAAGACGACCACCACGCCACCAAACTAAATTGAACGGCTAACCAGACATATCTTATATAAAAGAAACAACATCTAGAAGACGTCTAACAAAAGCATCACACTCATTCCGTCAAAGAGATAATTTGAGTGCCATTTTATTAATTACATAAACCATGTCAATATATTATTAATTGTAGGACATGAAGACTGAAAACTATTATTCCAATTGTATCAAGAATAACATATTATTTTTAGAGAAAAATAAAAATTGAATATATAATTTATATCTTAAAAAAAGTATTATAAATTATAAAAAAAAGATTATTTTAAGTAAACCATAAACAAAAATAATTATAATTATATAATACAAAATTAAGAGTGTGTTACAATAGCATATATCCTATTTTTTTAAAACTTTACTTACACCTACCTCTGTTTTTTTCATTAAAAGTATACATATAATGTTTTTAAAATTTTAAGGAGATGTAAATATATATAAAAATAGATAATAATGTAATGTATTAAAAAATTACATGAAATTTAAAGAAAACGAAATTTCTATAATGTAAGAAAACATGAGAGAAAACATGAGAGAGTATTAACATAATTCCCTGCCAAATTACCGATTTCCACAAATACAGCAAACAGTCTCAATCGTTGATCGTTGAAACTGACGTGTTCTTTGATTTTGAAAGTTTTTAGTCACAATATTTGACAAACACAAAAGGATAAAAGTGATAATAGAAAAAATAAGAAAGAATGATACACGATGACATACTGCCTCTGAAGAAGATTGTTTATTCAGAGAGAGATAATGGTGATAAACATAAAAATTATTCATATCGATTTCTCGCATACAAAGTTATTAAGAGAGTCTCGTCGATTCCTCGCATATTTATAAAAACTCTTTATATCATTATGAACATATTTTATAAAACAATTAACATTTTAAATCTATTCCTAACATTCAAATATGTTAAGCATTATCATTTAGGTGCAGATGCTTAGAAGTATTTTTCAGTCAAATCTAAAGATCAAAATCATGAATAATTTAAAATTTGAGAATAAAATGATGATACCAATCATCAATCAAAAACTAAATATTATAGATAAATATCACCTCAATACATAAGAGTTTGAACAAATTACTCCTAATCCCAAAGGGAAGAATTAGCCACCCATATTGGCCATTACAACGTGGAAGGCAAGAAAAAAAGATCCAAGATGTTTCTCCTTGACGGTTGCCTCCTCTAGGTTTTTCTATCTCTTTCTATTCTCCCAATGATGTCTAGGGTTATGAGTCACACCTTCTATTTAACCTAGTTGGGCTTGGGTTAAGTGACATCTCGCTTAAGTGAGTTTACTAGATTAAGCGAGTTTGACGACAAAAATCCCAACTTCACTCGAGTGAACTCGCTTGACCGAGAGTCTTGGACGAGTTCCTCTGGAGTGATCTTTCTTGGGCAAGTTTAGGTGATTTTTTAGCGAGTTTCCAATGTCCCAACTTTCCCTTTTCTTCTTGTCCATTCTCTTTTAGCCATTTCATTTCCATTTTCCCCTAGAATGCTTAAATTAACACAAATTTGAGAATAAGTCATTCTTGTTCATCTTATAATCACAAAACATGTAAAAAAAATTAAATTCCTAAATTAGGGATTAGATTATAGTTATTTTATCAATAAAAATCTATTAGTGTCTATCTTTTAATATGAAGTATTACTAAACTATGACATTTATTATTTCTCCATTGTCGCAAAATAAATTATGTTCATCTCTTTCTGGCTATGGTTGTTATTCATTCTTGACCTCTTCATCTGTTGGGTATTAAAAATGTCTTCCTACATGATTTTTTTTATCGGTAAAGAATGAATTGAATTAAATAAGGCATTTGAGAGACGCCTTAACCCATATACACAAAAAAAGGAGGTCAGTTTCCCAAGTCTAAAAAAAAATTAACCCTGACCACAACCTACAGAATATGAAAATTCCAGTGCCTATTTCTTATCATCTCAAGATGTATGTCTTCCTACATGCTATATCACAAGAAGAAGTTTATATGGATTAACCCCTTGGTTTTACTACTTTGGTTATTCTCGTCTTGGTTTGTAAGTTTCCTTAATCCCTCTATGGTTTGGAACAATCTCCATGGACATGCTTTGATCATTTTAGTTTTTCCTTAATACAACTCAGCATGACTAGGTGAGGTTCATCATTTTGTCTTCATCTCTAATTCTCCTTTTGGTAAGTGTATTTATCTTATTGTTTATATTAATGACATTGTCATTACTGTTAATGATAAGACTTGAATTCAACACCTCAAAGAGCACCTTTCACAACAATTCATGCCAAAGATTTAGGTTCTCTCAAATATTTCTTAAGCATTGAATTTTCCTAATCCTCTTTTAGTGTTGTGATTCATAACATAAATATGCAATATACATTCTTACTGAAACTAGTATGCTTGATTATCGCCCTTTGATACTCTTGTGGATCCCAATATCAAACTTCTTCTGAGTCAGGGAGAGTCATTGAAAAAAGATATTAATGCTTAGTAGGAAAACTCAATTATCTCATTATCACTAGACCCGATATCACTTTCGTACATTCAAAAAAGGTTTGAGAAGGATTATTGTATGAGGGCATGATGTAGTACTAAAATCACTTCTTGCTCTGATGCAAATTGGGCAGGATCATCATTGAATAAAAGATTCACTTCTTGGTATTGTATTCTTATTTGAGAAAACCTAATCTTATAAAGAAACAAAAATCAAAACATAGTCGCTAGAAATCGTGCAAAATCATAACAACCATTTATGAGCTTAGTTGGCTTAGGCAACTACTATAACACACCACAAAAATTTATTATTTTAGTAGGGTTTATTAGTGGAGGTTATTATAACCTGTAGTAAGGCAAAGAAGGAATAGAGGTTTTCTAAACCTCTAGTGAGAGACATAAGTAGTAGAGGTTTTCCAAACCTCTGGTAAGCATAAATGGTAATTTAATGAGCCAGAGTAAGATATTTTAATTTTATTCCTTTCTCCTTTCAATTGGATTTTCCTTCCTTTTAACCTAATCTGTTCTTCTCCACAACAATGTTGTCTAATGTCCCTAGGTGCTCATTTCCTTCAATTAGAGCATTATTTTCGTCTTTATTTTCAAAAGGTACGCATTCTTTCAAAATCCAGTGGCCCCATTCTCTTATTTCCCTCTCTTTTTTGCCTTCTATTTGTTGGGTTTATTAGTGTCTAAGTTCAAGAGGAGGGTGAATTGGACTTATAATTTTTTCGCAGAGGAATTTTTTTTTAAGAAATCCTGATAGAAAAAAATAGATTGATTCTGAGTAAAACAATTTTTTTTTTCTGATTCCAAGTAGTAGTTTCAGAAATAGAACAATTTTTTTTAGAAACAACAAATTTAATTTCGACTTAACAGTTCTACACACTTGCAGATTTAAATGATCAGTAACAAAGATATTTGGTGTAGACCTTAATTCTGGAAAGCAAATTTCAAACATTTTGAAAGCAGTTTTAAAAGAATAAGGATCCTGAACAAGATAGTTTAATTGAATTTTAACATTTGTATTACTCAGTCAAAGATTACAGATTTAGTGATTTTTTTAAGAAAGATAAAGATTTTATCAAAATTTGGAAGAAAAATATATGATTTAGCCCAATTATAGTTAAAACAAAAGATTCAATTTTAAAACAACAAATTCATTTTATTGCAGATTATCATACTTCAGATTTAATTGCAGTAATCAAGAAGAGAGAAAGGCACACACAGTTCTATACTAGTTCACTCAACAAGAGTTGCATCCATTCCCACCTTATACCAAGGTGGATTCCACTAATGCAAAGCAATCTTTACAAAAACACCACTTAGTTCTTGAACCTTCCAAGAACCAAGATCACACAAGCTGAAAAATTCTATTTCAGCAGCACACTAACTTCTAGAAACCAAATCAAGAAGTACAATTACAAACACCTATACAAATAGAAATCATAGGAAAGAAAACACCTGGATTGCAGATACAAGAGTTCAAAAATAGGACCCTCACAATTGCAACACTTTGATAGAACCTTTAATCTTTAACCAAAAGTCACCAGCAAAAGTGCACTTGAAGATTTTAAGAAAAACTTTCAAAAACTAAAGCGAATTTCAAACTCTCACTAAAAGCACTTGAAAACTGTATACAAATCGTGATTGCAAGGTGTGCTTTGACCTGAGATCAACCCCTTCTTTATAGGTTTAAAATCAAAAGACATTTTCAAAAAACAATTAAGAATTGTTATAAAAAAATAGATTGAAGTTCAAAAGAACAGATTGTTTTTTGAAAATACACATGGTGGTAACATGACCACTTTCAGATTAGTAGATAACGGTAATTGTGAGCAAAACTAAATTTAGAATCCAAACTAAATTTTTGAAAAAGCTTAACAGTTTTGCACCAGTACAAAAGAATCAATTGTTTTGTCAAAGAACAAATTGAGTTTTATGCAGTAAACCAGTTTTTGAAAAAACATGAAACAAATTTTGAAAATACTTTGTAAGAAACCCTTTTACTTGAGCTCATCACTATGGTTATGAGATATAAGGTAGATCATAGTGCAAAAGGCTATTTAAACAACCTCTAACCTACCAAGGACCATGGACACATGTACATCAGCCTTTAAGAATATTTTCTTCATCAAACACTTTCTTTATCCAAGTTGAGTAGAGTCTTCATCTATCTTCAACACAATTTTTACCATCATCACATAGCAATCGTCGCTTTCTCCACCTCTTCTTCTCCTTAGTCTTTGTTTTTCACTTTTCTTTCCTTTATTTTTCAAGTTCGTCTGACTGTGGGGAACCAGAGAATGTGGAAGGTGTCATCGAAGGAGAAGACTTAGAGGGTTAAGGGGAGAAGGTGTTCACGAAGCTCTGGGAACAAGTACTTGAGGTTGGGGACTCTGGCTCAGCTTCACTACTCCAAGCCTTCAGGTTCGACTTCTGTTGCAGGAAGATGTTGTTGCATCAATCTCGGGAAGAAGAGAGTGGCAATGTTGCATGAGAGGAAGAGTGTGAAGCACTACAAAAAACATGTAAGTTGTGGCGGTTTTAATATGGCGGTTATTAAAAACTGTCACAATTATCTGTATAGTACGATAGGTTAACAAGCGCCACATCTTCCCTTTAATATATGTCATTTACAATCGCCATTTTATGAAAGTAGACCACCCTTCCCCATTTTTCGTACCCTCTAGAGCATTTATCTTTTTCCCAAAAATAGTTTTCATCATTCCCTCGATAACATTATTCTTTTTCCCCCAAATATAATTTCCCCCTAAACATTGTATTTGACAAATCCTTGAAGCTTGTGAAACCCTCTCATCTCTTCTTTTTCGAAACCTTCACACAAACTCGCACTTTGTAATCATCAACCCTATGCAACCACGCTCATTCCCCTATTCCTTTCTCATCCCATTCATCAATCCCCGCCAATATTCCCCCTCTAAAGATATCCAATAGCCCCCCTATCACTCAAACTTTGATTTCCTCTCCCAACCCTCCTTCTGCCCCCTTTAGTCCCTCGTGCCACCAACATGTCGCCACTCCACCATCCTTGAGTGTGACGAGTTTGATACTTCCACCATCGACTCTTCCTTCAGTCGTTGGGTTAGCTTTTAGGTTCATATTGTTGCTGATCTTCCTTCCCCTACTTTCAACCTAATACACATATATATGGTATTAGGGAACTTGTTTAGATTCTTCCTCTAAGAATAAAAAAATGCAAAAGTTTAACCCAATTAAGTTTTCAAAATTTTAAAATATTTGTCTTTTATCATTTTTAGTTGTTTTATGATTTATGTGCATTAAAAAACACAACCTATTAAAAAAAACACAACCCATTTTAAAAAAACACAAAAAAATGAAAATAATAGGGTTTTGCAAAACCCTTAGAAATAATGGGGGTTTTGAAAACCTCTGAAAGTAAGAAAACCCCTAAATATAATTGGGATTTTGGAAAACTTCGGGAAATAACGGGGGTTTGGAAAACCCCTAGAAGTAACGGGGATTCAGAAAATCCCTAGAAGTAACGGGGGTTCAAAAAACCTCCAGAAGTAACAAAGGTTTTACAAAATTGCTGTAAAATAATTGATCTTTCAGGGATTACTCAAAATCATCAATATTTCGTTAACGACACTAGATCTTTCAGAAGAAAAACAAACTAAGGATAACGCACTTAATGGGAGTTAAAATCCTCGAAAACGTTAAATATAACTCTTATTAAACATGTTTTTTAGTAAATAATTAAAAATTAAAAATAATAAATATCATTTGTCAGTTCTTATAAAAAAGAGATACAATAGAAAAATCCGAATTGATTTTGTCCACACATTGAGTATATCTATAATAAATTTGGTGCATATGAAATATATATTCTAACTTAAGGGTGCATTTTTTGTTTATCAACAAAGAATAAAATAAAATAAAAGAGATACTTCAGGGGTATCTCAACCCGTATACAGTAACCACGACATCCAAACAAACTAAGATACTAGTTTCTTAAAAAAGGAAAAGAACTCATTCAAACAATGAGTATTCCTTCCACCAACCCAAAAACCTACACAAATGGTCTAATGAAACTATTGCTTAAGGTCCCCCAAAATACCACAATTCAGCACTCATTATGCCACTTATGCAGCAAAACCAGGTATAATAATAAAAAGAAATGGTTATGGAAGTATCTAAGGATTTAAATCCAAAGCTCATCTACTACCTACCCAGATCCATCATCTACTACCTACGCTCCCCATTTGTTTCAAGCTTCTTTGGCCATTTTAACATCAAAATTGTGGCTTAGAATCTCCCTTCAACATGCTATTTACTGATATGCAATGCCTTGGCGTTCTTCATCTTCCATGAACCAACAATGGTCTTAGGCATCCAATATACCTCGGTGCAACTCTTTACTGCTTCTCCATTTATTATAGAAGTGATAAAGGATTTTCCGAATTCAGCTAAGTCCAACGTCATGCATGAAGCTGGACCAAATGTGACACAGGTTGTTGAAGAAAACTGTTGGATTTCTCTAGGCTTATAAGTCAATAGTGCAGCAGTTCCACCACTTAGGGAGTGCCCAACGATCTTGATTTTGAAGTGGGGGTATCGGTTATGAGCTTCAAGTAGTACAATAATGCATTGTTTTCTAATCCAACCAGCAGCAGAAACCATACCCTGGTGTGCATATCCAGAAACTATGTTGTGCTTCTCATGCTGACTGCAAATGAAGTGATCGAAAGAGACTGGAGTACAGAGTGCATCTGTAAAAGTGTCTTTTATGCTACACGTTCCACAGATGAACACAATCAAACTTTTTGATTCTCTATCTAGTATAACCTTGAAAGCGGGCTTCATAATCCTAGTTGTTCTATTCTCATAGAGGATATCCTCCTTCCCGATTGCAGGAGAACGTTTGTAGTTGATGGAAAGCATGGCACTTTCCAACATTCTCTTCAACTCATATAACTCCTTTACGAATTGGGAGCCTTTCAGTTATACACAATCACTTCTTTCATGACATTCACTTCCATATGTTTTCTTACCTTTTGGCTTTAAACTTAACAGATAACCACCTTGCCAAGCCACCATCTTCACATTGATATTCCATTAGCACCAGAACGCTTCAGAAACCAAGGTTCAGAGGCAACAACCATATAATTGTGATTGCTTAAAACACCAGAACCCTCTAACATAACCACATAAGTTTCCCATCCAGCTGAAAAAAAAAAAATACTTGCCCCCTTTCAAACCACTATATGCCATCCTTACAACACTTTTTCCACCCTACCAACAAACTTTCTATTCAGTACTTTCCAAACCAAAGACACGTATTCCTGGAGAACCAACACCTTAACTGCTTCTGCAGTAGATTAAAAACTGGATAGCATCCCACAATAACCCACACTATACCAAATCAGAACATAAAAAATTCCATCAAAATCCCATGCCGACAACTCCAAATTTTAGATACGGAGCTCTATGTGGTACGACAAAGCACCCTATAAAAAGCTACACAAGATGGGCCCTCGCTGGAAGCACCAACCAGCATCCAACGTACTGCTATCTTTACATTAGCCTCATCATCAAAACTCTCCTTTAGTCTTAGAACAAAAACAGATAACAATCCTTCTGCTCCTGATGGCCCCTTACTACACTCCAGTGAGCTTCTTACTAGCGGAAACCAACCACCTAGATATCTACTAGACACCCACGGGCCGAGGCCACAACTCCTCAAAAAATCCTTCCAGCAACCTGCTTACCCTTGTGTTCTCAGTTCTGTTTTTGCACCAGCAGCCTAGACATGTGTTACCACCTTGTGTTTACCACATCAAAAACCAACTGCTTCACGAAAAAAGACGAATTTTACATCCTAAGAGTCAGTACACTCACACCACAGCGAGAAGGCACTGGTTCGGGTTCATAATCCAGTCAGAGAAAGCGTACGAGAAGCCAACTACCTTGTGTTTTAACCACAACCAGGAATGTAGTTGGGCATTATGGAAAATCTCATTAGCACCAGGGACCCCTTCCTTGAAAACCACCAGATTCCTCTGTTTCCAGATGCAGCTAACAATTGTCGCCCATAATCCTAGCCACACCTGGTTTTGTTTATTAGAGAGATGGATTAAGTGAAAATTCTCCATATGATGCTTAATACCCCTATTTTGGGCCCCCACAATACCAATCCAACGGTAGCACCTTGACCAAACTCGTTGTGCAAAAACACAGTCAAGGAAGAGGTGTTGTGAGGATTCTACTAACATATTACATAACGCACACAAAGGCGAATTCACCAACACTCCCCTTCTTATAAGATTGACTCTAGTTGGAATTCTATCCAAAAGTACTCTCCAAACAGTGACAAGAACTTTTGGCATGGCTTTTGCTTGCCATAAGCTACAAAACACACCTTCCCTTATGCCGAGTTGCTGATGATTGGCCAAAATAGAATAGGCTGATTTTACCGAAAACTTACCTTTCGGGTACCCCCTCCAAAGGAGATGGTCTTGGGCTTCCTTGCACATACTCCTCGTACTCAGTATAGATAGCAAGTCTGTCTCCAAATTAGACTACCATTCGTAACTGTCCCTTCTCCAATTCAATCCCCACCCCCGTCGCCACCTGTCCTCTTCCCATCTTCCTACCTCCCCCACTACCTTACCTTGATCGCAAGACAAAGAGTAGAGTCTGGGATACAATGTTTTCAGACTAGTGGTTTGAATCCACACATCCTCCCAAAATCTCATTGTTGCCCTGTTGCCTACTTTCCACACAATAGCCTTTTGGAACCATCCTTCTTCAACCCCGTCACCGCAAGTCTTGGCTAGATCCCTCCACCCCCAAGATTGGTATTTTAACCTAGCCTGTCTTATATCTGGTTTTGTACCGTATTTGGATATAAGAATTTCTTTCCATTTTCCTCCCTCACTAGACATAATCCGCCATTTCCATTTTGCCAAAAGAGCTGAATTAAAATTCCTAATCTCCTTCACTCCCATACCTCCTTCCTCTAGGGGCTTACAAACATTGTCCCAACTAACCCAAGAGATCGATTTGTTTTGTCTTCCCCAATTCTAAAGAAATTTTCTTTGAATGTTGTTGATTTTATTACACACTGCTACCAGGGCTTTGAAAATAGAAAGGTAAAACAATGGTATGGCAGTGAACACCAATTTTAGTAGACAAATTGGACCTTCCATGAACAAAGTCTAGCTTCAATTTTCCTTACTACCGGTTCCCAGAACTGCTTCTTCCTTGGATTTCCTCCCACTTCTACCCCTAGATATTGGAAGGGGATCCTCATGGTCTTACAATTTAAAGTCTTCGCATATGTATTTATGGCAAAACTATCCACACCGAATCGTGCCAACTTAGATTTGTGGAAGTTGACTTTTAGACCTGAAACAATTTCATAGCACCGAAGGATGGCCTTAATTGCAAAAATATTATCAAAAGAATCTTCACATGTGAAAAGTGTGTCATCTGCAAACTGTAATAGGCAACACTCAATGCTATTCCTTCCCACCTTTACTCCCCTGAGCATATCCTTTCTCAAAGCTTGTCTCACCATCCCTGCTAAACCTTCAGCCACCACTAAGAACAAGAATGGTGCCAATGGATCACCCTGTCTCAACCCCCTAGAAGGTTTGAATTCCTCAGAGGGGCTTCCATTGAACAACATAGATACAGATGACGGAGCCAAACACCCTTTAACCCACAATATCCATTTGTCATGAAAACCCAACCTTCACAGCATATCAAGCAGAAAACTCCACCTTACACAATCATATGCCTTTTCAAAGTCCACCTTGAAACATACCTCACTCTTCGTCTTACTTCTAATCTCCTCGAGAACTTCATTTACCATAACAACACTGTCCATAAGTCCTCTATCGCTTAGGAAAGCTGACTGGCAATCGTCAATGATCAAAGGCATAATTTTCTTCATACGGCATGACATGATTTTGGTAATGATCTTGTATATAACTCCCACAAGTGATATGGGTCTGAACTAATCAAGTGAAGAGGGGTCCCTTACCTTGGGCACAAGAGCAATGAAAGACGCATTACAACATTTTGGGAATGACCCTGTATCGTGAAGAAATTCACAGCTGCCATTACATCTGATTTAATCACATCCCAACAGCTCTGAATGAAATTAAAGTTGAACCCATCCGAGCCTGGGTTCTTTGACCCTCCACATTGCCATACAGTGTCCTTCACTTTTTCCTTAGAGAAACTAACAATCATATTCCTATTAGTAGATAGGTGTAGGAGTAGAATAGGGGGTGCCAAAGTGAAGGAAGGGATCACACCTTCCTTGCTTAGGCAATTAGCACCGGTTCTAGTGGCTTTTGGAGGGAATTTTAAATTGTTTAGCTTTCATTTTTTCAGCACCTTAGGCTATAAATAGAGGTGCCTTCCTTGTAAATTTGAGATTTGAATTTTATCTAAAGAAACTATACTCAAAATTGGAGTGAGCATTTGGAGAGCTTTGAGCTTCTTCTCTAGTCTTATCTTGAAGGACCATGGTTTCCTCAAGTGGCGGCTTCCACACTCATCTAGGAGCATCCATTCTTCTAGTGGCGTGATCATCCAACCATTCCTCCATCTTCATGAGCATTCTCTTCTCCTTCCTTTCTTCTTCTTCAATTTGTTCATGTTTCCTTGTGTTTTGAGTTGTCTAGCTTTCGGTTTTTCTATTTTCAGCACCTATATTCTGTTTTGTTTTTAAATTCTGTTCGGTTCTTTTGTTTTAAGTTCAATTCTGTTCGGTTTCTTCTTTTCCTTCTCCTTTGTTGATTCAATTTGACAATATTTGGTTCATCCAAATGAGTTTGGGATTTGGTACTTGTTATTGGTGAGTTCTTGATTTTAGAACCATGATCCAACTTCTAAGAAAGTGCCTCTACATTTTCCAGCTCAAGGTGATTCCTCAAAGTGTCAAGAATCTTGTTCTATGTGGCTATTGGAATCACATCATGTGGTATCAGAAAAATGCAAAAGTTTAACCCAATTAAGTTTTCAAAATTTTAAAATATCTATCTTTTATCATTTTTAGTTGTTTTATGATTTATATGTGCATTAAAAAACACAACCTATTAAAACAACACAACCCCTTTAAAAAAAACACACAAAAAATGAAAATAGTAGGGTTTTGCAAAAGCCTTAGAAATAATGGGGGTTTTGAAAACCTCTGAAAGTAAGAAAACCCCTAAAAATAATGGGGATTTTGGAAAACTTCGGGAAATAATGTGGGTTTGGAAAACCCCTGGAAGTAACGGGGATTCAGAAAACCCCTGGAAGTAACGGAAGTTCAGAAAACCTCCAGAAAGGTTTTACAAAATTGCTGTAAAATAATTTATCTTTCAGGGATTACTCAAAATCATCAATATTTCGTTAACGACGTTAGATCTTTCAGAAGAAAAACAAACTAAGGATAACGCACTTAACGGGAGTTAAAACCCTCGAAAACATTAAATATAACTCTTATTAAACATGTCTTTTAGTAAATAATTAAAAATTAAAAATAATAAAAATCAATTGTCAGTTCTTATAAAAAAGAGATACAATAGAAAAATCAAAATTGATTTTGTCCACACATTGAGTATATCTATAATAAATTTGGTGCATATGAAATATATATTCTAACTAAAGGGTGCATTTTTTGTTTATCAGCAAAGAATGAAATAAAATAAAAGAGATACTTCAGGGGTATCTCAACCCGTCTACAGTAACCACGACATCCAAACCAACTAAGATACTAGTTTCTTAAAAAAGGAAAAGAACTCATTTAGACAATGAGTATTCCTTCCACCAACCCAAAAACCTACACAAATGGTCTAATGAAACTAGTGCTTAAGGTCCCCCACAATACCACAATTCAACACTCATTATGCCACTTATGTAGCAGAGCCAGGTATAATAATAAAAAGAAATGGTTACGGCAGTATCTAAGGATTTAAATCCAAACCTCATCTACTACCTACGCACACCCATCCATCAAAACTTTTGCCCTCCCTTCCTCCCCATCATGATGCTCTCCATTTGTTTCAAGCTTCTTTGGTCGTTTTAACATCACAATTGTGGCTTAGAATCTCCCTTCCACATGCTATTTACTGATATGCAATGCCTTGGCGTTCTTCATCTTCCATGAACCAGCAACGGTCTTAGGCATCCAATATACCTCGGTGCAACTCTTTACTGCTTCTCCATTTATTATAATAGTGCAGCAGTTCCACCACCTAGGGAGTGCCCAACGATCTTGATTTTGAAGTGGGGGTATAGGATATGAGCTTCAAGTAGTACAATAATGCATTGTTTTCTAATCCAACCAGCAGCAGAAACCATACCCTGGTGTGCATATCCAGAAACTATGTTCTGCTTCTCATGCTGACTGCAAATGAAGTGATCGAAAGAGACTGGAGTACAGAGTGCATATGTAAAAGTGTCTTTTATGCTACGCGTTCCACGGATGAACACAATCAAACTTTTTGATTCTCTATCAAGTATAACCTTGAGAATCCTAGCTGTTCTATTCTCATAGAGGATATCCTCCTTCTTGATTGCAGGAGAACGTTTGTAGCTGCTGGAAAGCATGGCACATTCCAACATTCTCTTCAACTCATATAACTCCTTTACGAATTGGGAGCCTTTCAGTTCTACACAATCAGTTCTTTCACGGCATTCACTTCCATATGTTTACTTACCCTTTGGCTTTAAACTTAACAGATAACCACCTTGCCAAGCCACCATCTTCACATTGATATTCCATTAGCACTAGAATGCTTCAGAAACCAAGGCTCAGAGGCAACAACCATATAATTGTGATTTCTTAAAACACCAGAACCCTCTAACATAACCACATAAGTTTCCCATCCAGCTGAAAAAACAATACTTGCCCCCTTTCAAACCACTATCTGCCATCCTTAGAACACTTTTTCCACCCTACCAACAAACTTTCTATTCAGCACTTTCCAAACCAAAGACACGTATTCCTGGAGAACCAACACCTTAATTGCTTCTGCAGTAGATTAAAAAATGGACAGTATCCCACAATAACCCACTATACCAAATCAGAACATAAAAAATTCCATCAAAATTCCATGCCGACAACTCCAAATTTTAGATACAGAGCTCTATGTGGTTCGACAAAGCACCCTATAAAAAACTACACAAGATGGGCCCTCGCTGGAAGCACCAACCAGGATCCAACGTACTGTTTACCTATCTTTACATCAGCCTCATCATCAAAACTCTCCATTAGTCTTAGAACAAAAACGTATAACAGTCTTTCTGCTCTTGATGGCCCCTTACTGCACTCTAGTGAGCTTCTTACTAGCGGAAACCAACCACCTAGATATCTACTAGACACCCACGGGCTGAGGCCACAACTCCTCAAAAAAGCCTTCCCACAACCTGCTTACCCTTGTGTTCTCAGTTCTGTTTTTGCACCAGCACCCTAGACATGTGTTACCACCTTGTGTTTACCACAACAAAAACCAACTGCTTCAGGAAAAAAGACGAATTTTACAGCCTAAGAGTCAGTACACTCACACCACAGCGAGAAGGCACTGGTTCAGGTTCATAATCCAGTCAGAGAAAGCGTACGAGAAGCCAACTACCTTGTCTTTTAACCACAACCAGGACTGTAGTAGGGCATTATGGAAAATCTCATTAGCGTCAGGGACCCCTTCCTTGAAAACCACCAGATTCCTCTGTTTCCAGATGCAGCTAACAATTGCCGCCCATAATCCTAGCCACACCTGGTTTTGTTTATTAAAGAGATGGATTAAGTGAAAATTCTGCATATGATCCTTAATACCCCTATTTTGGGCCCCCAAAATACCAATCCAACGGTAGCACCTTGACCAAACTTGTTATGCAAAAATACAGTCAAGGAAGAGGTGTTGAGAGGATTCTACTAACATATTACATAACGCATACAAAGGCGAATTCACCAACACTCCCCTTCTTATAAGATTGACTCTAGTTGGAATTCTATCCAAAAGTACTCTCCAAGCAGTGGCAAGCACTTTTGGCATGGCTTTTGCTTGCCATAAGCTACAAAACACACCTTCCCTTATGTCGAGTTGTTGATGAATGGCCAAAATAGAATAGGCTGATTTTACGGAAAACATACCTTTCGGGTCCCCCCTCCAAAGGAGATGGTCCAGGGCTTCCTTGCACATACTCCCCGTACTCAGTATAGATAGCAAGTCTGTCTCCAAATTAGACTCCCATTCGTACCTGTCCCTTCTCCAATTCAACCCCCACCCTCACCGCCACCTGTCCTCTTCCCATCTTCCCACCTCCCCCACTACTTTACCTTGATCGCAAGGCAAAGAGTAGAGTCTGGGATACAGTGTTTTCAGACTAGTGGTTTGAATCCACACATCCTCCCAAAATCTCATTGTTGCCCCGTTGCCTACTTTCCACACAGTAGCCTTTTGGAACCATCCTTTTTCAACCCCGTAACCGCAAGTCTTGGCTAGATCCCTCCAACACCAAGATTGGTATTTTAACCTAGCCTGTCTTATATATGGTTTTGTACCGTATTTGGATACAAGAATTTCTTTCCATTTTCCTCCCTTACCAGACATAATCCGCCATTTCCATTTTGCCAAAAGAGCTTAATTAAAATTCCTAATCTCTTTCACTCCCAGACCTCCTTCCTCTAGGGGATTACAAACATTGTCCCAACTAACCCAAGAGATCGATTTGTTTTGTCTTCCCCAATCCCAAAGAAATTTTCTTTGAATGCTGCTGATTTTATTACACACTGCTACCGGGGCTTTGAAAATAGAAAGGTAAAACAATGGTATGGCAGTGAACATCAATTTTCCTTACTACCGGTTCCCAGAACTGCTTCTTCCTTGGATTTCCTCCCACTTCTACCCCTAGATATTGGAAGGGGATCCTCATGGTCTTACAATTTAAAGTCTTCGCATATGTATTCATGGCAAAACTATCCACACCGATTCCTGCCAACTTAGATTTGTGGAAGTTGACTTTTAGACCTGAAACAATTTTATAGCACCGAAGGATGGCCTTAATTGCAAAAATATTATCAAAAGAATCTTCACACGTGAAAAGTGTGTCATCTGCAAACTGTAATAGGCAACACTCAATGCTATTCCTTCCCACCTTTACTCCCCTGAGCATATCCTTTCTCAAAGCTTGTCTCACCATCCTTCCTAAACCTTCAGCCACCACTAAGAACAAGAATGGTGCCAATGGATGACCCTGTATCAACCCCCTAGAAGGTTTGAATTCCTGAGAGGGGCTTCCATTGACCAACACAGATGACGAAGCCAAACACCCTTTAACCCACAATATCCATTTGTCGTGAAAACCCAACCTTCGCATCATATCAAGCAGAAAACTCCACCTTACGGAATCATATGCCTTTTCAAAGTCCACCTTGAAACATACCTCACTCTTCATCTTACTCCTAATCTCCTATAGAACTTCATTTGCCATAACAACGATGTCCATAAGTCCTCTATCTCTTAGGAAATTTGACTGGTAATCGTCAATGATCAAAGGCATAATTTTCTTCATACGACATGACATGATTTTGGTAATGATCTTGTATATAACTCCCACAAGTGATATGGGTCTGAACTGATCAAGCGAAGAGGGGTCCCTTACCTTGGGCACAAGAGCAATGAAAGACGCATTACAACCTTTTGGGAATGACCCTGTACCGTGAAGAAATTCACAACTGCCATTACATCTGATTTAATCACATCCCAACAGCTCTGAATGAAATTAAAGTTGAACCCATCCGAGCCTGGGTTCTTTGACCCTCCACATTGCCATACAGTGTCCTTCACTTTTTCCTTAGAGAAACTAACAATCATATTCCTATTCACCTCCAAGGTTAGGGTTTTGAACTCCACTGATCCCAGATTTACACCCACGTCCTGTGTAGCCGTGAACCTTTTTTCAAACAACTTTGCTTCCCTACGTACTATTTGCGATTCCTCACACCATTGAGAATCCACCTCAACACCTTTGACCTCATTTTTAAGTCTTCTCCATCTTATTGTACCGTGGAAGAATTTAGAGTTCATATCTCCATGATTGATCCAATTCGCTCTTGCTTTTTTTTTCTGTAGATTGAATCTAACTTTTTGTCAACCATCCCTAGTTGACTGAGTAGTTCCATCCTTCTCATCCTCCCGGTTTCCTCTAATCCTTCATCGTCATCCTTTCCATCTAGCTCCTCAATTTCGGATAGAATGCGTCTTTTATTTGATTCCACACAACCAAAAACATTTTTGTTCCACTCTTTAAGATCAACCTTCAAGAGTTTCAGCTTATCTTTGAGAATGGACATGCTATTACCTTGCACCTCATACGAATCCCATTTGTCCTTTTCCATAACCTTAAAGCCCGGTTCCTTAAGCCACACATCAAAGGATTTAAATGGTTTAGGACCCCAGTCTTTAACACACAATTTCAATACTAGAGCATAGTGGTCTGATACTGTCCTTGGTTGTATATACTATTTGGACGCTGACCATATCTAAAGCCATGCTTCAGACACAAGGAATCTATCTAATCTGCTCTTAGTGTGCCATTAGCCTTGTACCATGTATACTTCTTACCTACACAGGGGATGTCCAACAGACCATTATTTTCAATAAACCTGTTAAAACCATCAATCTCCTTCTTTTGGCTTGAACAACCTCCAATCCCTTTCCTTTCTTCTTCCCTCCGTACAACATTGAAATCACCACACACAACCCAAGCCAAGTTGCAATAAGATTGCTTTAGTGCCGTCAAAACTTCCCGCTATACATAGACATTCACCACCACACATTGACGTTTTGTTTTAAGATGATACACCACAATTGCGATAAAACCGGTTCCTACTATGTGAGTGCCATAAGAGAAAGCTTCTTTATGCCACATTGTTACTATGCTCCCTACCCTATTGGTCCCTTCATTAAGAACACAACCGATATTACTATCTCCCCATAACGAGTAACATCTAGCGTCTGTGAACGAGGGAGTTTTCGTTTCTTGCAAACAAAGAAATTCAGCACCCTCCTTTGACACAATATGGTTCAGATGGCATGATTTCAGCACCCTCCTTTGACCCATATCCCATATTCTGACCGATTCAGCAGCCTTATTTGTTAATTATTACTAGGAGGTGAGGATCATTCTTATTAGGAAAAAATTGTTTATTATAAAATACTTTTTATTTTTAATATTAATGTTTAAAAACTAAAATTTTCTTTAATAAACAAGATTGTTAAATTTTTAAATTCGTTGGCGTAGATAAACTCTCGTTGTCTTATTTATAAGTTCTTTTATAAAATGTACTGTTAAAAATTTAAGTCTAGCTTAGTGAACACACGTGCCTTAGTTAATTCATCCAAGAGTTCCTCAATCGTGGGGATAGGAAATCTATCCTTCACCCTAAGACCATTTAGAGCCCTGTAATCCACACAAAATCTCCATGATCCATCTTTTCTTTTTATGAGTATGGCAGGGGAAGAGAAGAGGCTGGTACTTGGTCGTATGATGCCCTCATATAACTTTTCTTGAATGAGAGAAGTCATATTGTGTTTGTGGGTGTGGGGATAACGGTAGGGTTTAATATTTATGGGGGTGCAGTTTGGGATCATGGGAATGTGATGGTCATGGGGGCGGTGGGGAGGCAACCCGTGAGGAGGTGAGAAAACATAATGGTATGTATGGTGTAGGGTTTGATTCGTGGGGTGTATATTTGGTGGGGAAGTATTGGGGCATGGTAAGGGATCTGGTTGAAAGGTGAGCAAATGAAGTAATGTTATGGCTTTGGTATGTAGGAGGTGACAAATATTGGTGATAAAAGTGTGTGAGTCTAAGAGTTTGTTGGTTCCAACTAGGGTTATGAGGGTGACTTGGTGGTGGAAGGAGAGTTGTGGTGTAGAGAAATCTGGTTGTAGGGGTCTGAGGCAGTGCAACCAGTCCATTCCTAGGACTACATCTGCTCCTTCAATTGGGATGAGGTAAAATGGGATGGAAAACAATGATTTTGTATAGAAACAGTAACTGTAGGACTGAGATGTGTGCAATGATTTTTCTCGTCGTTTCCAACCATGATGGAAAAAGGTTTAATAGGAAGGGTGCAAAGGTTGAGGTGATGGGCTAGGCGAGGTTGGAGGTTGAGGTGATGGGCTAGGTGAACTCCCAGTGTCTATTAAAATGGTAACGGGTGTATGATGAATAAACCCTTGAAGTTTGAAGGTGTTGGTCGAGGGGGTTCCAGACAAAGCCTGGAGAGATAGGTGTACATGAGTAGGGTCCTCAGTGTCAGAAACAATATCTAAGACGGTGAAGGTTTGAGGGGGGGAGGGGGGGTGGTTCTGGTGTAGGTTATTCATTAAGCAGCAATAAGAAACATTTGGTGATACATTTGTGAATCAGGAAATTTTTTTGGTCACAATTGTAACATAAGCCAACTGCTCTACGTTCTTGTAACTGGGTGGATGAAAGTTTTTTATAGGTAGAGAGGTGGGTGTAGTGGTTGTTGTTTGGGGTTGGAAAGGGGGACGTGGTGGTGGTAAAAGATGGGGGGATGGTTGCAGAATGATGGGGTTATGATAATATTTCCTTGAATCATGGATTTTAGATTCCAAGAGCTTTGCAAGGCCCATGGCATAGGTGATTGAAGTAGATTGAAGAACAAAAATCTGTCTTCTGGTTTCTGGGACCAAACTTGAAATAAAACAATTGAGGATCATCTCAGGTGTGAGGCCCAAGACTCGATTGCACAATGTTTCAAAAGATTTTTGGTACTCAGTGACTGTGCTATTTTGGCGGAGTTTGAACAACTCTGCTTGATGGTTGGCGTAAGTTTAGGGACCGAACCGGAGCTCTAAGGCACGACTAAATGAGAGCCAGTCACTTAATTGATGATTTTGGTACATCCATTTAAACCAACTAAGAGCATCTCCGCACATATAGAAAACGACCATGTGTAAGCGAGATTCCCAAGTGATATTGTAAAATTGTAAAAACTGGTTAGCCTGAAAAAGCCAATCTAGCGGATCCGATCCATCAAAGAAAGATAATTGGATTTTTGGGGGACGGGGTAGGGTAGGAATCGTGGTAGGTGGCGTAATGGAAGGGGGGCAACAAACGTTGTTGTGGCAAAGATGGAAGATGTAGGTTGTGAATTTAAGGATGGGGGAAAGTATTATGTTAATGTATGCCAATTTCTAGAATTTGTACAGTGACCACATATAAACACTCATATACGTTGTGTTGTGTTAAAATATTAATGGAAAAAGGATCTCGGAATAGAAAGAGTGAATTGAAGAAAAAAGGTGATGAGAATAGAAGAGGAATTCAATACCTTGTCCTAATGGGTGAAAAAGTTGTGCAGGAGTTACATCATTGAGATATGAGTTCATGGGAACAAGAACTTGCAGACTTTGGAGAGAAAAGTTCAGAGGTGATGAATCAGAAAAAAAAAATGCATGCAATCTTAACAATGAACTTTTACTGCAAGAAGAAAATCATAAGGTCATTTAATATGATAAATAACTAAAGTTTTATTATAAGTATATTAAGATAAATACTTTTATAATTGATTAAATATGATTTTCCTCTCAACTTTCATCCAATTTTTTTTTTTGTAAACTTTATATCTTCTTAATATTTGTAGTAAGAAAATTATTGGATTGAGTCACTATCGATACTTTTATGTGACACGCTCTTATTATAATACAGTCAATGCTTTTATTACATAAAAAAAAACTTTGTTACAAGTATTTTTTTAAAAAGTAAAAGCTTTCATGTTGGACATCATTATGCAACTTGACATCTTAGCTATGTTGACGCCTCAAGTAACAACAACAATCATTTGAAATCACATGAAAAAAAAATATTATTAAAAAAATACAAAAAATATGGGGGACTTGACCAAAATCCATATGTTAACAAAAATGATACATAGGTAGACTATATCTATTCATAAAGAATTCTAAGAACAAACTAGATGGTAGCCTATTATACCAATGCAAAGATTCTCTATGAATAAATCCTAAATTAGTCAATTTATCAGCACACCCATTTCCTTCACAGTAATCCCAAATCTGATTTTCCCATAGAAATTAAGACAAGCATTCCATCGATTACGAAGCTTCCAAGGAACATTAGTCCTAACAGTAAATGCAGCACAAACCAAAGCAGAATCACATTCCAGACATTAGTAAGCCTCATCTTTTAAGCTTCCTCCATAGCATGTATAACCCCATAAAACTCAACAACCAAAGCAGTCCGACCTTCAAGAAATGCAGAGAAGGCTCCAATAAATCCCCCCATACTCCCACGAAAAATACCTCCACAAGTAGAAAGACCAGGATATCTCCTAGCAGCCCCATTAATGTTAATTTTAACCCAGCCTAGTGAAGGAAACTCTCATCTAACAGGAAGAGGAAGAAGAACTTTACCAGTACGAGTATTAATAACAAAAAAACTTGATCATGTTGAAATCCAACATTTCCTTCTTCATTGAAGCTTTAGACGAATTTCCCACTACACGAGTTAAATCTTTAATAACCGAAATAGCCCTAGAAACCTCAATTTTATCCTGAAAACAAGCATAATTCCAAATACGCTATATCATTCAAAAAGAAAAACTTATCACAGCAAGCTTAATCAATTTAACTAAAGGAGTACCATCACTCTTAGTAAAAGAGAGAATATTATCCTTATTAGAGAAATGAGAAGTAGGAAAAATCTGTCGAACCCAACTCCAAATACGCAAAGCATTAGAACATTCAAAGAAATAAATGCTGAATAAATTCCCCGTGTTTTTCACAAAGCGTACACATAGAACAAATATGCAGACCTTTATTTTGAATATGTTGATCTGTAGGAAGCCGCCCATGAAAAACTTTCCAAAGGACAAGAGTTTTGGAAGGCAGAAGATATGAAGACTAAATAAATTTACCCGAACCACAGGGAACTCCTGGATGCATGAAAAAAATCCTAGTCGATTTAAGAGTGAAACGACCAAACTCATCTAGAATCCAATTAGGAATATCTTATTCCTCCCTAACCATTATATGACTAAAAAGATAAGGCATCTGCTGTAAAGACAATGGAATATTCCAATCACCACCTGTCCAAAACTAAGAGACTGTATTCGGAATGCTAGCACCATCAGATAATCCTACAATATTCGCTAAAGAAGTAATACCACACCATTTATCGTTCCATAAATTAATAAAAGAACATGTACCAACAGTTCAAGAAGTATAATCAAGTACAGTAGAATAAAACTGCTTAATTCCAGGCTAAAGAGATGAGGATCTATAAATCATTCGAAACTCATATTTTGATTTATGAACCCTGGCTTTCAAGAGCAAAGAACAATGCCCGTTGCTATAAGCAAAATTTCAAGCAAGCTTAAGAAGATATGCATTATTTTCAGGGTGAAGGTTAATAATCTTCAAACCTCCATTCTCATGGGGAGAAAAAATCGTAGCCCAATTAACAGTAGTTATACCTTTTTTCATAATATCACCAGATAAAATTTCGACACCACTGCTTAACTTGCTTAAGAAGAGAAACATGTCATTTATACAAATTAAAACTATAAGCTAGAAGACCCGTAATCACCGTGACCAACTGAACCTGACCCATCATGCTAAGAGTTTATCTTTCCAAGAAGCAAGTTTCAGTTTGACTTTATCAGGCAAAGATTGAAGAAAACGACTCCTTGGAGCACCAACAAAGATAGGCACTCTTAAATAAGTGCAAGGCAAACAACCAGGACTACAAGAAAGAATACACTGAATTTTGGTGACAAATCTTGCAGAATTATCCATGGTGAAGAAACTACTCTTAGAAATTATTAACATATTGACCCGAGAAATCACCATATGTTTTAATAAAAATACTCAAATTTCAAAGACACTTATTATCTTCCCTATAGAAAACAAAAATGTCATCCACATATAAAATATGAGAGGGGTAAGAAAACCTTGCGGACTAGCCATATGTAGTATCTTCTTATCATTCACAAGCTTTGAGAGACCTCTACTAAATCTTCCTTTACTAAAGGATCACCCTATAACACCTCTACTACAAGGAAAAAAATCCATCAAACTTCCATTTATTCTGATAGAAAGCATAGCTGAACGAAAAATAGTACTAATCCAACTAACAAACGAGGGGTGAAAACCAAAGTGTGACACTAATAGTAAAAACTTCCAACTCAGAGTGTCAAAGGCTTTGTGAATATCAACTTTGTAAGCCACATTACCTTCGTGAACCTTTTTAGAAAGCAAGTTAATAGCTTCATAAGAAATACCAATACAATCCTAAATCTGTCTGCCATGCACAAACTCATACTGATTAGGAGAAATAATTTTGGCAACCACAAGAGCAAGCCGATCGGCTAAAATCTTGAAAATAATCTTAAATTTAAAATTAGCAACAGTAATTGGCCTGTAATATTTAATGTATTTAGCACCCTGAATCTTAGGAATAAGAGATACCACATTACTGTTCATTCCAGGGAGAACCCACTTTTTTTAAAAAAACTGTTGGATAGCATTGCAAACATTTGTCTCAATAATTTCCCAACAAGAATGATAGAAAACACCACCAAAACCATCAGGACCAGGAACACTATTACCATTAAAGTTAAAACCAACATTCTTGATTTCCAAAATATCAGGACATTTAATCAACATCATATTCTTCTAAGAGGAAACCAACTCAGGAATATAAGTACCAATAAAATATTTCATATTGTTTGTATCCTGCACATGAGAAATAGACTCAGCCTAAAGAGTTTTATAAAAGTAAAAAATATGTTCCTCGATGAGTTTAGGATCCTCAATAACCACATTACCAATTCGTAAACGATGAATCCCACTAGAATTATTTATCCTCTTAACCACAACATGGAAAAAAGCAGTATTTATATCCCCATCTTTAAACCAAAGCATCGTAGCTCTTTCTTTCCAAAACAAATACTGACAGTGAAGAGCCTGATCAAACTCCTCCTTAGCGATCTTTTCTTGAATGAGAAGCCCATCAATATCACACATACTAACAGTCTCTAAGGTTTGTTGAATACCAAGGAGGAGACTCTGCTTAAAAGGAACTACATTGTCAACATTACCAAAAGAATTTTTATTCCAGTCATAAAGCTCAATTTTCAACCTTTTTAATTTATGTTGCAAAATAAACATAGGACACCCAACAACCTTATTATCCCAAGAATCATGAATAAGCTTCAAACATGATTTGCCCTGAAGCCACATAGAAAAGAAACGAAAATTGTTAACCTTCCTCAAAGAATTACTAACAAGACTAGCAAGTATAGGGGAATGATCAGAACAATTTTTAACAAGAATCTGATAAGTACAAGATGTTGGGTCTATTAGTGTCTAAGTTCAAGAGGGGAGGGGTGAATTGAAGTTATAAAATTTTCGCAAACTCAAACTGGTTTACAGTATATCAGAGGAAAAAGAACAGATTGATTTTAGAAAGAACAGATTGATTCTTCAAAACACTTTAACACAAACAGAACATATCCAGATAGGATTGAGATCAATAGAGAAGTTTAATAGAACAAGATTGGTAGATATTCAAACAGCTTCAAGATCACAATTTATACCAAGAGATCAATTAAGTTCATTCAACACAAAGCTTCAAAGAGAATGAATCTTTATCAAAGATTTAATGAAGAAATTGTTCATCCTTAAGCCGATTAAAAATACATATTTAAATGCTTTGTTTATGATTAGAAAATTTTTCCAGATCAAGAAGAACAATTTTTATTAAGCCCAGAATTAACAGGTTTAATTTCAAATGAACAGATTTCGTTCTTGACAGATTAACCAAAAAAAAACAGAAACGAGTGCATGGATGAAAAGAACAATGCAAGCACACTTTATACTAGATCACTCATAATGAGCTACATCCAGTTTCACCTTACTCTAAGGTGGAATCCACTAAAAACCAATTGAAAACAATTACAACACACAACAGTTCTTGAACCCTACAAGAACCATACAACCAAAGTTGAAAAACTCTATTTCAGCACACCTTGCACTCCAAGAAACCCTATCAAAGAGTGACTAACACTTACACCTTTTACAAGAAAGAATAAAGGAAAGATAACACCTGAAAGAAGATGCAAGAAAAAAAACCAGTTGTCCCTATTGCAGCAAAAACAGTACCAACACCTTCACCGAGATCAAGGTTCTCCTAGAACAAGCATACTTGAAGATCCCTTTAGAAAACCTTTCAAAAACTCATTTCAATCCTTCTTCTCACACAGAAAATGTTTAATCTTTGTTAAAACCGTGATTGCTCAACAACCATTTCATGTGAGAAAGACCTTTCAATTTATAGAAAACAGTTTCTAACAACTTTTAAAAAAACTGTTAAAAAGTTGTTATAAAAACAACAGGTTGATTTAAAAACAAACAGATTGTTTTTCAGGATGACTGTCAGCTCAACTTAACTGAAATAACTAACTGAACTGCATTTTTGGTGCCCTAACAAACTTTCGAAAAGTCTTTCAGCAGAACAAAATTAAACCTATTATTTTACAGAGAAATAGATTTATTTTTGTGCAGTATCCTGATTATTTTAGAAAACTCTAAAAAGCTTTTTGAAAAACATTTAATCACTCCATGTGCTTGATCTTACCACCTTGATTAGGCATCTAGGATAGGTCATGTAGAAAAAAAGGAAACCTTAAACACACATTAGCTTAAGTACAAGATCATCTAAAACATATTACAATCTTCAAAGCAAACTAGCTATTTTCTACATCAAACACACTCTGAGACTAGGTAGAGAAGAAGCTTCATTCATCTTCAACACAAGAAAATTGATTTTTCAGGACCAACGATGGGGATGGTACAGTCACAATTACAGAGATCTCCACCTGATGGTCATCAATTTGAGTATTGATTGGTGTTGTAGAATCTGCAAGTGATCTAGCCCTCCGAGGAGAGGTGGGACGCAACTGAGATGGTATCGCCACAGGAGCCCAGACCTTCACATGATGATCCTCAATAGGCGCATGAGACTCTGAGCCCTTCGCTTGCATAATAGTAAGACCTTTGTTACAAGTATTCAGGAGATCTAAAATTTTGATTGTGAATAAAAATAAATTTCGTGTTATAGTAGATAAAAAAACATATTTAATCTATGTAAAATTATTTATGGTAATGTTAAAGAATATCTTTATACTTTTTTTTATTTCTAGTTTTAAGAGAAATGGATTCCCTAGGAAGGTGCACCAAGACTTGGATTATGAGTCACTAGATTTGATCATGTAGAGTTATTTTCTCACTTATTAATACATTATTACTAAATTTATAACAATAAACAAAATATAAGACTAAACTAACAACAAACATTTTATATTTATAATCTACAAAAGATAATCACACTGATTAGCAAAATATTAAAGAAGCATGTAAGCATTTACAAGATCGGTACAACCTTCTAAAGAAATGGATGAAGGTTGTAATATGTATCGTAATTAGATACATAACTAAAAAAAAGTTCTTAAGTACTTTATTTTATTTAATTCATTTTTATCAATAAAAAATAAATATATATCAAAATCATATCGTCTTTAATATATAAAAAAAATTCTTAAAATAATCACCAGAAAAGAAAAAAAAGTATTATTTATGTATTTTTATCCACGAATCTGAATCCATAGGTAAATTCAACATTACCTAAGGAACCTACAAACAACATTATTTACGGATATTACCCATAGATATAAATCCGTAGGTAAATTCAGCATTACATACCAACTATTACTCACCTATCTCTATTACCTACCAACTATTACCTACGAATCTCTATTACCTACCAATTATTACCTACGGATCTCTATTACCTAACAACTATTACCCACATATCTCTATTACTTACCAACTATTACTCACATATCTCTAAATTAATAATATTAACATTATTTATAATATTTATAATATTTAATAATATTAATAATACTAATAATATTAATAATATTAATAATATTAATAATATTAATAATATTAATAATACTAATAATATTAATAATATTAATAATAATTAATAATATTTAATAATATTGATCATATTAATAATATTTAATAATATTAATCATGTAGTGAGTTTTTCTTGTAGTGAATAAGGTAATTATTAAAAAAAAACTAATTTTTGAAACAAAAGCAATTAGTTACTATTTGATTAAATTATAGACCATTTTATAAACTAAAAAAATTATTGGTATCTAAGGTAGTTTATGTTATTAATAAAAATTTATAAAATAATTTTTAAATTTGTATCAAACCATTAGCTACTAAGGTTTTAGCTAGCAAAATTTTAGTTACTTAATACTTTATATTCTAAATTAGTCTCTATTAGTCTTTTACAGACTAATTTAGAATCTCAAATATTAGTCGCTAAAACTTAGGTAACTAATTTATAAATTACTTTATAAATTTTTATTAATATTAGAAACCACTTTAAATATGAATAAATTTTTAGTCTCTAAATTATAATTTAGTTAATATACTGACTAATTATTTTTTATTTATAAATTTGGTTATAAGTGATATAAATTTCCATTGTTATTTTTTATTAGATCTCACCACGTATATTTATTTATATGATTTTATATACTTAAATATGAAATTTATATTTAAAATTCTAGCATTAGTTAAATTCCTCCAAGAACTAGCACACTATAAAACAAGAATGTTAATTTTAGTCAAATTGTGACATTATAAAGGTCACTCTAACGCGACACAAGCTTATATCAAATTTATTTTTTATAAGCACTTAAAATGACTTAGTATAATTATAATTTAAGTGTATTCTACCATCACTTCTCGAATCTGGTTATGGAAACCCCCAAAGTCCAATTGGTCCAACAACATCCAGAAGGGCGTCTACAAAGTATTCTTCATGGCGGCCACTTCCTCCGTAATCAATAATTTTCATGGACTTTTCTCCAATCCATTAAATCCAAAATGTAGAAATTTTAACTAAAATTATTTCATCCATTTTTTAGTTTTTATAAAATATTGTCTTTACTATTCTAATTTTTTTGAATTTTTAATTATTATTTAGTTTATGTTACAAACTATTCACTTTTATACATCATAAATATTCGTTTTATTTTATTAAAAATATAAATTAACAAAAAGTAAAAAATATAAAATGGTAATCTATTCCCGCAAATACAGCAAACAATCGCTAGTTGAAAGTTATCTGTATATACAATTTATCATCTTTTGAATTTGAAAGCTCCAAAATCGCAGCATGTCACAAACAAATAAACTAATAGTATTTAACAATAAAAAAAAAAGAGATATAATGGAAAATAAAAAAGAATAAAAGAATGATACATGCTCACGTTTTAATAAGATTTGTTTAAAGAGAATGTTCTTGTTCTTGGTAAACAGATGATAGCTCCAACAACCTTGTTTCAGTGGGTAGCAGCTTCACACTATGGTATTCATACAAAATAGCACAATCACACCAAAGTTTGTTAGTATAAATATTTTTATTTAATAAATAAAAATATTTATACTAATGTAGAATAGTGTTAACACTAACTAAAATAAATAAGTTTGACACGGTCTAGTTTATGTCAATTTCTAAAAAATTGACTTATTTAATATTAAAGAATTTAAAATTTACTTAAAAAAATAATCAATTTTTTATAACATTTGTATCTTTTTCTCTTCATATTCTTTTCTTAATTCAATTTTTCAGTTAACTCAAATGAAAACAATCTTAGTTGTGGTTTGAATATCATAATCTCAATAATTATTATTCGTATAAATTTCATTCAAAGATTATTTTGCATATTGACGATCTCACATCGACTAGAGATTAGAGCATTTTATAACATATAAGTGAGTGCAAATCTCATCTTATAAGCCAGTTTTATGAGGTTGAGTTAGACTTAAAGTTCACTTCATAATATGGTATCAAAGTTCTTGGTGATCAATCCAAGGCAATGATTGTTACTAGCAAAGGAGGTTATAAAATGCCAAAATTTACGGTCATTGTGGAAAGACATGACATATAATTGATACATGTTATAAAAAGCATGAGTTTCCACCTCATTTCAAGTTTAAAAATCAGAACCATAATCAGAGTCATACTAATGCAGTTTTTCATAATACAGATTTTAATAATGATGAGCATAATCATGAAGGTTCAAAGTCAGAAATAGAGTCTCAACAAATTGGTTTTACTTCTGAGCAGTATCAAACATTGTTAGCTCTTTTACAACAAGCCAAATCCAGTGACAATATTTCTAGTCAAGTTATTCCTTCCAACATAAAAACACAAACTGGTAATGACTTTATTTCTTCCTTCAGTTCTTGGATTATTGATAATGGTGCTACTGATCACATTGTAAATTTAAAACATGATTGAACACATACAATAATGTTCACATACAAATCTTATCAATCTATGATTCTCACATGCTTTACATACAATTAAGAAAGAGATAGGCACTTACCTTGATCCATGAGAGATCCTACGTGAGCAGTTTCTTTACCTCCTTTATTCTCAATCTAGCTCTTGACAATTTCGTTATTGTCACACACCTTCTTGATGGTTAACAGTGAGACAACTTTTATTTGCAGAGACAAAACCCTATTTCTCTTAATTCTCAATCTCCATCAGATGTAGGTTTTCATTATGTATCATCAAATATATATTTCTCACATTAACCAATGGGCCTTTAATTCTCTTACATTCTCTCACTTGACTCATATGAGTTATAATACTTTCATGATTTAATAATTACATAAATCATAATGCGCATATAAAAGGTCTTAGTTAAATTGGTTTTATCATCAATCAAAATCAAGGATACAAAAATAATAAGAGTCATGGCGGTTACATGTCATTTCAATCAACACATTTCCTTCCATGTACTATTATATCATTCTTTCTCCTTAATATGACTTTATAATGAGAAATCCATAATATGTTCAAACATAATGTCATTTTTATCAATAACAACATAATTTGTTTTCACAACATAATTTACATGCATATACATAAAATAGAAAACATAAATTTCATAAACTTTATTTATCAATGAGCTTAGAGTGTCAAATAATCATTAATAACAACATTCATCATTCACTAGTAGACAAAATGTTCATATTTACAACATGACCAGTAAATGTTTTGGGCGGTAACCCTTTTGTTAAAGGGTCAACAATCATAAGATCAGTGCTAATATGCTTTATTGACACTCTATGTTTCTGAACTTCTTCTTTAAAGACAAAATATTTCAATTTCATATGCTTAACACCTTTGGAATACTTGTCGTTTTTAGACAAGAAGATAGTTGCAGAGTTATCACAATAAATTTTCAGCGGCTCGGTAATACGGTCAACAATTCCAAGTTCTAAAATAAAATTTCGCAACCAATTAGCCTGAATTGTGGCCTCAAAGCATGCCACAAATTAAGCCTCTGTGGTGGATGCAGTAATGACTGTCTGCTTCGCACTTTTCCATGAAATCACTCCTCCGGCAAAAAGATACACATAACCAAATGTAGACTTTCGTGTATCCACACAACCATCAAAATCTGAATTTGTATATCCAATCAGCTCAAGATGATTAGATCTTTTATAAGTAAGCATGTGATCCTTCGTTCCTTATAAGTATCTTAAAACTTTCTTTGCAACTTTCCAATGATCCAATCCTGGATTACTCTGGTATCTACCAAGCATACCAACTACAAAACTAATATCTAGCCGTTTACAAGTTTGAGCATACATTAAACTCTCAACAATAGATGCATAAGGTATATTCTTCATCTGTTTTCATTCCAAATCATTCTTTGGACATTGCATGAGACTAAATTTGTCTCCTTTCTGTATTGGAACAGGAGATGTTGAACATTTATCCATTCTGATTCTCTAAAACTTTATTAATATATGCTTTGTGAGACAAACCTAACAGTCCTTTTGATCTATCACAAAATATTTTAATTCCTATCACATAGTATGTCTCAACCATATCTTTCATCTCAAAGTTATTAGAGAGAAACTTCTTAGTCTCACTTAATAGACCAAGATCATTAGTTGCAAGCAAGATATCATCAACATACAGAATCAAGAATATAAATTTGCTCCCACTGGCCTTCAGATATATACACCGATCAACGATGTTTTCCTTAAATCCAAAGGACACGATAATATCATTGAACTTAAGATACCATTTTCTAGAACCATGTTTAAGCCCGTATATTGATTTCTTAAGTTTACAAACCATGTGTTCCTTTCCTTCTTCAATGAACCCCACTGGTTGGTCCATATAAACATCCTCTTCTAAATCCCCATTCAAAAAGGTAGTTTTAACATCCATATGATGCAACTGAAGATCATAATGAGCTACTAACGCCATGATAATTCTAAAGGAATCTTTCTTAGAAACAGGTCAAAATGTTTCCTTATAATCATTACCATCATTTTGAGTAAAACCTTTGGCAACAAGTCGGGTCTTGTAACGTTCGATATTGCCATGAGAGTCACGTTTAGTCTTAAAGACCCATTTACACCCGACTCTTTTGCATCCTTCTAGCAATTCTATAAGGTCCCATACATCATTTTGTGTCATTGATTTAAGCTCATCTTTCATGGCATCTAACCACTTATCAGAATTATCACCATTGATGGCTTCAAAAAATAAAATTGGATCATTATCAATACTTAAGTCATTTTCTAACTCTTGTAGATAAACCACATAATCATTCGAAATAGCAGACATTTTTTTCTCTTTGAGATCTTCTTAATTCTATTTCTTGTGGTTGTTCTACTACAAGTTCATTGTTAACCTCATGATCATTAATTTGTTGTTCTTCATCATTGTACTCTAACTTCCTTAATCTCCACATTTTGTGAAGCATCACTCCCACTGGTTTCACCATTTTCAATGAATCGTGCATTTCCAGATTTAATAATTATTGTGTTATGGGTAGGACAGTAAAACATATACCCTTTTGACTTTGTTGGATAACCAATGAAATATTCATTGATTGTTCTTGCATCCAATTTCTTTTCTTACGGATTGTATATTCTAATTTCTGCCTGACATCCCCAAACATGCAGGTGTCTCAAACTTGGTTTTCTTCCTGTCCACAATTCAAAAGGTGTATTTTCAACTGCCTTACTAGGAACCCTGTTCAACAGATACATGACAGTTTTTAAAGCATACATCCACAATGAAATAGGTACAGTTGACTTACTTAACGTGCTCCTAACCATATCCATTAAGGTTCGATTACGCCTTTCTGAAACACCATTTTGTTGTGGTGTACCTGGCATTGTTTATTGAGCACAAATACCACGTCTCTCAAGGAACTTATCAAAGGGATTAGGGTGTTGTCCACTTTCATCATACTTTCCATAATATTCACCACCTCTATCTGACCTGAAAATTTTCACCTTTCTGTCTAATTGCCTTTCCACTTCATTTATATAAACTTCCAAGGCATTCACTGCTTGCGATTTTTCATGCAGTAAATAGACATAACCATAACATGAAAAATCATCAATAAAGGTGATAAAATACCTTTCTTTATTGAAAGAATTTACATCAAAAGGTCCACAAATATCAATGTTATAATTTCAAGAAGCTGAGTACTTCTTGTGGTTCCCTTCTTTGTGTGTTTAGTTTGTTTGCCTTTAATACAATCCACACATACATTCAGATCAGTAAAATCTAAACTTGGAACTATTTCATTCTTTACCAATCTCTCCATTCTTTCTTTTGAAATATGTCCCAAACATTTGTGCCACAAGAAAGCAGAATATTCATTCACTAAACTACGTTTAGTGTCAACATTATGATGCGAGGTCATAAGAGTTTCAGCATATAAATTATCAAGATTCAATCTATATAATTCATCATAAAGAGTACCAGATCCGATCAAATAGGTACACTGATATAAACTGAAACAACCATTCCCAAATTTAAAAGAGTATCCTGCAACATCAAGTTTAGACAATGAAACTAAATTCCTAAATATACTAGGTACATAAAAAGTATCCATCAAGTCTAAATAAAATTCAGTGTTGATGATTAAACGATAAGTCTCAACAACTTCCACTGGAACCTTCTCTCTATTCCCCATGAAGACAAACTTTTCATTTGGCTTTATGGTTCGGGTTGAAAGGAATCCCCTTCTTTTCGAACCAAGCTTACGTTTTAGACAATCCTTTTGGAAATGTCCAAATTTCTTGCAGAAATGACATTTGTCATTCTTCTTCTGGAGCTTAGTAGAGTACTCATTTATCTTCAGTGGTCTTTTACCCTTTGCATGTTTCTTAAAGACATTCTTTCCTGCTCCCTAATTGTTCACATAATGTATGGAGTGGTTTCCTAGATTCTTAAGTCTAGTCTCTTCCTCTAACATGTTATTCAATTCATGCATATTCCACTTATCTTTCATGGTGTTATAGTTCATCTAGAAAGGACCATACTCATACGGTAAAGAGTTCAAGACAAACTGCATGAGAAAATTCTCATCCACTGCTCTTCCAAGAGACTTAAGTCTTGCCGCAATATTAGTCATTTCAATGACAAGTTCGTGCATAGTATGAGAACCATCAAATTTCATGGTGGTTAATGTACTCATTAATTTCCTAACAAGAGACTTATTAGCAGTTTGGGAGCGTTCTTCCACAAATTTCATAAATTCTTTTGCACTATCAGTTTTGGAAAGAGCAGACTTAATATTACTTGCTATGCTCATTCACATAAAGATACATGAACAAATACTTTATCACACATACTTTGCATTAATACTTCGAGTCATAAACTAAACATACAATACAGATTCAGAAAACATTTTATGCATACTAATGTTCTCCTTTGGGAGATACATTAATACACAAAACATAATGATGCTAATAATATTAACATTATTTGGCAAGATATATGCATTAACTAGAAATACTTGTTATCTTTGGATATACAAGCAAAACAAATAACACATACTCGCTACCAACAATCATATCCATTAATTATAAGGACAACTAATCAACCTTTGGGTGATCCAAAATGCCTTATAATAATGAATTTCAATTTACCCATAAATAAATAATTTAGCATCCATTATATAGGTAGTTGAAATAAAAAAACATCAGTAATTTGGAATTAAATAAAACATAAAGATTTGATCACTTCGGTGATTAATAAATCTATCATACAAATAATTCCGTAAATAATATCATTAATTGAAATAAAATTCATTCGTAATTTGGAATTAAATAAAACATAAAGATTTGATCACTTTGGTGATTACAAATCTATCATACAAATAATTCCAAAATTTTAATTTAAAATTTAATACATAAAGCGGAAAAAATAATTTTCCACTACTCACTTTCAATCAATTAATTAAACTTTAATTTAATATTGAATTCATACCTGCATTTCATTAATTGAATTCAACATTATATTATAATTTAATGTAAAATTAAATTAACTTGAATCTTAATTTGCAGGAAAGACAAACCACGGTTTCTTTCCCCCTTTTTGCAAAAAAACCCTAAAATATCAATCACAACCACCACCATGACCCTGCACCATGCAGCAGCTGCCAGCCATAAACCACCACGCCACCAAACTAAATTGGTAATTAAAAATTCTCCAATTTCTCTCTGAACAGCTAACAAGACATTTCTTATATAAAAGAAACATCATCTAGAAGACGTCTAACAAAAGCATCACACTCATCCAGTCAAAGGATAATTTGAGTGCCATTTTATTACATAAACCATGTCAATATATTATGAATTGTAGGACATGAAGACTGAAAACTATTATTCCAATTGTATAAAGAATAAAATATTATTTTTAGAGAAAAATAAAAATTGAATATATAATTTATATCTTAAAAAAATTATTATAAATTAAAAAAAAAATTATTTTAAGTAAGCCATAAACTAAAATAATTATTATTATATAATACAAAATTAAGAGTGTGTTACAATAGCATATATCCTATTTTTTTTAAACTTTACTTACACCTACCTCTGTTTTTTTCATTAAAAGTATACATATAATGTTTTTAAAATTTTAAGGAGATGTAAATATATATAAAAATAGATAATAATGTAATGTATTAAAGAAATTACAGGAAATTTAAAGAAAAAAAATTTTCTATAATGTAAGAAAACATGAGAGAAAACATGAGAGAGTATTAACATAATTCCCTGCCAAATTACCGATTTCCACAAATACAGCAAACAGTCGCAATCGTTGATAGTTGAAACTGACGTGTTCTTTGATTTTGAAAGTTTTTAGTCACAAAATTTGACAAACACAAAAGGATAAAAGTGATAATAGAAAAAATAAGAAAGAATGATACACGATGACATACTGCCTCTGAAGAAGATTGTTTATTCAGAGAGAGATAATGGTGGTAAACAAAGAACCGCCACGAATAGCCTAACAACCTTGTTTCAGCAGTGAGAAGCTTCAAACTTTGATGTCTTATGCTACCAAATGCTATGAGCTATGCATTCTGCTTATAAATAGAGGTCAGTCCTCTGCCAAATACACACACTCCTTGATATTATATATTCTTCCATTCCATTCCATCTCATTAGATTCCATTCATCATGGCTGTTTTCACCTTCGAAGACCAAACCACTTCTCCCGTGGCTCCAGCTACCCTTTACAAAGCTCTTGTGAAGGACGCCGATAACATCGTCCCAAAGGCCGTTGATTCCTTCAAGAGTGTTGAAATCGTTGAGGGCAACGGTGGCCCCGGAACCATCAAGAAGATCTCTTTCCTCGAGGGTACCATTTCATTCATCTTCTATATATTTTGTGTATGTGCATTGCATTGACAGAACAACATATAAAATAAACTAACTGTGAATTGTGAATTGTGAATGGACAGATGGGGAGACAAAGTTTGTGTTGCACAAAATAGAAGGAATAGATGAGGCAAACTTGGGATACAGCTACAGCATAGTTGGAGGTGCTGCCTTGCCAGAGACTGCAGAGAAGATCACAATCGACTCCAAACTCAGTGATGGGCCCAACGGAGGATCAGTTGTAAAGTTGAGTATAAAATACCACAGCAAAGGAGATGCTCCACCCAATGAAGATGAGCTCAAAACTGGCAAAGCCAAGAGTGATGCTCTTTTCAAGGTCATCGAGGCTTACCTTTTGGCCAATGCTTGAATTATTACCAACGTCTTCTTTATCTTATAAACGTAACACTGTCTTTCCTTTCTTATTTTTATTTTCTTCTGTTGGGAAACATTTCCCATATCTTTGTCCATCAATAAATTATAATAAATCAAAGCAAATTTTATAACTTTTTTTATCTTAACTGCAAGTTTAATTCAATGTCGTTTTAGTACCTTAAATTAAGATAGTGCATAAACAGTTTACATAATAAAAGAAATATATGTTTGATCCCTAACATGCCCAAAATATTTTATTCAGTCACTCATGATCATAGATAATAAATAATATTATTTTTAATTCTTAATCGATTAAAAACTATTATGTGAAAATTGTACAAATTATATTTTCTTATTTAAATTTAACAAGGAGTCTATCATATATTTGAGAGTGTCAAGAATACAACTAATGAGGTGCAAACATATTTGAATTTAATATAGACATTTCAAATATAGAGGCAAATAAGTGTACTTAGTACATTATTATGAGTAAGTATACATTTTATAAATTAGTATAAAACTTAATTTAACATTTCAACTTGTAAAGTCATCAACATCTAATAGTCATTATAATCAAATAAAACTTAATTAATATTACTTTAATATATATGTCTTTGAATGTAATTAGTCATTAATTATTACAGCTTTGTTAATTATTAGCTATTAAAATTTCTACGAAATTAGGATCATTAATCGTCTGGTTATTAGGCAAGAATTTCTACATATTGTGTGGTTTGCATTAGACACAACATCAGATAAATCTTACTATTATGTATTAGAGCCACTTTTAAATCCTAGGACATGTGGTTTATGGGCCCATCATTTTGGATTATGGAGATAAAAAACTTTGATGATTCTCTCTTTTTATGGCAAGTGTACCGTGTCAGAAGTATTAAATTATGCATAAAGATGATAATCAAATTCACAAGGAACATTTCTAAAATCTCAAATATAATATTCTCTAAATATAATCTCACTCGTCTGTATTTCTCAAAACAATATAATATTCAATCTTTATTGATACTAATACACATATAAAAATTATTCATATCGATTCCTCGCATACAAAGTTATTAAGAGAATCTCGTCGATTCCTTGCATATTTATAAAAACTTTTTATATCATTATGAACATATGTTATAAAACAATTAACATTTCAAATCTATTCCTAACATTCAAATATGTTAAGCATCATCATTTAGGTTCAGATGCTTAGAAGTATTTTTCAGTCAAATCTAAGGATCAAAATCATAAATAATTTAAGCTTTGAGAATAAAATGATAATACCAATCATCAATCAAAAACTAAATATTATAGATAAATATCACCTCAATACATAAGAGTTTGAACAAATTACTCCCAATCCCAAAGGGCAGAATTAGCCACCCATGTTGGCCATTACAACGTGGAAGGCAAGAAAAAAAGATCCAAGATGTTTCTCCTTGACGATTGCCTCCTCTAGGTTTTTCTATCTCTTTCTATTCTCCCAATGATGTTTAGGGTTATGACTCACACCTTCTATTTAACCTAGTTGGGCTTAGGTTAAGTGACATCTCACTTAAGTGAGTTTACTTGCTTAAGCGAGTTTGACGACAAAAATCCCAACTTCACTCGAGTGAACTCGCTTGACCGAGAGTCTTGGACGAGTTCCTCTGGAGTGATCTTTCTTGGGCAAGTTTAGGTGATTTTTGAGCGAGTTTCCAATGTCCTAACTTTTCCTTTTCATCTTGTCCATTCTCTTTTAGCCATTTCATTTCCATTTTCCCCTAGAATGCTTAAATTAACACAAATTTGAGAATAATTCATTCTCGTTCATCTTATAATCACAAAACATGTAAAAAAAAATAAATTCCTAAATTAGGGATTAGATTATAGCTATTTTATCAATAAAAATATATTAATGTCTATCTTTTAATATGAAGTATTACTAAACTATGACATTTATTATTTCTCCATTGTCGCAAAATAAATTATGTTCATCTTTTTCTGGCTATGGTTGTTATTCATTCTTGACTTCTTTATCTGTTGGGTATTAAAAATATCTTCCTACATGATTTTTTTTATCGGTAAAGAATGAATTGAATTAAATAAGGCATTTGAGAGACGCCTTACACCATATACACAAAAAAAGGAGGCCGGTTTCCCCAAGTCTAAAAACACTAACCCTGACCACAACCTACACAATATCAAAATTCCAGTGCTTATTTCTTATCATCTCAAGATGTATGTCTTCCTACATGGTATATCACAAGAAGAAGTTTATATGGATTAACCCCTTGGTTTTACTACTTTGGTTATTCTCGTCTTGGTTTGTAAGTTTCCTTAATCCCTCTATGGTTTGGAACAATCTCCATGGACATGTTTTGATCATTTTAGTTTTTCCTTAATACAACTCAGCATGACTGGGTGAGGTTCATCATTTTGTCTTCTTCTCTAATTCTCCTTTTGGTAAGTGTATTTATCTTATTGTTTATATTAATGACATTGTAATTACTGTTAATGATAAGACTTGAATTCAGCACCTCAAAGAGCACCTTTCACAACAATTCATGCCAAAGATTTAGGTTGTCTCAAATATTTCTTAAGCATTGAATTTTCCTAATCCTCTTTTAGTGTTGTGATTCATAACATAAATATGCAATATTCATTCTTACTAAAACTAGTATGCTTGATTATCGCCCTCTAATACTCTTGTGGATCCCAATATTAAACTTCGTTCGAGTCAAGGAGAGTCATTGAAAAATGATATTAATACTTAGTAGGAAGACTCAATTATCTCATTATCACTAGACCTGATATCACTTCCGTACATTAAAAAAAGGTTTGAGAAGGATTATTGTATGAGGACATGATGTAATACTAAAATCACTTCTTGCTCTGACGCGAATTGGGCAGGATCATCATCGAATAAAAGATTCACTTCTTGGTATTGTATTCTTATTTGAGGAAACCTAATCTTATAAAAAAACAAAAATCAAAACATAGTCGCTAGAAATCGTGCAAAATCATAACAACCATTTATGAGCTTAGTTGGCTTAGGCAACTACTCACACTACAAAAATTTATTATTTTAGTAGGGGTTTATTAGTGGAGGTTATTATTACCTGTAGTAAGGTAAAGAAGTAGTAGAGGTTTTCTAAACCTCTGGTGAAAGGCATAAGTAGTAGAGGTTTTTCAAACCTTTGGTAAGCATAAATGGTAATTTAATGAGACAGAATAAGATATTTTAATTTTATTCCTTTCTCTTTTCAATTGGATTTTCCTTCCTTTTAACCTAATGTGTTCTTCTCCACAACAATGATGTCTAATGTCCCTAGATTCTCATTTCCTTCAATTAGAGCATTATTTTCGTCTTTATTTTCAAAAGGTACGCATTCTTTCAAAATCCAGTGGCCCCATTCTCTTATTTCCCTCTCTTTTTTTGCCTTCTATTTGTTGGGTTTATTAGTGTCTAAGTTCAAGAGGGGGGTGAATTGGACTCATAAATTTTTCATAGAGGAAAACTGTTTTAAGAAATCCTGATAGAAAAAATAGATTGATTCAGAGTAAAACAATTTTTTTTTTATTCCAAGTAGTAGTTTCAGAAATAGAACAATTTTTTTAGAAACAACAAATTTAATTTTGACTTAACAGTTCTACACACTTGCAGATTTAAATGATCAGTAACAAAGATATTTGGTGTAGACCTTAATTCTGGAAAGCAAATTTCAAACATTTTGAAAGCAGTTTTAAAAGAATAAGGATCCTGAACAAGATTGTTTAATTGAATTTTAACACTTGTATTACTCAGTCAAAGATTACAGATTTAGTGGTTTTTTTAAGCAAGATAAAGATTTTATCAGAATCTTGAAGAACAATATATGATTTAGCCCAATTATAGTTAAAACAAAAGATTCAATTTTAAAACAACAAATTCATTTTATTGCAGATTATCATATTTCAGATTTAATTGCAGTAATCAAGAAGAGAGAAAGGCACACACAGTTCTATATTGGTTCAATCGGCAAGAGTTGCATCCATTCCCACCTTATACCAAGGTGGATTCCACTAATGCAAAGCAATCTTTACAAAAACACCACTTAGTTCTTGAACCTTCCAAGAACCAAGATCACAAGCTAAAAAATTATATTTCAGTAGCACACTAACTTCTAGAGACCAAATCAAGAAGTACAATTACAAACACCTTTACAAATAGAAACTATAGGAAAGAAAACACCTGGATTGCAGATACAAGAGTTCAAAAATAGGACCCTCACAATTGCAACACTTTGATAGAACCTTTAATCTTTAACCGAAAGTCACCAGCAAAAGTGCACTTGAAGTTTTTAAGAAAAACTTTCAAAAACTAAAGCGAATTTCAAACTCTCATTGAAAGCACTTGAAAACTGTATGCAAATCGTGATTGCAAGGTGTGCTTTTACCTGAGATCAACCCCTTCTTTATAGGTTTAAAATCAAAACACATTTTCAATAAACTATTAAGAATTGTTATAAAAAAATAGATTGAAGTTCAAAAGAACAAATTGTTTTTTTAAAATACACATGGTGGTAACATGACCACTTTCAGATTAGTAGATAACGGTAACTGTGAGCAAAACTGAATTTAGAATCCAAACTGAATTTTTGAAAAAGCTTAACAGTTTTGCACCAGTACAAAAGAATCAATTGTTTTGTCAAAGAAAAGATTGATTTTTATGCAGTAAATCAGTTTTTGAAAAAACTTGAAACAAATTTTCAAAATACTTTGTAAGAAACCTTTTTGCTTGAGCTCATCACTATGGTTATGGGATATAAGGTAGATCATAGTGCAAAGGCTATTTAAACAACATCTAACCTAACAAGGACCATGGACACATGTACATCAGCCTTTAAGAAGATTTTCTTCATCAAATACTTTCTTTATCCAAGTTGAGTAGAGTCTTCATCTATCTTCAACACAATCTTCACCATCATCACATAGCAATCGTCGCTTTCTTCTCCTCAGTCTTTGTTTTTCACTTTTCTTTCCTTTATTTTCAAGTTCGTCTGACTATGGGGAACTAGAGAATGTGGAAGGTGTCATCGAAGGAGAAGACTTGGAGGGTTAAGGGGAGGAGGTGTTCACGAAGCTCCGGGAACAAGTACCTGAGGTTAGGGACTCTGGCTCAGCTTCACTACTTCAAGCCTTCAGGTTCGACTTCTGTTGAAGGAAGATGTTGTTGCATCAATCTCGGGAAGAAGTGAGTGGCAATGTTGCATGAGAGGAAGAGTGTGAAGCACTACAAAAAAACATGTAAGTTGTGGCGGTTTTAATATGGCGGTTATTAAAAATTGTCACAATTATCTGTATAATACTATAGGTTAACAAGCGTCACATCTTCCCTTTAAAATATGTCATTTACAATCGCCATTTTATGAAAGTAGACCACCCTTCCCCATTTTTCGTTCCCTCTAGAGACTTTATCTTTTTACCAAAAATAATTTTCCCCATTCCCTCCATAACACTACTCTTTTTCCCCCAAATATAATTTCCCCCTAAACATTGTATTTGACAAATCTTTGAAGCTTGTGAAACCGTCTCATCTCTTCTTTTTCAAAACCTTCACACAAACTCGCACTCTGTAATCGTCAACCCTATGCAACCACGCTCATTCCCCTCTTCCTTTCTCATCCCATTCATCAATCGCCGCCAATATTCCCCCTCTTAAGATATCCAATAGCGCCCCTATCACTCAAACTTTGATTTCCTCTCCCAACCCTCCTTCTGCCCCCTTTAGTCCCTCGTGCCACCAACATGTCACCACTCCACCATCCTTGAGTGCGACTAGTTTGATACTTCCACCATCGACTCTGCCTTTAGTCGTTGGGTTAGCTTTTAAGTTCATATTGTTGCTGATCTTCCTTCCCCTACTTTCAACCTTATGATTCCATATACACATATGTGGTATTAGGGAACTTGTTTAGATTCTTTGATGGAGATCAAGCCCAAGAGAACATGGAGGCCACTCATCAAGCTCAAGAAGAGGTGGAGGCACAAATGGAGGACGCCCATGGAGGTCAAAGTCCACCTCAAAGGATTACAAGAAGCATGTTCAAAACCTTGGGAGCTAGAGGACATTTATTTTCTCTTTTTGTAGTGTCTTTAGTTGAAGGTGCTTAGAGGGAAACCTTAGAAACCTCTTTTGTTATAGCATCTTTTAGGTTTTAAATAGGACCTTTAGGGGGGTGTATTAGTAGATAGGTGTAGGAGTAGAATAGGGGGTGCCAAAGTGAAGGAAGGGATCACACCTTCCTTGCTTAGGCAATTAGCGCCGGTTCTAGTGGCTTTTGGAGGGAATTTTAAATTGTTTAGCTTTCATTTTTTCAGCACCTTAGGCTATAAATAGAGGTGCCTTCCTTGTAAATTTGAGATTTGAATTTTATCTAAAGAAACTATACTCAAAATTGGAGTGAGCATTTGGAGAGCTTTGAGCTTCTTCTCTAGTCTTATCTTGAAGGACCATGGTTTCCTCAAGTGGCGGCTTCCACACTCATCTAGGAGCATCCATTCTTCTAGTGGCGTGATCATCCAACCATTCCTCCATCTTCATGAGCATTCTCTTCTCCTTCCTTTCTTCTTCTTCAATTTGTTCATGTTTCCTTGTGTTTTGAGTTGTCTAGCTTTCGGTTTTTCTATTTTCAGCACCTATATTCTGTTTTGTTTTTAAATTCTGTTCGGTTCTTTTGTTTTAAGTTCAATTCTGTTCGGTTTCTTCTTTTCCTTCTCCTTTGTTGATTCAATTTGACAATATTTGGTTCATCCAAATGAGTTTGGGATTTGGTACTTGTTATTGGTGAGTTCTTGATTTTAGAACCATGATCCAACTTCTAAGAAAGTGCCTCTACATTTTCCAGCTCAAGGTGATTCCTCAAAGTGTCAAGAATCTTGTTCTATGTGGCTATTGGAATCACATCATGTGGTATCAGAAAAATGCAAAAGTTTAACCCAATTAAGTTTTCAAAATTTTAAAATATCTATCTTTTATCATTTTTAGTTGTTTTATGATTTATATGTGCATTAAAAAACACAACCTATTAAAACAACACAACCCCTTTAAAAAAAACACACAAAAAATGAAAATAGTAGGGTTTTGCAAAAGCCTTAGAAATAATGGGGGTTTTGAAAACCTCTGAAAGTAAGAAAACCCCTAAAAATAATGGGGATTTTGGAAAACTTCGGGAAATAATGTGGGTTTGGAAAACCCCTGGAAGTAACGGGGATTCAGAAAACCCCTGGAAGTAACGGAAGTTCAGAAAACCTCCAGAAAGGTTTTACAAAATTGCTGTAAAATAATTTATCTTTCAGGGATTACTCAAAATCATCAATATTTCGTTAACGACGTTAGATCTTTCAGAAGAAAAACAAACTAAGGATAACGCACTTAACGGGAGTTAAAACCCTCGAAAACATTAAATATAACTCTTATTAAACATGTCTTTTAGTAAATAATTAAAAATTAAAAATAATAAAAATCAATTGTCAGTTCTTATAAAAAAGAGATACAATAGAAAAATCAAAATTGATTTTGTCCACACATTGAGTATATCTATAATAAATTTGGTGCATATGAAATATATATTCTAACTAAAGGGTGCATTTTTTGTTTATCAGCAAAGAATGAAATAAAATAAAAGAGATACTTCAGGGGTATCTCAACCCGTCTACAGTAACCACGACATCCAAACCAACTAAGATACTAGTTTCTTAAAAAAGGAAAAGAACTCATTTAGACAATGAGTATTCCTTCCACCAACCCAAAAACCTACACAAATGGTCTAATGAAACTAGTGCTTAAGGTCCCCCACAATACCACAATTCAACACTCATTATGCCACTTATGTAGCAGAGCCAGGTATAATAATAAAAAGAAATGGTTACGGCAGTATCTAAGGATTTAAATCCAAACCTCATCTACTACCTACGCACACCCATCCATCAAAACTTTTGCCCTCCCTTCCTCCCCATCATGATGCTCTCCATTTGTTTCAAGCTTCTTTGGTCGTTTTAACATCACAATTGTGGCTTAGAATCTCCCTTCCACATGCTATTTACTGATATGCAATGCCTTGGCGTTCTTCATCTTCCATGAACCAGCAACGGTCTTAGGCATCCAATATACCTCGGTGCAACTCTTTACTGCTTCTCCATTTATTATAATAGTGCAGCAGTTCCACCACCTAGGGAGTGCCCAACGATCTTGATTTTGAAGTGGGGGTATAGGATATGAGCTTCAAGTAGTACAATAATGCATTGTTTTCTAATCCAACCAGCAGCAGAAACCATACCCTGGTGTGCATATCCAGAAACTATGTTCTGCTTCTCATGCTGACTGCAAATGAAGTGATCGAAAGAGACTGGAGTACAGAGTGCATATGTAAAAGTGTCTTTTATGCTACGCGTTCCACGGATGAACACAATCAAACTTTTTGATTCTCTATCAAGTATAACCTTGAGAATCCTAGTTGTTCTATTCTCATAGAGGATATCCTCCTTCTTGATTGCAGGAGAACGTTTGTAGCTGCTGGAAAGCATGGCACATTCCAACATTCTCTTCAACTCATATAACTCCTTTACGAATTGGGAGCCTTTCAGTTCTACACAATCAGTTCTTTCACGGCATTCACTTCCATATGTTTACTTACCCTTTGGCTTTAAACTTAACAGATAACCACCTTGCCAAGCCACCATCTTCACATTGATATTCCATTAGCACTAGAATGCTTCAGAAACCAAGGCTCAGAGGCAACAACCATATAATTGTGATTTCTTAAAACACCAGAACCCTCTAACATAACCACATAAGTTTCCCATCCAGCTGAAAAAACAATACTTGCCCCCTTTCAAACCACTATCTGCCATCCTTAGAACACTTTTTCCACCCTACCAACAAACTTTCTATTCAGCACTTTCCAAACCAAAGACACGTATTCCTGGAGAACCAACACCTTAATTGCTTCTGCAGTAGATTAAAAAATGGACAGTATCCCACAATAACCCACTATACCAAATCAGAACATAAAAAATTCCATCAAAATTCCATGCCGACAACTCCAAATTTTAGATACAGAGCTCTATGTGGTTCGACAAAGCACCCTATAAAAAACTACACAAGATGGGCCCTCGCTGGAAGCACCAACCAGGATCCAACGTACTGTTTACCTATCTTTACATCAGCCTCATCATCAAAACTCTCCATTAGTCTTAGAACAAAAACGTATAACAGTCTTTCTGCTCTTGATGGCCCCTTACTGCACTCTAGTGAGCTTCTTACTAGCGGAAACCAACCACCTAGATATCTACTAGACACCCACGGGCTGAGGCCACAACTCCTCAAAAAAGCCTTCCCACAACCTGCTTACCCTTGTGTTCTCAGTTCTGTTTTTGCACCAGCACCCTAGACATGTGTTACCACCTTGTGTTTACCACAACAAAAACCAACTGCTTCAGGAAAAAAGACGAATTTTACAGCCTAAGAGTCAGTACACTCACACCACAGCGAGAAGGCACTGGTTCAGGTTCATAATCCAGTCAGAGAAAGCGTACGAGAAGCCAACTACCTTGTCTTTTAACCACAACCAGGACTGTAGTAGGGCATTATGGAAAATCTCATTAGCGTCAGGGACCCCTTCCTTGAAAACCACCAGATTCCTCTGTTTCCAGATGCAGCTAACAATTGCCGCCCATAATCCTAGCCACACCTGGTTTTGTTTATTAAAGAGATGGATTAAGTGAAAATTCTGCATATGATCCTTAATACCCCTATTTTGGGCCCCCAAAATACCAATCCAACGGTAGCACCTTGACCAAACTTGTTATGCAAAAATACAGTCAAGGAAGAGGTGTTGAGAGGATTCTACTAACATATTACATAACGCATACAAAGGCGAATTCACCAACACTCCCCTTCTTATAAGATTGACTCTAGTTGGAATTCTATCCAAAAGTACTCTCCAAGCAGTGGCAAGCACTTTTGGCATGGCTTTTGCTTGCCATAAGCTACAAAACACACCTTCCCTTATGTCGAGTTGTTGATGAATGGCCAAAATAGAATAGGCTGATTTTACGGAAAACATACCTTTCGGGTCCCCCCTCCAAAGGAGATGGTCCAGGGCTTCCTTGCACATACTCCCCGTACTCAGTATAGATAGCAAGTCTGTCTCCAAATTAGACTCCCATTCGTACCTGTCCCTTCTCCAATTCAACCCCCACCCTCACCGCCACCTGTCCTCTTCCCATCTTCCCACCTCCCCCACTACTTTACCTTGATCGCAAGGCAAAGAGTAGAGTCTGGGATACAGTGTTTTCAGACTAGTGGTTTGAATCCACACATCCTCCCAAAATCTCATTGTTGCCCCGTTGCCTACTTTCCACACAGTAGCCTTTTGGAACCATCCTTTTTCAACCCCGTAACCGCAAGTCTTGGCTAGATCCCTCCAACACCAAGATTGGTATTTTAACCTAGCCTGTCTTATATATGGTTTTGTACCGTATTTGGATACAAGAATTTCTTTCCATTTTCCTCCCTTACCAGACATAATCCGCCATTTCCATTTTGCCAAAAGAGCTTAATTAAAATTCCTAATCTCTTTCACTCCCAGACCTCCTTCCTCTAGGGGATTACAAACATTGTCCCAACTAACCCAAGAGATCGATTTGTTTTGTCTTCCCCAATCCCAAAGAAATTTTCTTTGAATGCTGCTGATTTTATTACACACTGCTACCGGGGCTTTGAAAATAGAAAGGTAAAACAATGGTATGGCAGTGAACATCAATTTTCCTTACTACCGGTTCCCAGAACTGCTTCTTCCTTGGATTTCCTCCCACTTCTACCCCTAGATATTGGAAGGGGATCCTCATGGTCTTACAATTTAAAGTCTTCGCATATGTATTCATGGCAAAACTATCCACACCGATTCCTGCCAACTTAGATTTGTGGAAGTTGACTTTTAGACCTGAAACAATTTTATAGCACCGAAGGATGGCCTTAATTGCAAAAATATTATCAAAAGAATCTTCACACGTGAAAAGTGTGTCATCTGCAAACTATAATAGGCAACACTCAATGCTATTCCTTCCCACCTTTACTCCCCTGAGCATATCCTTTCTCAAAGCTTGTCTCACCATCCTTCCTAAACCTTCAGCCACCACTAAGAACAAGAATGGTGCCAATGGATGACCCTGTATCAACCCCCTAGAAGGTTTGAATTCCTGAGAGGGGCTTCCATTGACCAACACAGATGACGAAGCCAAACACCCTTTAACCCACAATATCCATTTGTCGTGAAAACCCAACCTTCGCATCATATCAAGCAGAAAACTCCACCTTACGGAATCATATGCCTTTTCAAAGTCCACCTTGAAACATACCTCACTCTTCATCTTACTCCTAATCTCCTATAGAACTTCATTTGCCATAACAACGATGTCCATAAGTCCTCTATCTCTTAGGAAATTTGACTGGTAATCGTCAATGATCAAAGGCATAATTTTCTTCATACGACATGACATGATTTTGGTAATGATCTTGTATATAACTCCCACAAGTGATATGGGTCTGAACTGATCAAGCGAAGAGGGGTCCCTTACCTTGGGCACAAGAGCAATGAAAGACGCATTACAACCTTTTGGGAATGACCCTGTACCGTGAAGAAATTCACAACTGCCATTACATCTGATTTAATCACATCCCAACAGCTCTGAATGAAATTAAAGTTGAACCCATCCGAGCCTGGGTTCTTTGACCCTCCACATTGCCATACAGTGTCCTTCACTTTTTCCTTAGAGAAACTAACAATCATATTCCTATTCACCTCCAAGGTTAGGGTTTTGAACTCCACTGATCCCAGATTTACACCCACGTCCTGTGTAGCCGTGAACCTTTTTTCAAACAACTTTGCTTCCCTACGTACTATTTGCGATTCCTCACACCATTGAGAATCCACCTCAACACCTTTGACCTCATTTTTAAGTCTTCTCCATCTTATTGTACCGTGGAAGAATTTAGAGTTCATATCTCCATGATTGATCCAATTCGCTCTTGCTTTTTTTTTCTGTAGATTGAATCTAACTTTTTGTCAACCATCCCTAGTTGACTGAGTAGTTCCATCCTTCTCATCCTCCCGGTTTCCTCTAATCCTTCATCGTCATCCTTTCCATCTAGCTCCTCAATTTCGGATAGAATGCGTCTTTTATTTGATTCCACACAACCAAAAACATTTTTGTTCCACTCTTTAAGATCAACCTTCAAGAGTTTCAGCTTATCTTTGAGAATGGACATGCTATTACCTTGCACCTCATACGAATCCCATTTGTCCTTTTCCATAACCTTAAAGCCCGGTTCCTTAAGCCACACATCAAAGGATTTAAATGGTTTAGGACCCCAGTCTTTAACACACAATTTCAATACTAGAGCATAGTGGTCTGATACTGTCCTTGGTTGTATATACTACTTGGACACTGACCATATCTAAAGCCACGCTTCAGACACAAGGAATCTATCTAATATGCTCTTAGTGTGCCATTAGCCTTGTACCATGTATACTTCTTACCTACACAGGGGATGTCCAACAGACCATTATTTTCAATAAACCTGTTAAAACCATCAATCTCCTTCTTTTGGCTTGAACAACCTCCAATCCTTTTCCTTTCTTCTTCCCTCCGTACAGCATTGAAATCACCACACACAACCCAAGCCAAGTTGCAATAAGATTGCTTTAGTGCCGTCAAAACTTCCCACTGTACATAGACATTCACCACCACACACTGACGTTTTGTTTTAAGATGACATACCACAATTGCGATCAAACTGGTTCCTACTTGTGAGTGCCATAAGAGAAAACTTCTTTATGCCACATTGTTACTATGCTCCCTGCCCCATTGGTCCCTTCATTAAGAACCCAACTGATATTACTATCTCCCCATAACGAGTAACATCTAACGTCAGTGAACGAGGGAGTTTTCGTTTCCTGCAAACAAAGAAATTCAGCACCCTCCTTTGACACAATATGGTTCAGATGTCGTGCTTTCACCCCTCCTCTCAAACCTCTAATGTTGAGGTTGACAATTATCATGGTAACTCCTTTGATCTACCCACCTGAAACCCCTTTTTGACATCATTGTCCCTTACCTCCGTATGATCTAGCTCTCCAACCATGTTCCCCTCCTCCCCTGAACATTGCATAACGAGGTTTTGACCCGTATCCCATATTCTGACCGCAGCCTTATTTGTTAATTATTACTAGGAGATGAGGATCATTCTTATTAGGAAAAAATTGTTTATTATAAAATACTTTTTATTTTTAATATTAATGTCTAAAAACTAAAATTTTCTTTAACAAACAAGATTTTTAAATTTTTAAATTCGTTGGCGTAAATAAACTCTCGTTGTCTTATTTATAAGTTCTTCTATAAAATGTACTGTTAAAAATTTAGAAAATAAGTCATATTTTAAAATATATTAATTGAAAATAGATTATGTTGAACATTAATAATAATTATACAGGCTAACGATCATCTTTACAAAAGAAAATAATATTACTTTGTCGAAACTGGTTACGGAAACCCCAAACTCCAATTATTTCAACAACATCTGGAAGGGCGTCTATAAAGAATTCTTTATATTTTTCATGGCTGCGAATTTTATATACTAATTCTTTAATATAAAATATCAAATTATCCATTCCCAAATACTGTAGGTAGACAGTCGCAATAGTTGACGATGAAAATCAGGTATATACACCATTTATCTTCTTTGAATTTCAAAGCTCCCAAATCGCAATACCCACGAACACATCAAATAATAATATTTAACATTACATAAAAGAGATTGATTGTTGAAAAATACAAAAGAACATACATGCTATTTTTAAAAATATTGTTTATTTACATAAAAAAGAATGTTCTTGGTAAACAAAACACAGATGATGACCCATCAAGCTTAAGCAGCTTCACACTATGGTATTCATAGAAACAATAGCATAATCACACCAAAGTTTGTGGTTATAAATAGAAGGCAGTCCTCTGGCAAATACCCACACAGCAAACATCTTCTCCTTCTCTTCTGATATTATATATTCTTCCATTTCATTAGATTCCATTCATCATGGCTGTTTTCACCTTCGAAGACCAAACCACTTCTCCCGTGGCTCCAGCTACCCTTTACAAAGCTCTTGTGAAGGACGCCGATAACATCGTCCCAAAGGCCGTTGATTCCTTCAAGAGTGTTGAAATCGTTGAGGGCAACGGTGGCCCCGGAACCATCAAGAAGATCTCTTTCCTCGAGGGTACCATTTCATTCATCTTCTATATATTTTGTGTATGTGCATTGCATTGACAGAACAACATATAAAATAAACTAACTGTGAATTGTGAATTGTGAATGGACAGATGGGGAGACAAAGTTTGTGTTGCACAAAATAGAAGGAATAGATGAGGCAAACTTGGGATACAGCTACAGCATAGTTGGAGGTGCTGCCTTGCCAGAGACTGCAGAGAAGATCACAATCGACTCCAAACTCAGTGATGGGCCCAACGGAGGATCAGTTGTAAAGTTGAGTATAAAATACCACAGCAAAGGAGATGCTCCACCCAATGAAGATGAGCTCAAAACTGGCAAAGCCAAGAGTGATGCTCTTTTCAAGGTCATCGAGGCTTACCTTTTGGCCAATGCTTGAATTATTACCAACGTCTTCTTTATCTTATAAACGTATAACACTGTCTTTCCTTTCTTATTTTTATTTTCTCCTGTTGGGAAACATTTCTCATATCTTTGTATCTCACTTCATCAATAAATTATAATAAATCAAAGCAAATTTTATAACTTTTCTTATCTTAATTGCGAGTTTAATTCGGTTATAAACCAGAAGAGATAAACAAAAGAAAAAAAAAGAAAGGTAAAGAATATGAGAATGAATATCTCTTCTATTATTTTATTTAAAATCAAAACAAATAGTATGAATATATACAAATATTACACTCATTATAGGTCTAACTAATGAGAGAAAGAATTCTTGTAATAAAGAATTACAAAAAACGCCATTAATATTAACATTCTTATAGTAATTCAATATTCTTTTAGTACCTTAAATTAAAATATTGCATAAATAGTTTCCATAATAAAAGAAATATGTGTTTGACCCCTAACATGAAAAAAATTTATCCAGTCAATCAATATCATAGATAATAAATAATTTTATTTTTAAATCCAAATCAGATTAAAAACTATTATGTGAAAATTGTACAAATTATATTTTCTTATTTAAATTTAGACTAGCTAAATTTGTGATTAGATTTTAGGTAGGAGTTTATTTTATTTGTACCATTTTACAAGATTTGTTTAGAAAACGATTTAAACCAACTAAGAGCATCTTCGCGCATATAGAAAGCGGCCATGTGTAAGCGAGATGACACAGTGGTATAGGAACTGGGGGTGCGGAAGGTAAAACGGGGAGGCGGGGTTATTGTTGGGTTATTATTGAGAGCGGGTGTTGGTGTTTGGGGGGAGAAGGATTGGGCCTCGCTGGATTTTTGGTGGGTGCTTGTTTGGGAAAAAATGTTGGAATATTTGATGAGGGTGGTGGTTGGTGGGCCGAGGTAATTTCTATAATGTGGGGGTGGATGTGATAGGGTGAGAATATATTGGAAACATGTGTTGGGTTTGGTGCAGGCTTTTGGGTGACGTTAGGGTGTGGTGTTGGCAAAGGGGGTTGAGAGTGGGGTGTAGAATGGCATGGGAACCCTAAAGAGCAATGTTTTGTAACATTGAAAGTGGGTGCGTGCCAACTACTTGTATTGAATGTGGCACAAAGTCACGTGAAGGTGTTGTAGGGTGTTGGTGATGTGGCACAGTGTGGGTCGTTGATGGAGAAGGCATGGCGTATTTGATGGTGTGGGTAGATGGTTAAGTGCATTTACTTGTGGAAGTAAATGGGTAGGTGAGGGTAGGTGTGGGAGTAAATGGGCACGTGAAGCAGAGGTGGGTGGTTGGTGCAAGGGTTTAATGAGGTTTGCTAATGGAGGACACATAGCATGTGTGGATGGCATCAGGGTTGTGTTAGGTGAGTTTGAAGTCTAACTTAGGGTTTCACATAGGTTTATGTTGGGAGGGTGCAAAAGGTGTGGGTTTGTTTCCTAGTTAGGAGGGTGGTGGGGTAGAGGGGGTTTTGGTCCATGATATGGTTTGAGGAGAGATATGTGAAATACTGGGTGAACCTTGGAATCGTTGAGGGATGTTTGGTGGTAAGCCTGTCGTCGGAGGAGTACCCAATCGTCGACGGTGAAAACGTAATGACGTCGTCCAGTGTTTGCTGTCTTGGCCATGCGTTCTTGCAACAACGCCAGATTTGTCTTCAGCTGGTGCAATATCTGCGTTCGCTCTTGGAGGGTGGTTTCCAGATTGGGTTCCGATGCAGTGTCGGACACATAATCCGGGATAGATGGTGGTGGTCTTCCATAGAGTGCTTGGAATGGGGTTGTTTTGATGGCCGAATAGTAAGAAGAATTGTACCAAAACTCGGCGAGGTGTAAGTATTTGTACCAACTCCGCGGATGGTCACTGGTGAAACACCGAAGGTATATCTCTAAACTTCTATTGATAACCTCGGTTTGACCGTCTGTCTGAGGGTGATAAGTCGTGCTAAATTTCAATTTTGTGCCTTGTAGGTGAAAAAACTCCTTCCAGAAGTTACTGAGGAGGAGCGGGTCTCGGTCTGAGATTATGGATTTCGGAAGGCCATGCAACCTGCAGATTTCCACAGAAAAATGGTTGGCTAATTGGAAAACGGTGAAGGACGTGGGGAGGGCTATGAAATAAGCTGACTTTGAAAGTCGGTCATAGACCACCCAAATAACCGTATGGTCGAAAGATGATGGTAAGTGAGTAATAAAATCAGTTGTTAGTTCATCCCAAATTCTGGTTGGGGGGTATGGGTTGTAATAAGCCTAAGGGTTTTTTGTTGATGGGTTTGTTTTGTTGGCAGGGAAGGCACTCTTTGATGAACAATTGTGTGTCTCTGTACATACCAGCCAATAGAAAGAGGCAGCTAAACGAGCTAGAGTGGCTTTGAGATTGGAATGCCCTGCGGATGGGGTTTCATGAAACTCGTGAAGAATGGATGGGTAGAGATTGGTTGCTGATGGAATGTAAAGTCTATGGCCGTGGTACAGTAAGTTATTGTGAAAACTGAAATTTGAATTGGGAATACCTATCAATTTGTTATTTTCTTGTTGTCCATTTGTTCTCTGATAGTATTTTTTTAATTTGGTGTTGAGGAGGAGATGGCTAAGAAAACTGAAGGTGGTGGCCTGGAAAGGAATCGACAGCTTGGTTGTGACGTCTGGGCCGATAAAGGATATCAAAACTGTACCCAATAAGCCATGAAGCCCATTTTTGTTGTTCTGGTGTATGGCAAACGCTGGTAAGTAATCCCCTTAAACTTTGCTGGTCTGTGATAATTTGAAAGTGATTGCCAATGAGATAGTGCCTCCATTTCTTAACAAATTCAGTAATTACTAGCATCTCTTTAACATATACTGAACTGCTTTGTTTCTTTGGACAAAGCTTTTTACTGAAGAAGGCAATAGCGTGCCCTGTTTGAGATAAAACGACCCCAATGGCGGAATTGGAAGCGTCCATTTCCACTACAAAAGGAATGGTGAAATCAAGGAGGTGCAAGATAGGAGGTGTAGTTAGGATATTTTTGAACTGTAGAAAGGTTGTGTTGGCCATGTGATTCCAGGTAAAAATATTTAATTTGAGTAAATCCGTGAGTGGAGAGGCAAGAGTGGCATATCCGCGGATGAACTTTCGGTTAAACCCCGTAATGCCCAAAAACGCACGCAGCGTAGTGAATGATTTGGGCTCGGGTCACTGTAGAATAGCTTGAATTTTTTCTGTATCCGGGGAAACCGTTCCCTGTTGAATGATATGGCCCAAATATGCAATTGTAGGGGTTGCGAAATTGGATTTTGATTCCTTAACAAAAAACTGGTGAGTCTAAAGTAATTGGAGAGCAATGTTGAGATGTTGAATATGGTTTGTCATGGATGTATTGTAGATTAAGACCTCATCAAAGAAAACTAGTACAAAACGGGTTAAGTAAGGTCAGAGGAGGTCATTAATTGCAGCTTGAAAGGTAGACAACATTAGATAAGCCAAATGGCATAAATAAAAACTCATAATGGCCATCAAAGGTCCGAAAAGCTATCTTGTGGCAGTCTGTGGGGTGTACCCGTATTTGGTGATAGCCAGATCTTAAGTCCAGCTTAGTGAACACACGTGCCTTAGTTAATTCATCCAAGAGTTCCTCAATTGTGGGGATAGGAAATCTATCCTTCACCGCGAGACCATTTAGAGCCCTGTAATCCACACAAACTCTCCATGATCCATCTTTTCTTTTTATGAGTATGACAGGGAAGAGAAGAGGCTGGTACATGGTCGTATGATGCCCTCATATAACATTTCTTGAATGAGAGAAGTCATATTGTATTTGTGGGTGTGGGGATAAAGGTAGGGTTTGATATTTATGAGGGTGCAGTTTGGGATCAAGGGAATGTGATGGTCAAGGGGAAGGTGGGTAGGTAACCCGTGAAGAGGTGAGAAAACATAATGGTATGTATGGAGTAGGGTTTGAATTGCGGGATGTATATTTGGTGGGGAAGTATTGGGGCATGGTAAGGGATCTGGTTGAAAGGTGAGCAAATGAAGTAATGTTATGGCTTTGGTATGTAGGAGGTGACAAATATTGGTGACAGAAGCGTGAATCTAAGAGTTTGTTGGTTCCAACAAGGGTTATGAGGGTGACTTTGTGGTGGAAGGAGAGTTGTGGTGTAGAGAAATCTGCTTGTAGGGGTCCGAGGCAGCGCAACCAGTCCATTCCTAGGGCTACATCTGCTCCTTCAATTGGGATGAGGTAAAATGGGATGGAAAACAATGATTTTGTATAGAAACAGTAACTATAGGACTAAGATGTGTGCAATGATTTTTCTCGTCGTTTCAAACCATGTTGGAAAAAGGTTTAATAGGAAGGGTGCAAAGGTTGAGGTGATGGGCTAGGCGAGGTTGGAGGTTATTGTGTGAACTCCCAGTGTCTATTAAAATGGTAACGGGTGTATGATGAATAAACCCTTGAAGTTTGAAGGTGTTGGCTGAGGGGGTTCCAGACAAGGCCTGGAGAGATAGGTGTACATGAGTAGGGTGCTTAGTGTCAGAAACAATATCTAAGACGGTGAAGGTTTTGGGGGAGGGGGGTTCTGGTGTAGGTTATTCATTAAGCAACAATAAGAAACATTTGGTGATACATTTGTGAACAGGGAAATTTTTTGGCCACAATTGTAACATAAGCCGATTGCTCTATGTTCTTGTAATTGGGTCGATGAAATTTTTTTTATAGGTAGAGAGGTGGGTGTAGTGGTTGCTGTTTGGGGTTGGAAAAGGGGACGTGGTGGTGGTAAAAGAAGGGGGGGTGGTTGTGGAATGATAGGGTTACAATAATATTTCCTTGAATCATGGATTTTAGATTCCAAGAGCTTTGCAAGGCCCATGGCTTGGGTGATTGAAGTAGATTGAAGAAAAATAATCTCTCTTCTGGTTTCTGGGACCAAACTTGAAATAAAGCAATTGAGGATCATCTCAGGTGTGAGGCCCAAGACTCAATTGCACAATTTTTCAAAAGATTTTTGGTACTCAATGACTGTGCTATTTTGGCGGAGTTTGAACAACTTTGCTTGATGGTAGGCGTAAGTTGAGGGACCGAACCGGAGCTCTAAGGCCCGACTGAATGAGAGCCAGTCACTTAATTGATGATTTTGGTACATCCATTTAAATCAACTATGAGCATCTCCGCACATATAGAAAGTGACCATGTGTAAGCGAGATTCCCAAGTGATATTGTAAAATTGTAAAAATTGGTTAGCCTGAAAAAGCTAATCTAGCGGATCCAATCCATCAAAGAAAGATAATTAGATTTTTGGGGGGTGGGGTAGGGTAGGAATCGTGGTAGGTGGCGTAATGGAAGGAGGGGCAACAAAAGTTGTTGTGGCAAAGATAGAGGATGTAGGTTGTGAATTTAGCGGTGGGGGGGGGGGGTGAGGCAGGGGTTATGTGTGGAACAGAGAAGGTTGTAGAAGAACTGTTTGTTTCATTGGAGGAAGATAACGGTTGTGGTATAGACGTTAAGATGGTATGAAGGGTGTGATTGACAACCTCTTGTTTGGAGTCCCGATCTTTTTGACGAGATTCTATAGTGTGGTGTAAGGAATTATAACGGGTTTCATGATGGTCATGAGTTTGCTGGATTTTGGTTTAGAGGTGGGCTAGTTTGTCTTGGAGGGTTTCCTCTAAATCTTTGATTGATTTGGGAGGCATGGAGGTAGGCTCAATGAAAGCACCAAATTGATACAGTGATGGAGCGGGGAATGGGAAGAACACAGAGAAATCTAGAAAAATAAGTGTTGGGATAGAGATATTTTTTTACATTGATAAAAAATTCTTTCAGATTCAAAATATTTTTTCACAGCAGATTCATTCTCATTATTGAATTTAATAATTTTAACTTAGATGATAATCAATTTTTTCACACAGGCTATAAGGTTTAATGTATGGAGGATTCATATTTATTTTGCATCAAGTAGATCCAAGTATAAATGGTTCTTCTGGTAGATAATCGATTAAGAACCATGAATAAACGATTATGTTAGTGAAATTTATAATGCTTTTTATCACAAATAATCGGTTATTAATAGTGAATAATCTATTATCGTTGTTCAAAATGGTTTTTGGATTACATGAAGAACATAAAAAATTAAAACTCTTTCAAAATGCTTTAAAAAGAAAGGTCTTTAACTTTTTTAGAAAAATAAATGTTTAAAAATGTCTTAGTGGCTTCCTAAAGTAAAAGTTTTTTTTTTTGGAGTATTATACATTACATCTTGTTTGAAAATGAATTTTCCATGATTAATAAAAAGGGTGATATCATGTTATAGATTTTTCATCTTGTTCGTATTGATAATGTATTGTGTGTGTTAAGCAATAGGAAAATAAATTTTGTTAATCATTTATTCTTTGAATGCATTATTGTACGGTCAATTTGCACTAGTGCAAAAACCCTAATTTATGACAGCTAATATATAGTGTTTCACTGTCAAACATCGTCCATCAAAACATGATGGCATTTTTGAAATTAAAACGAGTAAATAGATGATGGTTCCTCTTACAAACGCCCGATATTTAAGTCATAGAGAGAATAGATGGCGGTTGTGAGGGTAGATCCGTCGTTTATTATGATGCGTTTTAGTAGAGACGGTGGTTTTACCCCCACAATCGTCATCTTACCCTTTGTTATTACCCTAATTCGAAGCCCACACCACTTATGCTTTCGTTCTCTGTGAGTTCTTTTCTTCTTCTTTGCACTCTCTCTTCATTTCGTTTCAACTTTCTTTTCACTCATTGCCTTTGTAAGTTCTTCCTACCCTCATTGCTTATTCTTCCACTTTCGTTCTCTGCTTATTCTTCCTCCATTTTTCCATTGGTTCATTGTTCAAGGTTCTTGTGTGCTTCCCCATGACTGTTCTTGTTCTCGTTTATGTTATTGCTCCAATTTCCCTCCACCGCACTTCGCTTTGCCTTCAACTGCGCTCTTCTTTCACTCCACCGCTGCCATCACCTTGAGGTTGGTGTTGTTTTTAATGTTTTTTGAATAGTTTTTAAAAATATTTTGTTTTAAGTTTTTATGATAACTTATATATTTTAGTATTTATTATAATTTGTATATTTTAGTATTTATAATTTTTTAGGTAATAATTATTAATTTATATTATGTTAATTGTAGTTATTATTAATTTATAATTTGTTTGTTTATATTATGTTAGTTGTTAGAATATAATTATTCATTAGTTAGGTTGTAATTAGACTAATATTATTTTGTAAAAATTTAATGATTTATAATTAATATTCTAGATTTAATTGTTTGTATGATTAAATTTGTTAATTTTATATTGCACATATATTTATAATTCTTTCATATGTGTTGGTATTGAGTCCAAATTTCTTTTTTAATAAGGGCCATATATTTCACTGGTTAGATGGTTTAACCGGTGTAATATGGGTCATATATTACACCCATGGTAGAACTGGACACCCACCATATCAAAACTGGTTACCCAGCCACAGGTTCCTCCACATATACTGGTACACGCAAAACTGGTTTACCCGTGTGCTTGTAAGTGGTTAATTATGGATGTTTATGGTCACCCACTTTTTATGAAAAAAATTATAAAAGCTTTTGAATATGGACCATATATTACGCCGATTAGATGTTTAACCGATGTAATATATTATGAGTAAAAAAGTAATATATTACATCGGTTGTTACAAAGAACTGATGTAATATATTCTTTTTACCCTATTTTAACTCTCGCGCATCACTTCTCATTCGTGTTACTACCCTATTTTGAATTTGTCACATCTGCAACGTCAAATATGTGTTACTGTCATACGGTGTCAATATATCAGGACTCTAAAGAATATCATCGCCTGATACTTTGGTTTTCTTTGTTCGACCCTCGACAATTATTTTTCGTGAGAGACAATTATTTAATACATGCATTTGTCTACTAATCCTCCAATTGTATTTTTTTTTAATTGTAGTGAGTCTTGAATTGCCCAGGTGGACAATTTGAGAAGAACAATAAATTTTTATTAGTTGAATAGTATGTAACTTGTAATTGACATTATATATTTTACGTAATTTTGGTTCAAAGCATTTCGTATGCATATTTGATTGTGGAGATTTTATGTCACCACTTTCATTTCGTGCCACCTGAAGACTAATGCGAAATGTTGTCGAAATTTCATTAAATATAAGGAATATCGATTAAAGTTATGTACTATTAAATTATAATAAAAGTAAATCTTCTTGAATGAGATATGTTCATACCTATAATAAAAACATGAGATTTCACACGCACTAGCAAACACCTCAATGACCATTACAAAATATAATTGACCGAGATTGGATTAACTCAGTTAGCATAAGTGATGAGTACGAAAGTGGACTAGAACAATTTATACAATTTGCGCAATGTAACACCAACAATAATGGTCATGATGGAGTAACGTTTAAGTGTTCGTGCATTAATTTTTTGAATGGGAGGAGATTGGATGTTAAAAAAATCAGGAAGCACCTTCTATGTGATGAGTTTTTACGATCTTATACAACCTGGACATGGCATGGTAAATTATTCAATTTACCAAGTGTTTTCGTATCCAAAGAATATGTTCAGTTCACCATTGATGATGCAGTGGAGCATAAATTTTATTGGGACTGGTGATGACTTTTTACGACAAGTGCACCGCTATGTCAGAAGTAATAATTGTCCCTAAGGACGGATATTGATCCTACAAGGAACAGTGAATTATCAAGTACAATAATCGCTAAATATAGAACAAAACAATTAAAAGTGTATTGAAAGTGGTTGTGTTGGCGATGATCAATAAGAAAACATACAAAGAATTGGTTGCTTCAAGTTGGAAAAATAGGGATTAGGCTTCATCTCTCTCACTCTCATGTATTTTGATTAGCATGTCAATATTAAACTCTTTGATTGAAATTGATGCCCGTATAAAAATCATTTATATCGATGCCTCGCATATAAAATCCTTAAGAATGTTCCCTAACTATCGATCCCTCGCATAATTATAAGAACAACTTAGAACAAAACTCAGAAGTTAATAGCAATTAACATTTCAAGTTTATTTCTAGCACTCAAATATGTTAAGTATTTTTGTTTAGGTCCAATCCCTAAAAATACCTCTCGGTCAAATTTAAGATTCTCAATTTGTCACGGAAAATTAAAAGTAAAACAAAAATACCAATAATCAATCAAGAACTGAATATTAATATATAAGATATTACCTCAATACATAAGAGTTTGAGGAGATTACTCCCAATCCCAAAGGGTAGAATTAGCCACGCATACTTCTAGCACCTTCCATTCTCCCAATAGGGTTACAATTCACTCTGTGGTGTTTTCCTCTCAATCTGGCACACTAGGGTTGAACCTCTAGCCCCCTATTTATCCTAATTTTCTAAGGTTAGGTTACTTCTTGTGTCGCGCTAATGGGCTAAGTGATAAAACATAAAAAAAGCCCAATCTTTCTTTGCATCTTTTTCCATTCTGGGACCTTCCAGCTTTCTCTCTTTAGCTCAAATTATTCTCCTTAACTCCAAACCTTCAATCCTCCCTAGAAGTCTGCAATTAACACCAACTTTGGGAATAAAATGCTCTTATTTATGACACTATTCTTGAACATACCTCTTGGATTGTTGGTACAGGTATGGTTATTAATTTCTGGAATGACAAACGGTGTTCTTTGATATTAATACTTGTAGTGACACATTTCTTCATCCTCTTCCTATTAGATGGGAGTTTCCTTCATCAGGTTGGGTTAAAATTAACATTGATGGTGCTGCTAGCGATTCTCCTAGTCTTGTTTCTTGTGTTGGTATTTTCCGTAGGAGTATGGTGGAGTTTATTAGTGGTTTCTATGCTTTCCTTGATATTCAGACTTCTTTGGTTACTGAGTTTTATGGAGTTATACATGTCATTAAAGAAGCTCAAAAGATGGATCTTAATAGTTTATGGCTTGAATGTGATTTTGCCTTGGTTTATGTTGCATTTACTGCTAGGAATAACGTTCCTTTGATTCTTCGTAATAGGTAAAACACTTATCTTAATTACTATGGGAAAATCAGGCTTAGGATTTCTCACAATTTTAAGGAAGGGAATGCATGTGCTAACAAGCTTGCTAACTTAGGGTTTATTCATATAGAACAATTTCGTTGGTATAATAGGCTTCCATCTAATCTTTTATAAGAATTCTTTATTAATATGTATAGATTACCTAAGTATTGTTTTTGTTAGATTTTTTATATATGGGTTTTGATCTAATCCCCCCATATTTGCTTGTACTTCCTTTCATTCTTTTTTTTTTAATAATACTTTTTTCATGTGGTGGCTGATGATTTTTGTTACTTGAGGTGTCATCCTAGTTTAGATGTCAAGTTTCATTGTGAGGCCTAACATGAGAGCTTTTATAAAAAGAAAATTTAAATAAAAAGTATTAAAACAAATGCAAAAATTCAAATAAAATATTATTAAATCTGAATCATAATTAAAAATATATTTTTAAATTATTTATATCCAATGTTCAAAAATAACATTCTTATAATTTGGTCCTTTTAACCTTTATTTTATTTACTTATATAGATAAAGTGGGCTTAGATAATAGTGGAGATTCATTGTAGCAATTGTTGTTGCCCTTGGTTGCTTGGTCACTCCCTTGTTTTCCAATGCTTCACTCTTTTCAGACTTCAATTCTTTTTCTCCTTAGCACTCGGTCGATAGTAAACCTGCAGCAAGTTCTCCGACGATCAAGTAAGTACTATGTGTTAAGAGAGTGTATTATAAAACTAATAAAAGCATTCCTTACTCCATTGTAGAGGGCTTATTTACAACATTTAGTAATTGGCAATCTGATTGATGGGTCGTATCTGGGATACACTTCTCTGGGTTTGCTTCAACGCCACGATGAGTGAGCATAAAACCCAAAAAATTCCCACCTTCCATGTCGAACGCACAGTTATCGGGATTAAGCCGCATACCATGATCTCTAAGAGCTTTAAAGACTTCCTTGAGATCTTGAATGTGTTGGAGACATGAATCAAATTTGATTACTATGTCTTCGACATAGACCTCAACATTTCGGCCAAACATTCCTTTGAAAATCTTATCCATCAGCCTTTGATAAGTTGCTCCAACATTTATCAAGCCGAACGACATGACATTGTAGTAGAAGTTATCGTAGTCGATCATGAAGGCAATTTTTTCTTTATCCCATGGATGCATCTGGATTTGATTATATCCAGAGTATGCATCTATAGGAAACTCAAGATGTGGTGATCGGCCGCCCTATTGACTAAGCAATCGATACTTGGCAGAGGATAAGCATCTTTTGGACAAGCCTTGTTGAGATCGGTATATTTCGTGCACATTCTCCATTTGTCGTTGGACTGTTTTACCATAACTACATTTCTCAACCATGTGGTTTATTATGCTTTTTTTTATGAAGTCGGCCTTTACAAGATTGTCGGCTTCCTTACGTGTAGTGTTGCGTTTCTCCTCGCCCATCTTCCTTTTCTTCTGGGCGACTAGTCATGCTTCTTTATAGACCGAAAGGCGGTGTGTGATGATGTCCAAACTCACCCTTAACATATCAGAGGCCGTACAGGAAAATAGGTCAACATTTTCAGCAAGTGTCTGACTTACCAACATGCTATTAGTCAAGTTTAACGATGTCCTTATATGTTGGTTATTAATTCAAATTTTATTATTATTAATTCTGATTTTATTACCCTTAAACTATTTTACCGTTATTATTGCATTAATGATCAATTTATAGGGTTGTTAGTATTCCTATTTTATAGCTTTCAATAATTGTAATTTTATTATATATATTATTGAAGTAAATCAAAATGAATAAATCAGTTCAATAGTTTTGCAATTTAGTGCAAATACGTTCAATCAGTTTCTACAACCTTTTGCCTTCCATTATTTCCTTCAATTAGTTCCTACAATTGGTATCAAGATCTAGTCTGTTATCATGAACTCTACCCAATTATCAGTCCTTATCCTTGATGGAAAACATTACAATCGATGGTGTGTGCATATGAGAGTTTTGTTTGATTATCATGAGTTATGGTATGTCGTTGAGAGTGAAGTGTCTGCATTAGTTGATAATGCAATTGAGGCGCAACGAGTAGCGCATCGTGACCAGAAGAAGAAGGGCAATAAGGCTTTGTATCTCATCCATCAAGGGATGAATGACGAGACGTTTGAGCAGATAGAAGGAGAAACAACTGCAAGTAAGGCTTGGATCATTTTGTCAACCAATTATAAAGGTGATGACTGTTGAAGATGGGAAGCTTTGATGTGCCAAATCCAAGTGAAGCCTGAAGCTGTGTGATGTTTTAGGTTTTGGTTTAGGGTTTATAATCTTTGTAAGATTAGTTTTGAATCCCAGACAAAGCTTATTTCAATCAGTTTTAAAGATTAAAGTGTTTGTCCATGCAAAAAGAAAAACAACCGATTAAAGTGTCGAGATAATCGGTTGTTTATAACTTAGCTGGCAAAGAAGGTTTTAAAACTGTTTTATAAATGACAGGAGCATTCAACGGTTAATTCGTGGTTTTAACCAATTAAATGTGGGTCCTTATACCAACTTTTTGAAAATCTGTTATAACTGATTTGATTGTTTAGATTTGCTTTAACGTTAGAATTTCAAGGATTATAAATATGTGTTTGATTCAAACGTTAAAAAGATTGATGAAACATAAACTTTTGATACTCTGAGCTGAGATTGATTTGAGAAACTACGAAATTGTTTGTGAAAAGGTTTCAACCAAGTTTTTAGCAAAATTGCCTTGTGCTTTGCTGTTTGTGAAAGAACTGATCAATAGGGTGCTAGTGTATTGTGTTTTAACCAGGTGGTTTCTAATCCTGTTCAAGTTCTTGTAATTGTTCATGTAACTTTTCTGTACAATTGTGTAAAATCCTGTAAAGTCAGTTGGATTCTGGCTTGAGGTGGTTGTTGTGTGCAAGAAGGGTGAGTAGGCTTTGTGGGATTCAAAGTCACCTTCTTGTGTGTGGTGTTTGTTTAATCTGTGATTTATTGCATAGTGAAAACTCAGTGGTTTGACTGAGGACTGGATGTAGCTCTGTGATAGAGTGAACCAGTATAATCTTTGTGTGTAATTCTCTTTATCCCTTCTCTCTATATTTGTTCGTATTTTTCGCTGTCATAAACAACCGGTTGAACTACTCTTTTAACCGATTATAATTCTGCTTCTGTTTATGTTTGGTAATTTGATTAGCTTTCTGAATTGCTTTTCTGGGTTGATTGAAAAAGTTTTATTCTAAGCCAAGTATTTGTGAAAACAATTTGAAAACAATTCCCCCCCCCCCCCCCCCTCTTGTTGTAGCCATCAAATCTAACAATGACAAGATCAAGATGGTGCGTCTTCAAACCCTAAGATGCCAATATGAATTTTTGCAGATGGAAACCACAGAGACTGTTGATGTTTATATAAATAAATTTCTTGCCTTGACAAATCAGATGAAAACCAATGGTGAAACACATTCGGAGCAGGCAAAGGCGGAGAAGATTTTGAGGTTTTTAACTCCCAGATTTGAACATGTTGCCGCAATTGAAGAGGCCAATGCTATTTCAACAATGACAGTAAGTTTATTGTCCGGTTCCCTACGAGCACATGAGCAACGGATGAATGACAATAAGATTGAAAAACCAATTGAACAGATTTTACAAGCACAAGCCTCAATTAGTAGTTCCTATCATAAACACGGTAGTTCATGAGGCAAAGGACGGGGACGTGGTGGTAGTTATTCCAACAAAGGTCGTGGTGGGCAGAATCATGGAGGTGCCAAGCAAAACAATATTGGTTCCAATCACATTCCAAGTTCAAATAACTCTTGGCGTGGAGAACGTGGTCGCGGAGGACAAGGAGGCATTTATAATAAATCAAATGTGGAGTGTTATAAATGCCATAAACGCGACCATTATGCAAATGACTACATAATCATGTTGCCAATTGTGCTCAAGAAGACAATAATCACGTACAAGATGAAGAGGATCATTTAGTACTAACGGCAACCACATCAAATGAAAGACCAAACAATCAGACTTGGTATTTGGATACATGTTGCACGAATCATATGTGTGGTCAGAAAGAGTTGTTTGCAGATTTGGATGACTCTTTTCGCACACAAGTGAAATTCGGTGATGGCAAGTTCGTTCCGGTGACTGGAAAAGGGGAAATTCTTATTGCATTGAAGAATGGTAATCAGAGTTACATCTATGCTGTTTTCTATGTACCTGATATGAAAAGTAATTTGTTGAGTATGGGATAGTTGGCCGAAAAGGGTTACGTGATGCACATAGTTGAAAATAAACTCTCAATTTTTGATAAAAAAAAGTTAATTTGATTCTTAAAACCTTTTTATCAAAAAATCACATGTTTCCGGTAGATATTCATATGGGTGATTTCAAGTGTTTGAATGCAATAGTGAATAATGAATCGTGGTATGGCATTTACGCTTTGGGCACTTAAATTTTCAGAGTTTGGAAAATCTCTCCAAACGAAATTTAGTGAATGGTTTACCCCATATTCATCACCCTGATCAATTGTGTGAGGCCTGCATTTTTGGAAAGAATCACAGGATACCATTTGTTAAGGAGCCTTCGCGTGCAAAATTTCCTTTGGAGCTTGTTCATACAGATGTTTGTGGCCCGATGAATATATCATCAATTGGAGGTAATAAGTATTTTTTAACATTTATTGATGATTTTTCAAGGAAAACCTGGATTTATCTATTGAAAAGTAAGGATGAGGTATTCCACTGCTAAAGCATTTCACAAGTGCAAAAAGAAGAAAAGGATACGCTTTATTTAGTGCGGCTTTTGCGCTACCCGCTTTCATAAAAACGCGGTGGCATTTTTTAAATTATTTTGATTTACGAATGCGGTTATTTGAATAGCCGCATTCGTAAATCAAAGCACTTGATTTACGAATGCGGTTATTTGTATAACCGCACTTGTAAATCAAAGCGTTTGATTTACGAATGCGGTTATTTTGATTTACGAATGCGGTTTTACCTTTAACCGCATTCGTAAATCCTTTTTTACCCTAAATTTTGAAGCGCGCCACACACAATTTCAAACTTTATTTCTCGTCTTTGCCTTCGTTTCGCGTTCGCACTCTAAGTTCGTCTCCTTCTGCTGCATCTGCATTCCATTTGTGCAATGTAAGTTTCTTGAACTCTTTTTCTTCCTCTTCATCTTCACAAATATATGCATAAATGTTTTTCGTTTTTCTTATATATGTTTTTTTCCTTACATTGGTGGTCTCGAAGCACTGTTTGACATTCGTTTTTCTTACATTGTTTGGTTTCTCGCATTGATCAGTACTCTTTCATTGTTTTCGTGGTTTCTTGTGGATTTTTTGGTTTGCTCCGTTGCTGCTTCCCTGTCGGTCGTCGCTTCTGCTGCCGCCACCGTTGTTGGCGCTCCCGTGACTCTTCATCAACGTTGGCTTCACACAAGATTGACGATGTTTTAAAATTTTTAATTTTTTTTAATGATTTGGCATATACAAGTGCGGTTAAAGCAAATAACCGCACTTGTAAATGGTATTTATAAATGCGGCTATATAGCCGCATTTATAAATTCGAAATAGCCACATTTGTTTTATGTTTATGCACTAGTGTTTGTTGAAAGACAGAGTGTCAGACTAATTAAGATGGTGCATAGTGATGGAGGGGTGAGTACAAGTCTAATGAGTCCAAGAGGCACTGTGAAGAACTTGGGTTGCAGCATAACATAACATGTCCCTACACACCCCAACACAACGGAGTTGCCGAGAGAAAGAATAGAACAATCATGGACATGGTGAGGAGCATGCTTAAAGCGAAAGGTATGCCAAATTATTTTGGGGTTGAGGTTGTAACATGTGCAGTATATTTGATAAACAGATCACCCACTCGGAGTGTTCCTAACACAACTCCGATTGAGGCATGGAGCGGATTCAAACCCAATGTGAAACATTTGAAGGTATTTGGGTCAACTACTTATGCTCATGTCCCCAAGGCAGTAAGATCGAAGTTTGATGATAAGGCAGAGAAGACCATTTTCATTGGATATAAGCATGGGGGATACAAACTATACAATCCAATGATAAAGAAGGTGATTGTTAGTCGTGATGTTACATTTGCCGAAGATGAAGAATGGCAATGGAATGCAGCAGCTGAAATGGATTCGAAAAAATGATATATTTACGTTTTGAACGATGATGTGGAAGATGGAGTCACTCTTGAAGCACCTACAGTTCAACCTGAAGTTGTAGTTCAACCTGAAGCTGTAATTCAACCTGAAGTTGCAACTCCAATTGCAACTATGATGGAGCGACCAAGATGGCAGCAGCGACAACCTGTACACCTTCAAGATTGCGAAGTAAATCTTGATGATGAAGTTGATGACAATGGAGATTTAGTTCACTTTGCTTTTCTTGCAGAATCAGAACCTGTGAGACTTGCAGATGCCATTCAACACCCCAAATGGAAAGAGGTTATGAATGAGGAATTTATGGCGATTGAGAAAAACAATACATGGCAGCTCACTGATCTTCCAAAAGGACACAAAGCAATTGATTTTGGTCTATTTTACTCTTCATCTAAGAAGATTGAGATCCTTGGATACCCAGACAGTGATTCGGGTGGAGATCCAAACGAGAGGAAGAGCACTAGTGGTAATTGTTTTATGATCGGAAAGACTGCTTGCTTATGATCATCAAAGAAACAGTCAATTGTTGCATTATCTATTTGTCTATTTGTGAAGTTGAGTATGTAGCAGTAGCAACAAGTACTTGTCAATCAGTTTGGTTTAGCAATATCATGACTCAAATTGGTTTTAATCTAGATGTTCCAATTAAGGTTTATGTTGACAATGTCTCTGCAATTAATCTTGCAAAATATCTGGTTTTTCATCAAAAAAGTAAACACATTGATATTCGATATCACTTCCTGCGAGACCAAGTTGGGAAGAATATGATCAAATTGGAATATTGCAGATCAGAATATCATATTGCAGATATTTTCACTAAGCCATTGGAGATCGATGCTTTCATTAAGTTAAGATATCTGTTGGGCATGAAGGTTGTTCCAAATCAGAATTAAGGGAGAATGTTGGTTATTAATTCAGATTTTATTATTAATAATTTTGATTTTATTACCCTTAAACTATTTTACCGTTATTATTGCATTAATGATCAATTTACAGGGTTGTTAGTATTCGTATTTTATAGCTTCCAGTAATTATAACAGTTCAACAGATTTGCAATTTAGTGCAATTACGTTCTATCAGTTTTCACAACTTTTTGTCTTTCGTTATTTTCCTTCAATTAGTTCCTACACTGTATGCATTGTATGTGCATCATCAAATAGGAACCGTGGACGTAGGTCTTTGCCTGGCTCAAGACAAGCGTCATTCAGTCTGAAATCTGCGACTTACTTATTTTCACTATGTTAGATTACTATTTTCTATGAAAAAATATCCGTGAAAAATTGCGGAAGATGTTTAGGAATAGAACTTCAGAGTTACAAAAATTTGTTATTTAAGTTTTAAGTTTAAATTATAGCTCATCAGATGTGTGAGAGTAATTGAAGTTTATTTGAAATGGCAATTCAAGTTCTGAGTTTATTTAAGATTTTTAATTTTCTTAATTTGTTTTTGTAGATTTACTAAAATTTTATATTTAATTATAGTTTCATAAAAAATTAAAAATTGTTTGCACCAGAAGTATCAAGTAGTTACAAAAAAATTATCAATATTAGTTGTGGGGTCGTTTTTAAAATAATAATAAAAGCTATTAAACCATCAAATCATATGAATGTAATAAAAAACCATCAGATCACTTGTAAACGCGTAATAAAAATTAAATAAACAACGTGATAGAAAATATTAGTGAAAACTATTTTATAAATATGAGGAATAAATTTTAAAAATATTAGATAGGGATTTTAGAATAATAATTTAAAATAAAAATATTTATTGAAAATATGTACGGTATAAAATTATGAAAACAATTTAGTATAATTATATTTAATACTACTTTTCTGTAATGGTACTTTCTGGAAACAGGTTATTAAAAATTCTCCAATTTCTCTTTGAACAGCTACAAGACATTTCTTATATAAAAGAAACAGCATCTAGAAAACGTCTAATAAAAGCATCACACTCATTCCGTCAAAGGATAATTTGAGTGCCATTTTATTAATTACATAAACCATGTCAATATATTATTAATGGTAGGACATGAAGACTGAAAACTATTATTCCAATTGTATAAAGAATAAAATATTATTTTTAGAGAAAAATAAAAATTTAATATATAATTTATATCTTAAAAAAATTATTATAAATTAAAAAAAGGATTATTTTAAGTAAGCCATAAACTAAAATAATTATTATTATATAATACAAAATTAAGAGTGTGTTACAATAGCATATATCCTATTTTTTTAAAACTTTACTTACACCTACCTCTGTTTTTTTCATTAAAAGTATACATATAATGTTTTTAAAATTTTAAGGAGATGTAAATATATATAAAAATAGATAATAATGTAATGTATTAAAGAAATTACATGAAATTTAAAGAAAACGAAATTTCTATAATGTAAGAAAACATGAGAGAAAACATGAGAGAGTATTAACATAATTCCCTGCCAAATTACCGATTTCCACAAATACAGCAAACAGTCGCAATCGTTGATCGTTGAAACTGACGTGTTCTTTGATTTTGAAAGTTTTTAGTCACAAAATTTGACAAACACAAAAGGATAAAAGTGATAATAGAAAAAATAAGAAAGAATGATACACGATGACATACTGCCTCTGAAGAAGATTGTTTATTCAGAGAGAGATAATGGTGGTAAACAAAGAACCGCCACGAATAGCCTAACAACCTTGTTTCAGCAGTGAGAAGCTTCAAACTTTGATGTCTTATGCTACCAAATGCTATGAGCTATGCATTCTGCTTATAAATAGAGGTCAGTCCTCTGCCAAATACACACACTCCTTGATATTATATATTCTTCCATTCCATTCCATCTCATTAGATTCCATTCATCATGGCTGTTTTCACCTTCGAAGACCAAACCACTTCTCCCGTGGCTCCAGCTACCCTTTACAAAGCTCTTGTGAAGGACGCCGATAACATCGTCCCAAAGGCCGTTGATTCCTTCAAGAGTGTTGAAATCGTTGAGGGCAACGGTGGCCCCGGAACCATCAAGAAGATCTCTTTCCTCGAGGGTACCATTTCATTCATCTTCTATATATTTTGTGTATGTGCATTGCATTGACAGAACAACATATAAAATAAACTAACTGTGAATTGTGAATTGTGAATGGACAGATGGGGAGACAAAGTTTGTGTTGCACAAAATAGAAGGAATAGATGAGGCAAACTTGGGATACAGCTACAGCATAGTTGGAGGTGCTGCCTTGCCAGAGACTGCAGAGAAGATCACAATCGACTCCAAACTCAGTGATGGGCCCAACGGAGGATCAGTTGTAAAGTTGAGTATAAAATACCACAGCAAAGGAGATGCTCCACCCAATGAAGATGAGCTCAAAACTGGCAAAGCCAAGAGTGATGCTCTTTTCAAGGTCATCGAGGCTTACCTTTTGGCCAATGCTTGAATTATTACCAACGTCTTCTTTATCTTATAAACGTAACACTGTCTTTCCTTTCTTATTTTTATTTTCTCCTGTTGGGAAACATTTCCCATATCTTTGTATCTCACTTCATCAATAAATTATAACAAATCAAAGCAAATTTTATAACTTTTTTTTATGTTAACTGCAAGTTTAATTCAATGTCGTTTTAGTACTTTAAATTAAGATAGTGCATAAACAGTTTACATAATAAAAGAAATATGTGTTTGATCCCTAACATGCACAAAAATTTATCCAGTCACTCATGATCATAGATAATAAATATTATTATTTTTAAATCCAAATCAGATTAAAAACTATTATATGAAAATTTTACAAATTATGTTTTCTTATTTAAATTTAACAAGGAGTTTATCATATATTTGAGAGTCTCAATAATACAACTAATGAGGTGCAAACATATTTGAATTTAATATAAACATTTTAAAAATAGAGGCAAATAAGTGTACTTTTGTCCTTATGAGTAAGTATACATTTTATAAATTAGCATAAAACTTAATAGTTATTATAATCTCTTGGTTCATTATCAACAAAACTAACAGTTTCACAATTAAAAATATAATCGCATCCACAACTTTTTTTTATAATAATATTTTCTCTTATATAATTTAATATTAATAAAAAATATATTAATTAATATTATTTCAATATATGTCTTTGAATGTAATTAGTCAATAATTATTACAGCTTTAGCTATTAAAATTTCTACGAAATTAGGATCATTAATCGTCTGATTGTTAGGCAAGAATTTAATGTATTTAACTCTCTAAAGTAGTATAAAGACATATTGTGTGGTTTTTATTAGAAACGCATAAGATAAATCTTACTATTATGTTATTAGACGCACTTTTCAATCCTAGGACATGTGGTTTATGGATCCATGTGGTTTATGGATCTATCATTTTGGATTATGAAGATAAAAAAATTTGATGATTTTTTTTTTATGACAAGTGTACCGTGTTAAAAGTAATAAATTATGCATAAGGATGATAATCAAATCTACAAGGAACATTTCTAAAATCTCAAATATAATATTATTTAAATATAATCTCACTCGTCTCTATTTTTCAAAAGAATATAATATTCAATCTTGATTGATACTGATACACATATAAAAATTATTCATATTGATTCTTTGCATATAAAATTATTAAGAGAGTCTCGTCGATTCCTCGCATATTTATACAAACTCTTTATCATTACGAACATATTTTATAAAACAATTAACATTTCAAATCTATTCCTAGCTTTCAAATATGTTAAGCATTATCATTTAAGTTCAGATGCTTAGAACTATTTTAGAGTCAAATCTAAGGATCAAAATCATGAATAATTTAAGCTTTGAGAATAAAATGATTATACCAATTATCAATCAAAAACTAAATATTATAGATGAATATCACTTCAATACATAAGAGTTTGAACAAATTACTCTCAATCCCAAAGGGAAGAATAGCCACCCATGTTGGCCATTACAAGCATGGAAGGCAAGAAAAAAAGATCCAAGATGTTTCTCCTTGACGGTGACCTCCTCTAGTTTTTTCTATCTCTTTCTATTCTCCCAACGATGTCTAGGGTTATGCCTCACACCTTCTATTTAACCTAGTTGGGCTCGGGTTAAGTGACATCTCGCTTAAGTGACTTTACTTGCTTAAGTGAGTTTGGCGAGAAAAATCCCAACTTCCCTGGAGTGAACTCGCTTGAGCGAGAGTCTTGGACGATTTCCTCTGGAGTGATCTTTCTTGGGCGAGTTTAGGTGATTTTTGAGCGAGTTTCCAATGTTCTAACTTTCCCTTTTCATCTTGTCCATTCTCCTTTAGCCATTTCATTTTCATTTTCCTCTAGAATCCTGAAATTAACACAAATTTGAGAATAAATCATTCTCATTCATCTTATAATAAAAAAACAAATAAAAAAATTTAAATTCCTAAATTAGGGGTTAGATTATAGCGATTTTATCAAAAAAAATCTATTAGTGTCTATATTTTAATATGAAGTATTACTGAATTATGACACTTATTATTTCTCCATTGTCGCAAAATAAATTATGTTCATCTCGGCTATGGTTGTTATTCATTATTGACCTCTTTATCTGTTGGGTATTAAAAATGTCTTCCTACATGATTTTTTTATCGGGAAGGAATGAATTGAATTAAATAATGCATTTGAGAGATGCCTTAACCCATATACACAAAAAAGAAGGCCGGTTTCCCCCAAGTCTAATAAAAACTAACCTTGACCACAACCTACACAATATGAAAATTCCAGTGCCTATTTCCTATCATCTCAAGATGTATGTCTTCCTACATGGTATATTAAGAGAAGAAGTTTACATGGATTAACCCCTGGTTTTACTACTTTGTTGATTCTCGTCTTGATTTGTAAGTTTCCTTAATCCCTCTATGGTTTGGAACAATCTCCATGGACATGCTATGATAATTTTAGTTTTTCCTTGATACAACTCGGCATGAATAACTGAGGTTGATAATTTTGTCTTCTTCTCTCATTCTCATTTTGGTAAGTGTGTTTATCTTATTGTTTATATTAATGACATTGTCATTACTGTTAATGATAAGACTCGAATTCTACACCTCAAAGAGCACCTTTCACAACAATTCATGCCAAAGATTTAGGTTCTCTCAAATATTTTTTAAGCATTGAATTTTCCTAATCCTTTTCTAGTGTTGTGATTCATAACATAAATATGCAATATACATTCTTACTAAAACTAGAATGTTTTATTATCGCACTCGGATACTCTTATGGATCCCAATATCAAACTTCTTTCAAGTCAGGGAGAGTCATTGAAAAACTATATTAATGCTTACACTACAAAAAAAATCACTTTTAGCGGCCACCACATTCGGTCGCTAAAAGCACTATAATCGGTCGCTAAATATATTTGAGACCGAAACAGTCACCAAATAAAGATGGAAGCGAAAACCCTAGTCGCAAAGCCTTTAGCGACCGAATTAAAAAGTGGTCGCAAATTTGCAACCGAAATATCGGTTGCTAAATCGGTCGCAGAAAATTTGGTCACCAAATTCAGAAACCAAATTAGCAACCAAAATTTTGGTGGCTAAATCAGTCACAGAAAATTTGGTCACCAAAATTCAGGAACCAAATTAGCGACCAAATTTTTATAAAAAACGGTGACTAAATCGGTGGCTAAAATAGAAGGTGACAACGACCACCATTTTCGGTCGCTAATGGATTAAAATAATTGATTTCAAAAAAACTTGTGGTGACTAATTCGGTGACTAAATAGAGACCATAGATTTTATTTCGGTGGCTAAATATTTTTTTTAATTACAGTGACTGATTTTATTTCGGTCGCTAAACAACAATTTTGTAAATATAGCTACCAATTTAGTTTCGGTAAATATTTTTATATGTATTATTAATACCTATTTAAAATGATATTTTAACTATTTTATAAAAAAATTTAAAATAATCTTTTCTTCATCCACTTTCTACATTAGGAGATTTCCATTAATATAAACTGACTACAACAAATTCTATATGCAATTTGTAAGGTTGCATATTTTTTAAAATAATTTGTAAGGTTTCCTTTGATAAAAGGAAGTAAACAATCTTATCAAAAATCCTAAAGTACGATGTTGGATCTGCATTTTCCAGAATAAGAAACTTAATATGGTGCTTTATGTAAGAGAGTGTTCTCATTTAATAGACTCTATCTTGAATACATTAAATAAAATATCTCTATCTTTTAAGATTGAACATTGCACTACTTTGTGTTCAAGAAAAGGTTGTTGATAGACCAACAATGACATCAATGGTGCTTATGCTTGATAGCCGCTCTTTTACTCTACCAGTTCCATTGCAACCTGCTTATTTTATGAAAAATAGTTGTTCATCAGTCATCCAGTTTTGGAGGTGTAGTTCTATGGAAACAGGATCAAATGAGTAGAAAAGTTACTGTGCTGATGCATCAACTAATGAGGCTTCAATTAGTAGTCTATATCCTGTTAAATTATGAATCACATGATTATAGTCATGTGTAATGATCGTTAATGCAATTACATGTAACAAGATAAAGAGATACTTGGTGCTTTCTATTAGGAAACCAAGAGAAAAGGTTGAATGTAAGTCTAACAAAGATTTATCTTACGAGTTGCTACAAACTTGAAATTGGAGGGTTTGGAGTTGTTTACAGAGTAAGATGGCACAATGGTTATCATTTAGAAAGAGAAGTTTTCTTTAAGTTTCCTTTCACTTTTTATTTTATTATCTAAATAAGTGAAATATATATGATTATATATTTCACAAAAGTAAATTAACAGCCCGTCCATTTAAAATTAAAGTTTTTAAATATGAACGGATACTTATATAACCTCATGTTCGTTACAATTATACCTTAACGAATCATACTTGTTTAAAAACCGTGCAGATTTTTCTTGAGTTATTATAGCTACTTTTTTGTAAAATTAAATTTGATTTAAAATCATTAATATAAAACATGTTCAAATTAAACTCATTTAATTATAACAAAACAATAAGAAAGATTTGAGGTGATAACGAATCAAGTTCTCTAATCTGTTTAGGAGTGGCCACTGCAAAATAAAATAAACTAATTAGGTACACATTAATCTCAGACAGAACAAGACCCTAAGTTTCAATTTTTAGATGGGTCAATAGAGAAAAATCCAGAATTTGAATTTAACTTAGAATTACCGATTTGATTTTTTGAGTACTCCAAAGCTCGGCTGAACTCATCCAATTCTTCTTCTCACATCTTTCATTTTCTTTTCCCCCAGAAATGGTTTTCGGTGGCATAAACTCTTCACTTGTGGGTGGATCTTGCGACATTGAACACTTTCCTTTTTCCTCCTTCGATCTGGCTATTGCTCCATGCCCAGAGAACCATGGTGAAAAAAAGAAATGCAGGAACGACATGATAACAAGAATAAAAGGTAAAAGCACACACCATTGTTTAGGAGAAGCATGCAGAGAGGAAGCTCGCGTTTGAAGGCCTCAACTTTCCTCAATTCGTCCTCCAACCTTTGCACGAAGCCGTCAAGCGTGGCAACTTTGTCGCGCTTGTCTCTGTTACCAGAAACGTCGACGAAAAAGAGGGAAATGGGTCTGGGGACAAAGCCCAAACTGAAGTCCAAGCTGAGCTCCATGAAAGCACGGTGGTGTTGTGGAGGTGGATTGGGTGATTTTCTGTGATTGAGAGTATGCTCCCACAAATCACAAACTACGATACCATACCCTGATTTGAGGTGATAACGAATCAAGTGTTCAACAGTTCTTCATAGTGGATCATCGATTGAACTCTGAAGACAAAATAATGGCCTGCTCCAACTACATTACTACTAAATTAAAATCATGAAAGCTTCACAACTTAGTGCTATTGGTGGGTTCTCAATACTAATTACCTTACCCCGTTGCCTTTCAATTCTTTGTTCACTCCTCGCCGCCATTTTACCTGTCTCCCTCGCCGCTCCCTTGCGCCGCTTCGACGACGACGCTATTCGTCAGTGTACTCCCCGTTTTCGTGCACCTCCTTCGAATCCAACCTCCGTTTCTTCCTGGAACCTGGAACATGAATCCTTCGACGCCTTCGCGTTACTGCTCTCCTCCTAGCTCCTCCAATCCTTCGCACCGGAACCTCGCTTGGAGTCGGAGTGTTCCCTCGCGAAGGCGAACCACGAAACAACAAAACCTAACCGTGGAATTGAATCGGGAGAAGTGGAGCGTGTCACGAACAGAACCCCTACTAATAAGGAATTGATGGAGAGAGAATGAAGCGATTAAACCCTAATAGTGAGAGTCACCGTACCGGATCGGAGATCGAATATGTGAAAAAAATTAGGAAAAGGTCCAATAGGTTGGTTAAGGTTAAATGCAAAAAAACGCGTAAATGTTGACGAGTAGAAGAAAATCACAAGTAGGACCCTCTATGTTTTAGCCACCGATATATTGAGTAGTATGTTTAAGGCTGTATTTTTGGTTTTTGTAATGAGTTGAAAGAGAGGCAGAACTAGGAATAATTATAATAATTTATTTATTTATTTTTAATAATAATATATTATTTTTATTTTTATTATTCTTATTCTTATTCTTATTCTTATTCTTCTTCTTCTTCTTTTTATTATTATTATTATTATTATTATTATTATTATTATTATTATTTACATTTAGGGACTAACAGAAAATCAGTGGTTAAAAAATAAATGTATTTAGTGGCTGATTCAGTGGCAAAAATAAACAATTACATTTAGTGACTAAAAGAAAATCGGTGACTAAAAATAAACATATTTGGTGGCTGATTCGGTGGCAGAAATAAACAATTACATTTAGCGACCAAAAGAAAATCGGTGGCTACAAAATAAACATATTCGGTGGCTAATTCGGTGGCAGAAAATAAACAATTATATTTAGCCACCAAATGAAAATCGGTGACAAAAAAATAAACATATTTGGTCGCTAATTCGGTCGTAGATATATTTTTCTTAATTTATTCAAAATAACCACCACTTTAGCGACTGATGGTTTTGTCACTCTCATGTTCGGTCGCTGATTCGGTTGCAAAACTAACTAACATCATTAACAATTCTTTCGGTCGCTATTTCGGTTGCAGATTTGACACTGAGGGTATTCAGTTGCTATTTCGGTCGCAAATTGCGACCACTTATTTTCGGTCGCTGAATTCGGTGACTAAATTGTTATTTTCTTGTAGTGTTAGTAGGAAGACTCGATTATCTCATTATCACTAGACCTGATATCACTTTCGTAGATTAAAAAAAGGTTTGAGAAGGATTATTGTATGAGGACATGATGTAATACTAAAATCACTTCTTACTCTGATGCGTATTGGGCAGGATCATCATTGAATAAAATATCCACTTCTTGGTATTGTATTCTTATTTGAGGAAACCTAATCTTATAAAGAAACAAAAATCAAAACATAGTCGCTAGAAATCGTGCAAAATCATAACAACCATTTATGAGCTTAGTTGGCTTAGGCAACTACTATAACACACTACAAAAATTTATTATTTTAGTACGGGTTTATTAGTGAAGGTTATAAGCTTTAGTAAGGCAAATAAGTAGTAGAGGTTTTCTAAACCTCTGGTGAGAGATATAAGTAGTAGAGATTTTTCAAACCTCTGGTAAGCATAAACGGTAATTTAATGAGCTAGAGTAAGATATTTTAATTTTATTCCTTTCTCCTTTCAGTTGGCTTCTCCTTTCTTTTAACCTAATGTGTTCTTCTCCACAACAATGCTCTCTAATGTCCCTAGGTGCTCATTTCCTTCAACTAGAGCATTATTTTCGTCTTTATTTTCAAAAGGTACGCATTCTTTCAAAATACAATGGCCCCATTCTCTTATTTACCTCTCTTTTCTTCCTTCTATTTGTATGGTTTATTAGTGTCTAAGTTCAAGAGGGGGGTGAATTGGACTTATAAAATTTTCGCAAAGGAAAACTATTTTAAGAAATCCTAATAGAAAAAACAGATTGATTCATAGTAAAACAATTTTTTTTTTCTAATTCCAAGTAGTAGTTCCAGAAATACAATAGATTTTTTTTATAGAAACAACATGTTTAATTTTGACTTAACAGTTCTAAACACTTGCAGATTTAAATGATCAACAACAAAGATATTTGGTGTAGACCTTAATTTTGGAAAGCAAATTTAAAACATTTTGAAAGTAGTTTTAAAAGAATAAGGATCCTGAACAAGATTGTTTAATTGAATTTTAACACTTGTATTACTCAGTCAAAGATTACAGATTTAGTGAATTTTTAAGCAAGAGAAAGATTTTATTCGGAATCTTTCAGAACAATATATGATTTAGTCTAACTATAGTTAAAACAACATATTCAATTTTAAAACAACAAATTCATTTTATTGCAGATTATCAGATTTCAAATTTAATTGCAGTAATCAAGAAGAGAGAAAGGCACACACAGTTCTATACTAGTTCACTCAACAAGAGCTACATCCATTCCCACCTTATACCAAGGTGGATTCCACTAATGCAAAGCAATCTTTACAAAAACACCACTTAGTTCTTGAACCATCCAAGAACCAAGATCACAAGCTGAAAAATTCTATTTCAGCAGCATATTAACTTCTAGAAACCCTATCAAGAAATATAATTACAAACACCTTTACAAATAGAAATTATAGGAAAGAAAACACATGGATTGTAGATACAAGAGTTCAAAAATAGGAGCCTCACAATTGCAACACTTTGATAGAACCTTGAATCTTTAACCAAAAGTCACCAGCACAATTGCAGTTGAAGTTTTTTAAGAAAAACTTTAAAAAACTAAAGCGAATTTCAAACTCTCAATGAAAGCACTTGAAAATTGTATGCAAATCGTGATTGCAAGGTGTGCTTTGACCTGAGATCAACCCCTTCTTTTATAGGTTTAAGATCAAAATGCATTTTCAAAAAACGTTTAGAACTGTTATAAAAAAATAGATTGAAGTTCAAAAGAACATATTGTTTTTTGAAAATACACATGGTGGTAACATGACCACTTTCAGATTAGTTGATAACAATAACTATGAGCAAAACTAAATTTGGAATGAAAACTGAATTTTTGAAAAAGCTTAACAGTTTTGCACTAGTACAAAAGAATTAATTTATTTGTCAAACAATAGATTGATTTTTGTGCAGTAAACTACTTTTTGAAAAAACTTGAAACAAATTTTGAAAATACTTTGTAAGAAACCCTTGTGCTTGAGCTCATCACTATGGTTATGAGATATAAGGTAGATCATAATGCAAAAGGCTATTTAAACAACCTCTAACCTAACAAAGACCATGGACACATGTACATCAGCCTTTAAGAAGATTTTCTTCATCAAACACTTTCTTTATCCAAGTTGAGTATAGTCTTCATCTATCTTCAACACTATTTTCACCATCATCACGTAGAAACCGTCGCTTTCTTCTCCTCTTCTTCTCCCTAATCTTTGTTTTTCACTTTTCTTTCCTTTATTTTTTTAAGTTCGTCTAAGTGTGGGGAACCACAAAAAGTGGAAGGTGTCACTGAAGGAGAAGACTTGGAGGGTTAAGGGGAGGAGGCGTTCACGAAGCTCCAGGAACAAGTATCTGAGGTTGGGGACTCTGGCTCAGCTTCACTACTCCAAGCCTCCAGGTTCGACTTTTGTTGCAGGAAGATGTTGTTGCATCGATCTCGGGAAGAAGAGAGTGGCAATGTTGCATGAGAGGAAGAGTGTGAAACACTACAAAAAAAACATGTAAGTTGTGGCGATTTTAATATGGCGGTTATTAAAAACTATTACAATTATCTGTATAATACGATAGGTTAACAAGCGCCACATCTTCCCTTTAATATATGTTATTTACAACTGCCATTTTATGAAAGTAGACCACCCTTCCCCATTTTCGTCCCCCCCCATAGCATTTATCTTTTTCCCAAAAATAATTTTTCCCATTCCCTCCATAACATTACTCTTTTTCCCCCAAAAATAATTTCCCCCCTAAATATTGTATTTGACAAATCTTTGAAGCTTGTGAAACCCTCTCATTTCTTCTCTTTCGAAGCCTGCTCATCTCTTTTTTTCGAAACTCTCACACAAACCCTCACTCTATAATCACCAACCCTATGCAACCACACTCATTCCCCTCTTCCTTTCTCATCCCATTCATCAATCCCCGTCAATCTTCCCCCTCTCAAGATATCTAATAGCGTCCCTGTCACCCCAACTTCGATTTCCTCTCTCAATCCTCCTTCTTCCCCCTTTAGGCCCTCGTGCCACCAACATGTTGTTGATCAAGAGTGATCATGTGCTTTGAAGAATCCAAATCCAAGGTGTTTGATGGAAGGCTGGTGTTGCTGCTGTGTTTCGGTGGGATCTGGGTAGAATAAAGTGTGATCCACTCCCTTGTTGAATCTAAAACTAATGTGAATTAAAACCTTTGTGAAATCAAGTTTTTTTCCAACTAGGTGAAAAACAACCTATTGTTTTGTCGAATCAACCGGTTGTTTTACTCTTAGGAGTTTTTGAAAAAGGTTGAAAGGTGTTTGGTTTGGTTGACTTAACTTTCAAAACAAAACAATCGGTTGTTTCGTGGTTTCAACCGATTGTTTCTTTGAAAATCCTAACAAAATTCCGTTTTGAATGGTGAATCTGTTTTAAATGTTTTCTAACTGAATACGCTCCTTCATTAAATGCCTTGACCAATCTTTGGAAAAGATAAATGGTTTTGTTTATGTTTTCAAACAGAAAGAAACATCTTTGAGAAATTCAGTTTGATAGATTTGATTATAAGATTTCAAGATTCACATCAAGCTTTGGGTTTTCAAGTGAGAGTGGAATAGGATTGCAATTGTATTCAATTTAGATTGTACTATGATCAGGTGTAATCCTTTCTAAACCTACTGTATTTTTGGTGTTGTATTGACAAGGAGTATTGTGTGTTCTTGAGGTGTTCAAGATCAATACTCTTGGTGTGGTTTTCCAATGGTAGTGTGTTTCTTGAAGGGTTCAAGGTCACTACTTTGGTGGTTTGTGTTTTGTAATCTAGTTTGATTGCTTAGTGGATTATCCACTGGTTTTCTGGGGACTGGATATAGCTCTTGGCTTAAGAGTGAACCAGTATAAACTGTTTGTGTGTTTCTTTCTTACCTTGAACTCATTTAAGTTTTGTTTTAAGCTTAACTGATATAAACAACCGATTGTTTTTCTGTGTATTGCTGTATAACTGCATGAGTTCTTGGCTAACTTGATTTCTATTATGGATTTATACAAAGAATATCATTAAACGTGAAAAAGTTTTCAAAAACCCCTTTTAAACAATTCACCCCCCCTCTTGTTTAAGGCCATATATTCTAACACATGTCGCCACTTCCACCATCCTTCACTGCGATGAGTTTGATGCTTCCACCGTCTACTCTTCCTTCAGTCGTTGGGTTAGCTTTTAGGTTCATATATACACATTTATGTGGTATTAGGGAACTTGTTTAGATTCTTCCTCTAAGAATCAAAAAATGCAAAAGTTTAATCCAATTAAGTTTTCAAAATTTTAAAATATTTGTCTTTTATCATTTTTAGTTGTTTTATGATTTATGTGCATTAAAAAACACAACCTATTAAAACAACACAACCCATTTCAAAAAAACACAAAAAATAAAAATAATAAGGTTTTGCAAAACCCCTAGATATAATGGGGGTTTTGAAAACCTCTTAAAGTAAGAAAACCCCTAGAAATAATGGGGATTTTGGAAAACTTCAGGAAATAATGGGGGTTAGGAAAACCCCTGGAAGTAACGAGGATTCAGAAAACTCCTAGAAGTAACGAGGTTCAGAAAACTTCCAGAAATAACAAAGGTTTTACAAAACTGTTGTAAAATAATTGATCTTTCAGGGATTACTCAAAACCATCAATAATCTGTTAACGATGCTGAATTTTTCAGAAGAAAAACAAACTAAAGATAACACACTTAACGAAAGTTAAAACTCTCGAAAACGTTAAATATAACTCTTATTAAAAAAAATTCAGTAAATAATTAAAAATTGAAAATAATAAAAATTATTTGTTAGTTCTTATAAAAAAGACATATGATAAAAAAATCAGAATTTATTTTGTCCACACATTGAGTATATCTATGATAAATTTGGTGCATATGAAATATATGTTCTAACTTAAGGTGCATTTATGATGTAATTAGTCATTAACTATTGTATATTTGTTAATTATTACTAGCAGGTGAGGATCATTCTTATTAGGAAAAAATTGTTTATTATAAAATACTTTTTATTTTTAGTATTAATGTCTAAAAACTAAATTTTATTTAATAAACAAGATTGATAAATTTTTAAATTCGTTGGCGTAGATAAACTCTCGTTGTCTTATTTATAAGTTCTTCTATAAAATGTACGGTTAAAAATTTAGATAATAACTCATATTTTAAAATATATTAATTGAAACTTTAAAAAATAGATAAATAGATTATGTTGAGGATTAATAATAATTATACAGGCTAACGATAATCTTTACAAAGAAAATAATATTACTTTGTCGAAACTGGTTACGGAAACCCCAAACTCCAATTATTTCAACAACATCTGGAAGGGCGTCTATAAAGAATTCTTTATATTTTTCATGGCTGCGAATTTTATATACTAATTCTTTAATATAAAATATCAAATTATCCATTCCCAAATACTGTAGGTAGACAGTCGCAATAGTTGACGATGAAAATCAGGTATATACACCATTTATCTTCTTTGAATTTCAAAGCTCCCAAATCGCAATACCCACGAACACATCAAATAATAATATTTAACATTACATAAAAGAGATTGATTGTTGAAAAATACAAAAGAACATACATGCTATTTTTAAAAATATTGTTTATTTACATAAAAAAGAATGTTCTTGGTAAACAAAACACAGATGATGACCCATCAAGCTTAAGCAGCTTCACACTATGGTATTCATAGAAACAATAGCATAATCACACCAAAGTTTGTGGTTATAAATAGAAGGCAGTCCTCTGGCAAATACCCACACAGCAAACATCTTCTCCTTCTCTTCTGATATTATATATTCTTCCATTTCATTAGATTCCATTCATCATGGCTGTTTTCACCTTCGAAGACCAAACCACTTCTCCCGTGGCTCCAGCTACCCTTTACAAAGCTCTTGTGAAGGACGCCGATAACATCGTCCCAAAGGCCGTTGATTCCTTCAAGAGTGTTGAAATCGTTGAGGGCAACGGTGGCCCCGGAACCATCAAGAAGATCTCTTTCCTCGAGGGTACCATTTCATTCATCTTCTATATATTTTGTGTATGTGCATTGCATTGACAGAACAACATATAAAATAAACTAACTGTGAATTGTGAATTGTGAATGGACAGATGGGGAGACAAAGTTTGTGTTGCACAAAATAGAAGGAATAGATGAGGCAAACTTGGGATACAGCTACAGCATAGTTGGAGGTGCTGCCTTGCCAGAGACTGCAGAGAAGATCACAATCGACTCCAAACTCAGTGATGGGCCCAACGGAGGATCAGTTGTAAAGTTGAGTATAAAATACCACAGCAAAGGAGATGCTCCACCCAATGAAGATGAGCTCAAAACTGGCAAAGCCAAGAGTGATGCTCTTTTCAAGGTCATCGAGGCTTACCTTTTGGCCAATGCTTGAATTATTACCAACGTCTTCTTTATCTTATAAACGTAACACTGTCTTTCCTTTCTTATTTTTATTTTCTCCTGTTGGGAAACATTTCCCATATCTTTGTCCATCAATAAATTATAATAAATCAAAGCAAATTTTATAACTTTTTTTTATCTTAACTGCAAGTTTAATTCAATGTCGTTTTAGTACCTTAAATTAAGATAGTGCATAAACAGTTTATATAATGAAAGAAATATGTGTTTGATCCTAATATGCACAAAAATTTATCTAGTCACTCATAATCATAGATAATAATTTTTTTTTTATCAACAAACGAAAAAATATTATATTAACTATGACTTAAATGTTTATTTTTTTTTATCTTATATAAAATATATCTATTTTTAAGATTATTTTAAATTTTTTAATTTATAATATTTTAATAAATATTATATTTTTTAATAATTTATTTTGGAGATAAAATCTATTTTTTTATATAATTTAATTATTTAGTTAGTTAAAGTGTTAAAAGTGAATTAATATAATTAAATAAGAAATTTTAATATGAAAATTATTAAAGAAAATGTTTGAAAAGGTTAAAAAAGAAATGAAAAAAAAAATAGAAAAATAATATTTGTGTAAAGAAAATAATATGCATTTAGAAAGTAAGTAGAAATGAGTGAGGAAAGAAAATTTGACAAAATTTGTAATGTCATTAAACTAAAATGAAATATAAATCGTTTGGGTTTATGGTTAACATTAGAAAATACACCAGGAAAACATAACATCAATAGGTCAATTGTCAGCACTTGTCACCACTGTTTTTGGTTTCTAGCAAATTGTATTTACACCTCGTACGTAATCTTCCTTTCTATTATGACTTCTTTGGACAACTTATTTAAAGTAGATTGGAGAAATTCTACTCGACACCTTGTCTGTAAAAACTAATTGAAAAGAAATAACATAAGATAAAAAGTTGTAGAAACTGATTGAACATAATTACACGAATTTGTAAAATTGTAGAAACTGATTGAACATAATTACACGAATTTGTAAAATTGCTGAACTGATACATCCATTTAATTTACTTCAATAATATATATAATAAAAATTATAATTATTGGAAGCTATAAAATATGAATACTAACGGCTCTATAAACTGACTACTAATGCAATACTAACGGTAAATAATTTAAGTCTAATAAAATTTGAATTAATAACTAGCATCCTCCCTTAATTCTGATTAGGAACAATCTTCACGCCCAACATATCTCTTAACTTGATGAAAGCATCGATCTTCAATGGCTTAGTGAGAATATTTGCAATTTGATCTTCTGATATGCAATATTCCAATTTGATCATGTTCTTCCCAACTTGGTTTACTTCTTGCAATGTTCCAATTTGATCATATTTGCAATGTGTTTACTTCTTTGATGAAAAAACTGGATTCTTTGCAAGATTAATTGCAGAGACATTGTCAACATAAATCTTTATTGGAACATCTAGATTAAAACCAATTTGAGTCATAATATTGCTGAGCCAAACTAATTGACAAGCACTTGTTGTTGTTGCTACTTACTCAGCTTCAAAAGTAGATAATGCAACAATTGACTGTTTCTTTGATGACCACAAGCAAACAACCTTTCCGATCATAAAACAATGACCACTTGTGCTCTTCCTCTCGTTTGAATCTCCACCCTAATCACTGTCTAAGTATCTGGCGATATCAGCCTTCTTAGATGAAGAGTAAAATAAACCAAAAGTTGTAGTACCTTTGATGTAGCGCATAATTCTCTTTATAGCTTGTAAATGAACTTGTCGAGGTGATTCCATGTATCGACTGATCAATCCCACAGCATAACATATGTCCGGTCTAGTACACGTGAGATATCTAAGGCTCCCAACAATCTGCTTAAAGTATGTTACATCTACAGTTCGCCCATCACCTTCCTTCGTAAGCTTAATTCCAGTTTTGTTCCCGTCGGTTGATTGAAACGTCTTCGTGTGTCTACGAAAATCTCACGCCCAAGAATCCCTGCGTTCACTCATGCTTTCCTTTCGATTAAACACCTGTAAACACAAAGACAAATGGCGCCCTAGAGGTCGTTTTCACTCCGACGCTCAAGTCAATCTTAGGGCTAGGAAACACCAAAACTGTTAAGCGTAAAGGTTTTGTGTAACTATGTGTGTTAAGCGGCACAAATGAATAGCGTACCTTACTAAGTTTGTTACTTCCCTTTATATAGCCTAGGGTTTCCACTGCTTCCGTTACCCAAAATAGGATTCCTGAGCGGGTGGGCCCCAGCATTGCTGTTATCCACTCTTAGGATAACCTAACGCATGGGGTTCCCTAACTGGAGTGCAACCTCTGACAAGATGACCACCTGGATGCCTCTTCGTGCACCTGATCTCTAGGGTCACCCATCTTGGGAGCGCCCTAGATGTTCACGTGCTATGCATGCGGCTCACCCCTGGAACGTGACCCTCACAGGTCGTATCTTTTCTAGTGGTTTTATACTTGTGTTACGCCTAAACGCGTCATCCACATCATACGCATGGACCCTCGTGACCTAGGCTTCTCCCTAACTGATAACTGGGGTGTGTTGTTTGGGGTCCACCTTTTACGACCTAACTCTACTGTTTGAGTCACCGATGTCCGATCTCTCCCCATTCTCACTATACGATCAAGAACACATCAGCAGATCCTGATGATTGATGCCTGACCACTCCTCGGCACCTTGGTTCACGTGCCTTACGAGGCACTGGCCCACGCCACTCGTGGGGCCCAACTTACGTGGCCCTATCATTACTAGTGGTCAACGACGCCCGAGGACTGGTCGATACAAGTTTCAATTGGAGTCTTAACTGAGTTTGAATCCTCCATCTTAAACTTCTTTAAAAACTTAGCATCAAATTTCCTCTAATGAATGAAGATTACATCGTCTCCTTGGATGATTTCAATACCCAAAAAGTAGAACATAAGACCGATATCAGTCATCTCATATTCCTTCATCATGATATGCTTGAAGTCACCAATCATTTTGAGATTACTTCCTGTAAAAATCATATCATCAACATAAAGACATTAAATTAACAAATCTCCATAATCATTACATAAAAACCATGTTCTGATGCACATTTTTTGAATCCAGTGGCATGAAGAAATGAATAAATCCTTTTGTTCCAAGCTCTTGGTGCCTGTTTAAGACCATATAAAGCCTTAGTTAGTCTGTACACCTTCTCCTCTTTTCCAGATTGTATGAAACCCGACGACTGCTTTACATCTTCATCAAGTGGGTTGTTTAGAAACGCAGACTTGACTTACATTTGGTGAATTTTCCATTGCCTTTGTGCAGCTAAAGCAATGATTAATCTCACTGTTTCCATTCGAGCTACAGGAGAAAATATTTCTTCATAATCATAGCCTTCTCTTTGTTAGAATCCCTTTGCCACCAACCTTGCCTTGTATCTATCAATCTCACCATTTGCTTTCACTTTAATCTTGTACACCCACTTCACATCAATTTCTTTATTTCCTTTTGGAAGATCAGTGAGCTGCCATGTATTGTTTTTCTCAATCGCCATCAATTCTTCATTCATAGCCTCTTGCCATTTGGGATGTTGAATGGCATTTGCAAGTCTCACGGGTTCTGAATCTGCAAGAAAAGCAAAGTGAACCAATTCTCCATTGTCATCAACTTCATCATCAAGATTTACTTCATAATCTTGAAGGTGTATAGGTTGTCGTTGTTGCCTTCTTGGTCGCTCCATCATAGTTGCAATAGGAATTGCAGCTTCAGGTTGAATTACAGCTTCAGGCTGAACTACAGGTGCTTCAAGAGTGACTCCATCTTCCACACATCATCGTTCAAAACGTAAATATATCGTTTTTTTGAATCTATTTTAGCTGTTGCATTCCATTGCTATTCCTCATTTTTGGCAAATGCAACATCACGACTGACAATCACCTTCTTTGTCATTGGATTGTACAATTTGTATCCCCCATGCTTATATCCAATGAAAATGGTCTTCATTGCCTTATCATCCAACTTTGATCTTGCTGCCTTGGGGACATGAGCATAAGTAATTGACCCAAATACCTTCAAGTGATGCACATTGGGTTTGAATCCGCTTCATGCCTCAATCGGAGTTGTGTTAGGAACACTCTGAGTGGGTGATTTGTTTATCAAATATACTGCACATGTTACAGCCTCAGTCCAAGGCATACCTTTCACTTTAAGCATGCTTCTTGCCATGTCCATGATTGTTCTATTTTTTCTCTCTGCAACTCCGTTGTGTTGGGGTGTGTAGGGATAGGTTATGTTATGCTACAACCCAAGTTCTTCATAGTGCCTCTTGAACTCATTAGACTTGTACTCACCCCCTCCATCACTACGCACTATCTTAATTAGTCTGCCACTCTGTCTTTTAACAAATGCTTTAAATAATTTAAATCAGTGGAATACCTCATCATTGCTTTTCAATAGATAAATCTAGGTTTTCCTTCAAAAATCATCAATAAAGGTTAAAAAATACTTATTACCTCCAATTGATGATATTTTCATCGGGCCACAAACATTTGTATGAACAAGCTCCAAAGGAAATTTTGCACACCAAGACTCCTTAAGAAATGGTATCCCTGTGATTCTTTCCAAATATACAAGCCTCACACAATTGATCAGGTCATGAATATGGGGTAAACCATTAACTAAATTTTGTTTGGAGAGATTTTCCAAACTCTGAAATTTTAAGTGCCTAAAGCGTAAATGCCACAACCATGATTCATTATTCACTATTGCATTCAAGCACTTGAAATCACCCATATGAAAATCTATTGGAAACATGTGGTTTTTTGATAAAAAGGTTTTAAGAATCAAATTACCTTTTTTTATCAAAAATTGAGAATTGATTTTCTACTATGTGCATCACGTAACCCTTTTCGGCCAGCTGTCCCATACTCAACATATTACTTTTCATATCAGGTACATAGAAAACATCGTAGATGTACCTGTGATCACCATTCTTCAACGTGATAAGAATTCGCCATTTTCTAGTCACCGGAACGAACCTGCCATCACCGAATTTCACTTTTTTGTGAAATGAGTCATCCAAATCTGCAAACAGCTCCTTCTGACCACACATATGATTCATGCAACTTGTATCCAAATATTAAGTATGAATGTTTGGATTTTTATTTGATGTGGCTGCCATTAGTACTGCATAATCCTTTTCATCTTGTTTGTGATTACCATCTTCTTAAGCACAATTGGCAGCATGATTATTACCTTTTGATTTACACTCATTTGCATAATGGTCGTGTTTATGGCAGTTATAACACTCTACATTTGATTTATTATACATGCCTCCTCGTCCTCCGCGACCACGTCCTCCGCGACCACGTCCTCCACAACCACATCCTCCGCGCCAAGAGTTATTTGAACTTCAATTGTGATTGGAACCAGTGTTGTTTTGCTCAACGCCTCCATGATTCTAGCCACCATGACCTTTGCTTGAATAGCTACCATCACATCCTCGTCCTTTGCCTTGTGAACTACTGTGTTTATGGTAGGAGCTACCAATTTAGGCTTGTGCTTGTAAAGCCTTTTCAATTGGTTTTTCAATCTTATTGCCATTCATCCGTTGCTCATGCGCTCATAGGGAACCAGATAATAACCTTACTGTCATTGGCCTCTTCAATTGCGGCAACAACATGTTCAAATCTGGGAGTTAAAGACCTCAAAATCTTCTCCACCTTTGCCTGCTCCAAATGTGTTTCACCATTGGTCTTTATTTGATTTGTCAAGGCAAGAACTTTATTTATATAGACATCAACAGTCTTTGTGGTTTCCATCTGCAGTCATTCATACTGGTGTCTTAGGGTTTGAAGATGCACCCTCTTGATCTTCTCATCACCTTTATAATTGGTTGACAAAATGGGCCAAGCCTCACTTGCAGTTGTTGGTCCTTCTTGTTGAACCAAGTGGTGTTCAAGCTTTGAAGAATCCAAACCCTTTGAAGGATGTTGAAGGCTTGGCTGTGCTTGCTGTTGCTGAGCTGTCTTAGTTAGGATCTGAGGTAGTTTGAGTTTTGTAATCCACTCTAGATTGAATCCAAAGCATAGGCATTCTCAATCTTTTAAAAGAAAAGTGTTTTTCAAACTAAGTGAAAAACAACCGATTATTTTGTCGAAACAACCGATTGTTTGATACTTAGGTGTTTTTAGAAAAGGTTGAAAACTGTTTTTCAAATGGTTGAGCTGTTAAAACCAAAACAACCAATTGATTCGAGGAAACAACTGATTGTTTGTTTTGGTACCATAACAGAAAAACTATTTTAGCTTTGATTGAGCTTTAAATGCTTTAAATATTTACGCTCCAGTCTTTAATGCTTTGACCAATCTTTTAAATGCAATGAATAAGTTTGTTAAGATTTTATAACAAACAATATCTTTGAATAAATTCAGAAAAACATATTTGAGTAATAAGATTTTAACACAAGTTTCTGATTTTCAAAGAGTTGAGATTGCTTAGAGATTGAGATTGATCAAAGAGTGTGAGATAGGATTTCTGATTGTATTGATTTCAGATTTGCTTCTGTAACAAGTGTAATCCTTGTATTCTGTTGAACAAGTTTCTTCTATGTGTTTGCTGAGAAGTATTGTGTGTTCTTGAGGGGATCAAGATCAGCATTCTTAGTGTAGGTGTGTTGGCCAAGAGAAGTGTGTGTTTTGAGGGGATCAAGGTCACTTTCTTGGTTGTGTTGTAAGTGATCTAGGTTTGATTGCTTAGTGGAATTCCTCAGTGGTTTCTAAGAAGACTGGATGTAGCTCTGGGTTTAGAGTGAACCAGTATAAACATCTGTGTGAATTTTCTCTATCCCTAACTCTTTAAATTCAGTTTTTAATATTTGTATACTGGTATAAACAACCGATTGTTTCTGTGAAACAACTAATTGTTTTACTGGTGCTGTGCTTTTAGCTTTGTGTTTTGAAAAACTGATTTCTCAATCAAGGTATTCTCGAAGTAATTTCATTCAAGGCTTAAAAGTTTGCGAAAACCCTCTTTAAACAATTCACCCCCCCTCTAGTTTAAAGCCATATATTCTAACAATTGGTATCAGAGCTTGGTTCTTGAAAGTTATTCAAGTTGATCCAAAAATCTTTTTTCTATGGCTGGAAAACAATCTTTTGAGGAAGGTTCTTCAATCTACAAACCACCTTTATTCTGTGGATTGAATTACAAGTATTGGGAAGCCAAAATGAAAATCTTTGTGGAATCTATTGATCAAGGAATTTGGGATTCAATTGAGAGTGGTCCTTACATTCCAAAGTTTAAAAAGAATGGTTCTTTCATTGCAAAACCTTGGTCTCAATGGACCAATGATGAATGTAAAATGGCCAAGCTTAATTGTTCTGCTCAAAACATAATAGCTTCTGCACTTGATACTAATGAGTTTTTCAGGGTGTCAAAATTCAAAACTGCTAAAGAGATGTGGGACACACTCAAGGCTGCTCATGGAAACAATGAACCAAAGGAGGCAAGGTCAAAAAGCCAAGCAAGAAGGAAAAGAAGGAAAAACAAGAAAAGCCTCAACCTCTGCTTCATGGCCAGAAAGGAAGATGACTCAAGTAGTGTAAGTTCATCTAACTCATCAAACTCTGAAAATTATGGTCAATTTCTTCAAGCCTTTCAAGAAACGCATGAAGAAGCCAACCGATTGGCCTTCTTGAACAATCGATTAAAAGAAAAGAATAGAAGGCTTGAAAACAAAGTCAAATCACTAGAAGAGGAATTAGATAATTCAAAAACAGATTTTGAAAACTGATCCTGCCTGTTGACCAGAACGCAAGAGCCTTGCCTTGTCAAATCTGGATCGACTTTGCACCATGCTAGCTTCCGTCCTTCACCTTGATTCACCTCAAGAACCTGCAAAAGACAGAACGGCGCCGCTGCGGCCAATCACGCTCTGACGCCCAAGTCAGCGACTGAACCACCAAAATACTAAGAGAAAACTAAGAACTTCAGGAACCGTGCAATATTCTCTCTCAGCGTACTCAAGTTCTCGCAAGCGTAAAAGAAGTATTCTAAAACGCGCGTACCTCAGAAGTTCGTTAGAATCCCTTATATACCTGTGCACTTTCTCTCTCCTGACGGTTACACCTCTGGACACGTGGCTCACATCCAGCTGTACACGTGTCACCATCTGGAGCATCCTTGACTTGAGCGTCACCTCTTACTCTTCAGGCTCTTCGACTAAGTTACTTATTTAGGAAGCAACTCAGCCTGATACCTCACCTCCGGGCCTTGCAACACCTTGCTGACGAAATAAATAGGCTTCTGAGCCTGGTCTTGGTCTTGGGCGAGCACCGCACTCACCGCCCTCTCAGTCACAGCAAAATACAACCTGAGAGGGGTTCCCACCAACGGTTTGCACAAAACCGGGGGGCTCGCCAGGTACTCTTTAAGCTTGACGAAGGCCTCTTCACACTCCCTCGTCCAGGAAAACTTATTGTTTCGCCTTAAACACTGCAAGTACGGATGGCCTTTCTCTCCGCTAGCCGACACGAAACGAGACAGGGCGGCCATCCGACCTGTAAGCTGCTGCACCTCCTTCACGGTAGTCAGACTCCTCATCGCCAAGATGGTAGCACACTTGTCAGGATTTGCCTCTATTCCTCTTTCAGTTAAGAGGAATCCCAAGAACTTCCCTGCCTCCACGCCAAAAATGCACTTCTCGGGATTCAGCTTTAACCTGAACTTGGCGATTGTGGTCAACAACTGCTCCAGGTCCGCAACGTGCTTGCTCGTTTCCGGCGAGGTCACGACCATATCATCCACATACGCTTGCACATTCCTTCCCAGCATTGGTGCAAGTACCCTATCCATCAATCTTTGGTACGTGGCCCCCGCGTTCTTCAGCCCAAAGGGCATCACTTTGTAGCAGTAGCACGATCTCTCGGTCATGAAGGCGGTCTTCTCTTCGTCCATAGGATGCATTTTTATCTGGTTGTACCCCGAGAAGGCGTCCAGGAAACTCAACAACTTACACCCTGCAACACTGTCGACCAGGGCATCTATGCTTGGCAAGGGATACGAGTCCTTTGGGCAAGCCTTGTTCAGATCAGTGAAGTCGACGCACATGCGCCACTTCCCATTGCTTTTCTTCACCAGCACGACATTGGCCAACCACTCAGGGTACTGAACTTCCCTGATATGGCCTGCAGCGAGGAGCTTATGTGTTTCATCCCTGATCGCCTGCCTCCTCTCCTCGTTAAACTTCCTTCTTCTCTCCCGCACTGGTCTGACCTGGTTGTCCATTGCTAGGCGATGGCACAAGAAGTCGGGGTCGATTCCCGGCATGTCTGAAGCAGACCATGCGAAAGCATCCAGATGCCGCTCTATCACCTTGGCGATCTGGTCTTGGAGTTCAGTCTCCAAAGATCTTCCCAGCTTGAAGACTTTTCCCTCGATCTCCCTCTCGAGCCACTCCTCGACGGGTTTGGGTCGGGTTTCCCCGGCGATCACCGCCTTGGCGATTCCCAGCTCCCTCGCTTCCTCTGGGCGGTTCCTCGCCTCTTCTTCCCGATCGGCGTTCTCCTCCCTTGCTTCAGCATCTACCATGACGACATCGCTACCGGCGGTCGCCTCCACCACCGTCGACCTGGGCTTCACACCGGGAGGCGGGGTGGTAGTGATGTAACTTACTGACCTCTTATTTTTCAGGCTATTCTCATAGCACTTCTTCGCTTCCTTCTGGTCAGATTTGATGGTGATCACCACCCCCTCCATAGACGGCAACTTCACCTTCATGTGCCTGGTCGAGGGCACAACTCCTATTCTGTTGACTGTTGGTCTTCCCAACAGAATGTTATATGCTGAGGGAGCATTCACAACGAGGTACTTAATTTTCTCCGTCCTCGAGCCCGCCTCATCTGTGAATGTAGTTCTAAACTCGATGTACCCCCTAACCTCCACCTGATCACCAGCGAAGCCGTATAAGCACCCTCCATAGGGCCTCAGCTGGTCAAGGGGTAGTTGTAGCTGTGTGAAAGTCGGCTAGAACATCACATCTGCCGAGCTTCCTTGGTCCACTAGTACCCTGTGGACCTCTGCTGTGACAAGCGAGATAACTATGGGATCGTTGTCATGAGGCACAACGTCCCTGAGATCTTCTCTTGTGAACGTGATGTCCACATCTGGCGAGTGGTCCTCGAACATGTCCACCGTCATCACAGACCTTGCATACTTCTTCCTCTGTGATGCGGTGCATCCACCACCCGAGAAACCTCCTGCGATGGTGTGGATCTCTCCATGAGTGGGCATCTCGTGCTGCTGAGCCTCACCACCCGCCGGCTGGGAGCTCGACGCGCCCCCCGTCCTCCTGTCCAGCAGGTAATCATTCAGGAAACCGCTCTTGACCAGGTCGTCAAGCTGGTATCCCAGTGCCAAACATGAATCGACGGTGTGACCAAAACTCTAGTGGAATTCGCACCAGGCGTCTGGTTTTGGTCCTAACACCTTGTCGCCCACTTTCTCAGGTGCCTTGAGCCTGGCTGCTATATTGGGGATGGCGATCAGGTCCGCCAACCCCATGACAAACTTATGCTTTGGCGGGCGATTGTACTCCCTGGGGCGCCCTGGGCCCCTGCCCTTGTTTTTCTTCGGATCATAAGGATGGCGAGTCCTTTGATCCCTCTTGGCCGCCGCTGTCTCCAGCACCCTCTGTGGATGAATCCTGGTCTGGGCGCGTGGCCTAGCAGGGGCCACGCTCCCTCTCTTCTCGGCGACCTCACTCTCATCGGCGATGTGGGCCACCGCAAGTCGCTTAACCTCAGCAAACGTGGCGGGGTGAGCCCTGATCAGTGCCTCACAGAAAGGTCCCGGCAGCACGCCCTTTTTGAAGGCGTATACCAGCATCTCCTCGTCTTTCGCAGGCGAGCGGACCATCTGTGCTCCAAAACGATTCAGATAGTCCCTGAGGGACTCTCCCTGGTATTGCCTTATGTCGAACAGGTCGTAAGACACCCTAGGTGGCGCCTTGTTCACAATGTACTGCTCGACGAAAATCTTCGAAAACTGCTGGAAATTGGTTATGTGACCTGTAGGCAGGCTCACAAACCATTCCAGCGCTGTTCCGTGGGGCGTGCTCATAAACATTTTGCAATACACAACATCCGAGCCTCCTGACAGCATCATCTGCGTGTGGAACGTGGTGAGATGTGCCTTAGGATCCTCCACGCCGGTGAAAGTAGCCTTCATGGGTACCACGCTCGCAGGGATAGGCGTGTCTGTGATCGCCTAGCAAATGGCATAGGGAAAACGCGAGGTGGCGACGACAGTGCGACCTCTTCAGCGATTGGGCGACCTCTCTGCTCCTGAAGAGCTTGGCGCAACTCCTCAGTCACTTTGCTGAGCTCTTCATTCCTGGCCTGAGAGGCAACTAGGTCCTCATGCATCTTTGCCTGCTCTACGCGCGAGGCCTCCACGTTCGCCTGTAGTGCACGCATGATCTCCATCATCTGCGCCATGGTCATGGCGCCTTCAGCAGCAACTGGCACAACTGGACTTGAACGGTTGCTTCTAATCTTTCTCATGAAAACTCAGCAAACCAAAGTTCGACGAACAAAATCTCCTTTAGCAACGATCGATCCAACGAACAACCGGCTAGAAGCCCTCAAACTCCCTAAGGCCTTCGCAAACACAACTACAACAGCACGCTGATAGATTCGGATGTCGAAACCTTCACAGAAACTTGCAACTTCACCTCAGATCCTCCACCTCTTCAACAAGCCCCCGATTCCCTAACCAGAAACGCAATCAAACAGAAACACACCGAACGGCCGATTGAACACCGCGCGAACGGCAAGAAACTCCAAGAAAAACGATCGAAAGCTTGAATGAACGGTGGAAAACCTCACTCCACCGATTAAAACCCGAACAACGGTAGAAACCTCGAACTCACCGAACAAGACTCAAACGAACGGTGAAAAACACGAGTTTACCGAACAACAGCTTGAACGAACGGCGGAAAATGGTTGCACCAGTACACAACCACACAGAAACTACTGAAACCTCAAGAGCTCACGTTGTGGATGGGGACAGGTTTTACACGGTCCCACGGTGGGCGCCTGATGATCCTGCCTGTTGACCAGAACGCAAGAGCCTTGCCTCGTCAAATCTGGATCGACTTTGCACCGTGCTAGCTTCCGTCCTTCACCTTGATTCACCTCAAGAACCTGCAAAAGACAGAACGGCGCCGCTGCGGCCGATCACGCTCCGATGCCCAAGTCAGCGACTGAACCACCAAAATACTAAGAGAAAACTAAGAACTTCAGGAACCGTGCAATATTCTCTCTCAGTGTACTCAAGTTCTCGCAAGCGTAAAAGAAGTATTCTAAAACGCGCGTACCTCAGAAGTTCGTTAGAATCCCTTATATACCTGTGCACTTTCTCTCTCCTGACGGTTACACCTCTGGACAAGTGGCTCGCATCCAGCTATACACGTGTCACCATCTGGAGCATCATTGACTTGAGCGTCACCTCTTACTCTTCAGGCTGTTCGACTAAGTTACTTATTCAGGAAGCAACTCAGCGTGTAGCTGCCTTGGAGCGCGATCTCTTCTTCGTGGCGAGTACGGGTGTCTTCATACACACCTTCCATGTGGTCTCGCCGGCCGCCATTATACTCTACTTTACTTACTTCACTGTGCATGCTCGGGTAAGCTGTTCCCCGACCTCAACCTCTGCCTAGGGAATGATCATCTGATAACTCCATCCTTCGTACTCGTGCCCTTTGAAAGCCTTGAACAAGCTTTCCTGATCTTTCGGCGATGTCCCCCTCTCGGCGATCTTTGACTATTTGGTCGCCTAAGCTCACACACGGCGATTAGGACACAAGCCTGGTGATCGCCGGTTTAGATATGCTAGAGATCGGAGCACGCCAACTTAACGATTGGCGACTACGTGAACTTCCCGATGTCCTTCCCTTCCGTCAGCCAGGTGTTCCGCTCAACACGCCTATATTATCGCTTGCTGCCACGTCATCACTCCCGACTACCTGGTCGGTACAAAAACCTTGAAATTATTTACACAAACTCCTTTTGCAAGTCTGATTTTCTAGTTTGTGAAAATTGCGAAAATCTTGAAAAGAAGGTCCACTATCTTGTTAAAACTGTGGATAAACTTTCTAAAGGCCAATCTAACTTTGAGAAAGTCTTGGCATCTCAAAACTGTGTTTTTGGAAAAGCTAGATTGGGTTTTAACCCACAAAACAAACAAGATAGATTTTCAAAATCATTTTCGAAAATGCCACAAAAACAATCGATTGGACCATCGAAACAACCGATTGTTACATGCTTTTATGGCATGAAAAGAGGTCATTCTGTGAGGTTCTGTAAAATCAGAAAATATGTTGTTCCTAAGGGTTTTATGAAGTGGATTCCTAAGTGTAGTAAAGGTTCTATTGATGAGTGTAAACCAAATGGACCCACATTCATAAGGGGACCAAATCTTTGTACTTGAAAATTTTCTTTGTAGGAAATCTTGGAGGAGAGCAAGCAACAATGGTACTTGGACAGTGGATGTTCCAAGCACATGACATGAGATAAATCAAAGTTCCTGAGCATCTCCTTTAAGCAAGAAGGACATGTCACCTATGGGGACAACAATAAAGGAAGGATTCTTGGGAGAGGATCCATAGGAGACAAAGACATCTTGGTCATCCATGATGTGCTCTATGTAGAAGGCCTAAAGCATAATCTGCTGAGCATTAGCCAACTATGTGACAAGGGATATCAAGTGATGTTCAAGTCAAACACATGTGAAATCTGTCTACCCAACACCAAAGAGGTAATGTTGGTAGGTAAGAGAGTCAATAATGTGTATCTTCTAGATATCTCTTCACCATGTTCAATTGGATGTCTTCTATCCAAGCAAGATGAATCTTGGCTTTGGTGATATGAATCCACTAGCAAAGAAGAGATGATTCTTTGACATTCTATGGACTCAACTTGAGTTGGAGATAGCTTAGGCACTTATAATAGAATTGGATCAAGTTTCTATGTTTCAAGAACTCACAAAGACTTGCTCCTCACACCAAACTCATATGGAGGAGCCATCTATTGCCAATTGAACCGAACAAATTGTGTAAAAATGCAATTGCACCAATTAAAATGCTCAAGAACAGAAATGCACCGAACAATTAAGCTAGAATTGAAGAAGAAACAACTAAGAACAACTAATGAACTAAGAACCGAAACAAACTGGAAAATAGGCTGAAATGCCGAACCAAAAAAGAAGCTAAACATGTTTTAGGAATTGCATATGAATATGGAGATGAAAGAAAGAAGAACTTATGGAGATGGATGCTTTGGTTTGATGATCACGCCACTTAGAGGATGAAGACTCCAAGATGAGTGAGCTAGTGCCGCCACTTGAGAGAACCAAATGCACTCAAGATAAGACAAGGTGAAGGAGAAGCAAGCTCTCACAAATTCTCTCTCAAATTGAGTAGAGTTTCTCTATTACTAATTTCCAATCTGAATTTTACAAGGTAAGCACCTTTATTTATAGATAAGAGGTGCTGAAATGAAGAGCTAATTAAATTCAAAATTGCCCCCAAATGACATAAAAGTGGCGCCAATCCTAGAGCATGAGGAAGGTGTGACTTCCTCTCTTGGTTTGGCACCTCTCTATTACGCCTACACCCCTCTACTAAGCTCACACCCCCCAAGCTTCCTACTATTTTCCTAAACTAAAGACCTAAAGATGCTTTTACAAAAGAGGTTTCTTATGTTTCCTTCTAAGCACCTTCAAACAAAGATATTACAAAAAGAGAGAACAACCTCCCATTATTTCCTAATGCTTTGAATTGACTTCTTGTAAGCCTTTGAGGCGAGCTACCAACTCCATGAGCGTCTAGCACTTGAGCCTCTTCCTCTTCTTGTCCTTGAGTATTGGCCTCCATTTGGTCTTGAACTTGATCTCCATCATACTCCCCGAGTTTGAGAGAATTCGACCACGAATTCTGGAGACCTACAGAAAAAGGAGTTAGATCACTGATATTAAATGTATGACTACCAAGGTATGTATCAGGCATATCTAACTCATAAACATTGTCATTAGTCCTCTTGAGGACTTGGAAAGGTCCATCACCACGATGCATTCCTCAAATGAAGCCAAGTTTGGACTTTCTTTGAGTAGGAAAGCGATCCTTCCTCAAATGAAGCCAAACCCAATCACCTTCCTCAAACAACAATGCTTTTCTCCTTTTATTGGCAAGTTCAGCATACTTGTCAACCTTCTTCTCAATTCTCATCTTCATGTCTTTATGCAAAGTTTTCACAAAAGAAGCCTTTTCATCCCCATCTTTGCACAAGACATCTCCAAGAATGGGAATAGGAAGAAGATCAAGAGGTGTTAAGGGGTTAAACCCATAGACAACCTCAAAAGGAGAATGTGAGGTGGTAGAATTTACTACACGGTTATATGCAAACTCAACATGGGGTAGTAAATTCTCCCACACTCTAGGATTCCCGGAAATGAAGCATCTCAATAGTTGACCTAAAGTTCTATTGACCACTTCGGTTTGACCATCGCTTTGTGGGTGACAAGTGGTAGAAAATAAAAGCTTAGTACCAAGCTTACCCCACAAGGTCTTCCAAAAGTGACTCAAGAACTTTGCATCTCTATCGGACACAATAGTTCTAGGAATCCCATGAAAACGAACCACTTCTTGAAAGAAGAGGTTTGCAATATGACATGCATCATCCACTTTGTGGCAAGGAATAAAGTGAGCCATCTTTGAAAAACGATCCACTACCACAAAAATGGAATCCTTTCCCTTTGATGTCTTGGGTAATCCTAAGATGAAATCCATAGAGATGTCAACCCAAGGCATTGAAGGGATAGGGAGAGGAGTATATAGACCATGGGGATGCATCCTAGATTTAGCCTTGCGGCAAGCTATGCATTTATCACACAAACTATGAACATGTTTATGCATATGAGGCCAATAGAAATGTTCATGCAACACATCCAAAGTTTTAGCAACCCCAAAGTGACCCATTAATCCTCCCTCATGTGCTTCTCTAACAAGAGATAATCTAATTGAGCATTGGGGAACACAAAGACGTTTTCCTTTGAAAAGAAAGCCATCTTGTATAAAAAAAGTCTTTGTGTCCTCCTTTAAGACACTCTTGATAGATAGGAGAAAAATCAAGGTCATCATGATAAAGATCCTTAATGTGATCAAAGCCAAGATATTGAGAACCCAAAAGGGTAATCAAGGCATATCTTTTAGAAAGTGCATCGGCCACAATGTTTATTTTGCCTTACTTGTGTTTGATCACATAAGGAAATTGCTCAAGGAATTCCACCCACTTAGCATGCCTCTTGTTAAGCTTGTTTTGGCTTTTCAAATATTTAAGAGATTCATGATCACTATGAATCACAAACTCTTTAGGAAAAAGATAATGTTGCCAAGTAAACAAAGTCCTAACAAGTGCATATAACTCTTTATCATAAGTGGAATAGTTGAGATGACTTCCTTTCAATTTCTCACTAAAATAAGCTATGGGTGGCCCTTTTGAAGGAGAACAACCCCAATGCCTATGCTTGAAGCATCACACTCAATCTCAAAGGTTTTAGCAAAATTAGGAAGGGCCAAGATGGGAGCATTAGTCAATTTTTCCTTCAAAATATCAAAAGCTTTTTGTTGTGCTTCTCCCCATTGAAAAACCACATCCTTTTTTACTATACCATTGAGTGGTGCGGCTATTGTACCAAAGTTAGGTACAAATCTTCTATAAAGAGAAGCAAGTCCATGGAAACTTCGGACTTCGTTCATGGATTTAGGTGTAGGCCAATTTTGAATGGCCACCACCTTAGTTTGATCCACATGGACCCCTTTGCTATTCACAACAAACCCTAGGAATTCTATATGATCAAGTGCAAACATACATTTAGAAAGGTTAGCATACAAATGTTCCTTCCTAAGGGTTTCTAAAACTTGCCTAACATGCAACCTATGGTCTTTCAAAGATAAGCTATAAATGAGTATATCATCAAAATAAAGAACAACAAACTTACCAATGAAAGGTCTCAAAACATGATGCATGAGGCGCATGAAAGTACTTGGAGCATTAGTTAAGCCAAAGGGCATAACTAACCACTCATATAAGCCAAAGTTGGTCTTAAAAGCCGTCTTCCATTCATCACCCGGTTTGATACGGATTTGATTGTAGCCGCTTTTAAGATCAATCTTTGTAAAGATTTTTGAACCATGCAATTCATCCAACAAATCATCAAGCCTAGGTATGGGATGCCTATACTTAATTGTAATGTTATTGATAGCCCTACAATCCGAACACATTCTCCATGTGCCATCTTTCTTAGGGACAAGGATAATAGGCATAGCACAAGGGCTCATGCTATCTTGGACCCAACCTTTTTCAATTAAAGGCTGTATTTGTTGGCGAATTTCCTTGGTTTCACTTGGATTGGTTCTATAGGCCGGACGATTTGGCAAGGAAGATCCCGGAATCAAATCAATTTGGTGCTCAATCCCTCTCAAAGGTGGAAGGCCTTTTGGAGGATCTTGAAACACATCTTGAAACTCCTTTACCAAATTATCCAAGGCATGAGAACTATCAACAAGTGGTTCTAACTTAAGAGGTCTAGGGATAGCTAAGAAGATAGGATTGTGAGCCACTATTTCCCTTTGAACCTCATGCCTAGACACTAGAAGTGTAGGTTTAGGACTTTTTTTATCTTTTTCACCCTCCCTCTTTTTCTTCATAATGATTTGGTCCTCATGGACTTCTCTTGGAGAGAGAGATTTTAAAGTAATCTTGTGACCATGGAAATCAAAAGAAAGTTTGTTGGTAAAGCCATCATGAAAAACTTTTCTATCATATTGCCAAGGCCTTCCCAAAAGAACATGGGTTGCTTCCATGGGCACAACATCACATAATACCTCATCTTTGTATTTTCCAATGGAGAAATGGATGAGGACTTGTTTATTCACAACTATTTCTCCTACTTCACTAAGCCATTGCAATTTGTAGGGCTTTGTATGAGAGATAGTAGGCAATCCAAGTTTATCTACTACTCTTGTACTAGCCACATTAGCACAACTACCCCCATCCACTATTAAAGAACAAATGTTGTTTTGAATAAGACATCTTGTATGAAAAATATTTTCCCTTTGACTTTCATCAAAAGGTTGTGAAACTTCTCTAAGAAGTCTTCTCACAACTAACAAATCTCCTTCAAGTGGACTCTTACTCTCATGCTCACTAGACGCCCTAGAAGGTGAAGAATGCCTAGGTGAATCCGAATCATGCTCACTCATGACAATGCCATTATGCACAAACATATTCCTTTTAGAAGGACAATTAGCCGCAATGTGACCATAACCCATACACTTAAAGCATTTCTTACTAGACGATTTAGTTGGGGATTTAGGCCTAGAAGTAGAAGGCTTAGATTCCTTTAGTTTGAAAGAAGAATCTTTGGAAGGAAATTTAGAAAAAGACGTTTTGTTCTTCCAAGAATTGTTGTAGTAACCATCATTGGGAGCATTTTTGAAAGAATTTTTCTTAGCAAGTTGGGCTTCCGCCTTCATTGCAAGATGAACTAAAGAACCCAATGATGAATACTCTTGTAACTCAACAACATCTTGAATATCCTTCCTTAGACCACTCACAAACCTAGCAATCATAGCTTCATCACTTTCTTTCAAATCAACTTTAAGCAAAAGCGTTTCTAATTCCTTATAATAAGCATCCACACTTAGCGTGCCTTGTTGAAACCGTTGGAGTCTCAACATGAGGTCTTTCCTAAAGTGTGGTGGCACAAACCTACGACACATTTGATCCTTTAAAGAGTCCCAAGAGTCCACGGGAGGACCCTTGTGATAGATAATGTCCTTTACAACACCATGCCACCATTTCATGGCATAATCACTAAATTCTAAGGTGGCTAGCTTATATTTGTGCTCATCTAAGATCTCATGGAGGTCAAAAATCTGTTCACATTTAGCCTCCCAATCTAGATAAACATTAGGATCACTATCCCTATTGAAACTAGGAATTTTCACCGAAGGTAGCTTGGCCTTTGCATCACGGTAATAGCCATCTTCACGTTTATCTTCATGAGCATAAGGTGGTCTATAGCCATGAAAGTTGGGTTGATGTCTCCTTCTTCTATGTTCTTCTTCACGTCCATGATCATTGGAAGAGCCTCTTGATGAAGGTCTATGAGAATGTCGTGAACCATGGTGAGAATGAGAGACGGTCTAGCTTGCTGCACTTCTAGGCTTTGCAATCTTTCCTCCAAGTGTCTAATAGCTTCAGCTTGTTGTGTAATAGCTTCATCTTTTTGTGTTATGGTTCGCTTGGCCTCTTTTAATTCACCAAGGACAAAAACTTTGCTAGGAGAATGCTTGTTGTAATACTCATCACTGGAATAAGCAGCCATTTTGAAAAGAAAACAGCAAACAACAAAACAACAAACAAAGTTAAGAAAACAAAGTTAGCTAAAATAATTTGGAACCAATTGCCGAAGTGAAGTGGCACTGAAAAATCACTCTCAAAGAAAGAATACTCTCTGCACCAAGCTTATCTTGAGGCCTTAGTAATCCTCAAATGAAAGATGCCAAAGCAAGAGCACACAATCTTCAAAGCACTTCACCACAAAACCAAGGAATAAAGAAAGACAAGCAAGAAAAGGTATAAGCAATAAAAGGCTATAACAAAAGGAATACTAGATGTATGACAAACTCAAAGATTAATGAATAAAAGACAAGCAAGAAAATAAGGTACTCAATGAAAAAGAAGGCACACAAAAGATACCTAAAGAAAAGTACTAGAGTAGATGAAGAAAACAAAAACAGACCTACTGGAAAATATTTTTTATACAAACTGTGCTTGATGTTCACTGATTTAACTGGAATGATATAAAGCGAACTGGATTATGAAATTTTAACCACAGAAACTTCAAGATCTTAGCTCAACAATGGCACTGGAATTAGTCAAAAACAGTAAGCCAATTAATTGAGATAAATTTTTCAAAATCGCTGCCAGATTACCGTATTTTTTTTTGGCAGAATTGCACACTTTTTGTTTTTGATTTATCATTTTTTTTGTACTTTGAATTTTGAAGTACTTCTTTTTGATACTTTTTTATAACACTTTAAAGAACACAAATCCAGAATTTCAGAAATTTCCAGTGAGTAAATCAATTGCAATAAATCGAAACAGTAAGCACGTTTTCAGAAAAAACAGAGAAATCCTAACAGGAATGAAAAACAGAATTAAGAACTAGCAAAGACATAATGGAAATGATGTATAGGAACTTGTATAGATTTAAAATACAAGTATGAACTCAATACTAAAACAGAAAATGCACAAAGGATCAAGAATTAAACTCAGAAAAACTGTATTACACCAAAGCAAGAAACAAAAAAATCAATAAAAGTACTACAAGAAGTGATGACATTCTTGGAAAAACATGACTATGACAAAACTTGTATGGATTCAAAAAGGAAAATACACAAACATATGATAGGCACAATTAAGAAAACAGCAATAAAACTCAAAATAAGCCTAAAAACAGAAATGTAAACAACAAGAATTATAGAGCTCTTGAATTAAAGTGCAACACAACTCAAAAATTAAACAAGAACACACCTAAACTCCAGATACCACATGATATGAATCCACTAGCAAAGAAGATTTGACATTCTATGGACTCAACTTGAGTTGGAGATAGCTTAGGCACTTATAGAATTGGATCAAGGTTCTATGTTTCAAGAACTCACCAAGACTTTCACCTCACACCAAACTCATATGGAGGAGCCATCTATTGCCAATTGAACCGAACAAATTGTGTAAAAATACAATTGCACCAATTAAAATGCTCAAGAACAGAAATGCATCAAACAATTAAGCTAGAATTGGAGAAGAAACAACTAAGAACAACTAATGAACTAAGAACCGAAACAAAACTGGAAAATAGGCTGAAATGCCGAACCAAAAAAGAAGCTAAACATGTTTTAGGAATTGCATATGAATATGGAGATGAAAGAAAGAAGAACTTATGGAGATGGATGCTTTGGTTTGATGATCACGCCACTTAGAGGATGAAGACTCCAAGATGAGTGAGCTAGTGCCGCCACTTGAGAGAACCAAATGCACTCAAGATAAGACAAGGTGAAGGAGAAGCAAGCTCTCACAAATTCTCTCTCAAATTGAGTAGAGTTTCTCTATTACTAATTTCCAATCTGAATTTTACAAGGTAAGCACCTTTATTTATAGATAAGATGTGCTGAAATGAAGAGCTAATTAAATTCAAAATTGCCCCCAAATGACATAAAAGTGGCGCCAATCCTAGAGCACGAGGAAGGTGTGACTTCCTCTCTTGGTTTGGCACCTCCCTATTACGCCTACACCCCTCTACTAAGCTCACACCCCCCAAGCTTCCTACTATTTTCCTAAACTAAAGACCTAAAGATGATTTTACAAAAGAGGTTTCTTATGTTTCCCTTTAAGCACCTTCAAACAAAGATATTACAAAAAGAGAGAACAACCTCCAATTATTTCCTAATGCTTTGAATTGACTTCTTGTAAGCCTTTGAGGTGGGCTACCAACTCCATGAGCATATGGCACTTGAGCCTCTTCCTCTTCTTGTCCTTGAGTATTGGCTTCCATTTGGTCTTGAACTTGATCTCCATCATTTGGCATAGAAGAATTGCTCATATTCACATGAATCACTTGAACAAGTTAATTTTAAGGGATCTTGTGATTGGGTTACCAAAGCTCAAGTTTGAGAGGGATCACATTTGTGAAGCTTGCCAAAAAGGGAAACAAGTGAAAAGTTCTTTCAAAATCAAAAACGTTGTTTCTTCTTTAAAACCTCTTGAACTTCTTCACATGGATCTCTTTGGACCCTCAAGAACTATGAGTCTTGGTGGAAATTATTATGCTCTTGTTATTGTTGATGACTTTTCCAGGTTCACTTGGACTCTTTTCTTGGAATCAAAGAGTGATGCCTTTTCTGCATTCAAGAAGCTAGCAAGAAGGCTGCAAAATACAAAGAACTGCAACATAGGCTCAATTAGAAGTGATCATGGAGGAGAATTCCAAAATGAGAAGTTCAGCAAGTTCTGTGAGAAGATGGGGATCCTGCACAATTCTCTGCACCAAGAACTCCACAACAGAATGGTGTGGTAGAGAGGAAGAACAGGTCTCTTAAAGAGATAGCAAGGACAATGCTTAATGAATCATCTCTTCCTAAGTACTTTTGGGCGGATGCAGTGAGCACTTCTTGTTATGTGATGAATAGAGTGCTTATTAGGCCCATCTTGAAGAAAACTCCATATGAAGTCTTCAATGGAAGGAAGCCTAACATCAACCATCTCAGAGTGTTTGGCTGTAGTTGCTTCGTTCTCAACAATGGAAAAGAAAACTTGGGAAAGTTTGATGAGAAAGCGGATCTTGGCATCTTCATAGGGTATTCTCTCACAAGTCATGCATATAGAATCTACAACAAGAGGTTGATGACTGTAGAAGAATCAGTTCACGTTGTCTTTAGTGAGGTAGATCACAGAAACATCCAAATCCCAAAGACCAGTGCTGAAGAAGATGAACAAAGCATCAGTTTGGACAAGATGGAAATCTGTGCAGAAAAACAACCGGTTGATTCGCATAAACAACCGATTGAAATTCTGCAACAGAGTGAGCTGCCCAAAGAGTGGAGGATTCCTAGAGATCTGTCAGTGGAAAACATCATAGGGCAGATAAAGGAAGGTGTCTCCACACGTAGCTCCATCTCAAACTTCTGCAGGCACACAGCTTTTGCCTCTCAAATTGAACCAAAGTCAATTGAGGAAGCTCTCAAGGATGAGAAGTGGGTTGAAGCTATGCATGAAGAGTTGAATCAATTTGCAAGGAATGAGGTATGGTTTCTTGTCCCTAGAACTGATGAAATGAATATTATTGGTTCGAAATGGGTTTTCAGGAACAAGTTAGATGAAGATGGTGTGATCACAATGAACAAAGCAAGGCTAGTTTCCAAGGGCTACAATCAAGAGGAGGGCATAGATTATGGTGAAACCTTTGCTCCTGTTGCTAGATTGGAGGCTGTAAGGCTGCTGCTGGAATTTCCTTGTATGAGTGGTTTCAAACTCTTCCAAATGGATGTCAAGAGTGCCTTCTTGAATGGCTACATCAATGAGGAAGTTTATGTAGATCAACCACCGGGCTTTGAAGATCATAAGTATCCCAACCATGTCTTCAATTGAAGAAAGCTTTGCATGGACTGAAGCAAGCTCCAGGACAGTGGTATGAGAGGCTTAGCAATTTTTTGCTATCTCATGGTTATGAAAGGGGAATGGTAGAAAAGACTCTCTTCATCAAAAAGTCAAATGCAGAAATAATTCTTGTGCAAATCTATGTTGATGACATCATCTTTGGTGCTACACAAGATAGTTTGTGTGAAGAATTTGTGGCTTCAATGAAAGGTGAGTTTGAAATGTCTATGATGGGAGAACTGTCTTTCTTTCTTGGATTGCAGGTTAAGCAAACAAAGGATGGGATCTTTCTATGTCAATCAAAATATTGCAAGGAGATTCTTAAGATATTTGAAATGGAGAGTTGCAAAGAAGCAAACACTCCAATGCCATCAAGCTGTTATATGGATGTTGATGCTGCTGGAAAGAATGTAGATCAAACAAAATACAAAGGATTGATTGGCTCTTTGCTTTATCTAACAGCTAGTAGGCCGGACATCATGTTTGCGGTGTGTCTATGTGCAAGATATCAAGCAAATCCTAAAGAGTCACACTTCAAAGCTGCAAAAATAATTTTGAAATATCTCAAAGGAACATCATCTGTTGGGTTATGGTATCCTTCTCACTCTCCAATTCATTTAATTGGTTATTCAGATTCTGACTTTGCAGGTTGCAAGCTAGATAGAAAGAGCACAAGTGGCACTTGCCACCTTCTTGGCTCAAGCCTAATCTCATGGCATAGCAAAAAGCAAGCATGCGTTACTCTCTCTACTGCTGAGGCTGAGTATATTGCTGCTGGAAGCTGTTGTGCACAGATTCTGTGGCTCAAACAACAACTTGCAGACTTTGGATTACAAATCAGCAAGGTCCCTTTGATGTGTGATAACACAAGTGCCATCAATCTTACCAAAAATCAGATTCAGCACTCAAGGACCAAACATATTGAGATAAGGCATCATTTGATCAGGGATCATGTAAACAATGGGAACTGTGAAGTGAAGTTTGTGGAGACCAAACTGCAGTTAGCTGACATCTTCACGAAACCTTTACCAAAAGAGAGGTTTTTCTTCCTAAGAAATGAGTTAGGTATCCTTGATCTTAATAATCTCTCTTAAATTTGTTTTGATACATGCTAAAGTCTATTTGTGAAGACAAATAGGGGGAGAATTAATTGGTTCTTGTATATCTTTATCTAAAACTGTGTAATCTGTTAAAATCTCTGATATAAAATTGTTTTCTACTGCTGCTGATAGAAACAATCGATTGTTTTTCAGGTTTTATACTTTAATTATGTGAAAATCTAACCTGCTGCTGTAAGAAGCATTAGACTGTATATATGCTAGTTTTGCAGGTACTGCTTCAGATTCAATCAGATCAAACACAAGCACAAGGGATTTGTCTACATCAAATAGGGGGAGATTGTTGAACCAAGTGGTGTTCAAGCTTTGAAGAATCCAAACCCTTTGAAGGATGTTGAAGGCTTGTCTGTACTTGCTGTTGCTGAGCTGTCTTAGTTAGGATCTGGGGTAGTTTGAGTTTTGTAATCCACTTTAGATTGAATCCAAAGCATAGGCATTCTCAATCTTTTAAAAGAAAAGTGTTTTTCAAACTAAGTGAAAAACAACCGATTGTTTTGTCGAAACAACCAATTGTTTTATACTTAGGTGTTTTTAGAAAAGGTTGAAAACTGTTTTTCAAATGGTTGAGCTGTTAAAACCAAAACAACCGATTGATTCGACGAAACAGCTGATTGTTTGTTTTGGTACCATAACATAAAAACTGTTTTAGCTTTGACTGAGCTTTAAATGCTTTAAATGTTTACGCTCCAATCTTTAATGCTTTGACCAATCTTTTAAATGCAATGAATAAGTTTGTTAAGATTTTATAACAAACAATATCTTTGAATAAATTCAGAAAAACAGATTTGAGTAATAAGATTTTAACACAAGTCTCTGATTTTCAAAGAGTTGAGATTGCTTAGAGATTGAGATTGATCAAAGAGTGTGAGATAGGATTTCTGCTTGTATTGATTTCAGATTTGCTTCTGTAACAAGTGTAATCCTTGTATTCTGTTGAACAAGTTTCTTTTGTGTGTTTGCTGAGAAGTGTTGTGTGTTCTTGAGGGGATCAAGATCAACATTCTTAGTGTTGGTGTGTTGGCCAAGAGAAGTGTGTGTCTTGAGGGGATCAAGGTCACTTTCTTGGTTGTGTTGTAAGTGATCTAGGTTTGATTGCTTAGTGGAATTCCTCAGTGGTTTCTGAGAAGACTGGATGTAGCTCTGGGTTTAGAGTGAACCAGTATAAACATCTGTGTGAATTTTCTCTATCCCTAACTCTTTAAATTCAGTTTTTAATATTTGTATACTGGTATAAACAACCAATTGTTTCTGTGAGACAACCGATTGTTTTACTGGTGTTGTGCTTTTAGCTTTGTGTTTTGAAAAACTGATTTCTCAATCAAGGTATTCTCGAAGTAATTTTATTCAAGGCTTAAAAGTTTGCAAAAACCCTCTTTAAACAATTCACCCCCCTCTAGTTTAAAGCCATATATTCTAACACTTTTATCTGCTCAAACGTATCGTCATTCATCCCTTGATGGATGAGATACAAAGCCTTCTTGTCCTTCTTCTTCTGGTCACAATGCACTAGTCGTTGTGCCTCAGTTGCATTATCAGCTAATGCAAACACTTCACTCTCACCGACATCCCATAACCCATGATAATCAAACAAAACTCTCATCTGCACACACCACCGATTGTAATTTTTTTACATCAAGGATAGAGACTGATAATTGGGTTGAGTTCATGATAACATACTGGCTTTGATACCAGTTGTAGAAACTAATTGAAGGAAATAACAAAAGGCAAAAAGTTGTAAAAACTGATTGAACGTAATTGCACGAATTTGCTAAACTACTGAACTGATACATCCATTTGATTTACTTCAATAATATATATAATAAAATTACAATTATTGGAATCTATAAAATAGGAATACTAACAGCCCTGTAAACTGACCACTAATGCAATACTAACAGTAAATAATTTAAGACTAATAAAATTTGAATTAATATCCAACATTGTTGACAAAGATTATGGAATATGAAAGTGAAGTGTACCCTAGGAAACTAAAAATAAGATGTGGGTTAAATATGTTTTTCGTTCTTAGTATGGAAATTATTAGAATGAGTCATTGCCAAATTTTTTTTAAATGGCAAACAAATTTCTAGTATAGACTTGGATATTAAAATATTTCATCGTTGATGTGGATGTTATAATATTATAATAGATTTCACACTGAAAATTCATTTATTACATAAAAAAAAACCAGTAAAAACCCATTCCAATAGTTTCCTTACTACAAGTACCCAGGAGGTCTAAAGTTTGGACTAAGGACAAAAATCAATTTTGCGTTATAGTATAGGGACGAAATACACTAGTTAAACCAGTTCTTGTTTTCATTGTTGAATCTGTGATGCCTTACATTGATGCTTTGGATACTCTTTTCAAAACTGTTAATCTGCATTTGGTTTTTAATTCTCATATCATTAATAAAGTCGCTAAGCTTTGGTGTTTGGCTGTCCCAAATCTTGTTCAAAATTCCTCGGTAAACTCTAGGTTTATTTTCATAAACTGCCTTTTAAATGATAAATTCTTTAGCTTTGCAAAGGTTTATGAAGCAAACACATACTGGGTTAGATGACATTTGTGGAGGGATCTTAGCTCCTTCAATGGCCCTTGATGCATTTTGGGAGATTTTAATGTTGTTCTGATTGCAAAGGGGGTTGTTCCTAATTAGTTTTTTGGTAATGAATTCCTTGATTGGATTAACAATAATAATATTACTAATATGCCTTTCTCCGGTTCTTGTTATACTTGGTGTAATGGGAGGAGAGGGTTATAGAGAATTGATAGAAAATTTGATAGAGCTTTATGTAATGAAAAGTGTCTAGATGAATGGTCCTCTTCTACTTATCAGGTTCTTGTTAAAACTTGTTCTAATTACTTTTCTCTTGCTATTTTTTCTTCTAGTAATTGTTTACATAAGGCTAGCGCTTTTAAATTCTTTAATATGTAGCTTTAGGATAAATCATGTATGGAGCTTATTCATGATTCTTGGAAAATATTGTTGTTGGTTGTCCTATGTATATTTCGCAACATAGATTGAAAAGGTTGAAATTGAGCTAAAAAATTGGAATAAAATTTCTTTTGGTAATATTCAGAATGAAGTGATTCTTAAGTATAATTCTCTACTGACTATCCAACAAAGATTGGAGACTGCCAATCCACCCGTCCTTGAAACGCTTACTATTTAAGAGAGGACTACTAAGAAAAAGCTTGATCATGCCCTTCTAATGTGAGTTGACTTTAGGATTGCACAGTTTATGGGTTACTCTTTTGTTTATGAGTTTTGAGATTAACAATTATGGTGAGAAACCCAAAGAAAATTCCTACTAGACACAAACTTAACCAAGTGGTTAAGTAAGTGTGAAGGTGCACTTTTATAGGGCAAAGGGAAAATACAAGTATGGTGATTATGACGATGAAGGTGCGGAAATAAAAGACATGATAAGAAGCATAAGATGATGAAGAAAGCCAAACATAAATGAATAAAAGTATGGAAGAATGGCATAAGGAAATGAAAAGAAAAACACAAAGGTGAAAAGATTAAGAGATGCTTATGGAATAATTGTTGGGTTCAATATTGTCAAAGATCAAGAGGGGAGGTGAATTGAGCTTTTAAAAATTTCGAACAGATTCAATTTTATCACAAGACAGAGAAAAAGAATCTATTTATTTTGATATGAACAAATTTATTTTTCAGCTTACATTAACGAAACAGTAGTTCAGAGATGTGAGTTCCTGATATTAAGTGAATTCATCAATAGGCAATGTTCACATTAATTCTAGAAGAAGCAAATCAGAGAGTTGAATTATTATACAATTCTTGAATATAAAATCACTCACTTAAGTGAAACTTGTCAATTGATTGAGTTGATTTTCACATAACCCAGTACTTCAATTATTTCCAGCAGTACACACAAATTTCTCCAAGATATTCAGATTGGTTTTCCAGAAAATAAGAACAGTATGAACAAACCCAGAATGAAAAAATTCAATTTCAATTTAATAGATTTATTTCTTGACATATCAGCTTATGCAATAGTTATTGAGTGCAGGGATTAAGAAAGATTGAACACACCACAATTATACTAGTCCACTCAAATGAGCTACATCCAGTCTCACCTTATTCAATGTGAAATCCACTAAAAATAGTACACAACAATTACAAAACCTAATGTTCTTGAACCCTACATGAACAAGGCACACCTAGCTCAAAAACTCTATTTCAGCACACACAACAACACTTCAAGAAACCCTATCAAGAAGAGTCTTACAACCACACTTCACAAAGAAATGAATGATGAAAGGAATCTGACTAAACCAGTAGAGCAAATTGCCTAGAACAGTGACAACACCTGTAACCAAGCTTAGAGTCAAAACAAGAACAAACACAGTTTCTGATTTGAAAAATCTGTCAAGAACACATGCTAAATCTCTTAAATCTCTCAATCTCTGTTATAAAACTCGTTTTCTCAACAACTTTAAGCCAAAACCAACTTCTTTTTATAAGAGACATTTTATAATAGACTTTTAAAAAACAGTTAAAGCAGTTATAAAAGGAGCATATTGAAAATAAAATGAATAGATTCATTTTCGAAAAAAACGAGAGTTTTTGAAAGATTGTAGCTTAGTTATATGAGTCTTAGTCAAGCTTCTTGTTGGAAAGATAAAGATGGGGAAACCTCTTAAGAAACAGGCACCAGACTAAAGAGAATCTATTTATTTAAGAAAGAAAAGATTCATTTTCAAAAGGATAACAAAAGATATTTGAACAGATGAAACTCAATCGTTTTGATAATATGAAGACTGAGTCAAGATTCTTGATGCACAAACTAAGGTTATCAAAAACTTTTAGCAAAACATCAGTTTAAGAAAGAATATATTTATTTAAGAAAGAATAGATTCATTTTTTGTGCAGTAAAATATATTTTGGCAAAACATGTGAAAAACATTCTTAGAAAACATTGTGCTTGCTCTTATCACATGGTTACGGGTTAAGAGGTGGATCATGATGCAAAAAGCTCACTTTAAACAACCTCTAATCTAAACACAAGACAACCCCTAAATACAAACACAAACAACAAAGCAAACTGCACATTTGGCTTCATCAAACACATAGTCTTCAAGGGAGCAACATCCATCTTCTACAATCTCCCCCTGTTTGATGGAGAAAAAACCCCATAGCTTTGTTGCTATGAAGAAAGATCAGCATCTGTACTGCACCAAATACCAAAATACAAAAGCTAAAAGTAATCATACCATAAACCAGATTTAGGGCCAGAGTGTAACTCCCTGTACCACCTAGCATGGCGAGCTATCTATTTTTCTCCCCCTTTGGATTCATCAAACAACATTTGAACATAGAGAAATATAAAACCAAAAACACAACAGTCCAGAAAACATCACAAATTGTTCAACAGATTACAAAAACATAAACTAGGTGAAAGATAAGCATAGAAACAAAGCACTTCTACTCCTTGTAGTACAATTCTGCCAACTGCACCTGAACTCCTTTAATTTGATGATCGAGATGTTGGAACCTTGCTTGAGTTGCCTCGAAATAGGTCTTTTGCTCCTCTGATAGAGCATCAAGTCGATACAAGACCTGCCTTTCAAACATGGACATGGGTTCACCTGTATTCTGGAGCTTGATAGGCAACAAGAACATTGTGTTGAGTTACAGCAACATCTTCATTCATTGACTGTGGTGCTTGTGAATCTCCTCTGTATCTTGTAGATGGAGATCTCATTCTTTGACTCCTAGCTGGTTCAGCAGGGGACTCCATCATGTGCGATGATGATTGATGAACTTCATAGCAAGACTGTTCTGCAGCTTGCACAGTATCATCTTCCATAGGCACTGCATCATCCTCTTCGTTGTTGAGATTTGAGCCTCCACGTTCCTATTGAACCAAATGGTGTTCATGTTTTGAAGAATCCAAATCCTTTGAAGGATGTTGAAGCCTCTGTTTTGCTTGATGTTGCTGTGCTGGTTTAAGCTTTGTTCTGGGGTAGTTTATATGTTGTAATTCACCCTGTGATTAAATCTAAAGCATTAGCATTCTCAATCTTTGTGAAAGTAAAATGTTTACAAACTAAGTTAAAACAACCGATTGTTTTGTCGAAACAACCGATTGTTTTGTTGAAACAACCAATTGTTTTGTCGAAACAACCAATTTTTTATACTTAGGTGTTTTGAGAAAAAGATTGAAAACTGTTTTGAATGGTTGAACTGTTAAAGTACCAAAACAACCGATTGTTTTTCTGGTACTACAGCTTTTGCTTGTTGTTTTGGCTAACTGAATTGCTGAATCGATTGGTTCCTAAGATAAATTCATTCTAGTTTTGAAAAGTTTGCGAAAACCCTCTTTAAACAATTCATCCCCCTCTAGTTTAAAGCCATCTTTTCTAACAGTTCCTCCCTGTGAGTCCTACTTTTGTGAAACACCCAACAGTCTTCCACTTTGTGAAATCCCATCTTAATGAGAGTGGCATTGTCAATCTCACTCACAGCTTTGATGGTCTCATTCCTCTTATTAGAAGTATCAATACCAAAATAGTCAATCAATTTTGACACAAGTATAACATAAGGAAATCTGTAATTAGCTAACATTTTGGATTTCAACATGTGTTCCATGATGATGTACACCCAGTTAACTTTTATCAGATTCATAATGCAATACAGTAGGATTAAATCTTCCTCATGCACAACAACATGGTTAGTGCCTCTAGGAATAAGTTGCCATACAATAATGTAGGCAATTAATCGTGAGATAAATTTAGATTACCTGCATGGAACCTGTTGACACTCAGAGAAGGATTTCTTACACAACTTCTGTAGTATTGGATTTTGTTAAACTCATGAATTCCATTGGTGTTCCCTTTTCCAACCTTCAAACCAGAATACTTGATTTCAGCCACTGAGTTCCACACATCATTAGTGACTTTCATCTTAATGCCTTTCACATATGACACAAGATTATTCCCATCCAATGTCAAGTTGGTGTAGAAGACCATCACAAGGTCAGGATACACATTCCTAGTCATCTCTAGAAACTGCTTTTGTTTTTTATGCTTTAGGGCAAATCTGGTTTCAGTGAGTTTTTCAAGTTTTAGCCAAGTGAACTCCAAGACCTTGGGTATGTTGATCAGCTTTCTACTCATCTCATGTATATAAGCAGTTATCCCCTCTTCATCTCCAACAAACCAGTTTTCCAGTACCCCTTGAGAGTTGTTGTGCTTCTCCTGGTTCTTCTTTTTCTGACGTGAGGAGGAAGCCATTGTTGAACCAACTTTCGGTCTGGAAGAAAAACTTGAAAACAGATTAGTGTAGAGTGAAAATCATGCAGCAACAAATAACCAAAGAAAAGCAATTACCTTACCAGATTTGAGTCAAGTAGTGAATGGTGAGAATTAACAATGTTGAAAACAGATTTATATAGCAAATCAGTGATGTTTTGATCAAGCAGTTAAGAGCAGAGATACACAAAGATTTGATTCTCTGTCTATTTGCAGAGTATCTTTGAAAAGGGACAAAAAGTATTTTGAATCACGATGCATACATAACACATCCCAATTGTGCAGCCAATGCATCAAATCAATTACAAAACCATGACCAAAACCATCAAAGATACGTTGGTTAATACCCACTATGTCAGTCAATCAGTCAAAGAGCTTTCTCTTTCCTAGTCATCAATGCATACCAATATCAGAAAAAAAATAAACACATTTAATTGATAATAAACAGATTTATTTTTTATTGCAGTGGATAATTAACATTTATAATACCCAATTCATTTAGAAGAAAATTAAACCTATCTTTGGCCAAGGGTTTTGTAAACAAATCACCGAGTTGCAAATCAGTACTAATGAATTTAATTTCACATGTTCCATTTGATATATGTTCTCTTAGAAAGTGATGTCTTATTTCAATGTGCTTAGTTCTTGAATGCATGATAGGATTTTTAGTTAAATTGACGGCACTAGTATTATCACACAGCAAAGGTATATTATTAAGCAAGATACCAAAGTCATTTAACTGTTGCCTTAGCCATAGGGTTTGATGTGATTCCAATAACATGATAGAGATATAATATGAACATGTTATGGATTCACAATAGTTGGAATATGATTAGGCACTTTTTAAGAATAGGATCAATGTTCTTAACCATCAAGAACTCACCAAAACATAAGTGACCAAGTCAAACTCATATGAAACCCATAATATGGCATATGAACCGATTAAAACACAAGGAAACACAACAAAAACGAGAAGAACAACAAACTAGAAGGAACTACTGAATGAAAACACAAAATAAGCAAGTTCTACCGATTGAAATTACTAGAAACAACAAAGACATGTTTTAGAGTTTATTTTGGAATGGAAATGGATGAAGAAGATGAAAAGACTTAGGAAATTTATGTGGTTGTAGCTCTTGGAGATGTGCATGCCACTTGAAGGATGAAAGGCTTCAAGATGAGTGTAGTTGCCACCACTTGAGAGTCCAAGAATGCACTCAAGATAAGAATGCACTTGAGAGTCCAATATCCATTACAATGCTATGCCACCATTTCTTGGCAAAATCTAAAAATTCTAAAGAGCTTATTTTCACCTTTTGGTCTTCATAGACCCCATAGGCTTTAAAAATTTGTTCACATTTAGCCTCCCAATCTAAATACACATTAGGATCACTATCACCACTAAAGCTAGGTACTTTTACACTTTGATAAGGCAATGCCACATGTTGGCACCTATCTTCAAGTTTATGTATTTTCCATTCTTCCTTTTTTTCAAAGCTCCCGTAGGTGTTGGAACTCCTTAAAACATGCCCATGATGATGTTGGACGTGAGGAATGGATCTTTCATGCTTCATGGCAAGTTTTGACAATCTTTTCTCCATGTGTTTTACGTCTAAGATTTGAAGCTTTGTCTCCATTTGTCTCAATTCCTCATCTCGTTGTGCAAGTCTTGTTTTAATTTCTTGTAATTCAGTAATGAAGTATGCAGTTGAATGGGAATGACGCTTAAAAGGTGTTGCACTTGATAAGGTAGCCATTGCAAAATCAAAACAGTAAACACAAGAACAAACAATATTAAGAAAAACAAGGTTAGAAAATGGAACAATTATAGTGTTGTAATGAAAATTAAAAGACACTCAAATCACTCCAAGAAAGAATACTTCCCTCAACCAATCTGCTCTTTAGATCTTGGTAACTCTCAAATGAAATATGTCAAAGCAAACCACTCTTTCTCAAAGCCAAAACACCACAAAACTTAAAGAACAAGAAAAGACAATAAAAAAAAGGTGTAAACAAGAAAGGCTATATCAAAAGGAATACAAGATATATGACCTGATTCTATGTATTGCTTACATTTGTGTACCTTAAATCTGTAGGATAATTCTTTATTCTTCTCATTATTGAACATTATTTTTTTTAATCCAATTTTGTATTTCTCTCTATGCATATGCTTGGATTATGATCAACTTATATTCCTTCTTCTACACAAATTTGTGTGCCTTATAAACCTGGATGTTTGTATATAAGCATGGTTGTTAAAAATCTGGTTTTCTAAAAAAATTTCATCAGTGCAGAAATTCAACCGATTGTTTTTTCGAAACAACCGATTGTGTTCACTTTGTCAACACTTGGCAAAATTGTTTTTAATTTCTAAGCTCTGATTTGTAATTCTATTTAGACCTAGTGATGTTTGTGGTCAACAATGTCTTAATTACATCTTTGAATACAAAATATCTCTGCAATAACTGCTTTTTATGAATCAGATTCCTCTTAATCTTGGAAATTAAAACTGCTTTTAAAGTTTGGTCAAATCAACATGTGATTTTTTGTACTTTCTGTTTTGACTGACACAAACTGCTTTATGGTTAAGATTTGATTCTCTTTTTTGTTTTAAAAACAACCCACATAATGCCAACTTTTGCCAAAGGTTTTGGCTATATAAGTGATGCAATTAGCTGTTGTTTTCACATAAACAATCTGTTGTTCTTCTTTTTCCTCTACTCTACGTTGTCTATGCAATGTGCTAAGTTCTTCTCTGATTTGAGCTATGGCTGCAACTCCTCCATCTCCTAAAGGATGAAAACCAGAGCTGTAAGAAGTGGTGGGAAGATGGAAGGATGGTTCTCAAGAGAATCTGAACTCATCAACAAATACCTACATGAAACAAGTAGGAAAATTGTCAACACACCCAAGCTTGTCTCCTTCACTTGGATGAAGCAACAAAATTTGTGTACTGTGAGAAGCCTCCTCAAGGAGCAAAGATTGAAGAGATTTCTTGAGCTCACTGGAAACATTTATCCAGACTTGGTGAAGGTATTTTATACTAACGTTCAATTTAATAGTGACCCACTTGTCTCTCATGTGAAAGGTGTAGACATCGTCATCACCAATGATGTGTGGATTGTTGTGACTGGATTGAAGTTCTCTGGGGTTAGAATCAACAGAAGCAATCGAGGGGTAGTTAAAGAATTCAACAAGATGCAATTCTATAAGAATTGTCTCAAGAATCCCCTCTCCAAAGTAAGAATTTTTTTTGTTGGAGGGTTAAAGCTTGATGAAAGGCTCATAGCCTTCATTTTGTCATGGATAATCACACCAAGGGGGAGCTATCTCTCCACTCTTTCTAAGGAAGAGCTGCTACTTATCTATTGCGTTATGAATAAATTGAAGATCAATTGGATCCACACCATCAAGGATCATATGCAAAAATTCATAAGGTTACGTGACTTCCACTATCCCTATGCAATTTTAATATCTAGATTTCTACACTATTTTGAAGTGGATATTGAAGAGGAATTGGCTGAAATTATCAAGCCCTCAAGTGAGATTAACAGTGGATCTCTAAGCAAAATGAGATTTACTAAAATTGGTGGAGATGGGTTAGCAAAGATGGCGACCAAGCTGGCTCAAGTGGAACCAATAATGGTGATGAACCCGAAGCTGTAACAACTCAACAGGAACCTGCTGCCGAGACTCAAGAGGTTGGTCCTAGTGATGGATACATGGGAGAAAGGATTACTATAATGTCTCCTTTTCAAAAGGTTAATAATAAACCGCATGGACACAGTTGTTGAAAATCAAAAGAATCTCCATGATTGGTGTGAGTCAAGGTTCAATCATATGGATTCACATTTTTCAAACCTAGACGAACAAATAGAAGAGGTTCAGAATCAGCTTCTGGAGCTACAATTTGAAAGGGAGAACAATCCTTCTTTCTAAATTGCTGGTTTAAATTTCTGAACAATTTATTTTTTCTTTTATGCTGTTTTTTTATCCTAACTTTTGTCTATTTGTGAAGACAAATAGGGGGAGATGTGTGTTGGGATATGTGATGTTCTTATTATTTTCACTTTTAATGCTTTTAAACATTGCTTAACACTGCTATAAGTGGTTTAAGTTTGAAATTTTAAAACTGATAAAACTCTAATACAAAATTTCAACCGGTTATTCATGCGAAATAACCGATTGTTTATCTGTGTTTGCACCTTTGTATGTTGATTGGTTTCTCACACTGATTTGGTTGATGTTCCTCTTTGTAAATCACCTATTGGGAACTGGTTTGTGGTGCTTGTTTGATTGGAATAGATTATCCTGTATTTTTATGTTTGCTCATGAATGCAGGTTGTACAGATTCTAAACAAGAACATTCCAAAAAGCATCCCAAGGATTTGTCTCCATCAAATAGGGGGAGATTGTAGAGCATGGGAGCTTTAATGTTTCAAATCCATGATGAAGCTTGACGTTTTCCTGCTTTTGGTTTGGGTTTAGATTAGAGTGTTTAGAATCTATGTAAAGATCAGTTCTTAACCCTTGCACAAAGCTTGCCCAATCTTTTTTAAAAAGAAAAGTTTCTTTCTAAGCAAAGAGAAAAACAACCGGTTGAAATATCGAAATAATCGGTTCTTTCTTACTTGGCTTGTTTAAAGGTTTTAAAACTGTTTTTGACTTGGTTATGTAACTGCCTAACCAATTCAACCGGTTAAAATGACTTTTCAACCGGTTGATTGTAACATTTCATAACAACTTTTTGAAAACCTGTTAATCTGTTTTGGATGTGAATCAAACTGTTTTGGAAATAAATGTTTCCTAGAACAGCTAGTTTAGTGTGCTATAAATATAGCCTTTCTTTCAAAACAAAGACACAAGTTTTTACAAAGTTTGAAATCAAACAAAGTGAGATTAAGATTAGTTTTGAAAGAAGTTTTTCAAAAGTTTGCAAGATTATTGTTTAGCTTTGCACTGGTACAAGATCTGATCATAGGAGTTCCTGATTTCTGTAATCTCAGGTGTTTTCTATTCCTTTCATGATTCTTGTAATTGTACTTTCATAAACTTGTAATGTCAGAGGGTGTTCTGACTTGAGGTGTGTGGTTGCAAAGAGGGTGAGTGGGTCTTATGGTTTTGAAGGTCACCTCTTTGTGGTTGTGTTGTTGTAATCTGTGAGTGATTACTAGTGGAACCCAGTGGTTGTTCTGGGAACTGGATGTAGCTCAAGGTTGAGTGAACCAGTATAAAATTGCCTGGGTAAATCTCTCTCTCTCTCTCTCTCTCTCTCCTTATAATTGTTTGTTTTAATTCTGTTTTTGTTGCTGCTATAAACAACCGGTTAAAACGTACTTTCAATCAGTTAGAATTATGTAAACAGTTTCTTCATCATTGTTTGATTGCTTTCCTTGATTGCTTATCTATGATTGTTTGATAAAGGTCATTCTTATTCAATCTTTGCGAAAATCTTTGATTAACAATTCGCCCTCCCCCCCTCTTGTTTAAGCCATAAATTCTTACAGGATGTACCGTAAGACTCGCTTGAACGCCTTCCAATGTGAGTAAACTGGTTCCTCCATGAATCGACTTATGATGCCGACACTTAATGAAAGATACAGCCTCATGCATGTGAGATAACGAAGGCTTCCTACCAAACTTCGGTATCTACTTCCATCGGCACGTTCTCCTCCATCAAACTTTGAGAGTTTTGCACCTGGTTCCATTGGTATTGATACTGGGTTGCAATTTGCCATCTTGTACTTCTTCAAAATCTCTTTTGGATATGTCTCTTGTGATACAAAAATACCCATCTCTTTTTGTCTAACCTCCAAACCAAGGAAAACCTTGATCAATCCCCAATCTGTCATCTCAAATTCTCGTCTCATTGTGCCCTTAAACTCTTCTATCATCTCATTATTGTTACCCATAAAATTGAGATCATCAACATAAAGAGCAACAAATATCATGTTACCTCCATTGTTCTTTGTGTAAAGAGCATGCTCGTAAGGACATTGCTTGAACCTGTTCTCCTTGAAGTATGTATCGATAAGAGTATTTCATGCCCGCGGTGCTTGCTTCAACCCGTAAAGTGCCTTTTTCAATTTTAGCACCTTCTTCTTTTCTCCGATTTTCATGTACCCGAGTGGTTGTTTAATGTAGACTTCTTCTTCAAGCACACCCTTCAAGAAAGCCGACTTGACGTCTATTTGAAATATCGACCATTTAAATTGAGCCGCTTGGGAATGAGCAACCGAATCGTCTTCATTCTTACAATGGGAGCAAACACCTCATCATAGTCAATTCCCTCCTTTTGTTTGTATCCCTTCGCAACGAGTCGCGCCTTGTACCTCACTATCTCTCCTTGAGCATTAATCTTTTTCTTGAATACCAACTTCACACCACTAGGCTAACTTCCCTTTGGCAATTTTGTTAACTCCCATGTGTTGTTGCGGTCAATCACTTTAATCTCCTCATCCATAGCAGTTAGCCACTTCTTGTCTTGCACCACCTCTTCAAACCTGATATTTTATGAATATGCCAAAAGACATACAAGGTGTACCTCATTTGCCAAATCATACAAATCTTGCAAACTTCGCATTTTAGGTTGTCGTGGTTCATCTTCATCATCGGTAGTTTCGGAATTTATACTTGTTGGTGCAACGACTGATGATTCTCTAACTTCAATCATAACCTCTAAAGAATTGTTTCAATCCCACTCGCTTGCTTCATTTATTCGCGCATCACGACTCACCATCCCCTTCTTGCTTATCGGGTCAAGGAGCTTGTATCATTTTCTCTTCTCATCATACCCAATAAAAATACACCTTTTGCTTTTGTCTTCGAGCTTCGTTCTTCATTGATCTGGTACGTGTGGATAAGCCACACTACCAAACACTTTGAGATGAGAAACTGACGTCTTTTGTCCGCTCCATGCCTCTTATGGTGTTTGATTGTCTAACTTTACATGTGGACATCGGTTTTGTACATAGACGACGCATTGCACAGCTTCTGCTCAAAATTCCTTTGGCATCTTTTTGCTCTTAAGCATTGATCGAACCATGTCGAGAATGGTACGGTTCTTCCTCTCAGCCACACCATTTTGTTGAGGAGTGTACAGTGCTCTTAGAAATCGCCTTATGCCTTTCTCCTTGCAATACTTCATGAAAGTCGTTGAAGTATACTCGCCACCTCTATCAGATCGTACAAATTTGATTTGTTTATCAGTTGCCTTCTCCACCATCACCTTGAACTTTTTGAACACCTCGAATGCCTCAGATTTTTGCTTTAGAAAATAAACCCAAGTTTTTCGTGAGAAATCATCAATAAAAGTAATGAAATACCTTTTACTGCTGAAGGATTCTGGAGTAATTGGTCCACATATGTCGGTATGAATCAATTCGAGAGGTTGCTTAACCCAATATTGAGCCTTCTTTGGAAACCAGGTTCTCGCTGAGCACACATTCTTCACAAATTTTTCCCTCGTAGTCCATGTTGGGTAGCCCGTGCACCATATTCTTCGTCGCTAACTCTTTTAGACCACCATGATGTAGGTGACCCAAATGGAGATGCCATAGCGATGACTTATCTTTAATCTTGACTTGCAAACATTTTTCTCGTATGCTTCTTAAATTCAGCTTGTACATCCGACTTCTTGTCATCTCAATTCGAGCAACCAAACGCCCTTGCTAGTTCTTCAAGTGTAGTAGCCGATCTTTTAAAAATATCGAGTAACCTTTCTTTGTGAGTTGCCCCATACTCAAAATGTTGGTCTTGAGGTCCCAATTAAGCCATCTTTTTGTAAGTAGCACATTGTACCTCAGCATTTGACCTCCACCTTTGATGCATCTCCAAACGACACATGACCATCTTCAATCTTTTACATCTCTTTGAATAGATACTCGTGACCGCACATATGGTTGCTTGCTCCTAAGTTGAGGTACCACAAAGTGTCATTATTAATGTTGACTTCATCTTGAGCCATCAAGAGAACACCTTCATTCGTTTCGTCTTCCAAGGCTAGGTTGGTTGTCTCTTCTATCTTTATATTGGATCTACAATCTTTTGCAAAATGCCCCACTTTACCACAATTATAACATTTGTCGGAGTTGAAATCTTTCGCATAGTCTCCATATTTTTGACATTTGTAGCACTCGATGTTGGAGTAATTTGATCGGCCGCCTCTTCCTCGACCACGTCATCTTCCATGCCAATTTGGTTGGCTCGACTGTTCCTTCTCCTTATAGTACCCTTCATGATTGTCGCCTTTACCACCAGGATCGTTTCCACGATTTCCACGGCCACGCCCTCTACTTCGAGAATTTTGATGATAGAGTACCTTTTCGTCTTTGATCAACGCCTTGGTTTGAAGTGCTTGCTCGAGTGTTTCCTCTTTCTTATTCTTCTTCTGTTGCTCGTGTGCCTCAAGAGAACCAGCGAGCATGTTAATTGTAAGCGTCGTTAAGTCCTTTGACTCTTCTATTGCGCACACAATACTCTCAAAATTGTCGGTTAATGTTCTCAAAATCTTCTCCACAACTTGTGCATCGTTCAACGTTTCACCGTTTCAGTTGAGTTGATTCACCACAGTCTGTATTCGCGTGATGTAGTCAGATACACTTTCTGACTACATCATTTTCATGCTCTCCAACTTGCCACGAAGAGTTTGTAGACGCACTTGCTTGACTCGGTCAACTCCTTTGAACACCTTTTTTAAGATGTCTCACGCTTCTTTTGAAGTAGTTGCACTGGCAATCTTCTCAAAGCCCGACTCATCAACCACTCGCAACAACATGTATAGTGTCGCCTTATCCCTTGATCGCATCTCTTTCAACGCCTTGGTTTGAACTGCCGTATAACCCGTGGTATCTGTTGCTTCTTTGAAACCTTCTTCGACCACCTCCCATGCATCTTGAGAGTGGAGAAGAACTTTCATTTGAATGCTCCAGTTATCATATCTGGCCGCCTTCGTTAACCGTGGTAGCGGTATTTGACCCGTCACATTCGCCATTGACTCTTGATACCAAATTGAAAAACAGACAACAACTCACACTTGGATTTTCTCTAAAGAAACACTATTCTTCTAGTATTTCTCTCTGTTGTATTTCTTTCTGTGGTGCATCTTCCAGCTGAGAGAACATCCTATTTATAGGCTTTAGGAAGCTCTTATAGAAAAATCTTCATTATGGCCTTAAAACCCCACTAACAACATAATTAAAATCTCACTCACGACTTTTAACCTTTCACATATCCAAACTCTCATTCTACTATTTTCTAGTAACTTCTAATTTTAAAACCCACAAATTACATTTAAAATTTATTCAACAAACATACAGATACCAAACAGAAACCAGAAAAGCTACACAAACAAAACATCAGCAACTCAACCAGCCTTCATACAACATTCTGCCTGGAGAAGACTACCAAAGGAATCTGTAACTTTTAATACAAATTAATTTGAGTAAATCCGTGAGTGGATAGGCAAGAGTGGCATATCCGCAGATGAACATCCGGTAAAACCCCGTAATCCAAAAACCCACGCATCGTAGTGAATGATTTGGGCTCAAGCCACTATAGAATAGCTTGAATTTTTTCTGGATCCGGGGAAACCATTCCCTATTGAATGATATGGCACAAATATGCAACTGTAGGGGCTGCGAAATTGCATTTTGATTCCTTAACAAAAAACTGGTGAGTCTGAAGTAATTGGAGAACAATGTAGAGATGTTGAATATGGTCTTTCATGGATGTACTGTAGATTAAGATGTCATCAAAGAAAATTAGTACAAAACGCCTTAAGTAAGGTCAGAGGAGGTCATTAATTGCAGCTTGAAAGGTAGACGGAGCATTAGATAAGCCAAATGGCATAACTAAAAACTCATAATGACCATCAAAGGTCCAAAAAGCTGTCTTGTGGCAGTCTATGGGGTGTACCCATATTTGGTGATAGCCAGATCTTAAGTCCAGTTTAGTGAACACACGTTCCTTAGTTAATTCATCCAAGAGTTCCTCGTGGGGATAGGAAATCTATCCTTCACCGTGAAAGCATTTAGAGCCCTGTAATCCACATAAAATCTCCATGATCCATCTTTTCTTTTTATGAGTATGACATGAGAAGAGAAGAGGCTGGTACTTGGTCGTACGATGCCCTCATATAACATTTCTTGAATGAGAGAAGTCATATTGTGTTTGTCGGTGTGGGGATAACGGTAGGGTTTGATATTTATGGGGTGCAGTTTGGGATCAAGGGAATGTGATGGCCATGGGGGCGGTGGGGAGGCAACCCGTGAGGAGGTGAGAAAACAGAATGGTATGTATAGAGTAGGGTTTGAATCGCGGGGTGTATATTTGGTGGGGAAGTATTGGGCCATGGTAAGGGATCTGGTTGAAAGGTGAACAAATGAAGTAATGTTATGGCTTTGGTATGTAAGAGGTGACAAATATTGGTGACAGAAGCGTGTGAGTCTAAGAGTTTGTTGGTTCCAACTAGGGTTATGATGGTGACTTGGTGGTGGAAGGAGAGTTGTGGTGTAGAGAAATCTACTTGTAGGGGTCCGAGGCGGCGCAACCAGTCCATTCCTAGGACTACATCTGCTCCTTCAATTGGGATGAGGTAAAATGGGATGGGAAACAATGATTTTGTATAGAAACAGTAACTGTAGGACTGAGATGTGTGCAATGATTTTTCTCGTCGTTTCCAACCATGATGGAAAAAGGTTTAATAGGAAGGGTAGGTTGAGGTGATAGGCTAGGCGAGGTTGGAGGTTATTGTGTGAACTCTCAGTGTCTATTAAAATGGTAACGGGTGTATGATGAATAAACCCTTGAAGTTTGAAGGTGTTGGCCGAGGAGGTTCCAGACAAGGCCTGGAGAGATAGGTGTACAGGAGTAGGGTCCTTAGAGTAAAAAACAGTATCTAAGACAGTGAAGGTTTTGGGGGAGGGAGGGGGTTTAGGGTTTAGGATTTAGGGTTATTCATTAAGCAGCAATAAGAAACATTTGGTGATACATTTGTGAACATGGAAATTTTTTTGGTCACAATTGTAACATGAGACGACTGCTCTACGTTCTTGTAACTGGGTGGATGAAAGTTTTTTTATAGGTAGAGAGGTGGGTGTAGTGGTTGCTGTTTGGGGTTGGAAAAGGGGACGTGGTGGTGGTAAAAGATGGGGGGATTGTTGTGGAATGATGGGGTTACGATAATATTTCCTGGAATCATGGATTTTAGATTCCAAGAGCTTTGCAAGGCCCATGGCTTGGGTGATTGAAGTAGATTGAAGAACAACAATCTCTCTTCTTGGTTTCTGGGACCAAACTTGAAATAAAACAATTGAGGATCATCTCAGGTGTGAGGCCCAAGACTTGATTGCACAATTTTTCAAAAGATTTTTGGTACTCAATGACTGTGCTATTTTGGCGGAGTTTGAACAACTCTGCTTGATGGTTGGCGTAAGTTGAAGGACCGAACCGGAGCTCTAAGGCACGACTGAATGAAAGCCAGTCACTTAATTGATGATTTTGGTACATCCATTTAAACCAACTAAGAGCGTCTCCGCGCATATAGAAAGCGACCATGTGTAAGCGAGATTCCCAAGTGATATTGTAAAATTGTAAAAACTGGTCAGCCTGAAAAAGCCAATCTAGCGGATCCGATCCATCAAAGAAAGATAATTGGATTTTTGGGAGGCGGGGTAGGGTAGGAATCGTGGTAGGTGGCGTAATGGAAGGGGGGGCAACAGACGTTGTTGTGGCAAAGATGGAGGATGTAGGATGTGAATTTAGGGGTGGGGGTGAGACAGGGGTTATGTGTGGAACAGAGAAGGTTGTAGAAGAACTGTTTGTTTCATTGGGGGAAGGTAACGGTGGTGGTATAGACGTTAAGATGGTATGAGGGTGTGATTGACAACCTCTTGTTTGGAGTCCCAATCTTTTTTATGAGATTCTATAGTGTGGTGTAAGGAATTATAACGGGTTTCATGATGGTCATGGGTTTGTTGGATTTTGGTTTGGAGGTGGGCTAGTTTGTCTAAAATGGTTTGGAGGGTTTCCTCTAAATCTTTGATTGATTTGGGAGGCATGGAGGTAGTCTCAATGAAAGCACCAAATTGATACAGTGATGGAGCGGGGAATGGGAAGAACACAGCGAAATCTAGAAAAATAAGTGTTGGAATAGAGACATAACAGAATAAAAACATCTTTTTAGGATAAAAGTAACATAACCAAGAACCTGCATACTCTCCTAGTCTAGTGGGATATATAATACCCTTTGAAAAACTATTTGTCCTAATAGACAGATGTGCTGGAAATACTAAAAAGCTATAACAGAAAATCCTAACAAAAAAGGGGATCCAATCCCTACAAAAGACAAAAGAGATCCTTCTGGATATAATCATTTAACCAAATGAGCCTAGATGCCCTTCTAATAGCCTTGTGCTTGTGAGCGAGTATCAATTTATTTTATTTGTACCATTTTACAAGATTTGTTTAGGAGTGTAAAAAGAAGTTGATTGAGTTTTAAAAAAGCATATAAACAACTCTATCCCGTTTTTAATTTGGTTTGACTTTAACTTCAACATCTTAAATTTGACTTTAAATAAAATATTGTTTGGAATAATATTCAATAAGACATCTATTGGTTAAACAAGACATGTTTTAGTTGATCTTAGCGAACTTCTTTTCAAAATTTAATTTTATCCCATATAATTTTTTAAATTTTTTTTGTAAGGTATTGCAGTAATGACGGACCAATCTATTTCATCAGTAAGGTATTGCAGGGACCCGAAGTAAGATACCAGGCCTTGGAAAAAGCAGCCTTAGCAGTAGTATTTTCAGCAAGAAGGCTCCGTCATTATTTTCAAAGTTTAACCGTCATGGTAATGGCGGACCTTCCGATCCGCAAAGTCTTACAGAAACTAGATGTGGCGAGAAGAATGGCACGATGGGCGGTAGAATTATCTGAGTTTGACATACACTATGAACCTAGGGGCCCCATTAAGAGCCAAATTTATGCCGACTTCGTAGTGGAACTCTACTCAGCAGCCACCCATCAAGAAGGGGCATATTTCAAGTGGGTACTCTCGGTAGATGGTTCGTCAAACCAACAAGGTAGTGGAGCAGGTGTCATTTTGGAAGGTCCGGATGGGTTGCTAATCGAACAGGCCCTTCGTTTCGCTTTCAAAGCCAGTAACAACCAAGCAGAGTATGAGGCACTGATCGCAGGAATGCTGCTAGCAAAAGAAATGGGAGCGAAGGGATTGTTGGCAAAAAGCGATTTGTTGTTAGTTACGGGACATGTCACGGGGGAGTACCAAGCTAAAGATCCCCAGATGGCCGTATACTTGGAATACGTCTAGGTGCTGAAAGAATCGTTTGATGTGTTCGAGTTAGTCCATGTACCCAGAGAGCAAAATGCCCGAGCTGACTTGCTTGCTAAACTCGCCAGTTCGGGCAAAGGGGGCCGACAGAGGACAGTAATTCAGGAAACCCCGAAGACACCTCGAACGATCACGAAAAAAATGGCAGAAATCCAGCACGTCGACACCTCCGTAGGGATGAGGAGGAGTCATCGATCGTTGACACAAGAGACGGTGAAAACGCCTAGAATAAGCAGGTATCCGATTGCTGGATTTGTAATGCCACAGGTTCACCAGATCGAAGAAGGGGAAACTTGGATGACGCCTTACCAGTGTTACTTGACCGACGGAATACTCCCACTAGATCCCGCAGAAGCCCGGAAAGTGAAGAAAAATTCAAGTAAGTACACCCTAATCGATGGAAAGTTATTCAGGCACGGGTTCACCCATCCCATGTTGGTATGTGTGGACGGTGAACAATGCACACACATCATGGCAGAACTACACGAAGGAATATGCGGTAGCCACATCGGCAGTCGATCTCTCTCGTCGAAAGCCCTCCGTGCGGGTTATTACTAGCCTACCATGAGGGAAGACTGCACAAGATACGCCCAACGATGCAAGCAGTGCTGACAACACGCTGATTGGCACAACGCGACCCCAGAAGAGTTGAGATCAATATACAGCCCATGGCCATTCCATACGTGGGGAATCGATATTCTGGGGCCTTTTCCTTTGACAATAAGGCAGATGAAATACCTCGTGGTTGCCATAGAATACTTCACGAAGTGGATCGAAGCCGAACTAGTAGCGCAGATCACATCCCACAAGGTCCAACACTTTGTGTGGAGGAACATAGTGTGCTGTTTCGGGATCCCAAAGAGGTTAGTATCCAATAATGGTACCCAATTTGCAAGCCAACAACTGGGTAAGTTATGTACAAAGTTGGGAATAAAGCAAGTGTTCGCGTCAGTAGAACACCCCCAGACGAACGGACAGGTCGAATCGGCCAACCGAGTTCTGCTCAGAGGCCTGAAAAGAAGATTAGACAGAGCCAAAGGGACCTGGGCAGAAGAAGTTCCTAGAATCGTATGGGCCTATCACACCACCCCTCAGTCCACAACCAAGGAAACACCATTTAATTTGGTGTACGGTTCAGACACTATGATCCCAGTAGAAATCCAGGAGAACTCACCGCGTTTCCAGAACTTCGTAGTTGAAGAATCGAACGAAGAAAAAAGGTGAACTTGGACCTACTGGACGAAGTGAGGGAAGAAGCAAAGATCAAAGCTGAAGCTTTAAAAATGAGGGTGGAGTACAAGTACAACTCCAAGCTGAGAACTCGGCAATTCCAAGTCGTCGACCTGGTGATGAGGAAGGCTCACCCGTACCAGTTAGAAAACAACCAATCCCCCAAGTGGACCGGTCCTTCCAGAGTAACGGAGGCCCTCAGAAATGGGGCGTATAGGCTCGAGACACTATAGGGTGGCGCGATTCCTCGCACTTGGAATGCGACCAACCTAAAATTTTACTTTAGTTAAACTTTGCATTTGTACACATTTATGGGGACACTCTTTTTCGCTTGAAAGGGTTTTTTAACGAGGTCACCTAAACCAAAGTTGTTCAGTTAAAGTACATTGTGAAATAAATGAACCTCTCCCTTGTAGTGATAAAGTAAAGAGCAGAAGTAATGTGGTTCCCCGAGTGGACCTCCCTCTTACGTGAGTTCACCAAGTCCGAGAATAGTATGGTTCGCCAAAATAAATGAACCTCTCCCTTGTAGTGATAAAGTAAAGAGCGGAAGTAATATGGTTCCCCGAGTGGACCTCCCTCTTACGTGAGTTCACCCAGTCCGAGAATAGTATGGTTCGCCGAGATAAATGAACCTCTCCCTTGTAGTGATAAAGTAAAGAGCGGAAGTAATATGGTTCCCCGAGTGGACCTCCCTCTTGCGTAAGTTCACCAAGTCCGAGAATAGTACGGTTCGCAGAAATAAATAAGACTCTCCCGTGTGGTGATAGTCAAGAGCAGAAGTAATATGGTTCCCCGAGGGAATCTCCCTCTTACAAGGGGTCGCCCTGTTCGAGAACAATATGGTTTGTTAACGATAAAAGAGACCCTTTCCCCGGGGTGATGCACAGAGAAGTTGGAGGCAGTGTGGACCTCCCAAACGAGCCCGTTGGGCGCAAGATCACCTAGGTGAAAAAGAATGTGGCTCGGGAAAAACCAAAAGAACCTCCTTCCACGAAACATCGCGCAGGAAGGAGCAATTTAGCCTCCCTCGTTAAATCCCTCCCACGAAAGAAGGCATGACTCCCAGTTACGTCTGAACTCTATACGGCGAAGATATAAGTTAAGGAAGTTGCCACCCCTGTAGGGTAGCCAACACCGGAAAGAGGTAGGCCTACGCCCCCTCTCAAGTATCAAACCCCACACAGACAAATAACCAAGCAAGACAACGACAGTTATAAGGGAATAAATGTTCATCCACCCGAAGAAGTATGGTAAATTGTAAAAATAAAGTTACAAAAAGAAATCATCCTCGTGGCACGATTTGACCGTCCACAACGTATTTGGATTCATGAAAGAGGGAAGGATCTATTTCGGGGTATGCACAAGTGAATTGAGCGATGACATCCTGGAACCCCTCGCCGTAAGCCGCGACAGTGTCATTCATGATTTCCTCTTCAACCCTCTTTAAAGACTCAGACTTCTCGGCCAGTTCGCCCTTCAGCTCGACCAACTCACCTTCGACCTTCCCTAAGAGGACCTCGCGTCGTGTGCTCTTATTCTCCAGGTCAGCCATCTTTCCTTTCACCTCGGTCAACAGATCATCCAACTCAACATTTCGGATGCGTAGAGGAAGAATCTTGGCCTCCAATTCAACCGCCTCCAAGCTCTTCTCTTGAAGGGCCTTCTTGATGTCTTTCTCAATCTGACGAAGGTTGGTTACCTCCAAGTACAGAGCCGTCTCACGGTTGGCAAAGACTTTGGCCCTGGCAGCAGCATCCTCCTCAAGCCTCGATACTTTGGCCTCAAGATCCCTAAAGGCTTGCGTCCTGGAAAGCGCCCGGTTGGAAGCAAACACAAGCGACCCCAGAAACTCAGCCACACGATCTTGGAGGAGATTCTCGTCCACACCTTCTGTCTCGCAACTTCGGAAATAATTAAGCGCCTGCTTGAACAATAGAGGGACAGTTGTGGGGAGTCAGTCTCCTGACTTCTAGTAGCACTCCCTCCCCCACCCTCCGAGGCAGCAGGAAAAGGGGAAGAGGCGCTCAGGGGATGGTCTACGAAGGCAAGAGCGCTAGCAGAAACAGAAGCTTAGGGCACTGTAGATACGCCCTCCCTCGGTTGCTTACGGACCAAGCCGGTACAGGTGTCCTCGTCGTCCGATTCTACCGCCAGTACTCCCCTGAGTTCACTAGCGATAGGGGCCGGATTAATGGGCTGCGGGGCTGGAACAATGGACGTAGAAGGAGCCAAGGGTATCGAGAGACACGAATAAGTGGCAGCCGCCCTTTGTTTGGCCAAGAGATCCACCAACTTTCTCTTTCTATCATCGTTGAGACGCATACCTGTGTAACAGAAGTAGGTCAATATGAAAGTAAATAAGACTAGGGTGCATGCAAGACCAGAACAGAAGGATAGGCTTAGGAGTTAAGGAGTACCGATGCAGCTCTCAAGACCCTAAAGGTTATACTCTCTCTTGAGTAGCTCCGTGGTACTCAGAGGGGCGGTAAACTCGGACAAAAACTCACAAACACCACTCTCCAAGGTAGAAATGTCCTCAGGACGACGGACCCTCCAAAGGTTAGGCTTCACCGTCCAGTGCAAGGGGAACCCATCCAAAAGAGAAGGGTCCCACCGGTTGCAGCAAACCTTGAAGAAGTTCTTCTTAAAACCCTTATACGATTGCTGGAAGAGTGTCAAGAGTACTCTCCCAGCCACGCCATTTAGGCTAACCCACAACTTCTTTCTCGGGTCCTTGGCCTCGAAGAAATGGAGGAAGACGTCCATCGACGATGTAAGTCCGAGGCCACAACAGAGAATTGTGAATGCCCGCGCAAACGCCCAACTATTAGGATGAAGCTGGGCAGGGGCCACATTTAATTCAGTCAGTAAGGTACGCTCAAAGGGGGTAAAGGGCAACCGGAACCCTAGCCTTCGAAAGAGGGTCGAGACGTTTGAGCAGATTGAAGGAGCAACAACTGCAAGTGAGGCTTGGATCATTTTCTCATCCAATTATAAAGGTGATGACTGTTGAAGATGGTAAGCTTTAATGTGCCAAATCCAAGTGAAGCCTGAAGCTGTGTGATGTTTTAGGTTTAGGTTTTGGTTTGGGGTTTAGAATCTTTTTAAGATCAGTTTTGAATCTCATACAAAGTTCATTTCAATCAGTTTTAAAGATTAAAGTGTTTGTCCATGCAAAGGGAAAAACAACCGATTAAAGTGTTGAGATAATCGGTTGTTTGTAACTTAGCAGGCAAAGAAGGTTTTAAAACTATTTTATAACTAATAAGAGCATTCAACCAGTTAATTCGTGGTTTTAACCGATTAAATGTGTGTCCTTATAACAACTTTTTGAAAATCTGTTTTAACTGATTTTGATTGTTTAGATTTCCTTTAACGTTAGAATTTCAAGGATTATAAATATGTGTTTCATTCAAACGTTAAAAGATTGATGAAACATAAACTTTTGATACTCTGAGCTGAGATTGATTTGAGAGACTACGAAACTGTTTGTGAAAAGGTTTCAACTAAGTTTTTAGCAAGATTGCCTTGTGCTTTGCTGTTTGTGAAAGAACTGATCAATAGGGTGCTGGTGTATTGTATTTTAACCATGTGTTTTCTAATCCTGTTCAAGTTCTTGTAATTTTTTCATGTAACTTTTTTTGTATAACTGTGTAAAATCCTGTAAAGTCAGTGGGATTCTGGCTTGAGGTGGTTGTTGTGTGCAAGAAGGGTGAGTAGGCTTTGTAGGATTCAAAGTCACCTTCTTGTGTGTGGTGTTTGTTTAATCTGTGATTAATTGCATAGTGAAAACTCAGTGGTTTGACTGAGGACTGGATGTAGCTCTGTGATAGAGTGAACCAGTATAATCTCTATTTGTAATTCTCTTTATCCCTTCTCTCTCTATTTGTTTGTATTTTCCGCTGTCATAAACAACCAGTTGAACTGCTATTTTAACCGATTATAATTATGCTTTTGTTTATGTTTGGTAATTTGATTAGCTTTCTGAATTGCTTTTCTGGGTTGATTGAAAAAGTTTTATTCTAAGCCAAGTATTTGTGAAAACAGTTTGAAAACAATTCCCCCCCCCCCCCCCCCCCCCTCTTGTTGTAGCCATCAAATCTAACAATTACAAGATCAAGAGGGTGCATCTCCAAATCCTAAGACGCCAATATGAATTTCTGCAGATGGAAACCACAAAGACTGTTGATGTTTATATAAATAAAGTTCTTGCCTTAACAAATCAGATGAAGACCAATGGTGAAACACATTCGGAGCAGGCAAAGGCAGAGAAGATTTTGAGGTCTTTAACTCCCAGATTTGAACATGTTGTTGTCGCAATTGAAGAGGCCAGTGCTATTTCAAAAATGACAGTAAGATTATTGTCCGTTTCCCTACGAGCACATGAGCTGCGGATGAATGACAATAAGATTGAAATATCAATTGAACAGGTTTTACAAGCACAAACCTCAATTGGTAGCTCCTATCATAAACACGGTAGTTCACGAGGCAAAGGATGGGGACGTGGTGGTAGTTATTCCAGCAAAGGTCGTGGTGGCCAGAATCATGGAGGTGCCGAGCAAAACAACATTGATTCCAATCACATTCCAAGTTCAAATAACTCTTGGCGCGGAGAACGTGGTCGCAGAGGACAAGGAGACATTTATAATAAATAAAATGTGGAGTGTTATAAAGATGAATCTTTTCTCAATCCTCCAACAGAGCTAAACCAGATTGAACATGCACCGATCTGATTCAACTGAAACTCACCAGTAAAGCATGCGTCTACTAGTTTAATCAATACCCACTTTGTTCCATGCGTATACTCCATGGGAATGCTTACCTCCTCTCCCTTGAATCATGCGCCCAAGAAATTAATTAGAACAATGCGAACTAACTAAGAAACCAAAGTTTAAGATAAGGAAAACTCTCAATCATGCGTTCAAGTACAACCTCTCACAAAAACCAGTTTTCCAAGATATTAGACAATAAAAACAACTGCTATAGAGAATTAAAAATCGAAACTTTTATTGAACAAAACCTCAGAACTCAATGGGGAATTACAAAAGAATCAACCAAAAAGGTTTAGCCTTCCATGCGGAGCCAAAACAAAAGAATTACTAAGAAGAAAATAAACTAAGAAAACCCTATGAAGCTCTCTCTTTTCTCCTTGATGCTTGTGTCCTTTTATAGGCTTTTCTGCTCCAAGGATCTTGAGAGAATATTTTGTTAACCGTTTCCAAGTTTCTATCTTTCTAGAATTCTTGTATTTTGCAGAAGATTTGCTTCCAATTCTGTTTCTGAGATATTGTAGATTTTATTTTCTCTTTCTTCTCCTCAGAATTTGTTTCCTGTTTTGGTTCAAGAAGCAATTTGGACTTTTGCATATTTGGCCCATTCACAAAGGTAGATGCTTCCTCCGGATAATTTACTCTAAAAACACAAAATTAACAATAATAATAGTTAAGGCCCAAATAAACCCAATTATAAGAATATTAATTAAAACAATCAGACTTGGTATTTGGATACATGTTGCACGAATCATATTTGTGGTCAGAAAGAGTTGTTTGCAGATTTGGATGACTCATTTCGCACACAAGTGAAATTCGGTGATGGCAGGTTCGTTCCGGTGACTGGAAAAGGGCAAATTCTTATTACATTGAAGAATGGTAATCACAGGTACATCTATGATTACCTGATATGAAAAGTAATCTGTTGAGTATGGGACATTGGGTCGAAAAGGGTTACGTGATGCACATAGTTGAAAATAAACTCTCAATTTTTTATAGAAAATGTAATTTGATTCTTACAATCTTTTTATCAAAAAACTACATGTTTCTGGTAGATATTCATATGGGTGATTTCAAGTGTTTGAATGTAATAGTGAATAATGAATCGTGGTTATGGCATTTACGCTTTGGGCACTTAAATTTTCAGAGTTTGGAAAATCTCTCCAAACGAAATTTAGTGAATGGTTTACCCCATATTCATCACCCTGATCAATTGTGTGAGGCCTGCAATTTTGGAAAGAATCACAGGATACCATTTGTTAAGGAGCCTTGGCATGCAAAATTTCCTTTGGAGCTTGTTCATACAGATGTTTGTGGCCTGATGAACATATCATCAATTGGAGGTAATAAGTATTTTTTAACCTTTATTGATGATTTTTCAAGGAAAACCTGGATTTATCTATTGAAAAGCAAGGAGGTATTCCACTGCTAAAGCATTTGTTGAAAGATAGAGTGGCAGACTAATTAAGATGGTGCGTAGTGATGGAAGGGGTGAGTACAAATCTAATAAGTTCAAGAGGCATTATGAAGAACTTGGGTTGCAGCATAACATAACATGTCCCTACACACCCCCAACACAACGGAGTTACCAAGAGAAAGAATAGAACAATCATGGACATGGCGAGGAGCATGCTTAAAGCAAAAGGTATGCAAATAATTTTTGGGCTGAGGTCGTAACATGTGCGGTTTATTTGATAAACAGATCACCTAGTCGGAGTGTTCCTAACACAACTCCGATTGAGGCATGGAGCGGATTCAAACCCAATGTGCAACATTTGAAGGTATTTGGGTCAATTACTTATGCTCATGTCCCCAAGGCAGCAAGATCGAATTTTGATGATAAGGCAGAGAAGACCATTTTCATTGGATATAAGCATGGGGGATACAAACTGTACAATCCAATGATAAAGAAGGTGATTATTAGTCGTGATGTTACATTTGCCGAAGATGAAGAATAGCAATGGAATGCAGCAACTAAAATGGATTCGAAAAAACGATATATTTACGTTTTGAACGATGATGTGGAAGATGGAGTCACTCTTGAAGCACCTACAGTTCAACCTGAAGCTGTAGTTCAACCTGAAGTTGCAACTCCAATTGCAACTATGATGGAGCGACCAAGAAGGCAGCAACGACAACCTGTACACCTTCAAGATTCCGAAGTAAATCTTGATGATGAAGTTGATGACAATGGAGATTTAGTTCACTTTGATTTTCTTGCAGAATCAGAACCTGTGAGACTTGTAGATGCCATTCAACACACCAAATGGCAAGAGGTTATGAATGAAGAATTTATGGCGATTGAGAAAAACAATACATGGCAGCTCACTGATCTTCCAAAAGGACACAAAGCAATTGATTTTGGTCTATTTTACTCTTCATCTAAGAAGATTGAGATCCTCGAATACTCATACAGTGATTGGGGTGGAGATCCAAACGAGAGGAAGAGCATTAGTGGTAATTGTTTTATGATCGAAAAGACTGCTGGCTTGTGGTCATCAAAGAAACAGTCAATTGTTGCATTATCTACTTGTGAAGCTGAGTATGTAGCAACAGCAGCAAGTACTTGTCAATCAGTTTGGTTTAGAAATATCATGACTCAAATTGGTTTTAATCTAGATGTTCCAATTAAGATTTATGTTGACAATGTATCTACAATTAATCTTGCAAAAAATCTGGTTTTTCATCAAAAAATTAAACACATTGATATTCGATATCACTTCCTGCGAGACCAAGTTGGGAAGAACATGATCAAATTGGAATACTGCAGATCAGAATATCATATTGCAGATATTTTCACTACGACATTGAAGATCGATGCTTTCATCAAGTTAAGAGATCTGTTGGGCATGAAGGTTGTTCCAAATCAGAATTAAGGGAGGATGATGGTTATTAATTCAGATTTTATTATTATTAATTTTCATTTTATTACCCTTAAACTATTTGATCGTTATTATTGCATTAATGATCAATTTACAGGGTTGTTAGTATTCCTATTTTACAGCTTCCAGTAATTATAATAGTTCAACAGTTTTGCAATTTAGTGTAATTACGTTCAATCAGTTTCAACAACCTTTTGTCTTGTGTTATTTTCTTTCAATTAGTTCCTACACTGTATGCATTGTATGTGCATCATCACATAGGGGCAGTGGGCGTAGGTCTTTGCCTGGCTCAATACAAGCGTCATTCAGGCGAAGATTGAAATCTGCAACTTACTAATTTTCACTATGTTAAATTATTATTTTCTATGGAAAAAATATAAAGGAGTGTAGGAAAGTTATGCTCCCTGGAAAATTGGAGAGATGTTTAGGAATGGAACTTCGGAGTTACAGAAATTTGTTATTTAAGTTTTAAGTTTAAATTATAGCTCTTCAGGATGTGTGAGAGTAATTGGAGTTTATTTGAAATTGCAATTCAAGTTGATGAATTTATTTAAGATTTTTAATTTTCTTAATTTGTTTTATAGATTTACTAAAATTTTATATTTAATTATAGTTTCATAAAAAAATTAAAAATTGTTTGCACCAGAAGTATAAAGTAGTTAAAAAAATTACCAATATTAGTTGTGGGGTCGTTTTTAAAATAATAATAAAAGCTATTAAACCATAAAATCATATGAATGTAATAAAAAACCATCAAATCACTTGTAAAGACGTAATAAAAATTAAATAAACAACGTGATAGAAAATTTTAGTGAAAACTATTTCATAAATATGAGGAATAAATTTTAAAAATATTAGATAGGGATTTATAATATTAATTTAAAATAAAAATATTTATTGAAAATATATACGGTATAAAATTATGAAAACAATTTAGTATAAATATATTTAATACTACTTTTCTGTAATGGTACTTTCTGGAAACTGGTTAATAAAAATTCTCCAATTTCTCTTTGAACAGCTACAAGACATTTCTTATATAAAAGAAACAGCATCTAGAAGACGTCTAACAAAAGCATCACACTCATTCCGTCAAAGGGATAATTTGAGTGCCATTTTATTAATTACATAAACCATGTCAATATATTATTAATTGTAGGACATGAAGACTGAAAAGTATTATTCCAATTGTATAAAGAATAAAATATTATTTTTAGAGAAAAATAAAAATTGAATATATAATTTATATCTTAAAAAAATTATTATAAATTAAAAAAAGATTATTTTAAGTAAGCCATAAACTAAAATAATTATTATTATATAATACAAAATTAAGAGTGTGTTACAATAGCATATATCCTATTTTTTTAAAACTTTACTTACACCTACCTCTGTTTTTTTCATTAAAAGTATACATATAATGTTTTTAAAATTTTAAGGAGATGTAAATATATATAAAAATAGATAATAATGTAACGTATTAAAGAAATTACATGAAATTTAAAGAAAACGAAATTTCTATAATGTAAGAAAACATGAGAGTGTATTAACATAATTCCCTGCCAAATTACCGATTTCCACAAATACAGCAAACTGTCGCAATCGTTGATCGTTGAAACTGACGTGTTCTTTGATTTTGAAAGTTTTTAGTCACAAAATTTGACAAACACAAAAGGATAAAAGTGATAATAGAAAAAATAAGAAAGAATGATACACGATGACATACTGCCTCTGAAGAAGATTGTTTATTCAGAGAGAGATAATGGTGGTAAACAAAGAACCGCCACGAATAGCCTAACAACCTTGTTTCAGCAGTGAGAAGCTTCAAACTTTGATGTCTTATGCTACCAAATGCTATGAGCTATGCATTCTGCTTATAAATAGAGGTCAGTCCTCTGCCAAATACACACACTCCTTGATATTATATATTCTTCCATTCCATTCCATCTCATTAGATTCCATTCATCATGGCTGTTTTCACCTTCGAAGACCAAACCACTTCTCCCGTGGCTCCAGCTACCCTTTACAAAGCTCTTGTGAAGGACGCCGATAACATCGTCCCAAAGGCCGTTGATTCCTTCAAGAGTGTTGAAATCGTTGAGGGCAACGGTGGCCCCGGAACCATCAAGAAGATCTCTTTCCTCGAGGGTACCATTTCATTCATCTTCTATATATTTTGTGTATGTGCATTGCATTGACAGAACAACATATAAAATAAACTAACTGTGAATTGTGAATTGTGAATGGACAGATGGGGAGACAAAGTTTGTGTTGCACAAAATAGAAGGAATAGATGAGGCAAACTTGGGATACAGCTACAGCATAGTTGGAGGTGCTGCCTTGCCAGAGACTGCAGAGAAGATCACAATCGACTCCAAACTCAGTGATGGGCCCAACGGAGGATCAGTTGTAAAGTTGAGTATAAAATACCACAGCAAAGGAGATGCTCCACCCAATGAAGATGAGCTCAAAACTGGCAAAGCCAAGAGTGATGCTCTTTTCAAGGTCATCGAGGCTTACCTTTTGGCCAATGCTTGAATTATTACCAACGTCTTCTTTATCTTATAAACGTAACACTGTCTTTCCTTTCTTATTTTTATTTTCTCCTGTTGGGAAACATTTCCCATATCTTTGTCCATCAATAAATTATAATAAATCAAAGCAAATTTTATAACTTTTTTATGTTAACTGCAAGTTTAATTCAATGTCGTTTTATTAGTTAAATTAAGATAGTGCATAAACAGTTTACATAGTAAAAGAAATACGTGTTTGATCCCTAACATGCACAAAAAATTATCCAATCACTCATGATCATAGATAATAAATAATATTATTTTTAATTCCAAATCAGATTAAAAACTATTAAGTGAAAATTGTAGAAATTATATTTTCTTATTTAAATCTAACAAGGAGTCTATCATATAGACCATTGAGAGTGTCAGGAATACATCTATTGAGTGCAAAGATATTTGAATTTAATATAGAAATTTCCTAAAGGCAAATAAGTGTACTTAGTACATTATGAGTAAGTATACATTTCATAAATTAGTATAAAACTTAATTTAACATTTTCATAAATTAGTATAAAACTTAACAGTTCTACACACTTCCAGATTTAAATGATCAGTAACAAATATATTTGGTGTAGACCTTAATTCTGGAAAGCAAATTTCAATCATTTTGAAAGCAGTTTTAAAAGAATAAGGATCCTCAACAAGATTGTTTAATTGAATAAGATTGTTTAATTGAATTTTGAAACTTGTATTACTCATTCAAAGATTACAGATTTAGTGATTTTTTTAAGCAAGATAAAGATTTTATAAGAATCTTGAAGAACAATATATGATTTAGTCCAATTATAGTTAAAACAACAGATTCAATTTTAAAACAACAAATTCATTTTATTGCAGATTATCATATTTCAGATTTAATTGCAGTAATCAAGAAGAGAGAAAGGCACACACAGTTCTATACTGGTTCACTCAGCAAGAGTTGCATCCATTCCCACCTTATACCAAGATGGATTCCACTAATGCAAAGCAATCTTTACAAAAACACCACTTAGTTCTTGAACCTTCCAAGAACCAAGATCACAAGCTGAAAAATTCTATTTCAGCAGCACACTAACTTCTAGAAACCAAATTAAGAAGTACAATTACAAACACCTTTACAAAGAGAAATTATAGGAAAGAAAACACCTGGATTGTAGATACAAGAGTTCAAAAATAGGACCCTCACAATTTCAACACTTTGATAGAACCTTTAATCTTTAACCAAAAGTCACCAGCAAAAGTGCACTTGAAGTTTTTAAGAAAAACTTTCAAAAACTAAAGCGAATTTCAAACTCTCACTGAAAGCACTTGAAAACTGTATGCAAATCGTGATTGCAAGGTGTGCTTTGACTTGAGATCAACCCCTTCTTTTATAGGTTTAAAATCAAAACACATTTAAAAAAAAATAATTAAGAACTGTTATAAAAAAAATAGATTGAAGTTCAAAAGACCATATTGTTTTTTGAAAATACACATGGTGGTAACATGACCACTTTCAGATTAGTAGATAACGGTAATTGTGAGCAAAACTGAATTTGGAATCCAAACTGAATTTTTGAAAAAGCTTAACAGTTTTGCACCAATACAAAAGAATCAATTGTTTTGTCAAAGAACAGATTGATTTTTATGCAGTAAACTAGTTTTTGAAAAAACTTGAAACAAATTTTGAAAATACTTTGTAAGAAACACTTTTGCTTGAGCTCATCACTATGGTTATGAGATATAAGGTAGATCATAATGCAAAAGGCTATTTAAACAACCTCTAACCTAACAAGGACCATGGACACATGTACATCAGCCTTTAAGAAGATTTTCTTCATCAAACACTTTCTTTATCCAAGTTGAGTAGAGTCTTCATCTATCTTCAACACAATTTTCACCATCATCACATAGCAATCGTCGCTTTCTCCTCCTCTTCTTCTCCTTAGTCTTTGTTTTTCACTTTTCTTTCCTTTATTTTTCAAGTTCGTCTAACTGTGGGGAACCAGAGAATGTGGAAGGTGTCATCGAAGGAGAAGACTTGGACGGTTAAGGGGAGGTGTTCACGAAGCTCCAGGAACAAGTACCTGAGGTTGGGGACTTTGGCTCAGCTTCACTACTCCAAGCCTTTAGGTTCGACTTTTGTTGCAGGAAGATGTTGTTGCATCAATCTCGGGAAGAAGAGAGTGGCAATGTTGCATGAGAGGAAGAGTGTGAAGCACTACAAAAAAAACATGTAAGTTGTGGCGGTTTTAATATGGCGGTTATTAAAAACTGTGACAATTATCTGTATAATACGATAGATTAACAAGCGCCACATCTTCCATTTAAAATATGTCATTTACAATCGCCATTTTATGAAAGTAGACCACCCTTCCCCATTTTTCGTTCCCTCTAGAGCATTTATCTTTTTCCCAAAAATAATTTTCCCCATTCCCTCCATAACATTACTCTTTTTCCTCCAAATATAATTTCCCCCTAAACATTGTATTTGACAAATCTTTGAAGCTTGTGAAACCCTCTCATCTCTTCTTTTTTGAAACCTTCACACAAACTCGCACTCTGTAATCGTCAACCCTATGCAACCACGCTCATTCCCCTCTTCCTTTCTCATCCCATTCATCAATCCCCGCCAATATTCCCCCTCTTAAGATATCCAATAGCGCCCCTATCACTCAAACTTTGATTTCCTCTCCCAACCCTCCTTCTGCCCCCTTTAGTCCCTCGTGCCACCAACATGTCGCCACTTCCACCATCCTTGAGTGCGACAAATTTGATACTTCCACCGTCAACTCTGCCTTTAATCGTTGGGTTAACTTTTAGGTTCATATTGTTGCTGATCTTCCTTCCCCTACTTTCAACCTTATGATTCCATATACACATATATGTGGTATTAGGGAACTTGTTTAGATTCTTCCTCTAAGAATCAAAAAATGCAAAAGTTTAACCCAATTAAGTTTTCAAAATTTTAAAATATTTGTCTTTTATCATTTTTAGTTGTTTTATGATTTATGTGCATTAAAAAACACAACCTATTAAAACAACACAACCCATTTTAAAAAAACACAAAAAAATGAAAATAATAGGGTTTACCCTTAGAAATAATGGGGGTTTTGAAAACCTCTGAAAATAAGAAAACCCCCAAAAATAATGGCGATTTTGGAAAACTTCGGGAAATAATGGGGGTTTGGAAAACCCCTGGAAGTAACGGGGATTCAGAAAACCCCTGGAAGTGACGGGGGTTCAGAAAACCTCTGATCCTGCCTGTTGACCAAAACGCTGGAGCCCTGCCTCGTCAAACTTGGATCGACTTCTGCGCCGTGTTAGCCTCCGTCCTTCACCGCGATCCACCTCAAGAACCTGCAAAAGACGAAACGGCGCCGCTGCGGCCAATCACGCTCCGACGCCCAAGTCAGCGACTGAACCACCAATTACTTAAGAAAAACTCAAGAACTCTAAGGAACCGTGACAAGTTCTCTCTCAGCGTACTCTCGTTCTCGCAGTTGTAAAGAAGTAATCTAAAACGCGTGCGTACCTCAGAAGTTCGTTGGAAACTCTTATATACCTGCGCACTTTCTCTCTCCAGACAGTTACACTTCTGGACACGTGGGTCGCATCCAGCTGTACACGTGTCACCATCTGGAGCATCCTTGACTTGGGCGCCACTTCTTACTCTTCAGGTTTTTTGGCTAAGTTACTTATGCATGATACACTCAGTGCATAGATGCCTTGGAGCGTGATCTCTTCTGGATGGCGAGTTCGGGTGCCTTCGTACACACCTTCCCTGTGGTCTCGCCGGCCGCCTTCATGATCTGCCCTACCTGCTTCACCGTATATGTTCAAGTAAGTTGTCTCCCGAGCTCATCCTCTGGCCAGCTGGGAAATGACTATCAGCCTTCATCTTCGGCGATGTCCTTGTTTCGGCGATCTCTAATCACTTGGTTGCCTGGGTTCACATCTGGCGACTTCATCTTCAAACCGGTGACTGCCGGTTTAGGTATGCTGGAGATCGGAGCACGCCAACTTAATAGCTGGCGACTACACGAGCCCCCCCCCCTGACTTCCTTCCCTTCTGCTAGCCAGGTGTCCCGTTTAACACGCCTTTATAATAGCTCGATGCCACGTCAACACTTCCGACAGGGCGGTACACAAGCCCCCCAGTCTTAAGCGAAGACTTGTCCAGCGAAAAGACTAAAGGAGTGACGTCACTACCGATCTACGTGGCGCTGGCGCAGAATTCCAAACGTTTGTACTTTCTGCTTTCCTGACGCTCCACCAAACACTCTCCCAATCGTCCGACACGTGGCTTCATCAACGGTTGTCTTTAGTTGTCGTTTGCGCTTCCAAAAATCATTTGAAAAACCCGTAAACCCATTTCCCTTCTACTGTTCCATCACCTCTTTGCCTTCTCAAACGCTCTGAGTTTCTTCTGCAAAAACCCACGACGCTCTTCAACCTTCTGAATCCTCAACTTCCTTCAGCATTCTTCTGATCATCGAAAGGTACTCCCTTTACTTCTCCTGTTAAGTTTTTCTGCATTTTAACCGATTCGCATCATCCATTAACTGTCTGGTGCATACGTTGTGGGTTGTTTTCCTCTGTTTCTCCCTTCTTGTAACTTAGGGCTTCGTCTCCATTACAACGAACTTTGGTTCGTTCGTTTTTCACCCTTCCTTCACAATCGAGTCAACCTCTGCAACCTTCGCTCACCTTTCCCTTTCTTTTTCCTTTGCAGTTTCCGCGATGGCTCGTTCAAAGATCACCCCGAATCCTCCTCCCTCGTCACGAAACCCTCCATCTCAAGCTCATAACCCACCGCGAGCACCTGGTGCTTCCTCCTCCCAGGCTGAGAGGACTGCAACCTCTCATCCCAACCTTGCTCAGACAACTCCACCCATCGCCGGAGGTGCCTCCATTCCTTCCCCCGACTACAAGAAGCTATACCCATGGGCCACCTCGACCCTGCTGAAGGAGACTTCTTCAGTAAACTCTGCCGGGGCAGTGCTTCGATTAAAGAAAGGGGACGAGCCCCACCTGTTGTTCCACAAGGAGCACGATGATAAACTAACCGTGCTGCCTTGTCCCCCCGATGTGCCGGTCTGTGCAGACGACAAAGGGAACAACGGCGGGTTGTTCTGCTTTGTGTACACCACTTTATTCAAGAAGGTGAAACTTAGGTTTCCCTTTACTCGTTTCGAAAGGGAGCTACTAACCGAGCTCGACATCGCCGCCGCCCAGCTCCATCCCAACAGCTGGGCATTCGTGCGGCCTCGGTAGACGTGTTCCTCTTTCTGTTCGAGGCCAAGAACCCTGGGGATCGTCTTTGGGTAAGCTTGAACGGGATTGCTGGGAGGTCGATCCTCTCTATCTTCCAGCAATCCTACAAGGATTGGAAAGGCAAATTTGTCCAAGTGCGCCAAAACGACCAGGACGCTTCGCTGCTCGACGGCTTCCCCCTGTACTGGGTAAACAAAGGAAACAAAGACTCCAACGGAAGCTTCAGGAAGCCAAGAAGCCCTGACAACATGGGCGATTTGGACAAGGACTTGTGCCTTTTCTGGAAAAGCGTGGCAGACGCTAACATCACCTTCCTCACCACCGCGCTCATCTCCTTCGAGTTCTTCGAAGACCAACTCGAGGCTCGTATAGGTTAGTGCCTATTTCGACGCTTAAGTCTTTGCCCTGCGCTGCACCTCTGTTAACTGTTGCTGGGTGCCTTGTCTGTTGTGCACAAGACTTGGTTTTTATTTTCTGCATCACTTGTTTGCCTCATTTGCATATCTACCCATGTATTCATCTTTCTCTTTGGGCTGACCTTTTGTATTATGCAGATCTCATGTTGGGCAAAGGAAAACTGGCGGAATTGAGGGCGCTCGCCCGAGCCCATGGGTTGGCGTCGAGCTCCCAGACTGTGCCCAACTCAGTGGTGGAGATCGCCGCTGCCCAGGTCAAATCGCCCCCTAAAGGCCCAGCTCCTTCAGAGGCCCTGCCCGCCCCACAACGCAAAAAACTCGTCCTCAGGAAGCCAAAGAGGAAAACCCCTCAGGTGGTTCATGAGGATGAAGAAGAAGACGATGAGGCGACTGAGGACGGTCTCATCACGAAAAGGAGGAGGGTGGCGCCTTCTTCACTACCTGCTTCACCTCCTCTTCCAACATCAACACCGTCCTCACCACCAGCTCCCACGCCAACACCGCCTTCTCCGCCAGCTGCAACACCGCCGGTTCAAGCAGTTCCCTTGGCGGCTGCACTCCCCGTGATTGAGGCTACTGAGCCTAACTTCATGGAGAACCCCCCAAGCGCCTCCACGCCATTTGTATCTGCTGGAGGGGTCCTCCTTCAACCGCCTCAATCGCCGAAACTGCGGCAGGTGGGGATGAAGGGGCTCACAACTCACCCATCATCATCACCGAGTCCCCCTCGTCACCACCACGCCAAGAAGCTCCAACTCACCAACCAATTCAAGAAGGTGGTGGCGAGAACCAACAACAGGCCCCCCCAGTGCTTCCACGAGCAAACCTTTCCCTTGAGGTCAAAAGGGTGTGGGAACCCTTCTCAGCAAAACTCAAGATGATGGCAGAGGATTTCCCCTCCATCATATCAAAAGCTGTGGAGAGTTCCAGCAAGAAACTCTAGGATGACATCTCCGTGCTCCAAGAGGAAGAATCGCCTAATAAGGATCGAGGCGGAGAAGTTGTCCTGCAACCTTATGCTGGCGGAGATCGATCATTCGTGAGTGGAGGATGCTATGAGCACCGAGCTGCAGGTGGCGCGCAAGGAGGCCACCGATCTACGCCATAGGGTGCACCTCTTAGCTCAAGAGAAGATCGAGCTGGAGAGCAAGTTGGTCCCCTATCGTCTCAAGGTGGCTAGCCTGGAGGCGTCGATTAAAGCAGATGCCGCCAAGGTAGAAAACCTTGAGAAGAGGTCCGTAGATCGGGAGGTCCTCTTGGGGAAAACCGAAAAAGAGAGAGATGACACCATGGCCAAGCTCGCCGAGGCCAAAAAGGAAAACGAAGGGATCGCCGCAGAGTTGGTCCAAGTGTAGGCGGAGAACAAGAGGGTTACTGAAGACCTTCTTCAAGCTCGGGAGAGGGCTGAAGAACTAAAACAGCAGAACGAGGGGCTCAAGAAGCAGATCGAAGAACTCGAGCTGAGCTCTGCCCAGATCCTCGCTGTTGGGTTTGACGCTGCCTTGGAACAATTCGCCTGTCAGTACCCCGACTTGGATCTCTCCATGGTGTCGCTAAACAATGAAGTGGTGGATGGGAAGATCGTTCCTTCTGAAGACTAGCTGATTCCCTCCATTCACTTATTCATTTGTTTTCTCTTGCGCAAACTTCTTGTAATAACTTTCCTCCTTTTGGTACATGTAATTTGAACTGATACACTTTATTATAAAGCTTTTCTGCCTCTTCTTACAATTTCTCTGTTTGCCTTATCTCTCCTTGTACAATTTACTTCAAACGAAATTAACTTGGCAACTTCTGCGGGCGCAACTTGTCTACTTGCTGCTTAAACTACCAACTTTCGAATAACAGCATTCTAATAACTCGTAAACTTTTAAAAGCAGCGAACCTCGTCGTAAAACTATTCACTAAACAGCAAGTTTTACTTCAACTGACAGCTTAAGGCATAGCTTACCTGATCTGCTCCCTCAAATGGGCCTTTGCTCGTGCCACCGCCCGAATCTGATCGCCAGAGGGTCTTGGCGATGTAGGCTTCCTCTGGCCCTCACAACTGGGCCATTGTTCCCTCATCTGGGGGTAGAGGCACCTTTCGGATCCTTCTCTACCTCCCTGAGCTTCAGAACAAAGAACCGGGTGGCTGGGCGTTCTCTTCGAACCTACCTTAGCCACCCTCTGAACTTCTTCCACCCTTTACACCATACCTGAACTCGTTCAAGACGAGAAGGATTTTCTCTTGCCTGAACTCGCTCAACGGCGAGAAGGTCTTTAACTCGCCTGAACTCGCTCATCGGCGAGAAGGTCTTTAACTCGTGCCTCTACATTGCCCCAGGGGCTACATCTTCTCTCCCCCAGAAACACTGAGGACTTTTCGCTGGTGCCTCTGCATTGCCCAGAGGTTACATCTTCTCTCCCCTGGAAGCACTGAGGACTTTTTACTCTAACTCGCCTACACTCGCTCGACGGCGAGGAGGTCTTTATCTCTTTCTCGCCTCAAGACGCGCGAGGGCGTTGAGGTCTTTTAACTGGTGCCTCCGATCGCCTAAAGACGATGAGGACTTTAAACTTTAACTGATGCCGCCAATCGCCGAAAAACGATGGGGACTTAGAAACATTTTAGAAAGCATGCAACATAACTTCAAAACTTGCCCTAAATCACGTTCGAGTGACAAGGTTTTTTCTCTTCAAAACTTTCGCAATAACAACAAGCATGCAATCTAAACAACCTTAAACTTCGAAAACTCTTCTTTTATTGGGTGGCCTCATTAAAAACCCTCCTTAGGGAAAAAAGAGTGCCCCCTTCAAACTGTTTTAACAGAAAGCTTGCAAACTCTACGTGTTTGTTTTTACTTACAAGGCTTTTAATTGTAATATAACTTGAGGTGCGTGGCGTTCCAAGTGCGAGGAATCGCCCCTCCTTCCAACGTTTCTAAGCGGTAGGCGCCGTTCCCGAGCGTCTCGGTTATCCTGAACGGTCCCGTCCACTTAGGCGACAACTTGTTCTCCATCTCGTACTGGTGGGCCTTCCTCATCACCAGGTCGCCTTCTCCGAACTGCCTTGGCATCACCTTCGAGTTATACCTTCGTTCAATCCTTCTTTTCACTGCCTCAGCCTTCACTCTTGCCTCCTCCCTGACCTCATCCAGCAAATCCAGATTCAGCCTTCTTTCCTCATTCGAGTCTTCCGCTACAAAGTTCTGGAATCTCGGCGAGCTCTCTTGGATTTCCACTGGAATCATTGCGTCGCATCCATAGACCAGGCTGAATGGGGTCTCATGGGTTCCTGACTGCTCGGTGGTGTGGTACGCCCAGACTAAATGGGGTACCTCCTCAGCCCAACTTCCTTTGGCTTTCTCTAGCCTTCTCTTCAAACCTCTTAGCAACACCCGATTGGCTGACTCTACTTGGCCATTCGTCTGAGGGTGCTTGACAGATGCAAATACTTGTTGAATTCCCACCCCTTCGCACAGCTTCTTCAACAGGTGACTTGCAAACTGAGTCCCGTTGTCCGACACCAGGCGCTTGGGCACACCAAATCGGCACACAATGTTCTTCCACACAAAACCCTCGATCTTGTGTGCGGTGATCTGGGCCACTGGTTCTGCTTCGATCCACTTGGTGAAATATTCAATCGCCACCACCAAGTACTTCATCTGCCTGATCGCCAGCGGGAATGGTCCCAGGATGTCGATCCCCCATGTATGAAACGGCCAAGGGCTGTAAATCGACTTCAACTCCTCGGGAGGCGCCTTGTGCCAATCGGCGTGCTGCTGACATTGCTTGCAGCACTGCGCATACTTCTTGCAGTCTTCTCTCATTGTTGGCCAGTAGTAACCTGCACGGAGAGTCCTTGCGGCCAGAGCTCGACCCCCGACGTGGCTTCCACATATCCCTTCATGGAGCTCTGCCATGATTCTCATACATTTCTCTCCGTGCACACTTTCCAGGAGTGGGTGAGTGAACCCAAACCTGTACAACTCGCCATCAATCATCGTGAACTTGCTGGAGTTCTTCTTTATCTTCCTGGCCTCCGTCGGATCCAGCGGGAGAAGGCCATCCGCCAGGCATCGCTTGTACTGTGTTACCCAGGTGTCTGGCTCATGGGTAGCGCAGACCTGTGCCAAGTTCACCTCCTCTCCCCGACGTGCCCTTATTCGAGGCGATCTCAAGGTCTCCTGAGTCAAAGACCTGTGACTCCTCGCCGCTCTCTCCGTCGACTTGCTTATTTGAAGAACCAGGTGATCTGCCACGAATGCCCTGGGCGTCTTCAGAGTTTCTTGGATCACCGTCCTCTGCCTATCCCCCTTGCCCGAACTGGCGAGCTTAGCTAGCAAGTCTGCTCGAGCATTCTGCTCTCTGGGCACATGCACCACTTCAAAGGAGACAAAGGAACTCCTCAACTCCTGCACATACTCCAGGTAAGCCACCATTTGTGGATCTTTGGCCTGGAACTCGCCTGTTACTTGTCCCGTGACCAACAGCGAATCACTCTTAGCCATTAACACCCTAGCCCCCATCTCCTTGGCCAGCAAGATACCGGCGATCAGCGCCTCATATTCTGCTTGATTGATGCTGGCCTTGAAGGCAAACCTCAGGGACTGCTCGATCAGCACGCCGTTGGGCCCTTCCAAGATGACTCCAGCACCACTGCCCTGCTGGTTCGACGATCCGTCCACCGAAAGCACCCAACGAAAGTCATCCCCCTCAACTCGTGCAGCTTCTGACGAGAGCTCGACCACGAAATCTGCGAAAATCTGTCCCTTAATCGGACCTCGGGGCTCATACTTGATGTCAAACTCCGACAGCTCCACCGCCCACTTCACCATCCTCCCAGCGACGTCGGGCTTCTTCAGAACCTTCTGGATGGGCAAGTCGGTCATCACCAGGATCGTGAAACTGTGGAAATAGTGGCATAACCTTCTCGCCGAAAAAACCACTGCCAGTGCAGCTTTCTCCAGGGCCTGATATCTCGTTTCGGGGCCCTGCAGCACCTTACTAACAAAATAGATAGGCCTCTGGACCTGATCTTGGTCTTGGGCGAGCACAGCACTTACCGCCCTCTCAGTCACAGCAAAATACAACCTGAGAGGGGTCCCTATCAGCGGTTTGCACAAAACCGGCGGGCTCGCCAGGTACTCCTTAAGCTTGACGAAGGCTTCTTCACACTCCTTCGTCCAGGCAAATTTGTTATTCCGCCTTAAACACTGGAAATACGGATGGCCCTTCTCTCCACTAGCCGACACGAAACGAGACAGGGCGGCCATCCGACCCGTGAGCTGCTGCACCTCCTTCACGGTTGCCGGGCTCCTCATCGCCAAGATGGCGGCACACTTATCAGGGTTGGCTTCTATTCCTCTCTCAGTTAAGAGGAACCCCAAGAACTTCCCAGCCTCCACGCCAAAGATGCACTTCTCGGGATTCAGTTTTAACCTGAACTTGGCGATCGTAGTGAACAACTCCTCCAAGTCCGCAACGTGCTTGCTCTTCTCTGGCGAGGTCACGACCATGTCATCCACATACGCTTGCACATTCCTTCCCAGCATTGGTGCAAGTACCCGATCCATCAACCTCTGGTACGTGGCCCCCGCGTTCTTCAGCCCAAACGGCATCACCTTGTAGCAGTAGCACGATCTCTCGGTCATGAAGGCAGTCTTCTCTTCATCCCTAGGAAGCATCTTTATTTGGTTGTACCCCGAGAAGGCATCCAGGAAGCTCAGCAACTTACACCCTGCAGCATTGTCGACCAGGGCATCTATACTTGGCAAAGGATATGAATCCTTTGGGCAGGCCTTGTTCAGATCAGTGAAGTCGACGCACATGCGCCACTTCCCATTGCTCTTCTTTACCAGCACGACGTTGGCCAGCCACTCAGGGTACTGCACCTCCCTGATATGGCCTGCAGTGAGGAGCTTTTGGGTTTCGTCTCTAATCGCCTGCCTCCTCTCCTCGTTGAACTTCCTTCTCCTCTGTCGTACCGTTCTGACCTGGTTGTCCATCGCCAAATGATGGCACAAGAAGTCGGGATCGATCCCGGGCATGTCCGAAGCGGACCATGCGAACGCATCCAGATGCCGCTCTATCACCTTGGCGATCTGGTCCTGGAGCTCAGCCTCCAGAGATCTTCCCAGCTTGAAGATTTTTCCCCCGATCTCCCTTTCGAGCCACTGCTCGATGGGTTTTGGTCTGGTTTCTCTGGCGATCACCGCCCTGGCGATTCCTAGCTCCCTCGCTTCCTCAGGGCGATTCCTCGCCTCTTCCTCCCGCTCGGCGCTCTCCTCCCCCGACTCAGCTTCCACCATCACCACGTCGCTTCCGGCGGTCTCTTCTATTACCGTCGGCCTGGGCTTCACACCGGGAGGCGGGGTGGTTGTCACATAACTCACGGACCTCTTGTTCTTCAGGCTATTCTCATAGCACTTCTTTGCTTCTTTCTAGTCGGATTTGATGGTGATCACCACCCCCTCCATAGACGGCAGCTTCACCTTCATGTGCCGGGTCGAAGGTATAGCGCCTATTCTGTTGAGCGTGGGTCTTCCCAGCAGAATGTTGTATGCTGAAGGAGCGTTCACGACAAGGTACTTGATTTTCTCTGTTCTTGAACCCGCCTCATCCGTAAACGTAGTCCTCAACTCAATGTACCCCCTGACCTCCACCTGGTCGCCAGCGAAACCATACAAACACCCTCCATAGGGCCTCAGCTGGTCAAGGGGTAGCTCCAACTGCGTGAAAGTCGGCCAGAACATCACGTCTGCCGAGCTTCCTTGGTCCACCAGAACCCTGTGGACCTTCCTTCCTGCCGTGATCAGCGAGATGACTATGGGGTCGTTGTCATGAGGCACAACGTCCCGAAGATCTTGCTTTGTGAACGTAATGTCCACATCCGGTGAGTGGTCCTCGAACATGTCCATCGTCATCACAGACCGCACATACTTCTTCCTCTGTGATGCGGTGCATCCACCACCCGAGAAACCTCCTGCAATGGTGTGGATTTCTCCGTGGGTAGGCATCTCGTGCTGCTGAGCCTCACCACCTGCTGGCTGGGAGCTCGACGCGCCCCCTGTCCTTCTATCCAGCAAGTAATCATTCAGGAACCCGCTCTTGACCAAGTCGTCGAGCTGGTATCCTAAAGCCAAACATGAGTCGACAGTGTGGCCAAAGCCCTGGTGGAACTCACACCAGGCGTCTGGCTTTGGTCCCAACACCTTGTCGCCCACCTTCTCAGGCGCCTTCAGTCGAGCTGATATATTGGGAATGGCGATCAGATCCGCCAACCCCATGACAAACTTATGCTTTGGTGGGCGATTGTACTCCCGACGTGCTGGTTGAGAGCGCCCTGGGCCCCTGCCCTTGTTCTTCCTTGGATCATAAGGATGGCGAGTCCTCTGATCCCTCTTGGCCGCCGCTGTCTCCAGCACCCTCTGTGGCTGGATCCTGGTCTGGGCACGTGGCCTAGCGGGGGCCACGCTTCCCCTCTTCTCGGCGACCTCGCTTTCATCGGCGATGTGGGCCACCGCAAGTCGCCTAACCTCAGCAAACGTGGCGGGGTGAGCCCTAATCAACGCCTCGCAGAAGGGTCCCGGCAGCACGCCCTTCTTGAATGCGTATACCAGCATCTCTTCGTCCTTGGCCGGCGAGCGGACCATCTGTGCCCCAAAACGATTCAAGTAGTCCCTGAGGGACTCTCCATGGTACTGCCTGATGTCGAACAGATCATAAGACACCCTAGGCGGCGCCTTGTTCACTATGTACTGCTCGACGAAGATCTTCGAAAACTGTTGGAAGTTGGTTATGTGGCCTGTGGGCAGGCTCACTAACCATTCCAGCGCTGTTCCTTGGAGTGTGCTTACGAACATCTTGCAGTACACAGCGTCCGATCTTCCTGACAGCATCATCTGCGTGTGGAAGGTGGTGAGATGTACCTCAGGATCCTCCACGCCGGTAAAAACAGCCTTCACGGGTACCACACTCGCAGGGATTGGCGTGTCTGTAATCGCCTAAGCGAAAGGCATAGGGAAAACGCGAGGCGGCGTTGACGGCGTGACCTCTTCAGCGGCTGGACGCCCTCGCTGCTCCTGAAGAGCTTGACGCAGTTCCTCAGTCACTCTGCTAAGCTCTTCATTCCTGGCCCGAGAGGCGACCAGGTCCTCGTGCATTCTCGCCTGCTCTATACGCGAGGCTTCCACATTCGCCTGCAGCGAACGCATGATTTCCACCATCTGTGCCATAGTCATGGCGCCTTCAGCAGCAACGGGCGCAACTGGACTTGAACGGTTGCTTCTCATTTTTCTCATGAAAACCTGACAGATCACAAGAGCGATGAACAACACCTTTCTCAGCGACGATCGATTCAGCGAACAATCGGTCGGAACTTCGCTAAACTCTGAAGAACTTCAAGAACACAACTTCGACAGCAAAACCTTCACAGAAACTCACGACTCCACCACAAAACCACCGCTTCTCAACGAGCTCCCGATGCACTAGCCAGAAACGCAAGCGAACAGGAAAAGCACCGAATCAACCGATTATAAACCGTGCGAACAGCAAGAAACTCCAAGAAAACCGAACGAAAGCTCAAACGAACGGTGGAAAACCTCCCGACACTGAACAAACCCAAACGAACGGTAGGAACTTCGAAAACGCCGAACCAAACTCGAACGAACGGCGGAGAATGGTTGCACCAGCACACAACCACACAGAAACTGCAGAAATCTCCAAGAACTCACGCTGTGGATGGGAACAGGTTTTACACGGCCCCACGGTGGGTGCCTGATGATCCTGCCTGTTGACCAAAACGCTGGAGCCCTGCCTCGTCAAACTTGGATCGACTTCTGCGCCGTGTTAGCCTCCGTCCTTCACCGCGATCCACCTCAAGAACCTGCAAAAGACGAAACGGCGCCGCTGCGGCCGATCACGCTCCGACGCTCAAGTCAGCGACTGAACCACCGATTACTTAAGAAAAACTCAAGAACTCTAAGGAACCGTGACAAGTTCTCTCTCAGCGTACTCTCGTTCTCGCAGTTGTAAAGAAGTAATCTAAAACGCGTGCGTACCTCAGAAGTTCGTTGGAAACTCTTATATACCTGCGCACTTTCTCTCTCCAGACAGTTACACTTCTGGACACGTGGGTCGCATCCAGCTGTACACGTGTCACCATCTGGAGCATCCTTGACTTGGGCGCCACTTCTTACTCTTCAGGTTTTTTGGCTAAGTTACTTATGCATGATACACTCAGTGCATAGATTCCTTGGAGCGTGATCTCTTCTGGATGGCGAGTTCGGGTGCCTTCGTACACACCTTCCCTGTGGTCTCGCTGACCGCCTTCATGATCTGCCCTACCTGTTTCACCGTATATGTTCAAGTAAGTTGTCTCCCGAGCTCATCCTCTGGCCAGCTGGGAAATGACTATCTGCCTTCATCTTCGGCGATGTCCTTGTTTCGGCGATCTCTAATCACTTGGTTGCCTGGGTTCACATCTGGCGACTTCATCTTCAAACCGGTGACCGCCGGTTTAGGTATGCTGGATATCGGAGCACGCCAACTTAATAGCTGGCGACTACACGAGCCCCCCCCCCCCCCCCCCGACTTCCTTCCCTTCTGCTAGCCAGGTGTCCCGTTTAACACGCCTTTATAATAGCTCGATGCCACGTCAACACTTCCGACTACCAGGGCGGTACAACCTCCATAAGTAACAAAGGTTTTACAAAACTGCTGTAAAATAATTGATCTTTCAGGGATTACTTAAAATCATCAATATTTCATTAACGACGCTAGATCTTTCAGAAGAAAAACAAACTAAGGATAACGCACTTAACGAGAGTTAAAATCCTCGAAAACGTTAAATATAACTCTTATTAAACATGTTTTTTAGTAAATAATTAAAAATAATAAAAATCATTTGTCAGTTCTTATACAAAAGAGATACAATAGAAAAATCATATGAATTTTGTCCACACATTGAGTATATCTATAATAAATTTGGTGCATATGAAATATATATTCTAACTTAAGGGTGCATTTTTTGTTTATCAGCAAATAATAAAATAAAATAAAAGAGATACTTCAGGGTATCTCAACCCGTATACAGTAACCACGACATCCAAACCAACTAAGATACTAGTTTCTTAAAATAGGAAAAGAACTCATTCAAACAATGAGTATTCCTTCCACCAACCCAAAAACCTACATAAATGGTCTAATGAAACTATTGCTTAAGGTCCCCCACAATACCACAATTCAACACTCATTATGCCACTTATGCAGCAGAACCAAGTATAATAATAAAAAGAAATGGTTATGGCAGTATCTAAGGATTTAAATCCAAAGCTCATCTACTACCTACGCAAACCTATCCATCAAAACTTTTGCCCTCCCTTCCTCCCCGTCATGATGCTCCTTATTTGTTCCAACTTCTTTGGTCGTTTTAACATCACAATTGTGGCTTAGAATCCCCCTTCCACATGCTATTTACTGATATGCAATGCCTTTGCGTTCTTCATCTTCCATGAACCAGCAACGGTCTTAGGCATCCAATATACCTCGGTGCAACTCTTTACTGCTTCTCCTTTTATTATAGAAGTGATAAAGGATTTTCCGAATTCAGCTAACTCCAGCGTCATGCATGCAGCTAGACCAAATGTGACACAGGTTGTTGAAGAAAACTGTTGGATTTCTCTAGGCTTATAAGTCAATAGTGCAACAGTTCCACCACCTAGGGAGTGCCCAACGATCTTGATTTTGAAGTAGGGGTATCGGTTATGAGCTTCAAGTAGTACAATAATGCATTGTTTTCTAATCCAACCATACCCTGGTGTGCATATCCGGAAACTATGTTGTGCTAATGAAGTGATCGAAAGAGACTGGAGTACAGAGTGCATCTGTAAAAGTGTCTTTTATGCTACGTGTTCCACGGATGAACACAATCAAACTTTTTTATTCTCTATCAAGTATAACCTTTTGCTTCTGTGTGTTCTTGTTTTCTTAGTGTCATTAAAAGGGTTGAGATACCCCTTTGTATCTCCTCTAATTTTAATTCCATTCTTTGCTGATAAAAAAAAAAAAAAAAAGTATAACCTTGAAAACGGGCTTCAGAATCCTAGTTGTTCTATTCTCATAGAGGATATCCTCCTTCTCGACTACAGGAGAACGTTTGTAGTTGCTGAAAAGCATGGCACATTCCAACATTCTCTTCAACTCATATAACTCCTTTACGAATTGGGAGCCTTTCAGTTCTACACAATCACTTCTTTCACGGCATTCACTTCCAATTGTTTTCTTACCCTTTGGCTTTAAACTTAACAGATAACCACCTTGCCAAGCCACCATCTTCGCATTGATATTCCATTAGCACCAGAACGCTTCAGAAACCAAGGCTCAAAGGCAACAACCATATAATTGTGATTGCTTAAAACACCAGAACCCTCTAACATAACCACATAAGTTTCCCATCCAGCTGAAAAAAAATACTTGCCCCCTTTCAAACCACTATCTGCCATCCTTACAACACTTTTTCCACCCTACCAACAGACTTTCTATTCAGCACTTTCCAAACCAAAGACACGTATTCCTGGAGAACCAACACCTTAACTGCTTCTGCAGTAGATTAAAAACTGGACAACATCCCACAATAACCCACACTATACCAAATCAGAACATAAAAAATTCCATCAAAATTCCATGCCAACAGCTCCAAATTTTAGATACGGAGCTCTATGTGGTACGATAAAGCACCCTATAAAAAACTACACAAGATGGGCCCTCGCTGGAAGCACCAACCAGCATCCAACGTACTGTTTACCTATCTTTACATCAGCCTCATCATCAAAACTCTCCTTTAGTCTTAGAACAAAAACGTATAACAGTCCTTCTGCTCTTGATGGCCCCTTACTGCACTCTAGTGAGCTTCTTACTAGCGGAAACCAACCACCTAGATATCTACTAAACACCCACGGGCTGAGGCCACAACTCCTCAAAAAAGCCTTCCAGCAACTTGCTTACCCTTGTGTTCTCAGTTCTGTTTTTGCACCAACACCCTAGACATGTGTTACCACCTTGTGTTTACCACATCAAAAACCAACTGCTTTAGGAAAAAAGACGAATTTTACAGCCAAAGAGTCAGTACACTCACACCACAGTGAGAAGGCACTGGTTCGGGTTCATAATTCAGTCAGAGAAAGCGTACGAGAAGCCAACTACCTTGTGTTTTAACCACAACCAGGACTGTAGTTGGGCATTATGGAAAATCTCATCAGCGTCAGGGAACCCTTCCTTGAAAACCACCAGATTCCTCTATTTCCAGATGTAGCTAATAATTGCCGCCCATAATCCTAACCACACCTGGTTTTGTTTATTAGAGAGATGGATTAAGTGGAAATTCTCCATATGATCCTTAGTACCCCTATTTTGGGCCCCCAAAATACCAATCCAACGGTAGCACCTTGACCAAACTCGTTGTGCAAAAACACAGTCAAGGAAGAGGTGTTGAGAGGATTCTACTAACATATTACATAACGCACACAAAGGCGAATTCACCAACACTCCCCTTCTTATAAGATTGACTCTAGTTGGAATTCTATCCAAAAGTACTCTCCAAGCAGTGACAAACACTTTTGGCATGACTTTTGCTTGCCATAAGCTACAAAACACACCTTCCCTTATGCCGAGTTATTGATGATTGGCCAAAATAGAATAGGCTGATTTTACCGAAAACATACCTTTTGGGTCCTTCTCCAAAGGAGATGGTCCTAGGCTTCCTTGCATATACTCCCCGTACTCAGTATAGATAGCAAGTCTGTCTCCAAATTAGACTCCCATTCGTACCTGTCCCTTCTCCAATTCAACCCCCACTGCCACATGTCGTCTTCCCATCTTCCTACCTCCTCCACTACCTTGCCTTGATCACAAGACAAAGAGTAGAGTCTGGGATACAGTGTTTTCAGACTAGTGGTTTGAATCCACACATCTTCCCAAAATCTCATTGTTGCCCCGTTGCCTACTTTCCACACAATAGCCTTTTGGAACCATCCTTCTGCAACCCCGTCACCGCAAGTCTTGGCTAGATCCCTCCACCACCAAGATTGGTATTTTAACCTAGTCTGTCTTATATCTGGTTTTGTACCGTATTTGGATACAAGAATTTCTTTCCATTTTCCTCCCTCACCAGACATAATCTGCCATTTCCATTTTGCCGAAAGAGCTTAATTAAAATTCCTAATCTCCTTCACTCCCAGACCTCCTTCCTCTAGAGGCTTACAAACATTGTCCCAACTAACCCAAGAGATCGATTTGTTTTGTCTTCCCCAATCCCAAAGAAATTTTCTTTGAATGCTGCTGATTTTATTACACACTACTATCGGGGCTTTGAAAATAGAAAGGTAAAACAATGGTATGGTAGTGAACACTGATTTTAGTAGACAAATTCGACCTGCCATGGATAAAAATCTCCCTTTCCATGAACAAAGTCTGGCTTCAATTTTCCTTACTACCGGTTCCCAGAACTGCTTCTTCCTCGGATTTCCTCCCACTTCTACCCCCAGATATTGGAAGGGGATCCTCATGGTCTTACAATTTAAAGTCTTCGCATATGTATTCATGGCAAAACTATCCACGCCAATTCCTGCCAACTTATACAATTTAGACCTGAAACAATTTCATAGCACCGAAGGATGGCCTTAAGTGCAAAGATATTATCAAAAGAATCTTCACACATGAAAAGTGTGTCATCTGCAAACTGTGATAGGCAGCACTCAATGCTATTCCTTCCCACCTTTACTTCCCTAAGCATATCCTTTCTCAAAGCTTGTCTCACCATTCCTGCTAAACCTTCAGCCACCACTAAGAACAAGAATGGTGTCAATGGATCACCCTTTCTCAACCCCTTAGAAGGTTTGAATTCCTCAGAGGGGCTTCCATTGACCAACACAGATACATATGACGAAGCCAAACACCCTTTAACCCACAATATCCATTTGTCATGAAAACCCAACCTTCGCAGCATATAAAGCAGAAAACTCCACCTTACAGAATCATATGCCTTTTCAAAGTCCACCTTGAAACATACCCCACTCTTCGTCTTACTCCTAATCTCCTCGAGAACTTCATTTGCCATAACAACGCTGTTCATAAGTCCTCTATCGCTTAGGAAAGCTGACTGGTAATCGTCAATGATCAAAGGAATAATTTTCTTCACACGACATGACATGATTTTGGTAACGATCTTGTATATAACTCCCACAAGTGATATGGGTCTGAACTGATCAAGCAAAGAGGGGTCCCTTACCTTGGGCACAAGAGCAATGAAAGACGCATTACAACATTTTGGGAATGACCCTGTACCGTGAAGAAATTCACAACTGCCATTACATATGATTTAATCACATCCCAACAACTCTGAATGAAATTAAAGTAGAACCCATCCCGGCCTGGGCTCTTTGACCCTTCACATTGCCATACAGCGTCCTTCACTTCTTCCTCAGAGAAACTAACAATCATATTCCTACTCACCTCCAAGGTTAGGGTTTTGAACTCCACTGATCCCAGATTTACACCCACGTCCTGTGTAGCCGTGAACTTCTTTTCAAACAGCAACCTTGCTTCCCTACGTACTCTACCGACCAGGTCATCGGGTGTGATGACGTGGACAAGAGAAAGGTAGGTGGTCAAGAAGTCAACATAGTCGCCGTATGTAGAAGCGGTATTTTGTAGTATACATAATCGGTTATCGCCGAGATGTGTCACCGCCAAGATGAGTCATCGCCCAAGAGAAGGACATCGCCTAAGCAAGACGTCGCCCAAGTGAGACGTCGCCCAAGTAAGAAATCGCCCGAAGAGTCAACCTGCGTGACAGAAGCATTTCGCAGAGAAGAGGGCCCACACGACGGAATAACCCTAAGTTGGGTGGCGGTGCTGTGGGACCCTCCGCACAGAATAAACGATCAAGTCAAAGGGGCACGTGACAATGCCCACGTGCTCATTAAAGATCTCCAAGGAAGGCTGCATGCATGACACGTGATTAATTAGGGCACCCAAATAGTATGATGGCGCAAGAAATACAACGCTTAAGTTAGAGCCCAAGTGGCCGCAAGGTTATTCATTGCACTCCAGATAAGGGAAGTCAACGGGCCAGATACGCTAAGATCCTAAGGATAGCGGCGCAAGGACCTTCTCCAAGGAACCCTAGATAAGAGCAGCAGCACGAAGGTAAACCCTAGTTTCCACCTATATAAAGGGCACTAAGAGCCCTAGTAAGGGACAGTTTTTACAAGCTTTAACCTAATTCTCATAGTTACCTAGAGCACTAAACCCTAGTTGTTCTTGACGGCGCACCCACTGTGAGCACAAGGCAATTGGGGCAACACCATTCTAGTTCACAGTTTTTAGTCACTCAGCACAGTTTCTTCGACCACCTCCCAAGGGTGTGTCACTTTGATGTTTCTCGCTAGCTGACTTGATCGTCGGAGTGCAAACGGCCGCGAGGGCGCCCCTTTGTTCACTTCTTTCAGGTACTCACAGACGGAGCAAGACGAAGGTGCCCTAGCTCGCGAGGACAGGCCACGCGCAAAGACGATCCTGGTCAGCCGGACGGAACATTTGGCGCCCACCGTGGGGATCGATATAAAACATCAATCCCACCACACAAGTTTTTCAGTTCCAGTTGCAGTTTCCAACCTAGTTCCAACCCTCAAATCGGAGATAGTCAAGGGGGGCTTCCAGAAACCACGAACATGAGACCCGCACGCACTAGGAGCGAAGAGATGACCATACAACAAATCGTGGAGAAGCCCTCCAATCAATGAATGAAGAAGCCAAGGCTGACCAGTTAAGGCTATTCCTTGAGCGTGGAATGTGGCAAACCTCAAGTTGTATTTCAGCTAAGATATTCGTGCTTAATGCTTTCTCTTTGAACAATGTGTGATAAATCTGTTCTTGGAAGATGATGCATTTAACTTTGTTGATTTATTTGAATTGGAACATGATAAGTTGACCTAGCTCGGTATAAGTACGAGCATAGGCGCTCTGTGGAATTGATCTGTTTGTTGATTTGTTTAAGCACAACACAGGTAAAGTCAACCTAGCTTAGTGTTAGTGCAACCACTCGAGTATAAGCGCCTCGTGAGTAAATGGTTACCTAGTGCCAGGTAAGACAGGGGCATGAGTACCATGCAGGAGAGCCCGTCAGCTCGACCCAAGGGTTCGGGGGAGGTCATCAGTGATTGGGCACAAGAGGTGAGTCGTGAGCTCAACTCAGATGTTGGTCAGCCCAAAAAAGGTAACAAAGATAAAAAAAATATATTTTATCTATTGTGATATTATTCTAGAGATAAAAGATAAAGAAATATTTTATTTGTTGTGATATTATATTTGTTGTGATATTATTATAGATAAAAGATAAAGAAATATTTTATTTGTTGTGATATTATATTTGTTATGATATTATTATGAAGATAAAAGATAATGGAATATTTTATCTGTTGCGATATTATTCCAAAGATAAAAGATAAAGAGATATTTTGTTTGCAGTGATATTATTCTGGAGATAAAAGATAAAGAGATATTTTATTTGTTGTGATATTATTCTGGAGATAAAAGATAAAGAGATATTTTGTTTGCTGTGATATTATTTTGGAGATAAAAGATAAAGAGATATTTTGTTTGCTGTGATATTATTCTGGAGATAAAAGATAAAGAGATATCTTGTTTGTTGTGATATTATTCTCGAGATAAAAGATAATGGAATATTTTATCTGTTGCGATATTATTCCAAAGATAAAAGATAAAGAGATATTTTATTTGTTGAGATATTATTTTGGAGATAAAAGATAAAGAGATATTTTGTTTGCTGTGATATTATTTTGGAGATAAAAGATAAAGAGATATTTTGTTTGCTGTGATATTATTCTGGAGATAAAAGATAAAGAGATATTTTATTTGTTGTGATATTATTCTGGAGATAAAAGATAAAGAGATATTTTGTTTGTTGTGATATTATTCTGGAGATAAAAGATAAATAAATATTTTATCTGTGGTGATGTTATTCCCAAAGATAAATGATTATTATTTTTATCATGTTATTCTGAAGATGACGTGAACGATTAATTATCATTTAAATTTGTTGTGATATTGTTATCATGATCATGATCTCTCACAGTAGAGAAGTTATTCTTGTTGCTGGTCATAGAGCATAGTAGTGAAAAAGTACATGTCTAGGAAAGTTCTGGCGAGGAAAGACTTGGTATTTAAGCATGTCCGTTGGTGACCCACCTCTCTTTCCTGAGAACATACCTGGTGTACTAGTTCACGATCTACAACATGCAAAAAAGATCAACTTTGACAAATTTTGCAGAACTCGTGTGTCGAGAATGACAAATTATTATGTCCTACTGTAGCTCGACGGTAAAGGGCAGTACAACATCAAACTTTTACACCATGCAGGGTCATAGAAGTGTTGGACGACGAAGCCTGTCGGTGAAAAGTCAAGCCATCAGGACAACTCCTCTAACAAGTACATTGCGACTCATGTGCACTGACCCTTGGCTCAGAGACAATCTGGACATGGGCACCCTTGATCGCAGCTCGCCACCGTTGTGGTTCGAGCCTTTGAATAGGTCCATAGCGACTCTCAAGTCGCCGCTCGCCATCGTTTTGGTTTGCCCCTTTTTCTTTGCAGGTGAGAGGTTTCTTGATCAAGGAAATACGATTCTCAGACGGAGATAGAAGGGCTAAAGTCTACCGTTGGAGGTAACCAACGAGAAGAGGCCTCAGCCAGTCGAGGGGTGGCTTGAGAAGAAGATCAACGGCAAGACGTTTAAGCTGGGGAAAACTTTAGACGGCGAGACACAAGACCAGATCGCCAAGGTAATAATTAGAAGTAGTTTCAGTTAAAGCAGTTTTTCAAGGGGCACTCTTTAAGAAGTAGTTTCAGTTAAAACAATTTTATCAAAGTTTCCAAGTTATTTAAGTTCGCATGCTTATCGTTTTAAGTTTTCAGAAAAAAGACCTTATCGCTTTTATGAGATTTAAGGCAACAGTTTAAAGATTATGGCATGCATTCAGTTTTTAAGTCCTCATCGCCACCTGGCGATCGCAGGCACGAGCATAAAGTTTTTAAGTCCTCATCGCCATCTGGCGATTGGAGGCACAAGCACAAAGTTTTAAACCCTCATCGCCACCTGGCAATCGGAGGTGAAAGTTAAGTTTTAAGTCTTACTCGCCTAGAACGAGTATAGGCGAGAACAGAATAAAAAGTCCTACTCGCCTAAAGCGAGTATAGGCGAGAACAGATTAAAGGTCCTACTCGCCTAGAACGAGCGTAGGTGAGAATAGATCAGATGTCCTACTCGCCAAGAACGAGTTTAGGCGAGAACAGATTAAGAAGTCCTACTCGCCAAGAACGAGTATAGGCGAGAGTTCAGAGCAAGATGACAGGTATGTCCAGTATGAGTTAAAATCCGGGCGCCTAGTCCTTGAGCAGGGGTTAAGGGATTCCTTCGGGACGCCCCCTCCTCAAGTATGAATAGCTAGCCCCGGTACCAGAGAAAGTCCTCCTCACCCTCGAGTGAGTTCAGGCAAGATGAGATTAAAAGTCCTCAGTGCATCCAGGGAAAAGGTAGCCCCTGGGCAAGTTGAGGCACCAGAGAAAGTCCTCCTCACCCTCGAGTGAGTTTAGGCAAGATGAGATTGAAAGTCCTCAGTGCATCCAGGGAAAAGGTAGCCCCTGGGCAAGTTGAGGCACCAGAGAAAGTCCTCCTCACCCTCGAGTGAGTTCAGGCAAGATGAGATTAAAAGTCCTCAGTGCATCCAGGGAAAAGGTAGCCCCTGGGCAAGTTGAGGCACAAGAAAAAGTCCTTCTCACCCTCGAGTGAGTTCGGGCAAGAAAAGATTAAAAAAGTCCTACTCGCCGCGAGCGAGTGCAGGCGAGATGAGATTAAAAAGACCTACTCGCCGTGAGCGAGAATAGGCGAGAAGAGATTAAAAAGGACCTACTCGCCGTGAGCGAGAATAGGCGGGAAGAGATTGAAAGTCCTCCTCTCCTAGAGCGGGTGCAGGCCAAAACAGATACAAGACCTCTTTGCGAGAGCGAATTGAGGCAAGATTGCAAGTCTGCAGCACATCCAGGAGAAGAGGAGAGGTAACCCCTGGGCAAGTTGAGACTCCAGAGAAAGTCCTTCTCACCCTAGAGCGAGTCCAGGTGTGGTGCAAAGGATGGAAGAAGTTACAGGATGGCTGAGGTAGGTTCGTAAAAGACACCTCACTACTCAGATCAAGTTGTTTCAGATTAAAGGCTCAGGGAAGGCAGAGTGGGGTCCGTTAAAGGCAGCTCTCCTCCCAGAATGAGCAGAATTGATAGCTCAAGGTATGAGGCCGCTCCCCAGAGGACGCCTTGGCAGATAAAAAGGAAAATAGCATCCAAAGAAGCCCACGACTTTGTGATTGAAGCTCGAAAGAAGAAGTACACGGCGAGAACTAGGTTAGCAGAGTTTGAGGCGATAACATAGAAGTGCGCATGTCACTTGGCAGATCAGGCGAGCTAGATTTCAGATACTAAGACTGACCCACGCCTACTGCCCAGTAAGTGATTTTGCGTTAAATGTTATTGTTATAAACTAATAGTTTGTCCAGTTAAGTTGATTTTCACAGAGCTAAGAACCAGTTGGCGCTAAGTCGATTTCTTTAAAGCAATAGTTAGTCAGTTATATCAGATGATTACACAGCAGATAAAAGCGAAACCATGCGCACATTTATATGTATTGAAGAAGAGAATGGAACAGTGAACTTCTTAGTCTTTTTGTTGAAAACAAGTTATCAGCTCAAGACTGGGGGGGCTTGTGTACCGACCAGGTCATCGGGTGTGATGATGTGGACAAGAGAAAGGTAGGTGGTCAAGAAGTCAACATAGTCGCCGTATGTAGAAGCGGCGTTCTGTAGTATACATAATCGGTTATTGCCGAGATGTGTCACCGCCAAGATGAGTCATCGCCCAAGAGAAGGACATCGCCTAAGCAAGACGTCGCCCAAGCGAGACGTCGCCCAAGTAAGAAATCGCCCGAAGAGTCAACCTGCGTGACAGAAGCATTTCGCAGAGAAGAGGGCCCACACGATGGAATAACCCTAAGTTGGGTGGCGGCGCTGTGGGACCCTCCGCACAGAATAAACGATCAAGTCAAAGGGGCACATGACAATGCCCACGTGCTCATTAAAGATCTCCAAGGAAGGCTGCATGCATGACACGTGATTAATTAGGGCACCCAAATAGTATGATGGCGCGAGAAATACAGCACTTAAGTTAGAGCCCAAGTGGCCGCAAGGTTATTCATTGCACTCCAGATAAGGGAAGTCCATGGGCCAGATATGCTAAGATCCTAAGGATAGCGGCGCAAGGACCTTCTCCAAGGAACCCTAGATAAGAGCAGCAGCGCAAAGGTAAACCCTAGTTTCCACCTATATAAAGGGCACTAAGAGCCCTAGTAAGGGACAATTTTTACAAACTTTAACCTAATTCTCATAGTTACACAGAGCACTAAACCCTAGTTGTTCTTGACGGCGCACCCACTGTGAGCACAAGGCAATTGGGGCAACACCATTCTAGTTCACAGTTTTTAGTCACTCAGCACAGTTTCTTCGACCACCTCCCAAGGGTGTGTCACTTTGATGTTTCTCGCTAGCTGACTTGATCGTCGGAGTGCAAACGGCCGCGAGGGCGCCCCTTTGTTCACTTCTTTCAGGTACTCACAGACGGAGCAAGACGAAGGTGCCATAGCTCGCGAGGACAGGCCACGCGCAAAGACGATCCCGGTCAGCTGGACGGAACACGTACTATTTGCGGTTCCTCACACCATTGAGAATCCACCTCAACACCTTTGACCTCATTCTTAAGTCTTCTCCATCTTATTGCACTGTGGAAGAATTTAGAGCTCATATCTCCATGCTTGATCCAATTCGCTCTTGCTTTTTTTCTGTAGATTGAATCTAACTTTTTGTCAACCATCCCTAGTTGACTAAGTAGTTCTGATGTCATTCCAATAGCACAATATGAATGATTCTTGACATTCTTAGGAATCAACTTGAGTTGGATATGAGATAGGCACATTTTCATAGAATTGGATCAAGGTTCTATGTTCAAGAACTCACCAAGACTAGTACCAAAACCCAAACTCACATGGAAGTTCCATGTATTGTCAAATTGAATCAAAAACAGCAACTAGAATTGAAGAAGAAGCAAAGATGAACTGCAGAAATTAAATGACCGAAGCAAAACTCAAAGGAAATAGAAATACCGAACTGAAAATGCAAGAACAACAAGGTAAGACATGAACATAAAAAGAGAAGGAAGGAAGGAGAAGAGAAAGCTCATGAAGATGGAGGAATGGTTGGATGATCACGCCACTTAGAGGATGGTGACTCCAAGATGAGTGTGCAAGCCGCCACTTGAGGTAACCATAGAACTCTCAAGATAAGACTAGTGAGGAAGGCACAAAGCTCTCCAATGCTCTCTCAAAAATTGAGTAGAGTTTCTCTAATCAAAATTCAAATCTCAAATGTACAAGGGCAACACCTTTATTTATAGCCTAGAGGTGCTGAAAATCAAGCTAAGAGAATTCAAAATTCCCTCATAAAAACAAATGCAACCGGCGCCTAAACCAAGTCATGAGGAAGGTGTGATCTCTTCTCTCACTTTGGTACCTCCTTATTTACTCCTACACCTATCTACTAACGCACCCCCCTCCTAAGACTCCTAACTAAAGAATAAAAGATGCTTTAACAATAGAGGTTTCTAATGTTTCCCTCTAAGCACCTTCAACCAAAGATATTACAAAAAGAGAAAATAAACGTCCCCTAGCTCCTAAAGCTTTGAACATGCTTCTTGTAAGCCTTTGAGGTGGGCTTTGACCTCCATGGGCGTCCTCCATTTGAGCCTCAACCTCTTCTTGCTCTTGATGATTGGCCTCCATGTCCACTTGAGCTTGATCTCCATCAAGTTCCATCCTTCTCATCCTCCCGGTTTCCTCTAATCCTTCATCGTCATCCTTTCCATCCAGCTCCTCAATTTCGGATAGAATGCGTCTTTTATTTGATTCCACACAACCAAAAACATTTTTTTTCCACTCTTTAAGATCAACCTTCAAGAGTTTCAGCTTATCTTTGAGAATGGACATGCTATTACCTTGCATCTCATACGAATCCCATTTGTCCTTTACCATAACCTTAAAGGCCAGTTCCTTAAGCCACACATCAAAGGATTTGAATGTTTTAGGACCCCAGTCTTTAACACACGATTTCAATACTAAAGCATAGTGGTCTGATACCGTTCTTGGTTGTATATACTGCTTGGACGCTCACCATATCTAAAGCCACGCTTTAGACATAAGGAATCTATCTAATATGCTCTTAGCTGTGCCATTAGCCTTGTACCATGTATACTTCTTACCTACACAGGGGATGTCCAACAAACCATTATTTTCAATAAACCTGTTAAAACCATCAATCTCCTTCTTTTGGCTTGAACAACCTCCAATCCCTTTCCTTTTTTCTTCCCTCCGTACAACAATGAAATCACCACACACAACCAAAGCCAAGTTGCAATAAGATTGCTTTAATGCTGTTAAAACTTCCCACTGTACATAGACATTCACCACCACACACTGACGTTTTGTTTTAAGATGATACCCCACAATTGCGATAAAACCGGTTCCTACTATGTGAGTGCCATAAGAGAAAGCTTCTTTATGCCACATTGTTACTATGCTCCCTGCCCCATTGGTCCCTTCATTAAGAACCCAACCGATATTACTATCTCCCCATAACGAGTAACATCTAGCGTCTCTGAACGAGGGAGTTTTTCGTTTCCTGCAAACAAAGAAATTCAGCACCCTCCTTTTGACACAATATGGTTCAAATACCGTGCTTTCACCCCCCTCCCAAACCTCTAATGTTGAGGTTGACAATTATCATGGTAACTCCTTTGATCTACCCACCTGAGACCCCTTTTTGACATCATTGTCCCTTACCTCCATACGATCTAGTTCTCCAACCACGTTCCCCTCCTCCCCTGAACATTGCATACCCAGGTTTTGACCCATATCCCATATTCTGACCGATTCAGCAGCCTTATTTGTTAATTATTACTAGGAGGTGAGGATCATTCTTATTAGGAAATTTTTTTTATTATAAAATACTTTTTATTTTTAATATTAATGTCTAAAAACTAAAATTTTATTTAATAAACAAGATTGTTAAATTTTTGAATTCGTTGGCGTAGATAAACTCTCGTCGTCTTATTTATAACTTCTTCTATAAAATGTACTGTTAAAAGTTTAGAAAATAAGTCATATTTTAAAATATATTAATTGAAAATAGATTATGTTGAAGATTAATAATAATTATACAGGCTAACGATAATCTTTACAAAGAAAATAATTATTACTTTGTCGAAACTAGTTACGGAAACCCCAAACTCCAATTATTTCAACAACATCTGGAAGGGCGTCTATAAAGAATTCTTTATATTTTTCATGGCTGCGAATTTTATATACTAATTCTTTAATATAAAATATCAAATTATCCATTCCCAAATACTGTAGGTAGACAGTCGCAATAGTTGACGATGAAAATCAGGTATATACACCATTTATCTTCTTTGAATTTCAAAGCTCCCAAATCGCAATACCCACGAACACATCAAATAATAATATTTAACATTACATAAAAGAGATTGATTGTTGAAAAATACAAAAGAACATACATGCTATTTTTAAAAATATTGTTTATTTACATAAAAAAGAATGTTCTTGGTAAACAAAACACAGATGATGACCCATCAAGCTTAAGCAGCTTCACACTATGGTATTCATAGAAACAATAGCATAATCACACCAAAGTTTGTGGTTATAAATAGAAGGCAGTCCTCTGGCAAATACCCACACAGCAAACATCTTCTCCTTCTCTTCTGATATTATATATTCTTCCATTTCATTAGATTCCATTCATCATGGCTGTTTTCACCTTCGAAGACCAAACCACTTCTCCCGTGGCTCCAGCTACCCTTTACAAAGCTCTTGTGAAGGACGCCGATAACATCGTCCCAAAGGCCGTTGATTCCTTCAAGAGTGTTGAAATCGTTGAGGGCAACGGTGGCCCCGGAACCATCAAGAAGATCTCTTTCCTCGAGGGTACCATTTCATTCATCTTCTATATATTTTGTGTATGTGCATTGCATTGACAGAACAACATATAAAATAAACTAACTGTGAATTGTGAATTGTGAATGGACAGATGGGGAGACAAAGTTTGTGTTGCACAAAATAGAAGGAATAGATGAGGCAAACTTGGGATACAGCTACAGCATAGTTGGAGGTGCTGCCTTGCCAGAGACTGCAGAGAAGATCACAATCGACTCCAAACTCAGTGATGGGCCCAACGGAGGATCAGTTGTAAAGTTGAGTATAAAATACCACAGCAAAGGAGATGCTCCACCCAATGAAGATGAGCTCAAAACTGGCAAAGCCAAGAGTGATGCTCTTTTCAAGGTCATCGAGGCTTACCTTTTGGCCAATGCTTGAATTATTACCAACGTCTTCTTTATCTTATAAACGTAACACTGTCTTTCCTTTCTTATTTTTATTTTCTCCTGTTGGGAAACATTTCCCATATTCTTGTATCTCACTTCATCAATAAATTATAAAAATCAAAACAAATTTTATAACTTTTCTTATGTTAATTGCGAGTTTAATTCAGTTATAAACTAGAAGAGATAAAAAAAGGCAAACAATATAAGAATGAATATCTCTTCTATTATTTTATTTAAAATCAAAACAAATAGTATGAATATATACAAACATTACACTCATTATAGATCTAACTAAAGAGAGAAAGAATTCTTGTAGTAAATAATTAGAAAAAACACCATTAATATTAACATTCTTATAGTAATTCAATATTCTTTTAGTACCTTAAATTAAAATATTGCATAAATAGTTTCCATAATAAAAAAATATTCGTTTGACCCTTAACATGAAAAAAATTTATCCAGTCAATCAATATCATAGATAATAAATAATATTATTTTTAAATCCAAATCAGATTAAAAAGTATTATGTGAAAATTGTACAAATTATATTTTCTTATTTAAATTTAGACTAGCTAAATTCGTGATTAGATTTTAGGTAGGAGTTTATTTTATTTGTACCATTTTACAAGATTTGTTTAGAAAACTATTTAAACCAACTAAGAGCATTTCCGTGCATATAGAAAGCGACCATGTGTAAGCGAGATGACACGGTGGTATAGGAACTGGGGGTGCAGAAGGTAAAACGGGGTGGCGTGGTTATTGTTGGGTTATTATTGAGAGCGGGTGTTGGTGTTTGGGGGGAGAAGGATTGGGCCCCGCTGGATTTTTTGGTGGGTGCTTGTTTGGGGGAAAAATGTTGGAATATTTGATGTGGGTGGTGGTTGGTGGGCTAAGGTAATTTCTATGGTGTGGGGGTGGATGTGAGAGGGTGGGAATATATTGGAAACATGTGTTGGATTTGGTGCGGGCTTTTGGGTGACGTTAGGGTATGGTGTTGGCAAAGGGGGTTGAAAGTGGGTTGTAGAATGGCATGGGAACCCCAAAGGGCAATGTTTGGAAAGAGAAAAGTTTTGTAACATTGAAAGTGGGTGCGTGACAACTACTTGTATTGAATGCGGCACAGAGTCACATGAAGGTGACGTAGGGTGTTGGTGATGTGGCATAGTCTGGGTCGTTGATGGAGAAGGTGTGGCGTGCTTTGATGGTGTGGGTAGATGGTTAAGTGCATTTACTTGTGGAAGTAAATGGGTAGATGTGGGAGTAAATGGGCACGTGAAGCAGAGGTGGGTGGTTGGTGAAGGGATTTAATGAGGGTTGCTAATGGAGGACACGTAGCGTGTGTGGATGGGATCAGGGCTGTGTTAGGTGAGTTTGAAGTCTAACTTAGGGTTTCACATAGGTTTATGGTGGGAGGGTGCAAAAGGTGCGGGTTTATTTCCTGGTTAGGAGGGTGGTGGGGTAGAGGGGGTTTTGGTCCATGATATGGTTTGAGGAGAGATATGTGAAATACTGGGTGAACCTTGGAATCTGGTGGGAGAGCTAGTTCATAAGCCACTTCACCAATGCGTTCGGTAATAGGGTATGGGCATAGAATTTTCGGGAAAGCTTGTGGTGAGGGGAGTCGTTTTTGGTGGTAAGCCTGTCGTCGGAAGAGTACCCAATCGCTGACGGTGAAAACGTAATGACGTCGTCCAGTGTTCGCTGTCTTTGCCATGCGTTGTTGCGACAACGCCAGATTTGTCTTCAGTTGGTGCAATATCTTCGTTCGCTCATGGAGGGTGGTTTCCAGATTGGTTCCGATGCAGTGCCGCACACATAATCCGGGATAGATGGTGGTGGTCTTCCATAGAGCGCTTGGAACGGGGTTGTTTTATTGGCTGAATGGTAAGAAGAATTGTATCAAAACTCGGCGAGGTGTAAGTATTTGTACCAACTCTGCGGATGGTCACTAGTGAAACACCGAAGGTATATCTCTAAACTTCTGTTGATGACCTCGGTTTGACCGTCTGTTTGAGGGTGATAAGTCGTGCTAAATTTTAGTTTTGTGCCTTGTAGGTGAAAAAGCTCCTTCCAGAAGTTACTGAGGAAGAGCAGGTCTCGGTCTGAGATTATGGATTTCGGAATGCCATTCAACCTGCAGATCTCCACAGAAAGACGGTTGGCTAGTTGGAAAGCGGTGAAGGACGTGGGGAGGGTTATGAAATGAGCTGATTTTGAAAGTCGGCCACAGACCACCCAAATAACCGTATGACCGAAAGATGATGGTAAGTGAGTAATAAAATCAAGTTGTTAGTTCATCCCAAATTCTGGTTGGGGGGGGGGTATGAGTTCTAATAAGCCTAAGGGTTTTTTGTTGATGGGTTTGTTTTGTTGGCAGGGGAGGCACTCTTGATGAACAATTGTGTGTCTCTGTACATACCTGGCCAATAGAAAGAAGTAACTAAACGAGCTAGAGTGGCTTTGAGATCGGAATGCCCTGCGGATGGGGTTTCATGAAACTCGTGAAGAATGGATGGGTAGAGATTGGTTGTTAATGGAATGTAAAGTCTCTGGTCGTGGTACAGTAAGTCATTGTGAAAACTGAAATTTGAATTGGGAATACCTATCAATTTGTTTTTTTCTTGCTGTCCATTTGTTGTCTGATAGTATTTTTTTAATTTGGTGTTGAAGAGGAGATGGCTAAGAAAACTGAGGGTGGTGGCCTGGAAAGGAATTGACAGCTTGGTTGCGACGTCCGGGGCCGATAAAGGATATCAAAACTGTACCCAATAAGCCATGAAGCCGATTTTTGTTGTTCTAGTGTATGGCAAACGCTGGTAAGTAATCCCCTTAAACTTTGCTCGTCTGTGATAATTTGAAAGTGATTGCCAATGAGATAATGCCTCCATTTCTTCACAGGTTCAGTAATTGCTAGCATCCCTTTAACATATACTGAACTGCTTTGTTTCTTTGGACAAAGCTTTTTACTGAAGAAGGCAATAGGGTGCCCTACTTGAGATAAAACGATCCCAATGGCGGAATTGGAAGCGTCCGTTTCCACTACAAAAGGAATGGTGAAATCAGGGAGGTGCAAGATAGGAGGTGTAGTTAGGATATTTTTGAACTGTAGAAACGTTGTGTTGGCCATGTGATTCCATGTAAAAAAATTTAATTTGAGTAAATCCGTAAGTGGAGAGGCAAGAGTGGCATATCCGCGGATGAACTTCCGGTAAAACCCCGTAATGCCCAAAAACGCACGCAACGTAGTGAATGATTTGGGCTCGGGCCATTGTAGAATAGCTTGAATTTTTTTCTGGATCTGGGGAAACTGTTCCCTATTGAATGATATGGCCCAAATATGCAACTGTAGGGGTTGCGAAATTGCATTTTGATTCCTTAACAAAAAAAGTGGTGAGTCTGAATTAATTGGAGAACAATGTTGAGATGTTGAATATGGTCTGTCATGGATGTACTGTAGATTAAGATGTCATCAAAGAAAACTAGTACAAAACGGCTTAAGTAAGGTCAGAGGAGGTCATTAATTGCAGCTTGAAAGGTAGACGGAGCATTAGATAAGCCAAATGGCATAACTAAAAACTCATAATCACCATCAAAGGTCCGAAAAGCTGTCTTGTGGCAGTCTGTGGGGTGTACCCGTATTTGGTAATAGCCAGATCTTAAGTCCAGCTTAGTGAACACACGTGCCTTAGTTAATTCATCCAAGAGTTCCTCAATCGTGGGGATAGGAAATCTATCCTTCACCCTAAGACCATTTAGAGCCCTGTAATCCACACAAAATCTCCATGATCCATCTTTTCTTTTTATGAGTATGACAGGGGAAGAGAAGAGGCTGGTACTTGGTCGTATGATGCCCTCATATAAAATTTCTTGAATGAGAGAAGTCATATTGTGTTTGTGGGTGTGGGGATAACGGTAGGGTTTAATATTTATGGGGGTGCAGTTTGGGATCAAGGGAATATGATGGTCATGAGGGCGGTGGGGAGGCAACCCGTAAGGAGGTGAGAAAACATAATGGTATGTATGGTGTAGGGTTTGATTCGCGGGGTGTATATTTGGTGGCGAAGTATTGGGGCATGGTAAGGGATCTGGTTGAAAGGTGAGCAAATGAAGTAATGTTATGGCTTTGGTATGTAGGAGGTGACAAATATTGGTGATAGAAGTGTGTGAGTCTAAGAGTTTGTTGGTTCCAACTAGGGTTATGAGGGTGACTTGGTGGTGGAAGGAGAGTTGTGGTGTAGAGAAATCTGCTTGTAAGGGTCTGAGGCAGTGCAACCAGTCCATTCCTAGGACTACATCTGCTCCTTCAATTGGGATGAGGTAAAATGGGATGGAAAACAATGATTTTGTATAGAAACAGTAACTGTAGGACTGAGATGTGTGCAATGATTTTTCTCGTCGTTTCCAACCATGATGGAAAAAGGTTTAATAGGAAGGGTGCAAAGGTTTAGGTGATGGGCTAGGCGAGGTTGGAGGTTATTCTGTGAACTCCCAGTCTCTATTAAAATGGTAATGGGTGTATGATGAATAAACCCTTGAAGTTTGAAGGTGTTGGTCGAGGGGGTTCCAGACAAAGCCTGGAGAGATAGGTGTACATGAGTAGGGTCCTTAGTGTCAGAAACAGTATTTAAGACGGTGAAGGTTTTGGGGGGGGGGGTTCTGGTGTAGGTTATTCATTAAGCAGCAATAAGAAACATTTGGTGATACATTTGTGAATAGGGAAATTTTTTTGGTCACAATTGTAACATAAGCCAGCTGCTCTATGTTCTTGTAACTGGGTGGATGAAAGTTTTTTATAGGTAGAGAGGTGGGTGTAGTGGTTGTTGTTTGGGGTTGGAAAGGGGGACGTGGTGGTGGTAAAAGATGGGGGGATGGTTGTGGAATGATGGGGTTATGATAATATTTCCTTGAATCATGGATTTTAGATTCCAAGAGCTTTGCAAGGCCCACAGCTTGGGTGATTGAAGTAGATTGAAGAACAAAAATCTCTCTTCTGGTTTCTGGGACCAAACTTGAAATAAAACAATTGAGGATCATCTCAGGTGTGAGGCCCAAGACTCGATTGCACAATTTTTCAAAAGAGTTTTCGTACTCAGTGATTGTGCTATTTTGGCGGAGTTTGAACAACTCTGCTTGATGGTTGGCGTAAGTTGAGGGACCAAACCGGAGTTCTAAGGCACGACTAAATGAGAGTCAGTCACTTAATTGATGATTTTGGTACATCCATTTAAACCAACTAAGAGCATCTCCGCACATATAGAAAGCGACCATGTGTAAGCGAGATTCCCAAGTGATATTGTAAAATTGTAAAAACTGGTTAGCCAGATAAAGCCAATCTAGCGGATCCGATCCATCAAAGAAAGATAATTGGATTTTTGGGGGGCGGGGTAGGGTAGGAATCGTGGTAGGTGGCGTAATGGAAGGGGGGCAACAAACGTTGTTGTGGCAACGATGGAGGATGTAGGTTGTGAATTTATGGGTGGGGGTGAGACAGGGGTTATATGTGGAATAAAGAAGGTTGTAAAAGAACTGTTTGTTTCATTGGGGGAAGGTAACGGTGGTGGTATAGACGTGATATGAGTTGGATTGACACATTAATAAGAAACAACACTTTAAGGAGACCTAAGGTCATCTCAATGGAGGATAATGCCATCCAAGAGAGAAGCCAAACTCATTGAACAATGAGTGTCATGTCCTTATCATAAACACTTGGCGGAGTTGAAAGGAAAACAATAACAGAACAGAATGCTGAAAACAGAATTGGACTCAAGGAAGCTTAAGGAATCATCAATGGAGACATAGCCGTCCAAATGATGTTCCAAACTCAAATAAGAGTGCTATCTCCTTGTGAACATCCATGGAACAAGATTACAAATCAAAACTGAACCAAGAACACAAGGCACCGAATAGAAACTTAAGAAACAGCATATGAACACAAAATTAAACGGTGAAAAGATGAAGAACACTTAAGAACTCTAAAAACTACCGATTGAAAATGAAAATGGAGATGAAAGGAATGAAACTTAGGTGAATGAAGCTCGGTTGGAATGGGAATTGGAGTTGCTCACGCCACTTGGTGATGGAGTCCCAAGATGAGTGAAGGAAGCCGCCACTTGAAGCTCTCCAAAAGCTCACAAGATGAGACCAAGCAAGGAGATCCAAATCTCACACAAATCTCTCTCCAAATGAGTAGAGTTTCTCTATAGCAATTATCCAATTCTGAAATTTACAAAGGCAAGCACCTTATTTATAGCCTAAGAGGTGCTGAAATGAGAAGCTAATGAAATTCAAATTCCCCCCTAAATGACACTAAAATGGGCGCCAACTAGAGCATGAGGAAGGTGTGACTTCCTTTCTAGTTTTGGCACCTCCTATATTACACCTACACCCTCCCACTAAGTCACATGGACAATGTGACTCTCTAATACATTTACACCTATTTATTTAATATCCACACCACCTACAACTATACAAGAGAAATAAGAAGAGTCATCATTTGACACTCTTTTCCCAAAGCTCTTGCCATGCTCCTAGTGATTCTCTGGGCTTGGGCCCCATACTCCCCGGGTTGGAGAGAATTCGTCCACGAATTTGGAAAACCTGCATCAAAAGGAGTGAGATCAGTAACATTGAAAGAATTACTACCGAGATAAGTATTAGGCATATCTAACTCATAGGCATTATCATTAATCCTCTTGATGACTTGGAAAGGGCCATCACCACGAGGCATAAGTTTGGACTTCCTTAGAGAAGGAAATCTATCCTTTCTCAAATGAAGCCAAACCCAATCTCCGGGCTCAAAGATTGATGCCTTGCGCCTTTGGTTGGTAGTTTCAGCATACTGACCAACTTTCTTCTCAATTTGTAACTTGATGTGGTTATGCAAGTCTTTAATAAAAGAAGCCTTTTCAAAACCGTCCTTGCATAGAACCTCATCAAGTATAGGAATGGGAAGAAGATCTAGAGGTGTGAGGGGATTAAACCCATAAACAATTTCAAAAGGAGAATGGGCAGTGGTGGAATTTACTACCCTATTATAAGCAAACTCAACATGAGGTAGTAAATTCTCCCAAACCCTTGGATTCTCGGAAATAAAGCATCTCAACATTTGTCTCAAAGTTCTATTAACCACTTCAGTTTGACCATCAGTTTGAGGGTGGCAAGTAGTAGAAAAAAGAAGTTGTGTGCCAAGTTTCCCCCATAAGGTCCTCCAAAAGTGACTTAAGAACTTGGAATCCCTATCGGATACTATACTTCTAGGAAGTCCATGTAAACGAACAACTTCCTTAAAGAAGAGATTTGCAATATGGCATGCATCATCCACTTTGTGGCATGGAATAAAATGAGCCATTTTAGAAAAACGGTCCACTACCACAAAGATGGAATCCTTACCCTTCGATGTCTTGGGTAGTCCTAAGATAAAATCCATAGAAATATCAACCCAAGACATTGTTGGGATAGGAAGAGGGGTATATAAACCATGGGGTTGGACTTTAGATTTAGCTTTCCTACATGCTATACATTTATCACAGAAGCTATGTACGGATTTGCGCATGTGAGGCCAAAAGAAATGTTCATGCAATGTTTCTAAAGTCTTAGCTACCCCAAAATGTCCCATAAGCCCACCCTCATGAGCCTCTCTAACAAGAGATTGTCTTATAGATCCTTGGGGAACACAAAGTCTTTTTCCTTTAAAAAGAAAACCATTATGTAAGAAAAAGTCTTTGTGACCTCCCTTGGAACACTCTTGATGGATTAGAGAGAAATGTAGGTCATCATGATAAAGTTCCTTTATGTGATCAAATCCTAAATATCGAACATCCAAAACATTTAACAAGGTATATCTTCTTGAAAGAGCATCGACAACCACATTAATTTTACCTTGTTTATGTTTGATGACATAAGGAAATTGTTCAATAAACTCCACTCACTTAGCATGTCTCTTATTAAGCTTGCTTTGGCTTTTCAAATATTTAAGGGACTCGTGATCACTATGTTTCACAAATTCCTTTGGAAAAATATAATGTTGCCCATTTTGCAAAGCTCGAACAAGAGCATAAAGTTCTTTATCATAAGTGGAGTAATTAATATGACTCCCTTTGTGTTTCTCACTAAAATAAGCTACGGGGTGGCCCTCTTGAAGGAGAACAACCCCAATGCCTATATTAGAGGCATCACATTCTACTTCAAATGTCTTAGCAAAGTTAGGAAGGGCTAAAATGGGGGCTTTAGTCAATTTTTCCTTCAAAGTGTGAAAAGCGTTTTCTTGCTCTTGTCCCCACTTAAAAACCACATCCTTCTTTACTATGGCATTTAAAGGTGCGGCAATTGTACTAAAGTCTTTCACAAACCGCCTATAAAAACTAGCAAGTCCATGAAAGCTTCGTACCTCATTAACATTGGTGGGTGTAGGCCAATGTTGAATTGCTGCAACTTTTGTTTGATCTACATGCACCCCTTTATGACTTACTACAAACCCTAGGAAGTCTATATGATCTAATGCAAAGAAAAATTTAGCATGATTAGCATATAACTTTAACTTCCTAAGAGTTCTAATACTTGTCTAACATGTGACTCATGATCTTCTAAAGACAAGCTATATATAAGAATATCATCAAAGTAAACCACAACAAACTTGCCAAGGAATGCTCTTAATACATGATGCATGAGTCGCATGAAGGTACTAGGAGCATTAGTCAAGCCAAAAGGCATGACTAACCACTCATATAAACCAAATTTGGTCTTAAAAGCGGTTTTCCATTCATCACCTTGTTTAATACGAATTTGATTGTAACCACTCTTAAGATCAATTTTGGAAAATATTTTAGACTCATGTAATTCATCCAACAAGTCATCTAACCTAGGAATGGGATGCCTATATTTGATGGTAATGTTATTTATAGCGCGACAATCCGTACACATCCTCCATGTCCCATCCTTTTCTGGGACAAGTATGACAGGCATAGCACATGGACTCATGCTATCTTGTACCCACCCCTTAGCTAATAAATCCTCAACTTGTTGTTGAATCTCTTTGGCCTCTTGAGGATTGGTCCTATATGCAGGGCGATTTGGTAAAGAAACCCCAGGCATGAAGTCTATTTGGTGTTCAATCCCTCTTAGAGGTGGTAAGCCTTTAGGAGGATCTTGAAACACATCTTCATATTCCTTTACCAAATTGTCCAAACATGTGGGACTATCCTTAGCCGACTCACATTCAATAGTCCTAGGAATAGCTAAAAAAATAGGCTTTTGAGTAACTATTACCTTTTTAACTTGTGGTGTGGATATGAGAAGGCTTCTCTTGGAACTTTTTTTATCATTTTCTTTCTCTCTCTTTTCTCTCATTTTAACTTGGTCCTCATGTACTTCCTTTGGAGAGAGAGACTTAAGAATGACTTTGTGCCCATGGAAGTTAAAAGAAATTTTGTTGGTAAAGCCATCATGAAAAACTTTTCTATCAAATTGTCATGGCCTACCTAAAAGAATATGTGTGGCTTCCATTGGGACTACATCACACAAGACCTCATCTTTATATTTACCAATAGAAAATGTAATGAGGACTTGCTTGTTAACAATAATCTCACCTACCTCACTTAACCATTGTAATTTGTAGGGCCTGGCATGAGAGATGGTAAATAATCCAAGCTTGTCTACCATTCTTGTGCTTGCCACATTAGCACAACTCCCCCCATCCACAATTAAAGAGCATACCCTATCATTAATAAGACACCTTGAATGAAAGATATTTTCTCTTTGACTTTCATCAAAGGGTTTTAAAACTTGTCCAAGCATGCGTCTTATTACCAATAGGTCACTCTCATGTGGGCTTTCACTCTCATTCTCACTAGGGGACCTAGAACGTGAGGAATGTTTAGAAGTTTCGGACTCATGCTCACTACCCACTACCCCATCATGCATATACATATTTCGTTTAGAAGGGCAATTAGAAGCAATATGTCCATAGCATAAGCATTTAAAACACTTCTTACTAGACGATTTAGTTGGTGATTTAGGCCTAGAAGTGGAAGTGGAAGGCTTAGAATCTCTAGGTTTGAAAGTAGAGTCCTTAGAAGGGAGATTTGAAAAAGAGCTATTTTTATTTTTCCAAGAAGAGTGGTAGTAGTTATCTTTAGAAGATTTTTTGAAAGCATTTTTCCTTGCAATTTGATTTTCAATTTTACTAGCAAGGTGAACTACATTTTGTAATGAAGAATATTCTTGTAGCTCTACCACGTCTTGAATGTCCCTTCGAAGGCCACTAACAAACCTAGCTATTTTAGCTTCCTCACTCTCATCCATATGAACTCTAATTAAAAGCGTGTCTAGTTGTTTAAAGTAATCATCCACACTTAGCGTGCCTTGATGAAACCTTTGGAGTTTCAACAATAGGTCTTTCCTAAAGTGTGGAGGCACAAATCTAGCGCGTAGACAAGCTTTGAAATCATCCCAAGAGACCACGGACGGTCTCTTGTGTAGGTCAATGTCCAATAGAGTTTGATGCCACCATTGCATAGCATAGTCTAAGAATTCTAAGGATGCTAATCTAACCCTATGATCATCAAACCATTTACATCAAATATTTTCTCAACCTTGGCCTCCCACCCTAAGTACACATTAGGATCACTCTCACCACTAGAGCTAGGTAGTTTTACATTAGGTGAATAAGGGTCAGCCACATGTTGGCGCCTCTCTTCATGGTGATGGTGTCTTCGTCGTTCATTGTCTCCATGATATCCATGGGAAGAGTGAGAAGTCCTTGAAGAATGTCGATGTTGATGATGATGTCTTCTCTCCCGGTTTTGATTGAATTCTTCGTGGGTTATTTCCAAGCTTTGGAGCCTTGCCTCCATTTGTTTTATCACATCAAGATATTGTGCATTTGATTGTCTAGCATTCTTTAAATCTTCAAAGAGAGCTGCCTTTTGAGGTGAGCAAGGTTTGGAGGATTCTCCACTAGAAAAATTATCCATGATAATAAAAGGCACAAAAACAGAAACAAACAATTAAGGAAACTTGTTAGCAAAATAAAGCAAAATGTAGCTTGCTGGAAAAGGCCAAAAGAATGTACTCAAACCACTCCAAGAAAAGTGTTCTTTCCTTAACCAAGCCTCTTTTGTGGATTGGATGAGCTTCAAATGAAAAATGTCAAAGCAAACCACACTCACTTAAGAACAAGTCACCACAAAACTTAGAGGAAACAAAAAGACAATCAAGAAAAGATATAAGCAAGAAAAGCTAAACCAAAACAGAAAGTAAGATATGAAAAAATTGGAAAAGAATATGAATTAAAGACAAGCAAGAAAAGTAAGGCACCAATGAAAGGATAGCACACAAAGGATTCCTAAAGAATAGTACTAGAATAGATGAAGAAAACAAAAAAACAATGCTACTGGAATTTTTTTTGTTAAAGTTGTGCGTGACTTAAAATATTAAACTGGAACTGGAGAAAAGGAACTGGAATGTGAAATTTTAACCATTGGAAATTCAAGATGTTATCTAAAAATTGGTACTGGAATCACTCAAAAACAGTACGCCAATTAATTGTAATAAATTTTGCAAAATCACTGCCAGATTACCGGTTTTTTTTCGGCAGAATTACACACGGTTCGTATTTCATTTATCATTTTTTTTTGTATTTTGAATTTTGATGTACTTCTTTTTTTCACTCTTTTGTTACACTTCAAACTACTTAAATACAGAATTTCAGAATTTTCCAGTAAGCACAGAAATTTTAATAACCAAACAGTCAGCACGTTTTTATGAAAAACAGAGGAACCTATACTGGAATGAAAAACAGAATTAAAGAAACTACAAAGACATAATAGAAATGATGTATAAGAACTTGTATAGATATAATACACAAGCATGAACTCAATACTAAAAAGAAAATGCACCAAAGGATCAAGAAAACAGAAACCAAAATTTGTACTCAAATAAAAGCAATCAACCAAAGATAGCAAGAAAAGTGCTACAAGGAATTGATGACATTATAGGAAAAAACATGACTAGACAAAACAAGTAGGGATTAAAAAATTTAAATGACTCAAGCACAATGAATTAACAACAATTAAAACAGCAAGAAATACTCAAAAAACACAAAAACAGAATCACTAATCACAAAAACAGAATCAAAGTGTCTAGCAACTCAAAAACAAATTTGCACACAACCATAGCTCTAGATACCGCATGATATGAGTTGGATTGACACTTTAACAAGAAACAACACTTTAAGGAGACTTAAGGTCATCCCAATGGAGGATAATGCCATCCAAGAGAGAATCCAAACTCATTGAACAATGAGTGCCATGCCCTTATCACAAACACTTGGCGGAATTGAAAGGAAAACAAGAACAAAACAGAATGCTGAAAACAGAATTGAACTCAAGGAAGCTTAAGGAATCATCAATGGAGACATAGCCGTCCAAATGATGTTCCAAACTCAAATAAGAGTGTTATCTCCTTGTGAACATCCATGGAACAAGATTACAAATCAAAACAGAACCAAGAACAAAAGGCACCGAACAGAAACTTAAGAAACAGCATATGAACACAAAATTAAACGGTGAAAAGATGAAGAACACTTAAGAACTCTAAAAACTACCGATTGAAAATGAAAATGGAGATGAAAGGAATGAAACTTAGGTGAATGAAGCTCGGTTGGAATGGGAATTGGAGTTGCTCACGCCACTTGGTGATGGAGTCCCAAGATGAGTGAAGGAAGCCGCCACTTGAAGCTCTCCAAAAGCTCACAAGATGAGACCAAGCAAGGAGATCCAAATCTCACACAAATCTCTCTCCAAATGAGTAGAGTTTCTCTATAGCAATTATCCAATTTTGAAATTTAGAAAGGCAAGCACCTTATTTATAGCCTAAGAGGTGCTGAAATGAGAAGCTAATGAAATTCAAATTCCCCCCTAAATGACACTAAAATGGGCGCCAACTAGAGCATGAGGAAGGTGTGACTTCCTTTCTAGTTTTGGCACCTCCTATATTACACCTACACCCTCTCACTAAGTCACATGGACAATGTGACTCTCTCTAATACATTTACACCTATTTATTTAATATCCACACCACCTACAACTATACAAGAGAAATAAGAAGAGTCATCATTTGACACTCTTTTCCCAAAGCTCTTGCCATGCTCCTAGTGATTCTTTGGGCTTGGGCCCCTTCTTGGGCTTGGGCGTCATGGGCTTGGGCGTCCTCTACTTGGTTTCCATCAAGACGTTAAGATGATATGGAGGGTGTGATTGACTAGTCCCAATCTTTTTGACGTGATTCTATTGTGTGGTGTAAGGAATTATAACGGGTTTCATGATGGTCATGGGTTTGCTGGATTTTTGTTTGGAGGTGGGCTAGTTTGTCTAAAATGGTTTGGAGGGTTTCCTCTAAATCTTTGATTGATTTGGGAGGCATGGAGGTAGGCTCAATGAAAGCACCAAATTGATACCGTGATGGAGCGGGGAATGGGAAGAACACAGAGAAATCTAGAAAAATAAGTGCTGGGATAGAGATATAACAAAATAAAAACATCTTTTTAGGATAAAAGTAACATAACCAAGAACCTGCATACTCTCCTAGTCTAGTGGGATATATAATATCCTTTGAAAAACTATTTGTCCTAATAGACAGCTGTGCTGGAAATACTAAAAAATATAACAGAAAATCCTAAGAAAAAAGGAGATCCAATCCCTACAAAAGACAAAAGAGATCCTTTTAGATATAATCATTTAACCAAATGAGCCTAGATAACCTTCTAATGGTCTTGTGCTTGTGAGTCGAGTATCAGTTTATTTTATTTTTACCATTTTACAAAATTTGTTTAGGAGTGGAAAAAGAAGTTGATTGAGTTTTAAAAAAAGCATATAAACAACTCTATCCCGTTTTTAATTTGGTTTGACTTTAACTTCAACATCTTAAATTTGACTTTAAATAAAATATTGTTTGGAATAATATTGAATAAGATATCTATTGGTCAAACAAGACATGTTTTTGTTGATCTTAGCCAACTTATTTTCAAAATTTAATTTTATCCAATATAATTTTTTTTTAAAAATTTGTAAACTTTATACAAATTTAGCCAAAAACAACCAGCAGATGTAATAATTCAAGTTAAATTAGATTAATAAATTTTCACCATTTTAAATTGAGCAAAGTGATATTTTAAATTATAAAATACATTAGAGGTATCGTATATCGTATAAAAAAAACCATAATATGTATTATCTATATTGTAATTTTTTACCGACGACAAGTCATTGAGAGTAAAAATAATTAAAAAAAATTATTAAGTGAATAAAATCTGTTTATACATTATTTTGATTAGTTTAGATTTGATTAATTGTTATTGTTAGCTTAATTTTGATTTAACTTTAACATTAAAATGCTGATATACCTAAAATTTTGGAAAATTTTAGTATTTATTATTCTAGATAAATATTGCAATTTAATTTGTTGCCAATGTACTATGATCGTTGGAATTATTTACAAGTACAAGTTAAAAATAAAATATATTAAAATAATCAACATATTAATTTAGTTATAAGTCTAAATTGACTTAGTATATGAATCCTCTTTTTCTTCTATACTGGTTTACTTCGTCAATGATATAGATATAAAAACTACAACAAAATAGTAGATTAACTACGTAAGTGTTTTTGTACCGGTGACGATCGTACGACTGATGTCACATTTCGGTTCTCATCACTGGGTCAACCGAAGTTAAGGTCTACATCACTGATGTCACAGCCTTTGCATGTAGCTGGCTGCTAGCTTAGATGAGCTCAGGAAGAGAACTGCCAAGTACATGCAATTGGAGGAATTGAGAGAGTTCCGCAACCAGGCCCGGGTGGAGGCCAGTGGCGAGAAGGGGAAGGAAGAGAAAGAACATTAGGGTCGATCGGCCAATCGGGAAGGCAGGCGCAGAGATAACCGAGGCAGCCGATTCTCAAGATATACCCCCTTGACGACCGAGAGGGGGAGGATCCTAGATGAGGCTCTCAGCGCCGAGCTAATCCCTCCACCCAGGAAGACATCAAGCCTAGAGAATGTCGACTGTAGGAAGCGGTGTCGGTACCATAGGAATAACGGACATTCCAAGACCCTTAAGGATAAGATAGAATAACTTATCCAGGTTGGGCACCTGCAACGATTCGTCCAAGGATCCTTAGCACCGCATCACATCGGCGTTTGCAACACTCGCACCACTAGCGAACCACCGTGTCACCCACTATAGCACCATCGTACCTCCAGAGGCACTGTCCTGCTGCCACCCACCGCAACCACAAGCCAAATAGTGTCTGTGAACCCCTTGTCGTGCCACCGCATATCAAACCCTAGCCACATTGTAACCCTTCGTTAGAGAGAACAAATTCCCAATTTTACCCTTTACGTCACCTCTTTATAAATTTATGTTTACCATCAAAATATTTGAATAATGATTGATAACTTCTTCATCAAATATAAATTAAAACTATTAAGATGTATGTTATCAAAATATTGTACACATATTGTTTTCCAGTCCTTCTATTGAAGTGTTTCAACACAACTACTTTGATAAAAAATTCTTTCAGATTCAAAATAATTTTTCACAGCAGATTCATTCTCATTATTGAATTTAATAATTTTAACTTAGATGACAAACAATTTTTTCACACAGGCTATAAAGTTTAATGTATGGAGGATTCATATTTATTTTGCATCAAGTAGATCCAAGTATAAATGGTTCTTCTTGCAGATAATCGATTATGAACCATAAATAAACTATTATGTTAGTTAAATTTGTAATGCTTTTTATCACAAATAATCGATTATTAATAGTGAATAATCTATTATCGTTGTTCAAAATGCTTTTTGGATTACATGAAGAACATAAAAACTTAAAACTCTTTCAAAATGCTTTAAAAAGAAAGGTCTTTAATTTTTTTTTAAATAAATATTTTTAAAAATGTCTTAGTGGCTTCCTAAAGTAAAAGTTTTTTTTTTTTGGAGTATTATACATTACATCTTGTTTGAAAAAGAATTTTTCATGATTCATAAAAAGGGTGATATGATGTTATAGAGTTTTCATCTTGTTCGTATTGATAATGTATTGTGTGTGTTTTGCAATAGGAAAATAAAATTTGTTGATCATTTATTCTTTGAATTCATTATTGTATGGTCAATTTGCACTAGTGCAGAAACACTAATATATAACAGCTAATATATAGCGTTTCACTGTCAAACGTCGTCCATCAAAACATGATGTCATTTTTGAAATTAAAACGGGTAAATAGATGACGGTTCCTCTTACAACCGCCCTATATTTAAGTCACAAAGAGAATAGATGGCGGTTGTGAGGGTAGATCCTTCGTTTATTATGATGCGTTCTAGTAGAGACGGTGGTTTTACCCCCACAATCGTCATCTTACCCTTTGTTATTACCCTAATTCGAAGCCCACGCCACTTATGCTTTCGTTCTCTACGATCTCTTTTCTTCTTCTTTGCGCTCTCTCTTCATTTCGTTTCAACTTTCTTTTCACTCATTGCCTTTGTAAGTTCTTCCTACCCTCACTGCTTATTCTTCCACTTTCGTTCTCTGTTTATTCTTCCTCCATTTTTCCATTAGTTCATTGTACAAGGTTCTTGTGTGCTTCCTCATGACTGTTCTTGTTCTCGTTTATGTTATTGCTCCAATTTCCCTCCACCGCCCTCTGCTTTCACTCCACCACTGCAATCACCGCTGCAATTTCCCTCATTATTGTGTTGTTTTTAATTTTTTTTAATAGTTTTTAAAAATATTTTGTTTTAAGTTTTTATGATAACTTATATATTTTAGTATTTATAATTTTTTATGTAATAATTATTAATTTATATTATGTTAATTGTAGTTATTATTAATTTATAATTTCTTTGTTTATATTAGGTTAGTTGTTAGAATATAATTATTCATTAGTTAGATTGTAATTAGACTAATATTATTTTATAAAAATTTAATGATTTATAATTAATATTCTAGATTTAGTTGTTTGTATGATTAAATTTGTTAATTTTATATTGCACATATATTTATAATTCTTTCATATGTGTTGGTATTGAGTCAATTTTTTTTTTTAATAAGGATCATATATTACACTGGTTAGATTGTTTAATCGGTGTAATATGGGTCATATATTACACCCATGGTAGAACTGGACACCCACCATATCAAAACTGGTTACCCAGCCACAGTTTCTTTCACATATACTGGTACACACAAAACTGGTTACCCGTGTGCTTGTAAGTGGTTACTTATGTGATGTTTATGGTCACCCACTTTTCATGAAAAAAATTATAAAAGCTTTTGTATATGGGCCATATATTACGCCGGTTAGATGTTTAACTGATGTAATATGTTATGAGTAAAAAAGTAATATATTACATCGGCTGTTACAAAGAACCGATGTAATATATTCTTTTTACCCTATTTTAACACTCGCGCATCACTGCTCATTTGCGTTACTACCCTATTTTGAATTTGTCACATCTGCAATGTCAAATGTATGTTACTGTCATACGGTGTCAATATATCGGGACTCTAAAGGAAATCATCGCCTGATATTTTGGTTTTCTTTGTTCGACCCTCGACAATTATTTTTTGTGAGAGACCATTAGTTTCCCGTTTGAGATTTAATACATGCATTTGTCTACTAATCCTCCAATTGTATTTTTTTTAATTGTAGTGAGTCTTGAATTGCCCAGGTGGACAATTTGAGAAGAACAATAACTTTTTATTAGTTCTATAGTATGTAACTTGTAATTGACATTATATATTTTACGTAATTTTGGTTCAAAGCATTTCGTATGCATATTTGATTGTGGAAATTTTATGTCACCACTTTCATTTCGTGCCACTGACGACTAATGCGAAATGTTGTTGAAATTTCGTTAAATATAAGGAATATTGATTAAAGTTATGTACTATTAAATTATAATAAAAGTAAATCTTCTTGAATGAGATATGTTCATACATATAATAAAAACGTGAGATTTCACACGCACTAGTGAACACCTCAATGACCATTACAAAATATAATTAACCGAGATTGGATTAACTCAGTTAGCATAAGTGATGAGTACGAAAGAGGAGCAGAATAATTTATACAATTTGAACAATGTAACACCAACAATAATGGTCATGATGGAGTAACGTTTAGGTGTTCATGCATTAATTTTTTGAATGGGAGGAGATTGGATGATAACAAAATCAGGAAGCACCTTCTATGTGATGGATTTTTACGATCTTATACAACATGGACATGGCATGGTAAATTATTAAATATACCAAGTGTTTTCGTATCTGAAGAATATGTTCAGTTCACCATTGATGATGCAGTGGAGCATAAATTTTATTTGGACTGGTGATGACTTTTTACGGCAAGTGCACCGCTTTGTCAGAAGTAATAATTGTCCCTAAGGACGGATATCGATCCTACAAGGAACAATGAATTATCAAGTACAATAATCGTTAAATATAGAACAAAACAATTAAAAATGTATTGAAAGTGGTTGTGTTGGCGATGATCAATAAGAAAACAGACAAATAATTGGTTGCTTCAAGTTGGAAAAATAGGGATTAGGCTTCATCTTTCTCACTCTCATGTATTTTGATTAGCATGTCAATATTAAGTTCTTTGATTGAAATTGATGCCCGTATAAAAATCATTTATATCGATTCCTCGCATATAAAATCCTTAAGAATGTTCCCTAACTATCGATCCCTCGCATAATTATAAGAACAACTTAGAACAAAACTTAGAAGTTAATAGCAATTAGCATTTCAAGTCTATTTCTAGCACTCAAATATGTTAAGTATTGTTGTTTAGGTCCAATCCCTAAAAATACCTCCCGGTCAGATTTAAGATTCTCAATTTGTCATGGAAAATTAAAAGTAAAACAAAAATACCAATAATCAATCAAGAACTAAATATTAATATATAAGATATCACCTCAATACATAAGAGTTTGAGGAGATTACTCCCAATCCCAAAGGGTAGAATTAGCCACGCATACTTCTAGCACCTTCCATTCTCCCAATTGGGTTACAATTCACTCTGTGGTGTTTTCCTCTCAATCTGGCACACTAGGGTTGAACCTCTAGCCCCCTATTTATCCTAATTTTCTAGGATTAGGTTGCTTCCTGTGTCACGCTAATGGGCTAAGTGATAAAACATAAAAAAGCCCAATCTTTCTTTGCATCTTTTTCCATTTTGGGACCTTCCAGCTTTCTCTTTTTAACTCAAATTATTCTCCTTTACTCCAAATCTTCAATCCTCCCTAGAAATCTGCAATTAACACCAACTTTGGGAATAAAATGCTCTTATTCAAATAAAACTCATAAAAAATATAAAAAGGTATAAATTCATAAATTATGGATTATTTTTTATGTAAATTAGCAATAAATCCTCATAAGTGCCTATATTTTAATATGAAATATTACTGAAATTAGATACTTATCAACTGGTGATATTATGAAGAAGGGCGTAGTTATAGTTAATTGGACTAAGATTTATTCTCCTTTTGAGAATGGAGGATTGAAGATTAATAACCTCCGGCACAAAAATAATGATTACCTTCTTAAGCTTACTTGGAATTTTGCTTATATTAATAAGCCTTGGTCTCTTATCTTGAAAGCTAGAGTTCTTAAATCTAAGTACCAGTTTAAATTGGCTTATAAATACTCTTCTATTTGGCCTGTGATTAAACAGTTTTATGACACTATTCTTGAACATACCTCTTGGACTGTTGGTACAGGTATTGTTATTAATTTCTGGAATGATAAACGGTGTTCTTTGATATGAATACTTTTAGTGAAAAAGTTCTTCATCCTCTTCCTATTAGATGGGAGTTTCCTTCATCAGGTTGGGTTAAAATTAACATTGATGGTGTTGCTAGCAGTTCTTCTAGTCTTGTTTCTTGTGTTGGTATTTTTCGTGGGAGTATGGGGGAGTTTATTAGTGGTTTCTATGCTTTCCTTGATATTCAGACTTCTTTGGTTACTGAGTTTTATGGAGTTATACATGTCATTGAAGAAGCTCAAAAGATGGATCTTAATAGTTTATGGCTTGAATGTGATTTTGCCTCGGTTTGTGTTGCATTTACTACTAGGACTAACGTTCCTTTGATTCTTCGTAATAGGTAAAACACTTGTCTTAATTACTATGGGAAAATCAGGCTTAGGATTTCTCATAATTTTCGGGAAGGGAATGCATGTGCTAACAAGCTTGCTAACTTAGGGTTTATTCATATAGAACAATTTTTTTGGTATAATAGGCTTCCATCTAGTCTTTTATAAGAATTCTTTATTAATATGTATAGATTACCTAAGTATCATTTTTGTTAGATTTTTTATATATGGGTTTTGATCTAATCCCCCCATATTTGCTTGTACTTCCTTTCATTCTTTCTTTTTTAATAATAATTTTTTCATGTGGTGGCAGATCATTTTTGTTACTTGAGGTGTCAGCCTAGTTTAGATGTCAAGTTTCATTGTGAGGCCTAACATGAGAGCTTTTATAAAAATAAAATTTAAATAAAAAGTATTAAAACAAATGCAAAAATTCAAATAAAATATTATTAAATCTGAATCATAATTAAAAATATATTTTTAAATTATTTATATCCAATGTTCAAAAATAACATTCTTATAATTTGGTCCTTTTAACCTTTATTTTATGTACTTATATAGATAAAGTGGTCTTAGATAGTAGTGGAGATTCATTGTAGCAATTATTGTTGCCCTTGGTTGCTCGGTCACTCCCTTGTTTTCCAATGCTTCACTCTTTTCAGACTTCAATGCTTCTTCTCCTTAGCACTCGGTTGATAGTAAACCTGCGACAAGTTCTCCGACGATCAAGTAAGTACTATGTGTTAAGAGAGTGTATTATAAAACTGATAAAAGCATGCCTTACTCCATTATAGAGGGCTTATTTACAACATTTAGTAATTGACAATTTGATTGATGGGTCATATCTGAGATACAGTTCTCTGGGTTTGCTTCAACGCCACGATGAGTGAGCATAAAACCCAAAAATTTCCCACCTTTCACTTCGAACGCACAGTTATCGGGATTAAGCCGCATACCATGATCTATAAGAGCTTTAAAGACTTCCTTGAGATCTTGAATGTGTTGGAGACATGAATCAGATTTGATTACTATGTCTTCGACATAGACCTCAACATTTTGGCCAAACATTCCTTTGAAAATCTGATCCATCAGCCTTTGATAAGTAGCTCCAACATTTATCAAGCCAAACGACATGACATTGTAGTAGAAGTTATCGTAGTCGATCATGAAGGCAATTTTTTATTTATCCCATGGATGCATCTGGATTTGATTATATCCAGAGTATGCATCTATAGGAAACTCAAGATGTGGTGATCAGCCGCCCCATTGACTAAGCAATCGATACTTGGAAGAGGATAAGCATCTTTTGGACAAGCCTTGTTGAGATCGGTATATTTCGTGCACATTCTCCATTTGTCGTTGGACTATTTTACCATAACCACATTTCTCAGCCATGTGATTTACTATGCTTTTTTTATGAAGTCGGCCTTTACAAGATTGTCGGCTTCCTTACGTGTAGTGTTGCGTTTCTCCTCGCCCATCTTCCTTTTCTTCTAGGCGACTAGTCGTGCTTCTTTATTGACCGAAAGGCAGTGTGTGATAATGTCTGAACTCACCCTTAACATATCAGAGGCCGTACAGGAAAATAGGTCAGCGTTTTCAGCAAGTGTCTGACTTACCAACATGTTATTAGTCAAGTTTAACGATGTCCCTATATGTTGGTTATTAATTCAAATTTTATTATTATTAATTCTGATTTTCTTACCCTTAAATTATTTTACCGTTATTATTGCATTAATGATCAATTTACAGGATTGTTAGTATTCCTATTTTATAGATTTCAGTAACTGTAATTTTATTATATATATTATTGAAGTAAATCAAAATGAATAAATCAGTTCAACAGTTTTGCAATTTAGTGCAAATACGTTCAATCATTTTCTACAACCTTTTGCCTTCCGTTATTTCCTTCAATTAGTTCCTACAATTGGTATCAAGATCCAGTCTGTTATCATGAACTCTACTCAATTATCAGTCCCTATCCTTGATGGAAAACCACATTTGGAGCAGGCAAAGGTGGAGAAGATTTTGGGGTCTTTAACTCCCAGATTTGAACATGTTGTTGCCGCAATTGAAGAGGCCAATGCTATTTCAACAATGACAATAAGATTATTGTCTAGTTCCCTACGAGCACATGAGCAGCGGATGAATGACAATATGATTGAAAAACCAATTGAACAGGTTTTACAAGCACAAACCTCAATTGGTAGCTCCTATCATAAACACGGTAGTTCACGAGGCAAAGGACGAGAACGTGGTGGTAGTTATTCCATCAAAGGTCGTGGTGGCCAGAATCATGGAGGTGGCAAGCAAAACAACACTGGTTCCAATCACATTCCAAGTTCAAAATAACTCTTGGCGCGGAGAACGTGGTCGAGGAGGACAAGGAGACATTTATAATAAATCAAATGTGGAGTGTTATAAATGCCATAAACGCGACCATTATGCAAATGACTGCAGATCAAAAGGTGATAATCATGCTGCCAATTGTGCTCAAGAAGACAGTAATCACGTATAAGATGAAGAGGATCATTCAGTACTAACGGCAACCACATCAAATGAAAGACCAAACAATCAGACTTGGTATTTGGATACATGTTGCACGAATCATATGTGTGGTCAGAAAGAGTTGTTTGCAGATTTGGATGACTCATTTCGCACACAAGTGAAATTCGGTGATGGCAGGTTCGTTCCGGTGACTGGAAAAGGGCAAATTCTTATTACATTGAAGAATGGTAATCACAGGTACATCTATGATGTTTTCTATGTACCTGATATGAAAAGTAATTTGTTGAGTATGGGACAGTGGGCTGAAAAGGGTTACGTGATGCACATAGTTGAAAATAAACTCTCAATATTTGATAAAAAATGTAATTTGATTCTTAAAATCTTTTTATAAAAAAACTACATGTTTCTGGTAGATATTCATATGGGTGATTTCAAGTGTTTGAATGCAATAGTGAATAACGAATCGTGGTTATGGCATTTACGCTTTGGGCACTTAAATTTTCAGAGTTTGGAAAATCTCTCCAAATGAAATTTAGTGAATGGTTTACCCCATATTCATCACCCTGATCAATTGTGTGAGGCCTGCATTTTTGGAAAGAATCACAGGATACCATTTGTTAAGGAGCCTTGGCGTGCAAAATTTCCTTTGGAGCTTGTTCATACAGATGTTTGTGGCCTGATGAACATATCATCAATTGGAGGTAATAAGTATTTTTTTAACCTTTATTGATGATTTTTCAAGGAAAACCTGGATTTATCTATTGAAAAGCAAGGATGAGGTATTCCACTGTTAAAGCATTTGTTGAAAGATAAAGTGGCAGACTAATTAAGATGGTGCGTAGTGATGGAAGGGGTGAATACAAATCTAATAAGTTCAAGAGGCACTATGAAGAACTTGGGTTGCAGCATAACATAACATGTCCCTACACACCCCAACACAACGGAGTTGCCGAGAGAAAGAATAGAACAATCATGGACATGGCGAGGAGCATGCTTAAAGCAAAAGGTATGCAAATAATTTTTGGGCTGAGGTCGTAACATGTGCGGTATATTTGATAAACAGATCACCTAGTCGGAGTGTTCCTAACACAACTCCGATTGAGGCATGGAGCAGATTTGAACCCAATGTGCAACATTTGAAGGTATTTGGGTCAATTACTTATGCTCATGTCCCCAAGGCAGCAAGATCGAAGTTTGATGATAAGGCAGAGAAGACCATTTTCATTGGATATAAGCTTGGGGGATACAAACTGTACAATCCAATGATAAAGAAGGTGATTAGTCGTGATGTTACATTTGCCGAAGATGAAGAATAGCAATGGAATGCAGCAGCTGAAATGGATTCGAAAAAACGATATATTTACGTTTTGAACGATGATGTGGAAGATGGAGTCACTCTTGAAGCACCTACAGTTCAACCTGAAGCTGTAGTTCAACCTGAAGTTGCAACTCCAATTGCAACTATGATGGAGCGACCAAGAAGGCAGCAACGACAACCTGTACACCTTCAAGATTCCGAAGTAAATCTTGATGATGAAGTTGATGACAATGGAGATTTAGTTCACTTTGATTTTCTTGCAGAATCAGAACCTGTGAGACTTGTAGATGCCATTCAACACACCAAATGGCAAGAGGTTATGAATGAAGAATTTATGGCGATTGAGAAAAACAATACATGGCAGCTCACTGATCTTCCAAAAGGACACAAAGCAATTGATTTTGGTCTATTTTACTCTTCATCTAAGAAGATTGAGATCCTCGAATACTCATACAGTGATTGGGGTGGAGATCCAAACGAGAGGAAGAGCACTAGTGGTAATTGTTTTATGATCGAAAAGACTGCTGGCTTGTGGTCATCAAAGAAACAGTCAATTGTTGCATTATCTACTTGTGAAGCTGAGTATGTAGCAACAGCAGCAAGTACTTGTCAATCAGTTTGGTTTAGAAATATCATGACTCAAATTGGTTTTAATCTAGATGTTCCAATTAAGATTTATGTTGACAATGTATCTACAATTAATCTTGCAAAAAATCTGGTTTTTCATCAAAAAATTAAACACATTGATATTCGATATCACTTCCTGCGAGACCAAGTTGGGAAGAACATGATCAAATTGGAATACTGCAGATCAGAATATCATATTGCAGATATTTTCACTACGACATTGAAGATCGATGCTTTCATCAAGTTAAGAGATCTGTTGGGCATGAAGGTTGTTCCAAATCAGAATTAAGGGAGGATGATGGTTATTAATTCAGATTTTATTATTATTAATTTTCATTTTATTACCCTTAAACTATTTGATCGTTATTATTGCATTACTGATCAATTTACAGGGTTGTTAGTATTCCTATTTTACAGCTTCCAGTAATTATAATAGTTCAACAGTTTTGCAATTTAGTGTAATTACGTTCAATCAGTTTCAACAACCTTTTGTCTTGTGTTATTTTCTTTCAATTAGTTCCTACACTGTATGCATTGTATGTGCATCATCACATAGGGGCAGTGGGTGTAGGTCTTTGCCTGGCTCAATACAAGCGTCATTCAGGTGAAGATTGAAATCTGCAACTTACTAATTTTCACTATGTTAAATTATTATTTTCTATGGAAAAAATATAAAGGAGTGTAGGAAAGTTATGCTCCCTGGAAAATTGGAGAGATGTTTAGGAATGGAACTTCGGAGTTACAGAAATTTGTTATTTAAGTTTTAAGTTTAAATTATAGCTCTTCAGGATGTGTGAGAGTAATTGGAGTTTATTTGAAATTGCAATTCAAGTTGATGAATTTATTTAAGATTTTTAATTTTCTTAATTTGTTTTATAGATTTACTAAAATTTTATATTTAATTATAGTTTCATAAAAAAATTAAAAATTGTTTGCACCAGAAGTATAAAGTAGTTAAAAAAATTACCAATATTAGTTGTGGGGTCGTTTTTAAAATAATAATAAAAGCTATTAAACCATAAAATCATATGAATGTAATAAAAAACCATCAAATCACTTGTAAAGACGTAATAAAAATTAAATAAACAACGTGATAGAAAATTTTAGTGAAAACTATTTCATAAATATGAGGAATAAATTTTAAAAATATTAGATAGGGATTTATAATATTAATTTAAAATAAAAATATTTATTGAAAATATATACGGTATAAAATTATGAAAACAATTTAGTATAAATATATTTAATACTACTTTTCTGTAATGGTACTTTCTGGAAACTGGTTAATAAAAATTCTCCAATTTCTCTTTGAACAGCTACAAGACATTTCTTATATAAAAGAAACAGCATCTAGAAGACGTCTAACAAAAGCATCACACTCATTCCGTCAAAGGGATAATTTGAGTGCCATTTTATTAATTACATAAACCATGTCAATATATTATTAATTGTAGGACATGAAGACTGAAAAGTATTATTCCAATTGTATAAAGAATAAAATATTATTTTTAGAGAAAAATAAAAATTGAATATATAATTTATATCTTAAAAAAATTATTATAAATTAAAAAAAGATTATTTTAAGTAAGCCATAAACTAAAATAATTATTATTATATAATACAAAATTAAGAGTGTGTTACAATAGCATATATCCTATTTTTTTAAAACTTTACTTACACCTACCTCTGTTTTTTTCATTAAAAGTATACATATAATGTTTTTAAAATTTTAAGGAGATGTAAATATATATAAAAATAGATAATAATGTAACGTATTAAAGAAATTACATGAAATTTAAAGAAAACGAAATTTCTATAATGTAAGAAAACATGAGAGTGTATTAACATAATTCCCTGCCAAATTACCGATTTCCACAAATACAGCAAACTGTCGCAATCGTTGATCGTTGAAACTGACGTGTTCTTTGATTTTGAAAGTTTTTAGTCACAAAATTTGACAAACACAAAAGGATAAAAGTGATAATAGAAAAAATAAGAAAGAATGATACACGATGACATACTGCCTCTGAAGAAGATTGTTTATTCAGAGAGAGATAATGGTGGTAAACAAAGAACCGCCACGAATAGCCTAACAACCTTGTTTCAGCAGTGAGAAGCTTCAAACTTTGATGTCTTATGCTACCAAATGCTATGAGCTATGCATTCTGCTTATAAATAGAGGTCAGTCCTCTGCCAAATACACACACTCCTTGATATTATATATTCTTCCATTCCATTCCATCTCATTAGATTCCATTCATCATGGCTGTTTTCACCTTCGAAGACCAAACCACTTCTCCCGTGGCTCCAGCTACCCTTTACAAAGCTCTTGTGAAGGACGCCGATAACATCGTCCCAAAGGCCGTTGATTCCTTCAAGAGTGTTGAAATCGTTGAGGGCAACGGTGGCCCCGGAACCATCAAGAAGATCTCTTTCCTCGAGGGTACCATTTCATTCATCTTCTATATATTTTGTGTATGTGCATTGCATTGACAGAACAACATATAAAATAAACTAACTGTGAATTGTGAATTGTGAATGGACAGATGGGGAGACAAAGTTTGTGTTGCACAAAATAGAAGGAATAGATGAGGCAAACTTGGGATACAGCTACAGCATAGTTGGAGGTGCTGCCTTGCCAGAGACTGCAGAGAAGATCACAATCGACTCCAAACTCAGTGATGGGCCCAACGGAGGATCAGTTGTAAAGTTGAGTATAAAATACCACAGCAAAGGAGATGCTCCACCCAATGAAGATGAGCTCAAAACTGGCAAAGCCAAGAGTGATGCTCTTTTCAAGGTCATCGAGGCTTACCTTTTGGCCAATGCTTGAATTATTACCAACGTCTTCTTTATCTTATAAACGTAACACTGTCTTTCCTTTCTTATTTTTATTTTCTCCTGTTGGGAAACATTTCCCATATCTTTGTCCATCAATAAATTATAATAAATCAAAGCAAATTTTATAACTTTTTTATGTTAACTGCAAGTTTAATTCAATGTCGTTTTATTAGTTAAATTAAGATAGTGCATAAACAGTTTACATAGTAAAAGAAATACGTGTTTGATCCCTAACATGCACAAAAAATTATCCAATCACTCATGATCATAGATAATAAATAATATTATTTTTAATTCCAAATCAGATTAAAAACTATTAAGTGAAAATTGTAGAAATTATATTTTCTAATTTAAATTTAACAAGGAGTCGCAACTCATGAGGTGAAAACATATTTGAATTTAATATAAACATTTCAAAAATAGAGGCAAATAAATAAGTGTACTTAGTACATTATGAGTAAGTATACATTTTATAAATTAGCATAAAACTTAATTTAACATTTCAACTTGTAAAGTCATCAACATCTAATAGTCATTATAATCTCTTGGTTCATTATCAATAAAACTAACAGTTTGACAATTAAAAATATAATGCATCCACAACTTTTTTTTATAATAATATTTTCTCTTATATAATTTAATATTAACAAAAAATAAATAAATTGATATTATTTTAATATATGTCTTTGAATGTAATTAGTCATTAATTATTACAGCTTTGTTAATCATTAGCTATTAAAATTTCTACGAAATTAGGATCATTAATCGTCTTATTATTAGGCAAGAATTTAATGTATTTAACTCTCTAAATTAGTATAAATACATATTGTGTGGTTTGCATTAGACACACATCAGATAAATCTTACTATTATGTTATTAGAGGCACTTTCCAATCCTAGGACATGTGGTTTATGGTTCCATTATTTTGGATTATGAGATAAAAAAATTTGATGATTTTTTTTATGGCAAGTGTATCGTGTCAGAAGTAATAAATTATGGATAAGGATGATAATCAAATCCACAAGGAACATTTCTAAAATCTCAAATATAATATTCTCTAAATATAATCTCACTCGTACGTATTTTTCAAAAGAATATAGTATTCAATCTTGATTGATATTGATACACATATAAAAATACATTGATGTCGTTGGAGGTGGAAATAAGAAAGGGAATGTCTATGGTTTTGGTGTATTGAGCAAAAGGTTTAATAGTTCAACAAGTGTTCACTCTGCTACAAGTCAAGCTTCAATAGTCCATCAAATAGAAGAAATGCGTGAGATTATTCAAAAGCTAACTGATGAACTTATGACAAAACTTGTCAAGGAGTGGACACTTGAAGAAAAGATGGAGCTATTGATGAAAACTCATGAAGAGCAAAGTGAACGCATGCGTAAACAAGATGAACAGATGCAACTCATCCTACAACATATTTAAATGAATAATCCTGCATCAGGCTCTTCAGGTCCTACTACCAGTGGACATCATAAAGGAGACCACATTAGAGATGACAGTTTAGGAGAAGATTAGTTGTATATTGAATTATATAATAGATTAGTTCAAAAAAATATTTTTTTTAGCGACTGAAAACGGTGGTCACTATCACCTTCTACTTCAGCCACCGATTTAACCACCGAAATTTGGGTAGCTAATTTGAGTTTTGAATTTTGGTGACCAAATTTTTTGCGACCGATTTAGCCACTAAAATTTTGGGTGCTAATTTGGTTTTCGAATTTTGGTGACTAAATTTATCTGCAACGAAATTAGCAATCGAAATTTCGGTTGCAAATTAACGACCACTTTATAATTCGGTCGCTAAAGGCTTTGTGACTAGGGTTTTCGCTTCCATCTTTATTTGGTCACTGTTTCTATCGCATATGTGTTTAGCGACTGATTATAGTGCTTTTAGCGACCGATATTGGTGGTCACTAAAAGTTTTTTTTTTTTTTAGTGAACCAAAGCACAGCCCAGGGCAATCTTCCTTTCTTGAATCCAAACTTTCACAAAATCTTTTCTTAATCACTTGTTGTGTGTTTTTCAAATAAGAAGGGTAATCACAGTTTTATAGCTCACCAAACTAGTCGTTTTAATCAGTTCATCATGAGTCAAAATAGTTTGTAAATAACTGAAAACAGATTTAATAGTTTTATGAAAAGCTGTTAAGAAATTCAAAAATCAATTTAACCGGTTGAATTGGTTTTGACAGTTAAGTCAACCAAAACCAAAACATTTCAAAAGACCCTTCACATGCAGAGAAAAAACAACCGATTAAAATTAGAAATTTGGGTTCTGAGGACCGAGGCCATCATGCTGAGGATATCTCTTGGCTCGAGCACGAGCTCTCAAAGGCTTCGGGCAACCTGAAGTAGTCTCTCGCGGTCAACACTGATTACGCGGAGAAGCTGGCTCGGGAGGGCATCATGCGAGAGATTGTCGAGGGTCGAGCGTCAAGTTGCGGAGATGGAGGCCGAGAATGCCCGCATGAAGAAGGTTGTGGAGGAGGAAGATAACAAGATCTCGGTGTTGCATGCCGAGAACTCTGAGCTGAATTCCGAGAAGGGAGCGGTTGAGGTGGAGTTGGAAAGGAACATTGATGAGACTTTGGAGCTTCTCAACCAAAGTTTCTTCGAGGTCGTCTGACAGGCTCACGTCCTCTACAACTGTCTTCCACCGTTTGGTGAGTTTGACCCCGAAAATGAGGTGTTTAATGGTCAGATCTTGTCGAGGGCCGAGGTGAGGGCCTTGAAGAGTGTAGCTCAACCTGCGAAGACTGAATGTGCTAAAGGCGAAGACCCGTAAGTCTTAGGCTTTTAGTGATTTGTTTCCTTCGGTCGGGATTGTTGAACTAAGTGGTGTTCAAGCTTTGAAGAATCCAAACCCTTTGAAGGATGTTGAAGCCTTGGTTGTGCTTGATGTTGCTGTGCTGGTTTAGTTTAGTTCTGGGGTAGTTTGAGTGTTGTAATCCACCCCTTGATCGAATCTAAAGCATAGGCATTCTCAATCTTTGTGAAAGTAAAATGTTTTCCAAACTAAGTTAAAACAACCGATTGTTTTGTCGAAACAACCGATTGTTTATACTTAGATGTTTTGAGAAAAGATTGAAAACTGTTTTTCAAATAGTTGAGCTGTTAAAACCAAAACAACCGATTGATTCGAGGAAACAACCGATTGTTTGTTTTGGGACCATAACAGAAAAATTGTTTTATCTTTGACTGAGCTTTAAATGATTTAACTGCTTACGCTCCAGTCATTAAATGCTTTGACCAATCATTAAATGCAATTTAAGAGTTTGTTAAGATTTGATAACAAACAACATCTTTGAATATATTCAGAAAAACAGATTTGAGAAACAAGATTTTTTTAATAGAGTTTTTGAGTTTTTCAAAGAGGTGAGATTGCTTAGAGTTTGTGATTGATCAAAGTGTGTGGAATAGGATTCTGCTTGTATTGATTTTAGATTATCTTCTGTAACAAGTGTAATCCTTGTACTTTGCTGAACAAGTTTCGTTTCTATGTTTGCTGAGATTGGCTGTGTGATCTTGAGGGGATCAAGATCAGCAATCTTAGTGTTGGTGTGTTGGCCAAGAAGAGTGTGTGTCTTGAGGTGTTCAAGGTCATCCTTGAGCGCACCATGTCTTTGGGTATAGGCAGGGTATGCTGGTTAGGACTTCGTCTAGACCGAATCATGGTTTTGCGGTATCAGCAACGTATGCCGGTTAGGACTCCATCCAGACCGATCTAAGGTTTTACGGCATCGGTAGGGTATGCCGGTTAAGGCTTCATCCAGACCGAACCGAGCTTTGTGCGATGTCGGCAGGGTATGTCAATTAAGGCTTTATCCATACCGAACTAAGCTTTTGAGATATCGGCAGAATATGCCAGTTAAGGCTTCATCCAGACCGAACCGAACGCCGAAAGATGCGTGAACTTAGCTTTAAATTGCGAACAGTTGGAGAGAAAATGCCTCATTAAAACCTGTCTAATCGAAAACCCTCCTTAGGGATGAAACAACCAGATGAGGAAAGAGTGCGTAAATTTTATTGATTAACTATAGTAAAATTTGAGGTGCGTGGCATTCCACATTCTTGGTACAGTTTTGCCTTACAACCACTCTAGGTGGTACGCCCCCTAGTTGCAACTTCTTGGATTCGGAAGGGCCCTTCCCAGTTGGATAAAAACTTAACTTCATTCTTCCAAGCATTGTTTCTCATCATCCAAACGAGGTCTCCTTTTCAGAAGCTCCTCGGTCGGACCTTCGTGCTGTAGCGTCTCGTCGCTAGAAGCTTGCATGCTTCCTCTCTAATCTTGCTCTTGTCGCGGTGCTCACTGACCAAATCTAGGTTGACCAAGAGACTTTCTTCATTCAGGGTCAGATCGAACAACTACCTTCAAACAGTAGGTTTGCCTACCTCAACCGGGATCATTACTTCGATCCCGTAGGTTAGGTTGTACGGTGTTTCTTGCGTGGACGTCTAGGGGTGCAGTGATATGCCCATAGGACTTTTAACAGTTCTTCGGTCCATCGACCTTTTGCTTTGCCGAGCCGCTTCTTCATTTCGTTCAAGATGATTTTGTTGGCAGCCTCGGCCTGCCCGTTGGTCTGTGGGTGTTCGACCGAGGTTGTTATGGACTTGATACCGAGGCCATCATAGAAATATTGGAGCCCTCGGTCGATGAACTATCAGCCATTGTCAGTTATTGTTGTGTGTGGCACACCGAACCACAATACTTCGTCATACAAAGTTTTACACGTTTTTTGCGGATACGAATGCGAGTGGCTCGGACTCTATCCATTTGGTGAAATAGTCGACTTCGACTAGGAGAAATTTTGTCTTTCCCTTTCCTGGGGCAAAGGTACTGATGAGAATCAAATAAAGGAGGCTTTTATTAATGGAGGAAGAGGACATCCACCCTCACATTTGAAGTTCTTCCTTCTAGTCTTCTCAAAATTAAAAGAAGACATAAAATAAAGATGAGGCCCAAGCCCAAAGCCCAAGCCCAAGCCCAAGAAGGCCAAAGCCCAAAGAGCCCAAGTCCATCCCATGAGGGGCAAGGCCAAGCTTTGAAATACTCTTGTATAGTTTTAGGAGGTGTGGTTATTAAATAAAGGTGTGTGAAAATGTAAAATAAAGTCACATTGTCCATGTGACTTAGGAGAGTGGTGTAGGTGTAGTTTTTGGGAGGTGTCATAGTAGAAAAAGGTCACACCTCCCATGTGACTTGTTTTTGGTGGGAATTTCAAATGAGTTTATTTGAAATTTCCCACTTATTTTTCAACACCTTAGGCTATAAATAGAGGTGCTTCCTTTGTAAAATTCAGATTGGAATTAATCTAAGAAAACTCTACTCAAATTTTGAGTGAACTTTGGAGAGCTTTGAGCCTTCTTCTCTAGTCTTATCTTGATGGATCATTGGAGTCCTCAAGTGGCGGCATCACTCTCATCTAGGAGCATTCCACACTTCTAGTGGCGAGATCATCCAACATTCTTCCATCTTCATGAGCACTCTCTTCTCCTTCCTTTCTTCTCTTTCTATTGTTTTTGTTAGCTTGTGTTCTTGAGTTTTGGTTTGGTGTTCTTGCTTTTTTTTATGAGTTTTGGTTCGGCAGTTTTATATTTCAGTCCATTCATCTTGTTCCTTTGCTTTTCTTACTCTTTTGTTCGGTTCAATTTGACTAAAATTGGTTCATCCAAATGAGTTTGGGAATTGGTACTAGTTTTTGGTGAGTTCTTGTCTTAGAACAATGATCCAACTCTAAGAAAAGTTCCTCTATAATGTCCAACTCAAGGTGATTCCTAAGAAGGTCAAGAACCTTTCTCTTCTAAGCTAGTGGAATCACATCAGGTACCGATGATGTCCATCCCCCATATGGAGAACGACCATGGGGATGTCATGTTGCATAACTCTTCTGGCTTCAAGTGGTGCAAGGGACCGAACTTCTAATACTTGGCGCATTTCTTCACATATTTTGCGCAGTCCCCTTGGAGGGTCAGCTAGTAATAACCAACCCTGACGACTTTGACAACCATCGTCCAGGCGCCCAAGTGGCTACCACACACCCCCTCGTGGATCTCCTTGAGGATATACTCGGCCTAGTCCTTGGTGATGCATTTCAGCAACGACATCGAGTAGCCCCTTCGGTATAGGTCTCGGTTGAGCATGGTGTACCTTGAACACTAATGCTTCATGGCTTTCTCCTCTTCTGGCTTGCATGTGCCTTGTACAAGGTATCGGACGATCGAGGTCATCCAGGTCTCGACCTTGGCATCGGTGATCGCTACACATTCGGTCTCTGCCATGCTAGGTTTTCTTAGCCAGATTTGTATGACAGACCTGTGGTGGCTCTTCTTCTTGGTTGTTGATAGCCGAGACAACACATCAACCAACTTTTTATCTTGTCGACGGATGTGCTCTACTGTTACCCTTTGAAATTGAGTAATGTTGTTGCAGACCGTGTGATAGTACCTTTGGAGCAAAGGCTCTTTCACTTCGAATTCCCCTTTGATCTGACCGATCATAACTTGGAAGTTGCTTTTACAAGTTACCTCGTGAGCTCCCATGTCGTATGCCAAGTTCAGCCCGACAAGAAGAGCTTCGTACTCAACTTGGTTATTGGTGGCCTTGAACCCAAACTGGAGGGCTTGCTTCAAGAGGAGGTCACCAGGTCCTTCGAGGACGGCTCCTACTCCACATGAGATTTTGTTTGAGGAGTCGTCCATGTATAGCGTCCATCCGACCGAGAGGTCTGACAAAGGTGTGAGCTCGGCGGAGAAGTCGGCCAAGCATTGGGACTTTATGGAACCTCTCAGCTTGTATTGAATGTCAAACTCTGAAACCTCAACTGACCACCCTATCATTTGCCCTACAAGGTCGGGTTTAGATAAAATTTTAAAAATGGGGTAGTCATTTCTTATCGTGATAGAGTGGTTTTGGAAGTATGGGCGCATCCACCTGACCGTCAGGACTAGGGCGAGGGCCACCTTCTCTATCATCTGGTATCTCGTCTCGGCTGCATGGAGCGTCCGACTGACGAAGTATATCGGTCGTATTTCATTCTCCACCTCCTGAACCAATGCGGCATTGACCGCTAACTCAGAGACCGACAGGTACACCACAATGGGTTGGTCGGGTCTATGCTTCTGGATGACTGCCAATAACGACAAGAAGTCCTTCAATTGTTGGGAGATTTCTTCACACTTCTCGTCCCAACTGAACTTAGTTACTTTGCAGAGCAGCTGCACCATCGACCTTGTTCTCTCGGCCAGCCGAGGGGCAAACCTGGAAAGGGTGGTAAAACGCCCTATCAGTTACTAAACCTCCTTTATGTTATGGGGGCTCCACATCTCGGTGATCGTCCGACACTTTTCCAAATTTGCCTTGATCCCCCGGTGAGATAGCATGAAACCCAAGAATTTTCCTCCTTCAACTCCGAACGTGCACTTCCCGAGGTTGAGCCTCATGTTCATACGCCTAAGGGCTTCGAAGATCTCTTCAAGGTCTTTGATGTGTTGGTCGCAAGAATCAAACTTCACCATGATGTCGTCCATGTAGACCTTCATACATCGACCCATAAGACCCTTGAAGATCTTATCCAGGAGTCACTGGTAGGTTGCTCCAATGTTCTTCAGGCCGAACGACATTACGTCATAGTAGTAATTGGCATCGTCCATCACGAAGGTCATCTTCTCCTTCTCCAAGGGGTGCATGCTTATCTGGTTGTAGCCACAATAGAAAACTAAGGATCTTGTGGTCGACCGCCCCATCTATCAGTCGATCGATGTTAGGGAGTGGATATGAATCCTTCGGCAAGCGCTATTTAGGTTCGTGTAGTCCACGCACATTCTCCACTTGTTGTTCGGTTTGGTGACCATGACTACATTGGCCAACCATGTTGTGTACGGGGCCTCATGGATGAAGCCGATTGAGAGTAGCTTCTCGGTTTCTTCCTTGGCTGCGAGCCTTTTCTCCTCACCATGGTTTCTTTTATTTTGTGCGATCTAGCGCGCTTCCTTGAATACTGAAAGCTTGTGCGTCATGATATCCAGGCTTACCCCCAGCATATCAGATGTTGTCCACGCAAGAGGTTCATGTTCTTTTTCAGCGTGGCGTGTATCAGCTCGGCCTCGGTAGTTGCTATGGCCGTGCCGACACAGGTGTTGTGTTCTTCGTCAATAAGGGGCACTCGACGCAGGTCTTTTCTGGCCTCCAACCTATCCTTAGTCGTTTAGGGATCTAGATCCACCAGAGCGACTGTATGCTCCAACGGTGTAGGCTGGACTTCTCTACAAGGAGACTTCTGTCCTCGAGAGGTTTTACGCTTAAGGGACCGGTCGTTGCGCAACGGCTCCACCTTAAGGTTCTCGGCATAACATTCTCAAGCAAGCTTCTGATCCACATGCACCGTGAGAATGTCCCATGACGATGAAGGAAACTTCATTGCCAGGTGGGGCGTTGAGACGATTGCCATTAGCCGGTTGATGAACGATCGTCTAAGGAGGATTTGTATGAGGTGTTAGCATCAATCACCAAGTATCGGATCTTGAAGGTCTTGCTATTCTTCCCCTTGCCGAATGTGGTATAAAGCTCAATGTAGCCTTTAGTACCGACCCTCTCACCCGCAAAGCCAACAACATGGTAGTCGTACGACACCATCTCTGTCTCAGGTATCCTAATTTCCTTGAAGGTTTTCAAATACAGGATGTGATGAGGACCTGAGAAAGAGCACACCCACTGACCAAGCCCAGCCTTCTAGAAGGATAACTTAGAGCATGACTCAAGATACGGGGCTAGTTCAGGATCCACCTCTAGCCAATGCTTCAGCACCTAGTCTTCCCCAAACGATCACAAGGAGTAGAGCCCAGGCCATTGGAGCTGAGCATCAGCCAGTGTCTTTATTTTTAATTTCAGTAGAATAGGTTTCTTTTAGCATAATAGGTGTCCCTATCATTTTAGCTTGTGCCTAGCCATTTAGGAAAGAAAAGTTGACCTAGCTTTTAGAAGAACAAGCCTAGGGTGCGGTCTTGACCTAGTCAAACCCTAAAGGTCGCCTCTCACACTTTTACCATCCTACCCTTGCTCATCTTGTTTTCCAAGGCATCCATTCCTATAAATAGGGTGCCTTACTCCATGTATTTACACATTGAAATTTGAAATTTTAAAGAAACTCTGCACAAATTGTGAGTGAGACTTGTGTTCTCTCAACCTTGGTCTTATCTTATAAGAGTGAAAGTTTTTCAAGTGGCATCCCTCATCACTCATCTTGGAGAACCCCCACACTCGAAGTGGCGTGTTCATGCCATTTCCATCTTCATAAGCTTTCTATCCTTCATCTTTTCTTTCATTTCCATTACACCATGTTTCGTTGGGTTTATGTTCTTGTCTTTCTTCCATTTTCTATTCGGTCATCTTCACTTTAATTGCTTCCTGTTATGCTCTTTCATTTTCCGCAAAGCATCATCATCTTCACCATATCTTGTGTTTTCCTTTTTGCCTTTGGAAGTGAACCTTCAGACTTACTTAACCACTTGGTTAAGTTCGTGTTCAGTGGGAATCTTCCCTAGGTCTCACCCTATAATTGCTAAAACTCAAATCATAAACAAAGTGTCACCATTAAAATGGAAAAATCTAAAATCAACTCACACCAGGATATCTACTGAACTTCCTTTGTCCATCAACGTTTTCATGATGGTGAATTTATCGATATCGACTGATATCACCATCGGGTCGTCCTGCCGATAATCAACACCCTTGAAATCGTCGCTGGTGAAGGTGATGGGTGACATCCTCGGTCAGAATGACACCGTATTCACCTGGTGCATCGCTTTGAGGTACTTCTTCCGGGTGTTGTTGGAGCTTCCACCATCGGCGAACCCTCTGATGATGGTGTGCATGACTTCCCAGTCGCCTGTCCTTTCGTTCTTTCGTGAGGGATCTTCTCTGCATGCAGGGTCATCCCTCATCGGCTGACGCTCCGGTCGGTGGTCGTCTCTTGCCCTTGGATGGGAGTAGTTTCTCCGCTTCGCAAGCTCGTCCCACCTGTGGGGTCGTCTTGTGCCTTGGGCACCCTGAACGAATCGTTGCAGGTGCTCAACCTGGATAAGATCTTCTTCGTTATCCTTAAGGGTTTGACATTCCTTGGTGGAATGTCCGTTATTCCTATGGTACCGGTACCGACACCGCTTTCTATAGTCGGCATTATCTGGGCTTGATGCCTTCCTGGGTGGAGGGATCAGCTCGACGTTGAGAGTCTCGTTTAGGATCCTCCCCCTCTCGGTCGTCAAGTGGGTATATCTTGAGAACCCACTGCCCCGGTTATCTCTGCGCCTGTCTTCCCGATTGGCTGATCGGACCTGACGTTCTTTCTTTTCCTTTCCCTTCTCACCATTGGCCTCCTTCTGGGCCTGGTTGTGGAACTCTCTCAGTTCCTCCAACTGCATGTACTTCGCAATTCTCTTCCTAAGCTCGTCCAAGCTAGCAGCTGGTTGCATGTAGAGGCTGTCAACAAACAATCTTAGTCCGTCAGCATGTGGTGCATGGCCACATCTGGGCTAAGGTTCCGAATGTTCATCGCTACCTTGCCGAATCTGTCGATAAAGGTTCTCAAAGACTCTCCCTTCTCTTGGCAGATACCAACCAGGGCAATGGAGGTCAGGTGATGCGGCCAACTTGTGGCAAACTGCGTCTCGAACTTGGACATCAGTGTCGTGAAGCCTTCGACGAAGTTGGGAGGGAGCTTTGTGAACCATCTAAAAGCTCCCCCCTTCAACGACGTTGGAAACACTCGGCACAAGACCACATCATCCACGGTATATAGGCTCATGTGCGTAGTGTACGCATTCATGTGCTCATCTGGATCAGTCGTGCCGTCATAGTGGTCCCGGTTGAAGCCTTTCCACTTATCTAGCAACGGAACTCCGATAATAGAATCAGTACAAGGGTGTCGGCGCGATGCACCAAATCCATGGTATCGGTCGTGCAGACCGACTTGTTAGGACATGACTCACCATCCATCTCATGAGTGGGGCCTTATCCTTGGTCTCTTCAACCGCTCTCGGGTTGGGAGGGGAGGTGAATGACGTACTGACAAGATTATTCAGCACAACAGATGGTCCTCCCTCGACCAACTTCCTCTTCATATCCTCATTCTTCTTGCGGAGAGCTTGGATCTCCTGTTCATTCTTCCTACTCACTTCTTCATTCCTTCTTCTTAGATCAATCATCTCTATCTGTAGAGACAACAACAACGTGGTTTGGTCAGCTTCGGTCATCCTCTCACTTGTCATGCTTCGGGTTGATACCATCTACTAGCGTTCAAAACTGAATTTCTCTCGTCCCCACGATGGGCGTTAATTGTTCTCGTGTGAGGGTTGGGGCCTAGAGAACTATTGAGAGGATTCTTTTATCTCCTTCTATTGGTCGGTTGTATTGTCCTTAAGCTTCCTTCCTTGCAAACTCCTTGCTCTTCCTTCCTAGCCTCGACTCTCGGTCTTCTCGTAATCCATACTCGAAGGGTACCTATAGAAGGCACTTCGACGCTCAAGTCAGCAAAGACGTTCGATACTCGATTCTCATAGCACTGTATATGATGACGTACCTGGTTCTTGGATTATGTGCTATTTATATTACCTTTGTTGGGCTTTTCTTATTGGGCCATATTAAGGAGTTGGACTGCGTTTAGGACTGCATTATCTAGCTCCTAATTATGGATTAGCTTCACTGACCTTGATTGAGTTTAAATGGACTTGAGTTATCGGTTGATCCTACTAACGTAGGCCTTAACTTCGATCGACCCAGTGATGAGAACCGATACGTGACATCAATCGTACGACCCTCACCGGTACAAAACACTTATGTAGTTAATCCCCTATAGTTTTTATATCTACATCATTTACGAAGTAAACCACTATAGAAGAAAAAGGAAATTCATATACTAAGTCAATTTAGACTTATAACTAAATTAATATGTTGATTTTTTTAATATATTTTATTTTTAACTTGTACTTGTAAATAATTTCAACGATTATAGTACATTGCCAACAAATTAAATTGCAATATTTATCTAGAATAATAAATACTAAAATTTTCCAAAATTTTACGCTTATCAGCATTTTAATGTTAAAGTTAAATCAAAATTAAGCTAACAATAACAATTAATCAAAATTAAACTAATCAAAATAATGTATAAACAGATTTTATTCACTTAATAATTTTTTTTAATTATTTTTACTCTCAATGACTTGTCGTCGGTAAAAAATTACAATATAGATAATAAATATTATGCTTTTTTAATACTATATACGATACCTCTAATGTATTTTATAATTTAAAATATCACTTTTCTCAATTTAAAATGGTGAAAATTTATTAATCTAATTTAACTTGAATTTATTACATCTTCTGGTTGTTTTTGGCTAAATTTGTATAAAGTTTACAATTTTTAAAAAAAAAATTATATTGGATAAAATTAAATTTTGAAGATAAGTTGGCTAAGATCAACAAAAACATGTCTTGTAAAGACCAATAGAATTCTTATTCAATATTATTCCAAACAATATTTTATTTAAAGTCAAATTTAAGATGTTAAAGTTAAAGTAAAACCAAATTAAAAACGGGATAGTTGTTTATATGCTTTTTACACTCCTAAACAAATCTTGTAAAATGGTACAAATAAAATAAACTCCTACCTAAAATCTAATAACGAATTTAGCTAGTTTAAATTTAAATAAGAAAATATAGTTTTTAATCTGATTTGGATTTAAAAATAATATTATTTATTATATAGTATTATGCTTGACTGCATAAATTTTTTTCAGGGTCAAACATATTTCTTTTATTATGGAAACAATTTAAGTAATATTTTAATTTAAGCTACTAAATCAATATTGAATTACTATAAAGATGATAATATTAATAGTATCTTTTCTAATCTTTTACTATAAGGATTTTTTCTCTCTTTAGCTAGACTTAGAAGAAGGAGTGTAGTGTTTGTATATATTGAGACTATTTATTTTTTATTTTTGTACCGGTATGGCCGAGAGGCCGAGACCTGAGAAGACTTGGCCGAGGGACCGAGACCTTAGAAGGCTTGGCCGAGAGGCCGAGACCTTGGAAGGCTTGGCCGAGACGGCCGAGGGGCCGAGACCTTAGAAGACTTGCCCGATGGGCCGAGACCTTAGAAGACTTGGCCGGGAGGCCGAGACGACCGAGATCTTAGAAGACTTGGCCGAGACGACCGAGACCACTGGAACATGGCCGATGGCCGACCCATGCCATGATGATTTGGCCGATGGCCGACCCCTATTACAGTTAACGCTCAAACCAAGATCAGTGAAGTTAATCTATCATTAAGAATTAGGTAATGCAAACCTAAGAGGTGTCCACCTCGATAAATGGGCCCAACAAGGTAGGCCCACTAGAATAATATAAATAGTGCGCACCCCAAGGAGTAAGGTATGTCATTTATCACTCTGAGAGCTGACCACCCGCTTTACTGACTTGAGCGTCGGAGTGCCTTCGCAGGTACCCCACCATCCGGTGTTCAGCCGAGGCCGAGGGCCGAAGGAGAAGCAGGAGGACGAAGAGAACCCCAGTTCACTACCCAGTCACCTGACCGACCGAAGGAAGGAGAAGAAGACTTCAATAGTTCTCTAGGTCCCATCTCCCTAGCAGGAACAATTTTAAATAAAATCATAGAAGAGATATTCATTTTTATATTTTTTATCTTCATTTTTATTTTTTTGTTTATTTCTTTTCTATTTTATAACAGAATTAAACTTGCAGTTAAGATAAAAAAAGTTATAAAATTTGCTTTGATTTATTATAATTTATTGATGGACAAAGATATGGGAAATGTTTCCCAACAGGAGAAAATAAAAATAAGAAAGGAAAGACAGTGTTACGTTTATAAGATAAAGAAGACGTTGGTAATAATTCAAGCATTGGCCAAAAGGTAAGCCTCGATGACCTTGAAAAGAGCATCACTCTTGGCTTTGCCAGTTTTGAGCTCATCTTCATTGGGTGGAGCATCTCCTTTGCTGTGGTATTTTATACTCAACTTTACAACTGATCCTCCGTTGGGCCCATCACTGAGTTTGGAGTCGATTGTGATCTTCTCTGCAGTCTCTGGCAAGGCAGCACCTCCAACTATGCTGTAGCTGTATCCCAAGTTTGCCTCATCTATTCCTTCTATTTTGTGCAACACAAACTTTGTCTCCCCATCTGTCCATTCACAATTCACAATTCACAGTTAGTTTATTTTATATGTTGTTCTGTCAATGCAATGCACATACACAAAATATATAGAAGATGAATGAAATGGTACCCTCGAGGAAAGAGATCTTCTTGATGGTTCCGGGGCCACCGTTGCCCTCAACGATTTCAACACTCTTGAAGGAATCAACGGCCTTTGGGACGATGTTATCGGCGTCCTTCACAAGAGCTTTGTAAAGGGTAGCTGGAGCCACGGGAGAAGTGGTTTGGTCTTCGAAGGTGAAAACAGCCATGATGAATGGAATCTAATGAAATGGAAGAATATATAATATCAGAAGAGAAGGAGAAGATGTTTGCTGTGTGGGTATTTGCCAGAGGACTGCCTTCTATTTATAACCACAAACTTTGGTGTGATTGTGCTATTGTTTCTATGAATACCATAGTGTGAAGCTGCTGACACACTGAAACAAGGTTGTTGGAGCCATCATCTGTTTACCAAGAACAAGAACATTCTTTTTATCCAAATAAACAAATCTTATTAAAACGTGAGCATGTATCATTCTTTTATTCTTTTTTATTGTCCTTTATATCTCTTTTCTTTTTTATTGTCCTTTATATCTCTTTTCTTTTTTATTGTTAAATACTATTAGTTTATGTGTTTGTGAGGTATTGCGATTTGGGAGCTTTGAAATTCATAGAAGATTTTCATCTATTGCGATTTTCATCGTCAACTATTGCGACTGTCTACTTACAGTATTTGGGAGAATGGATAATTTGATATTTTATATTAAAGAATTAGTATATAAAATTCGCAGCCATGAAAAATATAAAGAATTATTTATAGACGCCTTCTAGATGTTGTTGAAATAATTGGAGTTTGGGGTTTCGTAACCAGTTCCGAGAAAGTAATATTTTTTTTTAAAGAATTATTCAAGAATCCTATATAATAATTTAATTTTATTATATTAATTTATATTTATGTATTACATCTAATTTAATATAATTTTTTTTATTGTTTTAGAAACTTTGTCGGAAATCAAATTTTTAAAAGAATTTTTCGGTTTCCATTGACGATCTTTTAGCTTTTTTATCATCAGCGGCTAAATATATTGGTATAAACTCACTCAGGATTTTGTGGGATGATAGTCTTTCCAGAAGAAACACGGACATGTCATGTACATATCACTACAAGAAATAGTGACAATAGCCTCCCTCAAATACAAACATAAATTATGAAATCCGAACACTAAATATGTTTTAACGTGGGCATAGCTTTGGTTGAGCAATAGAAGCTAAAAGTTAGGGAGCTATTTTTTGTGACGAGTTGTAGTTACTAGTGTAGGTTTAACCCTCTCTATTTTGAAGCTAGTTGCCAAGTTTCCTTCTAGACTAGAGAGGGCCAAGCCCTTGCTTAGTCTAACCTAAAGAGATTTAAGCCCTAGCTAAACCATAACCCAAATGAGTTATTTTTTTATGTGATGGATTGTAGCTACTACAACTTCCTCTTAAACTAGAGGAAGTCAAGCCCTCGCTTAGTCTAATCTAGAGAGAGTTAAGTCCTATCTAAAGAAAAAAAAACAAGGGTTAAACCCTAGCTATGGTAACGTTGATGGAAGGCTTGGTGAGAGATTGACTCTTGGTAAGCCCATGCATAGCATAAAAAAAAGTTGATGGTCCTATTTAGAATCTCATTCTCACATTCATAATAACCTGCATAATTTCATTATCACATCTAGAATAATCAACCTATTCATATTTTATCTAAATTTACAAATATTCAACATAATGCATTTTCAATCATCAAATCATTGTTTCCAATCATTCAATCACTCTAAATGTAATCATTGAATCTAAAAATTAAAAATACCAAACATAAGAAATATTTTTTTTCAAGTGAATGTGCTAACTGAAAAAAAGTACGAATATTATGTCAATATTACATAGTTAAAAAAGTCTTCAATTTAACACATGATGTTTCCGAAAGCATAAGACTCGGTGAGCAATGGAAACAATGGAATGTACCTGTAAAATGAAATAAAAATTATATTTACTGATATAGAATATAAAACATAATGAGCAAGTAATTTAACTCACAGTAGAAGTGGTAATCAAGGAACATGGTGATCATCAAATTCTTCGGCATAGTTTGGGGTGGACTAGACTGGTACTTGCTGAAGTGTCTGCAACATATTTTTCCATCATCATAGTTACTTGTTGTTGCATCAACCTCACTTTGTCCTCTAATTGTGCACTCCTCTGATCAACCATGTCTGCTTTTGCATTTGCTTATAAGATTTGTTGTTTAAGTTGTGCTTTCTCAGCTAGTTGATCATCATGGTCAATACTACAAGCTAATACAGGGGGTTGAGTGAGGGATGCGGAACCATGACGTAAGTTAGCAGCCAAATCCCCAGTGCCATAAACTCTACCTCTACTCTTCCCTCCAACACTGAAGCTTTGTTGTTGCATCAATGAGAGAGATACCAGAAGTTGATCCTTCTGAACTCTTTGATTGCATCATCCTCAACCGCTCATGATAAGTTTCCTAAAGAGTAATAGAAGTTGCAAATGTTAGTAATTTACATTAAAAAAAATCAATGACGTATTAAATTTAAAACAAAGAAATTACTTACATAAGTCTCTCGGGAACGATCATCTACCCAATCGCCCTTCTTGTTTGTGTGAGTGGCGAGGAATAATTCATCTGGTTCAACAGGTCATCCATATTTACGTTCCTGAGAAAAAAATGTGTTATGGTTATAGAGAATTTTATGTTTAATACATCTGAATTAAGTTACATATAATTTCTTACACATAAGGAATAAGTAATATTTACTAATAGTCTTGGGCATTATGGAACATTACAATGAAAGAGTCACCTTCAAGATCGGCTAGTTGAAGAGCTACAATCCGCTTCCAGAGGTTCATGATTTTGTCATGAAGCCTTTGATAACCCATGGATCTTACAAGCTGCTTTACAACAATAGCAAGTCTCATGCTTTGATTGAGCCAGGCCTAATGCAATATCCAAGTATGATTTTCAGTCACTTGAGTGCAATGCTCCACCTTTAACTGAAGACCGATTGATTTAGTTTTGGGATGATTTGTCTTTGAACTTTTGGGTATCCCAATAGTTCAAATGTTCACCCCTATACTTCTTATCCTATCCAAGTAGGTCTAGAGCCCACTATGCGATCTTTACTAAGCATGTCACTGAGGCGTTTTCTGACTTTTGACTCGTAAATCTTTCTAATCTTCCACTCATCATGAGGTGCCCAAATCACTCTAGTATAAATAAATGAAGAACAATTATATTAATATCATAATATTTAAGCATGAATAAATTTTTATTCATTGTAATTAATAATAAAACTCACCTTAAATTTAGTCCACAATCTAAGTTGGACGTCCTCACCCATGGCTGCATAATGGTTGTAGGGGCCTCTGAACTGTGACCTAATTGCATGCCCAATCGCCTCAATAACATAATGATTAGGTGTCCATCTACATATCATATAAATGATTATTTTAAGCATATCAATTTTAACCATAAACTAAAATATGAATAAAAAAATGTGCATACCCTTTACCCACTGGTCGAATGATGACCTTCCCATTAGCATCACGTTGCACTTCCTCATGAGGAAGATCATGATTTGTACTGAGAACAGTGGGATGGACTAAGGCATCATGGATGGGGTCAGGTGCGAGGGCAGAAGTAGTGTGGACTTGGGGAACCGAGCTAGTGTTAACTAAAGGACCATAAGTTGTGTGGACTGAGGGAACATGAGTCATGTGGTTTGAGGGAACATAAGTCGTGTGGACTGAGGGAGAAATGATTGGTTGTACTTCTAAGCCCCAAGAGTGATGGCTTGTAGGAGAAGAATAAGACTAGACTGGTGGACCTGGATGGGGAGTGACTAAAGGTAACAGAACTGTGGTGGCATAAGTGATGACATAGCTATGTGATGTTCTGATTGGATGAAGGGTCAATAAAGGTAGGTCGTTGTAAAACATGTTCCCCAACAACAATACGAGGAACTGAAGCAGTGGATAGCAAAGATGACCAATCAAATGGGTGTTGCTCACTCGATTAATAGGGTGTAAAGGAAGAGGGGGTGGACGATGAGGGAATGGAGGGTGAATGGGTGGAGGGATGTGGAAGTCTTTACTGACCCGTTGGAACAATGGAATAAGGGATGTTTCCAAGCTGTATAGCTAGATGACCATGCATTGATGTGGAAACTCCACGTCGTACATTGCCACGTCTAAGCATAATAAAGGAGGCTTTTATTAATGAAGGAAGAGGTCATTCACCTTCACATTTGAAGTTCTTCCTTCTAGTCTTCTCAAAATTAAAAGAAGACATAAAATAAAGATCAGGCCCAAGCCCAAAGCCCAAGCCCAAGCCCAAGAAGGCCAAAGCCCAAAAAGCCCAAGTCCATCCCATGAGGGGCAAGGCCAAGCATTAAATAAAAGAGCATCATTTGATTTACTCTTGTATAGTTGTAGGAGGTGTGAATATTAAATAAAGGAGTGTGAATATGTAAAATAAAGTCACATTGTCCATGTGACTTAGGAGAGTAGGTTTAGGTGTAGTTTTTAGGAGGTGTCATAGTAGAAAAAGGTCACACCTGCCATGTGACTTGTTTTTGGTGGGAATTTCAAATGAGTTTCATTTGAATTTTCCCACCTATTTTTCAGCACCCTCACACTATAAATAGAGGTGTGGGCTCTTGTAAAATGCAGATTTGAGAAATTGATATAGCAAAACTCTCCCAAATTGGTGATAGAGTGTGTGAGAACTTGTCTTCTCCTCTTCCTTGTCTCATATTGAGTGCCTTGGTTCTCTCAAGTGGCGGCATTGCTCACTTATCTTGGAGCCTTCACACTTCAAGTGGCGTGACCATCAACCAAGCTCTTCATTCTCATAAGTTCCTCTCTTCTTCATATTTTCATTTCATTTCCATATTCATACAAATTCAAAAACATGTCTAGGTTCCTTCTATTCGGTGTTTTTGAGTTCAAATTCATATAGTGTTCGGTTCTTGCTCTCTTTTGCTGGATTCAAGTGTTTCTTCTTCATTTCCTCTTAATTTGTTCGGTGCAATTCAGTTTTCAAGCTTTTTAGTTTGTGCTTTTGTATTCTTATATCTTTTAATCGGTTCAATTGGCAAGAAATGGATCTTCCATGCGAGTTTGGTGTTTGGTGCAAGTTTTGGTGAGTTCTTGAAACATAGAACATTAATCCAATTCTATTAAAAGTGCCTATTCATTCTCCAACTCAAGTTGATTCCATAAAATGTCAAAGAATCATCTATACTTTGCTATTGGAATCATATCATCTACCCCTAGTCCTCACCATTTCTGCTACAAAAAAAAATAACGGTATGTCATCTATATTTTTTAGGAGTGTCAATGTTGATGATAATGTGTTAAAAACAATTTATATGTACATTATGTTAGAAAAGATGGCTTTAAACTAGAGGGGGGGTGAATTGTTTAAAGGGGTTTTCGCAAACTTTTCAAAGCTAGAATGAACTTATTTCAGAAACCAATTGATTCAGCAATTTAGTTAGGTAAAACAGCAAGCAAAATAGTGATATCAGGAAAAACAATCGGTTGTTTCTTCGAAACAATCGGTTGTTTATACCAGCAAACAACAAACAAACTGAAATTAAAGAGTTAGGGATAGAAAGATTGTACACAGATGTTTATACTGGTTCACTCCAACTAGAGCTACATCCAGTCTTCTCAGAAACCCTGAGGATATCCACTAAGCAATCACCACTTGATCACTTACACCACAACCAAGAGAATGACCTTGAACACCTCAAGAAACACACTCTCCTTGGCCAACACTAAGATTGCTGATCTTGAACACCTCAAGAACACACAGCCAATCTCAGCAACACACACAAACGAATTGTTCAGCAGTTTACAAAGATTACACTTGTTACAGAGGGAAATATGAAATCAATACAAGTAGAATCCCTATTCAGCACCTTGATCAATCTCTCAACTCCTTAGCAATCTCAGAATACTTTGAAAAACTCTTCTTCTTAAAACTTTGTTTCAAGATTCTTAATATATCAAAACTGTTTTTCAGAATATATCTAAGAATATAGTTTGTTATCAAATCTTAACAAACTCTTAATTGCATTTAAAATAGATTGGTCAAAGCATTTAATGACTGGAGCGTATTCAGTTAAAGCATTTAAAGCTCAGTCAAAGAAAACAGTTTTTCTGTTATGGTTTTAAAACAAACAATCGATTGTTTCATCGAATCAATCGGTTGTTTTGTTACTTAACAAAATACACCATTCAAAAACAGTTTTCAAACTTTCTCAAAACACATAAGTGTTAACAATCGGTTGTTTCGACAAAACAATCGGTTGTTTCAACTTAGTTTGAAAATCATTTTTGCTTTGTTAAAATTGAGATGCTAATTGCTTTGAGATTTAATCTAAGTGTTGATTACAACATTGAACTACCCCAGAACAAGGCTGAAACCAGCACAGCAGCATCAAGCAAAGCAGAGGCTTCATCATCCTTCAAAGGATTTGGATTCTTCAAAACATTGAACACCACTTGGTTCAACACATTAGTCATCCATTTCATCAAATTATGAATCCTCTTCCTTATAATCTGAGGTTGATTGGTTAAGATTTTTGTCCTCATCATCGTGTGATGGTTGGATATCACTGTCATCGACTACCTGAAGAATGGAGGTGTCAGCTAAGCCTTATACAAGTTCAATTGTTATAATTGGCAAGACATGTGACATTTCATTAGCTTGATATGGTAATTCACCTGGTATATGGTTAACTTCGACAGAACCTCAGAGTTTTGTGGGGGTGGCCATAAACTAGCCACGAAAGTTCCTACATATCTTTGGTAATAACCGCATTCGTAAATCACATTTACGAATGCGGTTTTAGTAAATGACCGCATTTGTAAATTGGTAAATCACATTTACAAATGCGGTTTTGGTAAATGACCGCATTTGTAAATAGTGTTTTTTTTTAAAGTGCAGTTTGTATTGTGCATAAACCATATAAATTAATAACTTGCATAATGATCAAACTCAGCCAGACAATTACAGAAATATAGTAATCAATTGAGATCATCAAAATGTACATTTACAAGTAATCAAATTACATATAATAAAACCACTATTGTTTACCTATGCTAGAGTTATAAAAATTTATGAAATATGTGGACCAAGAATCTCTAACATATGAAATGCCTTCCTCATTCATTGGTGTTTCTTCTGTGAATAACTGCATTGCAAAGTTGACATAAATTAGTTTTTAGATATATATATATATATATATATATATATATATATGTTCAAGAATTATAAAAATGATTTAACATATATAATACCTCTTTCCAACCAGTTGTAACACCTAGTCTTATAATGGTAATCATCCATTGCATAATGTAATAGCCACACTCATAGCTTCCTGGTTGTTTATTACACTATAATTCAATAAAAAGTAATATGTTAGTATATTGATAAACAATGATAATAGAGAAAGAAAAAAATTACAAACCTTTATTCTTATCCAGTTCAAATTATTTGAACTTGATCGACCTTTTAGGATGTTATATCCACGCCATGAACTGGTTAATACAAAAAACCTCGTTAGTAGATGGTTAATTAGTAACATATACAAAGTTCAGTTTATAATGTACTTACGTATCAATGATATCCTTAAATTTTGTGGGAATCTTCTTGTGTAGGGAACAGAACCACACAACAGTCTTATCAACCATTGATAAGACAAGTAACTGCCAATGATGCCTATATCATCAATGAAAAGAGTTAGTAAATATTTAAAACATGAAATAATAATAATTGATGACATATAATTAAACTTACTCATTAATATAAGGGCATAAATAAATTTGTTTTCCCTCTTTTTCCAGGGTGTTAGTGATGTATGCTTAAGTCTCAGATGAGTTTGGTCCAACGGGATTAGTATATGCAGGATCTAAGAATCCATACATATTTTCCTTCCCCTCAGTGATACAGACTCTATGCAAAAACCTACAAGTTTTTAGTTAAAGCATAATCAATAATAATTTAACATAAAGTAAATTGAATAATAGGTAAAGATACTTACATCATAAAAAATTGAATTATACTTATATTGAACTTCTGTTTCCCAGATATAAATTCTGATAAATCTGTGTTGTAAATCATCAGTGGCAGTTCAGTGTTTATTTGAAAAAATGTATCATCCCACGGAACTGGAAAAGGTTCATTGCCAATCTGACTAGTAATGAGACGTAAGGAAACTATAGGATCGTCAACTGGAACCTCACGCTTCTTTTCCGGACTTGGTGGTCAAAAAAGTTTCTACAAGATAAACAACATTTGTATTAAATTATATGTAATATATAAATATAAATAAAAAATAATATAATGAAATGAAATTATTACATGAGGTTTGGGCATAGATCGAATGAGCTCTCTGGGCCAGGCAACGAATGTCTTAAATACATCGGCCACAGTGGTTACCTCATCTGAAGGTAGTGGAACACGAGCATCAGGAAATCGTACTTTTTCAACTGTTACCTTCGCCACATCAGGGGAGAGAGGAACGTTATGTAAGGTGGTGGCGTTTTGATAGACTTTTCCAAGGGCCACCACCCGAGGAAGTTTGCCGCCCACTACCAGTAGCTCACAATCCTCCGTCTGCCCAATGATATCATCCCCTGATGTTGGAGGAGCCGCACAACTCCCATTTGTGCTCTTGGGAGTGGGACTAACAAGGGGTTCAATTGGCTCAGCACAAACTTGTTGCGATAGAAACTCTTGTCGCATTCAATCATTCTCCTTTTTCATCTCTAGCCACATCAAATCAGTCTCCTTTCTCATCTCCTCCATTAATTCTTCACGTATCTTAGTCTTCATTTCAGTTTCGTTCTCTTTGGAGGAGGAGGATGATTGTCGTTCTGAAACTCCAAAATATAGTTTAATTTTGACCCCTTGTCCAGCTGCACGAACACGACCAGAGTGCTCAGGTCGTCCAATTGCTTCAACCAGGATATCGTGACGACCTTCAACAACAAATTTACCGTCGGATTCCAAGGAATCCTGCAAGAGTACACAAAAATCATATTTTCAAGCATTAATATAATTAATGCTTTAAAATAAATGAAAATAACAAAAATAACTTACAATTTTTTCGATGATAACCCCGGATTTCTCAGAACTTGGTGCACCCGACTTTTTAATTCGGGCCCTCTTCCATTTTACATGGCGAAAAGGTGGTGATGGAGGAGAAGTGACCCCTGTTTCCACATTCTCAGACAACGTCCCCTGTTTAGATTTCTCCTTTTCCACCATCAATGTTTGCTCAAGTTTTCGATACCCTGAACGAGACATAACGTGCGGGGTAAGATTCTTCAAAGTTATCTCTTGAGCTTTCTTCCGACGATCCTATCATAATTGAAATAAACAAACTGAAGTAAATAAGATAAACTTATTAATGTTATATAAACAAAAAAGTTACTTCACTTACCATCCAAGCCTCATTTTGACAGCTTTCTTTAAAAAGACGCCATGTCTCTTCATCAATATGTTTGTACTTTAAACATGGGTTTTCGTCTTTAAGGTCGCCAAAAATGTATCTCGAAGTCAGTCTTGACTTAAAGGTACAAAATTTGAGTCTGATATTGGATATAATCTTTGATTGAAGCAGTTCCACATCAGGAATTTCAAAGTTTGCCTGCAAAATAACATCAGCAAATTAAAATTAATCAATGAATATTAAAAAACATTATATCAAAATGTAAAGCTTACCAGAACATCCTCCCAGATCATGTTACGGTCGACCTCTGACACCTCATCCCATGAATTAATCAGAATGGAGAGCCTCTCACGAGAAACAACTCCAAGATAGCTCATAAACTCATCTGCCTTAGGACCAAAAGCCACTCCAGTGTTGACGTCAATGTCAACACGTGTCTTCTCACCAGCAGCACGTTTCAATGCGAGACGCTTCAATCTAGTAGGTCCTCTGCTGCCTCGTCCGGATCGAGGTTTGAGTGGGGTCTGGTCGTCATCCATGTCTCTGTTAAAAAAATTAGGTAACAAACATTAGTTAATCTGCATCGAATTAAAATCTTATAAAAATAATACATAAAAATCTAAATCTAAAATGCTTATTTACAGGTTGCATGGGGGTTGAAAGTTCATATGTAAATTCCTTCACTGTGGTCTTTACGGGTTGCATGTACATCATCAACTACATCGTCATCTTTTTTAATTATCTTTGGTGTGAATGAACAGGGGTCACCATTTTCAATATCATCTATGGTCTCCCCTTGTTTTTTGCCGTGTAAAACGACATACCAATGTTCTGACGTAGGATCTTTCATGTAGAAAACTTGAGATGCTTGTTTAACCATTATAAATGGCTCATCTCGATACCCTATCTTTCGAAAGTCCACTAGTGTGAATCCTGAATCATCAATTTTAACCCCACTTTTATTGTCAACCCATTTACACTTGAAAACTGGAACGGAAAACTTAGTGTAGTCAATCTCCCATATCTCTTCTATAAACCCATAGTATGCCATTGATCCAAGTACTGGATTTGTATCTTTTGAAGTCGAAAACTGCATTGACTCGGCTTCAAGAGTAACACCAGAATTTTGAACTGTACTCTTTTCATCCATGGACTTCGTGTAAAATATACAATTATTCACTTCGTACGCTGTACATGAGATGACATCAAACTTCAATCCAGCAGCTAACCAGGTCAAGGTCTCTGATGCCGTTGAATCCTTGAACACCTCGTCTTTAAACCAAGGCATGAAAGTTCTATTATGTTCCATCAAGACCCATTTCTCTGCTTGTCTTGGGTTATTTGCCTTCACAATGGCTTTATGAGCTTCTATGTAAGGTACAACTTCATCTGTGTTATTCAATATGTACAAATGTGCTTGCAAGACTTCTGATCGAGATTTGCTTACAATATTCACACCACGTAAACATTTACTTGTAGAACGCCTGTGGTGCCATGAATTAGCTGGAACACCTATTGGATTTGCTTTTGTCATGTACTTTGAACAAAATTCAATACTTTCTTCAGTTATGTACCTTTCAATCATTGAAGCCTCTGGACGATAATGATTTTTCACATAACCTTTCAAAATTTTCATATACCGCTCAACAGGATACATCCATCTTAAGTACACTAGTCCACACAATCTAACCTCTCTTACCAGATGCACCACTAGATGAACCATGATGTTAAAAAAAGATGGAGGAAAAAACATCTCCAATTCACACAAGATAACAACAATCTCCAATTTCAATGACTTTACAACAGATGGAAGAGAAGAATGAGCACAAACGGGTTATGGTATGTCTAACATTTTTTGGTAAGATCCCACGGATAGCTACCGGCAACAACTGTTGCATCAAGATGTGACAATCATGAGACTTCAACCCAATTAACTTCAAATCTTGCATTGACACTAGGCTCTTCACATTTGAGGAATGTCCCTGTGGCACTTTCACACCTTTTAGACATTGACAAAAACTAATTTTTTCATCTTTTGACATTGTGTAACAGGCTGGGGGCAAATATGTACGCTTACCCATTTCTATGGGTGCCAACTCGTCGCGTATGTTCATCTCAATCAAATCTAAACGAGCATTTAGACCATCCTTCGTCTTCCCGTTAATGTTAAGAAGTGTACCAATTAAGCTATCACACACATTCTTCTCAACATGCATTACATCTATACAATGTCTGACTTCTAACCTCGACCAGTACGGAAGATCAAAGAAGATTGATTTCTTCTTCCAAATATTTGTCACAGATGACTTTTCTTTTTACTTACCGAAGGTGTGGTCTATGTTATTTACCTTTTCGTAAACCTCAACACCGGTTAATGGAGTTGGTGGACCACTACCCTCTTGGTGTCCATTAAAGGCTTTTTTCAACCTCCAGTAAGGATGATGACTTCTAAGAAACCTCCGATGCCGAAGATATACTGTTTTCCTTCCATGTTTCAATTGTTGAGAAGCAGTGTCTTCTTCGCATATTGGACACGCTTTGTGACCCTTAACACTATAACCTGATAAGTTACCATATGCCGAAAAGTCATTGATGGTGCAAAATAACATGGCATGAAGCTTGAAAGTTTCATTAGCAAATCCGTCAAATACTCCAACACCCTGGTCCCACATTAACTTCAAATCTTCAATTAGGGGACTTAGATAAACATCAATATCATTCCCTGGCTGTTTCGCACTGGATATCATCATAGACAACATCATGTATTTTCGCTTCATGCACAATCCAGGAGGTAAGTTGTAAATAACTAGTAATACAGGCCTTGAACTGTGATTTGTACTCATATTACCAAACGGATTCATTCCGTCTGTAGCTAAACCAAGTCGGATATTTCTTGATTCTTTACCAAACTCTGGAAAGTCATCATCAAATTTCTTCCATTGAATAGAATCAGCTGGATGTCGGTACATGCCATCGCATTTCCTCTCATCTGCATGCCATCTAAGATTCTTAGCATCGTCTGGATTTGCAAACAAACGCTTCATCCTTGGAATGATGGGAAGATACCACATAACCTTCATTGGGGGTCCATGCTTTTCCATCTCATCAATAGAATCATCATCTTTTTGTTTCAACTTATAACGTGATAACCCACACCTCGGACAACTTTTCAACAATTCAAAATCTTTCCCGTATAATATACAATCATTAGGACATGCATGTATCTTTTTGTACTCCATACCCATTAGACAAAGAATATTTTTGGCCTTGTAATTACGATTAGGTAGAGTATTTCCCTCTGGAAGCATATCCTTCAATAGCTGGAGCAATTCCGTGAAGCTTTTATCAATCCATCCGTTTATTGCCTTCAAATTCATCAATCTTAACACCGCCGACAACCGTGTGAAGTTAGTTGATCCAGGATACAAAGGAGTCTCTGCATCTCTTGATATACTTCCAAATCCATGCGCTTTTGCAAAACACTCAGCTCCCACATCACGAATCATGTCCTCCAATCGATCATCATCTCCATCATCGTGTACTGCTTCATCCATGGTAGAACCCACATATTCTTTAGTTACGGAAACACGTGGTAAATTTAATAATTCACCATGCCATGTCCAAGTTGTATAAGATCGAAGAAACCCATCACATAGCAGGTGTTCCCTCATGATATTAACATCCAGTATCCTTCCATTCAAACAGTTAACGCACGGACACCTGATCTTTGCTCCATCATGACCACTAATAATCGCGTTACGCTGCGCAAACTGTATAAATTCCTCTACTCCCCTTTCGTACTCATCACTTATACGAACAACATTAATCCAACCTCGATCCATTATATATTCTGGAATAGTTAGGATTTTCTAATAATTAGTATTCTATCTCACACATTTGCCGAGGGTCGAACACCCCCGGACTCAATCCAAACACGATAATTCTATTCTAAAAGTAACAACTAACATAACATAAAACTTTTATTAAAACGTAATTAACAACTAACTAAATATATAATATAAATTTAAGAAAATACAAATTATATAATACAAATTTATATATAATAATATATAAATTATAATACACAAAAATATAAATTCAAAATATTAAATAAAAATTCAAAAAATTTTAAATAGAACACCAACCTTTCCGTGAACCAAGGTTACTGGTGATCGGAGTGGCAGAGGCACGCGACAAAGGCGGTGGCGGTGGCGGAGCAGGGACAGACCAGCGAAGACCAAATATGAAGCAACAAATACAATGGAACAATAACCTAGAATGCCAATGCGCCAACGAAGTAAGGAACGAAAATGCCAATGCCAACGAAGTAAGGAACGAAAATGAATGAATGAATGAATGAATGAACGAAACTTACAATGGTGAAAAGGAAGGAAAATGCAGAGAGGACGCGAGCGCAAGAACAGTGGAAACGAAGGCCAGAGCGGAGAAGAAAGTGAAAGTCTGAAACTGGAGTGGCGCGCTTCAAATTTTTAGGGTAAAAAGCATTTACAAAGGCGGTTCTAAAGTAAAACCGCATTTGTAAATCAATGCCAATGATTTACAAATGCGGGTTTACTCTAGAACCGCATTTGTAAATCAAATTAATTTCAAAAATGCCACCGCATTTTTTACAAATGCGTTTAATCGCAAACCCGCACTTAATAAGGAGTATTCTTTTAATCTTTTTGCACTAGTGTCAAACCGATCAACACTACTTTGACCATGACTGCTTGAGGCGTGAGGTAAGTTATCCTCATTTGGGAACTCTTCTCCATTATCAACCCATACGTAGTAGTTTATTTTAAATTCATATTGTAGCAAATGAGATCTCACAAGAAAAGATTTAATGATTTTCTCATAATTACATTTAACATAAGGACACCTCATCCCTCCATTTTTTTTATAGCAAACTTGTTCCATTGCCTTTGAAACAAAATCATGAACTCCACTAATGAACTCTTTCTTAAGTTACCCTGAAGGATCAAACATGACATACATCCAACCTCGATCCATTATTATGCACATGTTCATTACCAAATGTATTAGCTCAACAACACACCCTTCCAAGTCCAATTAAAAACCATTAACCCTTTGAACTGAATTTGGAACATATGCATAAAGGATCCTTTATGTATGTACAAAACATTGAAACCTCTCCTACCTAGGTGGTCACACTAACCTAAAGACCACATAACACAGGAAGCATGCACAAAGTAATATTTTCAATTTTTTTTTTTAAAAATATATCTCTAATTAGAATTGAACATGACAAAACATTTAAACTACATATTATACATGAAAAAAAAAACATGATTGAAAATGCAAGTTCAAATAAATGAACCCACAGAGAATTTGAAATTACCATAAATAAAAATCCTGAAGCTATATACAGGCTTAATGAGCAAATTATGATATGAAAGTGAAGGTTAGAGGCAATTTCGTAATGAATGGTGATACTTTAACATTCACTAAATATAAAACACACACTTGACATCCCTCAATAATAATATTTTAATAGTATTTATTTTATTTTTTAATATATATTATTATATTATTAAAGTGAATTGTTAAGTGAGTGTAATTCTTTAGGATAGTGTCAAAGAAATATTTCCTTTCGGTAATTTAAATGAATTTATTACGATTTTTTTTCTCTTTAGGAAAGGTTTCGAAACAAACCTTTGAATCCACAAATTTCATATAATAATTCACAATGAATTATTAGGTTATGAATACGTGTGACTTTCAAATTCTAAAGACTCTCGTGAACCTAAACAAAATCCAACATCATCACAATTCCTCAAATTTCATTACTTTATTCTTCTGCGAGTAACTATATTTTTTAAGAATGTTATAAAAGTGTTTTATATGTGTAAGATATTTATAATTTGAAGTAGTAAAATAAAATTGAACTGATATTAGATTTTCAACTATCAAGGATACGAGACTATTGGACTATAGAAATAAATTAAACATAAAAAATTAATTAATTGACTTTTTTTTATAAAGCAAAAAATAGTAATTTTAATTTCATAAGAGCAAAGCATGAAGAACAAAAGAAATGTGTTATGAGCTTGGGTGGGACACGTATCTATAGTGGTTGAAGTTTGTAATCAGTGTTGAATGAGAGAGTGATTGGTAAGAGATTCGTGATTTAATATATGGTTTTGGACAACAAACTCTAACTTACTTTCTTATATAAATTAAAAGGTTTACAGTGAAGCCACTCTCTTCAAAAGATAACGCCAAACTTTTCTTTGTAATTTATTCTTAATTCTGGAAATCATATTCATTTTAACCTGCAACCAGCTCCACCTGCAAAATCACTCTCACCCAGAAACCAATTTTCATTTTCATATAAAAAAAATCCTTTGTGGTAGGTTACTTGCTAAAGTTCTATACCTAAATATGGGTTTAAGAGGATTAGGAATTCTCTTTTCATCTTCTTCTGCCTTATTGCTCTTTTTTCAGCATATCCTCTTCACAACACCTTATCTTCGGGTACTGCCCTAACTTATATCTCTTTTAAGTAACTAAAATAAAACTCAATTTTTATCTTACCACAACGCACGTCATCCACGGTACAGCTATTGCTCTCTTTCTCGAGCATCATTACGTGCGATGAATCGACACCTTCCATGCTCTAAAGTCTGCCAGCAGTAACCAAAGCCTTGGCATGTTGGCTGCCCGTGCGTCGGTTTCTAAACGGTCTTCTCTACATCTAGTTGTGTTCAATTTACGTCTCCGTGACCTAGACTTCTTTGCATGTCGTTTTTGCATCTATTGGTGGATTCTATTGTGCACACTAACACCGTCTACGAGCCACGGGATACTTAAATTTAGATTCTAATTTACTGTTTTCTTGTTAGATGTGTGAGAATTTGCAACAAAAAAAAATGAAAAGCTCAATATAATTATAATTCAACTTTTTATAATATAACTATCTTTTACTTATATTTAAAGTATCTTTCACCTATATTTCAATTTACTCTATCTTATACTTAAAAAAAAAACAGATTTATAACGGGTTTTTATCCAGGAGAATCCGTAATTAAATTCAGCATTACCTACGGATATTACCCACGAATTTGAATCCAAGTAAATTTAGCATTATGTATGAAATATTACCCACATATCTGTAAATTTGTGGTCTCTAACAGGTTTACTCCTCCCTGAAAATGGGTTGAGGGTTGTTACTTTTGGTTTTTGTTTAACGAATGTGGTAGTAGCAATTTAGGCTTTTGTATACGGGTTGGGATACCTCTCAGGTATCCTTGTAAATTTAATTTATTCATTGTTGAGCAAAAAAAAAAACATCTATATCTGTAGGTAAATTTTCCATTATCCACAAATTTTACCCAAAAGTATAAATAAATTCAATATTATTATTAATTATTAATATAAATACTTAATAATTATAAATTTTTTAATAATATAAATCATATTAATAATAATATTAATTATATACATAATATTAAAAATATTATTATAATATAAATAATTATAAAATCATAATTAATATTCATAAATAATAATAATAATAAATAATTATATAAATAATAATCATAATTAATAAGTGCGTATACTATTAACATTATAAAATTAATAATATTAATATAATAATATAAATAATATTAATATTATTAATATTAACAATAATATTAATAATAATAATAATAATATTAGTATTATGAATAATATTATTATAATAATTAATAATGTTATTAGTTTGAATAATAATAATATTAATGAAATTAATAATATAAATGATATTAAATATATTAATAATATTAATAATTTTTATATTATTAGTTATATTAATATTGATAATCATACTAATAAGTATAGTAATAATTATAATATGAAAAACAAAACTTGACTGGTATACCCATATTTGATTTTCATTATACATTGTGGTTAAGAGTGAGCATGGATTGGATTTTCCAAAATCCAATCTAGATGCAATCCAAATCCAAATAAATGGATTGGGTTTAAAATCCATATCCACTTTAACTAGATCAAATATATTTGGATTTTTTTAAATCCATTTAAAGTGGATTGAATCTAAATTAAATCCACTTTGTAAATTATATTAAATTGACTTTGTCAATTACATTAAATCCATTTTGATATGGACAGAGACTAACTGATGAGAATCAAATAAAGGAGGCTTTTATTAATGGAGGAAGAGGACATCCACCCTCACATTTGAAGTTCTTCCTTCTAGTCTTTTCAAAATTAAAAAGAAGACATAAAATAAAGAGAGGATCAAGCCATAAAGCCAAAGAAGTCTACAAGCTTTGAAGAATAGGCTTCGTTTAAATATCTCTCTTTATAGTTTCTTTTATAAATTTGTAAATAATATAGAATGTTTAAATACATAGTTTTTAGGAAAGGTGCTTAGAGGGAAACCTTAGATACCTCTTTTGTAAAAGCATCTTTAGGCATTAGTTTAGAATTTTCTAGAAGGTGACTCTTCATGCTTCACTTTAGGTGCTAGAAGTGAGTAGCATGCAAGGGACTTTTGGTTAGCTTGTTTTGTAAGCTTCATGACCAGCCCTTGCTCCTATAAAAGGAGGGCTTAGGTCATTCACAATTCAGATTTGGAATTTGTAGTAAAGAAACTCTCCCAATTTGGTGATTGAGTGAGTGAGATTTGATTTCTCCTCTTCCTAGTCTCATCTTGAGTGCCTTGGTTCTCTCAAGTGGCGGCATTGCACACTTATCTTGGAGCATTCACACTTCAAGTGGCGTGTTCATCAACCAAGAACTACAACCACATAAGTCCTCTTTCTTCTCCATCTTCTCATTCCATTTCCGTGCCTATTTGAATTCCTAAACATGTCTTAGGTTCCTTTCTTGCTTTCTATTCGGTGTTCTTGCTTATTTTCATGTTTCAATCGGTTCATCTTCTTTCTCCTTGGATTTGTTCGGTGCATTTCAGTTTTGAAGCATTTTAATCGGTTCATTTCATTTGTGAAGCAATTTAATCGGTTCATTTGCATTTTTACATCTTTTAATTGGTTCAATTGGCAAGAAATGGGTCTTCCATGTGAGTTTGGTGTTTGGTGCAAGTTTTGGTGAGTTCTTGAAACTTAGAACATTGATCCAATTCTATTAAAAGTGCCTAAGCTATCTCCAACTCAAGTTGATTCCATAAAATGTCAAAGAATCATCTATATCTTGCTATTGGAATCACATCATGTGGTATCATGAGTCTTAGGTTCTTCTTGCTTAATTGTTGAGTTGTATGCACTTTAATTTCAAGAGCTCTTTAATTTCTTGCAATTTAAGTTTCTGTTTTAGAATTTTAATTGAGTATTCTTGCTGTTTTTTTTTTCTTTTACACCAAGTGCTTGTGAAAAGGTTTATAGCACTCATAATTCTTATGAGTATGGTTGCTCTTTTGGAATGGCATTATCCTTCCTAGAGTTTACCTTAAGCTTCCTTTCACTTGTTGTTTAAATTTTTGATGTGTCTTTTAATTTTGTAATCATGTCAAGTTTTGTCTTAGTCATGTTATTCCATATTTGTCATTACTTCTAGTAGTACTTTTATTGTTTTGATTGTTTCTTGCTTTGGTGTCATATAATTTTCTGAATTGATGTTGATCCTTTGTGCATTTTCTTTTTAGAATTGAGTTCATACTTGTATTCTAGACCTATACAAGTTCCAATACATCATTTTCTATTATGTCTTTGCTAGTTCATCATCCTGTTTTTTTATTCCTATTAGGATTCCTCTGTTTCTGAAAAAAAGTGCTTACTGATTTTCCTTATTGCAATTGATTTACTTACTGGAAAATTCTGAAATTCTGGATTTGAGATATTCAAAGTGTTAGAAAAGAATAGAAAAAAGAATCATTCAAAAATACGAAGTACACAAAAAATGATAAATAAAATAAAAAAAGTGTACAATTCTGCCGAAAAAAATACGGTAATCTGGCAGCGATTTTGAAAAATTTATTTCTCTCAATTGGCTTACTTTTTTTAATTGATTCCAGTGCCATTATTGAGTTAACATCTTGAAGTTTCTGTGGTTTAAATTTCATAATCCAGTTCGCTCTACATCATTCCAGTTAAATCGGTGAATATCAAGCACAGTTTGCATTTAAAAAAAAAAATTTTTCCAGTAGCTAATTTTTTTGTTTTCTTCATCTACTCTAGTGCTTTTCCTTAAGTATTCTTTTGTGTGCCTACTTTCTCATTGAGTTCTTTATTTTCTTGCTTGTCTTTCATTCTTACTCTTTGAGTTTGTCTTACATATAGTATTCCTTTTGCAATTACCTTTCTTTGCTTATACCTTTTCTTGTTTGTCTTTATTGTTTCATTGGTTTTGTGGTGGTTGCTTTTGAGATTGGTGTGCTTGCTTTGACATCTTTCATTTGAGGATTCCAAGGCCTCAAGATCAGATTGGTGCAAGGACATTATTTCTTTGAGAGTGACCTCTTTTTTTCTGCCTCCATTCACTTCGGCAATTTCATTGCCAAGCTCACTGTTTTTGCTAATTTTTTTTCTTAACTTGTTTGCTGTTTTGTGTGTTTGCTGTTTTTTATTTGCAAAATGGCTGGCTATTCAAGTGGTGCATCTTACAAACAACATTCTCCTTCCAAAGCTTCAGTCCTTGGTGAAGAAGAACATAGAAGAAGGAGGCATCACCATCATTCTCATGAAGAGAGCTATAACCGTGACCAAAAATATCACCAAGTGTTCAACATTGCTTGTAAAAAAGTCCCTAGTTTTAATGGTGATAGTGATCCTAATGTGTATTTAGATTGGGAGACTAAGGTTGACCATTATTTTCATGTGTATAGGGTCCAAGATGAAGATAAACTTAGGATAGTTTCTTCATCCTTTTTGGGCTATGCCAAAGAATGGTGGCATAAAATTGTAATGGACATTATATATCGCAAGAAACCTCCCGTGGTTTCTTGGAATGCTTTGAAAGAGTGTATGCGCGCGAGGTTTGTTCCTCCTTCTAGGAAGGAACACTTGTTGAAGTTCCAAAGGCTTCCTCAAGGACATAGGATGGTAGAAGAATACATTAAAGATTTTGAAACAACTTTGACTAAAATGAATATGCATGCTAATGAAGAGTCAAAGTTAAAATGGTTTGTACGTGGTTTGAGAAGAGATATTAGAGAAATTGTAGAATTAAATGAGTACTTTTCTTTAAAGAAAGTGTTTCGCCAAGCCATCAAGGTAGAATCTTATCTTTTGAAAACAACTTTCAAAAATACTCATGATTATAATTTCTACAACTCTTCTAGGAAGGATGCCAACAAAATGTCTACTCAAAATTGTCCTTCCAATTTTTCCAAACAAACCATGTTTCCAAAGAAAGTTTCTACTACAAATCCTTCTAATCCTAAGTCACCTACCCAACCTTCAAATATCAAATGTTTTAAATGTTTAGGTTTTGGGCACATAGCTCTTCATGGTCCACAAAAGCAAATCTTAATGATAAAAAAGGTAAAACAAGACCTACCTCACCCACCTACCACAAGTAAAAAAGAAAAAGACAAAGAAGGCCAAGTTGACATGGATCTAATCCTTTCACCTCCAAGGTGTTTTCCTTCCTTATCTTTTTCCTTACCCAAGGTTCCTATTTCACCACCATCTTGGTTAAAAACTGTTAGGGATAATTTGTTCATACCTCCTAATGGTTGTCACCATTTAAGAGGTTTTTTTCCAAAACATCACATCATTCCCAAACAAATTTTTCCAACTTGGTCGATTTATAGAACCTCCTTTTCTGAAATCCCATTATTTACAAATGCTAAGTCATGTTTACATTTTTCTTCCACTTTTAATTGTAAAACTAAACTGACTTTGTTATATGCAGGGATTCAGAATTCGTGGACGAATTCTCTCCAACTCGAGGAGTATGATGAGAATCAAATAAAGGAGGCTTTTATTAATAGAGGAAGAGGACATCCACCCTCACATTTGAAGTTCTTCCTTCTAGTCTTCTCAAAATTAAAAGAATACATAAAATAAAGATGAGGCCCAAGCCCAAAGCCCAAGCCCAAAGCCCAAGCCCAAGCCCAAGAAGGCCAAAGCCCAAAGAGCCCAAGTCCATCCCATGAGGGGCAAGGCCAAGCTTTGAAATACTCTTGTATAGTTTTAGGAGGTGTGGTTATTAAATAAAGGAGTGTGAAAATGTAAAATAAAGTCACATTACCCATGTGACTTAGGAGAGTGGTGTAGGTGTAGTTTTTGGGAGGTGTCATAGTAGAAAAAGGTCACACCTCCCATGTGACTTGTTTTTGGTGGGAATTTCAAATGAGTTTATTTGAAATTTCCCACCTATTTTTCAGCACCTTAGGCTATAAATAGAGGTGCTTCCTTTGTAAAATTCAGATTGGAATTAATCTAAGAAAACTCTACTCAAATTTTGAGTGAACTTTGGAGAGCTTTTGGAGCCTTCTTCTCTAGTCTTATCTTGATGGATCAATGGAGTCCTCAAGTGGCGGCATCACTCTTATCTAGGAGCATTCCACACTTCTAGTGGCGAGATCATCCAACATTCTTCCATCTTCATGAGCACTCTCTTCTCCTTCCTTTCTTCTCTTTCAATTGTTCATGTTGTCTTGTGTTCTTGAGTTTTTTTGGTTTGGTTTTTCTGTTTTTCCAGCATCTATGTTCTGTTCTTGCCTTTTAATTTCAATTCTGTTCGGTTCCTTTCAGTTTCTCTTCTTTTTTGGTTCAATTTGACTAAAATTGGTTCATCCAAATGAGTTTGGGATTTGGTACTAGTTTTTGGTGAGTTCTTGTCTTAGAACAAATGATCCAACTCTAAGAAAAGTGCCTCTATAATGTCCAACTCAAGGTGATTCCTAAGAAGGTCAAGAATCATTCTCTATATGGCTAGTGGAATCACATCACTAACTTGGCTCGAACTGGACCTAAACCGACTCAACCTGGATACAGACCAACTCGGATCTACATCGGGCCCGACCCAGACGGCTTGACATCGGCCTAGGCCCGGACGACTCGACATCGGCTCGGGCCCGGACAACTCAACATCGGCCTTGACCCAGACGACTCGACATCGGCCCGGGCCCGAACGACTATACATCAGCTTGGGCCCGAACGACTCGACATCGACCTGGGCCCGAACGACTCGACATCAACCTGGGCCAAACGACTCGACATCGACCCAAGCTCGAACGACTCGACATTGGCTTGGGCCCACTCGACTTGATATCGGCTCGGGCCCGCTCGGCTCGACATCGGCTCGAGCCCGCTCGACTCGACATCGGCCTGGGCTCGCTCAGCTCGACATCGGCCTGGGCTCGCTCAGCTCGACATCGGCCCGGGCCCGCTCGGCTCGACATCGGATCAGGCTCGCTCGGCTCGACATCAACCTGAGCCCGCTCGACTCGACATCAACCTGAGCCCGCTCGACTCGACATCAACCTGTGCCCGCTCGGCTTGACATCAACCTGAGCCCGCTCGGCTCGACATCAACCTGAGCCCGCTCGGCTCGACATCAACCTGAGCCCGCTCGGCTCGACATCAACCTGAGCCCGCTCGGCTCGGGCCCGGTCGGTTTGACATCAATCCAGGCCCGCTCGCCTCGACATCGGCCCGGGTCCGCTACCCTTGACATCGACTCGGGCCCGCTACCCTCGACATCGACCCGAGCCCACTCTCCTCAACATTGGCTCAGACTCGCTTGGCTCACATCGGTCCAGGCCCGCTCGGCTCAACATCGGCCCAGGCGACTCGATATCGGTCTGGGCCCGAACGACTCGACATCGGCCTGGGCCCGCTCGGCTCAACATCGGCCCGAGCTCGAATGACTAGATATCGGCCCACACCCGCTTGGCTCGACATTGGCTCGGGCCCGCTTGGCTCGAAATTAGTTTGGGCCTGCTTGGCTCGACATCGGCCCGGGCCCGCTCGGCTCGACATCGGTCTGGGCCCGCTCGTATCGACATCTTCCCGGGCCCACTCGTCTCGACATCTGTTTGGGCTCGCTTGGCTCAATATCGACCCAGGCGACTCGACATCGGCCTGGGCTCGGACGACTCAACATCGTCCCAACTTTGCTTGGCTTGACTTTTTCCTGGACCTGCTCGGCTCGACATTGGGCTGAAATGACTCGTCTCGACTTTGGTCTGAAATGACCCGGCTCGACTTTGGTTCGAAATGACTTGGCTTGACTTTGGTCCATACCGACTCAATTCGACTTGGGCCCGAACGACTCAACTCGACGTGGACTTGGGTCGACTTTGCTCAACCTGGGCCTAAATTGTCTTGGTTCAACCTGGATCAGGCCAAGTCAAAATCCAACCCAAAATACAATTTGGATAATCCAAAAATGTATCCAATCCACATCTAATCTATATCCAATTAAATGGATTATTAAAATCCAAAAATATGGATTTGGATTTGAGATAAATCCATTTAAATGGATCACAACTAATATGGATTTGGATAATTATGGATTGGATTTTGTAATTTGGATTTTTTGTCTACCCATAATTGCGGTTGTGGAATGAACTATCGTCTAGATGTAACTAATAAACGGTGGTTGGGAACCGCTATCTATATCCTAATAGTATAGACTATTTGCTTATAGACATCGTTGCAAAATCATTGTTTAATGACTAAAATAATTGTTGGCATTGACCTTTTCTGCACTGGAATAGGTGTTATAGCTTGTTTGATGAGTTTATGATAATACACTATAAACCAAAATACCATTAGAGTTTACTTTTTTAAGACTAACTAAATCTAGAAATAATGTAAAATACCATTAGAGTTTAGTTTTTTAAGACTAACTAAATCTAGAAATAATGTAAAATACCATTAGAGTTTAGTTTTTTAAGACTAAATCTAGAAATAATGTATGGGGCTGCATGTGGGTTAGTATTGTAAATGAAATTTGGAGACACTTGTTGAAGGATGCATCTCTAGATCCACTAGAAATTTTTACTATTCCATAACTAAAAGCTTAAGAAACAAATATAAAACAACCAACTTTTCCTATGTGAATGGTACATTGACCCACTTGCCTAAAATATGTAAGAAATGAGAGAAGTAGAAGATAGATAACTTATATATAACGTTGTTTGTTAATCAACTTTTTCCAATACAATCACTTGGTCTTTGTTTACTGGCTAGTCAAGTATCACAGTGCAACTGAGATTGAAGAAAGATTTCTTGAACTCAACATTAAAAAATCTGCAGACCTGGAAGGTTTTTTCATAGAAGTTTTACTGTCAAGGTTTCATTGGTATATCATTAGGTGACCCACACTACAATGTATGCATATCTATACAAGGGACGCCATTATTCTTATCGGATATTTAAATGGGATGGAATATGGAAAGTCATATTTTAAGCTTTCTTAGGGTGTATTGGAATTTTCATGAGATGACTCTCCCTTGTATAGTTAACTTTTGTTAGGAAATGCATATTTATATACACAGATTAAATGTAGTGGAGTGGCGGATGTTCCTTTTTTGTTATATTTCTAGAACATCATTTTATTGTAAATAATCTTGTAGTTATAGGCTTTCTTTTAAAGGGTTAGATACTCCTAATACTCCCATTTAATATATTTTTTTTCTAATAAAAAAAACTTTTGTATTATTTTAAATTCTTATTTTTTTTGGTAATCATTGATTATTGTACTTAATTACTCTCATCATCAATAATATTTTTAAGAAGATATTTTTAAAATATCTAGAGGTTAATTTTGAGAGAGAGAGAGTATAACAAGACCCTTTTTCTGTATGTGGGTATGTGTCAAACGTTTGAGAAAAATATGCAACTAAATTATTTATATTAATAAAATACAACCAATTAAAAAAAAAATTAACGAGGTAATCAAACTGTTTGGAAATAATTTAGAAATGTTGAAAGTAACGGGTTCGAAACCGTTGGAAGTAATGACATTCAAAAATCGTTGGAAGTAACAGGATTTTGGAAACTATCGGAAATAACAGGAGTTTCAAAACCGTCAAAAATATTGGTGGTTTTAAAACTGCCAGAAATAACGGGGGTTTTAAAATCGTCGGAAATAGCGGGAGTTTCATAACTGCCGGTAATTTTTAGCGACGCAGCATCTTTCAGGAAAAAATAAACCGTGGGTAACGACGCATTTAGCGGGGGTTAAAACCGCCGAAAACGTCAAATATAACCCTGTTAAAAATCTTTTTTTTTTGTAGTGTTAGGATTGGAGAATAGAGAAGATTTGTTAATTTTTGAAGGATTAATGTATTTTGAGAACATGTGATGTTATGTGTTAAAAAAAAATAGTGACCTGAAATATAAGAAAATATTTAGTTATTTAGTTAATGTAGGAAGAATTTTTAAATGGAGGTTTTGTAATATCTAAGATAAATATGATTTGTGTAGAAACTAATTGAAGGAAATAACAAAAGATAAAAGGTTGTAGAAACTGATTGAACGTAATTGCACGAATTTGCAAAACTGATGAACTGATACGCTTATTTTGATTTACTTCAATAATATATATATAATAAAATTACAATTACTTGAAGCTATAAAATAGGAATACTAACAACCTTGTAAACTGACCATTAATGCAATATTAACGGTAAATAATTTAAGGGTAATAAAATCTGAATTAATAACCAACATTTAAAGCTAATAAAATCTGAATTAATAACCAACATCCTTCCTTAATTCTGATTTGGAATAACTGATGGAGATCAAGCCCAAGAGAACATGGAGGCCACTCATCAAGCTCAAGAAGAGGTGGAGGCACAAATGGAGGACGCCCATGGAGGTCAAAGTCCACCTCAAAGGATTACAAGAAGCATGTTCAAAGCCTTGGGAGCTAGAGGACATTTATTTTCTCTTTTTGTAGTGTCTTTAGTTGAAGGTGCTTAGAGGGAAACCTTAGAAACCTCTTTTGTTATAGCATCTTTTAGGCTTTAGTTAGGAGCTTTAGGGGGGTGTATTAGTAGATAGGTGTAGAAGTAGAATAGGGGGTGCCAAAGTAAAGGAAAGGATCACACCTTCCTTGCTTAGCAAATAGGCGCCGGTTCTAGTTTGAATTAGGAGGGAATTTTGAATTGCTTTAGCTTTCATTTTCAGCACCTTAGGCTATAAATAGAGGTGCCTTCCTTGTAAATTTCAGATTTGAATTTGATCTAAAGAAACTATACTCAAAATTGGAGTGAGCATTTGGAGAGCTTTTGAGCTTCTACTCTAGTCTTATCTTGAAGGACCATGGTTTCCTCAAGTGGCGGCTTCCACACTCATCTAGGAGCATCCATACTTCTAGTGGCGTGATCATCCAACCTATCTTCCGTCTTCATGAGCATTCTCTTCTCCTTCCTTTCTTCTCTTTCAATTACTCTTGTTGTCTTGTGTTCTTGAGCATGTTTTGGTTCGGCTATTCCTTTTTCCAGCATCTATTTTCTATTTGTTCTTAAATCTGTTCGGCTCTTTTGTTTTTGTTTCAATTTCTGTTCGGTCTCTTCTTTTCTTTTGCCTATGTTGATTCAATTTGACAATATTTGGTTCAACCAAATGAGTTTGGGATTTGGTACTTGTTATTGGTGAGTTCTTGATCTTAGAACCATGATCCAACTTCTAAGAAAGTGCCTCTACATTTTCCAGCTCAAGGTGATTCCTCAAAGTGTCAAGAATCTTGTTCTATGTGGCTATTGGAATCACATCATGTGGTATCATGAGTCTTAGGTTCATTCTTGTTAATTGTTGAGTTGTGTGCACTTTAATTTCAAGAGCTCTTTAATTTCTTGCAATTTCAGTTTCTGTTTTAGAATTTTAATTGAGTTTTCTTGCTGTTTTTCTTTTGCTCCAAGTGTTTGTGGAAAGGTTTATGGCACTCATAATTCTTATGAGTATGGTTGCTCTTTTGGAATGGCATTATCCTTCCTAGAGTTTACCTTAAGCTTCCTTTCACTTGTTACAATTTGTGTTGTGTCTTTTAATTTTTGAATCATGTCAAGTTGTGTCTTAGTCATGTTATTCCATATATGTCATTACTTCTAGTAGTACTTTTATTGTTTTGATTGTTTCTTGCTTTGGTGTCATATAATTTTTCTGAATTGATGTTGATCCTTTGTGCATTTTCTTTTTAGAATTGAGTTCATACTTGTATTCTAGACCTATACAAGTTCCACTACATCATTTTCTATTATGTCTTCGCTAGTTCATCATTCTGTTTTTTATTCCTATTAGGATTCCTCTGTTTTTGAAAAGAGTGCTTACTGTTTTTCCTTATTGCAACTGATTTACGTACTGTAAAATTCTGAAATTCTGGATTTGAGATATTCAAAGTGTTAGAAAAGAATAGAAAAAAGAATCATTCAAAAATATGAAGTACACAAAAAATGATAAATAAAATAAAAAAAGTGTACATTCCTGCCGAAAAAAATACGGTAATCTGGCAGTGATTTTAAAAAATTTATTTCTCTCAATTGGCTTACTGTTTTTAATTGATTCCAGTGCCATTATTGAGTTAACATCTTGAAGTTTCTGTGGTATAAATTTCATAATCCAGTTCGCTCTACAACGTTCCAGTTAAATCAGTGAATATCAAACACAGTTTGCATAAAAAAAAATAAAATTTCCAGTAGCTAAAATTTTTGTTTTCTTCATCTACTCTAGTGCTTTTCCTTAGGTATTCTTTTGTGTGCCTACTTTTCTCATTGAGTTCTTTATTTTCTTGATTGTCTTTCATTCTTATTCTTTGAGTTTGTCTTACATATAGTATTCCTTTTTGCAATTACCTTTTCCTTGCTTATACCTTTTCTTGTTTGTCTTTATTGTTTCTTTGGTTTTGTGGTGGTTTGCTCTTAAGATTGGTGTGCTTGCTTTGACATATTTCATTTGAGGATTCCAAGGCCTCAATATCAGATTGGAGCAAGAACATTATTTCTTTGAGAGTGATATCTTTTTCAGCCTTAAATTCACTTCGGCAGTTTCAATTGCAAAGCTCACTGTTTTTGCTAATTTTTAACTTGTTTGCTGTTTTGTGTGTTTGCTGTTTTTTAATTACAAATGGCTGGATCTTCAAGTGATGCATCCTACAAGCAGCATTCTCCTTCCAAAGCTTCCATTCTTGGTGAATTACATGAAGCTCAAAGAACAATTAGAAGGTTGGAGGAGAAATTGCAAAAGATGGAGGTCCATCAAACTAGACCATCTCCTTCTATCCATGATGGACATCATTCTCATAGACCATCTTCAAGAGCTTCTTCAAATGATGTTGGCCGTGAAGATGAGCATAGGAGAAGGAGACCTCCACCCCAAGTCCATGGACAAAGACATCATCACCAAGGGGAAAGAATTCACTACGGCAATGGCTTCTACCATGATGCAAAGTCCAAGCTTCCTTCGGTCAAACTACCTTGTTTTAATGGTTCTAGTGATCCAAATGTGTATTTAGATTGGGAGGCTAAGTGTGAACAAATTTTTGAGATCCATGAGATCCAAGATGAGCATAAGCTCAAGCTAGCCACCCTAGAGTTTAGTGATTATGCCATGAAATGGTGGCATGGGATTGTAAAGGACATTATCTATCACAAGGGTCCTCCCGTGGACTCTTGGAACTCTTTAAAGGATCATATGCGCGCTAGGTTTGTGCCCCCACATTTTAGGAAAGACCTCATGTTGAGACTCCAACGGTTTCAACAAGGCACGCTAAATGTGGATGAATATTATAAGGAGCTTGAGACGCTTGTGCTTAAAATTGAATTAGAAGAAAGTGAAGAAGCCATGGTTGCTAGGTTTGTGAGTGGTCTTAGGAAGGATATCCAAGACATTGTTGAGTTACAAGAGTATTCATCATTGGGCTCTTTAGTTCATCTTGCAATGAAGGTGGAAGCCCAACTTGCTAAGAAAAACTCTTTTAAAAATGCTTCCAATAATGGATACTACTCCAAGTCTTGGAGAAACAAACCTTCTTTTTCTAAACATCCTTCCAAAGATTCTTCTTTCAAACCCAAGGAATCTAAGCCATCAACATCTAGACCTAAGTCTCCCACTAGAACATCTAACACTAAATGCTTTAAATGTATGGGTTATGGTCATATTGCTGCAAATTGTCCTTCCAAACGAAGTATGTACATGCATGAGGGCATTGTAGTTAGTGAGCATGATTCGGATTCTTCAAAGCATTCATTGCATTCTCATGCATCTAGTGAGGAAGAGAGTGAATGTCCACTTGAAGGGGACTTGTTAGTTGTGAGAAGACTTCTTGGACAAGTTTCACAACCTTTTGATGAAAGTCAAAGGGAAAATATTTTCCATACAAGATGTCTTATTCAAAACAACATTTGTTCCTTGATAGTGGATGGGGGTAGTTGTGCAAATGTGGCTAGTACAAGAGTAGTAGATAAGCTTGGATTGCCTACTATCTCTCATACAAAGCCCTATAAGTTACAATGGCTTAGTGAAGTAGGAGAAATAATTGTTAATAAACAAGTCCTCATCCATTTCTCCATTGGAAAATACAAAGATGAGGTATTATGTGATGTTGTGCCCATGGAAGCCACTCATGTTCTTTTAGGAAGGCCTTGGCAATTTGATAGAAAAGTTTTACATGATGGCTTTACCAACAAATTATCTTTTGAATTCCATGGTCACAAGGTTACTTTAAAATCTCTCTCTCCAAGAGAAGTCCATGAGGACCAAGTTATCATGAAGAAAAAGAGGGAGAGTGAAAAAGATAAAAAAGATAAAAAAGATAAGAGTTCTAAGCCTACACTCCTTGTGTCTAGGCGTAACATTGAAAGGGAAATAGTGGCTCATCATCCTCTTTTTTTAGCCATCCCTAGAACTCTTAGCATAGAATCACTTGTTGATAGTCCTCATTGCTTGGAAAATTTGGTAGAAGAGTTCAAAGATGTGTTTCAAGATCCTCCAAATGGACTTCCACCTTTGAGAGGGATTGAGCACCAAATTGATTTGATACCGGGCTCTTCTTTACCAAATCGTCCCGCATATAGGACCAATCCAAGTGAAACTAAGGAAATTCGCCAACAAGTTGAGGCTTTGATTGAAAAAGGGTGGGTGCAAGATAGCATGAGTCCTTGTGCTATGCCTATCATCTTAGTGCCAAAAAAGGATGGCACATGGCGAATGTGTTCGGATTGTAGGGCCATCAATAACATAACCATTAAGTATAGGCATCCCATACCTAGACTAGATGATTTGTTGGATGAATTACATGGTTCAAAAATATTTTCAAAGATTGATCTTAAAAGCGGCTACAATCAAATCCGTATCAAACCGGGTGATGAATGGAAGACGGCTTTTAAGACCAACTTTGGTTTATATGAGTGGTTAGTTATGCCTTTTGGTTTAACTAATGCACCAAGTACCTTCATGCGCCTCATGCATCATGTTCTTAGACCTTTCATTGGTAAGTTTGTTGTGGTTTACTTTGATGACATTCTCATTTATAGCTTATCTTTGAATGACCATAGGTTGCATGTTAGGCAAGTTTTGGAAACCCTTAGGAAGGAACATTTGTATGCTAACCTTGCTAAATGTATGTTTGCTCTTGATCATATAGAATTCCTAGGGTTTGTTGTAAGTTGTAAAGGGGTCCATGTGGACAAAACCAAGGTGGTGGCCATTCAAAATTGGCCTACACCGAAATCTTTGAATGAGGTCCGAAGTTTTCATGGGCTTGCTTCTTTCTATAGAAGATTTGTCCCAAACTTTGGTACCATTGCCGCACCACTCAATGACATAGTGAAAAAGGATGTGGTCTTTCATTGGGGAGAAGCACAACAAAATGCTTTTGATACTTTGAAAGAAAAATTGACTAATGCTCCCATCTTGGCCCTTCCTAATTTCACTAAGACATTTGAGATTGAGTGTGATGCTTCAAGCATAGGTATTGGGGCTGTTCTCCTTCAAGAGGGCCACCCCATAGCCTATTTTAGTGAGAAATTGAAGGGAAGTCATCTCAACTATTCCACCTATGATAAAGAATTATATGCACTTGTTAGGGCTTTGTTTACTTGGCAACACTATCTTTTTCCCAAAGAGTTTGTGATACATAGTGATCATGAATCTCTTAAATATTTGAAAAGCCAAAACAAACTTAACAAGAGGCATGCTAAGTGGGTGGAATTCATTGAGCAATTTCCTTATGTGATCAAACACAAGCAAGGCAAAATAAATATTGTGGCGGATGCTCTTTCTAGAAGATACACCTTGCTAAATCTTTTAACCTCTCAATATCTTGGTTTTGATCACATTAAGGAACTTTATCATGATGACCTTGATTTTTCTCTCCTCTATCAAGAGTGTCTTAAGGGAGGACACAAAGACTTTTTTATTCAAGATGGCTTTCTTTTTAAGGGAAAACGTCTTTGTGTTCCCCAATGCTCTATTAGATTATCTCTTGTTAGAGAAGCTCATGAGGGGGGCTTAATGGGACATTTTGGGGTTGCTAAGACTTTGGATGTGTTGCATGAACATTTCTTTTGGCCTCATATGCATAAACATGTTCATAGTTTGTGTGATAAATGCATAGCTTGCCGCAAAGCTAAATCTAAAATGCATCCCCATGGTCTTTATACTCCTCTTCCTATCCCTTCAATGCCTTGGGTAGATATATCTATGGATTTCATCTTGGGCTTACCCAAGACATCAAAGGGAAAGGACTCCATTTTTGTGGTAGTGGATCGTTTTTCAAAGATGGCTCACTTTATTCCTTGCCACAAAGTGGATGATGCATGCCACATTGCAAACCTCTTCTTCCAAGAAGTGGTTCGCTTGCATGGGATTCCTAGGTCTATAGTGTCCGATAGAGATCCTAAGTTCTTGAGTCACTTTTGGAAGACCTTGTGGGGCAAGCTTGGAACTAAGCTTTTATTTTCTACCACTTGCCACCCCCAAACCGATGGTCAAACCGAGGTGGTGAATAGAACTTTGGGACAACTATTGAGATGCTTTATTTCGGGGAATCCTAGAGTGTGGGAGAATTTACTACCCCATGTTGAGTTTGCATATAACCGAGTAGTAAATTCTACCACCTCCCATTCTCCTTTTGAGGTGGTCTATGGGTTTAATCCCCTAACACCTCTTGATCTTCTTCCTATTCCCCTTCTTGACGATGTCTTGTGCAAAGATGGGGATGAAAAGGCTTCTTTTGTGAAAACTTTGCATAAAGACATCAAGAAGAGAATTGAGAAGAAGGTTGGCAAGTATGCTGAACTTGCCAATAAGAGGAGAAAAGCATTGTTGTTTGATGAGGGCGATTGGGTTTGGCTTCACTTGAGGAAGGATCGTTTTCCTACTCAAAGGAAGTCCAAACTAATGCCTCGGGGGGATGGACCTTTCCAAATCCTCAGGAGGATTAATGACAATGCTTATGAGTTAGATATGCCTGATACATTCTTAGGTAGTCATACTTTTAATGTCAGCGATCTAACTCCTTTTTCTGTAGGTCTCCAGAATTCGTGGTCGAATTCTCTCCAACTCGGGGAGTATGATGGAGATCAAGCCCAAGAGAACATGGAGGCCACTCATCAAGCTCAAGAAGAGGTGGAGGCACAAATGGAGGACGCCCATGGAGGTCAAAGTCCACCTCAAAGGATTACAAGAAGCATGTTCAAAGCCTTGGGAGCTAGAGGACATTTATTTTCTCTTTTTGTAGTGTCTTTAGTTGAAGGTGCTTAGAGGGAAACCTTAGAAACCTCTTTTGTTATAGCATCTTTTAGGCTTTAGTTAGGAGCTTTAGGGGGGTGTATTAGTAGATAGGTGTAGAAGTAGAATAGGGGGTGCCAAAGTAAAGGAAAGGATCACACCTTCCTTGCTTAGCAAATAGGCGCCGGTTCTAGTTTGAATTAGGAGGGAATTTTGAATTGCTTTAGCTTTCATTTTCAGCACCTTAGGCTATAAATAGAGGTGCCTTCCTTGTAAATTTCAGATTTGAATTTGATCTAAAGAAACTATACTCAAAATTGGAGTGAGCATTTGGAGAGCTTTTGAGCTTCTACTCTAGTCTTATCTTGAAGGACCATGGTTTCCTCAAGTGGCGGCTTCCACACTCATCTAGGAGCATCCATACTTCTAGTGGCGTGATCATCCAACCTATCTTCCATCTTCATGAGCATTCTCTTCTCCTTCCTTTCTTCTCTTTCAATTACTCTTGTTGTCTTGTGTTCTTGAGCATGTTTTGGTTCGGCTATTCCTTTTTCCAGCATCTATTTTCTATTTGTTCTTAAATCTGTTCGGCTCTTTTGTTTTTGTTTCAATTTCTGTTCGGTCTCTTCTTTTCTTTTGCCTATGTTGATTCAATTTGACAATATTTGGTTCAACCAAATGAGTTTGGGATTTGGTACTTGTTATTGGTGAGTTCTTGATCTTAGAACCATGATCCAACTTCTAAGAAAGTGCCTCTACATTTTCCAGCTCAAGGTGATTCCTCAAAGTGTCAAGAATCTTGTTCTATGTGGCTATTGGAATCACATCAATAACCTTCATACCCAATAGATCTCTTAACTTGATGAAAACATCGATTTTCAATGGCTTAGTGAGAATATCTGCAATTTGATCTTCTGATCTAAAGTATTCCAATTTGATCATGTTCTTCCCAACTTGGTCTCGCAGGAAGTGATATCTAATATCAATGTGTTTACCTCTTTGATGAAAAACCAGATTCTTTGCAGGATTAATTGCAGAGACATTGTCAATACAATTCTTGATTGGAACATCTAGATTAAAACCAATTTGAGTCATGATATTGCTGAGCCAAACTGATTGACAAACACTTGTTGCTGCTGCTACATACTCATTTTCACAAGTAGATAATGCAACAATTGACTGTTTCTTTGATGACCACAAACAAACAGTCTTTCCGATCATAAAACAATTATCACTAGCGCTCTTCCTCTCGTCTGAATCTCCACCCCAATCACTGTCTGAGTATCCGATGATCTTAATCTTCTTATATGAAGAGTAAAATAGACAAAAGATTGTAGTACCTTTGATGTAGCGCATAATTCTCTTTACATATTGTAAATGAACTTGTCGAGGTGACTCCATGTATCGACTGACCAATCCCACAACATAACATATGTCGGGTTTAGTACACATGAGATATCTAAGGCTCCCAACAATCTCCTTAAAGTATGTTGCATCTAAAGTTCGCCCATCAGCTTCCTTCGTAAGCTTAATTTCAGTTTCAATTGGAGTCTTAACTGGGTTTGAATCCTCCTTCTTAAACTTCTTTAAAAACTCAGCAGCAAATTTCCTCTGATGAATGAATATTCCATCGTCTCCTTGGATGACTTCAATGCCCAAAAAGTAGAACATAAGATCAAGATCGGTCATCTCAAATTCCTTCATCATGATATGCTTGAAGTCACCAACCATTTTAAGACTACTTCCTATAAAAATCATATCATCAACATAAAGACATAAAATTAGCAAATCTCCATAATCATTAGTCTTTACATAAAGACCATGATCTGATGCACATTTTTTGAATCCAGTGGCTTGAAGAAATGAATCAATCATTTTGTTTCAAGCTCTTGGTGCCTGTTTAAGACCATATAAAGCCTTAGTTAGTCTGTACACCTTCTCCTCTTTGCCAGATTGTATGAAACCCGACGGCTGCTTTACATAAACCTCTTCATCAAGTGGGCCAATTAGAAATGCAGACTTGACGTCCATTTGGTGAATTTTCCATTGCCTTTGTGCAGGTAAAGCAATGATTAATCTCACTGTTTCCCCATTCGATGGTACAGGAGAAAATATTTCTTCATAATCATAGTCTTCACTTTGCTCAAATCCCTTTGCCACTAACCTTTCCTTGTATCTATAAATCTCACCATTTTCTTTCACTTTAATCTTGTACACCCACTTCACATCAATTGCTTTGTGTCCTTTTAGAAGATCAGTGAGCTGCCATGTATTGTTTTTCTCAATCCCCATCAATTCATCATTCATAGCCTCTTGCCATTTGGGGTGTTGAATGACGTATGCAAGTCTCATGGGTTCTGAATCTGCAAGAAAAGCAAAGTGAACCAAAACGTAAATAGTTGAAGGTGTACAGGTTGTCGTTGTTGCCTTCTTGGTCACTCCATCATAATTGCAATTGGAGTTGCAACTTCAGGCTGAACTATAGGTGCTTCAAGAGTGACTCCATCTTCCACATCATCGTTCAAAACGTAAATATATCATTTTTTTGAATCCATTTCAGTTGCTGCATTCCATTTCCATTCCTCATCTTCGGCAAATGTAACATCACGACTGGCAATCACCTTCTTTGTCATTGGATTGTACAGTTTGTATCCCCATGCTTATATCCAATGAAAATGGTTTTCACTGCCTTATCATCCAACTTCGATCTTACTGCCTTGGGGGCATGAGCATAAGTAATTGACCCAAATACCTTCAAGTGTTGCACATTGGGTTTGAATCCGCTCCATGCCTCAATCGGAGTTGTGTTAGGAACACTCCGAGTGGGTGATTTGTTTATCAAATATACCGCACATGTTACGACCTCAGCCCAAAAATAATTTGGCATACCTTTTTCTTTAAGCATGCTCTTTGCCATGTCCATGATTGTTCTATTCTTTCTCTCAACAACTCCGTTGTGTTGAGGTGTGTAGACAGGTTATGTTATGTTGCAACCCAAGTTCTTCACAGTGCCTTTTGAACTCATTAGACTTGTACTCACCCCCGTCATCACTACGCACCATCTTAATTAGTCTGTCACTATATCTTTCAAAAAATGCTTTAAATATTTTAAAGTAGTGGAATACCTCATCCTTGTTTTTCAATAGATAAATCCAGGTTTTCCTAGAAAAATCATCAATAAAGGTTAAAAAATACTTATTACCTCAAATTGATGATATGTTCATCAGGCCACAAACATCTGTATGAACAAGCTCCAAAGGAAATTTTGCACGCCAAGGCTCCTTAACAAATGGTATCCTATGATTCTTTCCAAAAATGCAAGCCTCACACAATTGATTAGGGTGATAAATATGGGGTAAACCATTCACTAAATTTCGTTTGGAGAGATTTTCCAAACTCTGAAAATTTAAGTGCCCAAAGCATAAATGCCACAACCACGATTCATTATTCACTATTGCATTTAAGCACTTGAGATCACCCATACGAAAATCTACTGGAAACATGCGGTTTTTTTGATAAAAAGGTTTTAAGAATCAAATTACCTTTTTTATCACAAATTGAGAATTTATTTTCAACTATGTGCATCACGTAACCCTTTTCGGTTAGCTGTCCTATACTCAACAGATTACTTTTCATATCAGGTACATAGAAAACATCATAGATGTACCCGTGATAACCATTCTTCAATGTGATAAGAATTCTCCCTTTTCCAATCACCGGAACGAACCTGCCATCACCGAATTTCACTTTTGTGCGAAATGAGTCATCCAAATCTGCAAACAGCTCCTTCTGCCCACACATATGATTCGTGAAACTTGTATCCAAATACCAAGTCTGATTATTTGGGGTTTCATTTGATATGGCTGCCATTAGTACTGCATGATCCTCTTCATCTTGTTCGTCATTACTATCTTCTAGAGCACAATTGGCAGCATGATTATCATCTTTTGATCTGCACTCATTTGCATAATGGTCGCGTTTATGGCAGTTATAACACTCCACATTTGATTTACTATACATGTCTCCTCGTCCTTCGCGACCACCCCACCAAGAGTTATTTGAACTTGGATTGTGATTGGAACCAGTGTTGTTTTGTTCAACGCCTCCATGATTCTGGCCACCACGACCTTTGTTGGAATAGCTACCACCACGTTCCCGTCCTTTTCCTCGTGAACTACCGTGTTTATGATAGGAGCTACCAATTGAGGTTTGTGCTTGTAAAGCCTGTTCAATTGGTTTTTCAATCTTATTGTCATTCATCTGCTGCTCAAGCACTCGTAGGGAACCGAACAATAACCTTACTATCATTGTTGAAATTTCATTGGCCTCTTCAATTGCGACAACAACATGTTCAAATTTGGGAGTTAAAGACCTCAAAATCTTCTCCACCTATGCCTGCTCCGAATGTGTTTCACCATTGGTCTTCATCCGATTTGTCAAGGTAAGAACTTTATTTATATAGACATCAACAGTCTTTGTGGTTTCCATCTGTAGCAATTCATATTGGCATCTTAAGGTTTGAAGACGCACCCTCTTGATCTTGTCATCACCTTTATAATTGGTTGACAAAATGATCAAAGCCTCACTTGCAGTTGTTGCTCCTTCTATCTGCTCAAACGTCTCATCATTCATCCCTTGATGGATGAGATACAAAGCCTTCTTGTCCTTCTTCTTCTGGTCACGATGCGCTATCCGTTGCGCCTCAGTTGCATTATCAGCTAATGCAAACACTCCACTTTCAACGACATCCCATAACTCATGATAATCAAACAAAACTCTCATCTGCACACACCATCGATTGTAACTTTTTCCATCAATAATAGGGACTGATAATTGGGTAGAGTTCCTGATAATAGACTGTCTCTGATACCAGTTGTAGAGACTAATTGAAGGAAATAACAGAAGACAAAAGGTTGTAGAAACTGATTGAACGTAATTTCACGAATTTGGAAAATTGTTGAACTGATACGTTCATTTTGATTTACTTCAATAATATATATAATAAAATTACAATTACTGGAAGCTATAAAATAGGAATACTAACAACCCTGTAAACTGACCATTAATGCAATATTAACAGTAAATAATTTAAGGATAATAAAATCTGAATTAATAACCAACATTAAGAGTAATAAAATATGAATTAATAACAATCAATTTGTTCTTTAACTTGCTTGTTCTAAAAAAAAGCATATACACATAGAGATGGTAGAGTAATTTTCCCAAATTCATGTTTCCTAATTCAAAGATTAAATATTTTATAATGAAAAATATGTAATAATAAGAACAAAATTTAAATTAGTAATATTACAAATTAAGTTTTAATTATTTATTATATATGAATAATTTAATATGTAAAGGTAATACAACTTTCTTAATGAACAACTGAGCCACATCCAGTCCTCAGAATCCACTGAGAATTCACTATGTAATCAACCCTAGATTACAAGCTACACACACCAAGAGTGATGATCTTGAATCCCTCAAGAGCACACACCACTCCTTGGCAAAAACCACCCCAAGAATGTTGATCTTGATCCCCTCAAGAACACACAAAACTTCTCGACAACACCAGTACACAAATACAATTATTAAGAAGGAAGGGAATAGAATACACCTGGGTAAATCACAAGATCAAAGATTAGAATACAAGACCCAATCCTATTCCACACTTGAGATGATCCAAAAGCTCTTTTTTTTTCGGCAAAGAATAAAAATGAATTAAAGGGATACTAGGGGTATCCCAACCCGTATACAAAAATAAAAAAGATCATATTATAGCTTAGGACAAAGCAAAAGTATCCTAAACCCCCCTCCAAAAAAGTTCAGGCTTTACATAGCAACTCCCTTAAAACACAAAGAATAGACCAATTCCATCTAAATCTACTTTAGACCAAGTCCAAAGTAACAAAAAGTGAAGGAATGCTTAACCCCAAACTCTACTTCAAACAAAACTTCCCCAAACCTGCACCTGCACACTTGCCTGAATTTATTATAGTATCCGCTGCACCCTCAACACATTGAGCATCATATGAATGAATGTGATGAAGATCTATAAAATCTAGCAGTGTATGCTTCCTGCAACCTCAACAACTTGGCAATGCTATTGAAGTGGAGCTTGAACTTCACTCAAAGGGCCACCAAACGAACCACTAGCGTGCTGCCCACACCGCAACACAACAGCTTCACAGGCACCTTATTTGGTCCTAAGGGAACTGGTCCTATTGCAGGTTCTTGAGCTAACTAACAATCAGAAAAGAAACATTTGCTACTCTTTGCTGACATCTCCATTTCATTCAGAGAAAACGTGATCTAGTTGCTCATGACTAACTAGATTTAAGACTAGTTTCTTCAAACCATGCAGCTCATATATAAGGATGAATATGAGTGTTGTACAGGACCATAAACTCCCTGCAAACCTGGACAACAACAAAACCAGACTATTGTTTTACCTGTAACAGGAAATACTACCCTTCACACTTTTCAACTAATTCAAGATACACTGTATACCCCTAACATTAGTCAAAGAATAATTCAGATAACAATTTATTACTACAGAACCAACAACACCATGCAATTTATATTGAGAACATTGATTATACTTTTCTACATTTATTTTGTAACCATATTAATGCATGTTAAGAGGGATAACATCCAATTAGAGAAAGAGAACTTCACTTTTCTTACTTTATGTTTCATCCATACCCATGATTGGACTTGTGCTATAGTAAAAATTTCCTCAGCATCTATTTTTGCTTGGTTAAAAATAACCTTGTTTCTAAACTTCCAAATGCACCACACCACTAAGACCCATAGGCTTTTCCATAAGTTGTTACCTTCTTGATTAAAACAAATACAAGAGAATTGTTCAAAGTGATGAATCAAATCATTATGGTTTACCGAACTAATCCCTATCCATCTAAAGCACATATTCCATACATTAATTGATACCTTGCATGAGACAAGAACATGTGAAGTTGACTCTTCCTCCCTTCCACATAAAACGCATAGAGTATCCCCTAGTAACACGCCCCGTTTTTGGAGATTCTGTTTAGTTGCTATCCTATCCGAGAAGGTCCTCCACACGTAAAATTGGGCTGAGGGCATAATCTTTAAATTCCAAAGATATTCAAACACCACCGGTACCCCCCAGATATCTGATTAACTCACTTATTATAAGCAGATTTTACCGAGAATGTGTATGTTGGGGGATCGTTCCAAACCCTTTGGTCCTCTTTACCTGGGTGTAATGAGACCTGTGATATACTTCCCATAAAATCCTTAACTATATTTTTTTCCCACTCAAACCATTCTCTTCTCCAATTAAATTTCCACTCCCACCCTTCTGTAGACCATCTTCCAAAACTATCAATAGTCTTGTCTTTAAGCTCAGAGTTATTATATAATCTTTCATATCTTCCTTTGAGTTGACCATTAACTAACCACTCATCTTCCCAAAATTTGATCTTCTCCCCGAATCCGAGTTGCCAAACCATATTTGGATTGAACTAGTTGTCCCCTTGGTCTGAAAGGCTGATTTTGGATAAATCATTCCACCATCTAGATTTATATCTGATTTGATTCGGGGTAAATGAGTTTGTCTGACTCCACAAACCGTACTTCGATTCAATAACATCCTTCCAAAGTCTTTTCTCATCAGAACCCATTCTCCATAACCACTTTGCCAAGAGTGCCTTATTGAACAAATCAATGCGTTTAATACCTAAACCTCCTTCCTCTTTTGCTTTACATATGTTCTCCCAGCTAGTCCATGCAATTTTCCTTTCTTCCGCTCCCCACCTCCATAGAAACTTCCTTTGTAATTTTGTGATCTCCTTGCATACCCTAACCGGAACTTTAAAAAAAGATAGAAAGAATAATGTTATGGCATTGATGACAGATTTTATAAGGCAAACTCTTCCCGTGAAGGAGAGATTCCTCCCTTTCCATACCGAAAGTTTCTTTCTTATTTTTGCTAACACTGGTTCCCAGAAGGAGCACCTAGATTGGTTACCGCCGATATGTAGTCCTAAGTACGTGAAAGGTATTTCCATTATGCTGCAATGGAGTATATTCAAGTACATTTTTACCTCATACCTGTCTACCCCAATTGCTCCAATTTTACTTTTGTGGAAGTTTACTCTGAGGCCGGAGCTTAATTCAAAACATCTCAACATAGCCTTAATGCACTTAATATTTTGTATATTTGATTCGCATACAAAGAGAGTGTCGTCAGCAAATTGGAGTAGATTCACATCCACCTTTTTATGTCCGACTTTTAAACCCGTAAACAATTTTTTTCTTGTCGCTTGTTTTACTAATCCAGCCAAACCTTGTGCGACAACCAGAAACAAAAATGGTGCTATCGGATCCCCCTGTCTAAGGCCTCTAGATGGTTTGAATTCTTTTGTCGGACTACCGTTTACCAATACCGATATAGTAGCTGATTCAAGGCATGCTCTAATCCACTGTATCCATTTTCCGCAGAACCCTAATATTCTCATCATGTAGAATAGAAACTCCCAACTCACCGAGTCGTACGCCTTTTCGAAGTCAAGTTTTACAATCACCCCACTTTTCTTCCTCCTTTTCAAATCATCCAAGACCTCATTCACTACAAGGACATTGTCTAGTAATCCTCTACTAGATAAAAAAGCCGATTGTGACCCATATATCACCTTCTCAATAACTTTTTTAATCCTTCTAGATAGTACTTTGGTCATGTACCGACCTGGTAGTAGGGAGTAATGACGTGGCGTCGAGCTATTATATAGGCGTGTTGGATGGGACACCTGGCTGGCAGATGAAAAGGAAGTCAGGGGGGCTCGTGTAGTCGCCAATTATTAAGTTGGCGTGCTCCGATCTCCAGCATACCTAAACCGACGGTCACCGGGTTGAAGATGAAGTTGCCAGATGTGAACCCAGGCGACCAAGTGATTAAAGATCGCCGGAACAAGGACATCGCCGAAGATGAAGGCAGATAGTCACTTCCCAGCTGGCCAGGGGATGAGATCGGGGGACAACTTACCTGAACATACACGGTGAAGCAAGCAAAGTAGATCATGAAGGCGGCCGGCGAGACCACAGGGAAGGTGTGTACGAAGGCACCCGAACTCGCCACCCAGAAGAGATCACGCTCCAAGGCAACTATGCACTGAGTTGTGTCATGCATAAGTATTTGGTGGTTCAGTCGCTGACTTGGGCGTCGGAGCGTGATCGGCCGCAGCGGCGCCGTTCTGTCTTTTGCAGGTTCTTGAGGCGAATCGCGGTGAAGGACGGAGGCTAACGCGGCGCAGAAGTCGATCCAGGTTTGACGAGGCAAGGCTCCAGCGTTTTGGTCAACAGGCAGGATCATCAGGCGCCCACCGTGGGGTCGTGTAAAACCTGTTCCCATCCACAGCGTGGGAGTTTCTGCAGTTTCTGTGTGGTTGTGTGCTGGTGCAACCATTTTTCGCCGTTCATCTAAGCTTTGTTCGGTAGATTCGCGTTTTCCGCCGTTTGTTTGAGTTCTTGTTCTGTGAGGTGAGGTTTTTCGCTGCTTACGCGAGTTTTAATCGGTGAGATCTAAGTTTTGCCGCTCGTTCGGATTTTTGTGGAAGAAGCGGTGGTTTGTGGTTGAGTCGCGAGTTTTTGTGAAGGTTTTGCTGTCGAAGTTGTGCTCTTGAAGTTCTTCAGAGTGTAGCGAAGTTCTGACCGATTGATCGCTGAATCGATCGGCGCTGAAGAAGGTGTTGTTCGTCACTCCTTGCGATCTGTCAAGTTTTCATGAGAAAGATGAGAAGCAACCGTTCAAGTCCAGTTGCGCCCGTTGCTGCTGAAGGCGCCATGACTATGGCGCAGGTGGTGGAAATCATGCGTTCACTGTAGGCGAATGTGGAAGCCTCGCGCATAGAGCAGGCAAGAATGCACGAGGACCTGGTCGCCTCTCGGGCCAGGAATGAAGAGCTTAGCAGAGTGACTGAGGAATTGCGTCAAGCTCTTCAGGAGTAGCGAGAGCGTCCAGTCGCTGAAGAGGTCGCGCCGTCAACGCCGCCTTGCATTTTTCCCATGCCTTTCGCTCAGGCGATTACAGACACGCCTATCCCTGCGAGTGTGGTACCTGTGAAGGCTGTTTTTACCGGCGTGGAGGATCCTGAGGCACATCTCACCACGTTCCATACGCAGATGATGCTGTCAGGAGGATCAGACGCTGTGTATTGCAAGATGTTTGTGAGCACACTCCAGGGAACAGCGCTGGAATGGTTTGTGAGCCTGTCTATAGGCCACATAACCAACTTCCAACAGTTTTCGAAGATCTTCGTCGAGCAGTACATAGTGAACAAGGCGCCGCCTAGGGTGTCTTCTGATCTGTTCGACATCAGGCAGTACCATGGAGAGTCCCTCAGGGACTACTTGAATCGTTTTGGGGCGCAGATGGTCCGCTCGCCGGCCAAGGACGAAGAAATGTTGGTCTACGCGTTCAAGAAGGGCGTGCTGCCGGGACCCTTCTGCGAGGCGTTGATCAGGGCCCACCCCGCCACGTTTGCTGAGGTTAGGCGACTTGCGGTGGCCCACATCGCCGATGAAAGTGAGGTCGCTGAGAAGAGGGGAAGCGTGGCCCCCGCTAGGCCACGCGCCCAGACCAGGATCCAGCCACAGAGGGTGCTGGAGACAGCGGCGGCCAAGAGGGATCAGAGGACTCGCCATCCTTATGATCCAAGGAAGAACAAGGGCAGGGGCCCAGGGCGCCCTCAGCCGGCCAGTCGGGAGTACAATCGCCCGCCGAAGCATAAGTTTGTCATGGGGTTGGCGGACCTGATCGCCATTCCCAATATATCAGCTAGGCAGAAGGCGCCCGAGAAGGTGGGCGATAAGGTGCTGGGACCAAAGCCAGACGCCTGGTGCGAGTTCCACCAGGGCTTTGGCCACACCGTGGACTCATGCTTGGCTTTAGGATACCAGCTCGACGATCTTGTCAAGAGCGGGTTCCTAAACGACTACTTGCTGGATAGAAGGACGGGAGGCGCGTCGAGCTCCCAACCAGCAGGTGGTGAGGCTCAGCAGCACGAGATGCCCACCCACGGGGTGATCCACACCATTGCAGGAGGTTTCTCGGGTGGTGGATGCACCGCGTCACAGAGGAAGAAGTATGCGAGGTCTGTGATGACGGTGGATATGTTTGAGGACCACTCGCCGGATGTGGACATTACGTTCACAAAGCAAGATCTTCGGGACATTGTGCCTCATGACAACGACCCCATAGTCATATCGCTGATTACGGCGGGAAGGAAGGTCCACAGGGTCCACAAGGAAGCTCGGCAGACGTGATGTTCTGGCCGACTTTCACGCAGTTGGAGCTACCCCTTGACCAGCTGAGGCCCTATGGAGGGTGTTTGTATGGTTTCGCTGGCGACCAGGTGGAGGTTAGGGGGTACATTGAGTTGAGGACTACGTTTACAGATGAGGCGGGCTCGAGAACAGAGAAAATCAAGTACCTTGTCGTGAACGCTCCTTCAGCATACAACATTTTGTTGGGAAGACCCACGCTCAACAGAATAGGCGTTATACCCTCGACCCGGCACATGAAGGTAAAGCTGCCATCTATGGAGGGGGTGGTGATCACCATCAAATCCGACCAGAAAGAAGCAAAGAAGTGCTATGAGAATAGCCTGAAGAACAAGAGGTCCGTGAGTTACGTGACAACCACCCCGCCTCCCGGTGTGAAGCCCAGGCCGACGGTAATAGAGGAGACCACCGGAAGCGACGTGGTGATGGTGGATGCTGAGCTGGGGGAGGGGAACGCCGGTCTAGAGGAAGAAGAGGCGAGGAATCGCCCTGAGGAAGCGAGGGAGCTGGGAATCGCCAGGGCGGTGATCGCCAGAGAAACCAGACCAAAGCCCGTCGAGCAGTGGCTCGAAAGGGAAATCGGGGGAAAGATCTTCAAGCTGGGAAGATCTCTAGAGGCTGAGCTCCAGGACCAGATCGCCAAGGTGATAGAGCGGCATCTGGATGCGTTCGCGTGGTCCGCTTCGGACATGCCCGGGATCGATCCCGACTTCTTGTGCCATCATTTGGCAATGGACAACCAGGTCAGACCGGTACGACAGAGGAGAAGGAAGTTCAACGAGGAGAGGAGGCAGGCGATTAGGGACGAAACCCAGAAGCTCCTCGCTGCGGGCCATATCAGGGAGGTGCAGTACCCTGAGTGGCTGGCCAATGTCGTGCTGGTGAAGAAGAGCAATGGGAAGTGGCGCATGTGCGTCGACTTCACTGATCTGAACAAAGCCTGCCCAAAGGATTCATATCCTTTGCCAAGTATAGATGCCCTGGTCGACAATGCTGCAGGGTGTAAGTTGCTGAGCTTCCTGGATGCCTTCTCGGGGTACAACCAGATAAAGATGCATTTTAGGGATGAAGAGAAGACCGCCTTCATGACCGAAAGGTCGTGCTACTGCTACAAGGTGATGCCATTTGGGCTGAAAAACGCGGGGGCCACGTACCAGAGGTTGATGGATCGGGTACTTGCACCAATGCTGGGGAGGAATGTGCAAGCCTACGTAGATGACATGGTCGTGACCTCGCCAGAGAAGAGCAAGCACGTTGCGGACTTGGAGGAACTGTTTACTACGATCGCCAAGTTCAGGTTAAAGCTGAATCCCGAGAAGTGCATCTTTGGCGTGGAAGCTGGGAAGTTCTTGGGGTTCCTCTTAACTGAGAGAGGAATAGAAACCAATCCTGATAAGTGTGCTGCCATCTTGGCGATGAGGAGCCCGACTACCGTGAAGGAAGTGCAACAGCTTACAGGTCGGATGGCCGCCCTGTCTCGTTTCGTGTCGGCCAGCGGAGAGAAGGGCCATCCGTATTTTCAGTGTTTAAGGCGGAATAACAAATTTGCCTGGACGAAGGAGTGTGAAGAAGCCTTCGTCAAGCTTAAAGAGTACCTGGCGAGCCCGCCGGTTTTGTGCGAACCGCTGTTAGGGACCCCTCTCAGGTTGTATTTTGTTGTGACTCAGAGGGCGGTAAGTGCGGTGCTCGCCCAAGACCAAGATCAGGTCCAGAGGCCTATCTATTTGTTAGTAAGGTGCTGCAGGGCCCCGAAACGAGATATCAGGCCCTGGAGAAGGCTGCACTAGCAGTAGTCTTTTCGGCAAGGAGGTTACGCCACTATTTCCATAGCTTCACAATACTGGTGATGACCGACTTGCCCATCCAGAAGGTCTTGAAGAAGCCCGACGTCGCTGGGAGGATGGTGAAGTGGGCGGTGGAGCTGTCGGAGTTCGACATCAAGTATGAGCCCCGAGGTCCGATTAAGGGACATATTTTCGCAGATTTCGTGGTCGAGCTCTCGTCAGAAGCTACACGAGTTGAGGGGGATGACTTTCGTTGGGTACTTTCGGTGGACGGATCGTCGAACCAGCAGGGCAGTGGTGCTGGAGTCATCTTGGAAGGGCCCAACGGCGTGCTGATCGAGCAGTCCCTGAGGTTTGCCTTCAAGGCCAGCAACAATCAAGCAGAATATGAGGCGCTGATCGCCGGTATCTTGCTGGCCAAGGAGATGGGGGCTAGGGTGTTAATGGCTAAGAGTGATTCGCTGTTGGTCACGAGACAAGTAACAGGCGAGTTCCAGGCCAAAGATCCACAAATGGCGGCTTACCTGGAGTATGTGCAGGAGTTGAGGAGTTCCTTTGTCTCCTTTGAAGTGGTGCATGTGCCCAGAGAGCAGAATGCCCGAGCAGACTTGCTAGCTAAGCTCGCCAGTTCGGGCAAGGGGGGTAGGCAGAGGACGGTGATCCAAGAAACACTGAAGACGCCCAGGGCATTCGTGGCAGATCACCTGGTTCTTCAAATAAGCAAGTCGACGGAGAGAGCGGCGAGGAGTCACAGGTCTTTGACTCAGGAGACCTTGAGATCGCCAAGAATAAGGGCACGTCGGGGAGAGGAGGTGAACTTGGCACAGATCTGCGCCACCCATGAGCCAGACACCTGGGTAACACAGTACAAGCGATGCCTGGCGGATGGCCTTCTCCCGCTGGATCCGACGGAGGCCAGGAAGATAAAGAAGAACTCCAGCAAGTTCACGATGATTGATGGCGAGTTGTACAGGTTTGGGTTCACTCACCCACTCCTGGAATGTGTACACGGAGAGAAATGTACGAGAATCATGGCAGAGCTCCATGAAGGGTTATGTGGAAGCCACGTCGGGTGTCGAGCTCTGGCCGCAAGGACTCTCCGTGCAGGTTACTACTGGCCAACAATGAGAGAAGACTGCAAGAAGTATGCGCAGTGCTGCAAGCAATGTCAGCAGCACGCCGATTGGCACAAGGCGCCTCCCGAGGAGTTGAAGTCGATTTACAGCCCTTGGCCGTTTCATACATGGGGGATCGACATCCTGGGACCATTCCCGCTGGCGATCAGGCAGATGAAGTACTTGGTGGTGGCGATTGAATATTTCACCAAGTGGATCGAAGCAGAACCAGTGGCCCAGATCACCGCACACAAGATCGAGGGTTTCGTGTGGAAGAACATTGTGTGCCGGTTTGGTGTGCCCAAGCGCCTGGTGTCGGACAACGGGACTCAGTTTGCAAGTCACCTGTTGAAGAAGCTGTGCGAAGGGGTGGGAATTCAACAAGTATTTGCATCTGTCGAGCACCCTCAGACGAATGGCCAAGTAGAGTCAGCCAATCGGGTGTTGCTAAGAGGTTTGAAGAGAAGGCTAGAGAAAGCCAAAGGAAGTTGGGCTGAGGAGGTACCCCGTATAGTCTGGGCGTACCACACCACCGAGCAATCAGGAACCCATAAGACCCCGTTCAGCCTGGTCTATGGGTGCGACGCAATGATTCCAGTGGAAATCCAAGAGAGCTCGCCGAGATTCCAGAACTTTGTAGCGGAAGACTCGAACGAGGAAAGAAGGCTGAATCTGGATTTGCTGGATGAGGTCAGGGAGGAGGCAAGGGTGAAGGCTGAGGCAGTGAAAAGAAGGATTGAACGAAGGTATAACTCGAAGGTGATGCCGAGGCAGTTCAAAGAAGGCGACCTGGTGATGAGGAAGGCCCACCAGTACGAGATGGAGAACAAGCTGTCGCCTAAGTGGACGGGACCGTTTAGGATAACCGAGGCGCTCGGGAACGGCGCCTACCGCTTAGAAACGTTGGAAGGAGGGGCGATTCCTCGCACTTGGAACGCCACGCACCTCAAGTTATATTACAGTTAAGAACTTTGTAAGTAAAAACAAACACGAAGAGCTTTATAATGTTTCTGTTAAAACAGTTTGGAGGGGGTACTCTTTTTTCCCTAAGGAGGGTTTTTAATGAGGCCGCCCAATAAAGAAGAGTTTTCAAAGTTTAAAGTGTTTTAGATTGCATGCTTGTTGTTTTCCGAAAGTTTTGAAGAAAGACCTTGTCACTTATATGTGATTTAAGGCGAGTTGAAGTTATGTTGCATGCTTTCTAAAAAGTTTCTAAGTCCCCATCGTCTTTCAGCGATTGGCGGCATCAGTTAAAGTTTAAAGTCCTCATCGTCTTTCGGCGATCGGAGGCACCAGTTAAAAGACCTCAACGCCCTCGCGCGTCCTGAGGCGAGATAAAGACCTCCTCGCCGTCGAGCGAGTGCAGGTGAGTTAGAGTAAAAAGTCCTCAGTGCTTCCAGAGGGGAGAAGATGTAACCTCTGGGGCAATGCAGAGGCACCAGTGAAAAGTCCTCAGTGTTTCTAGGGGAGAGAAGATGTAGCCCCTGGGGCAATGTAGAGGCACGAGTTAAAGACCTTCTCGCCGATGAGCGAGTTCAGGCGAGTTAAAGACCTTCTCGCCGATGAGCGAGTTCAGGCGAGTTAAAGACCTTCTCGCCGTCGAGCGAGTTTAGGCAAGATAAAATCCTTCTCGTCGTGAACGAGTTCAGGTATGGTGTAAAGGGTGGAAGAAGTTCAGAGGGTGGCTAAGGTAGGTTCGAAGAGAACGCCCAGCCACCCGGTTCCTTGTTCTAAAGCTCAGGGAGGTAGAGAAGGATCCGAAAGGCGCCTCTACCCCCAGATGAGGGAACAATGGCCAAGTTGTGAGGGCAAGAGGAAGCCTACATCGCCGAGACCCTCTGGCGATCAGATTCGGGCGGTGGCACGAGCAAAGGCCCATTTGAGGGAGCAGATCAGGTAAGCTGTGCCTTAAGCTGTCAGTTGAAGTAAAACTTGCTGTTTAGTGAATAGTTTTACGATGAGGTTCGCTGCTTTTAAAAGTTTACGAGTTATTAGAATGTTGTTATTCGAAAGTTGGTAGTTTAAGCAGCAAGTAGACAAGTTGCGCCCGCAGAGTTGCCAAGTTAATTTCGTTTGAAGTAAATTGTACAAGGAGAGATAAGGCAAACAGAGAAATTGTAAGAAGAGGCAGAAAAGCTTTATAATAAAGTGTATCAGTTCAAATTACATGTACCAAAAGGAGGAAAGTTATTACAAGAGGTTTGCGCAAGAGAAAACAAATGAATAAGTGAATGGAGGGAATCAGCTAGTCTTCAGAAGGAACGATCTTCCCGTCCACCATTTCGTTGTTCAGCGACACCATGGAGAGATCCAAATCAGGGTACTGGCAAGCGAATTGTTCCAAGGAAGCGTCAAACCCAGTAGCGAGGATTTGGGCAAAGCTCAGCTCGAGTTCTTCGATCTGCTTCTTGAGCCCCTCGTTCTGCTGTTTTAGTTCTTCAGCCCTCTCCCGAGCTTGAAGAAGGTCTTCAGTAACCCTCTTGTTCTCCGCCTACGCTTGGACCAGCTTTGCGGCGATCCCTTCGTTTTCCTTTTTGGCCTCGGCGAGCTTGGCCATGGTGTCATCTCTCTCTTTTTCGGTTTTCCCCAAGAGGACCTCCCGATCTACGGACCACTTCTCAAGGTTTTCTACCTTGGCGGCATCTGCTTTGATCGACGCCTCCAGGCTAGCCAGCTTGAGACGATAGGGGACCAACTTGCTCTCCAGCTCGATCTTCTCTTGAGCTAAGAGGTGCACCCTATGGCGTAGATCGGTGGCCTCCTTGCGCGCCACCCGCAGCTCGGTACTCATAGCATCCTCCACCCGCGAATGATCGATCTCCGCCAGCATAAGGTTGCAGGACAACTTCTCCGCCTCGATCCTTATTAGGCGATTTTCCTCTTGGAGCACGGAGATGTCATCCTGGAGTTTCTTGCTGGAACTCTCCACAGCTTTTGATATGATGGAGGGGAAATCCTCTGCCATCATCTTGAGTTTTGCTGAGAAGGGTTCCCACACCCTTTTGACCTCAAGGGAAAGGTTTGCTCGTGGAAGCACTGGGGGAGCCTGTTGCTGGTTCTCGCCACCACCTTCTTGAATTGGTTGGTGAGTTGGAGCTTCTTAGCGTGGTGGTGACGAGGGGGACTCGGTGATGATGATGGGTGAGTTGTGAGCCCCTTCATCCCCGCCTGGTGCAACTTCCGCAGTTGAGGCTGTTGAAGGAGGACCCCCTCCAGCAGATACAAATGGCGTGGAGGCGCTTGGGGGGTTCTCCATGAAGTTAGGCTCAGTAGCCTCAATCATGGGGAGTGCAGCCGCCAAGGGAACTGCTTGAACCGGCAGTGTTGCAGCTGGCGGAGAAGTCGGTATCGGAGTGGGAGCTGGTGGTGGGGACGGTGTTGATGTTGGAGGAGGAGGTGGAGCAGGTGGTGAAGAAGGCGCCACCCTTCTTCTCTTGGTGATGAGGTCGTCCTCAGTCGTCTCATCGTCTTATTCTTCATCCTCATGGACCACCTGAGGGGTTTTCCTCTTTGGCTTCCTAAGGATGAGTTTTTTACGTTGTGGGGCGGGCAGGGCCTCTGAAGGAGCTGGGCCTTTAGGGGGTGATCTGCCCTGAGCAGCGGCGATCTCCACCACTGAGTTGGGCACAGTCTGGGAGCCCGACGCCAACCCATGGGCTCGGGCGAGCGCCCTCAATTCAGCCAGTTTTCCCTTGCCCAACATGAGATCTGCATAATACAAAGGTATACAGGTCAGCTCAAAGAGAAAGACAAACACATGAGTAAGTATGCAAATGAGGCAAACAAGTGATGCAGAAAATAAAATCCAAGTCTTGTGCACAACAAACAAGGCGCCCAGCAACAGTTGAGAGGGGTATCGCAAAGAGCAATAACTTAGATCTTAAGGTGAGCTCTAACCTATGCGAGCCTCGAGTTGGCCTTCGAAGAATTCGAAGGAGATGATCGCAGAGGTAAGGAGGGTAATGTTGGCGTCTGCCACGCTCTTCCAGAAGAGGCACATATCTTTGTCCAAAGCGCCCATGTTGTCAGGGCTTCTTGGCCTCCTGAAGCTTCCCTTGGATTCTTTATTTCCCTTGTTTACCCAGTACAAGGGAAAGTCGTCGAGCAGCGAGGCGTCCTGGTCGTTTTGGCGCACTTGGACAAATTTGCCTTTCCAATCCTTGTAGGATTGCTGGAAGATAGAGAGGATCGACATCCCAACAATCCCGTTCAGACTCACCCAAAGGCGATCTCCTGGATGCTTAGCTTCAAAAAGGAAAAGGAAAACGTCCACTGACGCTGGCAGTCCCAGATGTGCGCATATGATTTGAAACGCCCGCACAAATGCCCAGCTGTTGGGATGGAGCTGGGCGGCGGCGATGTCGAGCTCGGTTAGCAGCTCCCTTTCAAAACGAGTGAAGGGAAACCTAAGTTTCACCTTCTTGAATAGGGTGGTGTATACAAAGCAGAACAACTCGCCGTTGTTTCCTTTGTCGTCTGCACAAACTGGCACGTCGGGGGGGCAAGGTAGCACCATCAGCTTGTCATCATGCTCCTTGTGGAATGAAAGGTTGGGCTCGTCCCCTTTCTTCAATCGAAGCACTGCCAGGGGAGAGTTTACTGAAGAGGTCTCCTTCAGCAAAGTCGAGGTGGCCCATGGGTATAGCTTCTTGTAGTCTGGGGAAGGAATGGGGGCACCTTCGGCGATGGGTGGAGTTGCCTGAGCAAGGTTGGGATGAGAGGTTGCAGGCCTCTCAGCCTGGGAGGAGGAAGCACCAGGTGCTCGCGGTGGGTTATGAGCTTGAGATGGAGGGTTTCGTGACGAGGGAGGAGGATTCGGGGTGATCTTTGAACGAGCCATCGCGGAAACTGCAAAGGAAAAAGAGAGGGAAAGGTGAGCGAAGGTTGCAGAGGCTGACTCGATTGTGAAAGAAGGATGAAAAACGAACGAACGAAAGTTCGTTGTAATGGAGACGAAACCCTAAGTTACGAGAAGGGAGAAGCAGAAGAAACAACCCACAGCGTATGCACCAGGTAGTTAATGGATGATGCGAATCGGTTAAAATGCAGGAAAACTCAACAGAAGAAGTAAAGGGAGTACCTTTCGATGATCAGACGAACGCTGAAGGAAGTTGAGGATTCAGAAGGTTGAAGAGCGTCGTGGGTTTTTGCAGAAGAAACTTAGAGCGTTTGAGAAAGCAAAGAGGTGATGGAACAGTAGAAATGAAATGGGTTTAAGGGTTTTTCAAATGTTTTTTTTGGAAGCGTAAACGACAACTAAAGATAACCGTTGATGAAGCCACGTGTCGAGCGATTGGGAGAATGTTTGGTGGAGCGTCAGGAAAGCAGAAAGTACAAACGTTTGGAATTCTGCGCCAGCGCCACGTAGATCGGTAGTGACGTGACTCCTTTAGTCTTTTCGCTGGACAAGTCTTCGCTTAAGACTGGGGGGCTTGTGTACCGACCTGGTAGTCGGGAGTAATGACGTGGCGTCGAGCTATTATATAGGCGTGTTGGATGGGACACCTGGCTGGCAGAAGAAAAGGAAGTCGGGGGGGCTCGTGTAGTCGCCAGTTATTAAGTTGGCGTGCTCCGATCTCCAGCATACCTAAACCGGCGGTCACCGGGTTGAAGATGAAGTCGCCAGATGTGAACCCAGGCGACCAAGTGATTAAAGATCGCCGGAACAAGGACATCGCCGAAGATGAAGGCAGATAGTCACTTCCCAGCTGGCCAGGGGATGAGGTCGGGAGACAGCTTACCTGAACATACACGGTGAAGCAAGCAAAGTAGATCATGAAGGCGGCCGGCGAGACCACAGGGAAGGTGTGTACGAAGGCACCCGAACTCGCCACCCAGAAGAGATCACGCTCCAAGGCAACTATGCACTGAGTTGTGTCATGCATAAGTAACTTAGCCAAAACCCTGAAGAGTAAAAAGTGGCGCCCAAGTTAAGGATGCTCCAGATGATGGCACGTGTACAGCTGGATGCGAGCCACGTGTCCAGATGTGTAACTGCCAGGAGAGAGAAAGTGCCCAGGTATATAAGAGTTTCCAACGAACTTTGAGGTACGCACGCGTTTAGATTACTTCTTTACAACTGCAAGAACGAGAGTACGCTGAGAGAGAACTTTTGCACGGTTCCTTAGAGTTCTTGAGTTTCTCTTAGTATTTGGTGGTTCAGTCGCTGACTTGGGCGTCGGAGCGTGATCGGCCGCAGCGGCGTCGTTCTGTCTTTTGCAGGTTCTTGAGGCGAATCGCGGTGAAGGATGGAGGCTAACGCGGCGCAGAAGTCGATCCAGGTTTGACGAGGCAAGGCTCCAGCGTTTTTGATGGAGATCAAGCCCAAGAGAACATGGAGGCCACTCATCAAGCTCAAGAAGAGGTGGAGGCACAAATGGAGGACGCCCATGGAGGTCAAAGTCCACCTCAAAGGATTACAAGAAGCATGTTCAAAGCCTTGGGAGCTAGAGGACATTTATTTTCTCTTTTTGTAGTGTCTTTAGTTGAAGGTGCTTAGAGGGAAACCTTAGAAACCTCTTTTTTATATAGCATCTTTTAGGTTTTTATATAGGAGCTTTAGGGGGGTGTATTAGTAGATAGGTGTAGGAGTAGAATAGGGGGGTGCCAAAGTAAAGGAAGGGATCACACCTTCCTTGCTTGGCAATTAGCGCCGGTTCTAGATAGCTTTTGGAGGGAATTTTGAATTGTTTAGCTTTCATTTTTCAGCACCTTAGGCTATAAATAGAGGTGCCTTCCTTGTAAAATTCAGATTTGAATTCATCTAAAGAAACTATACTCAAAATTGGAGTGAGCATTTGGAGAGCTTTTGAGCTTCTACTCTAGTCTTATCTTGAAGGACCATGGTTTCCTCAAGTGGCGGCTTCCACACTCATCTAGGAGCATCCATACTTCTAGTGGCGTGATCATCCAACCTATCTTCCATCTTCATGAGCATTCTCTTCTCCTTCCTTTCTTCTCTTTCAATTACTCTTGTTGTCTTGTGTTCTTGAGCAATTTTTGGTTCGGCTGTCCTTAATTTTCCAGCACCTATGTTTTGGTTTTCTAAATTCTGTTCAGCACATTTGTTTGTGGTTTAATTCTGTTCGGTCTTCTCTTTTATAATTCCTTTGTTGATTCAATTTGACAATATTTGGTTCATCCAAATGAGTTTGGGAATTGGTACTTGTATTGGTGAGTTCTTGACTTAGAACCATGATCCAACTTCTAAGAAAGTGCCTCTACATTTTCCAGCTCAAGGTAATTCCTCAAAGTGTCAAGAATCTTGTTCTATGTGGCTATTGGAATCACATCATGTGGTATCATGAGTCTTAGGTTCATTCTTGTTTAATTGTTGAGTTGTGTGCACTTTTTTTCAAGAGCTCTTTAATTTCTTGCAATTTAAGTTTCTGTTTTAGAATTTTAATTGAGTATTCTTGCTGTTTTTCTTTTGCTCCAAGTGTTTGTGGAAAGGTTTATGGCACTCATAATTTTTATGAGTATGGTTGCTCTTTTGGAATGGCATTATCCTTCCTAGAGTTTACCTTAAGCTTCCTTTCACTTGTTACAATTTGTGATGTGTCTTTTAATTTTTGAATCATGTCAAGTTTTGTCTTAGTCATGTTATTCCATATATGTCATTACTTCTAGTAGTACTTTTGTTGTTTTGATTGTTTCTTGCTTTGGTGTCATATAATATTCTGAATTGATGTTGATCCTTTGTGCATTTTCTTTTTAGAATTGAGTTCATACTTGTATTCTAGACCTATACAAGTTCCAATACATCATTTTCTATTATGTCTTTGCTAGTTCATCATTCTGTTTTTTATTCCTATTAGGATTCCTCTGTTTCTGAAAAGAGTGCTTACTGTTTTTCCTTATTGCAACTGATTTACGTACTGTAAAATTCTGAAATTCTGGATTTGAGATATTCAAAGTGTTAGAAAAGAATAGAAAAAAGAATCATTCAAAAATATGAAGTACACAAAAAATGATAAATAAAATAAAAAAAGTGTACATTCCTGCCGAAAAAAATACGGTAATCTGGCAGTGATTTTAAAAAATTTATTTCTCTCAATTGGCTTACTGTTTTTAATTGATTCCAGTGCCATTTTTGAGTTAACATCTTGAAGTTTCTGTGGTATAAATTTCATAATCCAGTTCGCTCTACAACGTTCCAGTTAAATCAGTGAATATCAAACACATTTTGCATAAAAAAAAAATTTCCAGTAGCTAAATTTTTTGTTTTCTTCATCTACTCTAGTGCTTTTCCTTAGGTATTCTTTTGTGTGCCTACTTTTCTCATTGAGTTCTTTATTTTCTTGATTGTCTTTCATTCTTATTCTTTGAGTTTGTCTTACATATAGTTTTCCTTTTGCAATTACCTTTCCTTGCTTATACCTTTTCTTGTTTGTCTTTATTGTTTCTTTGGTTTTGTGGTGGTTTGCTCTTAAGATTGGTGTGCTTGCTTTGACATATTTCATTTGAGGATTCCAAGGCCTCAAGATCAGATTGGAGCAAGAACATTATTTCTTTGAGAGTGATATCTTTTTCAGCCTTAAGTTCACTTCGGCAGTTTCATTATAGCTCACTGTTTTTGCTAATTTTTTTTTTTTTTTAACTTGTTTGCTGTTTTGTGTGTTTGCTGTTTTTAATTACAAATGGCTGGATTTTCAAGTGATGCATCCTACAAGCAGAATTCTCCTTCCAAAGCTTCAATTCTTGGTGAATTACATGAAGCTCAAAGAACAATTAGAAGGTTGGAGGAGAAAATGCAAAAGATGGAGGTCCAACAAACTAGACAATCTCCTTCTATCCATGATGGACATCATTCTCATAGACCATCTTCAAGAGCTTCTTCAAATGATGTTGGCCGTGAAGATGAGCATAGGAGGAGGAGACCTCCACCCCAAGTCCATGGACAAAGACATCATCACCAAGGGGAAAGAATTCACTACGGCAATGGCTTCTACCATGATGCAAAGTCCAAGCTTCCTTCGGTCAAACTACCTTGTTTTAATGGTTCTAGTGATCCAAATGTGTATTTAGATTGGGAGGCTAAGTGTGAACAAATTTTTGAGATCCATGAGATCCAAGATGAGCATAAGCTCAAGCTAGCCACCCTAGAGTTTAGTGATTATGCCATGAAATGGTGGCATGGGATTGTAAAGGACATTATCTATCACAAGGGTCCTCCCGTGGACTCTTGGAACTCTTTAAAGGATCATATGCGCGCTAGGTTTGTACCCCCACATTTTAGGAAAGACCTCATGTTGAGACTCCAACGGTTTCAACAAGGCACGCTAAATGTGGATGAATATTATAAGGAGCTTGAGACGCTTGTGCTTAAAATTGAATTAGAAGAAAGTGAAGAAGCCATGGTTGCTAGGTTTGTGAGTGGTCTTAGGAAGGATATCCAAGACATTGTTGAGTTACAAGAGTATTCATCATTGGGCTCTTTAGTTCATCTTGCAATGAAGGTGGAAGCCCAACTTGCTAAGAAAAACTCTTTTAAAAATGCTTCCAATAATGGATACTACTCCAAGTCTTGGAGAAACAAAACTTCTTTTTCTAAACATCCTTCCAAAGATTCTTCTTTCAAACCCAAGGAATCTAAGCCATCAACATCTAGACCTAAGTCTCCCAATAGAACATCTAACACTAAATGCTTTAAATGTATGGGTTATGGTCATATTGCTGCAAATTGTCCTTCCAAACGAAGTATGTACATGCATGAGGGCATTGTAGTTAGTGAGCATGATTCGGATTCTTCAAAGCATTCATTGCATTCTCATGCATCTAGTGAGGAAGAAAGCGAATGTCCACTTGAAGGGGACTTGTTAGTTGTGAGAAGACTTCTTGGACAAGTTTCACAACCTTTTGATGAAAGTCAAAGGGAAAATATTTTCCATACAAGATGTCTTATTCAAAACAACATTTGTTCCTTGATAGTGGATGGGGGTAGTTGTGCTAATGTGGCTAGTACAAGAGTAGTAGATAAGCTTGGATTGCCTACTATCTCTCATACAAAGCCCTATAAGTTACAATGGCTTAGTGAAGTAGGAGAAATAATTGTTAATAAACAAGTCCTCATCCATTTCTCCATTGGAAAATACAAAGATGAGGTATTATGTGATGTTGTGCCCATGGAAGCCACTCATGTTCTTTTGGGAAGGCCTTGGCAATTTGATAGAAAAGTTTTACATGATGGCTTTACCAACAAATTATCTTTTGAATTCCATGGTCACAAGGTTACTTTAAAATCTCTCTCTCCAAGAGAAGTCCATGAGGACCAAGTTATCATGAAGAAAAAGAGGGAGAGTGAAAAAGATAAAAAAGATAAAAAAGATAAGAGTTTTAAGCCTACACTCCTTGTGTCTAGGCGTGACATTGAAAGGGAAATAGTGGCTCATCATCCTCTTTTTTTAGCCATCCCTAGAACTCTTAGCATAGAAACACTTGTTGATAGTCCTCATTGCTTGGAAAATTTGGTAGAAGAGTTCAAAGATGTGTTTCAAGATCCTCCAAATGGACTTCCACCTTTGAGAGGGATTGAGCACCAAATTGATTTGATACCGGGCTCTTCTTTACCAAATCGTCCCGCATATAGGACCAATCCAAGTGAAACCAAGGAAATTCGCCAACAAGTTGAGGCTTTGATTGAAAAAGGGTGGGTGCAAGATAGCATGAGTCCTTGTGCTATGCCTATCATCTTAGTGCCAAAAAAGGATGGCACATGGCGAATGTGTTCGGATTGTAGGGCCATAAATAACATAACCATTAAGTATAGGCATCCCATACCTAGACTAGATGATTTGTTGGATGAATTACATGGTTCAAAAATCTTTTCAAAGATTTATCTTAAAAGCGGCTACAATCAAATCCGTATCAAACCGGGTGATGAATGGAAGACGGCTTTTAAGACCAACTTTGGTTTATATGAGTGGTTAGTTATGCCTTTTGGGTTAACTAATGCACCAAGTACCTTCATGCGCCTCATGCATCATGTTCTTAGACCTTTCATTGGTAAGTTTGTTGTGGTTTACTTTGATGACATTCTCATTTATAGCTTATCTTTGAATGACCATAGGTTGCATGTTAGGCAAGTTTTGGAAACCCTTAGGAAGGAACATTTGTATGCTAACCTTGCTAAATGTATGTTTGCTCTTGATCATATAGAATTCCTAGGGTTTGTTGTGAGTTGTAAAGGGGTCCATGTGGACAAAACCAAGGTGGTGGCCATTCAAAATTGGCCTACACCGAAATCTTTGAATGAGGTCCGAAGTTTTCATGGGCTTGCTTCTTTCTATAGAAGATTTGTCCCAAACTTTGGTACCATTGCCGCACCACTCAATGACATAGTGAAAAAGGATGTGGTCTTTCATTGGGGAGAAGCACAACAAAATGCTTTTGATACTTTGAAAGAAAAATTGACTAATGCTCCCATCTTGGCCCTTCCTAATTTCACTAAGACCTTTGAGATTGAGTGTGATGCTTCAAGCATAGGTATTGGGGCTGTTCTCCTTCAAGAGGGCCACCCCATCGCCTATTTTAGTGAGAAATTGAAGGGAAGTCATCTCAACTATTCCACCTATGATAAGGAATTATATGCACTTGTTAGGGCTTTGTTTACTTGGCAACACTATCTTTTTCCCAAAGAGTTTGTGATACATAGTGATCATGAATCTCTTAAGTATTTGAAAAGCCAAAACAAACTTAACAAGAGGCATGCTAAGTGGGTGGAATTCATTGAGCAATTTCCTTATGTGATCAAACACAAGCAAGGCAAAATAAATATTGTGGCGGATGCTCTTTCTAGAAGATACACCTTGCTAAATCTTTTAACCTCTCAATATCTTGGTTTTGATCACATTAAGGAACTTTATCATGATGACCTTGATTTTTCTCTCCTCTATCAAGAGTGTCTTAAGGGAGGACACAAAGACTTTTTTATTCAAGATGGCTTTCTTTTTAAGGGAAAACGTATTTGTGTTCCCCAATGCTCTATTAGATTATCTCTTGTTAGAGAAGCTCATGAGGGGGGCTTAATGGGACATTTTGGGGTTGCTAAAACTTTGGATGTGTTGCATGAACATTTCTTTTGGCCTCATATGCATAAACATGTTCATAGTTTGTGTGATAAATGCATAGCTTGCCGCAAAGCTAAATCTAAAATGCATCCCCATGGTCTTTATACTCCTCTTCCTATCCCTTCAATGCCTTGGGTAGATATATCTATGGATTTCATCTTAGGGTTACCCAAGACATCAAAGGGAAAGGACTCCATTTTTGTGGTAGTGGATCGTTTTTCAAAGATGGCTCACTTTATTCCTTGCCACAAAGTGGATGATGCATGCCACATTGCAAACCTCTTCTTCCAAGAAGTGGTTCGCTTGCATGGGATTCCTAGGTCTATAGTGTCCGATAGAGATCCTAAATTCTTGAGTCACTTTTGGAAGACCTTGTGGGGCAAGCTTGGAACTAAGCTTTTATTTTCTACCACTTGCCACCCACAAACTGATGGTCAAACCGAGGTGGTGAATAGAACTTTGGGACAACTATTGAGATGCTTTATTTCGGGGAATCCTAGAGTGTGGGAGAATTTACTACCCCATGTTGAGTTTGCATATAACCGAGTAGTAAATTCTACCACCTCCCATTCTCCTTTTGAGGTGGTCTATGGGTTTAATCCCCTAACACCTCTTGATCTTCTTCCTATTCCCCTTCTTGACGATGTCTTGTGCAAAGATGGGGATGAAAAGGCTTCTTTTGTGAAAACTTTGCATAAAGACATCAAGAAGAGAATTGAGAAGAAGGTTGGCAAGTATGCTGAACTTGCCAATAAAAGGAGAAAAGCATTGTTGTTTGATGAGGGCGTTTGGGTTTGGCTTCACTTGAGGAAGGATCGTTTTCCTACTCAAAGGAAGTCCAAACTAATGCCTCGAGGGGATGGACCTTTCCAAATCCTCAAGAGGATTAATGACAATGCTTATGAGTTAGATATGCCTGATACATTCTTAGGTAGTCATACTTTTAATGTCAGCGATCTAACTCCTTTTTCTGTAGGTCTCCAGAATTCGTGGTCGAATTCTCTCCAACTCGGGGAGTATGATGGAGATCAAGCCCAAGAGAACATGGAGGCCACTCATCAAGCTCAAGAAGAGGTGGAGGCACAAATGGAGGACGCCCATGGAGGTCAAAGTCCACCTCAAAGGATTACAAGAAGCATGTTCAAAGCCTTGGGAGCTAGAGGACATTTATTTTCTCTTTTTGTAGTGTCTTTAGTTGAAGGTGCTTAGAGGCAAACCTTAGAAACCTCTTTTTTATATAGCATCTTTTAGGTTTTTAAATAGGAGCTTTAGGGGGGTGTATTAGTAGATAGGTGTAGGAGTAGAATAGGGGGGTGCCAAAGTAAAGGAAGGGATCACACCTTCCTTGCTTGGCAATTAGCGCCGGTTCTAGATAGCTTTTGGAGGGAATTTTGAATTGTTTAGCTTTCATTTTTCAGCACCTTAGGCTATAAATAGAGGTGCCTTCCTTGTAAAATTCAGATTTGAATTCATCTAAAGAAACTATACTCAAAATTGGAGTGAGCATTTGGAGAGCTTTTGAGCTTCTACTCTAGTCTTATCTTGAAGGACCATGGTTTCCTCAAGTGGCGGCTTCCACACTCATCTAGGAGCATCCATACTTCTAGTGGCGTGATCATCCAACCTATCTTCCATCTTCATGAGCATTCTCTTCTCCTTCCTTTCTTCTCTTTCAATTACTCTTGTTGTCTTGTGTTCTTGAGCAATTTTTGGTTCGGCTGTCCTTAATTTTCCAGCACCTATGTTTTGGTTTTCTAAATTCTGTTCAGCACATTTGTTTGTGGTTTAATTCTGTTCGGTCTTCTCTTTTATAATTCCTTTGTTGATTCAATTTGACAATATTTGGTTCATCCAAATGAGTTTGGGAATTGGTACTTGTATTGGTGAGTTCTTGACTTAGAACCATGATCCAACTTCTAAGAAAGTGCCTCTACATTTTCCAGCTCAAGGTGATTCCTCAAAGTGTCAAGAATCTTGTTCTATGTGGCTATTGGAATCACATCAGTTTTGGTCAACAGGCAGGATCAGGTCATAATGTAGTACAAGCATCCTACTAGTGAGATGGGTCTATACTCTTCCAGAGATTGAGGATTCTCGGAGTTTGGTATCATCGTTATGAATGAAGCATTACATCCCTTCGAGATCTTCCCCTCTTTATGAACATGTTTTATTGCTCCCATGACGTCCTTTTCTAGCAAATCCCAATGCTTTTTAATATAACTGAATGTTACTCCGTCTGGGCCAGGGCTTTTGCTACTATCACAATTCCAAATGGCATCCTTAATTTCTTTTTCGTCAAAAGGATCAGTCAGGAGTGTGTTATCGGAATTTGTTAACTCCTCAAAATCAACATTATCCAACCTAACACCAATATCCTCGACAACCGACATCTTTTTCTTATAGAACTCTTTAACCAACTCCTTCACCATATTTGGCTCTTCCACCTATTTATCAAAAGTATGACAATATATTCCTTTAATCTCATTCCTCATCCTTCTCTATTTAATTGATGCATGATAGTATTTAGAATTAGAATTCCCTTTCTTGAACCATAGTGCTCTTGACTTTTGTTTGAAATCTTGAAAACTGTTTTTGATTAATCTCTTTTTCTTAGTTAATGCATAGGAGCGTAAAAACACATTTTTATCTTTCAATCAAATGGTTAAAACACTTACAACAAAAGCCCAAAAGCAGTTGGAATAATTTAAAACAGAGAAAACCAGTTAACAGAATTTTGTTAAGGTTTTCAGCAAAACAATCGGTTGATTTTTTGAAATAACCGATTGAATTTTATTTGACAACATTAAAATCCACTAAGTGTCAAATAACCTATTGTTTCAAAATTTCAATCTGTTGAAATTTGTTTGACAACAAAGGCAAAGATAAAGCTTTTCCAAATCATTTTGAAATCCACTAAGTGTCAAACAACTTGTTGTTTCGAAATTTCAACCTGTTAAAATTTATTTGACAGCAAAGGCAAAGACAAAGCTTCTTCAAATCATTTTAAAATATAGTAAGTCTCAAAACAACCTATTGATTCGAAATTGAAATTTCACTTCCTTTTAGAAAATCCATCTTTTCAAAATGTTAAAGATTCAATAGAGATTGGATCAACTTAAGGAGTGAATTAACAAGTTTCAAAAAACTAGACACACACACACAACAACAACAAGGTCTTCAAGCTTTCCACTTGGATTTGGAGACATCAAAACATCTTGTTCAACAAATTGAGTTGAATCCAGGTTTTTATGCAATTCAACAATCCAGACCTGTGAAGTGGGGACCCATTTGATTTTAAGTGGGACCTGTGTACAACTTTATGCACTGTCATGTCATCCTCCAACTTAATGTTTGCAAGTTTTTTTTTTTTTTTTGCTTTTGTGAGGGTTCAGATGGGACTCCAGTGAGGTCATTGGAGGTTAGGGAATTGGATAGTGCAAGACTGGCTTCACTTCTAGTGTGTCCATGTATTTTGGGACCCCTTTGATTTTAAGTGGGGACCTGTGTAGAACTTTATGAACTGTCATGTCATCCTTCAACTTAATGTTTGCAAGTTCTATTTTTTGGTTTTCAATTTTTTTTGTGTTATGAGTTGCTGGTTTTGAATTTAATGTGAATGTTTGCAATGTTTTCTGTATAGCTAAGTGTGGACCCATTCATATTGATGTGGAGACCTATGAAAGAATTTTTGCACACCAGAAGTGTGTAACAATTTTGTTCCCAAAATAAAGCTTGTAATCTTGTACATTTTAAATTACTAAAACAACTAGTTTTAGTCTTTACGTTTGGAAAAATGAAGTTAAAAAAAATTGATGTGCAAAATTTGGTGTTATGGTTTTTGAGTTTAGAAGTTTGAATGGATTGGGTTTTCATTGTTTTTTGTTGTGCGACTTTGGGACTGGTTTTGAACTTTTATAGAAGGTTAAGAACTGACTTAGTGGTGCTAGAATTGATTGTCAATGTTATATTTGTTTTCATTTCAAAGTTTGTATTATTGAACAAATATTAAACATTTGTGAGGAGTGATTGGTGTTGTGCTTTTTAGGTTTTTGAAGTTTGATTTGGATTTCATTGTTTAGTGTTTTGTGCACTGCCATTTTGGGTATATTTGTGATTGTTGTGTATTGTTGAGATATCTTTGTTAAAGTTTGTAGTGAATGTGGTGAATTGAGTTAAATCCAGGTTATGCAATTCAACAGTCCAGACCTGTGAAGTGGGGACCTGTGTACAACTTTATGCACTGTCATGACATCCTCCAACTTAATGTTTGCAAGTTTTTTTTTTTTGGTGTTGTGAGGGTTCAGACGAGACTCCAATGAGCTCATTGGAGGTTAGGGAATTGGATAGTGCAAAACTAGCTTCACTTCTAGTGTGTGCATGTATTTGGGGACCCTTTTTTATTTTAAGTGGGGACCTGTGTACAACTTTATGCACTGTCATGTCATCCTCCAACTTAATGTTTGCAAGTTATTTTTTTTGCTTTTGTGAGGGTTCAGATGGGACTCCAGTGAGCTCAATTGAGGTTAGGAAATTGGATAGTAGAAGACTAGCTTCACTTCTGGTGTGTCAATGTATTTGGGGACCCCTTTGATTTTAAGTGGGGACCTGTGTACAACTTTATGCACTGTCATGTCATCCTCCAACTTAACGTTTGCAAGTTATTTTACTAGTTTTGCTTTTAAAGCTCTAGACAATTTAGATGCCCTAGATTTATATAACTCGAGGGTTGTAGTTTATAATGCATTAACTACAAGTTTGACAAGGGCATCAAAAGTGTACTATCAGGAAAATAATATCCGTGAAATTTATTTGGCAGGATGTGTTGTCGTCTTGCAGGTTAGTGAAAATGTGTACAATTATGTTGTATTAATGAATTGGTGATTTTGATAAAATCTTAATTACTTGTGTTTTATTTTTTTGGAAACAGGTGTGTGCAGTTCACCATGTGGGTGTTGGTGACAGTGCCGAGTGTGTTTGTTTTCCACGATTTTTGCACTGGTCGTGTGTAAATTATCGTGGAAGAAGGTTACATGAATTTTTTTATTTGTTGAGGTATTTTTTTTTTATTCGTTAAGTTTTTGGTGCAAGCTTTTGCAGTAATTATAAGTTATTTATTTTTTCAGATTGTATTGGATTGGTCAATCAGTGCTGAAGAGGCAGGTATAAAAATTGTGAAAGAAGCCTTAGCTGATTCAGATGAGAGAGTTGAGGAAGGTAGTGTTGGTACAAGTGAGTGGGACAACTTACTTGACAAACATGAAGTTTGTAAGAAGAAAGTTGCAGATAATCAACATAGAATTGTTGATTTGGATAAGCAACTTCAAGAGGTCTGACAACTGCTTGTTAAAGAAAATCAATGGTTAGTTGGATTCGTGCTTGGAGGCAACCCAACCTCCCCTGGTGCAACTTGTGTTGGTCCAAGCTCATGCAATTTGGATATTTTAAAGATGTATAAAGCATTTTTTGCATATAAGTTTGACATGAAACGGTAAGTAAATATATTGTACTTTTAGTCATTACTTGATTTGTTGTTATTGCATGAATGATGATTTGGTGTTAAATGTTGTTTTAGTGTTTTTGTGGACATACAAAATAACATTTTGATGAGGTTGCATTTGCAATCATGTCTAAAGTTGACAACATGGTAAAATTTGACATATTGTTGTGTTTGCTCTATTTGCTTATATTATTTACATAGTTATGTTGAATGTGGTTGTAGGTTATGTTATTCGTAACCAGGTTGTTAAATCTGAATCAAACTGTGAAATTTGGAGTGCTGAATCGGTTTTCATTCAATCCGTTTTTTGCGGTTAGTATTGATTTAAATATATTGTTATTTTTTTAAGTTTTTAATAATATTAATAATAGAGTTTGTTGTTGTAAACTCGTGTAATCGAGGAGATGAACATGAATGGGGTTCAAATTTCATGGTGCATTTTTTATTACATGTAATTTTATGGGAATGGTTTATTCTCATATCAAGGAATATCTTATTGTCATTTTGTAAATTAATATTACTGATGTTGTGTCAAATTTGTTGTTGTTGGTTAGAATGGTTATGTTGACTGTCAGTTTAAATTTTGCACTTTTTTTTAGGTGTTTGTGCCAACCGTATTCAATGACCATTGGTAGGTGTACGTACACAATTGTCGGACTCGGCAATTGCTTGTATTGGACTCCATTGGTGATGGAATTCAAGGTCTACAAAACATTGATACAACAATGGTAAATAGTTGGATGTTCTTCAATGCTTAATGAATTGATTTGTTTTGCATTTGTTTATGATTCTTCTTAAATTGCATGTTGTAGGTTGATCGACTGCAACTCCTATTCAAAATTCTTGACAACTTCTCTGAAAAGAGTGGTCCTCAAATTTCATTGATCAAAGAAAAGGTTCCCCTACAACCGAATAGGTTAGTATTGATAGTAATAGTGTTATTTTTTTATTTATTTTATATGTATTTTAATTTGTTTGGACTTATTATTTTGAATTATTGTTTAGGGTTAAAAATTTATTCCTTCTATGCAGTTATGATTGTGGCATTTTAGTTGCCAAGTATATCGAGTTGTGGGATGGTTCAGAGCACTTGGATGAGAATACCTTTCCCCATTACACTACGCTAAGAGTTATTTTCATCAGTTAACACGTTTAATTTATAGTTTCGTGATTGGAAACTGATTCCATGGTTTATTATTCAGAAGGAGTTGCTACTATTTCATCAAGAAATGCTTGTGTCTTGGATGATGGATGAGTGTAACGTTGAACGACAAGTCGTCTTGAAAGATTTGGAAGTAGATTGTCCTTGATTTTTATTGGACATATTTTTGATGTAATTGTACAGTTTCATTGTTATTGAAAAAATTGTTAGTTATTATGACCTGATGTGAACAATATACATACATTTGTTTGATTAATGGAAGCAATTTAAATTTCATCGAAGTTATTTAGTTCATTTATTGTTATATACCATATTTTGGGCACAAATGTGTGATTGGATGACAGGAATGTGAAGTTGGATGTTCATAAATTAAGTTATATTCACTGTTGTTTTTAGTGTATATTCATTATATGTTCATAGCAGACGTTTAAGTTTAAGTGGGAACCCATGTTAATAAGTGGGGACCCATGACAAGGTTTGTGCATGTTGTTTTTATTCATACTGGTTATTGGGATGCATTTGTCAATCCATCATGTGTGTGGAAGCCCCTCAGGTGTGTGAAATGCATGTTGTGGTGGTCATAGGAACCCCTTTACTGTAAGTGGGGACCCATGTGTGTTAGGTTCAATAGTGTCAAAGTTCAAGTAGGGGGGGTGAATTAAGCTTTTAAAACATTACGAAAGATTCAGCCTTTTTTGCAAAACAGAGGAAAATAATCTATTTATTTAGCAATGAGCAGATTTATTTTTATTCTGCTTAGTGTATTAAGACAATTATGTGATTTCTTGATATTAAGCAAGTTGATTAGCAAGCAACATTCACATTAATTTCCATAGAATAAATGTGAGAGCAGAATCAGTAAACCACAACCTTGAATCCAGAGTCAACCTTTTGATTAAAACTTGTCAATTAATTGAGTCAACTTCCACAGAACAATGATCTCCAATTATGTTCAACAACCCATACAGTTTTTCACAGAAGTATCAAACAGATTTTCCAGAAATCAAGAACAGTATGAAGAAGTCCAGAAGGAACAGATTTAATTTCTGCCAGATTAAAAAACGAATCAGTAAAATAGTGCAGAGATGAAGAGAGATTGAACACAAAGAGATTATACTGGTTCACTCAAATGAGCTACATCCAATCTCACCTAATTCAAGGTGAAATCCACTAAAACACAGTTCAAAACAATTACACAACCACTGTTCTTGAACCCTACAAGAACATGACACACCTTGCTGAAAAACACTATTGCAGCACACACAACTCTTCAAGAAACCCTATCAAGAAGAGTATTACAATCACACTTTACAAAGAATTGAAAGATGAAATGAATACACCTAGAAAGAGAATGCATAAATTTGACTTAGACCAGTAAAACAGATTGCATACACTGTGACATCACCTTCAACCAAGCCTTAGAACTAAGCAAGAACAGTTTTGAAAAATCTGTCAAGAACACGTATTTATTCACTAAAACTACTCAATCTTTGTTGTTAAACTTGTTTTCTCAAAACTTCATTCAAGTCAGAACCAACTTTCCTTTTATAAGAAATATTTTATAACAGACTTTTTACAAAACAGTTAAGGTAGTTATAAAAAGAACAGACTGAAAATAAAATGAATAGATTTATTTTTGAAGAGCAAAGAGAGTTTTGAAAGGATGTAGCTTGGTTACAAGAGATTTAAGACAAGCTTTTTAATGCACATATAAAGATGTGGAAAACTCTTATAGAGCCAGGCACCAGACTAAAAACAATCTATTCATTTAAGGAAGAACATATTTGATCCTGCCTGTTGACCAGAACGCAAGAGCCTTGCCTCGTCAAATCTGGATCGACTTTGCACCGTGCTAGCTTCCGTCCTTCGCCTTGATTCACCTCAAGAACCTGCAAAAGACAGAACGGCGCCGCTGTGGCCGATCACGCTCCGACGCCCAAGTCAACGACTGAACCACCAAAATACTAAGAGAAAACTAAGAACTTCAGGAACCGTGCAATATTATCTCTCAGCGTACTCAAGTTCTCGCAAGCGTAAAAGAAGTATTCTGAAACACGCGTACCTCAGAAGTTTGCTAGGATCCCTTATATACCTGTGCGCTTTCTCTCTTCTGACAGTTACACTTCTGGACACGTGGCTCGCATCCAGCTGTACACGTGTCACCATCTGGAGCATCCTTGACTTGAGCGTCACCTCTTACTCTTCAGGCTGTTTGACTAAGTTACTTATTCAGGAAGCAACTCAGCGTGTAGCTGCCTTGGAGCGCGATCTCTTCTGCGTGGCGAGTACGGGTGTCTTCATACACACCTTCCCTGTGGTCTCGCCGGCCACCATTATACTCTACTTTACTTACTTCACTATGCATGCTCGGGTAAGCTGTTCCCCGACCTCAACCTCTGGCCAGCTGAGAAACAACTATCTGACGACTTCATCTTTTGCTCCGAAAACCTGGAACAAGCTTTCCTGATCCTTCGGTGATGTCCTCCTCTCGGCGATCTCCAATCGCCTTGTCACCTGAGTTCACACTCGGCGACTACAACACAAACTTGGTGACCACCGGTTTAGGTATGCCAGAGATCGGGGCACGCCAACTTAACGACTGGCGATCACACGAACCCCCCGACGTCCTTCCCTTCTGCCAGCCAGGCGTCCCGTTCAACACGCCTATACTATTGCTTGCGGCCACGTCATCAATTCCGACTACCTGGGCGGTACACAAGCCCCCCAGTCTTAAGCGAAGACTTGTCCAGCGAAAAGACTAAGAGGTCACGTCACTACCGATCTACGTGGCGCTGGCACGGAATTCCAAACGTTCGTACCCTCTGCTTTTCTGACGCTCCACCAAACCCCTTTTAACAATCGCCCGACACGTGGCTTTATCAACGGTCATCTTCAGCTGTCCTTAAACCCCTTCATTTCTACTGTTTCATCATCTCACTGCATTCTCAAAACGCTCTGAGTTTTCTCTGCAAACCCACAACGCTTCTCAGCTCCCTCAATCTCCAACTCCCTTCAATGCTCATCTGATCATCGAAAGGTACCTCTTTTACTTCTTCTGTTGATACTTGCTACATTTTAACCGATTCACATCATCCATTATCTGTCTGGTGCATACGCTGTGGGTTGTTTCCTCTTCTTCTTCCTTCTCGTAACTTAGGGCTTCGTCTTCCATTACATTCATCACAATGAACTCCCGTTCGTTCGTTCTCCATTCTTCGTCCACAATCGAGTCGTTCACTGTAACCTTTGTTCATCCTTTTTCCTTTTTCCTTTGTAGTTCCCGCGATGGCTCGTACGAAAACCACCGCGAATCCTCCTCCTTCATCACGAAACCCTCCACCCCAAGCGCATAACTTACCACGAGCATCTGGTGCTCCTTCTTCCCAGGCTGAGAGGCCTGCAACCTCTCACCCCAATCTCGCTAAGACAACTCCACCGGTCGCTGGAGGAGCCTCCGTTGCCACACAAGACTACAAGAAGCTTTATCCGTGGGCCACCTCAGCTCTGTTGAAAGAAACCTCTTCCATAAACACAACGTTGGGCGTGCACCGACTAAGGAAAGGGGACCAATCTGATCTTTCATTCCATAAGGAGCATGACAGCAAAATGGCCGTGCTGCCTTGCCACCCGAATGAACCAATCTGTGCTGACGATAAAGCGAGCAACGGCGAGTTGTTCTGCTTTCTCTATGCGACGTTCTTTAAGAAGGTGAAGCTCCGACTTCCCTTCACTCGCTTCGAGAGGGAATTACTAACTGAGCTCGACATCGCCCCCGCCCAGCTTCACCCCAACAGTTGGGTGTTCGTAAGGGCGTTCCAGATCATGTGCGCACACCTGGGACTGCCAGCTTCGGTTGACGTTTTCCTCTTCCTCTTTGAAGCTAAGAATCCAGGAGACCGCCTCTGGATTAGCTTGAACAGGATCGCTGGGAGGTCAATCCTCTCCATCTTCCAGCAATCTTACAAAGATTGGAAAGGAAAATTCGTGAAGGTGTGCGCCAACGACCAAGATCCTTCCCTGCTTGATGGCTTCCCCTTGTACTGGGTACACAAGGGGAACAAAGACGCCAAAGAGAGCTTTAGGAGGCCCAGAAGTCCCGACAACATGGGCGAGCTAGACAAAGATCTATACCTTTTCTGGAAGAAAGTAGCAGCCGCCAACATCACCTTTCCCACCTCCGCAATAATCTCCTTCGAGTTCCTCGAGGACCAACTCGAAGCTCACATAGGTTAGCACTTACCTCGACATTTAGGTTTTCATTTTGTGTTGGAACTGATTGCGCATCTCTGTTATCTACCATCGGGCGTCCTGCTTGTTGCGCATTGGACTTGGTTTTTAATTCATGCGCCATTTGTTTGCATTATTTGCACACGTACTCGTATATTTTACTTTTGCTTTTGTGCTTACTTGTATATTTTTACCCTGTGCAGACCTCATGTTGGGCAAAGGCAAATTAGCTTAACTGAGGGCGCTCGCCCGAACTCATAAGTTGGCGACGGGTTCCCAAACCGTGCCCAACTCGGTGGTGGAGATCGCTGCTGCCCAGGGCAGATCGCCTCCTCAAGGCCCAGCTCCTCCAGAGACACTGCCCGCCCCTCAACGAAAAAAGCTCATCTTAAGGAAACCAAAGAGGAAAACTCCTCAAGTGGTTCAAGAAGATGAGGATGAGGATGATGAGGCGACTGAGGACGGCCTTGTCACCAAAAGGAAAAGGGTGGCACCTTCTTCACCACCCGCTCTCCCAACACCAACACCGCCCTCTCCCCCAGCTCCAACACCGCCGGTCCAAGCAACACCCTTGGCAGTCGCGCTTCCTGCGGTTGAAGGCAACGAGCCCAACTTCATGGAGAACCCTCCTAGTGCCTCCACGTCGTTCGTATCTGCTGGAGAGGGTCCTCCTTCAACCGCTTCAATTGCTGAAGCCGCACCAGGTGGGGATGAAGGCGCTCACAACTCACCGATACTCATAACCGAGTCCCCCACTTCACCACCACGCCAGGAAGCCCCCCTTGCTCAACCAATTCAAGAGGGTGGTGGTGAGAGTCAGCATCAGGCTCCTTCAGCACCTCCACCAACAGCAGCTGCAAGCCTTCCCCCCTTGGTCAAAGAAGTCTGGGGGCCTTTCACAGCTAAGCTAAAGATGATGGCAGAGGACCTTCCCTCAATCATAACAAAGGCTGTGAAGAGCTCCAACAAAAAGCTTCAGGACGAGATCTCCACACTCCAGGAGGAGAATCGCCTGATAAGGATCGAGGCGGAAAAGCTGTCTTGCAATCTGATGATGGCAGAGATCGATCACTCAAGGGTGGAGGACGCCATGAGTGCCGAGTTGAGGGTTGCGCGGAAGGAGGCCTCCGATCTGCGCTAGAAACTGCACCTCCTAGCTCAAGAGAAAATCGAGCTGGAGAGCAAGCTGGTTCCCTATAAGCTTAAGGTGGCCAACTTGGAGGCATCAATGAAAGCGGATGCAGCCAAGGTAGAGAACCTTGAAAAGAGGTCGGCTGATCGGGAGGTTCTCCTTGGAAAGGTCGAGAAGGAGAGGGACGAAGCCGTGGACGAGCTCGCCAAGGCTCGAGAGGAAAACGAGAAAATTGCTACAGAGCTAGCCCAGGCGCGGGACGAAGGCAAGAAGGTTCCTGACGACCTTGCTCAGGCTCGCGGGGAAACTGAAGAACTGAAGAAACGAGCTGGCGAGCTGAAGCAGCAAACCGAGGGGCTCAAACAACAAAACGAAGAGCTCGAACTAAGCTCCGCCCAAGTCCTTGCTGCCGGATTCGACGCTGCCCTGGAGCAAGTCGCTGCCAGTACCCCGAGCTCGACCTCTCCATGGTGTCGATATGTAATGAAGTGGTGGATGGGAAGATCGTGCCTTCTGAAGATTAGTCGTCTCCCTCCATCACTTATTCCCTGGGAATTAATGCTTGTTCCTTTTTGCACAAACTTTACATGTAATAACTTTTCTTTTCTTCTTATGCATTCGAACTGATATCACCTTTATTATAACTTCTCCCGCTTTTACACATGGTCTCTCTGTTTACTTTGCTTTTCCTTGTAGAAACCGCTTAAACAAATTAACTTAGCGATTCTGCGGGCTCAATTGTTTACTTACTGCTTCAAACTCGAGCAAACTATCAACTCTCAAACGATGGCATTTTAATAACTTGTGAACTTAAGGCAACGAACTTCAGCGTGAAACTACTTACTAAACAGCAAGTTTCAATCCAACTGATAGTTTAAGATATAGTTCACCTGATCTGCTCCATCGAAATGGGCCCTTACTCTTGCCATCGCCTGGACTTCTTCTGATCGCCATAGGGTCCCGGCGATGTAAGCTTCCTTTTGCCTTCATAACTTGGCTATTATTCCCTCATCTGGGGGTAGAGGCGCCTTTCGGATCCTTCTCTACCTCCCTGAGTTTCAGAACAATAAGCCGGATAGCTAGGCGTTCTCTTTGAACCTACCTTAGCCATCCTTTAAACTTCTTCCACCCTCCACACCATACCTGAACTCGTTCGAGACGAGAAGGATTTTATCTTGCCTGAACTCGCTCGACGGCGAGAAGGTCTTTATCTTGCCTGAACTCGCTCGACGGTGAGAAGGTCTTTATCTTGCCTGGACTCGCTCGACGGCGAGAAGGTCTTTATCTTGCCTGGACTCGCTCGACGGCGAGAAGGTCTTTATCTTGCCTGAACTCGCTCGACGGCGAGAAGGTCTTTATCTGGTGCCTCTACTTTGCCCAGGGATTACATCTCCTCTTCCCTGGATGCACTGAGGACTTTTAACTTGTTCTCGCCTGCACTCGCACAAAGTCGAGGAGGACTTTAATCTCTTTCTCGCCTCAGGACGCACGAGGGCGTTGAGGTCTTTTAAACGTTGTTGGTGCCTCCGATCGTCGAAAGACGATGAGGACTTTTAACTTTAACTGATGCCGCCAATCGCCGAAAAGCGATGGGGACTTTAAAACTTTTAGAAAGCATGCAGCATAACTTCAAACTTGCCTTAAATCACATACGAGTGACAAGGTCTTTTTCTAAAACTTTCGAAACAACAAGCATGCAATCTTAGAAACTTTAAACTTTGAAAACTCTTCTTTATTGGGTGGCCTCATTAAAAACCCTCCTTAGGGAAAAAAGAGTGCCCCCTTTAAACTGTTTTAACAGAAAGCTTGCAAATCTCTTCGTGTTTGTTTTTACTTACAAAGCTTCAACTGTAATATAACTTGAGGTGTGTGGCGTTCCAAGTGCGAGGAATCGCCCCTCCTTCCAACGTTTCTAAGCGGTAGGCGCCGTTCCCGAGCGCCTTAGTTATTCTGAACGGTCCCGTCCACTTAGGCGACAACTTGTTTTCCATCTCGTACTGGTGGGCCTTCCTCATCACCAGGTCGCCTTCTTTAAACTGCCTCGGCATCACCTTCGAGTTATACCTTCGTTCAATCCTCCTTTTCACTGCCTCGGCTTTTACTCTCGCCTCCTCCCTGACCTCATCCAGCAAATCCAGATTCAACCTTTTTTCCTCATTCGAGTCTTCCGCTACAAAGTTCTGGAATCTCGGCGAGCTCTCCTGGATTTCCACTGGAATCATTGCGTCGCATCCATAGACCAAGCTAAACGGGGTCTCATGGGTTCCTGACTGCTCGGTGGTGTGGTACGCCCAAACTATGCGGGGTACCTCCTTAGCCCACGATCCCTTGGCTTTCTCCAGCCTTCTCTTCAAGCCTCTTAGCAACACCCGGTTGGCGGACTCTACTTGGCCATTTGTCTGAGGGTGCTCGACGGATGCAAATACTTGTTGAATTCCCACCTCTTCGCACAGCTTCTTCAACAGGTGACTTGCAAACTGAGTCCCGTTGTCTGACACCAGGCGCTTAGGCACACCAAACCGGCACACGATGTTCTTCCACACAAAGCTCTCGATCTTGTGTGCAGTGATCTGGGCTACTGGTTCTGCTTCGATCCACTTGGTCAAATATTCAATTGCCACCACCAAGTACTTCATCTGCCTGATCGCCAATGGGAAAGGTCCCAGGATGTCGATTCCCCACGTATGAAACGGCCAGGGGCTGTAAATCGACTTTAACTCTTCTGGAGGCGCTTTGTGCCAATCGGCGTGCTGCTGACATTGCTTGCAACACTGTGCATACTTCTTGCAGTCCTCCCTCATTGTTGGCCAATAGTAACCTGCACGGAGGGTTCTTGCGACCAGAGCTCGACCCCCGACATGACTTCCGCATATCCCTTCATGGAGCTCGGCCATAATTCTTGTACACTTCTCTCCGTGCACACATTCCAGGAGTGGGTGTGTGAACCCAAACCTATACAACTCGCCATCAATCATTGTGAACTTGATGGAGTTCTTCTTTATCTTCCTAGCCTCCGTCGGATCCAGCGGGAGAAGGCTATCTGCCAGGCATCGCTGGTATTGTGTTATCCATGTGTCTGGCTCATGCGTAGCAGAGACCTGCGTCATGTTCACCCTCTCCCCCGACATGCTCTTATTCTCGGCGATCTCAAGGTTTCCTGAGTCAAAGACCTGTGACTCCTCACCGCTTTCTCCATCGACTTGCTTATTTGAAGGACCATGTGGTCTGCCACAAATGCTCTAGGCGTCTTCAAAGTTTCTTGGATCACCGTCCTCTGCCTACCCCCCTTGCCCGAACTGGCGAGCTTAGCTAGCAAGTCTGCTCGGGCATTCTGCTCTCTGGGCACATGCACTACTTCAAAGGAGACAAAGGAAACCTTCAATTCCTGCACGTACGCTAAGTAAGCCGCCATTTGTGGATCCTTGGCCTGGAACTCGCCTGTTACTTGTCCCGTGACCAACAGCGAGTCACTCTTAGCCACCAGCACCCTAGCTCCCATCTCCTTGGCCAGCAAGATTCCGACGATCAGCGCCTCATATTCTGCTTGATTGTTGCTGGCTTTGAAGGCAAACCTCAGGGACTGTTCAATCAGCACACCGTTGGGACCTTCCAGGATGACTCCAGCACCGCTACCCTGCTGGTTCGACGATCCGTCCACCGAGAGCACCCAACGAAAACCATCCCCTTCAACTCGTGCTGTTTCCGACGAGAGCTCGACCACAAAATCGGCGAAAACTTGCCCCTTGATCGGTCCTCGGGGCTCATACTTGATGTCGAACTCCGACAGCTCCACTGCCCATTTCACCATCCTCCCAGCTACATCAGGCTTCTTCAGGACTTTCTGGATAGGCAAGTCGGTCATCACCAGTATTGTAAAACTGTGAAAATAGTGGCGCAACCTCCTCGCTGAAAACACCACAGCCAGTGCAGCTTTCTCCAAGGCCTGATACCTCACCTCCGGGCCTTGCAACACCTTGCTGACGAAATAAATAGGCTTCTAAGCCTGGTCTTGGTCTTGGGCGAGCACCGCACTCACCGCCCTCTCAGTCACAGCAAAATACAACCTGAGAGGGGTTCCCACCAACGGTTTGCACAAAACCGGCGGGCTCGCCAGGTACTCTTTAAGCTTGACGAAGGCCTCTTCACACTCCTTCGTCCAGGCAAACTTATTGTTTCGCCTTAAACACTGGAAGTACGGATGGCCTTTCTCTCCGCTAGCCGACACGAAACGAGACAGGGCGGCCATCCGGCCTGTAAGCTGCTGCACCTCCTTCACGGTAGTCGGACTCCTCAACGCCAAGATGGCAGCACACTTATCAGGATTTACCTCTATTCCTCTTTCATTTAAGAGGAATCCCAAGAACTTCCCTGCCTCCACGCCAAAAATGCACTTCTCGAGGTTCAACTTCAACCTGAACTTGGCGATTGTGGTGAACAACTCCTCCAGGTCCGCAACGTGCTTGCTCGTTTCCGACGAGGTCACGACCATATTATCCACATACGCTTGCACATTCCTTCCCAGCATTGGTGCAAGTACCCTATCCATCAATCTTTGGTACGTGCCCCCCGCGTTCTTCAGCCCAAAGGGCATCACTTTGTAGCAGTAGCACGATCTCTCGGTCATGAAGGCGGTCTTCTCTTCGTCCATAGGATGCATTTTTATCTGGTTGTACCCCGAGAAGGCGTCCAGGAAACTCAGCAACTTACACCCTGCAGCACTGTCGACCAGGGCATCTATGCTTGGCAAAGGATACGAGTCCTTTGGGCAAGCCTTGTTCAGATCAGTGAAGTCGACGCACATGCGCCACTTCCCATTGCTTTTCTTCACCAGCACGACATTGGCCAACCACTCAGGGTACTGAACTTCCCTGATATGGCCTGCGGCGAGGAGCTTCTGTGTTTCATCCCTGATCGCCTGCCTCCTCTCCTCATTAAACTTCCTTCTTCTCTGCCGCACTGGTCTGACCTGGTTGTCCATTGCTAGGCGATGGCACAAGAAGTCGGGGTCGATTCCCGGCATGTCTGAAGCAGACCATGCGAAAGCATCCAGATGCCGCTCTATCACCTTGGCGATCTGGTCTTGGAGTTCAGCCTCCAAAGATCTTCCCAGCTTGAAGACCTTTCCCCCGATCTCCCTCTCGAGCCACTCCTCGACGGGTTTGGGTCGGGTTTCCCTGGCGATCACCGCCTTGGCGATTCCCAGCTCTCTCGCTTCCTCTGGGCGGTTCCTCACCTCTTCTTCCCGATCGGCGTTCTCTTCCCTTGCTTCAGCATCTACCATGACGACATCGCTACCGGTGGTCGCCTCCACCACCGTCGACCTGGGCTTCACACCGGGAGGCGGGGTGGTAGTGATGTAACTTACTGACCTCTTATTTTTCAAGTTATTCTCATAGCACTTCTTCGCTTCCTTCTGGTCAGATTTGATGGTGATCACCACCCCCTCCATAGACGGCAACTTCACCTTCATGTGCCTGGTCAAGGGCACAACTCCTATTTTGTTGAGTGTTGGTCTTCCCAACAGAATGTTATATGCTGAGGGAGCATTCACGACAAGGTACTTGATTTTCTCCGTCTTCGAGCCCGCCTCATCTGTGAATGTAGTTCTTAACTCGATGTACCCCCTAACCTCCACCTGATCACCAGCGAAACCGTATAAGCACCCTCCATAGGGCCTCAGCTGGTCAAGGGGTAGTTGCAGCTGTGTGAAAGTCGGCCAGAACATCACATCTGCCGAGCTTCCTTGGTCCACCAGTACCCTGTGGACCTTCCTCCCCGCTGTGACAAGCGAGATAACTATGGGATCGTTGTCATGAGGCACAACGTCCCTGAGATCTTCTCTTGTGAACGTGATGTCCACATCTGGCGAGTGGTCCTCGAACATGTCCACCGTCATCACAGACCTTGCATACTTCTTCCTCTGTGATGCGGTGCATCCACCACCCGAGAAACCTCCTGCGATGGTGTGGATCTCTCCATGAGTGGGCATCTCGTGCTGCTGAGCCTCACCACCCGCCGGCTGGGAGCTCGACGCGCCCCCCGTCTTCTTGTCCAGCAGGTAATCATTCAGGAAATCGCTCTTGACCAGGTCGTCGAGCTGGTATCCCAGTGCCAAACATGAATCGACGGTGTGACCAAAACTCTGGTGGAATTCGCAGCAGGCGTCTGGTTTTGGTCTTAACACCTTGTCGCTCACTTTCTCAGGTGCCTTGAGCCTGGCTGCTATATTGGGGATGGCGATCAGGTCTGCCAACCCCATGACAAACTTATGCTTTGGCGGGCGATTGTACTCCCTGGGGCGCCCTGGGCCCCTGCCCTTGTTTTTCTTCGGATCATAAGGATGGCGAGTCCTTTGATCCCTCTTGGCCGCCGCTGTCTCCAGCACCCTCTGTGGATGAATCCTGGTCTGGGCGCGTGGCCTAGCAGGGGCCACGCTTCCCCTCTTCTCGGCGACCTCACTTTCGTCGGTAATGTGGGCCACCGCAAGTCGCCTAACCTCAGCAAACGTGGCGGGGTGAGCCCTGATCAGTGCCTCACAGAAAGGTCCCGGCAGCACGCCCTTTTTGAAGGCGTATACCAGCATCTCCTCGTCTTTCGCAGGCGAGCAGACCATCTGTGCTCCAAAACGATTCAGATAGTCCCTGAGGGACTCTCCCTGGTATTGCCTTATGTCGAACAGGTCGTAAGACACCCTAGGTGGCGCCTTGTTCACAATGTACTGCTCGAAGAAAATCTTCAAAAACTGCTGGAAATTGGTTATGTGACCTGTAGGCAGGCTCACAAACCATTCCAGCGCTGTTCCCTTGAGCGTGCTCACAAACATTTTGCAATACACAGCATCCGAGCCTCCTGACAGCATCATCTGCGTGTGGAACGTGGTGAGATCTGCCTCAGGATCCTCCACGCCGGTGAAAGTAGCCTTCACGGGTACCACGCTCGCAGGGATAGGCGTGTCTGTGATCGCCTGAGCAAATGGCATAGGGAAAACGCGAGGTGGCGACGACGGTGCGACCTCTTCAGCGACTGGGCGGCCTCTCTGCTCCTGAAGAGCTTGGCGCAACTCCTCAGTCACTTTGCTGAGCTCTTCATTCCTGGCCTGAGAGGCGACTAGGTCCTCATGCATCTTTGCCTGCTCTACGCGCGAGGCCTCCACATTCGCCTGTAGTGCTCGCATGATCTCCATCATCTGCGCCATGGTCATGGCGCCTTCAGCAGCAACTAGCACAACTGGACTTGAACGGTTGCTTCTCATCTTTCTCATGAAAACTCAGCAAACCAAAGTTCGACGAACAAAATCTCCTTTAGCAACGATCGATCCAACGAACAACCGGCTAGAATTCCTCAAACTCCCTAAGGCCTTCGCAAACACAACTACAACAGCACGCCGATAGATTCGGACGTCGAAACCTTCACAAAAACTTGCAACTTCACCTCAGATCCTCCACTTCTTCAACAAGCCCCCGATTCCCTAACCAGAAACGCAATCAAACAGAAACACACCGAACGGCCGATTGAACACCGCGCGAACGGCAAGAAACTCCAAGAAAAACGATCGAAAGCTTGAATGAACGGTGGAAAACCTCACTCCACCGATTAAAACTCGAACAACGGTAGAAACCTCGAATTCACCGAACAAGACTCAAACGAACGGTGAAAAACACGAGTTTACCGAACAACAGCTTGAACGAACGGCGGAAAATGGTTGCACTAGCACACAACCACACAGAAACTACTGAAACTTCAAGAACTCACGCTGTGGATGGAGACAGGTTTTACACGGCCCCACGGTGGGCGCCTGATGATCCTGCCTGTTGACCAGAACGCAAGAGCCTTGCCTCGTCAAATCTGGATCGACTTTGCACCGTGCTAGCTTCCGTCCTTCGCCTTGATTCACCTCAAAAACCTGCAGAAGACAGAACGGCGCCGCTGCGGCCGATCACGCTCCGACGCCCAAGTCAGCGACTGAACCACCAAAATACTAAGAGAGAAACTAAGAACTTCAGGAACCGTGCAATATTCTCTCTCAGCGTACTCAAGTTCTCGCAAGCGTAAAAGAAGTATTCAGAAACACGCGTACCTCAGAAGTTTGTTAGGATCCCTTATATACCTATGCGCTTTCTCTCTCCTGACAGTTACACATCTGGACACGTGGCTCGCATCCAGCCGTACACGTGTCACCATCTGGAGCATCCTTGACTTGAGCGTCACCTCTTACTCTTCAGGCTGTTCGACTAAGTTACTTATTCAGGAAGCAACTCAGCGTGTAGCTGCCTTGGAGCGCGATCTCTTCTGCGTGGCGAGTACAGGTGTCTTCATACACACCTTCCCTGTGGTCTCGCCGGCCACCATTATACTCTACTTTACTTACTTCACTGTGCATGCTCGGGTAAGCTGTTCCCCGACCTCAACCTCTGGTCAGCTGAGAAACGACTATCTGAGGACTTCATCCTTTGCTCCGAAAAACTGGAACAAGCTTTCCTGATCCTTCGGTGATGTCCTCCTCTCGGCGATCTCCGATCGCCTTGTCACCTGAGTTCACACTCGGCGACTACAACAAAACTTGGTGACCGCCGGTTTAGGTATGCTAGAGATCGGGGCACGCCAACTTAACGACTGGCGATCACACGAACCCCCCGACGTCCTTCCCTTCTGCCAGTCAGGCGTCCCGTTCAACACGCCTATACTATTGCTTGCGGCCACGTCATCAATTCCGACTACCTGGGCGGTACAATATTCATTTTCAAAACGATAACAAGAGATATTTGAATAGATGAAACTCAGTCGTTTTGATAGCATGAAGACTGAGTCATGATACTTGATGCAACAAAACAAGGTTATTAAATTTTTTTAACAAGACATCAGTTTAATAAAGAATCTATTTATTTAAGAAAGAACAAGTTCATTTTTTGTGCAGTAAAGAGTATTTTGGCAAAACATGTGAAAACATTTTTAGAAAATATTGTGCTTGCTCTTATCACATGATTAAGGGTTAAGAGGTAGGTCATGTTGCAAAAAAGCTCACTTTAAACAACCTCTAATCTAAACACAAGACAACCCCTAAAAACAAAATCAAACAACAAAGCAAAATACACAATTGGCTTCATCAAACACATTGTCTTAAAGGGAGCATCATCCATCTTCAACAATTTCCCCCTGTTTGATGGAGACAAACCCCATAGCTTTGTTGCTTTGAAGAAAGATCAGCCCCTATACTGCACTAAATACCAAAATACAAAAGCTGAAAGTAATCATACCATAAACCACATTTAGGGTCAGTATGTGACTCACTGTACACCCTTATCACAGCAGCTTATCCAGTTTGTATTAGAGCTATTTTTCTCCCCCTTTGGATTCATCAAACAACATTTAAGCATAGAGAAAGATAAAAACCGACCATAACAGTCCAGAAAAATAATACAAATTGTTCAACAGATTACAAAAATATAAACTAGGTGAAAGATAAGCAAAGAAACACAACACTTCTACTCCTTGTAGTACAGTTCTGCCAACTGAACCTGAATTCCTTCAATTTGATGATCAAGATGCTGGAACCTAGCTTGAGTTGCCTCGAAATAGGTCCTTTGCTCCTCTGACACTGCATCAAGTCGAGACAGGACTTGCCTCTCAAACATGGACATGGGTTCACCTCTGTATTCTCGAGCTTGGTAGGCAACAAAAGCATTGTGGTGAGTTGCAGCAACATCTTCATTCATTGATTGTGGTGCTGGTGATCCTTCTTTGTATTCTGTAGAAGGGAATCTCATTCTTTGATTCCTAGCATGGTCAGCAGGGGACTCCATCATGTGTGATGAAGTGTGGTGAACTTCATAGCAAGATTGTTCAGCAGCTTGCACAGTATCATCTTCCATAGGCACTACATCATCTCCCTCATCATTGTTGAGGTTTGAACCTCCACGTTCCTCCTTGTGAGTCTTGCTTTTGAGAAACACCCAGCAGTCATCTACTTTGTGAAATCCCATCTTTAGGAGAGTTGAATTATCAATCTCACTCACAGCTTTGATGGTCTCATTCCTCTCATTAGTAGTGTCAATACCCAAATGATCAATTAATTTTGACACAAGAATAGCATAAGGAAATCTATAATCAGTTATCCTTTTTTATTTCAACATATGCTCCATGATAATATACACCCAGTTAACTTTGATCAGATTCATGATGCAATAAAGGAGGATTAAATCCTCTTCATGTAAGACAGCATGATTTGTGCCTCTAGGAATGAGTTGCCATGCAATGATGTAGGCAACTAGCCTTGGAGTTAAAGTCAGATTACCTGCATGGAACATGTTGACACTCTAGGCTGGATTTCTCACACAGCTCCTGTAGTATTGGATTTTACTGAACTCCTGAATCCCATTTGTGTTCCCTTTTCCAACCTTCAACCCAAAATATTTAATTCCAACCACTGAATTCCACACATCATTTGTGACTTTCATCTTGATGCCTTTCACATAGGATACAAGGTTCTTCCCATCCAGAGTTAAATTGGTGTAGAATACCTTAACCAAGTCAGGATATACATTACCAGTCATCTCTAGGAACTGCTTCAGTTTTTTATGCTTCAATGCAGATCTGGTTTCATCCAGTTTCTCAGTTTTCAGCCAGGAGTATTCTAACACCTTGGGTATGTTGATTTGCTTTCTACTCATCTCATGTATGTAAGCAATAATCCCTTCTTCATCTCCAACAAACAAATTTTCTAGTATCCCTTGAGAATTGTTGTGCTTTTCCTGATTCTTCTTTTTCTGTCGTGAAGAAGAAGCCATTGCTGAACCAGTTTTAAATCTGCACATCAATTACTTGAAGACATATTAGTATGGAGTGAACAACATGTAGCAGCAAATAACCAAGGAAAGACATTACCTTACCAGGTTTGAGTCCAGTGGTGAATGGTGAGAAATACCAATGTTTTAAAACAGATTTATATAGAGAAAAACAGTGATATTTTGATGAAGCGGTTTAGAGCAGAGATTACACGAGGATTTTATTCTCTGTATATGTGTAGAGTATCTTTGAAAAGGGGAAAAAATATTTTGAATCACGATGCATACATATCACACCTCAATTAAGCAGTCAATGCATCAAATCAGTTACAAGACCATGACCAAAACTGTCAAAGATACGGTGGTTAATACCCACTATGTCAGTCAATCATTCAAAGAGCAGATATTTATGTTTCTCTTTCCTAGTCATCAATGCACACCAATATCAGAAAAAAAAAAAAAAACATTTAATTTTTTACTGTAGTGGACAATTAACATTTATAATACCCAATTCATTTAGTAGAAAATTAAACCTATCTTTGGCCAAGGGTTTTGTAAACAAATCTGCAAGTTGTAAATCAGTACCAATGAATTTAATTTCACATGTTCCATTTGATATATGTTCTCTTAGAAAGTGATGCCTTATTTCAATATGTTTTGTCCTTGAATGCATAATAGGATATTTTTAGTTAAATTGATGGCACTAGTATTATCACATAGCAAAGGTATATTATTAAGCAAGATACCAAAGTCATTTAATTGTTGCCTCAGCCATAGGGTTTGAGCATAACAACTCCCTTGACATGGGTCCCCAATTATTTACACATGGGTCCCCAGTTATTTACACATGTGTAAACAACTGGGGACCCATGTCAAGGTTTCTACATGGTCATTCTTTTGCATGTTGGTTCTTGGGAATCAGAACTTGGCAGTGGAGGATGTGTTTAAAGGGACGTAATTGTAAGGTATGAACGTGAATTGGGTGGGTAAAGGCGTGTTGTTGTGTTCATAGGAATCCTTGTGTTGTAACTAGGGACCCATGTTCAAATAAGTGGGGACCCATGTCAAGGTTTCTGCATGGTCATTTTTTATCTTGGTTTCTGGGATTCAGCACTTGGCAGTACTTTATGTGTGTGAAGGGATGTACTTCAAAAGCTATGTGATGCTCATAGGAACCTGAATTGGTTGGGTGAAGTCATGTGGTGCTCATAGGAAACCTTGAAGTGTAATTGGGGACCCGTGTGTTAATATGTGGGGACTCATGACAAGGTTTGTGAATGGTCATGAGGCAGTTCAAATAAGGCCTATTTGTGAAGCCTTTGCTGTAATTGGGTTAATGAATGGCTGGATAGTATGTTACAAGGGCACAAGGGAGGGGACTAATATTATTTCTTCACGAACCTAATTGTCATTCATTTCAATGAAATTGATTGGAAGAAATTATAAATGATTGTATTTTGAACATATCCTACACATAATTCAATTCAATTCCCAACATACAGCTAACTGCTGCAATAACTGTTTTTATATAACCATATATTCAAACAAATAAGACATGAAATTCATTTCTAAGTTAAACTTACACCACAATAATTATATTCAATAGATATAAAAATGTATCCCATGTAAGGATGTTACAGTAGTTAGGAGTTGTGATGCAGCAAAAATCATAAAGGTTCTTTCTTCTTTCATATAAAGTACTTCCTTGTGTGCAAAAAGTTTTTTGCTTCCTTCATTACAACCTGCAAAAATAATTAATTTTAGTTATGTGAAAAAATTTATATCTATACAACACTTGTTGGCTTGGATGACAAACCTAAAGAAATGTGATGCACTTGATTGTTGGGAAATTGGTAAACCAGTGTCCACTAAGTTTCAATAGTGAAAGAAACCCAACAGACTCGGTAGTAGAGACCTACAATGTCATACAATTTAATTCGTACTAATTGAACAAAATAAAAACATACAAACGTCCAAAATAGTGAACCATGTACAAATACAGTTTAGACGTACCCCTCCAATTGCATGAGTCTTCCCATTCAATGTATTCATGTTCCCTTCAGTTTCATCGGTCAACACCGAAGGAACACCTCCCACATAACTTCCTTACTCAATTACCTAAGCCATTGACTGGTCAATTACATATAATATTTACAGTTCACACATCATACTAAAGACATTGAAAAAAAGTTAATGAAAAGAAATATTTTTAGTAACCGTAGTTGGATGACTTGGAAGTTCACGGGTAGTGCATGTATTTTTTCTTCTTGGAGCCTTTTCAGACCAAGATTTATGTCGTGTTGATCGTGGCCGACCCTTCCTTTTCACAACTACAGGGCTACAAACATCACCATTGATGTTCACTATTGTGGTAGGAGTACTTGGTGTTGCTTGTTCAGGACCTCCATACATGTTAACCTTTATTGTATCTTTATCATGTCTTTGTTGACCATATTCCAACACAAATGTATCAAGATGTTTATGCAATAATTTTGTTGTATTATTTTCCCCGATGGCATGTTCAACTATGTCATAAAATTTCTTGCACAACCCATCATACCTTTCTACTTGTGGATCCTTGTCTTTTGTGCCATATGATGATCTTATGTACTTGTGCTTTCGCCTTATGTTTTTACTCCACCTTGCCAATACAAAATTGTTGGGACTTTTGTGACTGTTACTTGGGAAGGACAACAAGACAGTGTCGACACAAAAATCCTCTGAATTCAAATTACAAGCAAGTGCAACATACATCTACCTGTTCACGGTGAAAAAAAATACTACGTTGCGGTGTTCAGATTTACCATTTCGGAATGACTCCTCTATAACAGTGAAGCGACATGCATCACCCTCAATATAGGCCTTATTAACAACACCATTCATTTTTCCTCTAAACTCGGCTTGCACTTCATTGAATTTTGCATGTGTGTATTATAATAGGAATTGTCTTTCAATGCCTGATTGTGATGTGTAGGGAATTACGGTGTTAAGAGAAGAAAATTCCTCTACTTCGGCCTTATGCTGTAGAGCATTGTCATACTGGTGCACAAATTGTTATAGACTTGTGCTTGAATTAATGTACCCGTCAAAAAAAGCGTTCATGCTTTCACTCCTCTGTGTTTTTGACATTCCGACCCAAAAAAATGATTTCAGATAACAAGGAACCCAACGTTCTCGTTCTTCAAATAATGTACTCAACCAAACGTTTGTACTTAAGTCAAACGTATTTATGAGATTTGCCTAGAAAGATAAGAAATCATCAACATTTGTGGACTCATAGACTACTGTCTTCATTGCACATTTTATTTCCTTATACTGACTATATCCTTGAAATTTTTCTGGTATGTTTTTCATAATGTGTCAAAGACATCACCTATGTCGTGCATTTGGGAAAACAACTTCAACTGCAATTTTCATTGCCCTACATTGATCGGTCACAATGCCTACGAGGGGCCTGGAAGACATGCAACGCAACCAACTCTGAAAAAACCACACAAATGCATCAGTGTCCTTAGAAGATAGGAGTCCACATCCCAACAATATTGATTGACCGTGTTGTTTTACATCGACAAAAGGTGCAAATGGCATATCATACTTATCTGTTAGGTATTGACGATGGGAAGCTTTGATGTGTCAAATCCTCATGAAGCCTGAAGCGGTGTTATGTTTTAGGACTAGGTTTTGTTATGGGGTTTAGAATCTTTGTAAGATCAGTATTGATTCTCAAACAAAGTTTATTTCAATTTGTTTTTAAAGATTAAAGTGTTTTTCCATGCAAAGGGAAAAACAACTGATTAAAGTTTCGAGATAATCGGTTGTTTGTAACATAGCTGGCAAAGGTGTTTTGAAACTGTTTTTTGAATCAGTTGTATAACTGCCAAAACCATTCAACCTGTTAAATCGTGGTTTTAACCGATTAAATGTATGTTTTCATAACAGTTTTCTGAAAACATGTTTTAACTGATTTGGTTGTTCAAATCTGCCTTCAACGGTAGCTTCTCAAGGTTTATAAAATGAGTCTTCTTTCAAATGAAAAAAGATTGATGAAACGGAAAAGTTTGATACTCTGATTGTGATTGATTTGAGAGATTACCAACTGTTTGTGAAAAGGTGTTTTACCAAGTTTTAGCAAGATTGTTGAGCTTTGTTGTATTTCAAAGAACTGATCGATAGGGTTTCTGGTGTACTGTGATTCTAGGTGTTTGCAAACCTTGTTTAAGTTCTTGTAATTATTCATATTACTCTCTATAAAACTGTTGTAAAATCCTGTAAAGTCAGTGTGATTCTGGCTTGAGGTGTTGGCTGTGTGCAAAGAGGGTGAGTAGGCTTTGTGGGATTCAAAGTCACCTCTTTGTGTGGTGTATGTGTAATTTGTGATAGGTTGCATAGTGAAATACTCAGTGGTTTGACTGAGGATTGGATGTAGCTCTTGGATAGAGTGAACTAGTATAAACCTTGTGTGTAATTCTCTCTATCTCTTCTCTATTAGAATAGATGGCTAAAACAAGAGGGGGGGTGAATTGTTTCTAAAACCTTTTCGCAAATATATGTTTAAGAATGAACCTTTAACAATCAATACAGATAAGCAATTCAGAAAGATAGTTAAACAAAGATTCAGAAAACTGTTTCAGTATTTTAATCGGTTAAAAACACGATATAACCAGTTGTTTATGTTACAGATACAAAAGCAGTTTGTAAGACAGGAATATTAACCGGTTGAAAATACGAAATAACCTGTTGTTTATGACAACATATCAAACAGTTATGAAGAGAAGAGATAGAGAGATTTAAACACAAGGTTTATACTGGTTGACTCAATCCCAAAGCTACATCCAGTCCTCACTCACACCACTGAGTATTTCACTATGTAATCAATCACATATTACAACAATACACACCACAAAGAGGTGACTTTGAATCCTACAAAGCCTACTCACCCTCTTTGCAACACCACACACCTCAAGCCAGAATCACACTGACTTACAGGATTTTACAACAACGTTTACAGAAAATAATTTAAACAATTATAAGAAACTAAAAAAGGGTAGAAAACACTTGGATTACAAAAGACCAAAAACCCTCTGATCAGTTCTTGAAACACAGCAAAGCTTAAAGGCAATCTTGCTAAACTTGGAAAACTTCTTTTCACAAACAGTTGGTAATCTCTCAAATAAATCTCAAATCAGAGTAGAAAACTTTTCTATTTTTCATCTTCAAAACATTCAAAGCAATACTAGATTTATAACCTTTGAAAAGTTACCGTTAAAGGCAAATTTGAACAACTGAATCAGTTAAAACAGGTTTTCAAAATATTGTTATGAAAACTTACTTTTAATCGGTTGAAACCACGATTTAACTGGTTGAATGGTTTCAACATTTACACAACTAATTCAAAAAACAATTTCAAAAACTCCTTTGCCAGCTAAGTGACAAACAACCGATTGTCTCAAAACTTTAATCGGTTGTTTTTCCCTTTGCATGGAAAAACATTTAGTTCTTTAAAATAGATTAAAACAGGCTTTTTGTAGGAATCAAGACTGATCTTACATAAATTTTAAACAGTCTAAACTACACCCAAACCAAAAGCAGCAAGGCTTCAAGCTTCATCTTGAATTTGATACATCAAAGCCCCTATCTTCAACATTCTCTCCATAACTGTTTGATATTTTCCACTATCATAAACAATCGGTTTAATCGTTATTTTAACCGACTAAAATTCGATTATTTGTTTCTGTTTGGTATTTTGATTGGCTTTCTGAATTGCTTTTCTGAGTTGATTGTTAAAGTTTCATTCTAAACAAAGTATTTGTGAAAAGCTTTCGAAAACAATTCACCCCCCCCTCTTGTTTTAGCCATCAATTCTAACACTAGGTATGTGGTATCGAAACATAAAATGTCTCCAAAACTATCCCATGTTGCCCTGCTTCTAGCATCAACCCAAAATACATGTCATATGCGGTTATCATCGCCCAAATCAATGTCGAAGTAAAATTCTGGATTCAATTCCCTCATGAAACAAAAATGATTTTGTTAGAATGGATGGCTTTAAACTAGAGGGGGGGTGAATGGTTTAAAGAGGAATTTCGAAAACTTTTAAGCCTTGAATGAAATTACTTCGAGAATATCTTGATTAAGAAATCAGTTTTTCAAAACACAAAGCTAAAAGCACAACACCAGAAAAACGATCGGTTGTTTCGCAGAAACAATCGGTTGTTTATACCAGTTTACAAATACAAAAACTGAATTTAAAGAGTTAAGGGATAGAGAAAATGAACACGGATTTATACTGGTTCACTCTAAACCCAGAGCTACATAGAGTCTTCTCAGAAACCATTGAGGAATTCCACTAAGCAATCAAACCTAGATCTTTGTGTGCAATCTCTAAGAAATCTCAAATTTTTCTCTTAAACAAAATCAGTGAAAAACTCAAATCTGTTTTTCTGTATATATTCAAAGTTTTTGATTTGTTATTAAATCTTAACAAACTTTTCATTGCATTTAAAGATTGGTCAAAGCATTAAAAACTGAAGCGTAATCAGTTAGAAAATCATTTAATGCTCAGTCAAAGCACAAACCATTTTTCTGTTATGGTACCAAAACAAACAATCGGTTTTTTCCTCAAATCAATCGGTTGTTTTGGTTTTGACAGCTCAACCACTTGAAAAACAGTTTTCAACCTTTTCTAAAAACTCCTAAGTATAAAACAATCGGTTGTTTCGACAAAACAACAGGTTGTTTTTCACTTAGCTTGAAAAACACTTTTCTTTTAAAAAGATTGAGAATGCCTATGCTTTAGATTCAATATAGAGTGGATAACATATACAATCTACCCCAGATCCTATCTAAGACAGCTCAGCAACAGCAAGCACAGCCTAGCCTTCAACATCCTTCAAAGGGGTTTGGATTCTTCAAAGCTTGAACACCACTTGGTTCAACAGATTTAAGAGAGTTTTTCCATCACCTTCTTTCCCCAATGCTCTCCTACTTTGGGCAACATAATTACGCACATCTCGTTCAACAAAGTCAAGATTCTCGTAACCACCAGCAGCAGACACAAATGACCTAAGTCTTATTTATACGAACCCTAACATCGTCATTTATATCAAGCACTCTTTTGGTCTGCAAACTTATTTCCTATTACCGTTAAACAATCTAGACTTCGTCGGGCTCATATCATGTGAGTGTTCCTCGTGTAAGGACATAATATACCACTTCCCTTCTTTTATGCCAACAGTTATACGAGCTGGACATTCAACGTTCTAAGTAGGGTAAGTGTTCCTTTCGGGTAGAATCGTCGACACGTATTTTCCTTCCCTTGCACATACCAAGATAAAGTACCTTAATTCCTTGTTAGGTCCTTTTTTTGAACTTCGTGTTCTAACGGAAAAACCCTTTTTAATGACATATTGTCGATAAAAACTTTTCACGCCATCTACAGTGTCAAAACACATTCCAACTGTAGCAACAGATTCATCGACTACATTTGGAACCGAGTCATCAATATTTATATGGGAATCTAATTCATGAACTATATTTGTCACTGAATCATCCATAACTAAAGGATTCGAATGTTGAGATTCTTCAAAGAAGGGAATGTCATCAAGTGACAAATCTTCCATTACCTTAGACATGACGACTATAAAATGTTGTGCATACTATGGTTAGTTTAAATTAAATTAACGAAAAACATAAATGCATATCAATACAAATTTCTTCATATAACTTAACTTCAATATTTGAAACAATGAACAAAATAATTCTACATTCTACATTAAAATATAAAACTAGCAACACTAAGGAATATCATTTTAGATAGAATTTATTAAGAAATTGGCTAAAGGTATGATTCGTTTTATGAATTATTTAACAATTTGCAGTAACTTAGTAATAACCTATTCATGTATAAAACTAGGGTACAACAACAACCGTGTTTTGGATTGTCATCCACACACCTCAAACATGGATTGCAAAGAGAAAAACGTTAATATATATTTAAGATCTAAAGTTCATCCACCTAACTAATAAGTGTAAGAATTGATGGCTTAAACATAAATGGGGTGAATTGTTTGTAAAATATTTTCGCAAAGATTGATTAAGAATGAACCTTTATCAAACAATCACACATAAGAAATTAAGGAAAGCAATCAACCAATGATACAGAAACAGTTTTCATAATTTTAATCGATTGAAATTGCGTTTTAATCGGTTGTTTATACCAGCAGCAAAAACAGAATTAACACAAAAAGTTATAGGGAGTTAGACTAGTAATCAATTCCAGATTACACCAACACACCACAAAGAGGTGACCTTGAAAACCACAAGACCCATTCACCCTCTTTGCAACACCACACACCTCAAGTCAGAACACTCTCTGACTTTGCAGAATTTCACACACACTTACAATTTTATGAAAGTACAATTACAAGAATCGTGAAAGGATTAGAAAACACCTGAGATTACACAAACTAGAAAGTCCTATGATCAGATCTTGTACCAGTGCAAAGCTTAACAACAATCTTGCAAACCTTTTGAAAACTTCTTTCAAAAACAAATCTCAATCTCTATTTCAAACTGTGTAAAAACTTGTGTATTTTGACTTGAAAGAAAGGCTGATGGAGATCAAGCTCAAGTGGACATGGAGGCCAATCATCAAGAGCAAGAAGAGGTTGAGGCTCAAATAGAGGACGCTCATGGAGTTCAAAGCCCACCTCAAAGGCTTACAAGGAGCATGTTCAAAGCTTTAGGAGCTAATGGACGTTTATTTTCTCTTTTTGTAATTTCTTTGTTTGAAGGTGCTTAGAGGGAAACATTAGAAACCTCTTTTGTTAAAGCATCTTTAGGTCTTTAGTTAGGAGTCTTAGGGGGGGTGTGCGTTAGTAGAGAGGTGTAGGAGTAATAGGGAGGTGCCAAAGTGAGAGAGGAGGTCACACCTTCATCATGCTTGGCGCCACTTTCATGTATTTGGGGGGAATTTTGAATTTAATTTGCTTTGCATTTCAGCACCTCTAGGCTATAAATTAAGGTGCTGCCTTTGTATTTTTCAGATCTGAATTTTGATTAGAGAAACTATACTCAATTTTTGAGAGAATTGGAGAGCTTTGTGCCTTCCTCACTTAGTCTTATCTTGAGAGTTCTATGGTTACCTCAAGTGGCGGCTTGCACACTCATCTTGGAGTCACCATCCTCTAAGTGGCATGATCATCCAACCATTCCTCCATCTTCATGAGCTTTCTCTTCTCCTTCCTTCCTTCTCTTTTTATGTTCATGTCTTAGCTTGCTTCCTTTGTTTTTCAGTTCGGCATTTTCTATTCCTTGTGTTTTGCTTCGGTTCTTTTCATTTTCTACCGTTCATCTTTGCTTCTTCTTCATTTTCTAGCTTGTTTGTTCGGTTCCTTTGCCTTTTCACTCATTTTGTTCGGTTCAATTTGACAATACATGGAACTTCCATATGAGTTTGGGTTTTGGTACTAGTCTTGGGGAGTTCTTGAACTTAGAACCTTGATCCAATTCTATGAAAAAGTGCCTACCTCATGTCCAACTCAAGTTGATTCCTAAGAATGTCAAGAATCATTCATATTGTGCTATTGGAATCATATCAAAGGCTATATTTATAGCACTTAAAAACTAGATGTTCAAGGCAACATTAATGAGCCAAAGTAGTTTGGATCATACCCAAAACAGGATAACAGGTTTTCAAATTACTCTTAGAAAAAGTCACAATCAACCGGTTGAAACCACGATTTAACCAGTTGAATTGGTTAGGTAGTTACATAACCAAGTAAGAAACAATTTCAAAACCTCTAAGTCAGGTAAGTGACAAACAACCGATTATTTCGATATTTCAACCGGTTGTTATTCCCTTTGCTTAGAAAAACACTTTGCTTTTAAAACATATTGGGCAAGCTTTATGCAAGGATTAAGAACTGATCTTTACATACATTCTAAACACTCTAATCTAAACCCAAACCAAAAGCAGCAAGGCTTCAAGCTTCATCTTGGATTTGAAACATCAAAGCTCCCATACTCTACAATCTCCCCCTATTTAATGGAGACAAATCCTTGGGATGCTTTTAGGAATGTTCTTGTTTAGAATTTGTACAACCGGCATTCATGAGCAAACATAGAAACACAAGATAATTTATTCCAATCAAATAAGCACCAGAAACCAGTTCCCACTAGGTGATTTCCAGAGAGGAACATTAGCCAAATCAGATGAGAAACCAGTCAACATACAAAGGTGCAAACACAGATAAACAATTGGTTATTTCACAGGAATAACTGGTTGAAATTTTGTATCAGAGTTTTAACAGTTTTTTAAAATTTCAAATTTAAACCAGTTAAACAGCTATAGCAACAATTTTCAAAATAGGAATAAGTGTAGGTAATAAGAACATTACAGAACCCAATACTTCTCCCCTTATTTGTCTTATCAAATAGACAAAAGGAAGGACTAAAAACAGCATAAAAGAAAAAGGATTGTTCATAAATTTAAACCAGAAAATAGGAAGACGATTGTTCTCCCTTTCAAATTGTAGCTCCAGAATCTAATTTTGAACCTCTTCTATCTGTTCATCCAGGTTTGAAAAACGTGAATCCATATAATTGAACCTTGACTCACATAAATCATGGAGATTCCTTTGATTTTCAGCAAAAGTATCCATGCGGTTGATCATCAATCTTTTAAAAGGAGACATGGTGGCCATCCTTTCTCCCATGTAAGCATCATTTTGACCAGCCTCTTGAGTCTCAGCAGCAGGTTCCTCTTGAGTTGTTGCATCTTCAGGTTCATCACCATCATTGGTTCCACTTTGGCCAGCTTGATCACCATCTTTGCTCACCCCTCTCCCACCAGTTTTAGTAAATCCCATTTTGGTTAGGGATCCACCGTTAATCTCATTTGAGGGCTTGATAATTTCAACTAGCTTCTCTTATATATCCACTTCAAAATAATGAAGAAATTTAGAGATTAAAATTGCATAAGCATAGTGAAATCCCATAACGTTATGGATTTTTGCATATGCTCCTTGATGGTGTGGATCCAATTGATCTTCACTTTATTCATGATGCAATAGATCAGCAGCAGGTCTTCCTCGGAAATAGTGGAGTGATTGCTCCCCCTTGGTGTGATGATCCATGATAATATGAAGGCTATGAGCCTTTCATCAAGCTTTAACGCTCCAACAAAAAAATTTCTCACTTTGGAGAGGGGATTCTTGAGACAACTTTTGTAAAATTGCATTTTGTTGAACTCTTCCACAATCCCTAGGTTTCCTCTGTTGGTCCTCAGCCCAGAGTACTTTAAACCAGCCGCAACAACCCATACATCATTTGTGATGACCATATCTACACCTTTCACGTGAGAAACAAGTGAGTCACCATTGAATTGAAGGTTAGTGTAGAATACATTCACCAAATCTAGATAAATGTTTCCAGTGAGCTCAAGAAAACGTTTCAGCCTTTGTTCCTTGAGTAGGCTCCTCATAATATTCAGATTTGGCTGTTTCATCCATGTAAAGGAGACAAGCTTGGGTGTATTGACAATCTTCCTACTAGTTTCATGTAGATATTTGCCAATCAATTCTGATTCTCCAGAGAACCATCCTTCAAGATTTTGACCACTTCTAACAGCCTTGGTTTTCATCCTTTTAGCAGATGGAGGAGTTCCAGCCATAACTTAACTCATAGAGGAACTTTTGCACACTGCAGAGAAAACTTAGAGCAGAGTAAAAAGAAGAACAACAGGTTGTTTGTGTGAAAAACAACAGCTAATTGCAATACTTATATAGCCATAACCCTTTGATGAGAATCAAATAAAGGAGGCTTTTATTAATGGAGGAAGAGGACATCCACCCTCACATTTGAAGTTCTTCCTTCTAGTCTTCTCAAAAATTAAAAGAAGACATAAAATAAAGATGAGACCCAAGCCCAAAGCCCAAGCCCAAGCCCAAGAAGGCCAAAGCCCAAAGAGCCCAAGTCCATCCCATGAGGGGCAAGGCCAAGCTTTGAAATACTCTTGTATAGTTTTAGGAGGTGTGGTTATTAAATAAAGGAGTGTGAAAATGTAAAATAAAGTCACATTGTCCATGTGACTTAGGAGAGTGGTGTAGGTGTAGTTTTTAGGAGGTGTCATAGTAGAAAAAGGTCACACCTCCCATGTGACTTGTTTTTGGTGGGAATTTCAAATGAGTTTATTTGAATTTTCCCACCTATTTTTCAGCACCTCTAGGCTACAAATAAAGGTGCTTAGCTTGTACAATTCAGATTTGAATTTTAATTAGAGAAACTATACTCAAATTTTGAGAGAGCATTGGAGAGCTTTGTGCCTTCTTCTCTAGTCTTATCTTGATGGTTCCAGGGTTACCTCAAGTGGCGGCTTGCACACTCATCTAGGAGTCTCCATCCTTCTAGTGGCGTGATCATCCAACCATACATCCATCTTCATGAGCTTTCTCCTCTCCTTCCTTTCTTCTCTTTCAATTGTTCATGTTTAGCTTGTTGTTCTTGAATTTTTGTTCGGCAGTTTTCAGTTCTTAGTTGTTTTGGTTCGGTGCCTATGTTTCCTTGCTGTTCTTTGTTGTTCTTATTCAATTCCAGCCTTTATGTTCGGTTCATTTCAGTTTTTAGCTAATTCTATTCGGTGCATTTGCTTCTTCTTTCATTTTAATCGGTTCAATTTGACTATAATTGGAACTTCCATATGAGTTTGGATTTGGTGCTAGTTTTGGTGAGTTCTTGATTTAGAACATTGATCCAATTCTAAGAGAAAGTGCCTAACTATTGTCCAACTCAAGTTGATTCCTAAGAATGTCAAGAATCATTCTCTTCTTTGATATTGGAATCACATCATGTGGTATCAAGAGTTTAGGTGTGTTCTTGTTTAATTGTTGAGTTGTGTAGCACTTTATTTCAAGAGCTCTTTTAATTTCTTGCAATTTAAGGTTCTGTTTTAGGCTTATTTGAGTTTGCTTGCTGTTTTAATTCTTTTGCCTATCATATGTTTGAGTATTTTCCTTTTTGAATCCATACAAGTTTTGTCTTAGTCTTGTTTTTCCATAATTGTCATCACTTCTAGTAGTACTTTTGTTGATTTTATTGTTTCTTGCTTTAGTGTCATGTAATTTTCTGAATTTGATATTGATCCTTTGTGCATTTTCTGTTTTATAATTGAGTTCATACTTGTATTTTAGACCTATACAAGTTCCTATACATCATTTTCTATTATGTCTTTGCTAGTTCATAATTCTGTTTTTCATTCCTATTAGGATTCCTCTGTTTCTGAAAACGTGCTTACTGTTTTTCCTTATTGCAATTGATTTACTCACTAGAAAATTCTGAAATTCTGGATTTGTGATATTCAAAGTTTTAGAAAAGAGTAGAAAAAAGAATTACTCAAAAATTCAAAGTACACAAAAAATGATAAATAAAATACCAAAAGTGTACAATTCTGCCGAAAAGAATACGGTAATCTGGCAGCGATTTTGAAAGTTGGCATTATATGGATTTTTTCAAAACAGAAAAACTAATCAAATTTGAACGATAAAGCTGTTTTTGTCAGTCAAACAGAAAGTACAGATACTCACATGTTGATTTGACCAAACTTTAAAAGCAACTTTAATTTCCAAGATAAGAGGAATCTGATTTATAAAGAGCAGTTATAGCAAAGGCAAATTGTATTCTAACATGTAATTAATACAATATTGAGCAAAAATATCACTGGGTTTGAATAGAATTACAAATCAGGACTTAGAAATTAAAAACAAATTTGCCTAGTGCTGACAGAGAGAAAACAATTGGTTGTTTCGAAGAAACAATCGGTTGAAATTCTGCACTGATGAAAAAGTTTGAGAAAATCATATTTTCAAACCGTCATGCTATATTCAAACATCAAGGTTTACAATGTACACAGATTGTATAAGGAACAGATGAAGTACAATCTAATTATAATCCAAGCATAGACATAGAAAAATGAAATTGAATTTAAAACAAATGCTCAACAAAAAGAAGAACAAGAAAATTATCCTCAGATTACAGTTACACAAATGTAAGCAATTCATACAATCAAGACAAGGCTTTGACTTGTACACAAATCTTCTAGAGATCCTGATCTTTCTGACCCTTCAAGTAGAGTCAAAACTGCAAAACAGAACTTGTTAAATTACAAGGTTTGATCCCTTAAAGAACTTGGGACCCTTTGTATTAGACTTGTCTTTGGAACCATCAAAACATCTGGGAATCCATTTAAAGATCCCTTTAGGAACAAGAGATTTTCGAAACCTGCAAAACCTAACTAATGAGCTTTCTTCATGCAATAGAAGCATGTAACAACCGGTTGAATCGACCTTTTAACCGATTGTTTTTCTGGTACAGTTGAAAAAGGTTTTGAAATCCCATTTCCTTTGCTTTGTGGATAAAAACCTAAACCACCTTTTCCAAAAACACAATTTTGACAAACTTTTGACTCACAACTGCAAGATGAGTTCTTGTAAATCAAATCAAGGTTTTCAAAATCTTCTTTTGTTTTTCCCAACTCCTTTTTCTAGAGACTTGACTCTGTTTTCCATCCAGTTATTTAGACCTTTCAACCGGTTGTGAGAAAGTGACAATTGGTTAGCCTCTTCATGAGTTTCATTAAAAGCTTCAAGCAATTGATAATAGTTGTTACCTTTGAATGAAGATGATGAACTCATGCTACTGGATACAGATGCTCTAAGGCACAAATTTTCTTCTTCATCATCAGAAGAGCTTGAGGATGATACTTCATTGTCATCCCATACTACATATGGCTTTTTGGCTTGTCCCCTTTTCTCTTTTTTGAAATCTGCTCTTTCTTTGATTTCATTGTTGGGGCATTCTGCCTTGATATGACCCTGTTCACCACAGCCATAGCAAGTGTACTTGTTAATATTAAAATCACTAGGTTTTTTAGAACCATACCTCTTTAAAATCACCAAAAATAGAATAACAGATTTTCAAAAAACTATTAGAGAAAGTCACAATCACTGGTTGAAACCACGATTTAACCGGTTTAATTGGTTAGGCAGTTACATAACCAAGTCAAAAACAGTTTCAAAACCTCTAAGTCAGCTAAGTGACAAACAACCGATTATTTCGATAATTCAACCGGTTGTTTTTTCCCTTTGCTTAGAAAAACACTTTTCTTTTTAAAATAGATTGGGCAAGCTTTGTGCAAGGATTAAGAACTGATCTTTACATAGATTCAAAACACTCTTATCTAAACCTAAACCAAAAGCAGCAAGGCTTCAAGCTTCATCTTGGATTTGAAACATCAAAGCTCCCATGCTCTACAATAAGCTGCAATGTGTGCGTCATTGTGGCACCATGAAGACAGAAAAATGTGGGAAAGAAAGGAACAAATAAATTCAATGCAGCATGGAATTGACAAAAAACTTAATGGAGTGGAAGAAAGAAAATTTAATGGGTTTCCACCCAACAATGAAAGTTTATTGAATGCAACAGTACCTTCAATCCTTGAATGCATGAGCTAATTTCAATGCGTAGTAAATGCCCTAAACAACAAGGATGGCAATGAATGAAAGAACCACGTGTAGTTTTCAGTTTGAAAACAATTTGAATGGAACCCGGACGGTGCTCTACTTTGATGAAGGCCACGATTTTTTCTCTTTACTGTGTGAACGGAGGTGGAAATTTGGTTACATAATTTCCAGCAATATAATATTATTTATGAGGAAGGTCAACATTTAAGAACGCCACCTACCTCCTGCAAAAATTGCACTTGTACCCAAAGTCTACTTCCACCTTTAAAGCTTAAAAAAGTACTATTTCATTTACTTTTTAGGTACCCTTACTGCAGGTCACCTAATAAAGATTTAAAAATATTTTTCCTTTACTATTATCTTAATTAATTGGACATGATGTTCACTTTTTTACACAATGCACGCATAGTCAGTCCTCCTTCAACCATTACTTGTGGGCACCGATCATGAATAAATGGCATCACATTCTTAAAAATTTGTATGTAAACATCCATTCCAAATGGAGCTATGGGAAGGGCTTGATATCAACGACAACGACATTGGTAGTTATGTACGCCGTTACAACTCCACTACTAATGTCATTCCGGGACCAGCTGGTAATGTGCAAGCCGTGATTCTTAATCAGAACTCTGACGATGCAATAAACACTTTGTATAGGTCAACAAAGTTATGAGCGTGAGTTTACATCCAACCCATGGAAATGGGCAGAAAAATTCCTTCAATTACAAGGTAATATTCATTAACAAATTTTAATTTAAGCGCCAACTATAATTTTTATGATGTTTTAATTTTATTTTGAAGGACAAATTGATGGACATGATTGTGAACAAAAATCATCCCTGGGAAGTTTGAAAGAGTTAGATGTTTTCGTACTCCTAACTTGTGTTATCAAATCATGCTAACCCGCTGGTCTAGGAGACATGCTAATAACGGTTAAGGTAACATACGTATTATTTAGTCTTTCATACATTATGCATAAAAACTTCTATATTGAATTTTTTGCATTACAGGATCCTACAGGGACTGCAAGTGGAAGTGTTCAAAGGAAGGTCTTAATTGCATAATTTGGATGTCTAATTGCAGTTGGCTCTATCTTAGTCTTAAAGAATGTATAAATCCACAAAAAACAACGAATTCTTTTTCAATTCCATATTTGATGTCATTCATATAAGTACCTTTGTATGATTTTTAGGTTCGCATTTTCAGTCCGAATCGAAGAAAATTCTACCTTAATATAACTCTTAACAACATTGTGGAGGTATGTACTCAAACAGCATAAGTGTAATACAACTCTACTTCATAAAATCAAGGCTTTCTTTACATTAAATTACATGGTTGTAATTAAATTGTCAAACATCTAGGTTTTCGATTTTGATATATGTCCACCCATTGAGGAGTTAGTTCTTGCTTGTCATTCAGTAATAAGACTTCCCCCACCTGCTCCAGATACAATACCATAAATGATCAACACCTTAGAAAGTATAATTGAACTTGCTCATGTTTATTGACTAACATTTCACTTGGTCGACTATTTTTAGAAGTAAATAAGACAAAGTTATTATTGAAGGCCATCGACAAACGACGAATTACACAGTCATAAATCTTATCTACGTCGAACTTCTATGTAACATTGAATCATATTAAATGACGATTATTTAGATTTGCATGATATATTATTTGCCATATTTCAATGACATATCTTCTTTGCTATATTCAACAAATTGGGGTGATGCAAAAACGGAGAGGCAAACATTCACTTGGACGCTCACATCACAATGCATAAAGTTCTACACAGGTCCCCACATAAAATCAAAGGGGTCCCCAAATACATTCACACACCAGAATTCAAGCTAGTCCTACACTATCCAATTCCCTAAACTCAATTGAACTCAATGTTCATTAATCAACTACTTAAGCATCAGTTTTTGGGTTTTTTCGCTTCCTCCTGGAAAATGTTGTCCAAGGTGTTTTCAAAGCAGCAGTCTTGAAACGTTTCCTTGGTTCACATTCCATTTTAGGAAACATGTTGACTTCTTCATTTGGCTGATCTTCATCTCCATGTAAGTCTTTCTCTTCATCTATATCTTCATGGCTACCTTCTGGCTTTTTGAAGTATGTGTGATCCACTGAAGGAGCTTCAACTTTAAATACTTCCGACCGAGTATCATCAGGAACAAAATTTCTGCTTCCAATTAAGTCAAGTATGTCCTTTACCTCTTTTTCCATACTCGTGATTAATACTTCCTGCTCCTCATATTTGTGCATCAGTTCAACAACTTTCACCGTCATTGCACGAACTTCATCCTTTGTTGGTTTCTTCTTCCTAATTCCACAACCAATTTGGTGAAAAGCTTCTTGAACAAATTCACTGCAAAGTTCTTCATTGGAAGCACATAAGTCAACAACAACCTATTCGTTGACATATATAATTCCAAACATAATTATCTAAATTCATAACAACATTCATGTAATACAAATTCCAATAAAAATGACATACCATATTCTTACGTAGACCACATCCAAGTTCATGGTCACCAACTCTAACATTCATCCAATGCATGATACAGGGATATTTATTTCCACTCCTAGGTATTTGACGCTTATAAGAGAACAAATGCTCCATCGCCCATATCTGAAGAATGAATACAAAAAATTCATTTATTTCAAAGTCAAACACATGCACAATTATTACAAAAAATTACCAATAAGATAAATTTTTCATATTACCTACAACAGGTAAACACAACCATCTACATGGATAGATGACATACTTTCCTCAGTCATCCATTTTGAAGTCGAACACAAACTATCAACCAAAACTTCATACGCTAAATCCCCCTAGTTATACAAACCAAGTTTGTCTAAATCATCAACAATGTTAAACAACCCATCATGAACTAAACTCATTCTAATAGGCAAAATAAACTCCGACAATCCTAACAGGATGTACAACTTACAAAAGACCTTAGAGGAAATATCGTTCCCATGTTTCAAAATTACAGAATAAATCATTTCCACACTTACATCACCTTCTTCAAAAAGACTCCTGATGTCAGATATAATTCTACTTTACTTTAAATCAATTTTTATACCTGCTACTCTAAGACCTACAACTAAACACACATCTAACAACCTAAACGACACAAATTGACACTAAATTGCAAAAGCATACTTCCTCTCCACCCAAGCACTACATAATTTACTTAAAAGTCCACGACTCAATGTTATCTCCTCACGGACAAACATAAGCCATCCAATGGGGTGGACTGTATAATAGACTTTTTCTCCAAACTTAACTGCTTGTTCACAACACCCAAACACTTTGACCTGCAATTATGCCTAAACACATGTATATCAAATCAAATAGAAATACACTTTAATATAAAAAAAAATTCTTAACATAAATATAACATCATGTCTACTTTAAAACAAAATTCGTCATTTCAATGAAACCTTAGCTTGAGCCTCGGGATGAGGATCAATCGTAACAACCTCCTTATCTGAACGTTCGCTAATTGACATTATATCCTGAACAAGTAATCACTTAGTCAATTGAAAACCATGAGCACTACAATTCAATTCTACAAAAACCAAAATAAATATTGCCCCACCAAAATACATGCAAAAAATTAATAAAAACCACACGAATTTTAACTATGGATAAACGTGGTGGTAGGTCACCACCTATTCCCACATACCTCACCTCTTCCCCATCCTCCTTTCTCATCTCAACCCTCATAAAACCAAATGCAAACATTAACTTCGAAGGTTACAATACAGTGAAGGGTGGAGAAGTTTGGGAGAGGATGGAAAAGGTAGGAGGTGCTCCCTCTGGTGGAAAGATTTGAAAGAGGTGTGGTCTTCGGAGGGGTGGGGGAGAAATTTTGAAGATGGTTTCAAGTGGAAAGTTGGCAACGGGAAGGATATTTATTTCTGGAAGGACAGTTGGCTAAACGGCGAGTCCTTGAAGAATGCCTTTCCAAGGTTGTTCTCTACTAGTTCTACCAAAGACGCAAAGCTGGCGGAGCTTGGTTTTTGGTCGAACGGTGTTTGGGTTTGGCAGCTTGCTTGGAGAAGACCGTTTTTTGAGTGGGAGAAGTCGTTGGTGCAAGTAAAGGCTTGGTCTTGGGTCTCTTTAAATTTCAGATCAGCCTCGTTTTCCTTTTCCGATTGGTGTCTAAAACCTTTGTTGTGCATGAGGTTAATTACTTGAGTGTGTTAGATATAGCTTGGGCAAGGTAAGTTTTAGTTAGTTTGTGAGGCTTTAGGCAGGAATCGGTAGTTGGGTACCGTGTATAAGGGTTGAACCACCCCTGAAGTGGTTCTTATTTATTTACTTTTTATTGTTGATAAAAAAAACATCACATATGAACCTACCCTAACAATAATCAATTATATAACCTTCAATCACCTCACTGCACTGCCTTTTCAACCCTCACAACACCAAAACAGCACATGCAATTTAGGACATTAACAAAGGGGTCACCACATCCCCATGACAGTGTCACTAATTCAGGACATTACATTGACATTCAATTCTAGCACCACTAAGTCAGTCCCTAACCTTCTGTACACACAAAATGTTCAAAACCAGTCCCAAAATCGCACAACAAAAAACAATGAAAACCCAATTGAAAACCAAAAAATAGAACTTGCAAACATTAAGTTGAAGGATGACATGACAGTTCATCAAGTTCTACACATGTCCCCACTTAAAATCAAAGGGGTCCCCACATACATTGACACACCAGAAGTGAAGCTAGTCTTGCACTATCAAATTTCCTAACCTCAATTGAGCTCACTGGAGTCCCATTTGAACCCTCACAATACCAAAAAAAAAAAACTTCCAAACATTAAGTTGGAGGATGACATGACAGTGCATAAAGTTGTACACAGGTCCCCACTTAAAATCAAAGGAGTCCCCAATTCACAGGTCTGAACTGTTGAATTGCATAATAACCTGGATTGAACTCAAAAAAAGTTGAAAACCAGTCCAAAAATCGTAGACCAAAAAACAATAAACAATGAAATCCAAATCAATTAAAAATTTAAAACTCAAAAACCAAATCAACAAACAAAGAAACACAATTACACTACACTCAACGCTACACAACGAAAATCAAACCAAAAGCAAAACAATCAAACAAATAACCCTGTACAAAAAGAACCAAAATACATACCTGATTCAAAATTCCACTCTTCAACCGAAACCTTATTGACAACGCACCTCAATGAAGCTTCCTTCTCCCTTCAATAACCGCCACACACTTGATTACCGCCCAATCCAAAAACCTACCAATCGAAAATGCACACAAATTTGAACGTTGTCCTCTCGCAATCCACAACCCTACCTTTCAAACGCACAAATCAATGGAAGAATAAACCCTTTTTTCGAACGCACTCCCTCCCCCTTTCAGAAACCCTTTTTTCCAACGCACTCCCTCTCCCTTTCAAAAACCCTTTTTTCGAACGCAACACACCTTCCAAATGGTTTATTTTGGTTTCTTTTTCAACTCAGCAAGTGGACCCACACACTCTTTCTTTAATATTAAAAATGTCATGTGTGCTTGGATGTAATCTGGAGCAACCTCAAATAGAGGTGTCAAAATATTGGTACTTATATTTAAAATATTTTCTAATAAAAGTTTCTCCGAAAAAATCAGTAAAAAGATGTATTTTTCTATAGTAAATATAAGAATTAATTATTTTTATTTTTAAATTAATCTATATTTAATAAAATATTTGTAGTGAAATAATAATTTTAAAATATAGAGATAAATTGTATTTTTTTATTTATTTAGAAGAAAAGTTCTCTTCTATTAATATTTATAAAAAAATAAAAATTTGCTCTTTCCTCACAAAAGTCACAAGAAAGAAGAATGTGGAAACAATGCCAATAAATATATTTATTTAATTTTAATCTAACACAATATTTTCTATAATGGTTAAAATATAATTCATCATAATAATTATTTATTGTGTTGCTTTATCTTAAAACCCATATAATAGTTGATTATAAATTATGTATATGTCATCGTATTATATATTATAATTAGTGATTAACAATTGTCATAAAATCCTTATTTTACATTAGTAATTTGTATATTTATGTAATTATTGAATTAATTAGTGAAATTCTTAGTTGTTTGTGTACTTATCTAATCATTGAATTAATTAGTGAAATCTATTAGATATAGTCTATGAGTTTAGATGAACCGATATAAAATTTATTTATGAACTAAAAGGTATAATCTAGTTCCCTATAGGCTAATTGTTCCAACACAAGACACTACCTCAACCTAAATTTTAAGATAATAAATTTGTGATTTTTTTCTTTTATTTTTTTATTTTTTTTATTTCAAATCAATATAAAACTCAAACTTATATTTAAAATTCTAACATTAGTTAAATTACTCGAGAAATATACTATAATAAAGCATCAACAAATGTTAATGTCAGTCAAATTGCGACACTATAAAAATCAGTTTAACCCACTCTAATACGGCACAAAAGCTTAAATCAAAAAAATTATTTTATAAGCACTTAAAAATGACTTAGTATAATTATAATTCAAGTGTATTCTACAATCACTACATTCTCGAATCTGGTTATGGAAACCCCCAATGTCCAATTGGTCCAACATGTGGAAGGCGTCTACAAAGCATTCTTCATGGCGGCCACTTCATCCACTGCCTAATCAATAATTTTCATTTTAGACTTTTCTTCCATCCATTAAATCCAAAATATAGAAATTTTAACTAAAAAATTTCATCCATTTTTTAGTTTTTATAAAATATTTTCTTTACCATTCTATTTTTTCTGGATTTTTTTTATTATTATTTAGTTTATGTTACAAACTATTCACTTTTATATATCATAAATATTCGTTTCATTTTTATAAAAATATAAATTAACTAAATATGACATTCTTACAAGTAAAAAATATAAAATGATATATTCCCGCAAATACAGCAAACAGTCGCCATAGTTGAAATTTAGGTGTATATACAATTTGTCTTCTTTGAATTTGAAAGCTCCCAAATCGCAATACCTCACAAACACATAAACTAACAATAAAAAATAAAAAAAAAATAAAAAAAATATATATATATATATATAATGGAAAATAAAAAAGAATGATACATATGCTCACGTTTTAATAAGATTTGTTTATTTGGATAAAGAGAATGTTCTTGTTCTTGGTAAACAGATGATGGCTCCGACAACCTTGTTTCAGTGTGTCAGCAGCTTCACACTATGGTATTCATAGAAACAATAGCACAATCACACCAAAGTTTGTGGTTATAAATAGAAGGCAGTCCTCTGGCAAATACCCACACAGCAAACATCTTCTCCTTCTCTTCTGATATTATATATTCTTCCATTTCATTAGATTCCATTCATCATGGCTGTTTTCACCTTCGAAGACCAAACCACTTCTCCCGTGGCTCCAGCTACCCTTTACAAAGCTCTTGTGAAGGACGCCGATAACATCGTCCCAAAGGCCGTTGATTCCTTCAAGAGTGTTGAAATCGTTGAGGGCAACGGTGGCCCCGGAACCATCAAGAAGATCTCTTTCCTCGAGGGTACCATTTCATTCATCTTCTATATATTTTGTGTATGTGCATTGCATTGACAGAACAACATATAAAATAAACTAACTGTGAATTGTGAATTGTGAATGGACAGATGGGGAGACAAAGTTTGTGTTGCACAAAATAGAAGGAATAGATGAGGCAAACTTGGGATACAGCTACAGCATAGTTGGAGGTGCTGCCTTGCCAGAGACTGCAGAGAAGATCACAATCGACTCCAAACTCAGTGATGGGCCCAACGGAGGATCAGTTGTAAAGTTGAGTATAAAATACCACAGCAAAGGAGATGCTCCACCCAATGAAGATGAGCTCAAAACTGGCAAAGCCAAGAGTGATGCTCTTTTCAAGGTCATCGAGGCTTACCTTTTGGCCAACGCTTGATCACAATTGAGTTATTAGCGACATCTTTGCTTATATTGTACACAAAAGAGTTCTCTTGTGTGGAGTGTGTTTAAGTTATGTTTGCTTCCAATGTCACAGAGTGTTTCCTTTTACTGCAGAATTGTGAGAGACATAATTCATGTGCTTTGTATCAGAGTTCAAAAATAAATTATAATAAAGGAAAGTATTATGTTAATGTATGGCAATTTCTAGAATTTGTACAGTGACCACATATAAACACTCATATACGTTGTGTTGTGTTAAAATATTAATGGAAAGAGGATCTCGGAATAGAAAGAGTGAATTTAAGAAAAGAGGTGATGAGAATAGAAGAGGAATTCAGTACCTTGTCCTAATGGGTGAAAAAGTTGTGCAGGAGTTACATCAGTGAGATATGAGTTCATGGGGAACAAGAACTTGCAGACTTTGGAGAGGAAAGTTCAGAGGTGATGAATCAGAAAAAAAGAAAATGCATGCAATCTTAACAATGAACTTTTACTGCAAGAAGAAAATCATAAGGTCATTTAATATGATAAATAACTAAAGTTTTATTATAAGTATATTAAGATAAATACTTTTATAATTGATTAAATATGATTTTCCTCTCTACTTTCAATCAATTTTTTTTTGTGTGTAAACTTTATATCTTCTTAATATTTGTAGTAAGAAAATTATTGGATTGAGTCACTATTGATACTTTTATGTGACACGCTCTTATTATAATACAGTCAATGCTTTTATTATATAAAAAAAACTTTGTTACAAGTATTTTTTTTAAAAATAAAAGTTTTCATGTTGGACATCATTATACAACTTGACATCTCAGCTATGTTGACGTCTCAAGTAACAACAATCATTTTGCAATCACATGAAAAAAATATTATTAAAAAAATACAAAAAATATGGGGGACTTGACCAAAACTCATATGTTAACAAAAACGATACATAGGTAGACTATATCTATTCATAAAGAATTCTAAGAACAAACTAGATGGTAGCCTATTATACCAATGCAAAGATTCTCTATGAATAAATCTTAAATTAGTCAATTTATCAGCACACGCATTTCCTTCACAGTAATCCTAAATCTGATTTTCACACAGAAATTAAGACAAGTATTTCATCGATTACAAAGCATCCAAGGAACATTAGTCCTAGTAGTAAATGCAGCATAAACCAAAGCATAATCACATTCCAGACATTAGTAAGCCTCATCTTTTAAGCTTCCTCCATAGCATGTATAACCCCATAAAACTCAACAACCAAAGCAGTCCGACCTTCAAGAAATGCAGAGAAAGCTCCAATAAATCCCTCCATACTCCCACGGAAAATACCTCCACAAGTAGAAAGACCAGAATATCTCCTAGCAGCCCCATTAGTGTTAATTTTAACCCAGCCTGGTGAAGGAAACTCTTATCTAACAGGAAGAGGAAGAAGAACTTTACCAGTACGAGTATTAATACCAAAAAAACTTGATCATGTTGAAATCCAACATATCATTCTTCATTGAAGCTTTAGACGAATTTCCCACTAGACGAGTTAAATCCTTAATAACCGAAATAGCCCTAGAAACCTCAATCTTATCCTGAAAACAAGCATAATTCCAAATACGCTATATCATCCAAATAGAAAAACTTATCACAGCAAGCTTAATCAATTTAACCAAAGGAGTATTATCACTCTTAATAAAAGAGAGAAGATTATCCTTATTAGAGAAATGAGAAGTAGGAAAAATCTGTCGAACCCAACTCCAAATACGCAAAGCATTAGAACATTCAAAAAAATAAATGCTGAATAGATTCCCCGTGTTTTTCACAAAGCGTACACATAGAACAAATATGCAGACCTTTATTTTGAATATGTTGATCTGTAGGAAGCCGCCCATGAAAAACTTTCCAATGGACAAGAGTTTTGGAAGGCGGAAGATATGAAGAAGATAAGGCATCTGCTGTAAAGACAATGGAATATTCCAATCACCACCTGTCCAAAATTAAGAGATTGTATTCGAAATGCTAGCACCATCAGATAATCCTACAATATTCGCTAAAGAAGTAGTACCACACCATTTATCGTTCCATAAATTAATAAAAGAACATGTACCAACAGTTCAAGAAGTATAATCAAGTATAGTAGAATAAAACTACTTAATTCCAGGCTAAAGAGATGAGGATCTATAAATCATTCGAAACTTGTATTTTGATTTAAGAACCCTGGCTTTCAAGAGCAAAGACCAATGCCCGTTGCTATAAGCAAAATTCCAAGCAAGCTTAAGAAGATATGCATTATTTTCATGGTGAAGGTTAATAATCTTCAAACCTCTATTCTCAAGGGGAGAACAAATCATACCCCAATTAACAGTAGTTATACCTTTTTTCATAATATCACCAGTCCAAATAAAATTTCGACACCACTGCTCAACTTGCTTAAGAAGAGAAACATGTCATTTATACAAATTAAAACTATAAGCTAGAAGACCCGTAATCACCGTATTGACCAACTGAACCTGACCAATCATGCTAAGAATTTATCTTTCCAAGAAGCAAGCTTCAATTTGACTTTATCAGCCAAAGATTGAAGAAAACGACTCCTTGGAGCACCAACAAAGATAGGCACTCCTAAATAAGTGAAAGACAAACAACCATGACTACAAGAAAGAATACACTGAATTTTGGTGACAAATCTTGCAGAATTATCCATGGTGAAAAACTACTCTTAGAATTATTAACATATTGACCCGAGAAATCACCATATGTTTTAATAAAAATACTCAAATTTCTAAGACACTTATTATCTTCCCTATAGAAAACAAAAATGTCATCCGCATATAAAATATGAGAGGGGTAAGAAAACCTTGCAAACTAGTCATATGTACTATCTTCTTATCATTCACAAGCTTTGAGAGACCTCTACTAAATCTTCCTCTACTAAAGGATCACCCTCTAACACCTCTACTACAGGGAAAAAAATCCATCAAACTGCCATCTATTCTAATAGAAAGCATAGCTGAACGAAAAATAGTACTAATCCAACTGACAAACGAAGGGTGAAAACCAAAGCGTGACAAAACTAATAGTAAAAACTTCCAACTCAGAGTGTCAAAGGCTTTGTGAATATCAACTTTGTAAGCCACATTACCTCCATGAACCTTTTTAGAAAGCAAGTTAATAGCTTCAGAAGCAATACCAATACAATCATAAATTTGTTTGCCATGCACAAACTCATACTGATTAGGAGAAATAATTCTGGCAGCCACAAAAGCAAGCCGATCGGCCCAAATCTTGAAAATAATCTTAAATTTAAAATTAGCAACAGTAATTGACCTGTAATCTTTAATGTATTTAGCACCCTGAATCTTAGGAATAAGAGATACCACATTACTCTTCATTCCAGGGAGAACCCACTTTTTTTAAAAAAATTGTTGGACAGCATTGCAAACATTTGTCTCAATAATTTCCCAACAAGAAGGATAGAAAACACCACCAAAACCATCAGGACCAGGAGCACTATTACCATTAAATTTAAAACCAGCATTCTTGATTTCCAAAATATCAGGACATTTAATCAACATCATATTCTCCTAAGAGGAAACCAACTCAGGAATATAAGTACCAATAAGATCTTTCATATTGCATGTATCCTGCACATGAGAAATAAACTCAGCATAAAGAGTTTTATAAAAGTCCAAAATATGTTCCTCAATGAGTTTAGGATCCTCAATAACCACATTATCAATCTGTAGACGATGAATACCACTAGAATTATTTCTCCTCTTGACCACAACATGGAAAAAAGCAGTATTTATATCCCCATCTTTAAACCAAAGCATCGTAGCCTTTCTTTCCAAAACAAATACTGACAGTGAAGAGCCTGACCAAACTCCTCCTTAGCGATCTTTTCTTGACAGAGAAGCCCATCAATATCACACATACTAGCAATCTCTAAGGTTTGTTGAATACCAAGGAGGAGACCCTGCTTAAAAGGAACTACATTGTCAACATTACCAAAAGAATTTTTATTCCAGTCATAGAGCTCAATTTTCAACCTTTTTAACTTATGTTGCAAAATAAACATAGGACACCCAACAACCTTATTATCCCATCGTAGCCTTTCTTTCCAAAACAAATACTGACAGTGAAGAGCCTGACCAAACTCCTCCTTAGCGATCTTTTCTTGACAGAGAAGCCCATCAATATCACACATACTAGCAATCTCTAAGGTTTGTTGAATACCAAGGAGGAGACCCTGCTTAAAAGGAACTACATTGTCAACATTACCAAAAGAATTTTTATTCCAGTCATAGAGCTCAATTTTCAACCTTTTTAACTTATGTTGCAAAATAAACATAGGACACCCAACAACCTTATTATCCCAAGAATCATGAATAAGCTTCAAACATGATTTGTCCTGAAGCCACATAGAAAAGAAACGAAAATTGTTAACCTTCCTCAGAGAATTTACTAACAAGACTAGCAAGTATAGGGGAATGATCAAAACAATTTTTAACAAGAATCTGATAAGTAAAAGATGTTGGGTCTATTAGTGTCTAAGTTCAAGAGGAGAGGGATGAATTGAAGTTATAAAATTTTCGCAAACTCAAACTGGTTTACAGTATATCAGAGGAAAAAGAACAAATTGATTTTAGAAAGAACAGATTGATTCTTCAAAACACTTTAACACAAACAGAACATATCCAGATAGGATTGAGATCAATAGAGAAGTTTAATAGAACAAGATTGGTTGATATTCAAACAGCTTGAAGATCACAATTTATACCAAGAGATCAATTAAGTTCATTCAACACAAAGCTTCAAAGAGAATGAATCTTTATCAAAGATTTAATGAAGAAATTGTTCGTCCTTAAGCCGATTAAAAACACATATTTAAATGCTTTGTTTATGATTAGAAAAATTTTCCAGATCAAGAAGAACAGTTTTATTAAGCCCAAAATTAACAGGTTTAATTTCAAATGAACAGATTTCGTTCTTGACAGATTAGCCAAAAAAAAAACAGAAACGAGTGCAGGGATGAAAAGAACAATGTAAGCACACTTTATACTAGTTCACTCATAATGAGCTACATCCAGTTTCACCTTACTCCAAGGTGGAATCCACTAAAAACCAATTGCAAACAATTACAACACACAACAGTTCTTGAACCCTACAAGAACCATACAACCAAAGTTTAAAAACTCTATTTCTGCACACCTTGCACTCCAAGAAACCCTATCAAAGAGTGACTAACACTTACACCTTTTACAAGAAAGAATAAAGGAAATATAACACCTGAAAGAAGATGTAAGAAAAAAAACCAGTTGTCCCTATTGCAGCAAAAATAGTACCAGCACCTTCACCAAGATCAAGGTTCTCCTAGAACAAGCACACTTGAAGATCCCTTTACAAAACCTTTCAAAAACTCATTTCAATCTTTCTTCTCACACAGAAAATGTTTAATCTCTGTTAAAACCGTGATTTCTCAACAACCATTTCATGTGAGAAAGACCTTTCAATTTTAGGAAACAGTTTCTAACAACTTTTCAAAAAACAGTTAAAAAGTTGTTATAAAAACAACAGGTTGATTTAAAAACAAACAGATTGTTTTTCAGGAAGACTGCCAGCTCAGCTTAACTGAAATAACTAACTGAACTACATTTTTGGTGCCCTAACAAACTTTCGAAAAGCCTTCCACAGAACAAAATTAAACCTATTCTTTTACAGAGAAACAAATTTATTTTTGTGCAGTATCCTGATTATTTTAGAAAACTCTAAAAAGCTTTTGAAAAACATTTAATCACTTCATGTGCTTGATCTTACCATCTTGATTAGGCATCTAGGATAGGTCATGTAGAAAAAGGAAACATTAAACACACACTAGCCTAAGTACAAGATCATCTAAAACATATTACAATCTTCAAAGCAAACTAGTTATTTTCTACATCAAACACACTCTGAGACTAGGTAGAGAAGAAGCTTCATCCATCTTCAACACAAGAAAATTGATTTTTTAGGACCAACGATGGGGATGGTAAAATCACAATTACAGAGATCTCCACGTGATGGCCATCAATTAGAGTATTGATTGGTGCTGTAGAATCTGCAAGTGATATAGCCCTCCGAGGAGAGGTGGGACGCAACAGAGATGGTATCGCCACAGGAGCCCAGACCTTCACATGATGATCCTCAATAGGCGCATGAGACTCTGAGCCCTTCGCTTACATAATAGAAAGACCTTTGTTACAAGTATTCAGTTGATCTAAAGTTTTGATTGTGAATAAAAATAAATTTTGTGTTATAGTAGATAAAAAAACATATTTAATGTATGTAAAATTATTTATGGTAATGTTAAAGAATATCTTTATACTTTTTTTATTTCTAGTTTTAGGAGAAATGGATTCCCTAGGAAGGTGCACCAAGACTTTGATTATGAGTCACTAGATTTGATCATGTAGAGTTATTTTCTCACTTATTAATATTATTACTAAATTTATAACAATAAACAAAATATAAGACTAAACTAACAACAAACCTTTTATATTTATAATCTACAAAAGATAATCACACTGATTAGCAAAGATATTAAAGAAGCATGTAAGCATTTACAAGATCGGTAGAACCTTCTAAAGAAATGGATGAAGGTTGTAATATGTATCGTAATTAGATACATAATTAAAAAAAGTTCTTAAGTACTTTATTTTATTTAATTAATTTTTATCAATAAAAATAAATATATATCAAATCATGTCTTCTTTAATATATCAAAAATTTCTTAAAATAATCACTACAAAAGAAAAAAGTATTATTTATGTATTTTTATCCACGAATCTGAATCCATAGGTAAATTCAGCATTACCTAAGAATATTACCTACAAACAACATTATTTACGAATATTACCTACGAACAACATTATTTACAAATCGGATATTACCCATAGATCTAAATTCGTAGGTAAATTCAACATTACATACCAACTATTACTCGCGTATCTCTATTACCTATCAACTATTACCTACGAATCTCTATTACTTATCACTTATTACCTACGAATCTCTATTACCTAACAACTATTACCCACATATCTCTATTACCTACCAACTATTACTCACATATCTCTAAATTAATAATATTAACATTATTTGTAATATTTAATAATATTAATAATACTAATAATATTAATAATGTTTAATAATATTAATAATATTTAATAATATTAATAATATTTAATAATATTTAATAATATTGATCATATTAATAATATTTAATAATATTAATCATGTAGTGAGTTTTTCTTGTAGTGAATAAGGTAATTACAAGAAAATTATTAAATAAAAACTAATTTTTGAAACCAAAACAATTAGTTACTATTTGATTAAATTAGAGATCATTTTATAAACTAAAAAAGTTTTTGGTATCTAAGGTAGTTTTTGTTATTAATAAAAATTTATAAAATAGTTTTTAAATATGTATCTAACCATTAGCTACTAAGGTTTTAGCTACCAAAATTTTAGCTACTTAATACTTGATATTCTAAATTAGTCTCTATTAGTTTTTTACAGACTAATTTAGAATCTCAAATATTAGTCGTTAAAACTTAGGTAACTAATTTAGAAATCACTTTATAAATTTTTATTAATATTAGAAATCACTTTAGATATGAATAAATTTTTAGTCTCTAAATTAGTATCTAATTTAGTTAATATAGTGACTAATTATTTTTTATTTATAAATTTGGTTATAAGTGATATAAATTTCCATTGTTATTTACCTTTTAACTAAATGACTTTATAATTTTTTATTAATATTAGAAACCACTTAGATATGAATAAATTTTTAGTCTCTAAATTAGTATCTAATTTAGTTAATATAGTGACTAGTTATTTTTTATTTATAAATTTGGTTATAAGTGATATAAATTTCCATTGTTATTTACCTTTTAACTAAATGACTTTATAATTTTTTATTAATATTAGAAACCACTTAGATATGAATAAATTTTTAGTCTCTAAATTAATATCTAATTTAGTTAATATAGTGACTAATTATTTTTTATTTATAAATTTGGTTATAAGTGATATAAATTTCTATTGTTATTTACCTTTTAATTAAATGACTTTATAATTTTTTATTAATATTAGAAATCACTTTAGATATGAATAAATTTTTAGTCTCTAAATTAGTATCTAATTTAGTTAATATAGTGACTAATTATTTTTTATTTATAAATTTGGTTATAAGTGATATAAATTTCCATTGTTATTTTTTTTAGATCTCACCACGTATATTTATTTATATGATTTTATCATTATACTTAAATATATAATTAAAATTATTTAATTTAATACTCATCGGTATTTTCATCGGTATTTAATACTCACATTATACATCAACTTAATAATACATGCATGTTATCACTTATTTTTCACATCATAACAATGCACTTCAATTAATGAAGTACATCCCACTGAAACTATTTTAAGACACCATATTTCATTAGAAAAAACATTTAAAACACGTTAAATTATTTTCTTGGTTGTTGAGGAATCTTGTTTGGTTGTGAAGCGATGTTAAGCATGAAGAATAATTATTTTTTTCATTTTAACATGGATTGATCTCAATAAATGAAAGAGGATTTAGAGATGACAATAAGGAAGAGAAGGAGGATTTCTTTCTTTCAAGAATAATTGACATCACATAATTAGGTAATACCGATAGGTGGAGGCTATTTTTGTGCATCCAACTTTTTCACCAATATTGGATTCTATTTTTTACAGTTGTGTTAAATATTCTCTTGTTAAAAGACTCATGTAGTACTTTAAATAATATGTTTTGATTTTTTTTTTATGTTAAGTTATTTTAATTATTCTGGTGTTTTATTTATGTAACACTTGTGTATTTATCTATTAACAATTCTACACACGAAAAATTGTTTGTGATTAGAGATAAAACAAATTAAGTTTTATCAGCATTGAAAAATTGATCATGCTTAATTATTTTTTATTAATATTTTTCTTAAAGTTTTATTGAATTTATCGAATTACCTAAGGGATTGGGGAATTGGAGTTCAATGAACAACTTTACTCATCTAAGGAATTAGGAGTAATAAACTCTTAGATAAATGTGTACTTGGATACTTGCATTAAGTGAAAATAATAGAAACATATAAGAAAGAACACAGAATCATATGTCTAACATTTTTCTATAATAATTGAATTTATTTATCATAATTATAGTTATTTTTAATTTTATAATTTTATCATTAATCGTTATTAACCTGGATTTTAAATATCTCAAATGTTTATCACCAAATTAGTATTCAACCATTTCAATCTCTATAAACAATATGTTTATTACTGCGAATAATCATCAGTGCACTCACCATACCATGTACAACACACCTGACCAACATTATACTCCAATGCTAAATCTAAATTGTATTATTAGTATCAAATTCTTAAAAAAAAATTCTAAAGCATTCAAAATCAAAATCAAAACTACGTTTCATATTTTTCCAATAGTAAAACTTAACTAGACTCACTTTCTAAGTAATATCATAAATATTATTATTATCATTAGAATTAATATTATTAATAATTTATTAAATTAAATTAAATTCAGGTTTATGAGTATACATAGAATCTTTAACCACTTCACACACAAAAATGTGATTATATCTACAAGAAAAAAGGATTTTAACAGAGGTTATTTAGCAAATGCTAATGTAACCCTAGTAATTGGTTTAATTAACGCATTTTTTTTAACCTTCTTTAAGTTCCAAAGATTATTATAAAATCTCAGCAAAATAACGGAGGTTTTTTTAACCTTCGTTAAATTTTAAAGGTTTATTTTAAAACCTCGACAAAATAACTGAGGTTTTTTTAACCTTTTTTAAATTCCAAAGGTTTAATTTAAAACCTCAGCAAAATAACAGAAGGTTTTTTAACCTTCATTAAATTTCAAAGGTTTATTTTAAAACCTCGACAAAATAACTGAGGTTTTTTTAACCTTTTTTTAAATTCCAAAGGTTTAATTTAAAACCTCAACAAAATAACAGAGGTTTTTTTAACCTTCATTAAATTTCAAAGGTTTATTCTAAAACCTCAACAAAATAACAGATTTTTTTAACCTTCGTTAAATTCCAAAGGTTTATTCTAAAACCTGAGCAAAATAATGGAGGTTTTTTAACTTTTAGTAAAATCCAAAGTTTTATTCTACAACCTCAGAAATTTAACGAAAGTCTTTTTTGTTGGGTCTATTAGTGTCTAAGTTCAAGAGGGGAGGGGTGAATTGAGCTTATAAAATTTTCGCAAGAACACACAATTTTCAGTATACCAGAGGCAAAAAGAACAAATTGTTTTTACATGAAACAGATTGATTCTTCAGAGCAGTCTAGCACAGTTTGAATTTGTTCAATATAAAATTGTGATCAACAGAGGATTATAACAGAGTCAGATCAGCTGAATATTATGAGGATGAAGGATACAGCTATACTTAGAGATCAAACAAATTTACTCAACACAAGGTTCTAAGGAGAATGATTCTTTCTCAGATTTAATGAATAGACTGTTTGTTCACAGATCACTTAAACCATCATATACAACTGCCTTGTTTGTGATTAGAAAGCTTTAAAAAATCAGGAAGAACAGTTCTTACTTAAACCCATAATTAACAGATTCAATTTCAAAAGAACAGATTTAGTTCTTGACAGAATTAAGCAAAACCAGAAATGAGTGCAGGGATGAGAAGAAAAAGGCACACAAGTTTTTATACTGGTTCACTCATACAGAACTACGTCCAGTCTCACCTTACCCCAAGGTGGAATCCACTAAAACAGTACCAATTACTTACAAACTCACCAGTTCTTGAACACTACAAGAACAACACAATCAATGCTGAAAAACCCTATTTCAGCACACCTTGCACTCCAAGAAACCCTATCAAGGAGTGACTAACACTTACACCTTTACAAACCAGAATAAAGGAAAGATTACACCTGAAAAGAAGATGCAAGAACTCAAAACCAGTAATTCAATTTGCTGCAGAACTGCACTAGCACCTTCACCAAGATCAAAGGTTTCCTAGAACAAGCACACTTGAAAATCTCTTTGGAAAACCTTTCAAAAATCTTTCAATCCTTCTTCTCACATGGAAAATGTTTGATCTCTGTCAAAAATGTAATTGCTCAGCTCTTTTTCATGTGAGAGAGACTTTTCTTTATATAAAAAACAGTTTCTAACTTCTTTTCAAAAAACAGTTGAAAAGCAGTTATGAAAACAACAGATTCATTTTTTAACTTAACAGATTTATTTTGTGAAAACCGCCAACTCAGCTAACTGAAATAACTGTCTGAGTTGTACCTTTGGTGCTCTAACTAACTTGTGAAAAACCTTTCAGCTGACCAAAGAATAAACCTGTTCTTTCACAGTGAAACAGATTAAAATATAGCACACAGGCCAACTCAGCTTTAACTTAAATAACTGACTAAGCTTTACCTGTGGTGCCCTAACAGAATTTTAGAAAAGCCTTTTAACAGAGAAGAAATAAACCGATTCTTTCTCCATAAAACAGATTTCTTTTTTTGTACTTATTTAAAACTTTTAAGAGCACTTTTAAAAGCTTTTCAAAAACCCTTTAACCACATCATGTGCTTGATCTAGACTTGGTTAGGCATCTAGGATGGGTCATACAGCAAAAGGCAACCTTACACAATTACAAGCCTACATACAAGATCATCTAAACCTATTACAAACTTCAAAGCAAACTAGCTATTTTTCTACATCAAACACACACAACACTAGGTAGAGAAGAGACTTCATCCATCTTCAACATTTTTAGCCTTTGTTAAGTTTCAAAGGTTTATTCTAAAATCTCAACAAAATAACGGAGGTTTTTTTAACCTTCGTTAAATTCCAAAGATTTATTGTAAAACCTTATACTGGACGAAGGGCTCGGGACCTCGATCTAAGCATTTGGGTATGGTCAACTCGGCTCTGGGCTCAAAAGGCATCTTATGAGCTCGACCTAGTTTCATTGGTAGGCCCGATGAAAATAATTAAAGTAGAGAAAATAATGAGTTTGGTCAGATACTAATATAAAGTTGTTATTTAAATGTATGTGTCAATATATATTAAGTTGTTAGTCAAGTATATATGTTAATATATCCAAAGTTGTTAGTTAAATAAATATATGTATAAAGTCGTTATTTGAATACATAGATATATTAGTTAAGTGGTGAGCACCCGAGAATAAAGGTGCATGAGATTTTTCTTCTGCTATTAGCATCGTGAGTAAAGGTGACCGTAGGCAGAATATTGTTTATATTATGCTTTCAGTTGAGATTACATTCTCATGAGAGAAAACATTTAAAGGGATAACTATAAAAGGGGCTTGAGATTCCCGGAAAAGGTATGTTGTTTTTTAGTGCTAGAGACTGAAACTAATTATTATTTTGTATGTTCTCACTAACTTGATCGTCGGAGTGTGATCAACAGGTAGAGCCCTCTTTGTCTCAACGGAGCGTTGTTCCAGTGCACCAAGAAGAGACAAACTAGAAGCGAAGCTTGCCCATCCAGTCAACCCGAGGTCAACACGATAAAACTTGATTTGATCAGCATTTGTGATTGAGCCTTCTAACGTGATGAGAAACAAAAGGTAAGGCTTGCAGGGATCTGAAGGAAGTGATTCCCCCGTCTTACAGCAACTCATGGATGTCATGAGGGCTCTCCAGGAGGCCAACGAGGAGCACAAATGAGAGCAAGAACAGATCCAAGAGCAGATCCAAGAAGAAGCCAGGGCTGAGTGGGAGAGGCTACAAGCAGAAGCTTGAGATGAGCAAGAGCTTCTGAATAACCGCTTGATGGCAAAAATTGAGGCATCTCGGGCAGCAATGGAGGGGCACGCGCAAGCCAATGAGGAGTTGTGCAAAACCAATGAGGAATTACGCAACAGCCTGCACCAACATTTCACCAGGGAACGACCTCTAAGCTTGCCAACAAGGAATATTCCCAAACCATTTTCGAAGGAGATCGTGGATGAGCTTGTGCCAACTCATTACATCATATCGAAAATCGCCTTTTTCACGAGGATAGATGATGTGAGTTGATTTTTAGATGGTTCCATTTTATGGTGACACTTTACATAGAGTTTGGATTTTAGCAATTTATGGTGAAACCTAAGGAAGATTCTCATTGGACACGAACTTAACCAAGTGGTTAAGTGTGAAGGTTCACTTCACAAGGGCAAAGAGAAAAATGACAATTATATGGTGATTGATGAAAGGCGAAAATTAATTGAACATGGAAAGGAACATAAAGAATATAACATGGAAGGAGACACAAAGAATATGAAATTCCGAATTGACAGTGGAAGCAAATAAGAACATAAACACACAGAGATAAATGGAGTAATGGAAAATGGAAGAAAAGGTGGAGTAGAGGAAGCTTATAGAGATGGCAAAGATGAGAACACGCCACTTGTGTTAGAATATATGGCCTTAAACGAGAGGGGGGTGAATTGTTTAAGAGGGATTTTCGCAAACTTTGAAGGTATAATGAAAATCAATGCTGAATTACAGAGAAAAAAATCAAGGAAACAAATACCCAAAACTGTTTAAGATGATATCAGAAAAACAATCGGTTGTTTTGTCGAAACAATCGGTTGTTTTTATCAGCAGTTTATAAAAACAACTTAAAAACAGAATTTAAAGAGTTAAGGGTAAGAGATAAGCACGCAAACAATTTATACTGGTTCACCCTTACACCAAGAGCTACATCCAGTCCCCATAAACCACTGGGTATTCCACTATGCAATCAAAACCAGATTACACACACCACACACCAAAGTAGTGACCTTGAACCCCTCAAGAAACACACTACCTTTGGCAAACCACACCAAGAGTGTTGATCTTGAACCCCTCAAGAACACACAACACTCTTTGGCAACACAAATACAAAAATACAGTAATCAAGGAAGAAGGGAATAGAATACACCTGGGTATTACAAAGCTTAAAGTTCAGAATTACAACCCAATCCTATTCCACACACTTAAGAATGATCCAAAGCTCTTTCAAATCTTGGAAAAACTTTTTTGATAAACTCTTTTTGTTACTTCAGGATTAGGGGTGTAAAACTACCTTTATATAGACCAACCAAGTGGTCAAAAGCATTTAATAAAGGAGTCAAGTTAGTTAGGATCATTTAAAACATATTAAAACCGCTTAACAGAATTCTGTTAAGGTTTGCAGGAAAACAATCGGTTGTTTTATCAAAACAATCGATTGTTTTGGTTTGACAACAAAGTCAACCAAGTTTTTCAAAAACAGCTAAGGTAAAACAACCTGTTGAATTTTTTACAACTTTTTAGAAAACACATCTTTTCAAAAGGTTAAAGATTCAATTGAACTTGGATCAACTTAAGGAGTGAATTAACAAGTTTCAAACAACTAGACAACACACACACACCTAGCAGCAAGGTCTTCAAGCTTTCCTCTTGGATTTAGAGACATCAAAGCATCTTGTTCAACAATCTCCCCCTATTTGATGAAGACAAATCCCTGGTTTGTTTGTGTTGTTGTTTTTGAACTTGAAAGGTCCTGCAAAACAGAATTTGTGCATATACAAAGCAAGTATACCAGCAGGATACCAAGGCACACAAAACCAGTTTTCTGCATAAGCCTTTAAGCAGAAAAACCAGTCAAATAACCATAAAAACCAGTGCCAAAATGAGACTTGTGTGCAGCAGAACTATGGTGAATAAGAGCATGGCAACAATAGAATTTAAACCATGATAAAACCAGATAACACCATAGTGTAGCAGCAGCACTACAACACATAAAACCACACCATTCTCCCCATATTTGTCTTCTCAAATAGAATGAAAGAAGGGATACAAACAACAGAATTTCCAGCATTGAAAACCAGCATATAGCAGCAACATGATAAACCAGAAAACCTGTGTGTTGTAGCAGCACCATTGCAGCAACAAATCTTTGATACCATATCAGATTTGCAACAAAGATCTATGGTGTATCAGAGTTATGACAGCAACAAAATCAAAGTACCATAGACCCCATAAATTTCAGCAAGGAGACCACAATTTCTCCCCCTATCTTTTCTTCATCCAGCAATTCAAGTTGGTCAAATGATTGCTCGAGAGGTGGATTTGGTAGAAATATTCTTTCTTTTGTTAAAAGCAAACCTTCCAGATTTTCCAAAGATTACATTCACAAATATTCATCAACCCCATGATCACCAATGTGGTTAACTGGACCGCCCAGGTAGTCAGAATTGATGACGTGGCCGCAAGCAATAGTATAGGCATGTTGAACGGGACACCTGGCTGGTAGAAGGGAAGGACGTCGGGAGGCTCGTGTGATCGTCGGTCGTTAAGTTGGCGTGTCCCGATCTCTAGCATACCTAAACCGGCGGTCACCAAGTTTGTATTGTAGTCACCGGGTGTGAACCCAGGCGACAAGGCGATCGGAGATCGCCGAGAGGGTGACATCGCCGAAGGATCAGGAAAGCTTGTTCCAGGCTTTCGAAGCAAAGGATGAAGTCGTCAGATGGTCATTCCCTAGCTGGCCAGAGGTTGAGGTCGGGGAACAGCTTACCCGAGCATGCACAGTGAAGTAAGTAAAGTAGAATATAATGGCGGCCGGCGAGACCACAGGGAAGGTGTGTATGAAGACACCCGTACTCGCCACGCAGAAGAGATCGCGCTCCAAGGCAGTTATACGCTGAGTTGCTTCCTGCATAAGTAACTTAGTCGAAAAGCCTGAAGAGTAAGAGGTGACGCCCAAGTCAAGCATGCTCCAGATGGTGACACGTGTACAGCTAGATGCGAGCCACGTGTCCAGATGTGTAACTGTCAGGAGAGAGAAAGTGCACAGGTATATAAGGGATCCTAACGAACTTCTGAGGTACGCGCGTTTTAGAATACTTCTTTTACGCTTGTGAGAACTTGAGTACGCTGAGAGAGAACATTGCACGGTTCCTGAAGTTCTTAGTTTTCTCTTAGTATTTTGGTGGTTCAGTCGCTGACTTGGGCGTTGGAGCGCGATCAGCCGCAGCGGCGCCGTTCTGTCTTTTGCAGGTTCTTGAGGCGAATCAAGGCGAAGGACGGAAGCTAGCACGGTGCAAAGTCGATCCAGATTTGACGAGGCAAGGCTCTTGCGTTCTGGTCAACAGGCAGGATCTGCGACTTATGCACCATATCCTAAGGCCTTTCATTGGCAAGTTTGTAGTGGTCTATTTTGATGATATTCTCATTTATAGCTTGTCCTTAGAGGACCATAAGAAGCATGTTAGGTAAGTGTTGGAAACCCTTAGGAAGGAAAAGTTGTATGCTAATCCGAAAAAATGTGTGTTTGCAATAGATCATATAGACTTACTAGGGTTTGTTGTGAGTTCTAAAGGGGTGCATGTGGATGAAGAAAAGGTTGCAGCAATTAGACATTGGCCCACAGCCACCAATGTTAGTGAGGTACGAAGCTTTCATGGCCTTGCTAGTTTCTAGAGGAGGTTTGTGAAAGACTTTAGTACCATTGTCGCACCTCTCAATGGCATAGTAAAGAAGGATGTGGTGTTTAAATGGGGCCAAGAACAAGAGAAAGCTTTTGAAACTTTGAAAGATAAATTGACTAAGGCAATCATTTTAGCACTCCCTAACTTTACTAAGACATTTGAAATTGAATGTGATGCCTCCAACATAGGCATTGGGGCTATCCTCCTTCAAGAGGGTCACCCCATAGCTTATTTTAGTGAGAAACTCAAGGGGAGTCATCTCAATTACTCTACCTATGACAAGGAGCTTTATGCTCTTGTGAGAGCCTTGCAAAATTGGCAACACTACCTTTTTCCAAAGGAATTTGTGATCCATAGTGATCATGAATCCCTTAAGTATTTGAAAGACCAAAGCAAGCTTAACAAGAGACATGCCAAATGGGTAGAGTTTATTGAGCAATTTCCTTATGTGATCAAACATAAGCAAGGTAAAGCTAATGTGGTTGTGGATGCTCTTTCAAGAAGACACACCTTGCTAAATGTTTTGGATACTAAATTTTTATGATTTGATCACATAAAGGAAATCTATAAGGATGACCTTGATTTCTCTCACATCTATCAAGAATGCTTAAAGGGAGGACACAAAGACTTTTTCATACATGATGGTTTTCTCTTTAAAGGGAAAAGACTTTGTGTTCCCCAAGGGTCTTTAAGGCAATCTCTTGTTAGAGAGGCACATTAGGGTGGTCTGATGGGACATTTTGGGATAGCTAATACCTTAAACACATTGCATGAGCATTTCTTTTGGCCCCACATGTGCAAATCCGTACATAGCTTCTGTAATAAGTGTATAGCATGTAGGAAGGCTAAGTCTAAGGTGCAACCCATGGTTTATATACCCTTCTCCCCATCCCGGACATGCCTTGGGTAGACATTTCCATGGATTTTATTCTAGGTCTTCCCAAGACAACAAAGGGTATGGACTCTATCTTTGTGGTGGTGGACCGATTTTCTAAAATTGCTCACTTTCATGCCACAAAGTAGATGATGTTTGTTTTATTGCAAATCTCTTCTTCAAGGAAGTTGTTAGATTGCATGGGCTTCATAAAAGTATTGTATCTGACAAAGATTCTAAGTTCTTAAGTCACTTTTGGAGGACATGGTGGGGAAAACTTGGAACTAAACTCTTGTTTTCTACTACTTGTCATCCCCAAAATGATGGTCAAACAAAAGTGTTTAATAGGACCTTGGGTTAAATGTTGAGGTGCCTTATTTCCGGGAACACAAGGGTGTGGGAAAACTTGATACATCATATTGAGTTTTCCTATAATAGGGTAGTTAATTCTATTACTTCCCACACCCCTTTTGAGTTTTCCTAGGATGATTTTGAAAAAGCTTCCTTTGTTAAAGACTTGCACCATCACATCAAGCTTCAAATTGAAAGGAAGGTAGGCAAGTATGTCGAGCATGCCAATAAGGGGCGAAAGGCATTGATCTTTGAACCCGAGGATTGGGTTTGACTTCACTTGAGGAAGGATCGCTTCCCTACTCAAAGGAAGTCCAAACTTCTACCTCACGGTGATGGCCCTTTTCAGGTCATCAAGAGGATCAATGACAATGCATGTGAGTTGGATTTACCTGATACGTATTTAGGTAGTAATTCTTTCAATATCGGTGATCTGACTCCTTTCTCTACAAGTCTTCCAAATTCGTGGACAAATTCCCTCCCACCCGGAGAACATGATGAGGACCTAGGAGAGAGTGCGCCTATTGTCCAAGCCCAACCTCCTAAGAGGATGACTAGGAGCATGCCTCAAGACACAAGGCTAGGTCAGGATTCTCCAGCCACTTCCTCAGCACCTAGCTTGCCCCAAACGATCACGAGGAGTAGAGCACATGCCTTGGGTGCTGAGCATCAGTTGGTGTCATTATTTTTAATTTCAGTAGAATAGGTGTCCTTTAGCATAAAAGGGGGTGCATTTATCACTTTAGCTTGTTTTTTACCTAGTTTCTAGAAGAACAAGCCTAAGGTGTGGTTTGACTTAGTCAAACCCTAAAGGCAACCCCATTTTTTAGGTTTCCCATCCTACTCTTGATTCTTGTTTTCCAAGGTGCCATACTCCTTGTATTTTATATGTTGAATTTGAATAGAAAAGTTATTCTACACAATTTGTGTGAGGTGTTTGTGAGACTTGTTTCCTCTTAGCATTAGGTCTCATCTTGAGTGACTTTAGAGAACTCAAGTGACGGCCATCAACACTTATCTTGGAGGAAAACCACACTCCAAGTGGTGTGATCCATTCTTAATCCACCACATAAGCATTCATTTCCTTCATCTCTTCCATTTTTCCATTTACTGCATTTATCTTTGTGTTCTTATTTTCTTATTTTCCTCCATTGTCAATTTAGTTTCCATCATGCTTGTATGTTTCCTTCCATGTTCATTTAAATTCCGCCCTTCATCATCAATCACCATATACTTGTGTTTTTCTTTTTCCCTCTTGAAGTGAACCTTCATACTTACTTAATCACTTGGTTAAGTTCGTGTCCAGTGGGGATCTTCTTTGGGTTCTCACCATATAATTTATAAAAATCTCAATCTAAAGTCAAGTGTCATATCTAAAATGGAATCATCTAAAATCAACTCACATCAAAAGGGTTCCTGAAGGAGTATCTTGAGACTGACCAGGGAGAGGTCGCTCTCAGGGACCAAGCACATGAGACACTGGTTCATGGAGAGTTGAACACCATCTCGGGAGGATTTTCTGGAGGAGGAAAGTCTGCTTTTAAACGTATGCAATATGCGCGAGCAGAGATGTCCTTGGAGGCGAGGAGACCTGATCATCCCTTATAGCCCACTCTCTACTTCGCGAGCTCCGACCTAGAAGGCGTGGTTCCTCACGAGAATTATTTAGTGGTGATATTTGTCTCACCATAGGAAGGAAGGTGCACAAAGTCTTGATTGGTCAAGGGAGCTTGGCTGATGTGATGTTTTGGGGAACATTCACGGGCTTGCAGTTGTCCCCCGACCAGTTGAGGCCATACGATGGGTGCTTGGTCGGCTTCGCAGGAGATCAGGTAGAAGTACGAGGGTACGTTGAGTTAAGGACGACCTTCTTTGATGAGATCGCGGCCAGGATGATCACCATCAGGTACATCGTTGTTAACGCGTCCTCCGCTTACAATTTGCTTTTGGGGCGACCTTCCATGAACAGATTGGGTGCGGTGGCCTCAACGGTTCATATTAAGATGAAGCTACCTTCTTCCAAGGGAGGAGTGATTACCATAAAGTCTGACCAGAAGAGAACACAAAAGTGTTACGAGAGTAGCCTGAAATGAGACTGATTTTGCGGGCCAAACGCAGAACGAGCCCATACGAGGTGGACCAACCCACACTGTCACCCCTAGTTAAGGATGTTTAAAGATCCTTTGAAATTCTTTTAGAAAGTGAAACCTAACAAACAAACATACTACTGTAGACTTAAAGGTTTATCTTTTCTCTATTGATAATACATATGGTGATTCACATACAACATACCCAAAATCAAGAGAAGAAAAAAAATACTTGGAAGCTAAATAGAATGGATCACTTACCTTAATAGTAATTATCATTAACTTAGTTAAGTATACTTTTAATTATCTCACAACTTAAAAAGAAAAAAAAAATCTAATAACTTTAAAAAGAAGTCAGAGAATTTAGATCTTAGAAAAATGATAATTTTAGATGAATGAATAATAAAATTATTTAATCATCTATTTTAGAATATTTAGAATATAAATTTAAATAGAATTATCATTTTTATCACCTTTAAATCATTTGATCTGAAACTCATAAAAAAAAGTCATTACACTTTTCAGTACGTTTTCTATTTATAAATTTGAACTCGAAACTCTCTTTTTTAAAATTATTAAAATGAGTTTTTACTAAAAAAACATTAACTAAGTTAAATTTAAAATTAATTTAAAACAAAAAAATAACAGTAATTATATTGACTAAGTTAAATACTATTTTATAAAAAAAATAAAATTAGTATCAAAAATAATTTTTATTATTAATAAAAATTTATAAACTTGTTTTAATTTGTTATCTAACATTAATTACTAATGTTTTATCTAGGGTTTGTTTTATCTACACAGTTAACCCATGTGTTTTTTTCTTGTCCATGTATAATGTTACGTATAGATTGATCCTTATATAAAAGGTTTACAACCTTGTATGTAATTTCATATTGATCATGATTATGTAAATTACGCATACATTGACCACATGTACTTTACCTACTAATATGATCAATGGAACAAGAGGAAGAACCCTAAGAGGCATCGCAAGAGTGAACTGGAGAAGTAATCGGTGAAGATGAGTATTGTAAAATGAATGTGTTAAAGGGAAAAAGTAAAACAGAATACAAAGCCCAATTACAACCAAATAAGGACTCTTTATCAACCCCCTCCTCTCAAACTGGGAATATTTCTCATTCCCAACTTGGACTTGAGCTCTCTGTAGATTGCAAATGCAAGAGGTTTGGTGAGAATGTCATCAATCTGCATAACAAAAGAGATGGAGAGTAACTTGAGAAGGCCAGTTGTAATCTTTTCTCGGAAGATGTGACATTCAATCTCAATATGCTTAGTGCGCTCATGAAAAACTTGGTTAGAAACAATTTGTATTGCATATTGGTTGTTAAAATATAAGGTTGTTGGTTGATTGTAGGGAATCCCAGGTTCTTGAAGGATGTAGGTCAACCACTGGATTTCACAAGTTGTTGTGGCTAAGGCTATATATTCTGCTTCGGAGGAACTTTTAGAGATTGTCTATTATTTTTTCAATTTCCATGAAATTAAAGACTCTCCCAAGAAGATAGAGTAACCAATTACAAATTTTCAGGTTTCAGGACATGTGTTCCAATCTGATTCACTGAAACCACGAAGGTGAGTAACACTGTTTTTATGAAAGAATATGCCATTCCCAGGATTGCCTTTCAAATAACGAAGAAGACGAAAGACAACTTGTTGATGGAGGGTGGTAGGAGAGAGATGAATTGGCTTAAGTTGTTGACAGCAAAAGCAATACTAGGTCGTGTGTTGGTGAGGCAGATTAGTCTGTCAATAAGTCTATTTAGATGTGGAAGAGTCTACTTCATTGAGATTTGTACCCTCTGAGGAAGAAAGCCAATATGAGTGAACCATGGGCATAGGGGCAGAGTTCATCATGTCTGTTGCGTGGAGAAGGTCCAAAACATATTTGTGTTGACATATGTGTAAGTAATCCTTGGTTGTTTCGGGCTACTCCCAGGTCCATGAAATAAGTAAGATCTCCTAGATTCTTGATCTTGAAACGAGTGTCTAGTAAGGATGTAATGTGATTGATTTCCTCATAATCATTTCCAGTGAACACCAGATCATCAACATACATAAGAATGATTATATTTTTAGTTCCTTTATAGTTTACAAAAAGAGTGATCTGCAAATGATAAAATGAATTTATTTGAAAGGACAAAGTTAGATAGTTTAGTATACCATTGGCGGCCAACTTGACGGAGGCTTTATAGTGATCTTTGTAATTTGCATACATTTTGAGGATAGGGGAGATTAAGTCCAGGAGGTGGTTGCATGTAGACTTCCTCAAAGAGATCACCAAGTAAGAAGGCATTATTCACATCAAGTTGTTTAAGAATCCATTTTTGAGAAGTTGCAATCGCAAGCAAAAGTCTTAAGATGGTTAGTTTTGCTACAGGAGCAAAAGTGTCTGAGAAATGAAGCCCTTCCAATTGAGTGTATCCTTTGGCTACCAAACGTGCTTTGTGGCAATCAATAGTGCCATTAGATTTGTGTTTCACTTTAAAAACCCATTTACTACCAATAGTCTTCTTTCCTAGGGAAAAAGAGTATTCTGTCAAGTATTGTTAGCATTAAGAGCATTGAGCTCTTCTTGCATTGCTTGTTTCCACCAAGCATGCTTAGATGCCTCATTATAAGAATGAGGCTCACTAGTAGAAGATATAGAGAGAATAGTATTTTTGAATGAAGGTGAAAGAGCATAATAAGAAATGAATTTATGAGTTGGATATCGAGTACTTACCGTGTTTGCAGTAGGTAAACTCTGAAAATTCTCCAGATAAGTAAATGTTCGTCTTTGTCTACTGGAGCATCTTAGTTGAGTGTTGTCTTCTTCATTTTGAATGGTAGTATCCACATTCTCGAGATTTGGAATTTCATAATCAAACACATCATCACATTTTATATTATAGTTAACAGGAATCGGTAAATATAGATTGTTAGGGCTTCATGCATCATTATTGTTTAATTTGTATGGAAAATGATATTCATGAAAGATCACATGCCTTGAAATCTCAATACGGTGATATTTTAAATATAAAAGAATACAACCTTTGATATTGTGTGGAAAACCGAGAAAAATACCATAAACAGATCTTGCATCTAATTTCTTTTTATTAACATTAATGGTACTAGAATAACAAGAACATCCAAACACATGTAAAAAAGGATATATCACAAGGTTTTCCAAACAATTTTTCATAAGGAGCAATATTTTGCAATAAAGGAGTAGGTGTACAATTAATGAGAAAAATGGCATGTTGAACAACAAAGTCCCAAAATATTAGAGGTAAATATGCCTGAAATAGTAAAGCACGAGTGATATTTAAAATGTGTTGGTGTTTATGTTTAGTTATACCATTTTGTTGAGGTGTTTCTGCGCAAGAGGTTTGACGAATTATGCCTTTTGAAGCAAAAAAAAAACTTTTCATAGCAAATTCAACCCCATTATCAGAACGGATACTTTTAACCTTAGTATTAAATTTTTTTTTGTGTTAGCGTGAAAATTAATAAGATGATTGTGAACTTCATATTTGGTATGCAATGGTATAGTCCATGTATAACCAGAGAAATCATCAACAACTGTCAAAAAATAACGAAAACCTTGTATACATGTTACAGAACAAGGACCCCAAATATCATCATAACTAGGGAACCCAACCATTTTAAAACAAACATTTTCTGTATGCCCATATTTACCACAGAAAGTAAATAATATGGAGGTGGTGATCCGATTGGAACTAGCACTATTGATATTGGAAATATATACAGAGATATTATTTGCTAACTGTCTTTCTTGTTCTGCAACGAGGGAAAAAAATTGGTATAGTGGGATGGGTTCCATGAGTAAAACATGTGACCTTATGTTATTGCATTGATCATTCAAGCCTCTCAAGAATTGCATAGCATGATCTTCATATTTCCTTTTACTTATAATAGAACTAATAGAGCAAGAACATTTAACAAAACATGTGGATATAGGGATAGGCCCAAAATTATCTAACTTGTCCCAAATGATTCTTAATGTTGTAAAATACCTTGTCACAGATAGATCCCCTTGATTTAAAAAATCTACCTAATGTTGAAGATAAGAAATTCTAGATAATTCACCCTGAGAGTATCTAGTTTTCAAATCATTCCAGATATCCAAGGCAATATCCATCCAAATAATACTTGGTCGAATAGGGAGAGAGACAGAGTGCACTAACCATGAAACCGCCATATTATTACATCTATTTCAAGTCGAGTAATTTGAATGATCTTTCTTTGGGCAAGGATTTGTTCCGAGGATAAACTCCACTTTGTTTTTTGCATTCAAGGTCGTCAAGACCGAACGGCTCCAAGAGTGATAGTTGGATGAATCCAGCAATGGCGAAGCAAGCAACGTAGTAGGTTTTTCACTTGAGTGAAGATACAGATGGATACTCACTGATTGATTCGTTTGAGAAGATGAAGTGGTGCGTTCATCCGCCATTGATGCAAGAAGAAAAGATTCAAGAAAATAAAAATAACAAAACAGAGGAAGAAAAGAAAAATAAGGAGCGTGCATCACAGCTCTTCAACCGAAGAGCTCTGATACCATAATTCGATCAACGACACAAGAGGAAGAACACTAAGAGGGTGTCACGAAAGGGAAGTGGAGAAGCAACCGATGAAAATGAGAATCAAGGGTGTGGGCCAAAGAAGAAGTCGATCACAAGGTTTGTTAGGGCCGGACTCCAATTTCCTATCGAAAGAGTAGGGTGTTACTTGAAGAAAGGAATGTACATGAAGCGTGTGGGAACCTCCCGTTTACTTGGTTGTTGTTCTTGAATACCTAGTTCCTGAGGTGCTTGAAACCCTAATCAAGAACCAAGGTAAAGAAACCCTAATCGTGAGTAAGAGATAAAACATAGAAAAGATGAAGAAGGGGTGTAAATAGAGAATACAAAAAGACACAAATGAGAAATTGAATTTCGTAAAATGAATGTTACAGAAAGAAAAAAAAGCAGAGGTGTACTTATAAAGCAATAAAGGGAAAAAGCAAAACAAATTACAAAGCCCAGTACAAGTCCCATTAGAACCTAAATAGAATTTTATCACCTACAAGTTTTTAAATTCATAAATAACTAACTTTTACCTGCATATTTCATATATCATTTATGAATTTTAATAGAAGGTATTTCCTTTGTGACAGAATGATAGAGAAATATGATTAATCCTATTAGAGATGTTTCGAGAAATATTAAGACATTTCCCCCGTACTATGGCTGCGAAACGTCATTTTAACATCGATCTTTTTAATGAAAACTTTAACAAGATTTTTTTGATAAATAACCAATTATTTTTAAAAAAATGAAAAATATGGTTGTTCATAAATGTCTAAAAAATACACCAATTATTTTATGTTTTCAAGTTTTATAAAATTATTCTGTAGCTAAATTTTAAGAATTATTTAATTATTAAAATATAATATTCAAAAAAATATTATATTTTACATATTCAAATATTATATATTTTTTATTATTTCAAAAATCAGTTAGCATTTCACGTACTTAAGGACCTAATTAGTTATTTATTCTATTATTTTTCAATTCATAACTAGATATATAGTTTAGAGATATTGTTTAAAGGTTCGAACCCAATTGTATATGAGCTAATACCTTGTTTATTTTTAGAATATTTAAATATAAAATCTAATAAATAAAAATAATTATAAAATTCATTTTTATATTGTCATATAACAATTTAATATAAAAACAACTCATTCCTGCAAATACAGAAAATGGTTGCCGTTGTTGACCGTGACGTGTTTTCCTTTATCTTCTTTGAATTTTTGTTTTTTTAGGAAGCTTCTTTGAATTTGAATGCTTCAAATTCCCAATATTTGACAAACATAAAAAATCAATATTTAACATTAAGGAGCAAAATATTATTTCATAAAATATTCAAGTAAAAAAAAAACTTGGACAATTAAAATTGATGAAATAGATGAAAGTTGAAAGACATATATAGATATACATGGTTTAAAACAAATATCACTTACAAAAAAACCTTCATATATAAATGTTTTGTTATCTCTTCGAAATACAGACAAGAGAGTTACGTGTGATTGAAACACATAAATGAAAAGAAAAGCCCACAAAGAAACTAGAAATAAAAACAGAAAAGCAGCCAAACAAGAATTGAATATACATGATAATATCTTTTAAGAAGATTGCTTAATTATTTTCAGAGGTGTGACTGCGTCGGCAGCTTCATTCACACTATAGCATGACTCTCGAGTCATGTACATGGGTAGATGCAGATTGATACCAGACTCATTGCTTCCTTATAAATACATGCCACTCCTCTGCTAAACACCCACACAGCACAGCAAAAACATCTTCTTCTCCTTCAATTCTCAAATACATTTCCATCTCTTTAAGGTTCTATCATGGGTGTTTTCACATTCGAGGATCAAACCACTTCTCCTGTAGCTCCTGCTACCCTCTACAAAGCTGTTGCTAAAGACGCCGATACCATCTTCCCAAAGGCTCTTCCTGATTCCTTCAAGAGTGTTGAAATCGTTGAGGGCAACGGTGGCCCTGGAACCATCAAGAAGATCTCTTTCGTTGAGGGTACTATATTCACTCATCTTCTATATATTTTCTGTATATGCATTAACAGCATAACATATAAAGTTAACTAACTGTGAATTGTGTGAATGAATGAACAAATGGACAGATGGAGAGACAAAATTTGTGTTGCACAAAATAGAATCAATAGATGAGGCCAATTTGGGATACAGCTACAGCATAGTTGGAGGTGTTGCCTTGCCAGAAACTGCAGAGAAGATCACTTTCGACTCCAAACTCAGTGATGGTCCTAACGGAGGATCACTCATTAAGCTGAGTATAACATACCACAGCAAAGGAGATGCTCCACCCAATGAAGATGAACTCAAAGCTGGAAAAGCCAAGAGTGATTCTCTTTTCAAGGCCGTAGAGGCATACCTTCTGGCCAATCCCTGATTACAACTGATTCAATTGAGTTATCGATATCAGTCAGTAACAAGGTTGCTTATATGATATACAAGAGTTTTATTGGCTTGCATATGAAGTGTTATCAAATCAGAGTGTTCTTAAGTTAAGTTGGCTTCCATTTTCAGGAGTGTTTTCTTTCTTATTTCCCTTTGCTGCATAATCGTGAGAGCTCGTGAGTATCTTTGTATCTTTCTTCATCAATAAATGATAATAAAGAAAATAATCACACTTTAACTTTTCTCACTCCTGTGTTTAGTAGTTTATATAGAATTTAACCCAAACTGTTATTTTTTTTTGGGTCAGTGTAGACAAATATAATTATCACTTGGGGAATAAACTTTTTTATATGAATTTGGAAGGATTATATTATTTCTTTAATTTCATAAAATAGTTACTAGAATAGGTAAAAAAATTAAAAATTATCAAAAATAAATAAATCCTATTAAAATGCTACTATTTCCGTTCAAATTTAATTATACTATTTTAAATATATTAAAATTTATTAAATTGATATAATTTATCTATTTTAATAATTTTTAAAAAATTTATCCATTTTAATAAGTAATAAATAAAATAACATCCGAAAATAATTTTTTCTTATTTGCATAAAATTCTCTTATTTGGATGGTGTTACATCAGCATGAGAAGTCAACTGATGAACAGCGTCAATACATTTCATTTCGTAGTTAATAAACAATCAAATTTAATTAAACTATCTGCAGCATTTTGGATGTAGACTCCAATCACACTATTTAATATTTTTAGGGAAAAGGTATATTTTCAAATAAAATAATCAATTATTAACAATTTTACATAAAATTGGATTACTTTATTTAATTTTTTTCATAAAATTTATGTGTATTTATTATTGTTAATAATAATTTTTTTAGCTGAATCGCCTTAAAATTTATTTAAATAAAATTAATTTAATTATTTTTTATAAATATTATATTTCACATACAATCATATATTCAAGATACTGGACAAATATTAAATCTCTAATAATAAATACTGATAGAATTTTATATACTTAATTAACACGTATTTATGATTGTATTTAACCTTCTTTCAACTTGAATATGACCCCAATACATGTCATATTTTGAAGAGTCTTAATACCACAATGACACCAAATATTAAAATAAGTCTAACTAGTTTGATTTTTTTCAAACTTTTTCATAAAAACTTTCAAATGAGAAAAAAAAAATCACAATTTAAAATTTTAGTTGTGTACAAATTAAAAGAAAAAAATTATAAAAAATATATTTTACAAATTAATTTACATAAGTTAATTTTTTAATTTATAGAAAAATTCATTTCAATATATTTTTAAACTGTCTATGAAAAAACTGGTCCAAATTTATAATATACTATTCTATTATTTAATAAAATACTTAATATATATATATATATAATATATTTATATGATATGTATCTGATTACAAACTCAAGAAAATTATTACATAAGCTTTTGTAAAATAGATAAAAAGGAACCACTAGAAACTGTAGAAAATGGGGTTAAAAAAATACGAATAAAGTTTATTTTCTGATAAGTCATTATCTATTAAAATTTATTTAGGATGTATTGTGTAAGTTCTTCAGAATAAAATAAAAATTTCTCAAATAATATCGAAAATATCAAAATAGCAAACAACTCTCAAAAATAAAAAATATTAAAAAAAGGAAAAAAAATAAAGAAGAGAAAAATGATATCTGTAACATTTCGAAATACTCTGCACGTTCTTCGGCATCTTCTTTCAACAATATCTTTAACAATACTCTCATATTTACAACCAAAATTAGAGACTAATCATGTTGAAGTAAATAAATAATGAAAGTTAATATGATTTTATTTATTTAAGAAATAAGATATTTAAAGTAACTTGGACTTAAAAAATGAGTTTGAACTTAAAATGAAGTCATTATCGTGAAAACGAATTCACCTAACACTAAATGTAATTAGTTTGAAATATTGGAGAGGGTCTCCCAACAACGACCTTCATCTGCACTTGCATTTAAAATATTGTCCTCTTAATATCTTAACTTATCCCTTCCTTGAAAAATCTGTCATAAAGGAACCTCTTTACCAAATCTTTTATTCAATTCCGCCGCCCCCTTTTGAACATGGAGTTTTGCTTTAAAACTACCCATTACAGCATTAAAAAGATTTTTTTTTTAGATTTCATTTATTCTGTTCTTATAAACTATACATAAAACTCCTTAATTATTCTACCAAATTACACTGATATAACTCTAGCTATTTTTAAATATTACTGAATCTCAAGGATACTAGTATAATTTATTTTATTTATTTATAAAATACATTCAACATCATAGAAAAATATACTTTTTTGTATCTTAATACAAAATTATTATTTTTAACAAGTGCCTAGTTGGTGGAAGATTCATTGAAATGATTCATTTCAAATGAGCATGTTCTCTAACCGGGTTAGTTGAATTAATGCATGCTTAGAACTGAGTTAAGGTGAATAAAATATTAATGAATTAAATATATTTTTTGTTTTATACTACAATATCAAATTAATTTTTGTTTTTAGTCAAATTTTAGATCTTTTAACTATTTTTAATAAATAAATTTTTTTTGCATAATTCTTTTTTCAATATTAATTTATCTCTTTTTACTTCTCCTTGGAGTCAATCAACAATTACAATATCACAAAATTAGTATCTAATACACTGAATCATGTGTACCCACCTACCTACATAGCAGATACACGGACACGAAAATACGTAAAATTTTTAAAATTAAGGACACGGGAACGCAGATTTATATATTATATAATTATGAATTATATAAATTGACAATAAAGATTTATGTGCAAGTATGTTTCAAATTATTTTTTTTGTTTTTTATTTTTATAATCATAATAACAATTTATACAATAAAGTTTTAATTTTTAGAAAATTAATGTATTTTTCCTTTTTAAAATTGTGTTAGAACTGTACTACAATTATCAGAAATCTGACACTTACTTTTTGTATTGGACACTTCACGGATACGTATCTTATAGGTGTCATACGAGTGTCGATGTCCGATAAGAGTATCGAACACCGACACGCCATTTAAGAGGAGTGTCCGAACTTCATAAGTATCCACACAAAAAAAAAATTGCATATACCTTTCAAAATATTCAAATACACTTATTTTTTTACCTACCATCAGTCATTATAGCTTATAGTCACAACCCACAAGATTTGATGGTGCATAGACACGATCGACTATTCTCTATTCATACTTAGAAATCAAAGGCGTGCCTTGTGGGATTTCCTTTTCTATTTAATAGTATTTCACTCAATGCTGCAGCAAAACCATTTGTTTCTTCTATAAAGCTAAAATTTATTATAAGTATATATTTTAAACATATAAGTTATATTACAATTGATTTATAAAAATCATATAATTAAATATTTTAAATGTATAAAATATATTTTACATTTCTAGTTAATAATTTAAACTGTGGTTTTTTTAATTACTTGTGATATAAAATATTAAATTTTTAATTTTAAAATAAAGATAAAATATGGTACAAAGATAGTATAGAGAAAAGGATAAAATTATTGTTGCTTAAGATTATTAAGAAAAAAATTATTTTTGCCTAGTAATATGGAAACTATACTTCCAAAGAATATAAAAGAGAGGAAATAGAATGTAATGACCTAAAAAGAACATAAAAGTGAGGAAATAGAATTTAATGACCTAAAAAGAATATAAAAGAGAGAAAATAGAATGTAATAACCTACAAAATAGTTTTAGAATAAAAACATATATTTTAAATAAAATATAAATATTTTATTATTAAAGTAAAAAAATATATAAATAGAAAAATTAGTTATTCAAGATTCATTTTAAAATAATTATTATATTTCTAAATTTTCTCTTTTTCTTTCATCAACCTTTTCTCTAATTTTTTGAACCCCTCTATCATCAAAATGATGATCAGAGTCTATCATTAGATTTCTAGAAGCGAATACTACAAAACCGTCTAATCAGATACAGTAAGTTCATTTTTACTCCTTTGAGTTAGTTTTGAAATTATTAGATTATCTTTGGTAAAGGTTTTGCATGGTGTTTTTAGCTTTAGGATTAGCCTTAGCTCAAAATCTTAGTGATATAGTTAGATTTTTTATGAGGAATTTGTGGTGCAGGTTAAGTTACCCTTAAGTTTTTGTAGGATTTGAGCTCTTAGTGAGCACCTACTCAAACTCAGGTAAGGGAAACTAGTTTTACTTTTAATAGAATCCTAGGTTAGAAGATCTGAATGTGGAGGTGATGTGGTCACCAGTTCCAAAATTTGTTAATGTTTTTAAGTAAAATAGTGTATTGGTTGAAATTAAATGTGAATATGTTGATCTTCATCTAAATGAGTTATTGATGGTATTTTGTTTAAGATTGAGAGTGTTGAATGGTAGTATAAATTGACTTGAATTGCATTATGAATTTAATTTAATTGTAAGAGTATATGTAATTTTTTTTAGATCTAAATGATTGGAAATTGGTTTAGAAATAATATCATTATGAGTAAAGAGAACTATCATTTTAATGTTGTAGGTTTGTGAAAATATAAGTTTGAATGTATTTTTTATGTGAAAAATAGGTATGAGATCAGTTTTGAAAAACTTTTTCTACATATCTCACTCGAGCGAGAATGGGGTGAAAAATAGGGTGCTCTTGGGTCCATTTTTGCTTAAGAAAAAAGGAATCTCACAAGTGAGACCCATTTTCGCTAAATGGGATGAATTTTGGGGTGTTCTCAAATTGATTTTCGCTCAAGCGAGAGGATTTTCGTTCAAAAGAAACCCATTTTTAAAAAAACATAAATTTTAAAGATTTACTTCTATTTTATTATTGTTTAATGTTTTTAATTAATTTCTATGTGAATTTTAATTATATAGTTAATTGAAAATATTTTAGTCTTTATATGTTTATGTAATTTTTGGTTTGTTTGCTTTATGTTTTGGTATGAGTAACTAGTGTGATTTTGGATCATGTAAGATGTGAAATATGAATTGTAATCAAGACATAATATTTTTAGGAAAGAAAATATCGTATTGAGATTGTTAAGATGTGCATTGACTAGGGATTCGTCTAGAAGGAGGTATACTGATTCTCCTGATATATTGAAATCATATAAATGAAGATTATCAAGTATTGAGAGTCAAAGGAGGTCCATATGATTTTGTCTGGAGTTTGAAATATAACCTGGTCTTTCAAGTCATATGAATTAGCCATATCATACTAGGTGATATATTTTGAAATATTGCATGAATGTGATGTGAATACGTAAATATTTAATTAGATATTGAATGTATATTTTAATTTAGTTTTGTAAATTAGTATTTAGGGTCAGGAAGGGATTTGATGTTTGTAACACTTATTTTCATCTAATTGTGTTGCGTGAATGAGTTTGTTCATTTATTGAGAAAAAAATAGCTATGATAACAATTATAAAAAAAATCTACAATATGTCCTTTTATTTGCCAAATTTTTATTATAAAATATTTAATATTTTGTATAAAAATAATATTTCATAATTTTACAATAATAAAATTTTAAAGAAATGGATTCAAACCAAATTATAAAGCAATGGTGTAGTTTGATTCAAGTTTTAAGCTATAAATCTGCAGAGAGCAAACCATGATAGAAACATAGAAAAATGGCCTTTTTGCCTTATGCCCAAAAACTGAAAAGTAATTATATGTATTGACTGGGAGAAACACAACTACAACTACTAATTAATTGACTGAAAACATAAATTGTGAAGACTTAACGTAAGTGCTAAGTTTTTAACGGTGAAGTGCAATAGTGTTAATTTTCTTTTCTTTATCAACAAAAAGAAAGTGAATAAAATAAAATATTTTAAAAATGCTCCAATTGTTATAAAAAAAAGTGATATTTATTCTGTCTCTTTCCCTCACAAAATATAAGTATAACCGAATGCAATGTGAGGTGTCCCAGGTAACCCGCACCTAACACGTCCCTGCTACCATAAGCGGTGACCACACACACTGTTATATTATACCCTGCAACCATAAACGGTGGCCCACACAGAGAAGACAAAACAAAATATAATGTGCCAAACGGTATCAATTTGTAATTCATAATATTAAATTTTTAATTGAAAGAAATGAAAAGTTCTTTTCCGTTAAATTTGTAATTAATATGGAAAAAAAAACTACTTATGAGGGGATAGAGTTATTAGTAGTTACATTTCATTCAGCTTATTATATTATATTATATATATATATATATATATATATTTATATCACAAAATATTAAAATTATATAGTTTTAAAACTTTAGTAATAAATCAAAAAATAATTAGAAGATCAATATAAAATTAACTATTACGTCTGTAAGGCTGGACACAACACAAATCCAATTTTAATTGTAAAACCAAAGAATAAAATTACGCATGAGACCATTAAATTTATTACTTATCTTTATTTTTCTCTCTTTAATTTTTTTTTTGCAACGTGTTAAACAAATTGTAGTTTATGATAGATAATTATTTTTCTTTCTTGCTTTTTTATTATTTAAGTATTTTCCCTAAAACTCTAATTAATGTATTCCAACATTTTATGTTGCGTTGTATTTCAGTTCCATCCATCTGCATTATTAGCCTATATATATAACGGAAGGGGATAAAACAATTACAGCGAATGTCATGATCTTGCAATATTCATACTTTCACGCTCATTCCCACAGGCCAAAGAAAGGTACGATACAGAAACAATGAGATAAAGAAAGAAAATATGTGTTTGTATGGGTGTAGCTGAAGCAAATTTTCATTCGTAGACTATCCAAAGTCTTGGTTTCACGTGGAAGCAAACGATTTCTTATGGCCTTAAGTCTATTATCATGCAAGTATATCTATATAAAATAAAACGCATCTTCCTGCAAGGGTATGCAAGTATATCTATATGAAATATATTTTAATTATTCTAGAAATAATCAGAAAATTTAATCTAATGAAACACATAATAAAACTGTTGTCATTGTAACATCCCTAATTTTTACCCATATGTAATAAAATAAAAGTAAAACAAACAATATCTAATTAACATAAGAATATATATACAACTATCTCATAATTGTATCTTAAAAAAACATCTCTTTTCATATGAATTTTAATATACACCCAAAATTTTAAAAACAAAACAAAACATTCAAATTAAAGTTATCTCATCATCCATCTGCTCACTGAGGAGCTCTATTACCTGCAACCTCATCTGCTCCGGCTCCGGTGTAAAACACGATCATCACAGATAAAGAAACAAACACAAACAAAGAACAAGGTAAGCTAGCTATAAAAAAAATTCTATATAATTTCAAATTAATAAACATAATTCATCAAGTCTCATACAATTTCTCAAACCATCAAGTGTCTATTAAAATTAATAATTCATCTTTCACATGTCAAACTTCTACTGACTCACAACACATATACACTTGACTATACTTTTGGAAGACTCGTGCGTTGACTTAGACTTAAAGATTTTCACATGTCATACTATATTGCTATGAAATCCACACAGCTATGTGCATAAATAATTAAAATTAATAATTCATCTTTCACATGTCAGACTTCTATTGACTCACAACACATATACACTTGACTCTACTTTTGGAAGACTCGTGCGTTGACTTAGACTTAGAGATTTGCACCTGTCATACTATATTGCTATGAAATCCACACAGCTATGTGCATAAATAATCTCAATATCATCTCTTTCCTAGTATGACAGGGTTAACTCATATAAGAGGTCAAATTATTTATCTTTCAAACAACTTACCCATTCATATGAACCTCATTCGACTCTCACCATCTGAATAACTTCATTTATATGATTTCATTATCTCAGGAGAGTCAAGATATCTCCTTCTAGATGAATCCCTAATCAATGCACATCCTAAACAATTTTAACACGGTATTTTCACTAGTATAAAATATAAATTCTACAACGCCCTATAAAGACGATTCGTAAAGAACAATCATTATAAAAGAGGCGGTGGCATTTTTGTAGTTTTTCGCAAAATTTCGGTGTTTTTAATGACAGTTCCCGCCTGAACCGTCGTTATATATGTGTTTCCAGTGTTTTTAACGACGGTTCCTTGTTGAACCGTCGTTATATGTCTCCTGGAACACTTTTTTCTACACGGGCTCTCTTCTCTCTCAACTCACTTCATCTTTTTCCTCTCACTCCCTTCACCTTCCTCACTCTCACTTCACCTTCATCCCTTCACATTCCTCACTTTCACTTCACCTTCATTGCACATCCGACCGCACCACCCGCCTTTTGAACCCACCGCCCATGCACCGCACTAGGTGATGCTTTGTCAATCGCCCTCAAACTCGCCACCCCCTTACGCTCGCATCGCACGACCAACCCTAAGGTTGTGCCACCTGTCTCCCTTCCTCCTACAACCGCGCTACCACCGAAGGAGAACGCTACTGCCAGTTTTGTTCCGTCTTACCACCGCTCATCCGCGCAACTTTTTCCTGCAAAGTTAGGGTTTTAATACTCTTTATTGTTTTTAATAAATTTATGAAGACAACGTGTTGGTTGGTTCTGAGTCCGGAGGTGTTCGACCTTCGACAATTTTGATTTAGAAGAATTTTAATTAGATAATATTTGTGTTGATGAATGTAATGTAATAGATACAAAATGGGTCTTGAGATACAAGATGGACGAACAAGGTAAGACAATATTGTAAAATTCATTAAAAATAGGTAAAATTTGATTTTTGATCCAAATTTTTTTGTGGGATCTTGATTTAGTGTATAATTGATGGAGGAGTCCTCTAATTGAAGAGAAGAGTGATAGATTTAGAGTTGCCAAAAATTAGCGTGACAAAACTTCAAACGATCATAACTTTTGATAGATAAGTCAAATGAAGACACGTAAAAAATGAAAGTTGTTAGAAACGAGGTAGCAAATCTAGATGCCAATAACCAAAGGGCATTGGCCCCACCAAAATTCCAAAAATCCATCATTTACTATCATTTTATTTTATTTTATTAGTATTATTTGGGTATTTTTTTAGGTATTTTGAGATTTTAGTTCTCATACTTACACTTATCAGAAAATTCTGAAATTTTACATAATGTTTTCTAGTATAAATTAGATATTTATCAAAAATCATTATGATTACATTACATTCACAAATTCATCTATTACTCATATATTACATTACATAATCTTATGTGTGTTCTAACATGAAATCTTATTATTTCAGTGCTTATTCTGAATATAACAGGTTGAGTGGGAGGAGAAATGAAAATGCAAATGCAAAGAAATTCACTTTGATGTACCTTAAGGTAACCATGTATAACACTTTATAATTACATAAAACTTTTCCATATATTTATAGAACTTTTTGTACACTTTTATATATTTAAATTATAATATTACATGTATTATTGTTCTGGAAATTCGATATTTTATGAAGGATTAGATTAGAGTAAATATATAATAATAAAAACTTTTTTCAAAAAATAAACACTTATAACAACAGTTCTCCATTAGAACCATCTTTAAAAAGCATTTATAACGACAATTCTAATGGGGAACCGTCGTAATAAGTGTATTTTTTTTAAAAAAAAAATATTGTTATTTGGTAGAACAACGACTTGTCGTTAAAGTGGTTTTATAACGATGATTCTAGAACCGTCCTTATAAATAGTTGATTTATAACAACACTCGCAGTAACGACAATTCAGAAACCGTCTTTATATAACCTTTTTAACCGTCGTTAATGAGTTGTTTTGTACTAGTGTTTCTTTTCTGAAAATACTATGTCTTGATTAAAATTCATATTCTAAATCACACAATATCCAAAATCAAATAATCAAATCAAACCAAAGTTTAGGGTTTTCAAAACACACAACAATTCATTCATTAATCATATAAATATCTAATTAAAGAAATTTTCAATTAAATATACATAAAAGAAAATTTTGCATAAGTTATAAGTAAATATACAAAAATAAATAAATCAACCTTTTAAAAGCAAATATAAAAATTTCAGTTACAGAGAGTCTAGCTTGAACGAGAATTTGCTCGCTTGAGCGAGAATAGTGTTGAAGATGGATGAAGCTTCTTCTGTACCCAGTCTTAGTGTGTGTTTGATGTAGAAAATAGCTAGTTTGCTTTGAAGATTGTAATGTGTTTTTAGATGGTCTTGTAATTAGGTTTGTGTGAGTCTAAGGTTGTCTTTTGCTACATGACCTATCCTAGATGCCTAATCAAGGTGGAAAGATCAAGTACATGAAGTGATTAAATGTTTTTCAAAAAGATTTTTAGAGTTTTCTCGAGAATCAGGATATTGCACACAAATAAATTTGTTTGTTTGAAAAACAATAGGTTTATTTTTGTTCTGCTGAAAGGATTTTCAAAATTCTGTTAGGGCACCAAAAGTACAACTCAGTCAGTTATTTCGGTTAAGCTGAGCTGACAATTTTTTTAAAAATTAATTTGTTAGTTTTAAATTCAATATGTTGTTTTTATAACAACTTTTTAATTGTTTTTTGAAAAGTTGTTAGAAATTGATTTCTATATAATGAAAAGCTTTTATCACATGAAAGTTGTTGAGCAATCACGATTTTAACAAAGATTAAACGTTTTCTGTGAGAAGAAGGATTGAAATGAGCTTTTGAAAGGTTTTTCCAAAGGGATCTTCAAGTGTGCTTGTTCTAGGAGAACCTTGATCTTGGTGAAGGTGTTGGTACTGTTTTGTTGCAATTGGGACAACTGGTTTTTGTTCTTGCATCTTCTTTCAGGTGTTATCCTTCCTTTAATTCTTGTTTGTAAAGGTGGTTGTGTTAGTCACTCCTTGATAGAGTTTCTTGGAGTGCAAGGTGTGTTGAAATAGAGTTTTTCAGCTTTGGTTGTATGGTTCTTGTAGGGTTCAAGAACTGTTGTGTGTTGTAATTGATTGCAACTGGTTTTTAGAGAATTCCACCTTGGAGTAAGGTGAAACTGGATGTAGCTCATTATTTGTGAACCAGTATAAAGTATGCTTGCATTGTTCTTCTCATCCCTGCACTCATTTCTGATTTCTAGTTAATCTGTCAAGAACGAAATCTGTTCATTTGAAATTAAACTTGTTATTTCATTGGAAAAGTTCATTAAACATAAACAAAGCATTTTGAATATGTGTTTTTAATTGGCTTAAGGACGAACAATTTTCTTCATTAAATCTTTGATAAAGATTCATTCTCTTTGAAGTTTTGTGTTGAATGAACTTGATTTATCTTTTGGTATAAACTGTGTTCTTCAAGCTGTTAAAAATTAACCAATCTGGTTCTGTTAACTTTCACTGTTTGATCTCAATCCTAATTTGAATAAGTTCTTATTGTGTTAAAGTGTTTTGAAGAATCAATGTTCTTTTTCCTCTGATATACTGTAAACCAGTTTGTGTTTGCGAAAAATTTATAACTTCAATTCATTCCTCCCCTCTTTAACTTAGACACTAATAGACCCAACAAATAGGTATCGCTCAAACGAAAATTCTCTCTATTGAGCGAGATTCAACCCGAGAGCACCTAGATTTTCATCTCATATCTCACTTAAGCTAGAATGGACTCGAGAGCACCCTGTCTTTCCATTTTATTTGCTTGAGCGAGAATTATCTCGCCTAAGTGAGATATGCAAAAAAATTCTGCATAAACTTGTTTAAATTCTAAACCAACATTTCATTCAATTCATAAATTTATAAATCTACACATTACATTGACAGTTTCTACTCAAAATTATACAAGCACTCTCATTGAGTCATTGAGCTATTATGTCAGTCTATACATATATATGATTTCTAAATCAAAATCATTTAAAAACAACCAATTCTCATCAAACATTTCATTTAACTTGATTCAACAAATTATTCAAGTACATTCATTAACTCATTCAATTCCAAACTTATATACATTCTACAACATCTACTATATCTACAATTTCACATTTCAATTTCAATCAAATTCCAATCTACTCAAAACAAGAAATCCTGCAAACAAAATTTGAAACTAGTGACCACGTCACCCCACATTCAGATCTTCTAGTCTAGGGTTCTATTGAAAATTTAAACTAGCATCCCTTACCTTTATTTGAGCAGATGCTCATTAAGAGCTCCAAATTCTACCAAACACTTAAGAGTAGCTTAACTTGCACCATAAAGTCCTGATCAAAATCTAACTATATCACTAGGACTCTGAGTTAAAAAAGACTAATCCTAAAGCTAAGAGAATCACATGCGTAACCTTAGATCGAGACAGACCTACAAGTTCAAAATTTGACTCAAAGAGAAGAGTAAAATTGAACTTACTCTATCAGAGATTTTGATCGGGCAATCTTGTAGTCTTCGCTTCCAAGAGTCTAATGGCGGACTCCGATCGTCAAACGGATGAGTAAGGAGGTTAGAATCTTAGAGAGAAGAGAGATGAAAGGAAAAAAGGAAAGTTCTAGAGAGATGGTGGTTCTTTTAAAATGAAACCTGAATAACTGAATTTTCTATTTATATGTTGTTTTCATTTTATTAATAAAATATCTAGATATCATTTAAAATATATCACTTCTACTCTAGTGTTAATTTCTATATCCTTACAGAGAGCAACTTCACACTAACCTGGAGCGCCTATAAATTAAGTTCATACCATAATTATAAGCTCATAGGCACCCAAATAGAATAATATATTGTTCTTACATATGGGGCTGGGAAGAAGTCATTATTTTTAACAATGGTAGATTCGGTCCTGAACTTTGATCTTCAATCGTAATCTAAGGTTGGATATATACAAAAGACACTTTGACGCTTAAGTCAAGGATTTAGTGTTGAGAATATTAATTGTTATGATAAATGTGTATCTTTGTCTTGGATGGAATGCATATTTATAGTATCATAGTGAGTTTTCGATTCTGAGTTTGAATTAGGACAAGTCGTTGGATTAATCTCAGTCTTAGAGTATCATCTCATTCTATTATTATGCTAATCTTGTTGTATTGGAAAGTGCTTGTTAAATCTGAAAATCATTATGAGCACGCCGGTCAAATGGTCTTAAAGAGACCGACCCATGTTCAGTCCTTAAACAATGTGTAAGGAGGTTCCCTCTATTATGATAAATTAAATATTCAGAGTTACAAAAAGAACCGCAAAAACGTAAAAGAAAAAGGAGATAAAGGATTGTGCGAGAAGAATTTGAGCAATAACGAGCGAAGAACAAAAACCCAAAAACGAGAGCCTCACGATGTGAAACAGAGAAAGAAGAAAGAGAAAAATATTATTGTGAATCAGAGAAATTAACACTGTGATCGGAAAAGGTGTTTTACAGAGGTATAAAAAGTAAAACCCACTGGGCCAAAACATTAGGTCCATAAAAGTATAAAGACGGTGCAAAAAGTAAAGAGGGCTTGGGCCCAAACAAGGTAAAATAGTTTATCACCCTCGGCACTTACTTAACAATAAGATATTTGAATTTTAATTCTTTGCCAAGCTATTAAAAATTTTGGCTAACACTCTTACACTTATAAGTACACTTTAGTCAGAAATCAATTTGGACAACTAAAGAGATGGATGGACCAATATAATATTTTTAGAAAATGAATATATTTGTGAGAAAAAAAGAGAGTGACATATGCAATGTATCAATTTATTAATGTTGTTCAAAATAAATTGATTATTTTTCACTTGTATTTTAAACTAACATGGTTGACTATTTTCTCTCATTAATAGTCATGCTCTCTCTTTCTTATTCCTTTGTGGAAAAAACATTCTTGGTAAATCAAGAGTTGACGTCATCAAGTCTATGGCCCAATAAGAAGACCGTGGCCCAATAGTGGGTACTCAATTACAAGAGTGGAAAATTTGATTAAAAAGGATAGACAATTGCTTCCTGCATCCAAACAATTATGACTGGCACCCGACGAATTTTTAAAATTCCCATTCTTTTCTTCACTTTGAAAAATAGTATATGGTGAGGTGCAGAGGAAGTTCATTGTTGTGGTGAAGCTTTGCTTTGAGCTGCAGAAGAGGAGGCTTTAACGGAGTTGTGCACGGACGTTCAATGTAAGATGCGGTTGTCAAGTTAATGAGGTAAGTAGACATTTGAACTCGTTTTTGGTGTTTCATTCAAACTGAGTTGGTCCCGGATATCGGCATCCAGAAGTCTGGTTTTTGCATTACGGATGTCAAAATTTGGAAGTATGGTTTGTTGCTTCCGGACGCCCATGTCTGTAGCTGAAAATTGGCTTACGGAAGCCATTAATCAATTACGGATAAAAATATCCGGAAGTCATTAATCAATTACTGATCAAAATATATGGAAGACAATAATGAACTATGGATAAAAATATCCAGAAGGCAATGATCAACTACGGATAAAAATATCCGGAATACACAACTCAATTACGAATATAAACATCCAGAAGTCATGTGAGTGTACCTTAACTTCTTCAACGATGGTTCCTTCTCTGACTTCCGAAGCTGACCGTGGCGACTGCTGCTTTGCCTGCGATGATGAAGGTAACTGACAGTGATGCAAACGAACAGAGACGAAGGTGGATGACGGTGATGGTTGCGCCTGTGGCTGTTGGTTCACGCACAAACGAAGAAGAAGAATAATAGGATTGGGTGCAGATCACACTTAAGGTATTTTCAAATTCATTAAAGATAGTTTAGTCTTTTCCTATATGCGATTGGGTGTCAATCCAAAATGATCGGATGCAGGAAGGATAATGGTGTAAACGAAAATATATCAACTTTGATTATCCAATTATAAAACAATGAAAAATATAATGTAACATTTAATTAAGCCCTAATTCAACTATAATTGAATCTCAAATAGTAAACTAGTATTTTTATGGGTTTAAAAAAATTAGTTGTGAATACTATAAATTAGTGTAATCTATTTTTAGAAGAAAAAAACTTCTAAACTTAAATTATGTACTGGTTTGTGTAATAGGTAGATTTTTTTCAAATAAAAATATTAAATTTTATTCATAATGTGACAATAAATAGTCTCAGTTACGTTAAATAGAAAATTTTATGCTAGTCACCAGAACAACAATTAAGTGACCGATTCTATCGTATGCTTAAATATTTTAACATGCATCGTTCATTTACGGTTTAGGTTCATATAAGACTATAATATACTTTTAGAATTCTCCAATGTAATAATAATTATGAATTAAAGAATATTTAAAAACTTGCAATTTTTTTAGCCTAACGTGGCTCTAATTCGTGATGATGAGAAAAAAAATCTAAATTGTAAAATCTAATCTATAATTATCTAAATCTATATTACTTAATTTTAGATAAATCTATATTACTTAATTTTAGATTCATCTAGAATCTAAATTTATATTTTTTATTTTTAAGTCTAATTCATTTAATTGGTTTTGAATTGAAAAAAAAAATTACAAAATACTAAGTAGGTCAAACCTAATACAAGATTGAGTTAGGTTGGGTCCAAGTCATGAATGGTTGCATCTCGTCAATCAAAAATACGTAAGATTGGAGAACACAAAAGTCAAGTTAAAATAGGTCATATCCAAGTTTGGTTGAGTCAACCCAAACCATTTCTAAGGTTAGGCCCAAGTCAAGTTGGGTTATGATATAACCAAGTCTTTATTTTGTCAAGTTAAGCTCAATTCAAGTTAGGCTGAATTAGAACCGTGTCAAATTGGTCGAGATAGAGGTCAAATTGGGTCGAGTCCAAGTGGGGTTGAGTTGGGTCAGGCTCATTTCATGCTGAATTGAGTTGAGTCAACTTAGGCTTAGGTTGAGTCGAATTAGCATGGGCCCATGTTTAGTTGAGTCGGCTTGAGTTTAGGTCAAGTTGACTCATCCCGAGCCCACATTTAGCCAAGTTGGCACAAATCCATTTTCCTCAAAGTTGGCATGGCCCTAGGTCGAGTTAAGTTGAATAGGGGCAAGGTCAAGTTAGGCCAAAGTAGGATTGAGATAGACTGGACCAAGTGAGGCCAAGTGAATTTGAACTTGTGTTGGGCCGAGAAATTGAGTCAAAATCGAGTTGGAGCCACATCAAACTAAGTTGGGTTTATCCATGTTACGTCTAACTAAGTCAGCCTAGGCCAAGGACGAATCGAGTCAGTCTAAACCCAGGTCAAGCCAAGTCATCCCAGATTTAAGTCGAGTTGAGTTGGTATGGACTCAGATTTAGTTGAGTCAGTCTTGGTCCACATTTAGTCGAGTTAGCACGGGCTCACATTCAACCAAGTTGGCTACAAGTCAGTCTGAGTTCGATCGAGACCAAGTCACATTAAGCCTAGGTAAAGCCAAGTTGGCCTGGGCCCAAGTCGGGCTGAGTTGGGTTGTGCCAAGGTCAAACCAATTTGCGCTAAGCCAAGGTCAAGCCAAGTTGGGCTGGCCATTTTAATTGTGTCAGGGTGGGACCATATTTAACAAAGTCGAACATACCCACTTTTAGATAAGTTGAGTTAGGCTTAGATCGAGTCGAGTCCAACTAGGTTTAGCTAGGGTTGGACCCAAGTGAAACTGAGTCAGACCTGACCAGGTCAAGGCAAGTTCATTTGAGCATGTGTTGGGTTGAGACATTGGGCCCACATCTGGTCAGGCCATGTCAAACTGAGTTGAGTTGATTTCACGTTAAGTTAAGTCGAGTCGAGTCGACCCAGGCCCAAGTTGACCCGAATTAGGACAACCCCATGTTCAACAAAGTTGGTTAGGATAATGTCAGATCGAATCCAATTGAGACTTGTTCGAGCCTAGCCCGTGTGGGGTCCAAATGGACTGGGTCAAGTTGGTTCGAGTGGAGTTAAGGGCCCGTGTTGGACTGATACATCGAGCCCACATCGAGATGGAATCATGCTAAGCTAATTTGGGTCGATCTCATGTCAAGCCGATCAAGTCGGCTCAGGCCCATGTCAAGCCAACTCAACCTGAGTCTGATCAGGACCAGGTCAGGCTAGGCCTAGATCAAGCTGAGTCCGACTAAGTCTAAGTGGAGTCGGGCACAAGTGGCATCGAGACGAATCAAGACTAGGTCGAGCTAAGTCAAGTTGAACACATGTTGGACTAAGCCATCAGGTCCACATCAAGTTAGAACTATATCAAACTAAGTTGAGTTAATCTCACGTCAGATTAATTAGGTCAATCCCACATCTAATTGATTAAGTCAATCTCACATCAGATTTAATCTTATTAAAAAGTGAATTTCTAAATTTAATTAAATTTAAATTGAATTGAAAAAATTAAATAAAATTTATCTAATTAAAATATATCTAAATTTTACTTCTTTGGATTGGATTTTAAAAAATTATTACTCTCCTTTATTGTGCTTTTACAATTCTAATTCCATCTCATTAATTTAGAATTAGGTTAATTGAACATGATATTTTTCTTTTTTTTAATATCTTTTTATTGTATTCACTTTCATTGTTCTTATAATTGGTTTATCAATGTTTATAGTAGGTATAATTATTTTTTTTGTCCCTACATTTAAGGTCAATATTCAATTTACTACAGTGGTTTTTTAAAAAATCAATTTGGTCCCAAGGTTTTTAAAAAATTGTGTAATTTAGTCCTTTCTGTTAAATTTTTACAAACGGCGTTAACTGATGATGATTTGGCACACACAATATCATTAATATGCAAACATGGATTGTACACATAGGCACCAACTTTTAGGGTTTTTTCTTCTTTCCTCCATCCATTCCAACATCGCCGCTGGTAGTCTCACAACGACGCACACCGTGCAATTCCTGATGTGGTTCCTAACGCAGAGGCTGGTGTTCGAAACACAAGAACAGAAGCAGAAGGTCGCATACAAGATTCGCGTGCTTGCTAGAACCAGCATTTTCAATAGAGATTGTTTGATTGAAGTAGGAACAGTGCCTCCTCTACCAGAATTTTTAGCCTTTGCGTTTGATTATAAGTCCACTTAAGAGAACACAAACTTAAAAACAACTATATATATATTTTAAAAATTAAAGGAGTGTGATTATCAAATTTATTTCTAAAATAAATTTTCTTTTACTCCTAACACATACATTACTATTTTCATTCTAACTATGTACTCTTACATATCAATGTGTGTAAGATAAAATCATTGTATTTTATTGGAAAAGAAGTAGGTAGCCATCCTATTTTCCATTTTGGCTTTTCCTAATCAGATTAGCATTTCAGATGTAAGAGCAACCGTTCAAAGAATGCCCACCATTACTACTATTTTACAATGTAATGCAAAGATATTGAATGAACTATTGTTATTGAGAGAGGTATACCTCTGATATGTGTCGGAACTATACAAATATATTTGATTGATTTAATTTTAATCAATCTATAAAACGTTATATATTTAAATTTTAAAAAAAACAAAAGTATTGGTAGTCTAAATAAAAAGAATCTACAATAATTATTTATAAACTCTTTATTGATAAATAAAAAAGCATTAACACAACAATTTTCATTAAAAGAAAACTGCCTTTGGATATGAAGAGCGCGTGTGCCAGATCATTTATCTTCTTCTTTAATTCCTTGATGGCAATTAAGGTAAATGATGACTAAATATTTCTTCAAATTTTGGATAATAATACTAGTTTTTTTTTTACAATGATAAATACCTGTTGTTCTGAGCATAGAAGGCAAATAATAGCAGAGTATTCTGACTTTTCTGAGTCTTTTGTATGAATCCAATTTGTTCAAGTCTACAATGTTGGCAAATCATCCATTTATATCTATGTATTCATCATCTTAGGTCTTCAAATAAGAAATTTCTCATTGACCATTTTCTTTTTAGGAAACCCATCCATATCAATGGTTTTTTTTTTTTTGAATGACATCCATTGACCAATGTTAACTACCAAATACATGATAAGAATTAAATTACAGTTTTAGTTAAATTCATGATATAAATTTATTATTTTACTATGATTAAGATTTGTGTTTAATTATTAAAATAACGAATATAGTGTTTAATATTTATTATGAAAGTGTGGAAGTAAAATTCAAAGTGATGAGTGTGTAACAATCCGGACTCTCTTTTCAAGAATCAACGAAAACTTTAATCTAAACTTGGTCAAAGTAAAATAAAAATTAAAAAATCGTTAAAATTAGGTCAAAATCAAACAAAAAAACTCATGTATGTTCAGATTTATCTATGTTTAAAAATGGTCCGATGAATGTTTTGAATGCGTCTGAAATTTTCAATATTAATAGTCCTTCTTCAAAACAGATGACTTCATTCTTGCACTTTTGTGGCGGTAACTTTGGCTTCAACTTTTAGTGTAAGATTATCTTACCCCTTGTTCTCTTTAATTTTTATCTCTTCAAATTTTACTATAAAAATTTTAAAATGTTCAATATATCAATAAGAAGTATCACTGATCTTCATCTTCTTATAATTATAACAATTAAATAGAAAACTATGAAAATTATATCAAAAGATGTTTAAAGAAATAAGATGAATATTCCAGTTAAAAAATGAGTACAATGAATATTTATCACTTAACAATAAAATAATTTATTACAAAATAAAATAATTTGGTAACACATTTAAAAAAACACAAAGATATAAAAAAAAATGTTTTCCATGTAATTTTTTAAGTATAAATCATTAGAACTTTTATAGAAAATATAAAAGTTGTTAAACGAGTGATGTGTTTTTTATCTATTAAAGAAGAAAAATGTAAATTTGTTTACCCTTGGAGTTGGCAATGCATCCAATCGAGTATCTTTGAAGTACTTTTGTTCCTCGATGCTTTAGACTTGAGTGTTGTATATATTTTTAGTTCATATGGGACTCAACCAATATATAATAACTAATCCATTGAATCAGAAGGATTGCACAATAATAATAAAAATTTCATTCCCAAATTTATAACAAAGGTAACCAATAATATATAAATAAAAAATATATGTTAAACACCCTTTTGAAAAAAACATTTAATTAACAACTTTATTTTCCTTGAAAGTAGGGGTGACAAAGCGGGCCAGCCCGCCCTGCATTGGCCCGTTCCGCGCTTGGTCCGCAAAAATGCGGATTGGGTTGGCTCGCCCCGCAAAGTTATTGCGGGCTAGAATTCTCAACCTGCTCCACATAAGAGTTGGCATGCAGGTTTACAGGCCAGCCCGCGTTCTTTTTTCTTTTTTTAAATTAAATATTTTTATTTTTATTTTACATTTTGTTCTTAAAAAATTGTCAAATTAAACCTATATATTTGTTACTATCAAACCTAAATTCTTTTTCTTCCTTTTCAAACATAATCAAACATCAAAAACATTAAACATTAAGATAAATATCAAATATCACTATTCTTCCACTTCCAAAACATTAAAAATACTTAATTCCAAAACATTAAACATAAACATAAACATTAATTCAAAAACATTAAACATAAACATTATTGACACAATTGTGTTGTGTTTATTTCTTTGAAATTTTGTGAAAACATAATTGTGTTGTCTTACTACGGCTAAGTGCCAAATTTTTTTTTCTTGCGGGTTAGCGGGTCAGCCGTCCCGCCCCACGCTTTTTACCAGCAGGTTGCGGGTCGACCCGCACGGCCCGCCCCGCTTTGCCATCCCTACTTGAAAGTTTAAAAAATATAATTACTTGTTGTTAAGAAGTCTCAAGATATCGATGCTCATATATAAATATATTATAAGACTATGCTAAACCGCCTCAGACCCTAGAAAATGTCTATCTTAAAATAATTTTAAAATAAAAAAGAGAAACATATGCATAATATTTAAAACCTAATAATGTAAACAATAAAACATAAAGTATATGTATATATATCCAAAGAAAATTGTGGTATCATTTGGACTTCATTTGTTTCAGTGATGATTTATTAACACTATTGACAGGATAAGTTCTCATTATACGTAAGATTCGATCACTCATAATTATTATTTAACAGGTGAATCTGGATGATGTAATTAAGTTATCTTTAAAAAAATCTTAAATAATAAGATATAATTAATAATTAATACAGCGAATAGAGTTAATTTAGAAGTTGATAGGATCATTATAGGAAAAAAAGGACTGAAAGGAATAAAAGGAGAGAAAAAAAACAGACCGACTGCTCTAATTAAAAAGCATATAGACCTTCTAGTTTGAACAAAATAATGTTATTTTAAAATAAGTGAAAAAAATGGTATAATATTCAGATTTCGGACCTTGTAAAGTATATTTTGTTAATAAGTGATATAATGTTTACATATCTCAATAAATGATTATGTGAAGAAGATTTTTGTTACTAGTCTAAAATCTGGATTGGCCTCATCTGCATCTACACTGGTTTATTCTGTTTAAGGTAAGAGAAAGGATAGATTAATACTTTAAGTGACTTTCACATCCACTTGATAATTAAATATATTATTATATTATTTTTTTAAATTATATTATTTTTTATTAAGAAAATATAATATTTTATTATTAAAAACTGTTGTAAAGAATGGAAGTATGAGAAAAAATTAATATCAAATAAACTTTTTCAAATGATTGAGGATGTGGATATGAATAAATAAAAATAAAATAATAATATATTTGATTATGAAGTGAAGATGAATGGTACCGGATTTGAGCCTATCATGCTCAGTGTAAACGGTAACTCTAGTTTTGGTGGAAAAGCGCTTTAACAGCTGCTGTTCTCAGCATAATCAGGTAGGTAAGAAATTGTCCTCATCCCCAATTCTATGAATCAATCCAAGTCTGTAAAATGTTGGCAAATGGCATGATCCTTCAACTAGCCACCCATGTGTGGGGCCATAAGTTTGAATATTATGAAACAGAAAAAAACACATGCAGCAGCCACTACCATTTTAAGTCTTCAAATAAGAAAATTCTCATTCTTAACTACCAAATTAGTGTTCATTCTCTTATTTTAAGTCTCAGTTCAAAACTTATCCAATTCAATCCAAGGCTTCGTTTCCACGAAACTCACTTCATATAGGTGTTGCTGGACCTATAAAATACAACTCCTTCCCTCTCGATCTAACATATCATTCAGAACTTTGATTCCCTTAGACTTCTGCAACCTCCAAAATTCACCATGGGAATCACAACCTACACACAGGAATACTCCTCCTCTGTTGCCCCATCACGCATGTTCAAGGCCTTGATCGTAGACTCAAAGAATTTGCTTCCCAAGCTCTTACCTCAGTTTGTAAAAGATGTGAACGTAATCCAAGGTGATGGGGAAGCTGGAAGCATTGAACAAGTAAACTTCAATGAAGGTTGGCAATCAAATTAACATAGACACGCTAATTTGAAAGAGGATTACTTCTCCATGTTTTTCTTAATTAACCTGTTATGCATTTCTTTTATGCAGCTAGCCCCTTCAAATATCTGAAACACAGGATTGATGTGCTTGATAAGGAGAACTTGGTTTGCAAGTACACTATGATTGAAGGGGATCCTTTAGGGGACAGACTTGAGTCTATAAGTTATGAGGTAAAGTTTGAGGCCACTAGTGATGGAGCTTGCCTCTGCAAAATGACAAGCAATTACAATACCATTGGGGAGTTTGATGTTAAAGAGGAAGAAGTAAAGGAAGGAAGGGAAAGCACTATTGCAATTTACAAAGTTGTGGAGTCATACCTGTTGGAGAATCCACAAGTATATGCTTAATTGTTTATTTGTTAGTTTATTTATTGTTTCGTGTTTCATAAGATATACAAATTGATTCAAATTTTTAATAACAGTGTGCAACTATAGGGTTGTTTAGAATAGTTGCACAGACTTGAATTCCTTAATAAGCCCCTGCTGTATTAATAGCCAAAAAGGGCCAGTGGTTTGGCAAAAATACTTGTACTTTGGTAGTAACAGAGGTGAAGAATGTTTTGTTTTACCTTTACATGAATTCCAATGTACTTAAATAAGCAACAATTCACTTCTGTGTAGTAAACACGTGACTATATGAACCATATAATGCTCTAATGGTATTAACATCTTGGACGTACCAGGTAAGGATCCAAGAATTTCCGTTTGCTAAGTTCGCAGTGACCACACGTAAGTCACCCAAATCAAATAAAAATATGTTATTCTCGAATATTATAACATTTTATATAAGTAAGTGAATCCAAATTTATAAGTCTTTTAAACTTAAAATTTGTTTTAATATCTTTAAGAATGGAGGGTGAATGTCACTTGACCCGCCCTGTAAGCTAATGTTTCATTTTTATTCATTATATGCTGTTCACTTGGTAAAGTAGCTGTCATGTTCACTGCGGAAAGAGTATAAATGGTAATCAGTCCTAACTGTTAAAGCAACCACCATTTTATAAAAGGGGATTTATAGAAAGGACTACAAAGTTTTTAATTAAAGACGTCCAGAGCTTTATACTTAGTTTATATTATAAATTATGCAAAATATTTTAAGGCTACACAACTTTAGTGTGGACAATATTCTTACGGCGAACTGCACTTGACATTCTCTGGTGAGGCTTTATTGATTCATCATTGTGCGAGTTTTCTTCCTTGATAAAACCTTAATATAGGAACTCACCAATGTCCTGAGATGTTATACGAATGGATTTACAAAAGCCAATGAGCACCAAAACATTGTATTTCTGATGGTCTACCCTTAAGTTCTAGGTTTGTGCCTACAAAGGGTGATGCATTGCTTAAGTCACAAACCATATATGATTGCCTTCTTTGGTAAATAAAACTTATGTGACGTTTAACATATTATCTGTGATGAAAGCATAATTCCCCAACCTTCACCCGACCTACAGTTTAAGCTTTTAGACCGTGTCGGTATCAGATATTCCTAAGCCTCACACATCTTCCGCGTCACTCAATTAAGGATAACAATGATATTGGCATCACAGTTTACAAATGTCCACAAAGAACCTCTGAATTCTTTCCTGAATCATCACCCCTCTTCCATGGACCAATCAAACAATGATACCATTTTTCTGTCTCTTCCACAAAGCATCACAATGATTCCTTGCATTTCCCACTTCTCTTGCCTTTAGCATATTCCTTGCCCGTGCATGGCATGTATAGACAGATTCTGTGCACAGGTTCTCCTTCCATAATCCACTTCCTTAAAACATAAACACATCCCATTGTTTCTCATAGTTTACAGCTCCATGGCTCGGGAGGAGTCACAGGTAATATCCAAGAATGTGTGTTGGTTAACGTGTCAATTCAATCTTTTGTTATATATATTTTTATCTTCGATAAATTTAAACAAATGGCAAGCACTCTCTTCAAGAGCGGCTAATCCGTCAAATGCAGGCACCTCGCGTCACACAGATACAGGTCCGAGTAGACTGCAAGGGTTGCGTGCAGAAGATCAAAAAGGCACTAAATGGCATTCATGGTAGGTATATATACACGCGATTTCCCTGGCATATGAGGTACTTACACCATTAATTTATTTTATCTTCTCCCTTTGCAGGTATACATGATCTTCGTGTTGACTTAAATCGACAAAAGCTCACGATTGTTGGGTGGGCAGATCCAGAACAAGTTGTCAAGGCAATTAAGAAGACGAAGAAGAATGCCACAATTTGTTCTAGTATTGAATTAACACCTCCATCTAAACCATCAGAACCAAAACCAAAAGGAAATGCACCAGCCCCTAATGCAGCACAACCACTGTCACAAGCTCCACCACCTCAAGCAAGCCACCCATTAGAACTACCACCATGGCAGCCACCACCAGAAGCAACACCGTCATCATCCGTACCTACCCCAGCACAGCACAGCGCAGGCCGGCAGTGGCAGAACAACACAAGAACAGAAGAACTAGAACAGGTTCATGTGACACACCATCATCTGTCTAACTGCGCAAACAGATTCGGTTCTGGCCACAACCATGCCGAGCACTGGCATAGATACGATAATGGCCCTGTATTTCTGCAAGAGCCATCACCATCCATGTATGTGACACACAGCTACAATACGCACGTGCCTTCGTCATATGTCACTGAATACGAATACGTTCGATCACCATCAATGCACACACATTACAATTGCATAGAACACTACAGTGGAGATTACCAAAACGGCAATGTAAACGTCGCTTCAATGTTCAGCGATGATAATCCGAATGCATGTTGCATTGTCTAGTTAGAATGTTAAGAGATGATTATGAAAACTAAAGAGAAAGTCTCCTGTGCTTTCATATGTCTTGATAAGTGTGTTCTGGAAGAGAAATCACAAAACAATATAAAAAGAAGACGGAAAAGTAAGAATAACTTTAGTTTGCGTGTGATCCGAGAACAGAGAATGTTCCTAACTTCTGGGTTCTAGAAAATTATAATCTGCATTCGTTTCGTGAGAACGAAAAATACAGATTCGGGTAGATAACTATATATTCAAAGATGTTCTAGATCCAGATGATACAAACTCCTAGTCGTTATATGCAGAGCATGTCTTCAAACATTCTTTAAACATGTAGTTATTAGCATATTAAAATAAAAGAAAGAAAATAAGATTTTCCTTTCTCTCTCTTCATCTTTTCTGTTCTAGTGTTTTTCTCTCCGTGGTTTCTTATTTCCGATTTTCTTATTTCCGATTGTAGCCAGAATCAAATGTACTTGACTGATTAGACATTATTTTATTGACTGGACTTAATTATTATGTTTTTTTCCATAATATTTATTAAGATATTTTTATATTTATAATAAAATTATAACAATCACATTGAAAATCTAATTAGTTAATTAGTTGTGCGTAGACATAGGTTGCATATTGACAACCGAATCTAAATCTTGTATTGTTTATTTTCTACCGTTGATTCTTCGCGTTTGTTTTTTCCATGAGTTAGATTAATCTGTTTGTCATTTAGTCTTTTTGCTTTCAAGGGTAGCTTCTATAAATGCTCCCTTTGTATTTAGTTTAAAATTGAACCTTCCATTCCTTGATGCATTTTTTTAATGGCTCCCGTCAATCCACCTCTTCCGTACCCACCGCTTCTTTTCTTGCCTCTGTTGCAGAAAAACTTGATGACTCCAACTATCTTCATTGGCATCAACAAGTTGGCCTTTTATTAAATCGCATCACCTTCAGCATTTTATTGTTAACCCTATTATTCCTCATCGATAGCTCTCTGACCAGGATCGTGATGTTGGTAGTATGAATCCGGCGTATAAATCTTGAGAAGTTCAAGATCAAATGCTTTCGACCTGGCTTCAATCAACGTTGTCAAAGTCCATTCTCTTCTATCAAGTTTGGATCGTATTTTCATCTTCAGACAAAAGCGCGCGGTCATAATCTTTGTACTGATCTTCGTTCTGTATCTCTTGACATTAAGACGATTCGAAAGTTTTTGACTCATATTAAAACAATTGTTGATGAACTTGCGGGCGCAGGTAATCATGTTCCGCTTGAAGAGCATGTTGATGTCATCCTTGAAGGTTTACCACCTGAATATGCTTCAGTCCTCTCTGTCACGGAAAGCAAATTTCATACTCCTCCAGTTGCTGCTGAAGAGGCACTTTTTCTTGTTCGTGATTCTCAAGCTCTCCAATTTAATCAAAAAACATTTTCTCCTACTCTTCACTATTGGTATTTTATTATATTTGTCAACAATTACATCTATCGTATCGTAATTGCACTAATTAACCCTTACATGATTTTATGAGAAAGTTACCTAAAAATATTAAATCAATAATTAAAACAGAATTAAAATAGAAGAATAAAATATCACGTGCATTTATGTGCATTTATATACAGTTAAAAAACACAATTTTCAACACTCCTCCTTGATTTTTTGAACTGCAAATTCAAATATTCTGTCTTAAGAACTCAAACTTGTTGGCGAGAAGTGGCTTGATAAACAAATCTGCAATTTCTTTTTCATCTTCGTTTTGCTTAATCTCCATTCAACACCTTTGATTTAACATAAAGTGCAGACTTTTGTCAAAGCCTAAGTTGTACCATGTTCTGGGAACATCTTTTAAGCCATAAATAGCTTTAGACAACTTATAAATTTTGTCTTCTTTTCCTTCCACAATGAAACCTTTAGGTTGCTCAACAGAAATTTCCTCATCAAAAAATCCATTTAGGAATGTTGACTTGACATCCATGTGATGTACCTTTCTATCTCGAGGTATGTCAACAAGCTCCCGAGTTTTGTTCTTCTCAATCATATACACCTCTTTCTCCATTGCCTTTTTCAACTTTGGGTCATTGATAAGTTCTTTATGATCAGCAGGTTCTTAGTGATCAGCAGGTTCTTAGTGATCAGTTGGTTCACATACTGCAACGTTACATCTATGATATATATCAGAGAATAATCGATTGCCTTTAATTGGTAGGTCATCTTCCATTTCAGATTTTTGCATCTTGAGAAGCCCTTGACCAGTCAACTCCTCCTGAAATAGATCTAATGAGAAACTTTTGCCTCTCATTTGTACCTTGAACAAATCTTGTCCGGTAGCATCTTGATCAAACAGTGGTTATCTTCAAAAAAACACCTTGAAGCCTTTTTGTAGCAACTGACCAACACTCAATAAATTTTGGTCTATGTTAGGTACATATAACACATCAGTAATAGTTTTAGTACCTGAATGTGTTGCTACAACAATGGTTCTTATTCCTTTTATTGAAATGTGACCCTCATGGCCTATCTTAACCTTTGAAATTTTTGAAGGCTTCAACTCCTTGAAAAGTTTTTTGTCATAAGTCATGTGATTTGTGCATCCACTATCAATTAGCCACGATGCACTTAAAATATTGTTGGAGAAACCAGTTGCAACAAAAAGTACATCCTCCTCCTCATTTGCAAATTGAGCATCTACGTTTTGTTGCTCACTTTGGTTTACATCTTGTTGCTCACTTTGGTTTACATCTTGTTGCTCACTTTGGTTTCTAGAAATGACTAGTTGATTGCACTTGTTGCACTTAGCATCAGGTCTTCTCCAGCACTTAAACGGTGGATGACCTAACTTGTTGCAATGCTTACAAGGGTGGGTAATTTCTCCTTTTGTTGTTATTGTGTGCAACAACTTTTCCATTTTTTTGCTGGTTCTGCTTGATCTTGTTATCTTTGTTTCTCCAGCCACCTTCATGTTTGGTTGTTAAGGCTTCTTCTATTGCTCCATCTTGTCTCATGACTCTTCTTTGTTCTTGTGCTTGTAAAGCATTTAAGAGCTTTGCAAGAGAAATTTTTGATAGGACCTTTGTGTTATCTAGACTTGTTATGGTGGCTTCAAACCTCTCTGGAACCGTTACAAGCAGTTTTTCCACAATTCTTGAATCTTGTAACACAGATCCAAGCAACCTCACTTTGTTGGAAATGCTTAGAAGTCTGTCAGAGTACTCTTTTACGAATGTTGACTCCTTCATTCTCTGCAGTTCAAACTCCCTGGTTAGATTCAGCACTTGTATTCCACGAATCCTCTCATCACCTTCATATTCTGCCTTGAGGTAATCTCAGATTTCTTTTGCTGACTTCAAGGACATTATCCTTGTGAATACCATAGGAGAAACAACTGCAAATAGACATGCTTTTTCCTTTGATCTTTTCATCTTCTTTTCCTTCTGTGATTTTATTTGTGCCATTGTAGGGTTTTCTGGAAGGGCTGAATTTCATAGTTTTCTTCTACAGATTCCCATAAATCAATGCTTCTAGGTAGGTAGGTCTCCATACAAACAGCCCACATTTGATAATTGTCTCCATCAAAGACAGGCGGTGCCATTGCTAAAAAATTGGAACCTCCTTCCATTGATGCACTCTACTAACCTCACAGATCCCTCAAGAAGATAGCTCTGATACCAATTGTTGATTTTTTTAGAATAAATCAGAGGAAGATATTTTATTATCTTTGCCAACAATTACATTTATAGTACTTGCACTAACTGACCCTTAAATGATTTTATGAGCAGTCACCTAAAAATATTAAATCAGCAATTAAAACAGAAGAATAAAATATCACGTGCACTTATGTGCATTTATATGCAGTTAAAAAACACAATTTCCAACATTCACTATACACGGACCTCTCTTAATCCTGACTGGTTCTATTAATGGCTTTGTTCGGACTAGTAATAGTTGTGGCGGAAGAGGTCTTGTAAACATCATTTCTAGCATCGTGGTACTGATCCAGGTCGTAATGGACGCTTTGCAAATTTTCAATGCCAAATTTGTTTGAAGTATGGTCACACTGCAAAAATTTGTTTCTATAAGACTGATGCCATTTATCAACTACCTGAGTCTCTTCTTCTCTATGATCCTTGCACACTGCAACCTATCTAGTTCACTTCTTCTCAGTCAAACATTAAAACTCCTAACATTTGAGTGAATCATCATTTACATCAAGATACTCCCAGCATTATGCTTGCCAACACGTCTTCTCAAGGTGGAGTCAATTCCACATGGATTCCTGATTCTAGTGTTTCCTTTAATGTTACGGGTGAGCCACAGAATATACATCAACTTGGTAATTTTGAGGGACTAGATAATTTTTTTATTAGAAATGGACAGAGTTTGTAGGTTCATGAATCTGGTTCTTCCTCCTTTTTGTCTCCCTTTAACTCAGATATTTGTTTTAGATTAAATAATATTTTTCATGTTCTCTCTAGTACCAAAAAGTTCATAAGTGTTAGAACCTTTGCTCGAGACAATTATGTATTCTTTCAATCTCATCCTCATTATTGTCTCAAATCTCAGGAAACTAAAAGTGTTTTACTCAAGGGCGTTGTTGGTCATGATGGTCTTTACTCCTTCCCAAATCTTCAACTTCAAAGATCTTCTGTTTTGCTATCTTGTAAAACATATTCTCCTTCATATATAGATGATATTTCTAGAGGTGCTTTGAATTCCAGTTTGTCATAGTCCTTGGCATGCTATGCTTGGTCATCCTAGCTCTCATGTTCTTAAACTCATACTTATTCGATGTAATACCCCTTTAATAAATAAAAATATTCCTAACTTTTGTTCTTCTTGTTGTGTTGAAAAATTCCATAAACTTCCTTTTTCTACTTCTGAAACTGTTTTTATACAACTCTTTTGGAAGTTATTTTTATTGATCTTTAAGGACCCTCACATGTTACCACACATTCTGGGTACAGTCATTCTCGGTACAGTTATGAGGTCTCCTTGGTTGATTTGTATTCTAAGTTCACATGGATTTATTTTTTAAAATCTAAATCTGAAACTCTTTCAGCTTTTAAACAATTTAAAGTGATGGTTGAACTTCTGCTTAACAATAAAATGAAGTAAATCAAGTCTTCAGTATGATTGGAGTGGCGAGTTCAAACCCATCTAATATTTTATTTAGTCATGGTATCATGTATAGACTAATTTGACTCCTCATACACCACCATAACCACCTGGTGGTGTTGAAAGAAAACACAAACATGTTGTTAACACGTCTTACTATTCTTCACCATGGTTCTTTGCCTTTGGTCTTTTGGGATTATGCTTTCACCACTATAACGTATTGTTGGTGTTGAGGGGATAAAACAGGGCAAGATATTTGTGAACAGAGAATATAAATTTTATTTCACTGCTACTTTTCAAATAAGAATACAATCTCTCTAAATAGTCTTACAATAGACTTCTCAAATTCTACCTTCTCTCTCATAAAACATATACTATAATTTACATTTAAATCATAGTATAAATGACATTCAAAACTAGAATTAAAGATAATAATTATTGGTTTTTCAAATGCTAAAATAAAATTGATGACGGCTTTGAGTTTAATGTTAATGTAACGTATCTCATTAATAGATTACATATTGCTTTCATCACATTGCATTTGGTCTTTTTGAATTCATCAACCCAATTTCCTCCAAAATATCCAATGCATATTTTCTTTGAAAGATAACAATACCAGTATTGGATTGTGCTACCTCAATCTCCAAGAAATATCTGAGTTTGCCAAGATTTTTGGTCTGAAAGTGTTGACAAAGGTGTTGTTTTACTTGTGAGATGACATGGTAATCACTACCTGTAAGAACAATGTCATCAACATATACTACAAGATAAATGCACCCAACACTTGAGTGAAGATAAAAAACTAAATGATCTACTTCACTGCGAGTCATCCCAAACTATTGAACAACATTGCTAAATTTTCCAAACCAAGCCCTAGGAGACTGCTTGAGGTAATATAAGGATTTGCGAACACGACATACCAATCTGAAGACTCTCCTTGAGCAACAAAACCGAAAGCTTGCTCCATATAAATTTCTTCCTGCAAATCCTCATTAAGAAAGGTGTTTTTGACATCCAGTTGATAAAGAGATCATTGTTAAAGAGCAGTCATGACTATGAACAAGCGAACAGAAGCCATCTTTGTCACTGGAGAAAAAATATCACTATAGTCTAAACCAAAAATTTGGGTATAACCCTTAGCCACAAGACAAGCTTTAAGACGATCAATAGTACCATCAGGACCAACTTTGTTAGCAAAAATTCACCTACAACCAACAACAAATTTCCTAGATGGTAAAGGAACAAGTTCCCAAGTTCCTTTATTCTGAAGCGCATTCATTTCATCAAGCATGGCCTGATGCCAACCAGGATGAGCTATGGCATCACCTACAGATTTTGGAATGGATACAGAAGAAATAGATGAAAGGCTGGTATAAAAGGGTTGAGATAGTTTATGGTAATTCAAAGTAGTATAATGTGGAGATGAATTACGGGTAGAACGTATACCTTTACGGATAGCAATAGGAAGATCAAGTTTAACTGTCGGAGGTTCAACTATCGGAGTCGGAGGGGATGAGATGTTGGCACTAGAAGAGAGTCATCTAATTGAGACGTTTGACGACGACTATACACCTGAAAAGTTGGTGGCGGTGGTGAATCTTTAGGTGCACTAGGCACAACAAGAGGAATATTAACTTGATTAATGAAGACATAGAAAGAGGATGACAAGACTTAAAGTAAAGGGAAGAATCACTGAAGGTAACATCTGTTGAAATAAAAGAACGATTTAGAGAATGTGAGAAATATTTATATCCTTTTTGTGATCTAGTGAACCCTAAAAAGACACATTTGTGTGACCTAAGAAATAATTTATCAAGACCAAGACTAAAATTATGAACAAAGCATATGGACCCAAAAACTTTGGGAGGTAAAAAGTGGAGAGGGTCATGTGGAAATAAAATAGAATGAGGAATTTTGTCATCTAAAACTGAAGATGGCATGTGATTAATGAGATAACATGCACTAAGAACATCATCACTCCAAAAACGATGAGGAACATCACCATGGATTAAATTAGTATGAGTTGTTTCAACAAGATGGTTTATTCTTGTGCTCAGCTACCCCATTTTGTTGAGGTGTATAAGCACATGAAATTTGATGAAGAATACCATGAGAAACCATAAAAATTTTAAAAGAATGAGAAAGATACTCACATCCATTATCACTGCGCAAAACTCAAATGGAAATTCCAGATTGATTTTTAATTTCATTGTAAAATATTGGAAATATAAAAAAACAATTCATAACTATTTTTCATTAAAAACACTCAAGTACATATTGAATTATCATCAATAAAAGTAACAAAATACTGAAATTCTAAATTAGACTTAATACGACTTGGTCCCCAAATGTCAGAATGAACTAAGGCAAAAGGAGATGAAGCACGTTGTGAGACACTAGTAGGAAAATAACTACGAATGTGTTTTCCTAACTGACACGACTCACATGATAAACTAGATATATTAGACAAACTTGGAACAAGTTGTTGCATCTTGGCAAGACTACGATGCAATCGCGCCAACATGTAGTTGACAAAGTCCATGACACTCACATTCGGTGCCAATCATCCGTCCCGAGCTTCGGTCCTGTAAAGAAACAAAATCTTTTATAGAAGAAATAACACAATCAAGGGAACGAGTGAGACGACTAATGGATAATAAGTTAAATGGAGACTCAGGGACATAAAGAACATTATCAATAGATAAAGAAGGAAAAAGACTAATAGTATCAACACCATGTGATGGTACCCTATATCCATTGGCCCTGGTAACCGAAGGTAAATAACCCGTAGTAAATAGATAAGAGAAAAAAGATTTATTACTAGCAATGTGATATGTGGCACCTAAATCTAGAACCTAGAGGCCAAGGGAAGTAGAGTGAGTGAGGCCAACAAAAGGTGTACCTAATTGTGCAACAGAAGCAGTGGAACCAGGATTCTGATGATGCTCATACCATTTAAGAAATTCATTGAAATAGCAGGTTGGCTTGGGGTATCAAATGAAGTACGGTCCACAGTAGAAGGTTGTATAGGAGCAGTTTGGGCAACCACAACAGATTTAGAAGGACGATCAAGTAAGGCATAACATCTGTCAATTTTGTGGCCAAGTTTGCCACAATGGTCACACTTATGACGCCCTTTGCGCAACTTGTGAGGGCGAGTACGATCATTATGCTGAGAGACTAAAGCATAAGAGTCATCAACATGAGGTGTTATATCAGTGGTGTGTTTACCTGGCACACGCAAAAGGGTAGAACAAGTGAAAGTAAAATTGGGCAGGATAAGAGATTCCAAAATTTGATCACGAACATGAGAATAATCATCAGGAAGGCCATGTAACCCCAATAACATGAAGAACTTGGATCTTTGTTCTAATTCTTGAGAAGGAGTAGGGGCAGGAGATAATAACTCATTAAAATCATAAAGAAGAGCATAAAGTTTATTCAGATATTCCGCCATTGTACCATCAAGACGTTTAGGAGCAACAACTGTGAGAAGATTTTGACACACACCATAAAGACGTTGAGTATCATTGGTGTATAATAATTTTCCTTGTTCCCAAACTTTTGAACATGTCTCATAAGTACGAAAATTTTGTTTTAAAGATGAGTGAATGGTAGATTTGATAATAATGCATAATTGAGCATCAATTTTCAACCAACGGAAAACCTCATTTTCAACAAATTGGGACGGGTAAGATGATCAACATAACCTTCACTCTTAAGCCATAATTTAATATCTGAGGCCCAAGTGTCATAATTGGTTCCATCGAATTTGTCAATGGAGAGATAAACATTTACATAATTAGTATAAATAGACGGATTTGGCATAATGACAGCGGAAGAAGCCACCGTGGCAGCGGCAACGGAAGCGGAAGAAGCCATAGAGGATAAGGACAAATTTAGTCACCCGTCAATTGGCGACAGCAACTCCGATAGCGAGCATCGCCAGAAGCGGTTCGATGAGATTTCGACGACGTCTCCGACGACGACTCCGGCAAGGCGGTGGGGAAGTGGCTGGAAAATTTCAGTGAAAGTGGTTCACCAATAAAAATTGAACCCTAATCCTATGCTCTAGATACCATATTAAAGAAAAAGAAAGAATAGGGTAAATTCATTGTGTATATTGAACACTTAGGATTATGTTTATATAAAAAAAGAAACATATGGACTAAGATCATTACATAAATATGAAATAAATAACAATATCTATAATATCTCATAATATCAAATTATATCTAATAATATTTGACAACTTTAATCTCAACTCTAATTTGACCGTCTCTTGTTCCTCCTGCTACTCCTTCTCAATAGCCTCCATTATCTTCTAATACTAATCAACCTCCTCAAGACCATCATTTTTATCTGATCTCCCACTCATCCTCCTCCTCCACTTATTAATATTCACCCATGCAAACCAAGTCCAAATTTAGCATACATAAACCGTTTCTTTGTCCTTCAATGTTTCTTGCTCGCTGTGAACCAAAAGGAGTTAAATAGGCTCTTGCTGATCCCAACTGGTTATCCGCAATGAAGTCTGAAAATGGGACTTGGTTCCTTGCCTTTTTATTGTTAGGTTGTTGATTGTGAATGAGTTTTTCTCATAAAAGATAATGCTTATGGGTCTCTCAATAAGTACAAAAGCACCTCTTGTGACTAAGGGATTTCATCAAACTCCTGAAGTTGACTTTCAATATACTTTTTCTCCTGTTGTTAAATATAAAATTATTCGCCTTATTATTACTATTGCTCTTAGACGTTAATAATGTTTTTCTTAATGGTTTCTTGGAAAAGACAATTTACATAATACCACCTCCAAGTTTTGAACATTCTGGCAAGTCTTTTGTTTGTAAGCTCAACAAGCTATTTATGGATTTCAGCAAGCCTCCAGACACTAGTTTGATCAACTCAAATTTAACCTTCTTCAATTTGGGTTTATAGCCAGTAAATGCGATCCTTCTGTTTCTCTATAGACATCAGTCTCACACTGTGTATATTCTAGTATATGTAGATGATGTAGTCATTATTGTCAGTTCATCATCTCTTATTCAGCGAGTTACAACTCACATTAATTCTACTGTTTTTCTTAAACAACTTAGGCACTTGGACTATTTCTTTGAAATCAAGCAAATACTCAGTCAGAGTAAGTACATTTGTGATCTTCTTCACCAGACCAAATTGACTGAAGCTTACTCTATTACCTCTCTTATGGCTTCTTTTTGCAAGCAGTATAGAATAAGCAGGAATTTATTTTCTGGTCCTACTGTACATAGATATGTAGTTGGTGCTCTACAGTATGCTACTCTTACTAGACCTAAAATAAGCTCTTTGCATTCAACATTTCTCAACATGGGAAATCCTCTTTCTCAATTCATGGCAAATCATCTTGACACTCATTGGGTGGCAATCAAGAAAACTTCATAACCTCAAAGTCACGGTCTCTAATGGTCTCCTAATGGAATCTGCTACGGTTGGAAAACCCCTTTCTCTCATTACTCTGTGCCTAGGCCTCAGATACTGATTATCATAAATCCACCTCTAACTGTCATTTTTCTAAGTTCTAATTTAATCTCTTGGTGGTTTCACAAACAACAAGTTATAAATCGATCTAACACAAGAGACTGAATATTAAAGTATTATTCAAACCAAAACTGAATTAACCTAGATACAAGCACTGTTGCAGGAGCTTCGTGTTCCCTCTTCCACTCCTGTCCGTGTATGTGATAGCGAAAGTGTAGTGAGCATTACTCATAATCCTGTTTTTCACAATCGCACAAAACACAGAGAAGCTTTTTTGTCCAAAAATCTTCAGATGTATCATATTCCAGCCTTGGATCAATACGCAAATTTGATAACTAAACCTCTTTCTCCAACTAATTTTTTTCTGTTCAAAGACAAACTCAATGTGACAGATATTTCTCATACCTCCCCATCTTGAGTTTGAGGGGACTATTACCATATATTTGAATAACGTTTGAAGAATTTTTTTTTTTCCCTGAATCTTAACTTTATCGTGCAATTAACATGAAGAATTGCTCAATCACGAAACGATTCCGTATTGTGTGAATCAGTGTAAATTTTAAAAATGAGTAAATAAAAAAAAATAGACAGAATTTGTTTAATAACATGTATGCACCACATTATTTTTTTTAGAAGTTATTTTGATGAAATTGTGATATATATATATATATATATAATTTATTGGATCTTGCATCTATACATATTTCATATATTTAAGTATATATTAAATATTTTAATATTTATGAATCTTATTATTGAATAGAAATGATCAATGCCGATCTTTGATAATTTTGTCATCATCAAATTGTTTTCAAATACGATCATTCTACCATGGAAAATATTACAAAGAAGAAATGAATCCAAATTGTTTTCAAATACGATCATTCTACCGTGGAAAATATTACAAAGAAGAAATAAATCCAATTCAGATTCCAATTAAGAATTCGATAGGTCCTTTAGGAATATTTACTATTCATATTCATAATACTACCATGCTCGGTATATTTTCTATTAAAATGTTTTTCTCTCTCTGGTTTGTTATTTCCAACTGCCGTCTTTGATGAAAATCTGTTTTTGGGTGTTTTTTTGTTCTTTAAGCTAAGGGTAGCTTCTATAAATGTTCACTTTGTATTTTTTAAATAGAGATAATAAAATATATCCCATATGTTTTTCCAATAGTAAATATGTGCTCAAGCTATATTAGTGTACTTTTACTAATCGGTAAAAAAAAACAGAAATTACATAAATTAGGGGTCGCGTCATTTTTAACAACTCTGGATAACACCAAAATTTCTTTCTAAGGAGTTATCTATCTATATAGCAACAAAATTATGAAGAGGCTGCATGAAACATAGTTTACATTCCTCTATATCTTTGTCAACCGCAATTCCTCTGTATCTTTGTTAGCCGCAAAAGGGACAATCTGTAAAAAGTTAATAATAAAACTCCAATTACTAATTGTCCAAAAAAAGTCCAATTAATATGCATATATGGAATAATGATAGCTATAATTATTAACATCACGAGACAATACCATAATTTCTAAGGTAAAAACAAAAATAAGATAAGGACACGACACACCAAATATTTTAACAATATACATAGTTTTCCAAAGTTCAAAGAAACAATTTTTTATAGTGGCCACTTCTCCGAAAATAGTAATTTTTATGATAGGCTAAGCAAAGAATAATTTAGGTTGATAAAAATTGACATAAATCAAGTAGTTTCTGAATGGCGACATCAACTATGCCCAAGTCTAGAATATGACTAAGATCCTCCTTGAGTTTTAAGAATTAATGGCGTGGAAAAGGTTAATTGGCAAATAAGTGGCGAAAGAAAACCATACATCATTGTCAACCATAATTTAAAGCAATCTTGAACCACGATTCCAAGATTCCAAGCATATACATAAATATGATGCCTAAGAATCTCAGGATCTCCAGACTCAAGTTCAAAACTCAAAATGTTTATCCGACCACATTTTTCACTTTTGCCAAAAATGATTCAGATTTTCTACATTAAAGACAGCAACACAGTTGCTTCCAGTTTTTCATGATGCCTCCATGATTTTGGGTTCCTCCCTTCCAATCCAAACACACTATCAATTTGGTATGAACAAAATGCATAAGTTGTAAAAGCTTTTTATGTAATTACCTCTCAAAAAATGAAAAATTAGACTAGCTTTCATCATCAGTACTTATTTCAGAAGTATCATCTCCCTCATGATAATATTCATCTTTAGTTTCATCTTCATCTTCTTCACTTTCTTCTGTTTGGAGTTCATGCACCGAATGGCTTATACTCTGAGAGGTTTTGTCAATCTGAAAGAAAATTTTAGTAAGGCCCGTGAAAACCAATAACATTCAACAGACGACCAAACTAATTTTAGAAAATGGGACTATACCTGTGATGTCACCAGTTGGAGACGACCTGATAATTGTAACAAAGGCTGAAGAGCTGCCCCTCTAAAATTGGTAATCTGAAAAGGGGCAGAAAACAATTCAAATTATCAAACATTTATCAAAGTAAAGCTATATTGCTCAAACAATCAGAAATCCCCAGAAAATCAGAAAACAAATTAGAGTAGCCTTATTTTTATTAAAAAAACATATTTCTATGCATAATAACTTATCCTTTGGCCATTTCATTATATTTCAAGTCTTCCTACTGTAAAACAACATCAAATAGGTAGAACACGTCATACTTCTTAATGAAGCATTTGTTATACAAGAAGGAATAACAGAAGAAGCTACACGATTAAATTTGGAGAAGCATATTTGAAATTTTGTATTCAAAATAGAGCATGATGAGTTCAAAGTCCAGATTGCATATAATAAAAGCAAAAAAATGAGAAAGCAAAATTCAATATATTATACCTTGTCTAAGGAATCAAGTTTAAGTGTATCAGATTCCTCCGCAATGACATTGTGAGCATGATTCACTAATATGCTGTATATCCATGGAAGAATATACTTTCCACTAGATGACCTGTTGAATAAAGATTTACAAATGTTGAGAGAATTGAGTGCATATGCTTTGCCATTTAGTAGAGTAAATAAAATACATAATGAAAGATATCACAATTGTTTGTTTCTACTGTCTCTACAACAAATTTTTTGAAACGGGAAAAAATGTGAAAACAAGGCGGTATTTTTGTACTAATTAATAAAACAAAATGTTTTCTGAAACCAAACAGGATCTAAGCTAAATAGCATCTTCCTTAACACAATTACAGGCTAACATTGACTTGCATTCTTTGAAAATAGTTGAGCTGGAGAAGTATGTATTATCTTAAGATAACATTTAAGTTACCACACACAACTATTTGGTTAATTTTGATTCCAATCTTGTAGGACTATGATAGGCCCAAAGTAAAGGTTTATCAAGACAAATAGGGGAATGGACTATGGAGAGGAGCGACCCAAAAAGGTTCAGGGTGAGTAACAGAATTGCTAGGGGGCAAGAAAAGAATGGAGGAGTATGGTGTGGGAATCATGAGTATTTGGGATATGGTGGGGAGAGGAAAATATTGGAGAGGTTTGGGCTGAGTAGAGAAGGTTTTCTCTCTTGGTGGGAGTGTCAATGTGGTTTCCCTTAATTTTCCTACCCATCTGGTATGTTGTCTACTCTACTCCTGTTCATTACTATTTTGTAGTATATCTGTTGTTACATTTTCGCTGTGTTGGAGTAATTGTAATTGAGCAATTTAAATGCAAAGTTCAGTTTCATTTCTTCTACATTATTATGGTTCCTATCAGACAACAAAAAAAATAATCAAAAAAGATAGAAGACATTAAAATATAATCCATACAAATGCTAGGAGGCAAGGAGAGAATGGAGGAGTAAGGTGTAGGAATCATGAGTATTTGGGGCAGGGTAACTGAATGCTGAGGAGAGGATAATATTGCAAAGGTTTGGGCTGAGTAGAGAAGGTTCTCTCTTGGTGGGAGTGCCAACATCAATGTTGTGAAACTCATAAATCGGAAAGGGAATGAAAACTCACAACTCGAGGACCGTAACTCGACTCAAAAGAGTTACTACTCGAGTTACTACTATACATAACATAATTAAAAAATAGATTCATAATTCATAAAATGGTCCAAATGAAATAAGAGAGAGGGAGAGGCGCGAGCGGTGGCTACGAAGGTGCAAGTGGCGGATTTGAAATTAGGGTTTTTTAGGGCTTTTGTAGGGTTTCTGATGATAAGGGTTTTTGTGCAACACTTTTGGGCCTCATGGGCCTCGTTTTCAGGTATTTTTTTGTTTCTTTTAATGGACCAAGTCACAGATCAGAGAGACTCAGAGATCCTCCGGTCCGGCCACTGACTCGTCGGATCGCTCTGATCCGGCCAGGTTCCGATCCCCCATGCAATCCTGCACGTTTTGCTCTCAAAAAATAGCAAGATTGGACGATCCTACAATCTAGATCGCAATTTTAACATTGGTCAACATATTTTGCTTAATTTTCCTATCCATCTGGTATGTTCCCTACTCTACTTCTGTTCATTGCTGTTTGGCAGTATTTTTGTTGTTACATTGGTGATTCCTGTGTTGGAGTGGTTGTAATTTAGCAATTTAAATACAAGGTTCAGTTTCACTTCTTCTACATTATTCTGGTTCCTATCAGACTACAAAAAAATTAGTCAAAAAGATAGAAACATTAAAATATAATCCATAGAATCATATTTCCTACAACTATCAATCATGCATTTGAATGCTACCCGTTAGAACATCAAAGTAACCAAAGGAGGATGTTATGAAAGAAGCATTCGGTCATGGATCATTAGAGAATTGAGCTATTGCTCCTTGTAAAGGAAAATATCCGTTGAGGGGGGAATCCTCTAAAGAGAAAGCTCTCCTATTTTCCATACTTTTTCATTCCTATTCTAGGTTCACAAAACATTTGCTTTCCATTTATATGTGGGGAAGAAAGTATACATCCAATGCAACCATAATTTAACACTACTCCAAGAATAACATTCGTTCTTTTAATAGTGATAAAGCAATGAACAAACACGAGAAAATTGAGAGCATTCCACCATAGGCAAGAGATATTTCAGAACAAAGCCCAAGAAAAGAGACCAAACCTTGATTCCCATGCAGCCAGTAACGCTTCCAGTAGCATGAATGCTTTGCTACGCTCCATAGACAAAACAGCTGCTCTTATCTGATAAATGAATCTTAAAAGTTTAGGCTCATAAACAATTATGTACAACCTTTAAAAAACATGGACAATTACACAATGACAATTAATATAAACCAAAAGCAATTCTAAATGACATTCACATTGACTCAAACTAACCTTTTTCACTGGAACAGTAGCTTCCACATCAATACCCTTCAACAACTTAGAGCAAAGTTCAACGTTTGATGCATATTCACTTTCATTGGAAAGAATCCCTAGTGATTTTAGCAGGTCCTCCATGCAAAGTTCCTTAGTCTCACTATGGGCCACATCATCTGCATATATAGGTAAACTAACAAATTAAGCAAAGCAGAAAAAAAGTGACAATGCATCTTCTCTTCTAGTACATACTTAGTGGCAGCCAAGGTTATCAAACCCTAAACCCTTACGACTTTAAGAGTCTACTGTAGGGTCACGAGTTGACTCGTGAGTAAACTCGTTTTTGAGTAAACTGGCAGTAGACTCGGTCAAACTCGGTGAACTCGATGCAAACTCGCAAGTTCAAGACCAAGTCACCAAGTCCAGAAAAAAAGCCCAAGATGGTTCAGATAGTTGTGTTCCCGATCTTATCTTCATCACTGTCGTCGTCTTCCTCGCCGAACACCACGCCACGCCGCACTCCTCCTCCCAGGTTTTGCGTTTCTCTTTTCTTAAGGTTTAGTAAATTAGGTTAGGCCAAATTGGGTTTAGGGTTAGGGATTTTTAAATTGAGTTGGGGCTTTTTAGCTGATTAGATTTAGGGTTATTTTTAGGTGAGTTTGGGAATTTTTTGGCAGATTGGGAATTTTTTGGCAGATTGGGGATTTTTGGGCTGATCATGAATTTTTTTTTTATTAAATTTTTTGTATGAAGTAGACTCTTACGAGTCTACGAGTCGGGTTTCCAGGCCTCCCACGAATCTGAGTAGACTCTTGAACCTAGTAACCTTGGTGGCAGCAATGAACAGAAGATACGCATATTATATTAAAAATGTCTCATTTGGTGGTTGAAATGTCAATAAGCCAATGCCATTTGCAATGGAAGAATGTTCTACCACACTCATCGATATTCTTAATAAAGGTTGAAACTGTGTGGTTGAACTAGCGTTCAACATAGGAAGCTTTATGCAGACAAGCTAGCCTCTCATGGTTTTACTATGACTAGACTATTTTTTGGTGGGATTAAATTCCCAGTTTCAGTAGAAGTTAATCAACCACGTGAGAACCTTTGCATTACTTCAACCAATTGACTTCCTTATCTTGCTCTCTGTAGAGTCCATGCAGGGTGGACTTGTTATTAGGCAAATGAAATTTCCGATTGGTATCAATTTGCCAACATATATATATTAAGCTACAATTCCATTTTGAGGAAAATAGTGAAAATTGTAACAATTCAGTGTATTGCTTTGCAAGATAATATGGTGATAAACCAAAAGAGACAAGTCCAGTCTCGAAAACAACTGATGCATTAATCAATCATGCATTTATTCAAGAAAAAATTATATTAATACCTTCCATCTCAACAGAATCATCGTTACTACTTCTATGCAAATCATCAATTGTATCCTTGTCCAAAGATTTTTGAAATGCTTTCTCTTTCTCATTCTCATGAGAAAAAACCTTAGGAATCGGAAGCAAGGCATCCTCAGCATTAGCTCGGTCTAGTGCAGTAACTGTAAAAATATAGGAGCAGAAGTTAGTAACCTACAATAGGATCAGGAATGGAGTTAATAACAAATCCAAGATCGGCTTATTTTGGGAGATAAGTTCAAAATTAGATATAGCCAGATAGCAAAATTGTGTGCATCAAAGAAACACTGAAGCAAATTGCAATATACGCAGATTTTAGGGTTCCGATCTAATAGCTCAAACTTTTGAAACAGTTTTTTATTGACAAAAATAGTCAAAATAAGAGAATGCTCGTGAGAAGGAGTTGAAGGAGTTAATTAAACTCACAAAATGTCTTACCTGTTTGTGCCTTTGTTCCCTTCTTAGATTTGACAAGAGCTTGACTGGTTGGTAAAAGAACACCATCACGAGAGACATTCAACTTTACATCTGTACCAGAATGCACAAGAATTTTTCTAAATGATGGCTTTACAAGTAACCCATAAACAAGAAAAACTTGCCCAGAGGCTGGCTTCTGGATGCCTTGTAATTTAGCAGCATATATTGCTGGCAGAGTTCCTCTGAAATTTTTGGAGGGCATGTCTTCCAAAGATAATGATATTTTTGTGGCTTTTGCATTACGCAGTTCTTCAATACTATTACCAAACCATAAATAACAAATGCCAATTTCTGAAATGGCCAAAACACATATGCCAGTCTTGTCTTGCTCCCCGCTAGCAATGCAGCTGCTATCAAGAAAGACAGCAGGATGCTCCATTGCAAAAACACAACTAGCTGACTGCTTTTTAGCACCATCTATCCTCCAAACAGCAACATATCTTTCACCAACAGCGGATGAGAGGATATACTTGCCATCTTCGGTGAAAACCATGCATCGAACAGAACCCTGTTAAGAAAACTAAAACAATGTTATACAAACAATAAAATCATCACAAAGACAGTTTTAAAAACAGGCTTGCTTGTTTATAGGACATATTACTAGGGCACTGATAGAGTATACACATGACTATAGGGAAATATATATATATATATATATGAGACTCACAGGATGACCAGAGAACTTTTGAATCTTTTTGTGATTAGAGCAGTTAAAAATCTTCAATTGTGCAGCTGCAGTAGCTAATGTCTTCCCATCTGATTTAAGTAAAGAAGCAGTTACCAAAATCAGTAATAAAAATAGTAGTAATGATACATACAGATTGAATATCCATCTAAATCATGATTAACTGAAGTCCTTCTGGCTCATGAATTATTGCTAATGATATATAGCAACATCAAACAAATGACCTAAAAAGATCAACAGTTTTTCATTCTAATTTTAATAATTATTGAAGAACTAACTTTGAGAGTAGATAGCCAACCTAACTAAATTTGGATCATCGAACCTAAAAATTATAAATTTGAGTTTCTATTTGCAATTTTACGGTCAACTAAAACATACTGGAGGTTTAAAGAATCCCATGAGAAACTCAATCAAATTATACCACACACCACGTACAGTGTCTAATTCTGATTAACTCAGCCAGACAGCAAGAAATTAGCTTCAGTTGGTCCCACCAAAAAAACCAACATTTCTATAAAAGCTGGGAAGGATAAATACCTGGAGAAACAGACATGCAGGATACCGCCTTGGTAGAAGCTTTAAATTTCTCCAACAGGTTTCCTGTCATGAAATCTATCACACATACCATCCCATCTGCACCAGCTGTATAAATGCTTGACACGTTTGCCGAAGATGCAATGGCTCTCACACCTCTGCAGTTGAGTTGAACAAATTAGAAAGAGAAATTAGGAACTAAAACTCATAAAATCCAGGAAGTAACATTGCTGGGAGTCACCATTTCCAATTATCACGGAGTTACAAATTTAAAAATCTACAATTAGGGCAAACCAACCAATAAAATACTGTAATACTAATAATAATAAATTGAACATGACACAGATGCAGCTCTTTCTCGTGTTGCTCTCCAATCAAAATTAGAGTGTCACCTTCATAATTCGCACAGTTAATGTCAATCTTAAAAGTCGATTTCCAAGGCGTGACTTCAATTTTAATCGGATATTTAAAACACCTAAGCTATTATATCTAAGTTTATAAAAGCTGAGAAAAAAAAAATGTTATATCTAACCCGGGATGACAGTCAGTAATTCTCCAGCTCAAATGACCAGCATCAACATCAAGTGCTAAAACATCACCACTACCAGTTCCAAGCACTAACAGCGAGGATACATGCTTCCGTTTCCTCTGCAATAATCACAATATGAGGTATCCATACATACACATACACACACGTGTATCATTATAAAAAAAAAATTACACATATATAATTCTAAAAGAAATAATACCTACCTACATACATACATAAATACATACATATACGCATAATTGCAAAAAGAAAGTAAGGAACCTTTCTTTCGAAGGAGAACCACTTGATGCAGGTATAATCTAGTGCAAGATGGCCGTTAATGGATTTGTGCTGTGAAGTAGTTGTTGAATGAGATGATGCAATATCTGCGAACTCGGTTTGGACCTGGCCACTCAGCGCGTCCCATATCTATGCAGAGAAATTGTTGAGATGTGTGAATAAGTTAACTAAGAGTTGAAAAAGTAAAAGGATTAGAAGAGAGACAGAGAGAGAAAACCTTGACGCGACCGTCTCCGGCAGTGATAGCGAAGAAGTCCTGAGAAGGATTGAAAGCGGTCAAAATCCCTCTCACGTCCGTTGAAGCCATTACCCAAACAGTCGAAGCTCGGAAGTTGCAAGGAGAAAGAGAGGGTTCGCGTTCGCAATAAGAGAGGGAAACAAAACAAGCTAGCTTTGGGTCGGGTCGGTTTTCTTTTAACTGTTTTTTATGAACTTTTTTAACAACAAAAAATGGGCCATTAACACTGGGCTCCTTTTTAGTTTCGTGGATCGTTCAAACTGTGGGCTTTACAAAGTTCGACCCACCCCAAATTATGGCAATTGCTTCTGCATCCAACACTTTAGAACTTACAACCAACACAATTTCTTAAAACCTGAAAATACCCTTTATTCCGAAATTGAAAATAATGTATTCAAAAAAATAGATCTGAGAGATTATTTTGTTCTGCATATAAAAATATTTAAAAAAATCAAAATTCTATTTCGGATAAAAAAATCCATAATTAAAAATAATACATTTTAAAAAAAGTTATCTAAAAGAGATTATTGTGTTCTGGAAAAAGGGCTTCAGAACATAGTTTTATATGTAACATTTTTTTAAGGGTATTTTTATTTTATTTCCCAAGGTGCAGTGATCTGTGCAGCAAGCAATTGCCCCCAAATTATTATGTTCGCAAATTCGTGGGGGAAGCAAAGGTGATATGTGACATTCTATCAACAAAAATTGGTTTTTTTTCTTAAGGTAGTGTAATTTATTTTCAAATTTTTCAAAGGGAACAAAATAAAATTCCGAAAATGGGTAAATGTGAAATACTATTTCTGAATGTTAAAAATGTCAATCATACCTACGCTTTTAAAAACAACAAAGTTGTATATGTGATGATATATACGTTTTTTAATTTTATAATATATAAAATTTAAAAAAAATCAAAATCTATAACATATACGATTTCTACTTAAAATCGTATATGAAATATACGTTCTTAATTTTTAAATATATAATAATTTTAATATACATTTTTTAATATTTAAAAATTTTAAAAATAGAATATTACATAAGTTTAATTTACTATTTATAACTTTTTTATATAGAATTAAAGAAAATTAGTTTTTTATAAAATATTTTCTTAACTGAATAAGTTTTTATAAAATATTTTTTATTATATATAATTAAAGAATTATTAAATTTAGAAATTAATCTTTTATTAGATATAATTACAAAATTAAACATAACTTTTTTATTTTTAATACATTAAAATTATTTTAATTTTTTAATAAACCTTAAATAAATCATAAAACTTTAACCGAAAACATGTTTAAAAAGAACACTGAAATCTAATATTAAGTGAAAACATAAATATGACGACCTAATTTAAAAATTATGTAATTTAACAACATTAAGATGAATGAATTATCTATGATATATAGTCTCACATGAGGACTTTCTTCATTGTCTCAGTGAACACTGGTAACACCCAAAAAAATACATCTAACTATTATAATAGAAGTTCTACCGTTTTCATACAAACTTTGAGTTTTTTAAAATATTCCTATTAAAAGAGTATGGCTCGTAGAAACACAAATATTTACAATATAAGGATTAAAACATCCTAAAGTCTTCTAATACCTCCTACATTTATATGATCATCTGTTCGTGTACGTAGTAGCTCAAACACAACAAGAAAAACAAGGGTAAGCTAGTGAAAATAAAATTTTATAATATACACAATTAAATCAAAAGAGAAAAATCAAATTACATAGATCAATTTCTCAATTATTCAATTTTTTTCAAATCTCAATAATAAATTAATCACATAAATCTCACATGGATCTACAGATCCAAAATAGTCAACAAACTACGTTTTCCGAAAGATTTGTATTAAGTAAGTCCTACCAAAGATTAACACCTGATCCAAAGATTACCAGCGAATCCAACAATAAGGATCGAGGTAAGTTCAATACAACTCAAGTCGTGCATCTAATATTTCACGATGTGCATAAACTCCCACATCATCTTATCACCACCTGATATCTTAGTATATGTGACTTAGATCATCAATGAAGCTCAAAGATCTGATATAGGCATTAATACTTAATACACAACAAATATCAGTTCATACATTATTTCAAGTGTATGAATTCAATTTCATACCATTTTCATCATACGATATCATTCAAAACGAAATCTACAATATTCAAAATCCCATTTAACATAAAAAAACAACACTTAAATACTAAACCATCAAAAATTAATATTTCTACAAGTTTAGAAAATCTGATCGAGTAGAAATGTAGCTGAACTCCTCAATGACAACGTGGCATGATCAGAATTTGGAATAGACGAGGTATGGGAGAGAAATTGAAGAGAGAAGGAAGAAGGAAAGAGAAAAAAAAATATGGTGAAGAAGGGGGCGGTGGTTTCCAAGAGTATGACATCGTCTCAACGAAAATAGACTATCATTGTCATTGTTTTTTTTATTTGTACAAAAAAAATCATGTACCTAAAAATATAAATTCAATTTCAGAATGATAAATTAAATTACGAAGCTTATAGATATATATATTTACATATGAATATAAGTGTTAATGTCCATGCACATGTTCTATGCAACAAAGATTCAAAATATAGTCATTCAAGTTGGTTCTCACTTTACGAAATGTGTGGACACAATACAAAAGGTGTGGAAAATTCTCCAATCATAACTATAGGCTCTCATTGTTGCTTATAAGATTTTTCTATTTGTTGTACATTTATTCTGGCATCATTGTCGCAATTGTATAACAATGACACATAAAGAGGGTAATCTAAAATCTACAGCTCAAATGACCAGCATCAACAACAACATTACCGTATGTATCATTGAATTAAAATTCTAATATGGTTGGATAACAATACAGCCAAGACATATATAATGTTATATCTAAATTGTGTGTAACATATACCAACAATGAAAGTGAATAAGAAAATAAAATGTTATACTTAGTTCATGGAGTTCAAAGTAATATTTTTTTTCTTGCAATCTTAATTTTGTTTTAATTTCATGTAATTTATTTTTGTTTTTAATCTTGGTAAATATGTTATTCTTATTTATAGTTTATGATCACATCATGACCATTAACATTTGTTGTAACAAAGATTACCATGAACTAAAACTAACTTTTTCAAAATTATAAAGAAAAATTACATAAACCAAAAATGAAAAAAAAAAAGTTAATTCGAGAAAAACAGAAAAACATATTTAATATTTTTTTCAATTGATAATTATGAGTGACCTGAAAATTATTATTAATTACTTTAATTACCGATATTGATTTACTAACTGAACCAAATGGTGATTTAAATTTATAAAAGTAATTAATATACTAATACTCATTATCATGCAGTTATAATTTCATGATTGACTTTTTTTAAAATAACTATATTAAAAATAATTTATAATTTGTCGATATCTTAAAAAAAATATGTTAACAATTTCTTAAAATTAAACTCTAAAATTACATGGATAAATAATATGAATTTAGTTTCAACTATAAATACTATTAATCACCTAAAAAAGGAAATTTCTTTAATTGAGACTCAGGGAAATTCATCACATGCTTTACAGTGAAATCACATTATCTCAAAGGACATGCACCAGTAAGAGTATATGAACTTGAGTCTTCTTGTGGGTACTACCAAAATTTCATTACACATGAATGAAGAAATGAAGCTGTACAACAAATATTGTGCTGCTTGCAGCAAGGAAGAATGGAAATCTTAGGATGGAAAAATGAATGATCCGAATATCTGTCTTATTTGAAAGAATGCGGCTTTATCTGATATAGGAATGGCTAATCACTTTTAAAAGGCCTTCAAGCAGGGAATTGAAGAATATGAACCTTTTTGTTGACAGAGGATTATTGTCACATCACATCACATGTCCGCAGCTTTTCCTCTGATACTCAGAAGGGAGAGACAATCCGAAAGGGTCTCAAGATCAGGACATGGTTTGGGAAGAACTGAATCTGAAAATCCAGAGATATTTGAACATTCCCAAGGAATGGAAGAAACAGAATTTATAGACAAATTTATATTGGAAAGGCATATGTTTGTGAAGGGAGATTCTTGTAGTCCGGCAAAGCTTCCAGCAATAGTGATGTTTGTGCCAATCATATCTTGCAAAATAATGTGGTCCAAAAGTGGAAGAGCATTGGGATCAAATTTGTCATCAGGATGAGATCCACAATAACCTGTGGCGGCCATTGCAGTGTATATATTCACCATTTCTATCCCTGATATCACGATTTCCTTCATATAACCACCTCTACCCCTCATGGTTCTGAATTCAATGCCACTCCTCGAGTTGTAAAGATGAACATTCTCCACAAGAATATTTGAAATGCCACCAGACATGTCACTGCCAAATGCAATAGTAGAGCCAGAAGAAGCTTGCAAATGCACCCTTCTGATGTGTACATTCTCAGTTGGCCTGCCATAGGCAATGCCATATTCGTCCCAGCCACTTTTGAGGGCAATTGCATCATAGCCCGTTTCAATGACACAATCCTCTATACAAATATGATCAGAAGAATCTGAAGACATTAAAGTTCATGAGAATTAGTTAAGTGAGTATTGATAACATTTATAATAAGATATTCAAATTCGTGCTAACAAAGTTGACTAAATGTAAAATCCATAATATGTAAAACACACCTGGTACCATGCCAATCGTATAAGGGGATTCTGGAGGAGCGGAGATTGAAACATTGTAAATATGTACATTGCTGTTGGCAATACATAACCAAATCAATATCACATGTTCTTTGAAAATAGATATTACTTATAGTGATGGTTAGAAGAAGCATGGAACATACCTGCAGTAAACTGGGTGGATGCTATATGCAGGGGCATTCAAGAATGTAAGATTTGAAACAACCACATGATCAGATGCTACTAATTCGATAATATGTGGACGGCTGTAGTTCAGGGAATGAGAGTTAAACAACTCCCACCATGCCAATCCCATGCCATCAATGATTCCACTATTACCTAGTAAAACCCAAAAAGATATGAAAATTCAAGTCATAAACATACGCATCAGAAAGATGAAAAATTTAGGAAAATCTGCTGGTAAGAGGAAAAAGAAAAAATGTTGGGAGTGGAAAAAACCTGTTATCACCACATCATCTAACATGTATCCATTTATTAAACTCTGATATCTCCCCCCTGGAACTTCAACTCCTCGACCATAAGAAGGTAATGGATCAACAACATCCCAGTGAAACGGATCCTACCATCCAAAACAAGAATAACATTGAAAAAAAAAAAAACAAGTAGAAAAAACACTTATCAGTAAGAGTAGAAAAAACAGACTGCAATGTGTTACATGTGCTATCCTCAGTAAAAAGGACAATGATCAAAAGTCAGTAAAAGAAAAAAGGTGAAATACCTGAGATCCAAGAATGACAGCACCTTTTTCCAAGAAGAGTGTCAGATGACTAGTAAGATTGAAACTTTTAGTCAACCATGTTCCTGGTGGCACATATAACTGAGCACCACCCTTGTCCGCAAATGACTTGAGATAGAAGATGGCATTCTGGAATGCAATAGTGTTCAACGTTTTACCATCCCCAACCGCGCCAAACTCCAAGATGGAGACAGTGTGCGGTCTTGGCTTTGGTGCTGGATTATGCTCACACTGTCTGCTACCACCATCACCATTGACTCTGACTTCATTGCTTAGCGACAGCAGCAAGAGCAATGCTACCTGAACAAGGAATTGGGGAGGGAAAATGAGAAAACATTGATGAGGGAAAATGAAAACATTGATTCACAAGATGTCCCACAAATACAATAATAATTCACAGGTTCCTAGGATTACTATATCCAAAATTGATTCAAGACAGAGATAAAGAATCTTGTTATATGAATAAATAATTCACTTCCCTTTACCAGTAAACATTTCCGTAGTTAATAAAGAGTAAAGTGGAGAAATTGATAGCAAAGGCAGTAATCAAAACAAAAGACTCTTCTCCTCAGTAATGATGAATGTAAATGTAAAAGTGTGTCTTGATGAATTGAAAAGGATTGAGAAAGACTTGGAAGAAAACAATAAGTGTTTTAAATTGCATTATTTGAGGGTCGAAATGAAAAGTGTGCAAGTTTTACAGATCATAGAGATTTTCATTGGAGTCTGCCATCACAGCAACTATCGGGCCTCTGAAAGGAGCAAGACCAAACCCAGATGGAATCAAACACGTTGCCCAATGGGGTACAGATATACACTCACTAATTCAAGCCTCTAATGTGTAGAAAGATTTAAAATTGAAAACAGATTTGGTGCACAGTTATAAACCCAACAGCAATATAAGACAACAAAACAAAATCAAGCAGAGAAACATACGTACTAGCATGTTCTTGGGTCAAAACTTGTGACAGAGGCACAAGGGACACAATCACCCAGAAAGAACCAAATTAAAAAGAATTGCAGGGGCAGAGAAAGAATATTGAAGGGGAGGAGCAAGAAGCAAGGTTAAGAGAAGGACAGAGACAGCTTTATGCAAGTTACTGAATATTATAAGCATTAATCATGTAAATGACAGACAGGAAAGGAGAGAATTAATAATCCTTTCTTACATGACATGGACGCACACTTTTATATATATGTTTTTCATACTCCCAACAGTAAATTTATTAGATCATATCATTCCACATAGGTAATTAATATTATAACTAATTAATATTTATTCAGTGTAGACATAAAGAGAAATCAGAACTGAAAAGAGACAAGTAATTGATACTGGTGATGATGATGATGAAATGTTAAAAGGTAAAAGATAAAAATATATATTAATGGACTGTTTTTACTTATTAAATGCTTAGAATTATAAGACTAATAATTATAAAACTAGATAAAATTATCTTTTTCTTTATATAGAATTATTTTTTATTTTCTACCAATAAATACAAATATATACTATTAAAGGAAATTTTATTTTAAATATAATAAAATACTAAATATGAATATTTTTTTTACTAAAAACATCAACTCTCGATTCATTGTTTTATAATAACTGACCTACTTATTTGAGAAATATTCATAATAAACTTTCTTTATTGAAATATTTGATATAACATAAAAGTCAAGTTAAATATATATATATATATATATATATATATAAATATATATATATATATATGTGTGTTAAGTACATTACATTTTTCAAAATGAATTTTATCTGACTTTAATATTTTTTTAAATATCTTTTAATGGTAAATTGTCATGTATAATAAAATTATTAATTTATACAATAATTTATTTTAAAAAAATCATATGCATTTTTAATGATTTAATATGAAATATTTTGTTATAGTTATTTTTATATGAAAATATAAATCAAATCAAATGTTATTTATTTTCAAAATTAAATATTTATAAATAAAAAAATTAATATTATTAATGTACAATGTATTCGAAACTAACATTTCATTTATTTGTTTGAGTAACAACAGGTTTAGATTCTTTAAATATAGAAAAATCCGATAAAAAAAGAATATTCAACAAAACATAATCAATAAATTTAAGTTTACCGGAAGATTAGTCAATAAGCAACCTTCCGCAATAACAATAATGTTGTATATATTAACTAAATTTATTAAAAATATAATAAATTCCTTTTAATGTTATAACAAAATAGTTGTATGCAAAAAATAATACTTAATTGTATATAATTTAAATAATGATAGTAATAGTATAAAAATGATGGTTACACCGTTGTATCATTGACTATGTTTGATAAATTAGTTCATTCTATAATAATTATTGAGTTAAATGTTTTTTTTTTCTTATGTATTCAAGTGAAATTAGTTTTTTTTTAATTTAAACTATAAATATTTATAGTGAGAAAATTATTATAATAAATTTTTGTATACTTATCAAATATTATTTTAATATAAATTAAGATGTTAAAATATTATATTAATACATCAGTAATATATTATATAATTTATGTTAAAAAAATCATTTATCTGATAATATTATTTTAATAATTTTCTTATTATAAATATATTAAATATATAAAATTTATACTGAGAAAAAAAGTAATTTAGTGTTCTAACCCATAACTATTTTTGAAATGTGTGCAAGTGTTTATAAGCAAGTACATGTGAATTTGATTTTGGCAACCAATGAGACACTTAGGTTAATGAGACTCTTAGGTTGTAGAAGATGTTTGGTTGTCTGAGGTGGCACACGTGGCAAGAGTGGAGAGTGGAGAGATAGAACACGTAAGGAGGCAGTGTGTGAAACGGTGGGTGAGGGAACAAGAAATGGAATAATAATGAGGAAATGCATGTGGAATTGACAGAAGAGAAAGGAGAGTGGACCCCACACCAATCACCAATCATGCTCAACATGCTAGCCTGGCGTGCCGTCAATTTATAGATAACTCTTCTTATCAATATAATAATAATAATAATATAACTTTCTTTCTTTTTAATACAACTGCTACTACTTATTCATTTATATTTTCATTTATTCAAACTTTCCAACTTTTATCCATACAAATTAAATCCATATACTTACATTTCATTTTTCATTCAATGTATTTTAAATGAAAATTCTTTCAAACTTTTAAACTATACAAATCACTTTTCATCTCTAATTCCTTCTTTTTGTCTGTCATATAATTTAATACTTATTCATCTCTTTTCCTAATATATGAAAATATGAAAATAATTGCATGTCTTTTATGCTAATCATAGTACATGTTTTTTAGTGTTCCTTATAGGTCGCATCAATTTAATTATATGTTTTTGGCTTTCCTATATTTGTATCTTAATTTATCCATAAATTTCATCTTAGCACTCTTTTAATCAAGTAAATAATTCATTTATTAAATTAATGTAATTAATGTTTAATGATAGCGTGACATCCTGATCTACAATCGCGTGGTTTTTTTATGTTAAATATTAAATTAACAGATAAATTAAAACCACATATTAGAACAAAGTCTTACAAAATTAGATGGTCTAAATCCATAAAATTGAAAAAAAAAATCAAACCAGAGTTTTACTTAACATTTTTACTATTTAATGTAATATATAAGTTGTCTATTTTTTAAAGATATAATCAAGCATTAAATGAATTTTATATTAATATTTTATTTATGTCCAAAAAATCTCAGAACCAAATATTGCATTTGTTTCACCTGCTATAAATGTGAAAGATTTCAAATGAAACACATTACCTTTTATTTCAGGGAAGCAATATAAATAAAGGAATTTTTTAATCAGAAGCCTTTTATTTTCAGTAAAATATATCGTATAATATTTCTTCTGGTAACGTACTGTGTTAAACTAATTATTAATTTGTTTTTAATCTTTAATAAATTTATTTTATGCATGTATATTGTTTTTCTTCTTTTATAATATGTTAAAAGAGAAAAAGAAATGCGAATAAAGTTGAAAAACAAAGTTATAAAATACGAAGAAAACAATAATTTTTTTATTGTTGACTTTTTACGAAATTTTGAAAAAAAGTTTAAAAAAATGGAACATGAATACCATATATATATATATAATCATATTATCGATTCTGTTTTTAATGTAATTATTATATTTACATACAAAAAACATATTTATATTATAATATAATAAATAATTTAAATAAAAATATTACAATAATAAATAAAATTAATTTATTTAACTTTTTATTTTATAAAGTAATTTATTTTGATATATATATACATATATATTCTTTTAGAATATAAAACTTTTATTTATTAATTTATTTATTTATTTTATTTTATTTTAACTCTATCTTTGACATTCATTTGTCTCAGTTACCTACTCCTTGTATTAAGGGAGACATGATTGTTATCCGGATTAATGAGGCAAATTACTTGGCTGGTTTTGAGGATTGCAAGACACATCTTCATGCTGGAGTTATTCTATTTAAGAGGAATAAACCTCTCACACACCTGAATTTAACTAAAAAGTTGCAGCCAATGTGGAAAGCTTTTGGATTGTGAAAAGTCATTCCTCTTGGGAAAGGTTTCTATGAGTTTAAGTTCGCTTCTTTAGAAGACATGCAATGGGCCCTCAGGATGGGTTCCTTAAAGTTATCTCCTGGTTTATTGAGATTGTTTGCCTAGACAAAAGACTTTGTTCCAGCTACCATGGAGAGTACCAAAACTCAGGCCTGGGTTAGAATCTACAAATTGCCTTTGGAGTATTGGAAACCAAGGGCGATATTTTCCATCATCAGAGCTCTTGACACTCATTTTTCTTTGCATGAGCATACTATGAGAAATAATAGGGGTATGTTTGTTAGAGTGCTGGTGGATATTGATCTATTGTCCCCTCTCCCCGATCACCTTTTGGTTGAACATCTGAACTTTGTTTTTGTAGCTGATGTGGAATATGAGTGACTCCCTCCATTTTGCTCTCACTGTAAGATGATTGGGCATGACCTTGCTTAGTGTCGGGTGATTCATGACCAGGGTTATGTTACTGGGCCTCAACATAAACCTTTTCAGAAGACAATTTATGATGAACGAGAACAGGGGAGGACCATGATTCCTAAACAACGTAAAGAGTATCGGAAAAAAGATCCGCAGCCGAAGCTCGTGGAAGGCCTCACTGATAAATTGAACATTGATGTTCCTGGCAGGGCTAATGCATGGTCACTCTTGAATCACCTTGCTTATGATAAAAACAAGTGGAGTGGAGAATGATTTTGCAGATATGCCTCATCTTGAGGATGCCTCGGATCATGATGGTAATCCTTTGGTTAAATTGATTAAGTTTGTTGTGATAACTTTTTCTATTTGAATGATATGACGTATGAGGAATTATGCTAGATTTCAGGATAAGATTGATGTTTCTATGACTATTTCGATGATTAAAGACTTAACTTGTCTAGTGGGAAATTCGTCTAAAGCTTTAATGAAGAATGATATGTTAGATTTTAACGTGATTAAGTTTTTTTGTATTAATACTCGTAGTGGTAATGTTCTTCGTCCTCTTCCTGTTAGATGTGAGTTTCCTTCACCAGATTGGGTTAAAATTAACATTGATGGGGCTACTAGGGGGTATCATGGTCTTGCTACTTGTGGAGGTATTTGTCGTGGGAGTATGGGGGATTTTATTGGTGCTTTCTCCGTGTTTCTTGAAGTTCAGATTGCGTGGTTGCTGAGTTTTATGGAGTTACACATGCTACGGAGGAAGCTCAAAAGATGGGGTACTAATGTCTGGTTTTGAATGTGATTCTGTCTTGGTTTGTGTTGCGTTTACTGTTAGGACTAATGTTCCGTAAATATTTCGTAATCGATGGAATACTTGTATTAATTACTGTGGGAAAATCGGGTTTAAGGTTACTCATATTTTTCGTGAAGGAAATGAATGTGCTGATAAGTTGGCTAATTAATGATTTATTAACCATTTCATTGGTATAATAGGTTTCCATCTAGTCAGTTTTTAGAATTCTTTATTTTTTTATTTTTTTTAATAATATTTTTTCATGTAATGACAAATGATTGTTGTTACTTGAGGTGTCAGCCTAACTGAGATGTCAAGTTGTATAATGATACCTAACATAAAAGTTTTTATATAAAAATAACTCTACCTTATTTTTTTAAATATTATTTTATATTGAAATATTTTTAAAATTTTATTTAAAAAAATATTTTTAATATAGAAAATTATTTTATTACATCAACCACATTTGTTACACAATTTTATTCATTTTTCACTCTCATTTCTTCCTTTTTATTTTTCTCCCACATTTCTTTCATTTTTTAAGGATAATAACGGGATGACGAGTTTAAGTATCTTTATCCCAAAATAAAAACGTATCTTCACCTGATGCATGAGATTTTTTTGTTTCAGTTATAATTCTATCATAGTATATTTGTACTTATGGTTGTATTCATTTCTTATTATTTTATTTTAAATATTAATTAGATAATCTTTAAGAAAAATAAAAATCACATAAAAAGTATAATAATATCAATGATTTAAAAGTCAGAATGACACCTGTTTTCTTTTCTTCAATGCCAAATATCAATAATAATCCTATAAACATCAAAATAAAGTAATGAAGATTTTATATGATTTGAATACTTAAAATTGAGAGTAAGAATTTGTATATCAAAGAAAAATAAATAATAAATAAAAATATTAAGAAGAAGTAGGATAATAGTTAGAAAATATTTTTCAAATAAAATAAAAATACTAAAAAAGACAAATTTTCTAAATTATCTAATAAATTATTAGATGTTTTAATAATTTAAAAGATTGAAAAGAATAACAAGTATAGATAGGAAACGACTCTATACACTCTTATCCCTTTACATAACTATTTTACAAAAATAAATACTATCTATATTGAAGAATTTAACAATTTAATTTAACGGTATTTCTATTGAAGAGTATCTATTAATTAGATCATAACATAGTTGTAAAATTAGTAGCATTTAGAACCACGTAAATAATAATAATAATATAACAGTTGTAAATTAAAAAATAATTAAAATTAAATATTTTAAATAACTGTAAATTTATTTATTTTTCATATTTTAAAATTTTTATTATTTCAAATTCACAATTTTAATTTTTATTGTATTTTATTACTTCATACATATATATATATATATATATATATATATATTTAAACACATCACCTTAAAAGATGGGGTACATCTTTAGTATAGGAGGCTGGTTGATTTTTCATGTGTTACTGTGGTTTTGTTTGTTTAACGTTTTGATTATTTTCTCCATGTATATGTACATAATTCAAATCCCTATATATTACTGACCAGGTCATCGGGTGTGACGGCGCGGATAGTAAGTGACTACGTGGGGCGTGTTTAGCGGGACACGTAGACAAGAGAAAGACGAATGGTCCAGAAGTGAGCATAGTCGCCGTTTGTGGAAGTGACGTTTTGCAGTGTACATAGTCGGTTGTCGCCACAAGAAGCACATCGTTGTGTTAGATAATGGAAGATCAGGTGGTCTAACATCACCACAAGAAGCACATCGCCGGGGCTTCCCAGTAAACTTAGTTGAAGCTATTGGAGGTTCAGGCGAGTAAGTTCAAGCGTGTAAGTTCAGTAAAGATCATTGTTACATCAACATGAAGCGTGAAGGTTGAGTGAGTTGGAGGAAACAACTTGCTCATCGACGATGGGATTCTCAGAGTGGACATTCATCGATGGTGAAGTTTCCCCAGCTAGAACATGCATGGCGTGGCAATGAGGAGGGTGACACTTGCGACAAGCGATATCACAGAGACGGTGTACTTTGTTGCATCCGATACTCGCCTTGTCGGATGGTGTTCCAGAGCGTGTTACGTGCTAGATTACTCCTTGAATAGGAGACTTGGCCACGCGACTGGATGTTACATAGAAATGACGCTCAAGTTACCCTAGCTCAGATGATGACACGTGTAGGGTTGGGTACTACTAGTTACCCCAACCCAGATGATGACACGTGTAGGGTTGGATGTTACATAGAAATGACGCTCAAGTTACCCTAGCTCAGATGATGACACGTGTAGGGTTGGGTGCTACCAGTCACCCAGCCCAGATGATGACACATGCAGGGTTGGATGCGAGCCACGCGTTCAAAGCGTAACTGCCTGGAGAGAAAAAAAACCTAGGTATAAAGGTAAACTTAACAGAATTTGTAGAGGTACGTTCATTACGGCTCATTGTTTTTTGGTTGAGTGCACTTTAGTACAGTTCTACAAAACTTAGTTTTCTCTCAGTTTTTGGGTGTTCCTGTTACTGACTTGAGCGTCGGAGCGCCACCGGCCGCAGAGGCGCCATCTTGTGTTTTCAGGTTCTCAGAGAGGCAATCTGTAGCGTGGACTTTAAGGGTACGTGGTGTCAAAGCTGGTGAGGAAAGACCGTGACGAGACATCGTTCTTGCGCTTAGTCAACCGGCAGGATCATATATATATATATATTTATATATATATTATTTATTTATTTATTTATTGAATTTAGAAAACCTTGAACATATGAGAAGAGTGTATTTCTTCCCAGTATGATTTATTTCGTACGAAAAGAAAATAAGAAACAATTTCAATTTAATTATATTAGCAATTACATATAAATTTTCTAAAATTTTAGCTCTATCGATTTCACATGAAAACCTAAAAATATATGAAACCTCAAATCAAAATTCACCTTCATTTTTAATTTTAATGGAATATGTGCTCCTTATTATGATGTTATTACTACATTTGACTTAACTTACTAACTTTTTTAATAAATACTCTATTATTAATATTTCTTTTATAATTTTTTGTATTCGGTGATGTACTCTGAAAATAAAAGAAAAATACAAATAACTTTTGTTTAGATAAGTTGAGATGCAAAAAAAAAATGTAAAGGATAGATTATGGGTTTGACCCCAAATCTAATACAAGAAAGATAAATTGATATTCTTCAAATGATTTCATTATCTTTCTTAAAAATACAATTAATCAAATAATATAAACACAAAAAATTATTTATTGTAATAATTAATTATGTTTATTTGATAATAGTGGATTATGATAACAGAAACATAAAGGTTTTAATATAATCGTTGAGAAGGAGCAAGAGAAAATGTAAGAATTAGGAAATTGAAAATGCAAGGATGGTACATTTGGTTCTTGCCAATGATTGTCCATGTGGGGCAGTGTGGCTTACCTAGCATAAGAGACTACCTAACCCACACCTCCTATTTTCTAATTATTAGCAACCCGCCAAATTAAAGTCTTCGTTAAATCAAGTTTGGTGTTGAATACTCTCCTTCTTTTCTTCCAACTAACCTAAAGAGGATAAATCTATCCATAATTATTAACAATTAATAAGATTATCTTTTATGACTTTTTTTAGTCTACATAATTTACTATTAACTTCCTTTATTCATATAACTTATTTTATTATTTTATTTTGCAATTATTTTTTAAACTCAACTATATATATATATAAAAAAAAACTACCTATAATAAATTTAAAAAAACTATTTTTTATTTTTTATTTTTTATAAATTTAATTTAATTTTTTATTTTTTGTTATCATAAAATAAAATAAACACACCGCATATATTTCCACTAATAATGGAGAATGAGAGTTGAAATGGAAACATTATTTTTTTTTAAAGGAAAAGAAAAAAAATGGTTTGTTTTTACCTTTTTTTTCACTCTTTCTTTCTCTCCCTCGTAACCACAAGGAGAGAAAAGATCTTCCATTTTCTTTATTTCATCATTCAAGCAATACTAAAAATCAAATCACTTTATAAGAAGGCAATTTTATGCTTAAAGAAATAACAGAGTAATTTTTCTTAATATAAATACATTTTAATATTAGTAGTTTTTTTATGTATTATATAAGTTTGAATCTAAATATTAACTGCCAACAAAATTTTTAATATGGTTGTATATTGTGTGTTGTATGATGGGGGATTGGCTCTCACTTTTTTGCATAATATATGTATTTTGTATATTTGGTGCCTTCAAATTTTTGCAACCTTGTAAAATAAATTTGGTATCCAAAATATTTTTTAAGATCAGCACGGCATAAGTTGAATTTCCATCTAAAAATGAGAAAATTGATTAATATATAAAGAAAGAAAATATGCATAAACACTAAGTTTTAAGAATTTGGGTTAAAAATAATATTATAATCTCTTATATGATTTAATTATATTTAAGTTGATGATTTATTTTTATAACCGACTAAAAAAATCTACAAAACACTCTATTTTTTTGGTAAAGATGGTGCCACTATCTCTTATTCTAAGAATTTGGTCTTATTTTAAGAATTTGGTCGTATTTAGTTTTCTTCTTGCTTAGTAGTTTTTCTCCAACTTTTTTAATTATATCATTATAATTTATTATATTTTATTAAGATTTAGTGTCTCAAATAATTTATATTTTTTATTTTAAATGCTAGATTTTTAATTAATTTTATTAAAATAATATTCATACTAACAAAATAATACATTAGAAAAACAGCACATTATATTTAATTAGAATGCTTGTAATAACTTCAAATCTAACGTGTGCCTCTCTCTCTCTCTCTCTATATATATATATATACATAAGATGTGTTTCTGTTTATAATTATTTAATAAGAATTTAACAACTTAAAACAAAATAAAATCATAATTATATAATATTATATTATTTTTAGAAATACAAACTTTATTTATATAGCTTTGTCTGTATATTAAATAATTGCATATCACACGGAAGTTAGTAACAATACATCTTTCTTATTTTTGAAAATGTGTTTTATAGATAAAACTGTAATTAAACTACTCCAAACTCCAAATCTAACCGTGATTGAGACTTATGATAATCTGAAAAAGAATTTATATGGTTTTAAGGACAAATAACATTCAAGAATTTGGCAAACAATTATATCTCAGTTACACAGCTAAAAACGGTATCTTCCATTCTCAGCATTGTTTTGCAATTGAGTGCTTTTTTCCCGGTTTTGACAGTTGCTATGTGTCACTATTCAACTAGCTGGCTGGCTGGGTTTGAAATTGGAAATCTTGGGAGCTAGCTGTTTTGTATTCATTTTCCTTTGGAGAGAATAGAAGAAACTAGAACAAAGCTTTTCTCAAAATTTACAAAAGTAAAAAATGCATACTAGATGAGAAAGATACTGCACAACTTTTTCTTAAAATATTTGGATTAGACAGCGAGAGATACTCCTTTCAATGTACCTACTTTAAAAATTACAATATTGATAAATATATTTTATAATATCATTTTATAAGGTTGAGTTAAGTTTAAAGTTCACATATGATATCAGAACCATTTTAGAAGTTATCCTAGTTAAAATTTGTGGAGTTTATCAGACCACACGCTATCAGATCACCCAACTATCAGATTATTTATAAATATATAATTTTACGCACGAGTTGACATGTCTTATCGTGCGGGGTGTGTTTGAAAAATCCCTTATGGGTTGTTTTGCAAGATTAAGTTAAACTTAAATTCACTTCTTAGTATGGTATCACAGTCATTTTAGAGTTTATCATAGTCAGAGTTTGTTGGGATTCTTAGACAAACACTTATTAGATAACTCATAAATATATAGTCTCACGCACGAGTTGACACGTTTCGGCATGAGAGGTGTGTTGGAGAAGTCGAAATCTCTTATGAGTTGTTTTGTAATGTTGATTGATTTAAACTTAAATTTCACTTCTTAATATGAAATGATATCACAATCATTTTAGAATATATCATAGCAAAAGTTTGTTGGACTTGTCAGATAACTTTAGAGTTTATCATAACAAGAATTTATTGAGTTTATGATTGTTAGAAAATTTTACAATATTTAGATGAGTGTAAAATTTTGATTAAATTAAATTAAATTTAAAATCAAATTCTTAACATGAAGAAGAATGAATGTGGACCACAATTTAAATTTAATCTTAATTGAGAAGATTATTTATTAATGAATAAGGATATAGAGATGCGTGGTGAGAAGAGTAAAATGTTGAAGGAGGAGGTAATTTTTGAAGAAGTGTGAAGACAAGGTGGGGAATAGAAAAAGGTGAAGGGGAGAAGGTGTGATGGTGGATTATGGGGCCAATGTGCAAGAAGTGTAGACGCAGAAGAGACCCTTACAAGAGGTCCTTTTCTGTTACTGTTACGTGCATGTGCCGATCCAAAAAACAAGCAGAACAGACCGAATTATTTGTCCCAAATGACTTTCATGCTTTGGTAAGAGTTAAACCTTATTCAGCCAGAGCTGGCAACTACTCCTAAAATTAGCCCAACAACACTCCTACATCATATATACTACGTACTCATCATATATGGTAGGTAGTAGTATGTTTTTCGGTTTTTTTCTTTCTTTAAACTACCCTACTTTTTTTTAATATTAGGTAAATTGGTAGCTTTTACAATAATTTCCACATTGTATCAATACTATTTTCGAGCACCGTAAAAAAAAGTCGTTCATCCAAACACCATTTCAACTTAATGTACCTGAAATTATACCCTGAAATGCAATTTATTTTTTCATTTTACTGAAATCGTATAATGTAATACGACTATACTTTATTAAAAAAATTATACATGTTTTTCTAAATTTGAATTTTAAATTAACGGAAATCATATATGCAAATACAACTTTTTGTTTTGTTTTTTTAAAAAAAAAACTATCATTAAGTACGATTTACGTTTATTTTAATTTTAGTTTCGTAAATGTTGTTGTTTAACTTAAATCTTATGTTTAAATACAATTTGTTCTATTTTTTTAAAAAGAAATCGTACCATGAACTACGATTTGTGGTTTTTACAAATTTTTGTTTCTATATATAATGAAAAATGAGTTTTTGTAAATTTTTTAACAAAATTTGAATAATACATTTTGGTTTTAATTTTTATAAATTGATTTTTTTTTGTAATTTTGTTTATTTAAAATTGTACAGGTCAATCTCGATCTCGATGACTGACCGATCACGTAAAAACACATTTCAATAATAACAATGACAATTACGAGAGTCTTTTATGAGTCATATTCATATCCCAGAAATATCTTCGAGAAATCAGTTAAATGTTTATTAACTGAAAAATGTTAAATATATTTTTTATATATACCAATACCAACATACCTTGTATACCAATATGTCTCCCTATGAATCAGGGATTATGACACACATTAGTGGATAAAGTATGCTTTAATCAATTTACAAATATACATTATTTACACAAAATACTTACTTCCATATTTAATTTTATTTAAAAATATTTACAAACATTAATTTCAAAAAATAACAAAACCAAAATAAAAAATAAAGATAAACATATCGTAATTTTTCGTTAAAAAGTAAGTTTAAGTAAATAAAAATACAGTAAGTTAATTCAGAAAATCTAAACCAAAATTTAATATTTATTTTCTGTTAAAAAATTTACAAAACTCATTTTCAAATATTAAAAAAAAATGCAAATCGTACCGCATGTATGATTTTCTTATATATATTGAAACGAAAACATTTTATCAAACTAAAATTAAAAAATATATAAATTGTACTTTATGATACAATTTCTAAAAAAGTAAAAAATAAAATAAAATTGTATTTGCATATATGATTTCAGTTAATTTAAAAAGTTTAAAACCAAAATTAAAAATAATATAAATAATTTCTTTAATAAAATAGAAATTGTATTATGGTATATTATTTCAGTGAAATGAAAAAGAAAATTATATTTTAGTATACAATTTCAGTTACGTCTTTCTAAAATTGTGCTTGAATGCGCAATTTTTTAAAAAACACGATTTCATCAATGGGATAATTTTTTAATTAATCTGTTTATTTACCTGATACTGACTTTCGTAAAAAACCTATATGTTTTCCTATATCTTTGCTGTTGCCGACCAAATAATTATGGAATCGATGACCCGTAGATAAATCAAGAAAGAACGAAGACAGATCTACCAGTAAAAAAGGACGAATTATAAAGATTTAAAGATTTTCTTCTAAAAAATACTCAATTTGTCTTCTTATTCTACTGGAAAAATCATTGAAGCAATTATAATTTTGAAGATACTTATTGTACTGTAAATATATTAGGTCAAATAAAGATATATAAAAGATCCTCAGATAGAATTTATTAAATAGATTATAAACCATAATATAATAATTGTGTTTAATGTTTAATTTAAAAATAAAATAAAAATTCTGTAATTAACACAAAAATTGGATAAATGGTCATTCGGTCCATGAATAAATTAGTGACAATTTAGTCGCAATAAGAAAATTATAAAAAAAAAAAATTTTTAGATAAAAAATAATTAGTTGCTATAATAACTAAATTAGAAAATATTCTAGAAATTAAAAAAATAATTTATAAATTAATTTCTATTATTTTTAAATGGTTTCAATTGGTATTTAATTAGCGACCAAAGATTTTGTTATCAAATTTATAAACTAAATAATGGGTAGTTAAAATCTTGGTAGCTAGATATCAATTTAGAAATCATTTAACAATAATAGAAACTAATTTAAGATTTTTTTTTAAAATTTATAAAATAGTTTTTAATTTAATTATTATAACAACTAATTATATTTTGTCAAATTAATTTCTATTTTATGTTTTTCTTGTAACTCTTTTAACAAAATTGAGCTCGTTAAAAATACAATTTAGTATGAACTTATTTCTAAGCATGACAATTTAAAACAAAATGATCTTAATTGCAAAATTTAACAATGAAATATAATTGTTGCAGATTTTACACATTTAATAATTTAAATAAGAGTTTTTAAAAAACTAAGTTTACACCGTATCAAAATCCAATAAAATTAATAAGTAATACATAATATAGAATTTCACTAAAAACAAAACTGTTGTATTCCTGTTTGTCCGCGTGTGGAATACTTACAAATTATACATACTCACAGGACTCTAAAACACAGAGACAAAATCCTCACATGTTCACGGAAATGACTACTCCGGAATTAATATAACCTTAATAACTATAACTAAATATAAAATTTATTTTATAAAATTGAACTATACTTAAAATTTATTTTAGTAGTGAAATTCAACGAAAAAGAAGAAGGTAAGAGAAAGAAGTGCAGGATCCATGCAAAGATTTGACTTAAACAGTTGATGTATGTACATAAAAGTGATCCTTGTAGTAGTCAATGTATTTACGTGTATGAAATTGAGCTTTACAAAGTGTGAAGTTATCTTCAGGTACCTCACCATCAACTTCATTATCGTTATTCCCATTAAGGCTTTTTTGGCTTCCTTATAATAAAAACAAAGCATTGCTATCACTCAATGGCAGGGGCTGATACACACAGATGAATCCAAGTGAATGCCAGTACAAAGTTTATTAAGAGGCAAATATTCTGCATCGGATATCGCCAAAATCTACCAAGATACACTTGAGAGACAAACAAAAACATTCTTTGCTACATGCCTCGCTCCACAATTTTGTTTATTGAGCCTGCTTCTCACAAAGCTCTAATTCCTCTCCACAACGCACTTCACGTTGCTCCATCATGCAGGTGCATGCACCAACTCATATTATTAGTTGGATTGCATTTGATAACGATGAGATCCACAGTGCCCACACAATACCTACACTACATTATAAAGAGACCACGGTGTGACAACTGAGAAACATTTCCAAATCATTAAATGAGAAAACAACAAACATGAGCAAAGCAAGCATGGCTTAATTATAAATTAAAGAAGTATCTCTTCCTGCTAGGGAGATGGGACCTAGAGAACTATTGAAGTCTTCTTCTCCTTTCTTCGGTCGGGCAGGTGACTGGGTGATGAACTGGGATTCTTCTCGTCCTCCTGCTTATCCTTCGGCACTCGGCACACGGTCGTCGGGTGAACACCGGATGGTGGGGGTACCCGCGAAGGCACTCCGACGCTCAAGTCAGTAAAGCGGGTGGTCAACTCTCAGGTAGGTGAACAGTAATAAATGACATACCTTACTCCTTGGAATGCGTGCTATTTATATTATTCTAATGGGCCTACCTTGTTGGGCCCGTTTATCGAGGTGGATACCGCTTAGGGTTGCATTACCTAATTCTTGATGATGGATTAGCTTCACTGATCTCGGTTTGAGCGTTAATTGTGATAGGGTTCGGCCATCGGCCAAGTTCCCTTGATGCGGGTCGGCCATCGGCCAAATCCTTGTGGTTCTCGGTCGTCTTAGTTAAGTCTTCTAAGGTCTCAGCCTCTCGGCCTCTCGGCACGAGTCTTCTAAGGTCTCAGCCTCTCGGCCCCTCGGCTAAGTCTTCTAAGGTCTCAGCCTCTCGGCCTGTCGGCCAAGTCTTCTAAGGTCTCGACCAGGTTCCCCTGGTTTCGATCAGGTTGACTGGGCATCGGTCAGCCGGGTGGGTCCCGACCTCGCCCCGTACCGGTACACTTGCCCCCTAGGCTCAAGGGCAGATGTGTCAGATATGTCCGAAGAGTCTTTGGTAATGGGAGTCGGTTGGCCTCCCTTGGACGTGCGGTCGTTTCGTTTTTCGAGGTGTGACTTTACTAGGCGGCGTGACATGACCTCAGACGGCGCAACATGACGTGCATTGATGAGGGGTTTTTTGGGCAGGGGAGTTTATGGACCGTTAGATCTACAAGATCCAACGGTTGAGATTGGTTTGACGTTTCGCATTCCGAGGCCCATGGGCCCTATATATAGGGGTCCACTAGTGTCACACTCTTGTATTTTCTATTGGAGCGAGCAAACTGGTAGCCGAGTGATCTCTCGCCCTCATCTCTGATAGCCGAGTGACCTTTCGCCCACACTTCTTTCCCCATAAAAAGGTTAGTCATGTCGAGCCGGTCTCGGCCTACATCCTCTTCATCCGGTCGAACATCCTCTCCTTCTGCCCATCCCATGTGTCTTGCTGGTCGTCCGATTTCCCCCGTCGGGCAATCTTCCTCTTCGTCCTCTTCTTCTTCTTCTTCTTTTTCTTCTACCACCGGCTCCCAGCCGGTTGGGTTGGCCAAGGGGTCGCCCCAGGTAGAAGTTGTGAGGGGTGATGATCCGACGGTTGCGTGTGACCGATCGGATTCTCCTCCCTCGGCCATACCTCTTATGGACTTTAGCTGGGTGGATCCCAACGTAGTTGAGAAGTCATCCAACTACAGCACTGTGGAGCGTGTGGCCGAGTTCTTTGTCAAGAACCTAGCATTAAAGCCGGGCGACCACTCAAATTATTTCGACGTTGTGCCTTGTGGGCCAACCGAGAGAGTGTGCATGGGGCGACCGGGCGACGGTCCCCATTTCTTCTATATGTACACTTGTTTCTTTTCCAACCTCCACGTGTCCTTGCTCTTTGACACGCTCACGATGGGCGTCCTTTGGGCGCTCAACGTGGCGCCCACCCAGGTTCATCCGAACACTTGGGCGTCCCTTCAGGCCTTCCGCCTGTTGTGCGACGTGATGCGCCTTCACCCTTCTCCCTCTTGCTTTCTCTGTTATTATGCCTGTCATCCTGCCAAGAAGGCCTCGTGGCATTCGTTGGTTGGGCGGACGGGTAGTGTGTTGTTCGACCTCTTTGCCAGTTCATATAAGAAGTTTAAGGAGCGCTTTGTAAAAGTGATCATTTGGCCGAAGGCGACGACCATTTTTTTCGACGAGTCCGGTGGATCGAGGTTCCCTCTCTACTGGACTCGCATGCCTTGCGGGTTCAAAGAATGGCCGAGCCCGACAGAGGGTGCCAATGAGCTGGAGATTCTCTCGCTCTTTGACGCCCTCCCGAGGAGGCTTCCATGTCGGACGCTGATCGGGGCTTACGCTAAGCCTGGGCGTTGGACGGCCGTTCGGGGTATGGGTTTTTTTGTTATCGTGTTTAGTCGGTCGGTGGGTCGTCCTTCATTACTTTATTTTTTAACTTGTGTTTTATTTTATCTCGCAGAGACCATGGTGAACGAGCGTTCAAATGCCGTTAGTGTCCTCGACAAGCATCGGCAAAAAGCGGTCGAGCGTAAGGGCCGTCGCAGCTTGGAGGTGATGCCTCCGACCGACGATGTGACAGCCAAATCCAAAGATAGGGCCGGCCCTTCCCAAAAGTCCAAGAAACGGCCGAGGGAGGGTAGCAACATTGCTACAACCGCCCGATCGCCCGGCTCGATGCCGACGCCTCCTCCTCCTCGTCGAGAAGTGGTCGAGGTGGTGCCACCTTCATCCCGCTCCCGCCCGGGTTCTTGCGACACCGTGGCGAGATCCACGCCCACTCCTTTCGATCTTTTGGAGCGTGGTCATCAATTTACGCGAAGGGTGTGTGTGGCGCTTCCTGACGAGTCTCGGGAGGCGCTTCGGGACGTCCCCCCCACGGACCTCCTGAGGAGCGGCCTCGAGCTCATGTGCCGCTCGGTTGTTCTCATGCAGCACGGTCTCTAGGGGTGAGACCGACATGAGGAGGTCGTGTCGCAGCTGGAGCATCAGCTCTTGGAGGCTACCCAGTCTTTGAAGCAATATGTGGCCGCCAATGCTGACCTCTCGGCCAAGATTGCTAAGGAAGCGGCCGAGCGAGAATTGGTGCAATCTGAGGTCGTTGAAGTGAAGCGCCAGCTGGAGGCGGAGTGGAGGAGGGCGGCCACTGAGATCGCCCAATTGAAAAAAATGGCCGAGGAGAGGGGTGAGAAACTTGCCGCCTTGATTGCTGAGATGACCGCCCTTCAAGCGGCTAAAGACAAGGCCGAGGCCGAGCTGGATGAGAATTATGAGGAGGCTGAGAAGCTGCTGAAGCAATGTTTTGAACGAACCGTGCGTCAAGCGCATGTGCTATATGGCGGGTCGCCGGCCACTGGTGAGTTTGACCTTGACTGTGAGGTCTACCAGGGTCGATTAATGCCAAGTGCTGAAGTGGCCGCCTTAACTGCTCAGGAAATTGAACCGGCCGGGACTGAGGAGGGGGAGGTCGAGGTTCGGGGTAAGGAGGTCGAGGCTGAGGAGGGTGAGTGCATTAATATCCAGGATTAGGTTCATCTTTGGCCGGTTTGTGGCCGTTTCCTTTTTTAGCATCCTCCGAGGCCGGGGCGTGGCCCTCTTATTTTGTGTTTTGATGTATCGCCCGGTGCTTCTTGTTTATCAATATATCGTCCAACTTTTCCTTTATTAGTTTTGGCATAAAAATTGACAAGTTAACCAATCGGTCTCTTATTGACTCGGGCGGTCGGCAAGTAAAATATGGGCGATCGGCCATTAATTACGAACGTTAAACGCGAGCAAGTAAAATATGGGCGATCGGCCATCAGTTGTGAATGTTAAATTTGAGCAAGTAAAATATGGACGATCGGCCATTTAATTGCGAACGTTAAATTCAAGCAAATAAAATATGGGCGATCGGTCACTAATTGCGAATGTTGGATTCGAGCAGGTAAAATATGGGCGATCGGCTACTAATTGCGAATGTTGAATTCGAGCAAGTAAAGGCCATTTGTTTGTGATTTTCATTTAGATCGAGGTGAAGACGGGCGGTCGGCCATTAATTGCGATGTTAATCGAGCAAATTTGGTGAGCGTTTGGCCGGCACTTGCGATGTTAATCGAGCAAGTGGGCGTTCGGCCAATACTTGCGATGTTAATTGAGCAAGTTTGGTTGGCGATTGGCCGGCACTTGCGATGTTAATCGAGAAAGTGGGCGATCGGTTGGCCGGCACTTGCGATGTTAATCGAGCAAGTGTAGGTGGCGGTCGGTCATTGCTTGTTCGGTAGAATATTTCCAACACTTTGATGAAAACGCCTCGTTAAAACCTCCCTGGTTGGGTGAGGAAAGAGTGCGTGATTTTATTGATTTTAGCTGTAATAGAACTTGAGGTGCGTGGCATTCCACGTCCTCAGTACAATTTTTCCTGAAAGCCATTCTAGATGATAGGCTCCTCCTTGTGCGACTTCTCGGACTCGGAAAGGCCCCTCCCAGTTGGATGAGAACTTCCCTTAATTTTTTCTTGCGTCGCTGCGCATTCTCCAGACGAGATCGCCCTTCTGGAAACCTCTCGGCCGGACTTTGGTGTTGTACCTTCTGGACGCCCGGGCTTTGCAGGCAGCCTCCCGAATCTTGCTTTTGTCACGAAGCTCACTTACCAGGTCGAGGTTGACCGCTAGGCTTTCCTCGTTTAGGGTGAGATCGAACATTTGCCGTCGTATGGTGGGCTCGGCCACCTCATCTGGGATCATGGTCTCGGTTCCGTACGTCAGGCTGTAGGGTGTTTCCTGTGTGGTAGTTTGGGGGGTGCACCTGTACGCCCAAAGTACCTCGATCAGTTCCTCGGTCCATCGGCCATTTGCTTTGCCCAGCCGCTTCTTCAGCTCGTTGAGTATGACCTTGTTGGCGGCCTCGGCCTGCCCATTGGTTTGTGGGTGTTCCACCGAGGTCGTGATGGACTTGATGCCCAGGTCGTCATAGAAGGACTGTAGGCCTCGGTCGATGAACTGTCGGCCATTATCAGTTACTATTGTGTGTGGGACTCCGAATCGGCAGACAATGCTCCTCCATACAAAATTTTGTACATTCTTCGCCGAGATGGAGGCGAGGGATTCGGCCTCGATCCATTTTGTGAAGTAGTCGGCTCCCACCAGGAGGAACTTGGTCTGCCCCTTCCCTGGAGAGAATGGACCGATAATGTCCATCCCCCACATGGTGAACGGCCATGGGGAGATGATGTTGTGCAGTTCTTCCGGCCTGGTGTGGTGGAGGGGGCTGAACTCTTGGCACTTGGCGCATTTCTTCACGTATTCGGCACAGTCGCCCTGTATGGTCGGCCAATAGTAGCCGGCTCTCAATACCTTGGCGGCCATCGTCCTCGCCCCGGCGTGATTTTCGCAGATTCCCTCATGGATCTTGGCCAGAATGTACTCGACCCTTTTTATTGGTGATGCATTTTAGCAAGGGGGTCGAGTAGCCTCTCCGATACAAATCTTCGTTGATCATGGTGTACCGGGTGCATTGTTGCTTCATCGCCTTCTCTTGGTCGGCCTTGCATGTGCCGTCCGTTAGGTATTGGATGACGGGTGTCATCCAGTTGTCGGCCTCGGCCTCTTCCTCTTCTATAGCCAGACACTCGGCCTCGGCCTCCGTCACATTAGGGTGTCTCAGCCATATTTGTATGATTGACCTCTGATAGCTCTTCTATTTTGTGACCGAGAGCTTGGATAGGATGTCGGCCCTTTTGTTGTCCTCCCTCGGTATGTGTTGCAAGGGTGCTTTGCTGAAGCGGGCGATACTGTTTTTGGCCACGTGGTAGTACCGCTGCAGCAAAGGCTCTTTAACCTCGAAATCTCCATTGACTTGGCCGACCATCACCTGGGAGTCGCTTTTGCATGTAATCTCGCGCGCTCCTGATAAGTGTCTAATTTCAGTAATATTTCATATTAAAATATAGACACTTATGAGGATTTATTGCTAATTTACATAAAAAATAATCCCTAATTTATGAATTTATACATTTTTACATTTTTTATGATCTTTATTTGAATAAGAGTATTTTATTCCCAAATTTGGTGTTAATTGCAGATTTCTAAGGAAGATTGGAGATTTGGATTAAAGATGAATGATTTGAGCTAAAAAGATAAAGATAGAAGGTCCCAGAATGGAAAAAGATACAAATGAAGATTGGGCCTTTTTTATGTTTTATCATTTAGCCCGTTAGTCTAACCCTAGAAAACTAGGATAAATAGAGGGCTAGAGGCTCAACCTTAGGGTGCCAGATTGAGAGGAAAACACCATAGAGTGAATTGTAACCCAATTGGGAGAATGGAAGGTGATAGAAGTATGCGTGGCTAATTCTACCATTTGGGATTGGGAGTAATCTACTCAAACTCTTATGTATTGAGGTGATATCTTATATATTAATATTCAGTTTTTGATTGATTATTGGTATTGTTGTTTTACTTTTAATTTTCCGTGACAAATTGAGAATCTTAAATATGACCGGGAGGTATTTTTAGGGTTCGGACCTAAACCACAATACTTAACATATTTGAGTGCTAGGAATAGACTTGAAATGTTAATTGCTATTAACGTCTGAGCTTCGTTCTAAGTTGTTCTTATAATTATACGAGGGATCGATAGTTAGGGAACATTCTTAAGGATTTTATATGCGAGGAATCGATATAAATGATTTTTATACGGGCATCAATTTCAGTTAAAGAACTTAATATTGACATGCTAATCAAAATACATGAGAGGGAGAGAGACGAAACCTAATCCCTATTTTTCCAATTGAAACAATTAATTCTTTGTCTGTTTTCTTATTGATCATCGCCAACACAACCACTTTCAATATACTTTTTATTGTTCTGTTGTTATATTTAGCGAATATTGTACTTGATAATTCACTGTTCTTTGTGGGATCGATATCCGTCCTTAGGGACAATTATTACTTCTGACAAACGCGGTGCACTTGCCGTAAAAAGTCATCAGCTCCCATGTCGTAGGCTAGGTTCAGCCCGGCCAGCAAGGCCTCGTACTCGGCCTGGTTGTTGGTCGCCCGGAATCCAAACTGGTGGGCTTGTTCCAAGAAGAGGTCGTCCGGTCCCTCCAGGACGACTCCCGTTCCACAGGCTGTTTTATTTGAGGAACCGTCCACATAGAGAGTCCACCCGCCCGAGAGGGTGGGTAGCGGTGTCAGCTCGGCCGAAAAGTCGGCCAAGCATTGAGACTTGATGGCGCCCCTCGGCTCATAGCGTATGTCGAACTCGGAGTGTTCGACCGACCATCCTATCATCCTCCCTGCAAGGTCCGGTTTAGATAAAATTTTAAAAATAGGGTAGTCGGTTCTTACAGTTATGAAGTGATTTTGGAAGTAGGGGCACATCCGCCTTGCCGTGAGGACGAGTGCGAGAGCCACCTTCTCAATCATCTGATATCGGGTCTCGGCCGAGTGGAGGGTTCGGCTGACAAAGTATACGGGTCGCTTCTCGCCCTCGGCTTCCTGCACTAGGGCAGCGCTGACTGCTTCTTCCGAGACTGCTAGATATACCAGGATTGGGTTGTCGGGCCTCGGCTTCTGGATGAAGGCCGGGGATGTGAGGAACTCTTTGAATTGTTTGAAGATTTCCTCACATTGGTCGTCCCAGACGAATTTTTTGCCCTTTCGGAGCAACTGAACGATCGGCCTCGTCCTCTCGGCCAGGCGGGGGACAAATCGAAAGAGGGCGGTCAGCCGCCCAAGGAGTTGTTGTACCTCCTTCACGGTGTTCGGACTTCTCATGTTGAGTATGGCCTGACATTTGTCGGGGTTGGCCTCTATCCCTCGGTGGGTGAGCATGAAGCCTAGGAACTTTCCTCCCTCCACTCCGAAAGTACATTTTTCAGGGTTGAGTTTCATGTTGACTCCCCTTAGAGCCCTGAAGACCTCGTCCAGATCCTTCAGATGTTGCTCGAACGAGTCGGACTTCACGACTATGTCGTCCACATAGACTTCTACCACCCGGCCTATCAGACCCTTGAAAACTTTGTCCATGAGACGCTGGTAGGTCGCCCCTGCGTTCTTGAGGCCGAACGACATGACCTCGTAGTAGTAGTTGGCGTCGGCCGTCATGAAGGTCGTCTTCTCCTTGTCCCTCGGGTGCATGCTTATCTGGTTATAGCCAGAGTAAGCGTCCAGGAAGCTCATAATTTTGTGGTCGGCCGCCCCATCCACCAGGCGGTCAATGTTCGGGAGGGGGTAGGTGTCCTTCGGACATGCGCTGTTGATGTTTCTGTAGTCGACACACATCCTCCAGTTACCGTTAGGCTTGGTGACCATGACGACGTTGGCCAGCCATGTTGTGTATCGGGCCTCTCTTATGAATCCGGCCGACAGGAGCTTCTCGGCTTCCTCCTTCGCTGCGAGTCGCTTTTCGTTGTCCAAGTCTCTCTTCTTTTGGGAGATCGGTCGGGCTTCCTTGAATATGGATAGTCGATGGGTGATGACATCCAGGCTCACCCCCGGCATGTCGGCCGGCGTCCATGTTCGCCCGGGGATCGAGGTCTACCAGTGCCACGGTTGGCTGGGCCTCCCTCGGCCGGTCCTTCCTGGGGGAACGGTTCTTTCGGGAGGATTTTCTCGCCCGAAGGGGAGAGGTGTCGGCCCTTAGAGGCTCCACCCGGAGGCTCTCAGCGTAGCACTCTCGTGCTTCTTTCTGGTCCACGTGGACTGTGAGAATGTCCCCTGTCTTCGAAGGGAATTTCATTGCAAGGTGAGGGGTTGATACTATGGCATCGATGAACAGGTATCGAATTTTGATTGTCCTGGTGCTCTTCCCCTCTCCGAAGGTGGTGTATAAGTCGATATAACCCTTGGTACCCACCCTCTCGCCCGAGAATCCTACCACGTGGTCGTCGTATGGCATCATCTCGGTCTCGGCCATCCTCATAGCCTTGAAAGTTTTCCAGTAAAGGATATCTACCGAACTTCCTTGGTCCACGAGGGTCTTCCGTATGGTGAATCGGTCTATGTCGACCGTTATCACCATCGAGTCGTCTTGCTGGCGGTAGGCTACGCCCTTGAAGTCCTCGTCCGTGAAAGTGATGGGTGGCATCCTCGGTCGGAATGCCACCGCATTCACCTGATGTACCGCCCGGAGGTGTCTCTTCCGAGCGTTGTTCGTGCTTCCTCCTCCGGCGAAGCCGCCGGCTATAGTATTGATAACCTCTCGGTTACCTCTCTGATCGGCCTCCCTGGGGGGATCGTCTCTCCGAGGGGGGTCGGCCCTTGCGGGTTGTCGGTTGCCTCTGGTATTTCGGTCATTTCGGCCGCGTTGAAGTGACCTCGTCCGCCTGGGTGGATCCTCCCGGCCGGGTGGGTCTCGGCCATTCCTGCTAGGGAGATGGGACCTATAGAACTATTGAAGTCTTCTTCTCCTTCCTTCGGTCGGGCAGGTGACTGGGTGATGAACTGGGATTCTTCTCGTCCTCCTGCTTATCCTTCGACACTCAGCACACGGTCGTCGGGTGAACACCGGATGGTGGGGGTACCTGCGAAGGCACTCCGACGCTCAAGTCAGTAAAGCGGGTGGTCAGCTCTCAGGTAGGTGAACAGTAATAAATAACATACCTTACTCCTTGGAATGCGTGCTATTTATATTATTCTAATGGGCCTACCTTGTTGGGCCCGTTTATCGAGGTGGATACCGCTTAGGGTTGCATTACCTAATTCTTGATGATGGATTAGCTTCACTGATCTCAGTTTGAGCGTTAATTGTGATAGGATTCGGCCATCGGCCAAGTTCCCTTGATGCGGGTCGGCCATCGGCCAAATCCTTGTGGTTCTCGGTCGTCTTAGTTAAGTCTTCTAAGGTCTCAGCCTCTCGGCCTCTCGGCACAAGTCTTCTAAGGTCTCAGCCTCTCGGCCCCTCGGCTAAGTCTTTTAAGGTCTCAGCCTCTCGGCCTGTCGGCCAAGTCTTCTAAGGTCTCGGCCAGGTTCCCCTGGTTTCGGTCAGGTTGACTGGACATCGATCAACCGGGTGGGTCCTGACCTCGCCCATACCGGTACAGGATAAAAACCATTTTTATTATTTTCAACTATTTATAAATTAGCCAACATACAAGTTAAAGGTTACCCTCGTCATGGATGCACACACAACCAATTTCACACTTCCACACTTTACATCCAATTTTCTCACCTGAAATTAGCTGCAATCACAAAAAAAAACTAATTTTTTCTACAGAATTATCCTAATCATTTTTAATTGATTTTTTAAAACTTTCAAAACTAATTAAATACAAATTTAAAAAATATTTATTAATAATAAAAATTAATTTAGATACGAATAAATTTTTTAGTCTTTAAATTAATATTTAATTTAATCTGAAAAAAAATTATTATTTTTTAAAATTGTTTTTTATTTAATAATTTTCTAACTGATTAGTCATCAATTATTCGATTTACCAATATAGTAATCTATGATAAGTTATCTGATTTTTTACAATTTTGAAGTTTATTTTGTTTTTCTCTATTATTTATTATGATAAAAAAATATACAATTTCCACTCGAAAGGTCTTTGATTTTGTAGACATTCTTAAAGCTTTCTTGCACTGAATTGAATTCAAGGTTTAGTGAGCTGTGTCTCTACAATTTTGCTCTAATTTTTCTTTTTTTTAGGCTGGAAAAAGTGAGGAATCTTTGAATGGGTACAGTTAAAGGGTAAGGATATTAAAGTCTATCACAGTGAGATATATTAGTTGACTTTTACCAAAAAAAAAATCAATTTCTCTAATTTATTTATTTTATATTATTCTTTTTTCTGATAAAAAAAACCTGAGACTGAATATATATCTATTGGATAATTGTATCTTAGCAATATATAACTTATATCTCAATTATATCTTCATATAATCAAGAATAGTATGTTTATTTCCTTCAATATATACAAATTTAGAATATTTGTTATGTAATAGTTCTATATTTTTAGGCAAAATATGACGTGTATAATTTTTTGACATAAATGTGAACAATTTTGTTTTTTTATTTATTGGTTTTTGGTATAAAAAATCGGTAAATAAATCCTACAAGATATTTTGATATTTTTGTCCAATATTAAATAGATTTCAATGGTTGAAAAAGATGGGAACGGATGGAAAAAAGAGACATATTTCCTATTTTTCATACTATTTGACCTTTCTAATTATCTTCATCTTGGCATGAATATTTGCCCAGTGATTTTTGTACCGCCCTGGTAGTCGGAAGTGATGACGTGGCATCCAGCTACAGTATAGGCGTGTTGACAAGGCGCCAGGTTGGCAGAAGGGAAGGAAGTCGGGGGGCTCGTGAAGTCGCCAGTTATTAAGTTGGCGTGTTCCGATCTCCAGCATACCAGAATCGGCGGTCACCGGGTTAAAGATGAAGTCGCCAGATGTAAACTCAGGCGACCTAGTGATTGGAGATCGCCAGAGCAAGCACATCGCCAGAGATGAAGGTGGCGCAGATTATGAAGGCGGTCGGCGAGACCACAGGGAAGGTGTACGAAGGCACCCTAACTCGCCAATTCCAGTAGAGATCGCGCTCCCAAGTTAGCTATGCACTGGGCAGTACCATGCATAAGTAACTTAGCAAAATGAGAGTAGAAGCAGCGCCCAAGTCAAGGAGGCTCCAGATGATGGCACGTGTACAGTTGGATGCGAGCCACGTAGTCTGTAACTGCCAGGAGAGAGAAAGTGACCAGGTATATAAGAGTTCTCAACGAACTTTCGAGGTACGCACGTTCAGATTATACTCTTTACGCTTGCGAGTTCTAAAGCACACTGTGAGAGAGAACATTGCACGGTTCCTTGAGATTTCTTGAGCGTTCTTGCTCAGTATTTGGTGGTTCGGTCACTGACTTGGGCGTTGGAGTGCGATCGGCCGCAGGGGCGCCGCTCTGTTCTTTTGCAGGTTCTTGAGGTGGATCTTGGAGAAGGACGGAAGATGGAAGCGGTGCGCAAGTCGATCCTTAGACGAGGCAAGCTCCTACGTTCCGGTCAATAGGCAGGATCAATTTTGAAGAGGGAGGTAATTATTAAGAGTGAGAAATCATGCAAAACAGAAATTGAAATTGTTGAAGAAAAACTATACTTTAACATTTTCTTAAATTGTATATAATTCTTGATAGTTTTAGAATATATATATATATATATATATATATATATATATATATGTATATATATATATATTGTACTGTCCCGAATCGGGTAGGTATTTGGTCGAGCTCACTAAGGGCTCATCAGGGGAAGGTGATAGCATGAGAGCTTAGCATGGACCGCGAACCGACCTAATAGGCCCAAAAACACAACCTGTTTTGGTCTTGGCTCAGTATTGTGCAACGCCAGCAAGGGACAAATTCCACTAAAGGAAAGTATAACGTTTTTCCTACACACACATATTCCCGATAGCGTAATAAATATAAATATCATATTCTCGATAGCGTAATGAATATAAACGTCATATCCTCGATAACGTAATAAATATTATCCCCAGTATCCCTGATTACATTGCTTAACTATTCCAATTTATATACTATGAAATGACACATTAATGTCGGGAAAGACCAATGTCAGAAATCCAAGCTCATGTATGCTTATAAATAGACAACCGCCTACAGGGAGTATCCAACTTGCATCTTTGCAGTATATTTTACCATACACATTATATTTTGTGCTCTCACTGACTTGAGCGTTGAAGTTTAATCGCAGGTGGAGCCCCCCTCATCTCCAGAAGATCGGTTTGCTGAAACCTGGAGATCATTCTTAAGCACCTCATTCACTAGCCGACCGACCACCAAAAAGGAATCCGAGAAGAGCTCATCCATACTCCGACCGACTTCGAGCCGGTGATAACATATAATAAAAAAATAAATTTGTAACTAAATAATATAGAAAATTATTAAAATAATATTATTATTAATTACTAAGTGACAATAGAAAAAGAGTTGAATGTTAATAAGATCCTTCTAACAACCAGTGTTGATGATATTGAGGATTGGAGGAGCATTGACTCCATGGTCGCATACTAGATTAATATTCAATCTATCGAACCTTCCATTCCTTTTATTATTACTTATTATGACAAATGATTGAGTTTTGAGGCAATCTACATGAGTGATTCTTCATCCATAACAAGCCTCAAATTCTTCAGTTAGGGTTGGAATCAGCGTTCTTTGTGTCCATATGGCTAGAGTGTCGTTGCATACTAAGACCCGTCTAAAAAAGAGAAAGAGAAAGAGAGCATGCACATGTGGCAAGCGTATATGCAAATGGGTTGTTGAATTGACCAAGGAACATGAAGATGAATCAGTTTACCCATTCTTAATGGGCTTGGATGATGCTTTATAGACTCTTTCTTCCTACATCTCCATACCTTCTTGTGTCACCCCATACTAAATATGAAAATACCATTTTATCTTTTTTTTTCACCCCCTTGAATCTGAAATAATAAGCCTATGGATTATGTAATCCGGATAAATTTCGAATTACATAATCCGGAAGTCAATTTCATATTTAGAAAAGACTTCCGGATTATAAAATCCGGAAGCTAATAACACATCTGAAAAAAAGACTTTCGAATTACATAATCCGGAAGCTAATCTTATGTATAAAAAAGATTTCTGGATTATGTAATCCAGAAGCTAATCACAAAAGACTTCCGGATTACATAATCCGGAAGCTAATTCTGAATCTAGAAAAAGACTTTCGAATTATGTAATCCAGAATATTGAAAAGGGTATTTTTGGAATAAGAAAAATTTATGGGGTGGCACAAGAAGGTATGGAGGTGCAGGAAGAAGCAGCCTGCTTTATATATAACTCTTCATTCTAATATTAATTTTCAGGATCCACTTGCTCCGTTAAACAAAGTGCATTCTTTGGTGGTGTAAGAAAAATGCTGAAGGACCACACCGAAAGGGCGTGAAGGATGAATTGTGGTTGTTAGTACTAATCTTCATTGAGGAACTTAGGGATGTTTTGAGACTAAAATTTACCTTAGATGGTGTTCTTTCCGGATAACTTTTATGCTGGCGATAGGATGATTTTTTTTTTCTAGTTGATTGATTACAAAGAAAGAAAAGAGGAAGCTATACCTGCAAAATATTTTTCGACGCTTATACGCTTAAGTCAATAAGAACAGAATAATATTTTTAAGTAAAGAGAAAATAGTGGGTATAATGAATATGAAAAAGTCGTCCTTACTTCCTAAGCTCGCTAGTCTATTTATGTCCTTCTTAATATGGACATTTAATGTTGTATTAATAGTTTATGAGACAAATGAATTTTATAATAATATTTTGTAATCGAGTTAAGTATTTAAAAATTGCATTAAATTATCGAGTTAAGTATTTTAAGATTTAGTTAAATGAACGATTATTGGTTTGAAATTTAATTGTGGGTATGTGTAAATCAAGATAATTATGCATAAATAAATATGATTAAGGAAGTTAACGAGGATCCCAAAAAGTTGGATTAATTTCCGAGAATTAAGTTCATAAGAAAATGAGTCTTTTGAGAACTCGCCAACCGATCATTCTATTTCATTATGGGTCACGTCCAAATGTCGATTTGGGTCAGGACGACTCACAGTCTCCCAATTTTGAGTCGAAGATGCGAGAAGGCTCAACAAAGCATGCCCGAGAAATGGAGTCTCACACCAACATCGATTTGGCTCAATATGACTCGAATGGGTAATTTGTGTGATTTATTACAAAAATAGGTAAAAAAAATATTACAAATATAGGGATATCATGTCATGTTTGCACAACTTCTTCACACTACAATTGCATCAAGCAAGAACGAGTTTACTTAGACAAAAATAAAGTTAAGTGATATTGAGACGATTTTGGATAGATACTAAAGTCATGTGATATTGACACGATTTTGATTAGTTAAAGTCGTACTATCCTCATACAACTTTAATTTGTTGGATTAATAAAGAAATCATGCTATCATCATACAACTTCATTTTTTAGTTTGAAATATACATCATCCAACAACTTTAACTTCAATGTTTTTTTTTCTTTAGAAACTTTTGGCAGGGGTATATCACCTTATAAATTACCTGAAATGACTGAATATATATTTTTACGTGCAGGTTTTGTATTATATTTTTATCTTATATGGTATTAAAATAAAGAAACAAGGGTAAGGGACATTAAAAGAATTGTAGAGTGAAGCATACAGGTCGGGCTTTGGAATTTTGATATTTATATACACCACGTGAAAGAATTTTATAATTTAATGACATTAATAATTGTTGATTATGTGTGTTTTAAAGTTTAAAAAATATAAATGATTAAATAGTATAGTGAAACAATTAAGTAAAAGATGAAAACAAAAAAAAATAGTTAAGAATTGTTGGGTTTGTATTTTGTAATTAATATGGAAATGATTTTTTTATAAACTAATTGAATCTGAAAAAATGATTGTGGGTGTATAAAGGAATAAGATGGGAAGTTGACTCATATACTAGAAGAGTAAAATACGTTTTATGCAAAAATAATATATGTGTAAATATTCATTTTATTGTCTATAGGGCAATTTTTCCTATTGTGACATTCATTTTGACAATCTGAATATTTTTTCGGTGTATTAGGATATGTCTGGATACAATTTGTAGTTGGTATTTGAGATTATTTTCTTCGTATATGTGGTTTGGGTATTAATGTTGAACTTATCTAAGGAGATCAATAATCTTGATTTTGAACGGGATGAAACTATACTTCGTAAGTCTTAAAATGTTGTGGAGGTTGTAGACTGCGACAATAAAAGTGGTTAGTTGTAAATGACATTACACACAAACAAAGATAACATACAGACAAGGTACCTTGAGAGCTTGAAACTCACAACAATTACACCACAATTCATTTAGTTTACGGTGTATGACATAGGTGAATGTGTCAAAGTTAGATAGTGGATATCTCTTGCACATTAGAGTTTTGTCTATTGTATCTTGTGCATGACACAATACTGATTGTTGCTCATTTATTTAACAAGGCAATAATTTCTGCACGGCAAATATGACATGAATGTAACATTGACTTTGTCTTCATTCCTCGTTCAACGAACCAATAGTTTGCTCTTCCAAATGTTGTCTTCTCAATAGCAAAAGTTGGTAATGATCATGCTCCCTCAATCATAAAGTTCATGCATTAGCTAAATTTGTAGTCGTGTGACTGGACCTTTTGCCCCCATCATGAACTTGAGTCCATTTTTCCAACGAAATTTGATTCACAACTTGTAAGAATTCTGATTGAATTTTAGATAATTTTGCTTTAAATGTTCGTTGTTTCATTTCATAAGTTGTGACACTGTAATAAATGAAATTAGTCACAATGTATTGTTGACATAATCGTTGATCCTCTATCTGTAATGAGACAAACATTTGCTTCAAGTGTAATGAACGCTCAGAGCAATTGGAAGAACCTGATCATTTCCGTTTTGAGAAGGGCGTTTTAAAAAATTGCGGGAACACAAGGACATGTGGTTACTTATTGCTTCAAATTATTGGTTATCTAAAATTATGGAATACTATAAATGAGAATGCTAATAGCTTTAGGAAAGGTAAGAGTAATGCCACTCATTCTATCAAAGGGCATGACCCTAGCAAAGTATATTGCTCATTGGTTATGCTTTTACGAATATTAATAGAGTGTCATTTGGTATTGAAAGTTCAAGTATGTTATAAATTATTATTAAATGTGTCACAACATCCATTTTCTTAAATAGTTTATTTTCTTTCTAGTGTTAGAGTAATGATTATCGCAAAAATAAAGATGGAATTTGTGATATTTATTTTAAAGCTAAGTAGACTCGTGCATTTTTTTTCCTTTTAATTTTATCAATGATTTGAGTTGATTCATTGTGATGTACATGAATCCATATAGTGCCCCTTATTCATGTGATGTCTTTTATTTTTTCAACTGTTGATGAATACTCTAAAGTGGCTTTGGATTCACTCCGCCTTTGTTTGGATCAGGGAGATAATGTGTAAAAATTTGATGGAGTGAATTTGAAGTGATTTTAGAGGAAAGTTTGAAGAAAGTTAGGTTGTTTGGGTTAATGTATGTTAAATGGATTTGTAGGAAGAAATTATTGGAGTTTGTAAGTGATGTGACGAGTGCGATTGAATTTTTATTTTTGTTAAATGTTAAAATTGTAAATTTACAATTTTAAAATAATTTAAAAATTAAATGAGGTAATTCACATGTATTTATAAAAGCCAATAAATATATGAGATATTGTATGGATAAAGTATTATATATATAAATTAAGAAAATAAAATAGTAATTTCATTAGTATATGTTAATTAGTCAAGGAATAAGCACAAAAAGAATAGAGAACGTGAGAAAAAAAAGAACACAAAGGTAGCACACAAACACCCTAATCCAAACACAATAAATTCACACTCTTCATTCCTCTTGCATAATACAAGTCTTGAAGCAGACACACACTTAATAATTAGAAGTTGTTGATTTTGTCAAAAGATTTAATAAGAAGGTGAAATGTATTCAAAGTGATAATGGAATCAAATTTATCTCTTGAAAATAATTTCTTTTACAAATGGTGTCTTGTTTAAAGTGTCTTATGTCATTATCACATAACAAAATGAATGAGTCAAATGAAAACATTATCATTTATCTAAGTCATGCTCTCCCATTTGAAGCTCACCTACCTATTGAATTTTAGAGAGAATATATTCTTACAACCAATTAACTTATTAATTGTACCCCTACTTTATTTCTCCAAGAGAAAATCCTATATCACATTTTTTTTTTGTCACAACCCCCAATTATATTCACATTAAAATCTTTAGGTGCCTTTGCTTTGCTTCCAAGATTCACAAAGATTGCACTAAGTTTGCTCTTAGAAGTCAAAGGTGCATTTTCACTGGGTACCTTCATTAAAAAAACTGTTGGTTCATATGATATTGAGACTAGGTAAATTTGGTTCATATGATATTGAGACTAGGTAAATTTCGAAATATCAGATGTGCATGTGCTCTTTGATGAGAATCACTTCTTTTCTATAATCATCCTCCTACTTCTATTTTTACCTTTATGCTTTTGAAATAAATATTATTTAAATTTTAAAGGATTATTATTAATATTTTTTCTTTATTTTCTTCATTTATTTTTATTTCAAAGTGATATATTTTTCTTAAATTTATATATCTCTAAACTTTATTCGTTTATAAATATAATCCACTTTTTAACTTTTCATCTAAATTGTCTTAAATTTTCAAATATTAATGCAAGATACTGAATTTTAGTCCATAAAAAGGGATTTTCGTAATATGCACACGATGCTATGCATAATTAAAAAAAATCAGAGATTTCTCAGAATCAAATAATAAAAATATTGAGCATAATTTATTTAAAATACAGAGATTGAAGTGTAAATTTACTAAAAATATTACTACGGTTTAAAGGACAAAAATGACATTTTAGCATAACGCTATCGAAAACATAAATCTCGATATATCTCAACATATGTGAAAATTTTGTATAAACCCTAGTAATCGTAAACCCGCGGGATCGCCTCCGAGCTTTAGGTGCCAGTGACTCAACGCGGCAAACGTAACCTCAGAGCTTGAGCAATGGCGGCGAAGAAGCAGGACGCCGGAAACACAAAAAAGAGAAAGCGACTCGATAACAAAACTCACGAATCTCCCTCTAAGTCCAAGACTTCCAATCTCGCTGTCTCAAAGAAGCACAAACCGCACTCTGTTGCCAAAGACAAGAAGCAGCAGATGCCTCCTCTTACTGGCCGAGAACGTCGTATTCATGCCAAGGTTTCTCTTCTTTATTGTAATAATTCGAAATAGCGTGTTGCAAATTTATGATTTCGATATGTGCCTGTAATGTGGATAATCATACTGGAATCGTTCAAGGAGTTTGTTCAATTTTTGGTTTGTTCTATGCTAGTTGATCAGCGAAAATTTTGTAGATTATTTGTTTTGATTGATTAGCTGAGAGAGTGTGTTTCATCTCAGGAACTTGCGGATGCCAGAAAAAAGAAGAGAAGGCGACATTATACTCTTGAACAAGTGAGAACATTCCTTTTCATATTTTAAAGTATTATGTCACTTGAACTTAGTGCTGTAACCATATTTCTAAATTGCGGTAGCTCATGGCGTGATATTATTGTATGATTCCAACTAATGGAAAGAAGAATTATACAGTTATTCTGATTTATTGGTTTATGTTTTATTCATTAGGCGGTATAAATTTTTATTTTATTTGAAGAGTTTGTGTAGTTTGCCAAATTTGCCACCATCAAACGGCTCTGATATTCTCCTACTATCCTACACTATCACACTTCAACAATTAGAATACAAGATTAATTTTACGTGATTAAAATTTATTCTGCAATTGCGGACTGTTGCAGCACACCAACAACATTGCGGTGCAACAGTTGTTATTGTCCGCAATTTAGAACCCTGGTTATAACTCAAGTTTCTTGCACATCTATTGCTGAGAATTCACAAGGTGTTATTTAATTTTGGTTAATTCTATACAGGAGCTTGCACGTCTATGGGAAAAAATGAGACGTCATGAAATTGCTAAAGAGGACAGAGCTAAGTATGTTCCTTTAAGAAAAAAATTAGGGACTGACATTTCATTGTCAATGGTATGCTAAGCGTTTTTGTTTTTCTTCTTGTTGTCCCTATTATGTCTTACTTCAGACTTTTTTTTATAATTGAAGGCTAGTTACAGAAGCTCTGCAAAAGATGAAGGGGAAGATTTCAGAGATTGTTGGCTCTCACATTTCATCTCGTGTTCTTCAGGTATATTTGTTGGTATATACTTTTTTTCAATTTTCTGTTTCACATAATTTTAGAAGAGCATGCAGTTTAAATAATTTGCTTTCTTTTTGTTTTAATTTAAAGACTTGTGTCAAGCATTGTTCTCAAGCTGAAAGGGATACAGTATTTGAAGAGCTTTCTCCACATTTTCTAAATCTAGCATACAATGCCTATGCTGTTCACTTAGTGAAGAAGATGCTCGACAACGGTATGGTCTATATGAAATATACGTAGTTATTTGTCAGTGTCATCTTTTCTTTTAATTGACTCTCCTTTTTCAGCCTCCAAGAAACAACTAGCAGGCTTTATCTCCACTCTCCATGGTCACGTTGCTCCTCTTCTTCGTCATATGGTTGGCTCAGTTGGTATGTAACTTTGGTTTGGGTAGTATTTTGCTTGCAGGTGTTCATGGTTTGGATCTGAATTGTTTAGGATTGCAGTTTTACTAACCATGGTTTTAAATAGCACACTATAGCAGTGTGGAGTGGCCCTTGCCTGCTACAGGGGTTGATGTACTGGAGAGGTTTAGTGCAGCAGCTGTAGCAGCGGAATAGCGACCATATTGGGCGCTAGAATGGTGCCATTTGTTGATTACAAAAAATACCTTAGAAATGAGACATCAGGACTTTTTTGGAGGGTTATTTTGGGATTTTAATTTCCAAAATTGAAATATATAGATGTAATAATAGTGATAATGGTAAAGAAGACTTGGATTTAGAAGATGATGACTGCTAATTGCAATCTAGGAAACTTTTATTTGACTTCTGTTGGTGTTTTCTTGTACATTTTGTTAAAACAACTGACTTTTTATTGTTAATTATAAAATGTTACTAATTTTTATTTTTTTTTATCTTTTTGAGAATTTCTATGTCTATAGTATATATTACATAAACTATAAATCTTTTTTAAATAGCAGCTGTTCTCCCATGTGCTATCTTGGTAAAGTGTTTTTGAAGCCAACCACTAGGTGCTCCAACCTGAAATTTAAAACGTTGCTACTAACAATGAGAGAAAATCCAATACTAGTTTTCCTCACTAATTTTCTGCTGATTTTCCATAACATGATATGAAATTGTTAATAATTTTAATATTCAGCTTTTAGCCAAAGTCAACTTTCCTGCAATAAGTTTTGTGTATCTACATGTGATGCAGTTGTAGAGCATGCTTATGAGTTAGCAAATGCTGCACAAAAGCAAGAACTGCTTTTGGAATTATACTCCACAGAACTTCAGTTGTTTAAGGATCTAGTGTCATTGAAAGAGAGCAGGTAAAGACTTAGTTGTTGGTAGTCTACAATTCAACATCACTATAAGTTATATTTAAAATAATTTTAAAAAATAATTACTGGAATCTGACATTGAAGGGGGTAGAATGCATAAGGACATATCCTACCTTTGCAAAAGTTACTTGGAAAAGATAGATGAACCTTCTGTTCCAACTTTTATTTATTTATTTGAGACCTGCTTATATTTGAATGCCTTTTGGGGTTTTTCTGGAAGCACCATGATTAGAGAAACCGGGGACTAAAATTTATTCAATATATAATTAGTTTCTGACTATTTTCTTGATATCCCACTACTTTGTGTTACACTGAATGATTTGAAATAAGTTTAATTTTGAATAAATTACTAGGGAAATATAGTCCATCTTTTTTTATCTCAACTTTCATTTAGATACTTGTAGATGAGTAAGTTCTTGTGAAATTTGTATTGGTATTTTTATTCTACGAAGCTGGCAATGTATATAAAACAATGATAAGGACAGTTTTCCTTGCAATGATTAGTTCTTTTCCTGCCAGAATTGATGTTAATTTCTTAATTTTACCGATTTTAATGGGATGTGTAAGAATTTAATATGGTGATTTATTTGTTTTTCTCTTGCTGGAGTTTTTCCTTAGCTTTTATTGTGTGTCAGATTATTAGATGTGATGTCCAAGTTGAAGCTACAGAAAGGTTCAGTTTTGCGACATATGACATCAGTGATTCAGCCAATTTTAGAGAAAGGGATAGTTGACCATTCTATCTTACATAGAGTCTTGCTGGAATATTTTAGCATTGCTGACAAGGTACCTCTCTTCCATTTCACCAATGTTTCTTCATGCCTTTTATTTTTGCAACAAATTTCACCTTGGGCAATAGTATCTAAATCAACTTCTTCAAAAGTCCTCTGTCACAGATATAATCCAACAGTTATCAAGTCCACTCATTGTTAGAATGATTGGTACGAGGGATGGAGCCAAAATTGGAATTCTGTGTGTAAAATATGGAAATGCTAAGGTTTGTCCAGCAACATCTTTCTTATCAATAGAAATGTTTAGAGTATTCTTTATGATAAACACCATATGATTGTTCTTTACACTCCATTTATAGGAAAGAAAGAAGATTATCAAAGGATTGAAGGGGCACGTAGACAAAACAGCTTATCATCAATATGGGTGCATGGTAAGTAATTCGACTGTGAGGCTATGCTTTTTTGTTAACCCAGCCTATTCATGATTTAGTTGTGCCTTTATCTGAGTCTAAATTATTCATGCTGGCGCCTCTCCCTGGGCACAGATAAAAGGGAAAAAATATTTGACCTGGTGACACAGTTCACCCTTAAATAGTTAAAAAATTCAGAAATAGCTGTGAATCATATGGACCTAAATCATTTAATAGGGATTTGTTTTTTCTAAACATCCAGGGTTCAGAAAGGTGTGCACGCTTGTATGAGTTTCCATGCTTGTTTAATGCACTGTTCTGAAATTTAAAACTGGATTTCTCTCAAACAATGGAGGCTATTTCTCTAAAAGTCGAAGAAAAACTCCCAAAATCCACTGGCCAAACACAACAGAGAAGTAAATGAAAGGAAGTTCTCATTTGGGATTTCCTGGAGAGTACAAACACCAGCCAATACTAAAATCACAAATTCTGAATAATTAAATACCTTTCCTCTTTCCCCTCCTCTAGAAATATTCCATAACTGTCTCTGTATTATTCTTCTGCCAAACATCCACTACTGACATCTGTACGTCATGTTAAGATCCCACTTCTTAATTTGCACAATCTCACTTTTATTATAGAAATATATTATTGTTGAAGAAGGTCACATCGACTGAGATAAAACCAAATTAGAGTTTATGCAAATCTTACCTTAAAAGTCAGATCTATGAAGTTAAATTAGATTTAAATTCCACTTTTTTTAAAATGACATCAGAGTCATTCAGACTCTATCCAAGTTAAGTTTGTTGGACCTCCTGTCACCGGTTATTAGGTTTCCCCTAGTCTCATGTTCAAGATGTACATTCCTAATCATTAGGGATGTGTTGGAGTCCATATTGACTGGAGATAAAGTCAAATTATAGTGAAGCCATTAGAAGCCAATTTTGTGAAGTTGAGCTAGACTTAAATTTCACTTTCTTAAGAATTATATTGAAAGAGTAGGATCTCATGCAGTGGTAATGTCACTGCAGAGAATCCATTCCCTTTTTTGTATATTAACCCCACTCTGCATGTGTGAATTCATCCTCGTGATTTTTGGCTTTCTCCTATCACTTATTTATCTGTCTCTCATGTTTCTTGGGTTGTCTTGAAGTGTATTGACTCAATAGTTACTTCTCATATGTAGTTGTTATCTGTAATTCTTACTTTAGAACTTGTTTTAGAGTGGCATATTTCCAAGTGTAATGTTAAGGATAAAAATCAGTCAGTTGTTCTCGGCTGGTAATGTTATATATATATATGGAAGAGAGAGGAGTACATTACAAGGGAAAGGTATACCCTATAACACTCAACCCCTTATGCTAGGTACGCATACCCAGAAAGCAGCTTTGTGTAAGCTGTATAGTACAATACCAATCATACTTTTAACACCAACTTTAGAAATCAGTGAAAAAGAATCATGTTTGCGCTCCTAACTTCTAGTTGTATAATCAATTTTACAGGTGCTGGTTTGCATTCTTTCAGTTGTCGATGACACAAAACTGATAACAAAGGTTTGTTTGGTTTTGTTATGATTCTGTTTTTCTCATGATTAGTAAATATTTCTAAGCGTTAAGCATTCATGATGCAGGAAATCATTCGTGGGTTTCAGTCAGTTCTAAAGGAGCTTGTTCTGGATAAGGTTTGTCCTACCGTACTTTACCTTTGATGTTTACAAGCATTATGAAGGAGAATTGAATATAGTTTTCATGAATTAATAGAAAACTTCTTAGAAATCCTTCTTATGCCTATGTATATGTTTATTGTGTTTTCTTGCTGTAATTCTGTTCTGTTGTTTACTTCTGAATTTTACAGAATGGAAGGCGACCCTTACTCCAATTATTACATCCTAATAGTTCACGCTATTTCAGTCCTGATGATCTTGCTACTCTTAGTTTATCTATACCTTCTCTGTCTCCGAAGGTTCATTTTTTAATCTATCTTTTCTGCTTTTTGTTACTTAGAAGCAGCTATATTTGTCACACTCTTCATTTGATGCTATCAGGATCAGTCAGGAGAGAGCTCTCTTACTGAAACTATCAAGGTTTCACTTGGTGACGAAGAATCCAAGGAAGACATGGCAGTGGATGAAGTTAATAAAGATAAGACTTCTGTGGATGATTCCGACCTGGCTGAGAGTGGGAAAAAAGACCCACTTGTTAGAAGGCAGGAATTATTGATCAAGAGTGGACTTGCAGATGTAGGTTGATTTGGTTTTCTTTTATATTTGATTTTTTACATGTTTAACCTGTGTTTTGTACTGATGCTTGTCTCTCCTTAATTTTTGTTCCTGATTTAATTCGGATAAAAGAAAGTTTCTTTACATATTCCTGTTTAAGACCAGGAGATTTAGAGAGAGAAAGCGATCTGTTGGAGAGAATCTAGTGAATGAAAAGGTCTTTTATTCAAGAGAAGGAATACTTAGGTTCTGCATATAATCCATACAATAGACTAGACGAATTTAATGCAGAGTGGACAATTAGGTCTTTTACTCAAGAAAATGAATAAAAAGGTTCTGCATGTAATATACAATGTCTACTCTTGATAGATTTAGTGCAGAGTGGACAATTTCTAGGTTAATATTGAGTGAAACTCCCTACACACATTTATAATGTCATACGTAAATATATTACTTAATCTCGTTATGATTATTTCCAACAATTTCTTTTATATCTTGCTCACATAAATCATATTACCTCTGATCCTTTTTAAGTTTCAACTTTCTTATCGATGTATATGTCATTTTAAAAGATCAAGACTATTATTAGTCAATTATACCCTTCACCTAATATTTAGTTGTTATACTACATTTATGATAAAATTAAAGTGGGGAGAAATTAATAATAATCAATGACAAATAAATCGATGAGTTAGATAAAGGTTGTAGTACACCCAACCTTAAAATACACTTAAAAAGGAACTTAGTACTGATTTTGATGATATCCAAATGCGGAACCTGGTGAATTATGATGTTGTGCTGAAAATGTTGTTTTATTGTAACTTGTTTTGCAGAGTCTTCTTGATGTGTATGTATTGAGAGAAATTAAAGTGGGGAGAAATTAATAATAATCAATGACAAATAAATCAATGAGTTAGATAAAGGTTGTAGTACACCCAACCTTAAAATACGCTTAAAAAGGAACTTAGTACTGATTTTGATGATAGGCAAATGCGGAACCTGGTGAGTTATGATGTTGTGCTGAAAATATTGTTTTATTGTAACTTGTTTTGCAGAGTCTTCTTGATGTATGTATTGAGAGCGTTGAAGAACTGCTACGGTCAAATTTTGGCAAGGAGATTTTGTATGAGGTAATAAAGAGGATGTTGATATTATAATCTCACCAGTTCAGTAAATTTTTACCAAGTATTGTCTTGTTAAATTCAATTGCACATGCAGGTTGCAACAGGGGGTTCTGATGGCATAATGCTCCCAACTTTGGATGATAAGATAAATTCTCTCCACAACGCAGTAGCTTCTCTTGCAGCAATGCCTAAACCAGCAGATTCACAAGAGGAGCATGTCCTTGAAAATTTCCATTCAAGTCGGACCATTAGAAAACTGATTTTGGATTGCCCCAACTTTGCTTCCACCTTATGGGAAAAGGCTTTTAAAGGGAAAAGTGAGTTATGGGCGCATGGCCATAGGTAAGTTTCATTTACTTTTTAGTTCAGATTTTAACCAATGAAATCAGGGTGCAAAGTATTGATTTCTTACGTCTTCTTTTTGTCATGTCATGTCAATATGGTTGCAGCTGCAAGATTGTTTCAGCATTTTTAGAATCACCAGATCTGAAAGTGCAAAAACTTGTAAAAAAAGAGCTACAGCCTTTAATTGACCGTGGAATTCTCAAGAACCCGAAGCATAAAGAACAAGAAAGCCAATAATTGTCTTGATGGAAAAGGGGACTATATCTCAAAGGGACAGGTGTGGCACAAGATCAGTAGCCAAGTTATGATGTGGAGGCAGTAACCATCTACTTTTTCTGAATTTGTAGAAAACAGTTAAAAGGCACAAACTAAATTTGATTGAGAAAGCTGATGTCGTGATTTTGACAACCAGGAGAAACAATGCTAGTTCATGGGAATTACTAGATGTGTAATGATCTACTTTTGCATATTTAATGCAGCAATTTTGCATCCCAGGTAGTGTTAACAGTCAGTGTATTGCAGTACATGTATGTGTTGTTACTGTGTTCAACTGTTTAATTTTATTTTAAAAGCTATGTCGCCTAATTTTTATTTCAATGCATTTTTTACGCTTGGGGGTTCGTAATGAGACGCATATATATCATGCCAATTTCAAACGAAATGCAAGTAATCCTTTAAAGAAGCGAGAGGCTGACAATCTCATTGCGTGAATTAAATATTTCTAGCTAACATTTTGACGGAACAAAAGCGAATTTGCCAGCAAACAAACTCCTAGATTGGACCTCAAAAACAGGGGAGGCATGCAGAGCACCTCCTTTTTCATTGTGATGCATACTATTTCTCTGCAAGTACCAAAAAGTTGAAGAATTCTTGTAAATATTGCTCCTCAGATGAGGGTACCCTTGGTACAGGTAATCCGACGGATCGAAAACAGGGGTTTCTTTCTCATATCTATGAAGCGACTTGCTTCTATGTAGAAAGCCAACCGGATTTTGGCGTGGAGATTCTTTCCTTGACATTGAATTTGTTCGCAAACAGTTCTCTATCACCTTAGCCTCGTCCATGAATCTTTCTCTCATTTCCCTAATATTTCTCCAAAGTTTAAAAGATCTTGACCTGGTGATGATGTGCCATGCCTTAAAACCTGATCCACCTGAATTGACAGGGGCATTGCTCGATGTATACGGAATTCTTCTGCACTCGATGCAGAAATGCTTATATCTCTCCACGTCAAAGTCTTTTCTCTTTGCTGCATTAGATAGACATGCATAGGCCTACAAGAAAAAGGGTGGCAGGGATGAGATTGTATTCCACCATGGGGTGTTGATAATACCTTCAAAGTTTAGAATCACCAGAAAATAAATGTTCATTGTTTCTGTGTTATGTTACCTGCAGGCTTAGCGGCTAAACAATTAAAAGGAAAAAAAACATCACAGAAATACCTCAGAAACGAGCTTGAAAGCAATTTCAGCCTTGGGGTGTTTATTCTTATCTGGATGAACTTGTAAGGCTACAGAAGGGAAAAAAGAGGCTCCTAATTATTCAGAAAAGAGAGAGAATGCCAGATTTCACAAAGCCATATATAACCAGTTAAACCTACCCAGTTTATGGTACCTCTTGCGAATGGCATTCACCCCTGCATTTTCTTCCACCTATGAGAACCCAATATGGAGAAACTTTGCATCATAAAAGGGAACCTATATACGGTTTGTTTCAACAAGAAAGGTAAAGAACTTACTCCAATAATGCAATACCAGTCAACGAATGTTGCGTTAGCTGGTTTTGAGAGAAATGTATGATGAGCACATACCACAGAACGCGTGGAAATGGAGCAAATCTCTAATACCAACTTGGACTTGGGGTCTGAGTCTTGTCCCATTCTCCCCATTTTGAGAGTGATATGATAGCGCGAATATTGGAAGTTGAGGACAAAACGCGAATAGGGGTTAGAAATAGTGAAGGTGGTTTCCTTTTGTTGGTTTTCGGAGGGCAGTAATAATAAACAGAGATGCGGAGATTAAGAAAAAATAGCAACCTTTGCGGAGGAGATATTTGACATTGGATCAGTTGGTGGGATCAGACGAGTTTAGAGATACGGAGAGGTTAACGTTATTCTCTCCAAATGGCACTGATTGAGAAGTATTAGGGAAGGACATTTGGCCCTTACGTTTCTTTTTCCTTTTCTTGTTCAAATTTAAATCTAAATCCAACTAAAAGGCCTTATTTTATATGATGATATATTATGTTACTTCTATGTTAGTTAGATTAACCAAGTTGTTGTTCCAAATCTCTACCACCCCCTACCATTTGTTGCAACATTCAACAACTAGTAAGTAGTAACATGTTAGGCTGAAAATAGAACCTCACACCACTGTGACAATTGCAGAAGTTCAGAGGTTGTTTTCTAAAGATTCTGTAGTATGTGTAATTTGATTAACCCACTTACCAGTGATTCTGGCCACTTTTAATGATTTATCTTTCAGTATCCACTTCAAGTATTGTTTTATTTCTTGATGTTTGTAAGAGCACTGTGGAAAATTAGAAACTCACAAAAGAGTCATGAAAAAAGCAAGCACCCTTGGTACATGAAACCCGTTATACACTTGTGCAGCGAAACGTGACAATTACTGGTAGAAAATACATGAAGGGTTCGTAGAGGCTTGAAGGTTATGGTGTTGGGGTAGGTAGATTGCAATATTATTTTGGTACAATGTCTTTAAATTCAACGAGAAATTACCCGTGAAGATGAGATGGGAGCGTTCAAGTAGGGTGTGACCCACTCATATAATGCCCGGTTAAAAAAAACAATGAAATCATATTATAGGTCCCTACCCTGTCCTTTTGTTCAAAACAACGTATTATCTTTCATCTTCTCACAATTCATTGTGCATCTCAGACCTTTTTCTCCTCGGAAATTGCCTGCTAATTTATAAATCGCAACCAAATCACAATTTTTATAATCTTTTTAACCAGAATGGTGGAAAAAAGTTGTCATGTCACAGTGAAGATTTTCAACACTTACAATGCACTAAAAGAAGAAAGGAAATATAGTTAGTTTAGTGAACTTGTCTAATGATAAAAACTACAAAAAAAAAGTAAGTTAACAAAAACGTCTTCTTCGTTATCATGTATTGGTTGAAGCTTAGGTGAAAATGTAACAACCTTTGGTGCAGTGGCTTTAAGGGGAAAGTTGGTTTGTCCTGCTTCAAGTTGGTTCTGGCACTCAATCCTCAAACAGCTTCATGTCTTCTCCAAATTCCCACTGGAGAGTTTTTCCATCACCATTGGTTAGTTAGAGAAAACTAGGGATTTTTTTATATTCAAAATAGAGGTTTTGTTGTGTACATTTAAAGTATTGAAGCAGTATATTAAATGTTTGCTTGAAATGTAGTAGCAATAAGTTTGAAAGAAGTAGTACTATTGCTTTAGACATCGGTAACCGAACCTTTGTTTTGAGTTTAACAACTGCATCTTCCAAGATAGGCTTTGTTTTGCATAGGGACAAATTGCAGTAGGGTAAAGTGCTACAATTTTTATTTCATAGTATTAATTAATTTGAAGCTCCCATGGCCCAATATACAGGTCAACAATGTACTGGAAATTCAAAATCCAACACAAGAAAATTCAGGAATTGTGGGTCAGGGTGGAGATTCAAGTCTATGCAACTCTATTTACTTATTTGCTTAATTATTATTTATAGGACATTGATCATGAGGAACCCTAGGAAATTTTCTACTGTCCCAGCTCGCGAGGTCATCAATTCAAAAATCGGTTAAGAGAAAATAATACAGTATATAGAATAAAAAAAACCTAAATATGTTTTTTGGTTCTCGTATTTTACGTGGAATTAATTTTCATGTCTAGTCTTAGAGGTATTAGATACATGGATACATGTAGTAAGAAATTTATTGGAGTAGTTATTCACTAATTTTTTTTACATAACACACGAAATTTCAACATAGATTAAGATATTAAAATTTTTCATACTTACTCATTTTAATAGTTTTATTATTCATTGTAATATTATAATATTTATCAATAAAAAAATTATTAAATTTATTTTAATATTTTTTTATTACAAATATATCTAAAAAGTCTAAAAGTAATAAAATATTAGTGAATTTTACATTTTACATATATATATATATATATTCTGATTTGTCTGCAACCAAACAGAAAAGACAGAAGTGATATTGTTATTGACCAATTAATGGAATGACAAGAATAGCATATTGCTTTGAAGAGCTTTGGAAAAGAGAAAAAGAGGAGAAGTAAAATAAAAGAAGAGAGAAAGGAAAAGTTAATTTTTGCATAAACATGACTCCTACAAGATTCTTAATTCAAAATGAAGCTGCTACGCTATTCCTCACACTCTTTTACTTACACACCAAATTTTTTGGTTAATATCATTTTTTAAATCTTGGTTTGTCTTTACACTCAGTCACCCTAACGATATAGTAATACTGGCATTATTCAAAACGATTAATAACAATGATATATTTCATGAATTATAGATAAAAATAATAATTTTGCAACGACTAGAAACTTTAAGCAAATAAAACAAACGGTACTTAACAATTAATATATTTTTATCTCCACGTCTAAATGTTTCTTCTACAAAACATTTTTTTTTATTGCATGTATTCTACTTGATCCAAATCCCAATAGGAAATAGTTCAAATTCTATTCTTATGAATATTAGAATTCTATCCATTTGTTCAAATATTGAACTTTACTAATTGGATTTAATTTGAATATATTTTATTTTAAATTCCTTTATTTTCAATTTTTTTAAAATAAAATTATTTGAAATGATTAATTTAATTTATTATTAAATATAAAATATTTAAAATCAAATAATTAATAATAATTATTTATTTAATAGTATTAATATATGATATTTTTCTATTCATATTAATTGAGTTATTTTTTAGCAAGAGTTAACGTGATTTTTCTTTATAATGTTAACATTTTTTTTTTCAGTTGACATTAATTAAGATTATTTTTAGTTGATATAAACTACAATTGGTTCAATTAATATTTCTGCTAAATTTTATATAAATATTTATTAAATATTATGGAAATGATATTTTTGTATTCATTCAACTCATGTTTATTGTTTATATACAATTAGACAATCAAATTGGAGAGATATGCTTCATATAATTTGTTACTCCATATGTTATGCCTATTTATCAATAATTACATTAAATTATTGTCTTATCATATGTTATACATTGATACACTTTCTATATACATCTATATGAAAAATATAATAATTTCAATACTTTCACTCAAAATATCATGGACTCCCAACTTATTTCGCAAAGTCACAAACTGATTTTTTCGAGAGGCTTAGTAAATATATATGCTAACAGATAATGTGAAGAGACATGTGATGGACTTATCATCCCAGCTTGTAACTTTTTTCGTACGATGTGACAGTCTATCTCGATATACTTCATACACTCATGAAATACAAGATTTGTTGCAATATGAAGTGTCACTTGGTTATCACAATAAAAAAGTGTAGGCATGCTAATTGGAACATTGAGCTCTCACAGGATATAAACGTAACCATGTTAGCTCAGACAAGTATTTGCCATGACCCGATATTCTGCTTTAGCTGATGACCTTGACACATTGGTTTATTTCTTAAACTTCCAGGATACCAATGAATTTTCGAGGAAAATGCAATAATTGTTGATTAATCTTCGAGTAATACGACATCCTCCCCAATTTGAATTGCAATAGGCTTTCCTCATAAGATCATTATCAGAGGGAAGTAATAATCCTTGCTCGAGTGTCCCCTTGATGTACTTCAAAACCCATAATGTTGCATCCCAGTGTGTTTTGCGAGGCTCTTGCATAAATTGACTTAAAGTTCTAACTGAGTAGACAACATCTGACCTTGTTATGGTGAGGTAAATGAGCTTCTAACTAACCTGCGATATTTAGTTGGGTCATGTAATAAATCACCATATGAAAGAGTGAGTTTTAAATTTTGCTCAATGGGAAACTTCTTCGATTTTGCCCCAGTTAGACATGTATTGTCCAAAATGTCCAACGCATATTTTCTTTGAGACATAAAAATGTCATGTTTAGACTGAGAAATTCAATTCCCAGAAAATATTTTAAGGTGCCAAGATCCTTGATTTGAAAATGTTGGAGCAAAAATTTCTTGGGATGCTTGATTTCGGCATCATCATTTCTTGTTAAAAATATATCATTGACATAGAGCAAGACAATTGTGAAAGATGATCCAAAAGTGTTGGCAAATAAAGAATAGTCCACTTTTGATTTAATATATCCGGTCTTTTGAATAACCTTAGAGAAAGTAACAAACTAGTTTCGAGACGCTTGTTTAAATCAGTACAAGGACTTATGAAGCCGATAAATCGGATTTTCCCCCTATTGACAAAATCCGAGAGGAAGCTCCACGTAAATAGTTTCATGAAGGTCACCGTGCAAAAACACATTTTGTACATCAAGTTGGAAGGTGAACTAGTTTCTAGAAGCTACAACAGTCAAAAGACAACGTAATGTCGTAAGTTTAGAAGTATGAGAAAAAGTCGCAAATCCCTTCGAACTTGTGTGTAGTCTTTGGCGACTAAGCGCGTCTTATACCGTTCGATGTTCCCTTCGAACCTATATTTTATTTTATAAACTCATCGACATACTATGAATTTATGGCTAACTGGTAATGAAACAATGTTCCAGGTGTTGTTTTCTGTCAATGCTGATAATTCAGCTTCCAGGGCTTCCTTCTAGTGTGGAGAAAGAATGACCTGATCATATGATGAAGGTTCTTTATGTGTAGAAATGTTAGCTATAAAAGTGTAGTGAGTAGAAGATAAGTTGAAATAAGAAATAAAATGAAAAAGTGATTATGTAGAAATATCAGGGGATGAATTAGGCGCAGGAGATTCAGTGGTCATATGTTCAACAATAGGCTCAATGGGTGGAATGAGCTCAATGGATATGGGTTCGGTAATGGGCTCACTAGGCGAAGTTGGTGAAGCCGATTGTGAGTCCGGTAGTGTGTTAGGAAGTGTAGAATTTTGATGGTCCAAGTCAAGGACTAAATTTGGTAGGTCATAAGAGTGTGAGGGCGATGTTGTTTCATGAAAAGGAAAAATAGTTTCATGAAAAACCATGTCCCTACGAATAAAAACAGTGTTGTTTTCAAGATCATATAATTTGTAGCCTTTTATGATTAGATGGATATCCAATAAAGATGCACCGTCAATCACGAAAATTAAATTTGTGTTTGGAATGATTCACTGTTGCATAACATAGGCTACCAAATATACATAAATGTGTAACAGATGGAACTTGGTTATAGTTGAAAGGGTGTTTTATCTGACAGAATAGGGGAAGGTAAGCGGTTAATGAGGTAAAACGCGGTTAAAACACAATCTATCAAAAAACGAACAGGTAAATTAGACTGGTAAAGAAAAGATTGCACAACTGTGAGGATATGACAGTGTTTGTGCTCAACCACCCCGTTTTGTTGGGGGGTATAAACACATGTACATTGGCATTTAATGTCGTAATTAAGAAAAAAAGTACGCATGGAATTTTTTTGTGTGCCATTATGTGTTCGAAAGACTTTAACACGGATGTGGAATTATGTATATGCAAATGTGATGAAAGATTGTAATAGACATTGAGTATTTGATTTGTGTTGCGTCAAAAAAACCCAAGTACATCTAGTGAAATCATCAACAAAAGTTAAAAAAAAATCGTGCATTTGAATAAGTAAGTGGTATGAGGACCCCAAATATCACAATGTAACAAATCAAATGGACACTGTGTATTTATTGCATTGGAAGTAAAAGGCTGTCTTGCTTGTTTAGCAATGAGACAAATATTGCAGTTATTATGAGTAGACATATTGAAAGAAAATAATAAATATGCCTATTTTAAATGGTATGAAAACGAATGACCAAATTTCATATGCCAGAGATCCGTGTTGCTTGGAAACATGAAAAGAGTAGGACAATCTTTTGAAAGGTTTCATGTAATAAAGACCACCTCGTTGTTCACTCGAGCCAATTATCCTCAACATAGCCAGACCCTGCAGGATACAACCATTTGGAAGTAAGACAATACAATAATTTAGAGCTTTAATGAGTTTAGTTGTTGAAATAAGATATAAATGAAAATAAGGGACACATAAAGCATGCTCTAATTTGATATTCCTATTAAGTTGGATGGACCTTTAGACGTGATTAAGGTTGTTGAGCTTGTAGGAAGGTTTACCAAAGAAACTGATGAGGGAGTTGAATTAATAAATAATTCTGAATTTGAAACAATATGATCAGTTGCCCCACTGTTCAAAATCATGATTTTGTGAAGATAGAATTTACTGAAGTATTAACGTTCAGGAGAAAACATGTTGCATTTGTGTAAACATCATGGTTACCTGAATTAATCATTGATGATTGTTGTTATGTCTCTTCCTATATAATTAATGGATTTGTCTGTTAAATGTTAGGCAAGAGAGACATCATCAAAATATTAGATCAGACACCTTTATAGGTGTCATTGAGACCCATAAGAAATTGCATTAAACCGTCTTCTTCCTTCTCGTCATTATGTGTTTTCATTTGATTACAAGGTGAGGATGAGCAATATATGTCTAAATCGTTCCAAAGACTCTTGATTTTTATGTAATATGAAGAAACAAACGTTGTGCATTTGTGAAGATGTAGGTTTAGAAACATGAGGCTGGAAAATGCAACACCCCAATGCCCGCTCAACAAACTATTGATATCTAGTGCTTTGTTAAATACTAATCTAAGGCTCAAGTTTTATCAAAGTTGTGTTCTTATGTGTTTTTAAAAATTAAAACACTAGTTATTTGAGAAACTTTGTAAAATTACAAAAACTTTTCTTTCTTCTTTAAAAATATCTCTTTAAAAATGTTAGAAAAATATTGTTCAAGCAAATAAAAGTTATTGTAAAATAAAAAAATAATGTTCTCCATTGAAATAGAAACGTGGTATAAGGCATAGTTAATGTTCCCCATCCCTAGTGCTCATGATAATTTCATTTGTATAATAATGAAAATACGTTAATTCAGAAATTCAGGATAGAAGGTTTGAGAAGAAGTTAAAGATAGTTTTTAATTCATTAGTTACTCTTCGTTTTCATATAAAGTCCCTGAATCAATATAAATACAAAATATTTAAATATAAAAAACTTATTAGTTTAATATTTTAAAAAGCTACATTGCACTCAAATAATTTATTTTAAATATTTTTTCTCTTCAATGATACGTTTAAATCTTTAAACTACAAACAATATAATACATGCTTGAATTTTAAAAAATATTTCTATGATATGCATAAGCTTAGTTTTATTTTATAACAACAAATAATAAAAAATTTGTGTATAAATGAGTATAAATATTAGATATTGACCAAAGAATAAATTTCCTGTTAGCTAAATATGCTACTATATAAAATGGTAATTACAAATATCTTGAATATTTTAAAATTATAATTTTTTGACGAGTTTTACTTTATCGAATGCATTATTTTGATTTTACAATTTAACTAAGACTTAATATATCGGTTTTTGAACAATTTAATTATATTTTATATTAAAATTTATTATATTCTTGTTCTTTAATAATTTTTAGAATTGAGTTTCTAGAATTAATAAAATTTTCATCACAATGAATTTAAGGATGAATGGTTAGAGTGCTGTTCAAGGTTGAACTTTTGTTAAAATAATTTTTAACTAAATTTTAGTTGTCTTATATTAGTTTGACTTAGTCTTAGGAACACTATAAAATTATATTTATAGACAAAAAAAAAATCCATCATATTTGTCTTTCAAGTTGTGTTGAGCTAATTTAAAAAACTAATGTCAAAAATCGAAAAAAAAGTGAATAATGTAATTGCACTTTTTTTATGCAATTTATAAATCTCATTCAAGACATTTTATATTAATTTACCATAAATAGATTTTTTAATATTAGGGATAATTTATTCAATTTCATTAAAGTATTTTAAATAATATTAATTTAGTTTTATTTTTTAAAACTAATTTAGTTTCATTATGTTTTTTCTTAAATGAACTAAATTAACAAAATTGAAAAAAGTTTGTTCGTACAAAAAAATGTATTTTACAATATCTTCTGCAATTCATCTTTGAAGTGGATCTAACCATATTTTATTTAATTAATATTATTAGAAAGATAGCTATTTTTGAAACTGTATAGAATGGTATCCATGGCTAATGTGCTCTTGGTATGTGGTGTTTGCACCAGAGAGAGAGAGGGGCATTGTGGTCATAATGCAACTAAGCTTCATGTTCCCAGAAAGGCACATTCTCAATTCCTCTCCTACGTTTCTGTTTCACACACTCAAACCATATTCCAAACCCCAATTTATTTCTTCATTTTCCTTCTCGTCCCCCAAACCTCTCTGTGCACATTCTTCTTCTCTGCCGATTCCATGACCGCCGGCGCTATGGCTACGGCCGCCGGAGCGGCGATGACTCTGTACCTCTTATTCAGGCGGAGGAAGAAGGCCGAAGAGGAATGGTCGAGAGCGCGGACCTTGAGGGCGAAGCCAGCTCAGGCGCCGGCGAATCTGTTTGAATCGATAGTGACGTTGTCGGAGACGGTGAGGTTCACTTACTCCGAGACTATTGGGAAATGGCCAATCGCAGACTTGGCCTTCGGTATCAATTCCTTCATGCGCAAACAGGTGGACTCAATTTCCCAAGTTTCTTGTCGTCAAATTGAATTTTTGGGTTTGAAACTGGACACGACACTTGCAGGGTGATTTGTCAGTTGCGAGTGTGTATGGTGGAAGCGGTTGTGTGGAGTTGAAGGGCCCTGAAGCTGTAGCCGACTTAGAGATACTATTGAGGCTGTTAACTCTGTGCATGCTTTTCTCCAAGAAACCGTTTCCCGAGTTTTTAGATTCTGCTGGATTCTCGCAGGACCAGGTCCTTCTCCACAGCCCCAAAGCTGAGGTAAGGTACCTTCTCTTGTAATTTTGTCTTTTTTTCTTTTTCCTTTTGTATGTTCATTGTTGGTGGGGTTAACTTAGAAAATTTGATGTGAGTAAAGAGGTTCTTTTGAAAAAAATGTCGTATTTCCATTTGATACTTCATAAAATGGACAATTTTTTTTTATTCAAGAACGGCGTGGAGTACGACGTGCACTGAAATTTGATATAAATATAATTGTAAATGACAATTACAACTTCAGTTTAATATAAAAATTAAAATAATACATGAAGTAGTCTTAATCTATTTCAAAATATTTTTTTTATCCATTTATGTAAATATCGAATAAAATTAAAACATTTGCGGAAAATATGTGATTAATTTTATAATTGGGTCTAATTTTGTAGGGGTTGTTAGTGGCAATTTTTAGACACACTCTCCAACATTTTTTTTTTTCAGAAACACCCTTGTTTGAAATTTGTTTTCTGGAATATATTTTGATCAATTGGAAATGTTTTAGAAATTAGTGTTCGGAATGTACTCAAAAGGGCCCATACTTAAAACAGCCTCATGCACTTCCAAATGGTAAAAAAGAATTAGCATAATCTATGCCCCCATTTCAAAACTGAAGTTATATTAGGTAATAAATGTGCAATCAAGTTATATTGGATAATAAATGTGTAATCAATGATCATGTATATCTTGAATTTTTCGTTTATAGATACTAATTTAATGAACTTGTCATGTATGAACTCTAGCTAGTGGCCCAATATGATCTTAATCTTGGGTTAAGACTTTAATCATCTAGTACCTCTCTTAATATGATTAATTTAGCTCGATTTTGGGATGGAGTAGCTTGTGAAAAAAGATGTCACCTATTGGTCTAGTTGTGTATTGTAGACTGATCTCCCAGGTTCAGGGCTTTTTAGAAGAACACGAGTCTTGAAAAAAAGTTTTCATTCTTTGGCTGAGACCACTCAGACTTGTGCTATACACCTGCTTCATGGGCTTGAAGAGACAACGTTGATGAAGAGTCTGTAGTATGGAAAGAAAATTTCATTTCTTTAATTGAGATACACTTCGCACGTACCATACAGTGACCTTCCAAGCTCAAAGGAACCACGTCGATAAAGAGACTCTAGTATGGAAAGAAAATTTTTCATTTCTTTGGTCCACTTTCCTTTGACCACTTTCCTTTGACCTGTATCGTACACCCTTAATCTTGATTAGATAAAAATGAATAATCAAGCGTGTTTGCTATTCATAGAGTGACTAAATCTGCACTCAATATATTTTAATGCAATTGTTATAGATTCCGATAATGGTAGTGCTCACTGCTAGTATTTCTATGTTCCCACCTTACCACAGTCTCACCTGGAGTGTTAAGAAAAAGGGGAAAAGACGAATCAAACAGGAGGGTGGTTGCTCTTGTTATAAGGGACAATGACTAAGCTCATCAGTGAAGAGGCTGCTTGTACTTGAAGATTATAGTTTGAACATCACTCTAGATCTTCTAGAGTGTAACCAAAGCCATATCGTCCTTTGAATGCTTATTACATTTTCTTTCCAAGTGAAAAAAAAAAAAACATTTAACATACCACCATTACATTCTCCATCCACAATTCAAGTGTGCAAGCTAGTACTTGTCTCTGTTGAATGCCTATGAATTCCCTTAAAGCAGCTCTACTGGTGCACCAATTTTGTAATATTTTCATGTTTCACTAACATATACAGATACTATTAATGTTCAAGTTTTAAGCACGATCTTCTGGCCTGTCTATGTGGACCAGCAGATCCACAATTATTGATTCATTTTCTCAGAACAAGCAAAATCTTTGAAAGCGCCAGAATTTGGGACATGGTAATGTCTAAAATATAATTTTTACATGATAATAACCTTCACAAAAAAAATACTAAGGAAAAGAGGGATCGTTTTACAATACAATCTTTAAAAGAAATTCACATAAGAAGATGAAACATCTCTCACTAGTTAAGTCCTGTAATAATGAGCCTAAAAGAAATGCTAAGAAAATAGTTGTCAAACAACTTTATAAAATAAAGTAATATATGTTGGCTTTTATTTTTATAGTAGAAGTGTAGGAGGTGTAGCCAAGAATGAGTGTCTTGGTGTGTGCCCTGTCTTGCCTGTGTCGCGTGTGTCACAGCCAGGTCAGTGTAAGTGTCATACATGCACCATATCAATGGATTTTGTGTTGGTGCTTCCTAGAGCAAAGCCTCATAATACATGTCTGGCCCTTTGTTCACAATTCTTCATTACCCTTGATCATCTTTTAAAAAACATCCTAGCTCAATGGGAGTAGCAGTCCCGAATTCATGGTGATGGTTGGTCATGTCCATTCTGAGTTGACAAATCCTATAATTCTGACATGGTTTGACAGATGCACAAGTTAATTTATACTTCTCATGCTAAATGTGCATTGGTAATTTATTTTCTTTTCTTTATTCGGTTATTTTATCTTAATTTTGTGTTTCAGTTGCTGAACTGTTATGCACATGTCATTGTTCAATTTATTGCTCAACTGTAACTGAAAACTGATTTAATGTCATGAAACCTGCAGCTTCTGAAGCCCGCTTTCACTATTATACATGATATGCAATCAAGATGTTTCCTTCTATTGATCAGGGGAACTCATAGCATAAAAGACACACTGACAGCTGCAACTGGTGCTATGGTTCCTTTTCACCATTCCATTCTTAATGATGGACAGATAAGTAACTTGGTTTTAGGACATGCACACTGTGGTATGGTTGCTGCAGCTCGTTGGATTGCAAAAGTCTGCACTCCTACATTACTTAAGGCTCTTGATGAATGTCCAGACTCAAAAGTCAAGGTACTGTTCTATATTATTCTTCTAAGAATATTACGATGCTACAGCCCTGAATTTTGAAATGTTCAGTTCTTTCTTTCATTTGTTTATGTCTTAACTTTTTCCATCCTTTCACTAGAATGACATTTTTTTTAATGTTTTTCTTTCAAATCATGTTATATAATCACACTACTCATAGTATATTCTTGTCTTTTTTGGAATACCACAGATTGTTGGACACTCACTTGGTGGTGGTACTGCATCACTGTTGACTTATATTCTTAGGGAACAAAAAGAGTTATCTTCAAGCACCTGTGTCACATTTGCTCCAGGCATGATCATACTAATTTTACATTTGAAGTTATTGAATTGAGAAGTAACACTAATTGTCTCTTAAGTTATGATGAATTATTTTTTCATTTCATAATGCTGAAAAATATGTTAGTGTTGGAAAGAAGCTGGAGCTATTGTCTAATCAGTTTGGGACTACAATATGTGATTTCAAATTTATATGCCCAACATTGTTATTTTGATAAATGCCTATGAGATTTAGATAGCTATTTAGTGTGATATGTATTTATATGTATGGCATGTAGCTATATTCTGTTTTAAGTAAGGATGCTTATTTTTGTGATGCAATCTATCATATTGTCTTTTTCAGCTGCTTGTATGACATGGGAGTTAGCTGAATCAGGGAAGCACTTTATCACCACCATTATAAATAATTCCGACTTGGTGCCCACATTATCAGCTTTCTCTGTTGATGATCTTCGTTCTGAGGTGCTTCAGCTGGTTCTCCCAACTTTCAATATTTGAGTACATATTAATTTTAATTAGTTTGTTTCTAATGTTATCTATTAGATGATGCTTTGTTCTTTACTCAAGTTAGTTTTGTTAGGTTGCTGCATCATCTTGGTTCAATGATTTATGGGATCAGGTTGAACATACAAAAGTTCTGAATGTCATATATCGCTCAGCAAGTATTCTTGGGTCTCACTTACAATCTATAAGTGCAATTCTACTGCCTGTAACCAGTAGTACCGAGGTAAATTCCTCGTCTCTATTTGACATTTTAGTATTCTTATAAAGCAGTTATAAAATCATACATTATTAAGAACAGTTAGGTGATCAATTATATTTGCAGTGATCCTAATACTCAGACTGTTTTTATTATTGTATACCTCCTTTGCGTGGGCCTTTTTCCATGTGTATATTTTATCTTACAGAAGGATCCTGCTATTTACCTGCAGGTTGTGATAAAGCATGCACGAGGTGTTGCAAAAGCTGTTGTCAAAACTATGGCTGCACACACTCAGAATATTGGTCCATTGTCAAAATCTAAATTAAATAACTTGGTCAACATGTCTCTTGGACCAAAAAATATAAGTAAATCTCTCTTGACTGAAAGTGTGTTTATGCTTAATAAAGATGAACCAAACTCCTCAAGTGAAAGATTTGGACTTGATGTAGTAGATGAAGAGGAGCCAGTCATTGATGCCAATGAACACATTACAGAAGGTGAATTGTGGAATGAGCTAGAAAAACAGAATATATTAAACATCCAAAATCAGGTAGACGAGGCAGCTAAAGCAAAAGAGATAATTGAGGAAGATCATCTTGTTGATACTAGCAATTCAATCTTAACATCTGATCTAGTAGATAGCTATTGTTTTTATCCTCCAGGTAAAATCATGCATATTGTCTCTGCACCTTCTGATGAATCTAGTTCAAACTCCAAGGAGGAACATATCAAATTATATGAAACACCTAGACAGCTGTATAGCAAGTTCAGACTTTCAAAGAAAATGATAAATGATCATTACATGCCAACATATAGGGCAATGATCCAACTATTAATTCAGCAACTAAAGAAAGATCATAATGTCCAATAGTACCAGATGTAAAAAGTATCAAGGAGAAATGCATAAATCACCTTTTCATGGTTAAAAGCTACTTCAACCTACATAAAAAATATTCATCATCCAGAAAATTTAGAATTTAACTAAAGATAGAGCCTCTCCTTGAAGGAGAAGCTTCCAAAAATTGACGGGCAATTCCCAACCAAAGTAGGGCAGGTCTCACCCGCCTTCTAGTGCGTGTTCGATTTATAGGTGTTGGCACGACCAGTCGTCTCTATACGATCATTGACCAGTCGCCTTTCACCCCCTGACAGAACAGGTTAAACCTTACGAAGCTTTCTTTGATTTATTTATAGGCAGCCCCGCAGGACAGATTGTAAAATCTTCGATATGGGACTTGGGATAATGGGATATGGGCTTACAACATCATTTAATTTCCTAAGTTATCCAAATGAACACACAAAATCACACGCACTGACTTTATACGATAAAGTCATTAAGTAATATTTCACCCGAGCTATTTAATTTTATGCAATTATAATAAATTTTATTTAATCGTGAATTAGGTGGTCCTATTTGGTTTATCTTGCGGACGCTTGTTTGGTAAAGCTCAGAACAAGACACTCACTTTAAATAAGTATTTTTTTATAATATTAATTTTTCAAATTTTCTTTATCACATCGATTCTCATTATCATCATAAAATAAATAAAATAATATAAATACAACATTAGGTAACGCCGAAATGGAATTACATAGAGGATGTTCAAAAATAAAATACATGATGATGATCCGCAATAAAATCTATCCCTGTTTTTTTTAATTTAATAACATAATAAGTAACAATATTTTTTACAAAAAAATAATTCGAAAAATATTATCTTTATTTCTTTTTAATTAAACAGCCTTTACCTTCTTAACATTTTTTTACTTCTCTTTATATTTCTTGTTTATAACTTATTTATAAGAAAAGTCTACTTTGTTGGATGGGAACTGGTACTAACTTTAATTCGCAGTACACAAATATTATCTAAACATCTGCTGCCCCTGTCAATTTATTAATATATCTTCTTCCTAGAAAATAGAAATCTGCTTTGTTCCATTGTCTCTTGTGACCACCATTCAAAGTTGGCGCAGTGACTCTTCAATAAAAAGGATGCCCCAATCAAATTCAGATATGGCGAATTGGTCTCATCTAATGACATCAACCACCATAACGGATTTTCAAAGACTCAGGTGGCTCTTCTTCCATTATCTTTGAACCCTCTTTTTCAAAGTACTCTCGTATGGTTGTTTTACGATCACCAAGGAAGGTATGATCCAAAAAAAATTTGTACACTTCTTCACCAAGGCTTTTCGCACCAAGGACACTGCAACAATTCAACCATGCCTTCATTTTATGAACAAATAACAAAATGCCTCTCACATATAACATATAATACTATATTGCACTACAAAAATGATACAGTTTTGACGTATTAGTATCGTGGCATCCGTATGGTTTGAAACAAAAACATCAAGGATAATAACCATATGCTAGAAAAACAATGAGAGATATTTTGCATCAGAGAATGATTTAGAATCTAATCTTTTCATTAAAAGATATATACAAGATAAAAAAAACAGAAGAAAAACTAACTCTAACCCAGAAAAGAAAATTGTGTATGAATTGAGATAACCCAGAAAAAAGAATTGTATATAAAAGATCTTCAGTGACAGATTGCATTTCTTAATTGATAGTTAAAATAATTGCGCAAATCTCTAAAAGATCTGAAGTGATAGATTGCAATTCTTAATGGATAGTTTAAACGCATCATTTTCACTTAATTTTAAGAGAATAATACATTTATAAAGAGGATATGAAATGCTTTTACAATAAAATATGGATAAGAATTTTAAATTCACATTAATAAAAATAAACAAAGAATTCGCAATTTTTTTTTATAATAAACTACTATCTACTCTATTTTTAGAATTTTTTAATAATAAATATAATTTATTTATTTATTTATCGTTTTCGTCATATTTTTATATTTTTTTAATATTTTTTTTAAAAAAAAAAGTAAACAAAGAAAACTTTAACCGCGATTGCGTCATAAGAATAATTTTAATAAAAGAAAAAATCAATAAAAAATTTCAAAAAAACTGAAAATATCTGAACAAATGCTAATCCAATTTTTTTTATCAATGTCAGATAAAAAGTTTTTGATGAATTTTGATTAAAAACTAATATCAACCAATTTCAATTAAAAAAACATCAATACTAATTTTTATAATTATTAGACAATTTTTTTTCATATTTAAATTATTTCATATGTAATAGTAATTAAAATAGTTTATCTCAACACAAAAATCAAAGTTCATTACATTTAAATAAAATTGGTGAAAGAAAACATTCTAAACAATACCTATTCAAATTTGACATATTTGAATATATTAAAAATGATGAAAGATTTCATTGAAATGTAAGGTAGGTGTTGTTTGAATGAATGAATTAAGTAGCAGAAGAGGGTACTTACCAGTGACGAAGATAAACACGGCATGGCAAAACATCATCCCGCCAGATCTTATGGATCTTATACTCTCCATACCGTTCAAAATATTTTCCCCTGCCCTCTGTTACAAAAAGGTCACAGATATGATTAAATATATTTTTTCTTCGTCTGTTTTCATGTAAGATTGATATTTCTAGTGTAAACTATAAATTTCTTAAATATTTATAATAAAAAAACTATTAAAATAAATTATTTTCAATATTTCTTTTACATAACAAACAAATTTACAAATTTACAATATAAATCAGAAAGTTAAATTTAAAGTTTAACAAAAATAATTTTCGTGTTATAAAAAATAAAATATATTTAAAAACATATTTAATCTTAAAAAATATAACTCATATTAATCATAACAAGATAGGTAAAGTTGAGTTTGATAATCTAAGATAGATCTCAATCAATCTAGTTTTAATGCAACGTTGGTTTCCTTGGTTGTTCAAATTAACAATAAAACCTTAACTAGGGAATCAATATCTACTGGGCAGACACCCACTCTTTCGATAATTCCAAATTTTCCAGTCTTGTGTAAAGATATAAATCATTCACATACCCTTATAACTTTCTTCTTCGTTTAATTTTAAATTGATAAATTCGAATATGATCTGTGCTTAAATTATTTGGAACTACATTTTAACATTAAGATATAATTTCAATTAACAAGAACAGAAAATATTTTTTAACTTCAAAGTAATTACAAAAAATATTGTTCAAAGAGAGTGTGGCACACTTATAACAATGCCACATGTCACTTTAAGTTTTGCTTAAACTTCAACAAAAGTAACGTAAGTTTTATTTACAAAATTAAGTTTTGAAAGAAATTTTTAGTAAATGATTATAAATGGATTATTTTTTAAACAATCAAACATGTTAGAAAATTGATTTTATTCTTCAAAATAAGCTTGGACTACCCAACTAAAAATTAAAAATCTGAGAAATGTTAGGAAATAGTTGCAAGAGAAGTACGTTGCACAAATTACCAACTAATTTTTTTAAAAAATAGCATTAATTTATTTAATTAAAATTAAGCGTAGCACAGTTAAATTTTTTTTTTCTGACTGAGTATAAACTTGGATTTTTGTAACATTACCACTGCATTTAAATTTAAAGAAGTCCTCGTCAGTGTAAGAAGCACAGAGAACCTGCGTTGATGACACAGAAAACCATCAACACACTTAAACATCATATATACGTTACGAATAAATCTAGCAAAAAAAAAAGTTACTAAAATGTAACATTTGAATAACATACTGCAGGATTGGTAAAGGGCTTTCCATCTAGTGATTCAGGAACAACCTACAGGAGATAAAATAAATTCAAAATTATATTTGGAACTCTTGAAGCAGGTATTGGATATTCTATTATCACCGGAACAAATCCATAATAAGCAAATAAAAATAAAGAAATAAATAAGAACTCACAGCTAAAAACCGATATATGCGTTCCCTTTCAATGAATGCCGGAATCTAAAGTCCGTTACAAGAAAATAAAGGAGAATTTTAGCATGGTAAAAAGTAGGAATCCCAAGTAAAATAATTGAAAGTTTTGGAAAGACAGTACCTCTGTTTTCTTTATCTCAAAAACAACTAAAATAATTATTTCACCTTCACATGGTTCAACAGACAGGCCGGCAATTTCCTGCAAGCAGTCAAACAAACCCACATCCAACAACCAATTACTACCAACTATCACATCACGTCCTATAACTTCTTCAAAATTTTCTATTTTTCTTCCTTTTTCAAAATTGGGTGGTGATATAATATTCACTTTATAAATAATAAATAATATTTTAAATAATTAAAAAGAATATCATTATTTAATTAATGAATACAAATATGAGAAATTATTAGAGATGAAAACGTGGGATGGTTTGCTAAATTTATATTTAATTTGTAAAAACCAAATTAAAATTACGAGTTAGTTTTGTTAGTTGAAGCAAACTGAATTACTTTTGTTAGTTCATCTCGTGCCAACTCTTTAAGCAGTTTTATATCAAAGTGTAATCGATTTATGTGTTAAGAAAGTGATATTTTTATGTATTTGTAATTTTTCTGACAGTACTTAGTATGTAAGGTTTCAGATCGTAAAAGATTGGAACATCATAAAATGTTTTACTTTAATTCATTTTAATTTTTATTGATTTTTTTTGTGCAAACTAATTTCTATAAGTAAAATCTTAAAAATCAATATTATATGTAAATTTTACATTAATAATTTGTCTTAATGTTTACATTTTTATTAATAATAAAATTTAAATAAATTAAATACAAAATATTAACATTTACATCAAATAGATATGTTAAAATTGATTTATTTATAAAAAACATAAAAAATATTATTATATAAGTTACTAAAAAAATTATAATAATTAATTATCATTATATCTTAACTTCAAAAATATTATTTTTTGTTTTTCTATTTTAATAACATTAAAATATACTGAATATTTTTGTTAGTTCCTTTATTGACTCAGACAATTACATAAACAAACCTAAATGTACTAACAAGTTAAAATACACAGTCGATGCATTTTTTTCTGTGAGCTAGTGGATTGGATCGTATGGTTCGACCTTCATTGTCAACCTTATAAATTATACTTTTATTTACTAATATAAAATCATACTATTTTTTTTGTCTAGTTTTTAAATAATTTTTTTATTACGTAGTAAAATTACATATTAATTTTATTTTATTTTATATTTTTAATAAATAACATACATATTTTAATTTACAAACTTTCTTATATTTCTAACAAAAAAAATATTAAAATTTATGAAATTTTAATTTTCATAATTTGTAACAACTTTTAATAAGTTAATTTTAAATAAAATTAGAAAAGTAAAAGTGACTTTATTAATAAAATTAATGTTTATTTAAAAATTAAAAGACTCATGAACGTTATTTATATGTAAAATACTAAAAGACGTTTGTATGTTTATTTTAAAATTAGGTTAGTATTAGTGTCATTCAACTTTATTTTGAGGGAGATAGGTGTATTTTTTCAAAAAAATAATTTTTGAGATAATTATTATTATAAAAAACAATTAATATATTACACATTATAATATGTTATTAGATTAAAGATAAGCATGTTTATAATTTCTGAATATAAGAATTAAAATTTGCCATGAAATTTGAAAATATCATTTAATTTTGCAATAAAAAATTATGGAGTAACCGTTCTTAGTTCTTGGTGACAAACAAAAGGAACAAAAAAATGACTGAAGAAAATGGGGAAAAAAAGAAAAGGACCTCCGTTTTGATATTGGCAACGCGGTGAGTGAAAAAGATGGCTCCAACGGAGTTGAATAGACGGCGGAATCCGGTTAAGCGGGCGATTCGGAAGTTAACGAGGTTGGGAAAAGTGCTTCTGGCACTTCTCTCTGTGTCAATAAGAAGTTAAGGTTGGGAACAAATTAATAAAGAGGATTATATTGAATAAATATGATACATGAAAGAATGCATATAGTAATTACCGGAGAGAAGGGAACCATAACCGCAAATGGAGATGTAATCGTCTCCGGAGAGTAAGGCATCGAAATCGGAGAGGTGAGTGAGATCATGACAGGGCAAAGCTTTAGGCACGGCCATGGGAATGGAAGAAGAAGAAGAAGAAGAGATTCTCTTACAGTGACGATTGGTTAGCATTGGTTGGGCTGGGTTGGGTTGGTTTGGGGAATAAATAAGAGATCTGACACTCTCCTGAGATTCCACACAAGTGTGTCCATTTCATTGGTACGCCCATACCTTATTCACTGTATCTGTACCCTCACTTTATCAATTTTTATTATTCTCTCCTAAACTATTTATTCATAAAAAAAAATTAACCATCAACTTTTATTATTCTCTCCTCACTAGTTTTTTTTATAATAAAATTTGTTCCAACCAAAATTAAAATTGGTTTGTAAAAATTAAAAGTGCCACTATTTTGTGATTAAACTTTATACATAGTTAATGAGTTTTCTTATATGCAATTAAAATAGTTGTAGTGTAGCTTATAATATTAGTTAATTAGAAAATAGTGTAGTTTATAATATTAGTTAATTAGAAAATAGTGTAGTTTATAACATTAGTTAATTAAAAAATAATTAAAATTTAGAGATAAAACGTATCATAGTCATCATCATAGTAACTAAGAAAAAAAATCATCTCTATGTAATATTATCAAATAAATAAATAATAATAATAATAATTGGTTTATAAAATATCACTAAAAAGTTATTAAATAACAACTAAATTTAGAGATAAAAAATAATTAGTCACCAAAATTTAACTAAATTATATATTATTTTAGAGACTAAGAAATCATTAGTATTTAAAGTGATTTCTATTAATAAAAATTTATAAAATAGTATCTAAATTAACTATTAAGATTTTTGCTACTAACTACTTTATATTTTAAATTACTAATTTAGAATATAAAGTAGTTATAGTTAAAATCTTGGTAGTTAATGGTTAGATATCAATTTAGAAACTACTTTAGATACCAATAATTTTTTTACTTTATGAAATAGTCTCTAATTTAGTCAATATATTAACTAATTATTTTGGTCTTTAAAGTTACTTTCTATTTAATGATTTTCTTGTAGCATATGGTAAAAAATATGTGTTATGTCTTGTGAAAAAAATTGGTTAGAAGATAAACAAAGAAAAAATAAGTAATAATCAATTGAAATATGATTCAATTGAAATACTAATGAACTTTAATTTCTGTCCACGAAAAAATTCATTACCAAACAAATATTACTGTAGTGGACCATAACTTGTAGAGAAAACCTCGGTGCTTGTGTCAGGAAGCTCAGCTCGGCTATTGGGCCAGGATGATGGGCCACGCGTTTGGACTCAAGTATTTGCATAATAACCCCCATTCGTGCATTTGGTATAATTATTCGTGTATAAGGTCTGGTGGTTCAGTAAAACATATGTTAATGAACCTAGGGTGCACTTAGTACATTTGGGTCTAGCATGAGTAAAATGGTCTCTGTCAGCCCAAGCCCAAGCCCAAAGTGCGCTAGGGTTTGATAGAGCAGTTGGCAAGTTACGTGAGAACACATGCATGATAAGTAGTGGCACATGCATGGTATAGTGATATGAAAGGGCATGTAAAAGTACTTGAAAACATATTGGACCCCGGGAGTGGTTGCCTTCGTTGGTGCCCAAGTGGTTATTCTGTTAGGGTTTGTTGCACTCCAAGGAGATAGAATTCTACACAGCTATGTTGTTAAGATTACGCACACTGTAACAAAATTCTCTTTATTGAATATACTCTCACTAGAGATAGGATTCTCGTGAGGGAAGGTGGTTACCGCAAGAGGTAACCTAGCGGCACTCTATAAAAGGGACTCAAGATCCCTGGTTACGGTACGTTGTTTCTAACGCTTGGCTAACACTTTACTAAGCATTAAATTAGATACTTCTTGTTTATTATAGCCATGTACTGACTTGATCGTCGTACGATCGGCCGTTAGGGTGCCCTCTGTCTCAATAGGAACAACATCCAGACATTAAGGAAAACACGAGTTCCACCACGAGGCAGATGGAGTTCGAGCTCGCCTGTAGAGGTCTACTGGCGACCAGGTCAACCGACAAGAATAATTATAATTAGAAGTTTCTCTCCCAATAAACTCGCTAAAGTAACAAATTTCCAGTTATATTAAACAACAAATTTCAGTTGACCAAATGATCATGCTCATATTTGTATTAATTTTTGTAAATCACACACAATTTGGTGCATAAGACATGTGAATATTGTTTTCATTACTGAGTTTGTAATGCCATTTAGGCAAAATTTTCAGATTATACTAGTCGAAGAGGAAGTTAATGTCTACCATATAACATTCTTATAAAAAAGATAAACCCACGGATAAAGTCAAACATATTAGTTAATGCATATGCACTTAAACCACAAGGCAATCTCAACCACCAAACATTTAGAAGCAATTAAACGAATTACGAACCTAACAAGATTTTATTGAACCGATTCTCACAAATCTTCACATTGGTTGAACACATATCTTCTGAGCAAGAATCACTACATGCTACTAAGCGCATTACATTTTTAATCATCAATCAGCTATATCAAATTCAAACAATGAAAGAACTTGTTGTCTAACAGAACTTTCGTATTTAGATAAGAGAGATTATGATCTGTTGTGTCTTTCATCACCTTCACAAACCCTTGAATAATCTTCTCTCTTATGAAATGCAACTTGGTGTCAATGTATTTAGTTCTTTTATGGTAAACTTTGTTCTTGGACAACTATATAACATTGTTATTATCACAATAGACAATAATAGATAGTAACATGATCTTCCATTTTTAGTCATAAGACTTCGTTCACTATTTTCACCATGAAAGTATATTATACTTCAAAGTTTGACAAAGTTACTCCTTTTGTAGAATAGGGATGGCAAAGTGGGACGACCTGCTGAAAAAAAACTGCGAGATGGACTGCCTATCTTAACCTGTTGACTTGCTTAGGTCTGTCTTGCATAACCCGCAGTCTGTGTGAGGCAAGGCAGACTGACTAACATAACTTGCATATTTTTTTTTAAAAAAGAATTCTTTCTACGCCCCTATAATTTCTTCTTGCAGCCTCATATTCTCAAAATTTCTAAAATTATCTATTCCAAATTTTATAATATGTAATGCAAATTTGTATTCTAGATTATGCAATCTGGAATATTTCACAATCTGAAACACAATTTTTAACTTCTAAATTCAATAACTCGGGAAGTCCTTGAATTCCACATTCTAAAATTTAAGGAAAAACATTCAATGAAAAATGTCAAAGGTTAATTTGAGTATTTTTTTGAAGTATGAGGTGCAAGAAGAAAGGCATGGAGGTGCAGGAAGAAACTATCCTCAATCCCTAATTCATAACACTTTCATGAAATTCGATAATGGTTTTAATATTTAATAGTGTTTTTTATCTTTATAAAATGCATAAATTGTTTAGGTTTCAATACTCATCAAATTCTAAATGTAGTAGTCAGACCTTAGGTTTTCTTATAATTAAATTTAAATATTATATTATATATATATATTATTTTATATTCTTTTTCAAATTTGAATAGTAATTATGTGTCTACATGTATTACTTAAAAAATGTATATATAAATATAATGAAATATTTTATTAGCACGACTGAAATTTAAATTTCATTGAAAATCAGAACATCATTATAATATTCTTTACCTGTATTTTATTATGCATGTGTCATGAGAATAATACTATGAGACCATTTACCTAATTAATCTAAATAAGAAATAATAACTTAATAAAAAGATATTCTAAATTTATATATTATTAATTTAAAAAAAAAATTTCTTGTGTGTCTGCCCCGCAAGTTCGTGGACCAATAAAATCAACATGCATTTTCAACACGAGGTTTTTTTTATCGGCAATAAAAAATAAATAAATGTGAACCACTTTAGGGGTGGTCCAACCCTTATACAAAATAAAAGACCTAAGACACTCCATCTTAACACTCGCACCACTGGACGCCTAGGATTACAAAACACCCTAAAAACAAACACCTGAGCTAAAAGATATATCAAGAAACCATCGTCATACAGACCAAAGGTTCGAGACACCACTTGAAAAAGGAGAACAAACCAGAGAGAAACTTGGACGTAATCCAAGACCAAACCTTCACTTGAACCAATGCAACCACTTTTAAACCATTGACAACTCCCCCATTAAAGATTGCGTTGTTTCTATGCTTCCACAACTCCCTTACCACTGCAGTCCAAATCACTCCCCACATCTCATTTGTTGAAGCAGACACATTCCACAATCTAAACTGAGAAAAATTTAGCAGTGGATCATTATGGGACACAAACTGCACTCCAAGCCATGCAAAACAACGACTCCACACTAGCCAAACAAATCTGCACTCGAAAAACAAATGGCTATTTGATTCCACCTCCACCCTACAAAGACTACACAAAGGACTTTCAACCGCAATCTCACGCTTTTCCAAGTTAATCCTAGTAGCTAGCTTATTTTCCAACACCCTTCAGACAGTAACAAGTGCAGAAGGCAGGGCTTTACATCTCCAAAGCTGTTTAAACACGATGACATTCTTCCCTTCTCATCCCCTCCTAAGACTATTATAGGCAAAATTAACCGTATATGATAAGACCTCCCCATCCTTCCAAACCCAACTATCCTTTCAACACGAAGTAAACCTATGTGAGCACGGACATGCCCCATTGTCATCCATGTTGTAGATAGAACTTCAAGCTTATTACAATGTCATTAAACACGTAGTTCAATGTCATTAAACACGTAGTTCATGAGAAATTTGTTGGTGTCCAAAATGTAATATGAGTTAACATAACCCTATACAATAGCGTTTTAGCATGTTGTCTAACTCTACTGTAAACTAAAAGTCTCCAAAACAAAAAGAAATAATCTACTTAAAGAACTTACCCATATTTAACATGAATCTAGTAACAAATACAACATATCTTATATAGAACAACTGCAAATCATCACATGCATAAAAGAACTAAGGATCTTTGCATATGAAATATCATTAATATAATTTTTTTTTCTTTCATTGTCTTAAAAGGTTGTTCATAACTCAATAATGCCAAATTCCCCAAGTTTCTCTGTGTAAGAATCTAACATAAAACATAATAAATATTTATTTTTTGTAATTTTTTCCCAAATTTATTAGAGTGCGAGTTATTATATTAATTGGAATAAGAACAAATTAACAAAAAAACATATTAAAAAATTTAAATTATAAAAAAAAAGTTGTGGAACTAAACATAGCAATGATTTCAATCTTAGTCTAAATTATAAAATAAAAATATTTTAAATGAAATATTATAATTATAGTAGAAAGTAAATACAATATATTTTTTATAAATAAGATGATTCAAATATCAAACAAGCAAAATTATATTAAATACAATTATAAATACAACATTATTGTTAAGACATCACTGATGTTGTGCTGGAGAAGTGAAGTCACTTTTGTTATATTAAGAATAATAATAATAAGTTTTTTTTTCTTGCAATTTCTATTTGTTATATATTAGTTATTTAAAGGGAATTTTGGTTAAATTTCATTTAAAATAAATTAGGTGAAGTTTTTTAATTACATATGCCCCACGTGATTTGAAGACCCGTGTATTGTAAGGAAAATGAGATTAAGTTTAATGATTTTTTAAATAGAAATTAATTTTGAGATAAAAATAGTTAATTATTATATTGATTAAATTAGAATTACTAAATTTAGAATAAATAATTGATAGTTAAAACTTTAATAGTTAATTAAATATCAATTTAAAAATTATTTATTAATAATATAAATTAATTTAATAATTAAAAAAAGTTTTAGTTTCTAAAATAATTTTTTTAATTTAGTTAATATAATAATTAATTATTTTTTTTTTCAAAAAATAATTTATATTTATGATTTCTTGATAGTTTAGATTTTGATTTCTAGAAAACCGAGTTTTGAATGTTGTGATTTTAAGATGTAAGTACTGTATCAAAAACAAGATTAAATTTAATGATTCTCTCTAAAATAACATAGATCTAACTGTAAAAGTTTGGAATTTGATTTTTGGGAACCGAAGTTTGAATGTAATTAATTGAGTATAAATTTACCAGAAAACTAATTCAGAATCCAGTTTTCAAGAAATTGAATTCTAAACAAAGTTTTATTTATTTTATTTAAAAATAAAGGAAAATAATTTAAAATGTTAAAATAAAATTATTTTCTTGAAAAATAAATATTTTGAATAAAATTGTAAAAAAATATATTTAAAAAAAATAAAAGTTTAGAATGATAGTTATATTGAAGAATAATATCTTAGAAAATAAATATGATTAAAATAATAATTTAGAAAACTAATTATACTAAGAAATAATTATTTAGAAAATATTATAATTTAAAAAATATTTATTTAAAATATTAATTATTTAAAAATGTAAAAAATTAATTATTTAGAGAAGTGATTATTTAGTTTTGTATTGAATTAAAATTTAATACTAACAGCTATTTATTTATAAATAAAATAAAGATTAAATAAATGTAAATGAAAAAATGTAAAAATAAACTCTATATTAAAAAATATTCTAAGTCAATTTTAATTTTTCTTTTATTTATACACTTAAATTTTATTTTTAATTACACACATAATTAGTAAAATAATTATTGTAATAAAAACAGCCATAAAAAGTTAGGAAATAGAGTTCTTCATAAAAAAATATTTTTATAAATTATTAGTTTTAACAAGTATTTACATAAATCATTATTTCATTTATAAATAATTTAACTATTATACTTATTATTCATAAATCAATATTTTAAATTATATGAAAAATTTTCCTTTTTATTTTGTTCATTTTACTTATGAAATTCCTTTTTTATTTCTATAAAAGTTTTCAAAAGTAAATTTTATCTTATATATTGGATATATTTTATCTTATATATTGCATAGATTTAAATTTTACTCTACAAGTTGACGAGAAAGAATCTATTTGTTATATATGTGTCAATTAACTTACCATCTTCCCCTTCCACAATCACCAATTTTAGTAATAGATTGGATTTTCAGTTATGCACACAACTTATTAAGGAAAGTGTATTTTTTTTTTTTAAATGATGCATGAAGTAGTATTCTATAAGTCTTCCCAAATGTGGGACTTGAAATTGAAATGATCTTATTAAGACAACCACTAGTGTTATTTTAGTTGACAAGTTTATATACAAGTTTACATGTATTCATGTGTATAATAAGGAAGCTGCAAACTGTTTAACCAACATGATAACATTCTCCTTAATCAACAGTTTTAATGGGTGGGAGCTGATGGGAAGGGAAGGAGTGAAAAAAGAGGCAAATAGCTGACATGTCATCCATAGCAATACTACTTCTCTTCCGCTTCCATTCACGCATGGCACATTTAACCAGGCTTTGAGCTGCTTTCTCTTTATGTGGTGTTGCAGAAACAATATTCACTGCCTCCTGATTGGATATAACATCCCATACCTGAGAGACACCAAATATAAGTCATTAATTACTTCAAAACTTCAAGTGATATATCTTTTTCTCAATGCTTTTCCTTTTAAAATTGGTTAAATTAAAAGCTCCTCTCAAAGCAGCTCAATAAACACAAAATAAAAAGACTCATACCCCATCTGTTGCCAATATGACAAAGTGATCCCTATTGGTAATTTTTGTGTGTGTGACATCTGGCACAGAGATTAGTCCAAAGTCCTTCATGCAGTGATCTCCAAAAGCTCTGGATATAGCTAGTCCTGGTGTTTTACCGTTTGGCTTCCACACCCTGTACACTTCTGGTTCATCTTCCAAACTAAATACCTGCCCTCTACACTGTGTTATGCGTTCAGCTTCCTCTGAAATCATCAAATACAACACTCAGTGTTTGATCCAGACAAATTAAAATATTAATTTGTGTGATTTTGATAAATGTTCATATGTTTAATTCTAGATTAATTTAAATTTAAATAATTTTATGTAATATTCGTGATAAATAAAATATTATATTGAATTTTACAAACAATAAATTGTAGTGAATGTGTAAGAGATAAATCTGACCTGGTAAATTTGGCTTGAAGTCAGTGGTAAGCTGATATGGAGTTAATATGCCATCTTCTGAAGTGGTTGCCAAGACAGCCCTAGAATCACCTATGTTTGCTGTAATAAGATATTCACCCTGAAACAACAGTGACAAACATTTTCAGCACACTTCAAAGCCAAATCTGGCCACTAAAATTTAGTAACTAAAAGCAATTATTTCCATCAACCCAACATGCTATGCCTTCATTATTAATTAAAGACTAGGATAGACCAAGATGATCATCTATAGTTGATTTTATCCTTTTTCTTTTCCTTATTAAAAGGGGAACCTCATTACGATCCCGATAGCATCATACATATATGGCAGCAGAATCAGAATAACGAATACCACCTATTTATAAACAAGTTCAGGACCCCAATTCATTTGGCTTATTTTCTTTTTCTGCTTTTCTTTTCTTCAAAAAGAAGAATTCAGGTAAAATACATTTAGAGAAAAATTCTTAAAAATTTCGAGATTTCAGACAAGTAAATAAAATATATAAAAACATGAAAATAGCATATGATATGAATATAGATAACCTGTTTGATAATTGTCAATGCTGTAGAGCCACTAAGAAATGAATCGAACTCGGTTTGCTGCTTCAGATCCTGATCAACAGCAGCATAAGTCTTGATGTAGGAGTGCTTCCACATGTCCAAGCCACGTATATGTTTGTCTGCTTCCATCTTAAAATCCAGGTCAAGGGATGTTGCAGCCAGATTTTCCTGCCAGTTGCAGAGCAAAATGGCTGGCACTAGTTTTTTGACCCTTTTGGCTACAAAGTGTCCCCAAGGGCCATGACCATCAAAAACTCCACAGAATGTAATGTCTTGTTGGCATCCAAATTCCTGGCATCATCCATAGCCAACAAAGTATAACATTTGATAATTTTTACACTAAGATAACTTCTAATGGCTTGAAAAAAGTGGTTGTCTTACCTCCCAAACAAGAAGACGATCCTGATTGACTCCTTTCCGGCCCCTATTAGTGAACATAGAAACCAAATTGTCGGCCTTGGTCGACTTAACAACTCCAGATGAACTCAATAACAATTCATTCTTCCTTGCTTCCTTTGCCAATTCTTCTGCAGCTTTCCTTCCATCTTCCCCTTTACAATTCTTCTCTTTCTTGATTGACACGGTTTTCGCCAATCCATTCACAAAAGATGGAAAAAGAACCATGATAACTGCATTCCAATCATTGTTGCTGGTTATACACACTTACAGCTCCTAGTTTTTTATGCTAATAGAAACCTCATCGTAAACAGAACTTATAAAGAGACCAGTTTTTTAGTTTTACTAGTTATTCATGAGAAAAACATGATGTGTATGTGCAGTGATATACTGGTTCTAGTTCTTTCATGATAACATATGCAATAGAAAAGTTAAAGGAAGACAAGAACAGGTTATATACATGCCTGCGATTTGTAATCACCACTAGCAAATCCTATAGACTGTCAAAGCCTGAGGAAACTGAGAGATGATTCCTTTGAAGCTATGCTCCCCATACCATGATCCCAAGTTACAAAGTTACAACCGCAATCACTTTATTTGGATCCACGTGACTGATTTGTGATTGTAACATAGTAATGGGTGGTGGCTTTACCTTTCGTACCCTTTCTTTGGCCACCTTAAGATACAGAACAAGGGGGTATTTTTGGACAGTGAAAGGTGATTAAAACAGATTGTAGCAATTAGAGTACTAATTTCAAGACATTATAAACAAGAAGTGACAAAAAAACTGATCGAAAAAACAACAATAAAAGAGCAATTATTGTCATACGAGGTCGGTGTTTAACAACTACTGTAATAGCAAATTGACAAGTAGTCAATTAAATAACTTAATTCTGTGGTTGCAATTCGATTATGGCTAGTGGTTGGCTTAGAATAAATCGATCTTCAACTTTTCTTTATGTTGTCTTAGGTAAATATCTTCAATCTTAGATTAAACAAAAATTCAAACAGGTTGAACCTTTTAAAATATAGATTTTTGAGATATTTTAATAGTTCATTCCATTGAGTGTACCAAACACAAGGCTATCGTTTGCCCAGTTGTCTTGGGGGGTCTCCACAATGCTAAGGTCAATGTAAATGCGCATTTGTAGAAAGTGGTTGTAATCATACTAAAATTTGTTATATTTTTATAATTCATTTTTCTCTCTACTTTCCATCACATTTATTTATATTATCTATTTTTTCTCTTTTTTCTAAAATAAATTGTAGGCTTTTTGAACACGACTCTGTGGATATACAATAGAAAAAGTGGACATTTGTGGCATTCTAGGATGTTATGGTGATGGCCTACCAGGAATTTAGCAAGCCACCGATCAAGCATTAATGGCCAAGATTGATTTGAGCGAGATCTGGTTGCAATATCCTAAGTCACCTATGAAGATACAGACAATAATATGCCGCCCACCATAATGGGAAGGGTAGATAGGGATTGGTGGGGCTGGAATAGAATAAAGCATGATAATTGAATTTCAATCCATATTTCATTTTTCATTCATGATATATAATGAATTTTATTCAACAATGAACACTGCAAATACATGCTTTACTATAGAGTGGTGATATATGTTAACACGTAATTACACATTAATAAAATAATATTTTAATCATATTTAATTTATTTTTTATTTTTTAATATTATTATAATGTGGTGTTAAGTATATGTTTTTTAACTGTAGATTTTTTCCTTTATTATAATATATTAACTAGATCCTCTCTTGCCACTCGGCTGCTAGAACTCTGCAAGTAGTAAATTTCAATCCAACATAAACTTTGGCCTAATGGTTTCTGATTAAGCAGAGCATATAGGGAAAAGAAACAAGGATCTTGTGACCTTCCATAACTTCATTATAAAAAATAATTCAATTAATAAAAATTCTATATTATTATTTTGTGTTGTATATAATAAAAAAAACTCCATCAATAGTTTCCCAATCGAGACCCCCTAAATAAAATATTTTATTGCTCAACATACCAAATTAAACAAAAACAAATGCAAAAAATCTTTTAAGATATACAATTACGAACTCTTTTTAGATATCCAATTAAGCAAGTCCTTCATGCAACCAAAAAAATTATTTATACTAAAAATATTCAAATCAACTCATTCTTTAAAGTAACTCTCTATATTCCCCTTATTCACATTACTCAATGCGAAAGTTTAATGAATAATCATATCACATGAGAACAACCAAAAAGAACCCAATGATATGGTACTTAGTCAAAAATTTTAAAACAATATGTTAGTATATTTTTATTATGTTATTTAACTTACTCCTTTACGTATAATGTGTTGGAAATCTTACACATTCTAACTTTATCAAATAATAAAAAAATAAATAATCAGTTTAGTATAATAAATAAATCATAGTCTTGATACAACAAATCTAATTAGATTAGTTTTCTTTGAATTTTATTATGGCTAATGTGCTTGAACATTATCCCTACCCGGAATAAAGAAAAAGTACAACCTCAATTCATTATAACACAATCAATTTACTAATCAAGCATTTAATATCATATCATAATCAAATACTACATACTTTTTACAACCCTAACGACTATAATAATCCTTTAATCTTCCAAGTCATCAAGGGTCTATAAAAATAAACATTTCCGATGAAGTATAAACTTAATTATTCATACTCTACTCTATATACTACTACATTCATATTTGAGCTTTCTTACTAACTTAAGCATTGTATAATCTTTTTGCAGGTAGACGTCCCTCCTCTCTTTATGATTGGTCAACACGAAAATGCTCAGTCTACGAGAAAATCATCTCTTTTCCACCTCATAACTCTTCAAATCCATTTATGGTAAGAACATTTGATGCCCACTGTAGGGCTCGGGTAAAACTTCTCCTAAGACCACCACAATAATAAACACATTGCACCAACACGAACTCTCCATAAAACAACACATTGACTGCCCAACTTGAAGCTCTCCTTCAAAGAAATGAAAAGAATATGCAAAAGACATGAAGAAGGCATCACACAAATGCAAGATAAGATGGAAAAAGACATGGAGTCCCTAAAAGAACAACACCAGACAAATATGAAAGCGTTGCAAGAATAACTTGCAGCAAAGGATGATCATCATGTTCGAAATGGTAGGAATCCTACCAAACACACACCTTAGTCCCACACGACAAGAAATTTGCTATTTACATACGGATTTTTACATACGGATCCAGATCCGTATGTAAAGTGAGCATTACATACCGATTTGGATTCATATGTAAAGCGAGCGTTACATACGGATTTTTAAATAGGGATTTAGATCCATAAGTAAAGTAAGCATTACATATGGATTTTTAACTCCAGATCCAGATCCGTAAGTAAAGTGAACATTACATACAAATTTTTACATCCAGATCCAGATCCGTATGTAAAGTGAGCATTACATACGAATTTTAACATACAAACCCAGATCCGTATGTAAAGTAAGTGTTACATACCGATTTTTACATATAGATCCAGATCCGTATGTAAAGTGAGCATTATATACGATTTTTTACATATGGATCCAGATCCGTATGTAAAGTGAGCCTTACATACAGATCCAAATTCGTATGTAAAGTGAGCATTATATACAAATTTTTACATACGGATCTAGATCTGTATGTAAAGTAAGTGTTACATATTGTACCGACCAGTCCTCGGACATCGACAGAGGGAGAGATCAGACATCGGTGGTCTGAATACCTATATTGGGCCACGTAAGGTGGACCTCATAATTATACTAGTTACCAGTTAAAACATCAGATATGAGAGGAAGCCCTAAGACACGAGGGATCCATGCAGGTGGTGTGTATAGCACATTCAGGTGCGACACGAGTAAATAACCCTTAGAGGCGCTAAGGCCTGATTAAGGTTAGGGTTTCCAAGGGAAGCTGCATGTATGACACGTGAATACTTAGGGCACCCACATAACAGATGACCCTAGAGATTTGATGCACAAGTTGGTACCCAGGCGACCATTCTGTTAGTCGTTGCACTCCAGTTAAGGGAAATCTTATGTGCCTGATTACGTAATAGCGGCGCAGGGACATTCTCCAAGGAACCCTATACATGGGTAATAGAACAGAGGTAAACCCTAGTTTCAACCTATATAAAGGGTGCTAAGAACCCTAACAAGGTACACAATTTCTAAGACTGAAACTACTTTATACACTTAGTGTTTCTTTGCCCTTATACTGACTTGAGCGTCGGAGTGCAAACGGTCGTCAAGGCGCCCCTTTGCCTTTGCAGGTGATAGATTCTTTGATCAAGAAAGTACGATTCTCAAGCGGAGATAGAAGTGTCGAAGGCTGCCGTTAGAATCAACCGGTGAGCGAGTCAACCGGCAGGAACATTTGGCACCCACCGTGGGGCCCGGTAAAACCTGATCCTATCCACAATTGTGTTTGAGTTTTTTGACATGATGAGGAACACGAGGATGGTCCACTGGGATCTGAAGGGAGCAAGAACCCCACCTTGCAGCAAATCATGGAGACCACGAGAGTCCACCAATGAGTAAACGAAGAAGCCAAGGCTGACTAGTTGAGGCCATTCCTCGAGCGTGGAATGTGGGAAGCCTCGGGTTGTATTTTCAGCTAAGATATTCTAGCCTAATGCTTTCTTTGTGAACGATGTGTGATAAGTTTGTTCTTGAAAGATGAGGAATTTAGCTTTATTGATTTATTTGAATTGGCATATGGTAAGTCGACCTAGATTGGCATAAGTACAAGCATAGGTGCTATGTGAGATTGATTTGTTTAAGCAATAGGTAAGTCAACCTAGCTCGATGTCTGTATTGCCACTCGATTATAGGCGCCCCATGAGTAAATGATTACCTAGTGGCAGGTAAGACGGAGGGCATGCAGGAGAGCTCGTCAGCTCGACCCAAGTGTTTGGGGGAGGTCATCTCGATGTTTGGGCACAAGAGGTGAGTTGTGAGCTCGGCTCAGATGTTGGTCAACCCATAAAAGGTAACAAATATAAAGAAATATTTTATATATTGTGATATTATTATGAAGATAAAAGGTAAAGGAATATTTTATCTGTTGTGATATTATATTTGTTGTGATATTATTATGAAGATAAAAGATAAATGAATATTTTATCTGTTGCGATATTATTCCAAAGATGAAAGATAAATAGATATTTTATCTGTTGTGATATTATATTTTATTTGTTGCATCTATTGTGATATTATTTTAGAGATAAAAGACAGAGAGATATTTTATTTGTTGTGATATTATTCTAGAGATAAAAGATAAAGAGATATTTTATCTGTTGTGATATTATTCTAGAGATAAAAGATAAAGAGATATTTTATCTGTTGTGATATTACTCTAGAGATAAAAGATAAAGAGATATTTTATCTGTTGTGATATTATTTTAGAGATAAAAGATAAAGAGATATTTTATCTGTTGTGATATTATTCTAGAGATAAAAGATAAAGAGATATTTTATCTGTTGTGATATTATTCTAGAGATAAAAGATAAAGAGCTATTTTATCTGTTGTGATATTATTCTAGAGATAAAAGATAAAGAAATATTTTATCTGTTGTGATATTATTCTAGAGATAAAAGATAAAGAGATATTTTGTCTGTTGTGATATTATTCTGGAGATAAAAGATAAAGAGATATTTTTATCTGCTGTGATGTTATTCCCAAAGATAAATGATTATTATTTGTTAAGTCTGTTGTCATATTATTCTGAGGAGAAAAGATAAGGAGATATTTTATCTGTTGTGATGTTATTTCAAAGATAAATGATTATTATCTTTTGAGTCTGTGGTGATATTAGTCTGAAGATGAAAGATATAATTATTATTGTTTAAATATGTTGTCATATTATTATGGAAATAAACGGATGTGTGTAAATTTGTTATCATGTTATTTTGAAGATGACGTGAACGATTAATTATCATTTAAATCTGTTGTGATATTGTTATCATGATCACGATCTCTCGCAGAAGAGTAGTTATTCTTGTTACTGGATATAAAGCGTAGTAGTGTAAGAGTACATGTATAGGAAAGTTCTGGCGAGGAAAGACTTGGTATTTAAGCGCGTCCATTGGTGACCCACCTCTCTTTCTTGGGAACTCACTATCTACAATATACAATAAAGATCAACTCAGAAAAATTTTCTAGAACTCATGTGTCGAGAATCACAAATGATTATGTCCTACCATAACTCGACGGTAAAGGGAAACTTTTATACCATACAGGTTCATAGAAGTGTTGGGCAACGAAACCTTTCGGCTGGAAATTCAAGACGATGGAGCCACTCCTCAGACGAGGAACGCGCCAAGCCTCAAGTTCTATTTCAGGTTTTTTTTAACGAGGTCACCCAAATAAAATTTCAAGTTGTTCAGTTGAAAAATATGAGTGCAGTGCAGTTAATGAACCTCTCCCTTGAAGTGATACACCAAGAGCGAAGGTAGTTTGGTTCCCCAATGAACCCCCTCTTGTGTGAGTTCACCAAGGCGAAGAATAATATGGTTCGCCAGTTAATGAACCTCTCCCTTGAAGTAATGCGCCGAGGTTGGGAATAGTATGGTTCCTCGGTGAACCTCCCTCTTGCGCAAGTTTACCAAGGTTGAGAACAATATTGTTCAAATGTTAAAGACCTGTCCCTTGACTTTTTATAGCAAGGTCGCGGTCATTTATTCAGACCTGTCCCTTGACTTCATACATCAAGGATGAGATCATCTATTAAGATCCTCCCTTGACTTCATATAGTAAGGATGACGTCAGTTATTAAGATCCTCCCTTGACTTCATACAACAACGATGATGTCAGTTGTTAAGATCCTCCCTTGACTTCATACAGCAAGGATGAGGCCAGTTATTAAAATCCTCCCTTGACTTTGTACAACAAGGATGATGTTAGTTACGAACCGTTCACTTGGGTTAGAAGCCTCGAGATTGGGAGAGAATGATTCATAGAGAACACCTCCCCCTTGAGTGAGAACGCCAATGTTGAATAGTATGGTTCGCCAGTTAAATCCTCCACTGCCTCTATACGCCAAGGATGAGGTCAGTAAGCGAACCTCTCCCCTGGGTTAGAAACACCAAGACTTGGAATAGTATGGTTCTTAGTGAGCCTCCCTGATATGATTCCAATAACATGATATGGATATAGAATGAATGGGTAACTCTAAAACAGCAAGTAAACCCCAAGAACTACTCAAGAACAGTTCAAGAATCACAAGAACAACAAGTTAACGCAGCATACAAAGGATCTACCGAATGAAATGAGCTAAACAACAAAACCCATGGAAATGAATTTGAAAACAACAAGATTATCACATGTAATTGGATACCGAAAAGGGACGAACCAAGAACAGCAAGGAAACAACCAAACTGCACTGATTAAAGGAGAAATAAAGTGCAGAAAATGAAAGGGAAACCAACAAGTAACAGATTGCACCGAATGAAATAGGAAACACAAGCAAGAAACACAAAAAAGGAAGAAAATGGAGGATGGAAAGAGTGACTTATGTGGTTGTAGACCAAGGGAGGATCTTCACGCCACTTGAGAGTCCCAAGAGCTCACAAGATGAGACTAAAGAGAGAAGAAGAGTCAAGGCTCACAACTTTCTCTAAAATTCACTAGCATTTCATTACACTCAATTTTCAACTTGTTTTACAATGAGGCAAGACTCTCCTTTTATAAGGTGGGAGATGACCGACCCTCTAGGTAAGGAAGGAAGGAAAGACTCCTTCTAGTTCCTTCTATGTACAAAAGGTGTCTAACTAGGCCAAAAGGTGACCTTCCTAGCCATTTCTAAGTAACTAGTAACTAAAAGTGCTTTTACATGCATAGTTTCTTTTGTTTTCCTTTTTAGGCACTTCCCTAAAGCTATCCTATCCTATTTACAATTCAATACAAGAGATATTACAAAGAGAGATTTCATTTGGCAATCTCTTCCCAATGATCTAGCCATGCTCCTAGTGATTCTTTGATTGAAGTGGGCTTAGGCTTGGGCTTCTCCATGAGTTTGGTCTTCTTGCTCTTGAATGTTGGCCTCCTTTTCATCTTGATTTGCATCACTCCCTCTTGCGTGGGAACGTCAAGGTCAATAATAGTATAATTCCAAGTAAGACATCTCCCTTGCCTTCATATGTCAAGGTCGAGAACAGTAAGTGAACCTCTCCCTTAGGTTATACACCAAGGTCGAGAAACAGTAAGGTTCATAGCGAACCATAGTAAAATCTCCCTTTAGGAAGCAGTTAGGTTCATAGTGAACCACAATGAAATCTCCCTTTGGGTAGCAGTAGGGTGATTCAGATGGAATGACCCAAGCTCAATAAGACTTTGAACTCGGGTGCCCAGAATCGTAGCTAGCCATGATTAAGATTGTTTTGCTTAATCCAGCAAAGATAACCCTGTGGGGGTAGAGTTGCACCACAAAGGTGTTAAGAGTAGACTTAGTGTGTAAGCCAACACTAAAGTCAGATACTCTAAGTTGCCAAATGCCATTTAAGGGCAGACTTGGTGTAGAGATCGACCTCGAGTCAGGTGCTCAGGTCACCCCTGATATCGGGGGAGGATGTGTAAGGAAAGCGATAAAACTTTCCAAATGCATTACGTTGATAAGGTTGTCAATTATATTGCCATCAGTTAATTAAGGCGTACATTGGCCCAAGGTAGTTGAGGTTTACTGGGTTATCACCTACACCTGAAAAACTGTTGTTAGCCACCTAAGCACTCAATAGTCTCTTCGCTGAAACGAGTTACAACTCGAGACTGGGAGGGGGCCTTGTGTACCGACCAGTCCTCAGACATTGACAGAGGGAGAGATCGGACGTCGGTGGTCTGGACACCTATATTGGACCACATAAGGTGTGCCCCAGAATTATACTTGTTACCAGTTAAAACATCAGATATGAGAGGAAGCCCTAAGACACGAGGGATCCATGCAAGTGGTGTGTATAGCACATTTAGGCGCGACACGAGTAAATAGCCCATGGATGCTCTAAGGCCCAATTAGGGTTAGGGTTTCCAAGGGAAGCTGCATGTATGACACGTGAATACTTAGGGCACCCACATAACAAATGGCCCTAGAGATTTGGTGCACAAGTTGGTACCTAGACGACCATTCTGTTAGTCGTTGCACTCCAGTTAAGGGAAATCTTATGTGTCAGATTACGCTAAGATTACATAATAGCGACGTAGGGACATTCTCCAAGGAACCCTAGACACGGGTAACAAAACAGAGGTAAACCCTAGTTTCAACCTATATAAAGGGTAATAAGAACCCTAGCAAGGTACACAGTTTCTAAGACTGAAACTACTTTATACACTTAGTGTTTCTTTGCCCTTATGCTGACTTGAACGTCGGAGTGCAAACGACCGTCAAGGCGCCCCTTTGTCTTTGCAAGTGAGAGATTCTTTGATCAAGAAAGTACGATTCTCAGGCAGAGATAGAAGGGTTGAAGACTGCCGTTAGAGTCAACCGGTGAAGTGAGTCAACTGGCAGGAACACATACCGATTTTTACATACAGATTCATATTCGTATGTAAAGTGACATACAAATTTTTACATACGGATCCAGATCTGTATGTAAAGTGAGCATTAAACACAAATTTTTACATACGGATCCAGATCCATATGTAAAGTAAGTGTTACAAACCGATTTTTACATACAGATCTAGATCCGTATGTAAAGTGAGCATTACATACAGATTTTAACATACGGATCCAGATCCGTATTAAAGTAAGTGTTACATACCGATTTTTACATACAGATCCAGATGCATATGTAAAGTGAGCATTACAAACGAATTTTTTCAAATGGATTTGGATTCGTATAGTTCTTGATGGGAATTAAAAACAATGAACAAATTAAAATAAAAAAAAAATAAAAATAAAAATATAAAAGAAGGTCATAGGAAATTGAAATATTATTTACAGTATTTAATAATATTAATAATATTAACAATAATTAATAATACTAATAATATTAATAATATTAATAATACTAATAATACTAATAATACTAATAATACTAATAATATTAATAATACAAATAATATTAACAATATTTAATAACTTTAATCATATTAATGATTTTAACAATATTTAATAATATTAATGATATAAATTCTTTTAACAATATTTAATAATACTAATGATATAAATGATTTTAAGAATATTAATGATATAAATGATAGTAACAATATTAACAATATTAATGATAGTAATGATAGTAATAATACTAATTGAAACGGCGATTTCAACATGATTGCCGGTTGATGAAGGGGCGCTCTCTATTTCTTGCAGACGGCGATCGTAGATGGCAACGCTCAACATGATCACCGGTTATATAAAACGGCGATGGTCAATATGATCACCGATCGAGGAAGCGGCGTTTCCCTTATGTGAGTAGTCGGTAGTCGCCGTAGCTACTTGAAGCGGCGTTCCCCTTGAGTAGTCGGTGGTCGCCGTAGGTATGCAAAGATCAACATGATCGCCGGTTGGTGACGCGACGTTCTCCATAGGTCAACAGGATCGCCGATCGATGAAGCGCCGTTCGCCATATGTGTAATCAGTGGTCGCCGATGTTGGTTATTTTTTGGGTAGGGTTATCTCACTTTAAGGTTGTTCTGCTCCAACCATAAAGGAGAGTTGCGCTTGTGAAGTCCACTTCTGGTTACTGTATATGGGTTGGGATACCCCTGAAGTATCCCCTTTAATTTTATTTATTCATTGCTGATAAAAAAAAAATACTAATTATATTAATGATATAAATCATAGTAACAATACTAATAATATTAATGATATAAATGATAGTAGCAATACTAATAATATTAATGATATTGATACTAGTAATAGTAACAATACTATAATAATTGTTCCTGCCGGTTGACTCGAACGACAACCTTTGGTCCTCCTATCCCCGTCTGAGAATCGAACTTCCTTGATCAAAGAATCTCTCACCTGCAAAGACAAAGGGCGCATTTGACTGCCATTTGCACTCCGATGCTCAAGTCAGTACTAGGGAAAAGAAACACCAAGTGTGTAAAATAGTTTGAGTCTTAGAAACTGTGCACCTTGCTAGGGCGGTTAGCACCCTTTATATAGGTTGAAACTAGGATTTAGCTTTGTTTTGTTACCTGTATCTAGGGTTCCTTGGAGAATGTCCCTGCGCCGATATTACAAAATCTTAGCGTAATTTGGCACATAGAACTTTCCTTAACTAGAGTGCAACGACTAACAGAATGGCCGCCTGGGTACCAACTAGTGCACCTAATCTTTGGGACCATCTGTTCTGCAGGTGCCCTAAGTATTCATGTGCCATGCATGCAGCTTCCCTTGGAAACCCTAACACTAATGGGCCTTAGCGCTTCCAAATACTATTTACTCGTGTCACGCCTGAATGCGCTATACACACCACATGCATGGATCCTTTGTCCCTTAGGGCTTCTTCCCATCACTGATGATTTAATTGGTAACTAGTGTAATTCTAGTGCTCACCTTACGTGGCCCAATATAAGTATTTAGATCGTCGATGTCCAATCTTTCCCTCTTCTGGCGAGGTCCGATGTCGATCTCTAACGTTGAGGTCTGATGTCCGAAGATTGACCAACACCCTGATATGTGTATCTGGGGTCCACCTTACGTGGCCCATCTTTACTATTAGGCACCGATGTGCGATGCCTGAGGTCAGTCACTGGAATCGATGACCGAGGATTGGTCGATACAATAATATTAATAATAATAGTAATACTAAGAATACTAATAATATTAATAATACTAAGAATACTAATAATACTAGTAATATTAATAATACTAATAATACTTATAATACTTATAATATTAATAATACTAATAATACTAGTAATACTACTAATATTAATAATACTAATAATACCTATTGTTATGTTATTGAATTTTTATTGTTTATTTTTCACAAAATTCATCATTTAAATGTTTTGAAATCATATTAGGTTCCATCAAAATTGTTTTTGCGAAGGGTTTAATAATATGATATTCTGAATGTCGAAACATTGAGATTGAAGGTTCTATATATCTAATGACTATGAAGTTTTGTTAGTTTAAATCAAATAAGAGAACAACTTGTATATTTGGTGCAAGGAAAGGAGAATATCCTTGTACAAAATATGTAAGCATTGATGAAGAGACTTGGTAGCAGTTTGTACAGATTCGACAAACTAATATTTGGATATAATTTTCATATTCATGTATTATTATATTTTGAATGTTCATAAGGTGTTTGGAAGAAAGCACAATCCAACCAGACACATAATGAGACCACACACTTATTCTTCCATGGTGGTTATAAAAAGTTAGAGTTGAAAGTTGGTTCAAGAAAAGATTAAAGCACATTCTGCTTCTACTAAGGAAGGGAATAATGTAGATTCTTTGAACCCTCCATCCCCACCTTCCCTCAATAAGAAAAGGAAGAATGTCCATCTAAAAGGTGTCAAGACATGGTCTTTTGAGGAATCACGACAAATAGAAGAATGAATTGTAAGAATAATGTTTTGTTTGTGTTATTTTTAATTCAATATATGTGTTGAAGTATAACAATTTGTTTTCATTTGTTGAAAAGACAACACAAGAGACTTTAATCCTCATGGTAAAGAGGATATTCTTATTGTTGCTATCAGGCGACCTAAGCACCCTTACCAAGTTCGTGTTGCTGGATATGGTGTGAGGATTCGCTCATACTTTAAACCCTCATCACAATGCAAAGACCATTCCTCCGATAAACCTAGCCAAGAGTATATGCTAGAATTAAGGAAACAAATAAAGGATAAGGTCACTCAAGAGATCAAAGAAAGCTTAATGGAGGAGTTTGACAAGCGGGTGAATAAGGAGTTTTAGGACTCTTGTAGTAACCACCTTCTATGGTACAACATAACCTGCCTCCTATTAACAAAGTTAACACTAAAGGGAGTTATTCAGCTGTTGATTCATTAGGGGTGACTTTAACTCAACTAGCCAATGTGAGTTATATGTTAATTATGATTCTTCCTCCCGATTGGTGGCCCTTGGTAAGATTTATAAAGGGGCCACAATGTGCCTCTTCCTTCTCATTTGATAAAGGTCACAGTGGACAAGGTCCTTTATGGTAATGTTGCAATTCCTGTGCCGACATCAGAGGTGAAAATTGTAGCAGAGTCACTACATACCTTCATTGCCTGGCCTAGACATCTCATTAGATCTATATTAGAATCTACAAAATATCTTTGCACTAATATGCTTACATATTAAATATGTTATATATTAACTAATTTAGTTATTTGTTTGTTTATGTGTACCAGAAACCTAAGACAAAATTGCCTGTGGAATAGAGAAAAAAATGTCCACTAATGACCCTGTAGTAGTGATGACTTTTTGCGGCAAGTGCACTGCGTTTGTCAGAAGTAATAATTGTCCCTAAGGACGGATATCGATCCCACAAAGAACAGTGAATCATCGAGTACAATATTCGGTAAATATAACAACAGAACAATAAAAAAGAGTGTGAAGTGATTATGTTGGCACTGATCAATAAGAAAACAAACAAAGAATTAGTTGCTTCAATTGGAAAAATTGGGATTAAGTTTCATCTCTCTCACTCTCATGTATTTTGATTAGCATGTTAATATTAAGTTCTTTAATTGAAATTGATGCCCGTATAAAAATCATTTATATCGATTCCTCGCATATAAAATCCTTAAGAATGTTCCCTAACTATCGATCCCTCGCATACTTATAAGAACAACTTAGAACGAAGCTCAGACGTTTAATAGCAATTAACATTTCAAGTCTATTCCTAGCACTCAAATATGTTAAGTATTGTTGTTTAGGTCCGAACCCTAAAAATACCTCCCGGTCAGATTTAAGATTCTCAATTTGTCACGGAGAATTAAAAGTAAAACAACAATACCAATAATCAATCAAGAACTGAATATTAATATATAAAATATCACCTCAATACATAAGAGTTTGAGCAGATTACTCCCAATCCCAAAGGGTAGAATTAGCCTCGCATACTTCTATCACCTTCCATTCTCCCAATTGGGTTACAATTCACTCTATGGTGTTTTCCTCTCAATCTAGCACACTAAGTTTGAGCCTCTAGCCCTCTATTTATCCTAGTTTTCTAGGGTTAGGTTGTTTATTGTGTCGCGCTAATGGGCTAAATGATAAAACATAAAAAAAAGGCCCAATCTTTCTTTGCATCTTTTCCATTCTGGGACCTTCTATCTTTATCTTTTTAGCTCAAATCATTCATCTTTAATCCAAATCTCCAATCTTCCTTAGAAATCTGCAATTAACACCAAATTTGGGAATAAAATACTCTTATTCAAATAAAGATCATAAAAAATGTAAAAAGGTATAAATTCATAAATTAGGGATTATTTTATATGTAAATTAGCAATAAATCCTCATAAGTGCCTATATTTTAATATGAAATATTACTGAAATTAGACACTTATCAAGTAGCATTGGTGGAAGTTGCTACAACTATAGGTACAAACTCCATACAGATTCCATGTGATGACAATGCTTTTGGCAGAGACATTGATGTACGTACCATTTTACGTACATATGTCTGATTTGTTGGAGATTGCATTGGACAATCATGAGTTGAACATAACAGTTGTGCAATTATTGATGATGTAAGTTCAATTATTAAAACCTTTATACTTTTTATTATATGTTATTAATAGTTTATTAAAATTTAGGTATATTTATGAATTATGCTTGGATGTGGGGAACAAGATACATATGAGTTTTTAAACATTTAACTCATTCAATCACTGGTAACAAAAGATAAAAAACAAAAAGATACATCACCAATACCTTAATGAAAAGAGGAAAACAAATTTATATTGCTCTGTAAATCCACGAGTAAGTTCATTTTCATTAAATAAGTTATACTAAATTTGAAATAAGAGAGCCTAACTAATTTTGGATGTAGGTGCAATTGGCAACTATTGATCATATTTGTTCAAGATCATATCACTACATGGTTTTGTTGCTTACATAAGAAGACTCCTAACTATTTTAAACAAATAGTATATTGGTTAGACAATTTCATTTAACATCGATCATTACTTCAACATTGTATAATGTTATGTTTTCTATCATTAATTTTTTTTATTACAATGCTTATTTTGGATATAACATATTGAGGGGTAGACCAAATGCAAACAAAAGTGCACTTGGATGAACTTCAAGGTATTTCAAGTAAATATGTTCACTTACTTCAATATGTGTGTCATTGATTGATCTAATAACATTTATTTTTACTTGTAGTTCATTAAACAATCTAGAAGTTATGAATACGGTTACTATGTGATGCATTATATTCATTTTACGTGTCTAATTTCTTTTTAATAGATGATCTCAATATATACATAACTTTGTTAGGGACATAACATTAAATACTAAAGATAAAAAAATTGTAAATATAATATAAAAAAAACTTATGGATTTGCTTAAGCTATTTTATTTTGTTTAACGCAATAAAACTTATAACTTTTAATAAAATTACATCTCTATTAATTTTTATGCAATATATATTGTATTATGTATAACCATGTATAATAAGGTTTACCTTTTATTATTATTTTGCTGATTGGAACCATAAAAAGTGAGAAAGACGTGTTTTTAAGTTTAAATTTATTTAGTTATATTTATCCACCTGACTCCTCTTGAACCAGTCTTTATGTTGCATTGTTATGAAAAGCACCATAGAGTGGCTATCAAAATAAGAAAAATGTCAAATTGTAGTAATTAAATTCCACATGCATACGAGATGCAGCCACCAAAACCATGATTGGCTTAGATAAACATATCACCCACTCAGAGTGTTCCTAACACAACTCCGATTGAGGCATGGAGCGGATTCAAACCCAATGTGCAATACTTGAAGGTATTTGGGTCAATTACTTATGCTCATGTCCCCAAGGCAGCAAGATCGAAGTTGGATGATAAGGCAGAGAAGACCATTTTCATTGGATATAAGCATGGGAGATATAAACTGTACAATCCAAAGACAAAGAAAGTGATTGTTAGTCGTGATTTTACATTTGCCGAAGATGAGGAATGGCAATGGAATGCAACAGCTGAAATGGATTCGAGAAAACGATATATTTACGTTTTGAACGATGATGTGTGGAAGATGGAGTCACTCTTGGAGCACCTGCAGTTCAACCTGAAGCTGTAATTCAACCTGAAGTTGTAGCTCCAATTGTAACTATGATGGAGCGACCAAGAAGGCAGCAGCGACAACCTGTACACCTTCAAGATTGCGAAGTAAATCTTGATGATGAAGTTGATGACAATGGAGATTTGGTTCACTTTGCTTTTCTTGCAGATTCAGAACTTGGGAGACTTGCAGATGTCATTCAACACCCCAAATGGAAAAAGGCTATGAATGAAGAATTGATGGCGATTGAGAAAAACAATACATGGCAGCTCACTGATCTTCCAAAAGGACACAAAGCAATTGATGTGAAGTGGGTGTACAAGATTAAAGTGAAAGCAAATGGTGAGATTGATAGATACAAGGCAAGGTTGGTGGCAAAGGGATTCGAGCAAAGAGAAGGCTATGATTACGAATAAATATTTTCTCCTGTAGCTCGAGTGGAAAAGTGAGATTAATCATTGCTTTAACTGCACAAAGGCAATGTAAAATTCACCAAATGGACGTCAAGACTACGTTTCTAAACGACCCACTTGATGAAGAGGTTTATGTAAAGCAGCCGCCGAGTTTCATACAATTTGGCAAAGAGGAAAAGGTGTATAGACTAACTAAGGCTTTATATGGTCTTAAACATGCACCAAAAGCTTGGAACAAAAAGATTGATTCATTTCTTCATGTCACTAGATTCAAAAAATGTGCATCAAATCACGGTCTTTAAGTAAAGACTAATGATTATGGAGATTTTCTAATTTTATGTCTTTATATGTTGATAATGTGATTTTTACAGGAAGTAATCTCAAAATGCTTGGTGACTTCAAGCATATCATGATGAAGGAATTTGAGATGTCTGATCTCGGTCTTATGTCCTACTTTTTGGGCATTGAAGTCATCCAAGGAGACGATGGAATCTTCATCCTTTAGAGGAAATTTGCTGCTGAGTTTTAAAAGAAGTTTAAGATGGAGGATTCAAACTCAGTTAAGACTCCAGTTGAAACTGGAATTAAGCTCACGAAGGAAGGTGATGAACGAACTGTAGATGCAAGATACTTTAAGCAGATTCTTGGGAGCTTTAGATATCTCACGTGTACTAGACGCTATGTTATGTTGTGGAATTGGTCAGTCGATACATGGAGTCACCTCGACAAGTTCATTTACAAGTTGTAAAGAGAATTGTGTGCTATATCAAAGGTACTACAACTTTTGGTCTATTTTACTCTTCATCTGAGAAGATTGAGATCGTCAGATACTCAGATAGTGATTGGGGTTGAGATTCAGACGAGAGGAATAACACAAGTGGTCATTGTTTGATGTTCAGAAAGACTGTTTGCAAAGAATCCGGTTTTTCATCAAAAAGGTAAACACATTGATATTCGATATCACTTCCTGTGAGACCAAGTTGGGAAGAACATGATCAAATTGGAATACTGCAGATCAGAAGATCAGATTGCAAATATTTTCACTAAATCATTGAAGATCGATGCTTTCATCAAGTTAAGAGATCTGTTGGGCATGAAGGTTGTTCCAAATCAGAATTAAGGGAGGATGTTGGTTATTAATTCAGATTTTATTAGCCTTAAATGTTGGTTATTAGTTCAAATTTTATTACCCTTAAATTATTTACCATTAATATTGCATTAATGATCAGTTTACAGGGTTATTAATATTCCTATTTTATAGCTTCGATCAAAATAATTTTATTATATATTATTGAAGTAAATCAAAATGAATGAATCAGTTTAGGACTTTTACAATTTCGTGCAATTACGTTTAATCGGTTTTTACAACCTTTTACCTTCAATTAGTTCTTACACTGCTAATAAGCTTCTCATCGATGGATATTGACTCTCCCCGCTTCCTTCAAACGATTTCAACTTTGGTTCTCATTCTAGTTTCTGTTTCATCACTGGCCTCAACGTCTCTCAAAGTGGGTTTCTACACCTCCACATGTCCATCTGCGGAGGAAATAGTGAGAAGTGTTGTGAACAAAGGCATTTATGAAAACCATGGCATAGCTGTTGGTCTTATTAGATTGCATTTCCATGACTGCTTTATTAGGGTAACTTCACTTCACAGAATTGTATTCAATATTTTCAGTTTCTGGTTGCATATTAAAGACTCTGAACTTCACTGCTACTTTTGTTCAGGGTTGTGAGGGTTTTGTACTGCTAGCATCAACCCCGGGCAATCCAATAGCGGAGAGAGACCATTTTTCCAACAACCCAAGCTTACGTGGGTTCGAGGAGGCCAAGATACAGTTGGAGGCTGCATGTCCTAGAACGGTGTCGTGTGCAGACATATTGGCATTCGCCGCACGAGACAGTGCTCTGAAAGTTGGTGGCATAAACTACAACGTTACATCAGGACGAAGAGACGGCCGTGTCTCTATCGCTGATGAAGTGGCACATAATCTATGATAAACCTTTGCTACTACTATACTAAAATTAGGGTTATCACAAAAAACTTTTGCCTTCATTCATAATGGTAAGTCCCTATATAAGGGTTTAAGGGCCATGGGCCTTACAAAACTCTTCAAATAAAACAACAGATGAAAAAGGAACACATACTAAAATAAAATGGCAGAATAATAAAAGCATGGGTCTTAACCCAATATAAAATCCTGCATCCAATTGGGCTGTTTCTTGGGCCTTCTGCTGGTGTAATTTCTCATACTAACATTATTGTCCGCCTCAGGAGGCACTTTATCCTCAAAGTGCAGTCTTGGGGTCCGTTGGGTCGTGTCTTGGGCGTTAGGGGATGGGATAGGGAATTTAGCAGGAGGTGTTAACTGATGTTGGGCCTTGAGCTATGATGTAGGTTCGGACGAGTATGGTGATGTGTTGGATCGGGTCAGACGAAGATGGGCTTGGGTATAAGGTTGGCTAGGAGGCGCTGTGATCACGCTAGGGTTTGTTGTAGGCGACGCGGGTGTGTGTGTCCCTTTGGGCTGAGCGTGAGGTAATTGGGCTTGGATAGCGGGTTGATGGGGAGGCGCCGCGGTTAAGCTAGGGTTTGTGGAGTGTGCCGCGGCTGCATTACGGTTTGGGTGGGTTGGTTATGGAAAGACTTTATTGGCGTTGGGCTCAAGGTCTGAAAAAGCTAGAGCTGCTGAACGGTCACTTACACGTGTAGTGCCCCTGCTGGTTGAGCCAAGAGGCGTGTAAAGCTCGTGAGTGGGTGTGGACGTAAACAGTGGAGTGGACACGTGCGTGAGGGGCTCGAGGCCATGGGGCTCCACAAACTTCGTGAGTGGGACACACCCAATTGCCTGGTTCGAAGCTCCGATTTGTGCGGTGTTGGTTCGCTTGATTACACATTCGCTGCCTTGTACGACGTAAGTGCTCTTTTATCACCTGTAGTACCGCGACGTGATCTGCCAACGCACCAGGGATGGTGGTGCCTTCTTGTGGAGTGCGCACAAAATCTATTGCGGTGGGTGGTTGTCTACCATAGAGGGCATGGAAAGGTGATGTCCCTATAGCCGAATGGTAAGTGGTGTTGTGCCACAACTCTGCTAAGTGAAGGAAATGATACCATTTGTTCTGTTGATTTCCCACAAAACACTTGAGGTATGCTTCTAACCCTCTGTTTAATACTTCCGTTTGGCCGTCAGTTTGCGGGTGGTATGACGAACTAAATTTCAACGTGGTTCCTTGTGCCTTGAACAAGTGTTGCCAGAAGGTGCTGACAAACAAAGGTCACGGTCGAAGAAAATAGTTTTGGGTAGTCCATGGAGTCGACAAATTTCCACCGAAAAACGTGAAGCTAGCTGTTGGGCGGTGAAGTGTGTGAGCAAAGCTAGGAAGTGGGCATACTTTGTCAATCTGTCGCAGATGACCCAAATAACGGAGTTGCCAATGGACATTGGAAGGTGAGTAATGAAATCCATTGATATATCTTCCCAAACTTGTTCTGGAATTGGCAATGGTTGAAGGAGACCTTGAACTTTTGTTGACATGTATTTGCTTTTCTGGCACACCGAGCATTGTTGGACGAAGCTATGGACGTCCCTGGTCCATTTCGGCCAGTAGAAGGAGGCGGCTATACGCTTGAGGGTCGGTTTAAAACTGGAATGGCTACCAAAAGGAGAAGCATGAAACTCAGTCATGATGCGCTTGCGAAATTCTTTTACTACTGGGACAAAAATATGGTGGCTGAAGAAAAGCAACCCGTGGCCGGTAGAGAAAAGACTTGGGTGTTGTTGAGTTCCTGTGCAAGCTTGGATCACCTCTTTGCCTTCTGCAGTGTCATAAAAAATTTGAAGTTCTTGGATCAGCTGAGGTATCAGGGACGAGACGGCCAACAAGATGTGCGTGGTCTCCTGATCCATTCTTGAAAGAGCGTATGCCACCGCATTGTCCTTTCCATGTCGGTAAACTATTCGGAAATCATATCCCTGTACTTTAGCTGTCCATTTTTGTTGTTCTGGGGTTTGTATGGTTTGGGCCATGAGGGTGTTGAGGCTTTTATGATCTGTGATGATTGTGAAATGTTGTCCTATGAGATACTGACGCCATTTTTTCACTGACTCTGTGATGGCATACATCTCCCGGACGTATACGGAGGAAGCTTGTAACTTGGGGTTCATCTTTTTGCTGAAGAAGGCGAGAGGGTGGTCAGTTTATGGCATACATCTCTTGGACGTATACAGAGGAAGCTTGTAACTTGGGGTTCATCTTTTTGCTGAAGAAGGCGAGAGGGTGGTCAGTTTGATTAAGGACAGCTCCTATAGCCACTGCGGATGGATCATTTTCTACCACAAATGGGAGTTTGAAATTGGGAAGGTGTAGGATAGGCATTTGTGTCATCTGTAATTCCAATTTTTCAAATGCTTGCTGCGCAGGCACTGTCCATGTAAATTTGTGGTTTTGTAATAAGTCGGTGAAAGGAGCGGCGAGTGTGGCGTAATGCTTTATAAATTTTCTGTAAAATCCGGTGAGGCCGAGGAAACCCCTTAATGCCGTGAGTGATCGTGGCTAAGGCCAATTGTGTATGGCACTGATCTTTTGTGGGTCTGGTTGGACCCCTTGAGCTGAAATTATGTGGCCTAGATAACTGACTTCCGCGGTTGCAAAACTGCATTTGGAAAGCTTGGCAAATTTTTTTTGAGTGTGTAACACTTCCAATATAATTTTCAGATGAACCATGTGGTCCTGCAAGCTAGGACTATAAATTAAAATGTCATAAAAAAAACTAAGACAAACCGGCGGAGGTATGGTGTGAGAAGATCATTCATTGTTGCTTGAAAAGTAGAAGGGGCGTTAGTTAATCCAAATGGCATAACCAGGAATTCGTAATGACCATCAATAGTGCGGAAAACTGTTTTGTGAGTGTCCTCTGGAACAAGAAGTATTTGGTGATACCCAGAGTGGAGATCTATTTTAGTAAAAATAGTAGCTGAGCCTAACTCATCTAGCAATTCATCAATGGTGGGAATAGGAAAGTGGTCACGAATGGTGGCTGCATTTAGGGCTCTATAGTCAACACAAAATCGCCATGTTCCATCCTTTTTTTTATTAACAACACCGAAGAAGAGAAAGGGCTAGTACTGGGTTGGATAATACCCTCTTGCAGCATTTCAGAAATGAGTGTAGTGATGACTTCCTTGTGGTGGTGTGAGTAGCGGTAGGGTTTGACCTTGATGGGTGAGGTGTGAGGTAACAATGGTAAATGGTGGTCATTGGCCTTTGGGGGGTAGCCCGTGAGGTTTGTGAAAGATACTGTGATATTTTTGAAGGAGTGATTGAATGGGCGTGGGCAGATTGTCTAAAGGGAAAACAGGTTGATCAATGGTCCTGGTTGTGAGTGTGCTGGGCTGGTTTTCCACCGAGAGGAGGTGGAGGGATGCAATTGAATTATTAGATAAATAGTGACAAAATTGGTGGTAAGTGGTAGTTGCTGGGGTGGGTGAGGGGGAAGCTTGGAGGGTAATTTGTTGGTTGTTATGTGTGAAAGCAATGCTGGGGATTGAGAAATCTGCTTGGATGGATCCCAATGTGCTTAACCAATCTACGCTTAAGACAACATCTGCTCCTTCAATGGGAAGAAGGTAAAATGGGATAGTAAAGGTGGAGTTCTGTAGTGAGATATCCACTGATGGGCACAGTCCTTGACACTGGATGAAAGCCCCATTTCCCACCATAACCGATAGCGGTGGGCTAGGAGATATGACTAGATGTAAATGGGGGGCAATACGTGGTTGAAGTATGTTATGAGAACTTCCTGAGTCAATAAGAACTGTCACCGGTAGGTTGTGGATTAAACCGGTGAATTTGAGAGTTTTTGGGGGAAATGGTACCAGAGATGGCTTGTGGGGAAATGTGAAAATGGAGGGGAGTGGTGTATTCGGAGGATGGAATAGGGTGCTCGGTGGGTTCAATTATGGTATCAGGATCATCCAAAAGAAGCAAAAAACGAGATGTAGCACACTTATGGCCCGAAAAGAACTTGTCATCACAATTGTAGCAAAGACCTAGGGCACGTCGTTCCTGCATTTGGGAAGATGAGAGACGTTTAATGTGTATTGGAGCTGATGGTGGGTAAGGGTATTAGGTCTACTGTTTGTGAACGAAGAATTAGTGGTGGTGGGGTGAGGTGTTGCGGTATAACGGTGTTGTTTAGGTTTGGAATCTCTCAGTTTGTCTTCAATAAGCTTGGCTAGTCCTATGGCTTGGGCTATAGAATAAGGATTTAATATAGTGAGCTCCCTGCGAATATCAATACTCAAACCAGAAATGAAACAATTAAGTATAGTCTCGGGAGTGAGACCCACCACACAGTTGCATAAACGTTCAAACTTGCCTTGGTATTCTGTGACTGTGGAGGTTTGCTGGAGTTTGAATAACTCAACTTGGTGATTGATATATGTTGATGGACCAAAACAGAGCTCCAAGACCCTTGTGAAAGAATGTCAATATGTGAGGAGGTTATTGTTGTGCAACCATTTAAACCAGGAGAGAGCATCTCCCTGCATGTGGAATCCCATCATGGCCAAACGCTGGTCCATAGGAATTTGATAGAATGAAAAATATTGCTTTGCTTGAAAGAGCCCGTCCAAGGGTTGGGTTCCTTCAAAAAAGGGTAGTGTAAGAGCTGGTGGTCGCGGAGAAGGGGGTTGCTGCTGGTGAAGGTGAGAATGAGATGATCGAGGACTGTTTGAGGTGGAGGTGGAGGGTTTTGATTGTCAAGGTGCGTGAGGAGGGTGACTTGATTCAACAGTGATGTGACATGGGAGTGGAGGTTGTCGTTCTTTGCCTCTAGGGTAAACTGTTTGGTAGAGGTATCCTCTAAGTGGTTTTGAATGAGGGTGAGTTGAGCTTGGATGGCGTTGATGACCTCTTCCATGTCCTTGGATGAGAGTTTGGGAGCCATAACAATGAAAGCACCAATGATAGACCTTTGCTACTGCTATACTAAAATTAGGATTATCACAAAAAACTTTTGCCTTCATTCATAAAACAACCGATGAAAAAGGAACACATACTAAAATAAAATGGCAGAATAATAAAAGCATGGGTCTTAACCCAATATAATGGCATCCAATTGGACTGTTGGGCCTTCTGCTGGTGTAATTTTTCATACTAACAATCTACGTGCACCAACCTCGAATGTGGATGAACTGGTGAGTACATTTGCACAAAAGGGTTTGTCTGCAGATGAAATGGTGACACTTTCAGGAGCCCATTCGATTGGTGTGTCGCACTGTTCAACCTTCCCAAAGCGCTTGTACTCTTTCAATGACACGTTCAAGCAAGACCCCTCCATGGACTCTTTCTACGCTGAAACGTTGATGACCAAATGTCCTGCACCACCTGCCACCTCAGACCCAACGTTGTCTCTTGATCCTTCCACTCTGGTTCGTTAGGACAACAAATACTACGAGGGATTGATCAACCACCGTGGCCTGCTCACATCGGATCAGACGTTGTTCACCACCCAGTCCACAAGGGAAATGGTCGTGAGAAATGCAAACAACGGTGCAAATTGCTCTGAGAAGTTGGCCAAGGCAATGGTGCAAATGGGTTCCATAGAAGTGCTCACTGGCTCTTTTGGTGAGATCAGGAAGCATTGCAGCTTTGTTAATTAATCAACGCATTCACACCAGCTACACACTCCTGCTTCTGGAAACCAAAACTCAATCAATTGAATTCTTTTTTTACATGTTGTTCTATACTGTTTTGGAGAAAAAAAAGGTTGTTTGTTGTTAATTGAATTTTTCAAAACTTGTTTGATTCTAAATTGTATATTGATTATATTGGATTAGGGTTTTCCTAGTTTGGAAAACTGATTTAGTTTATTTGTTTGGAGATGATGAATTTGTTTAGATCATTGATCTGGAAGGAGAAGGAGAAAGAGAGTATGATGTTGATGTTGAGATGATGAATAACTAAGGATTGAGGCTAAGTGGTTTTCAGGACCTTGATCGATTCGGTATGCAGATGCAAATGCAAATTCTGAAGCAGATGCAAGTGTAATGAAATGAAAATTAATTTAATCATGTTACTATATTGGAAAATGTCACGTATTGCTCTTACTTGCTCTAGTAAGGTGAATGAATGAAGGTTAAGTTTCTTGTTGCTTCTGTTTTTCCCATTCACAATGGGTTTTGAACTTGACAAATTTGTGTTTCTCATTCCTAATTGGGTCTTCAAAAGTGTTTAGCATTCTTAGATAATAGATTTGGGTTGAGGGATTGTGTATTTGGCAATCAAATATCTCTGTCGTTTTCTTAGAGTAACATCTTTTCTTTCCCGATATTTATTGAAAGTTCATGTCATTGTTGGGCATAATTGAGGGATCATAGTTCTTTCTTCCTTAAGCTTTCTATCTTTGTTGAGCCAAATTGTAAATTACTATATCCAAGAATGTAAATATTGTAAATATATATAATATTGTTGTAACTTATATCATTAAATTTATAAATTCAGATATAATTATTAATTATAATGATATTTTAATTTATCTCATATAAATTGAATTATATGATTAAGTATGTTTTTAATATATATATATATATATATATAATCAATTTAAAATAAAAATCAGCTAACAGATACATCTTTTAGCAGTCCAGTCAAGATTTCTAACCTGTCTAGCAACGATAGCTTAGTATGCCCCTTCCCTTTTTGGCAGAACAATAGCAATAATGGATAAGACAAAAATGGGTGTTAATCCATTTTTTCATCCCTACTTTTTAAATTATAAGATTTTTTTTTCTTTCTTAAACTGAATTAATGAGTGTCAAGAAAACTAATTCTTCAAGTAAGATATACAATCATCAAAGTTAAGTTAAATATGCTCAATTGTAAAATAAAATGTCGAATATCCAAATATAGAAAAGTTAATAAGCTAGATACAACATAGCGATGTCAAAGTTGTGTATTGCTATTGCACATTTTTGTAATAAAGAAAATGGAAACACAAGGCAAAATAGATTGTATAATATACCAAAATGAATTAGTTTAGCTATTTTTAAATTAAAGTTGTGATTGAGCTTTTAAATGTGAAATTAGTTATTTATTTTTTATAATGAGTATGGTTCTATGTTTTTTTTATTTCACCATGTATAGCATTCTATGTAACACATACATATAAATACCAACATAGATATCTTAATATGTTAGAAGGGGATTCATGAGTGGTGTATTCTATTTTTTACCAAATTATACCTAACTCAGTTTTCTTTCAAAATAATTTGAGTGTGGTTGCATCCATATAGGTGTGTGAGACAGACTTGTAGAGAAAATTATACCAAATGTTCACCTATAGAAGCTTAGTTAAGTCCACATGGGTATGAAAGTTCATTATAATTACTACAAAAAAAATGTGTACATGGTGACGATTATTATTTGTATATTGTGTCATTTATAAACATCACTAACTATGTGTGTGGCAGTTCCGTGCATTGTTACAAATCTGATCACACAAAGTATAATATGACGGTCTATTGCAAACCATCGTAGCACGCGTCATAAAATACCTTGTATAAAGTTGTAGTTTTAAGTGTGTAATTTATGTTAGTTATAAATGTCAAAAATTTTAAACTGGACAAAACATTTTCAGTACAAAAAATGACGTTTTTAAACGCTACTTTATATGTTATAGTACAATCTTTGTAATTGTCATTATTATATTAAATTGTAAAATATTATACGTTAGTTACAATTGTCGTAGTTCGAGTATTAAATATTTTAATTTTTGATATTTTACTGTTTTTATGATTAAATTAAACATGTTTTCATGATATAATTAACCTTGTTTTCAAAAAATTAATTTCATAATATAATTAAACTTCATAAATACTAATAATTGATTAATTTATATACAAATTTATAATCAAAAGAAGACTTCATTCATTCATTGATAGATCAAAGTTCATATGTCATTTCAAAGTATACGAAACTAAGTGCATGAAAATAATAACTTGAAACTTTTAAACAATCTTTCCATATTTGACACAGTATAATACTAGTTCAACGACGGTTAAAAAAGACATGTAAAGACGGTTCCCAAATCGTCGTTATTGCGGGTGTCATTATAAAGTAGTCATTTTTAACAACAGTTGATCAATAGTCGTTATAAACATGTTTATATCGATGATTCATTTAACCGACTTTATAACTGAATGTAAATAATAATAAAAAATTAAATTTTTTTTAAAGACGGTTCCCATGGGAATCATCGTTGTATGCATGTCTTTTTTAAAAGAGACCATGACTTTTAAAGACGGTTCCACATAGAACCTTCGTTATATGTGAGTTTTAAAAAAAATTATTTTGTTTTTAATAAACCTTAAACTTGCATAAAATATCCAATTCTAGAAAATCAAAACATTTAAAATCATAATTTAAATATGAAAAATACATATAACAAATTATAACATTCTAGAAAAAGTTTTGCTAATATATGAAAAAGTTTGATGTCATTCTAATGATTTATCTATCCTAAGGTGTTATACATGGTTACAAAATACTTTGACCACGTTGTTCTCACATACTCCAATGCTTCTGAATCTAACGGATGTTGGTCGTTGAAAAACTATGACATTTGAAATTTTTTGAATTAGTGCATGAATAATAAACCCCGAATTTTAAAGTGTTTATTGTATTGAGGTATTACCTGATCCCAACCTTTATTAATTGCAGCTCGCACAATAGTCAACATCCACTGCATAACATGATAACCGCACTCATAACTTCCGTATTGCCTGTTGGACTGCATGTGAAAATAAATGTATTAAATGAATGAGTGAGACACATTAAATTGAGTTGACAAATATACTTTAAATACCTTAAGGTACATCCAAGTGAGTCTTTGTCGTCCCACTCAACATGTTATATCCAGAGTAAGCACTAAAATAATAAGATTTCATGTTAGAATACATAACAATATATAATGTATAAGTAATAATAAATGTTAAATGAAATTGTCATACCTATCTATAATGTGTTTAAAATAGGTAGGGGGTTTTATGCAAGGAGAAAAACCATGCAGTGGTATGATCTTGAACATATATGATCAATAGTTGCCAATGACACCTATATAACAAATCAGTTAGGTTCTCTTATGTCAATAATTTAGTATAACTTATTTAATAAATAAGGACATACTCATGGATGTATGGAACAAAATAAATTCGTTTTCCTCCATTCTTTAAGGAAGTGGTGATGTATGTTTGTGTTTCTGACTTCTTGTTTCCAATTAATTGAATGACTTGAGGGTCTAAAAACCCATATATATCGTGTTTCCCCTCATCAAAGCATAATCCACAAAGATACCCAAATTTCAATAAGTTAGTACTAATATATTTAATAAATCAAAAGTATAAAGATTTTAATATTTGAACTTACATCATCCATAATTGCATAACTGTTATGTTAATCTATTGATCTTAGGATGCAAGGTCCAACAAATTAGACATGTAAAAGTACAATGGTACATCATTATTCCTTCTAAAAACATTGGCATCCCATGGAACCTCTAAGACGGTTGTATCTAAAGTTGTAACAACTTCCACCAATGCCGCCACAGGATCATCAATGTATTGAACCAAATGGTGTTCAAGCTTTGAAGAATCCAAACCCTTTGAAGGATGTTGAAGCCTTGACTATGCTTGCTGTTGCTGTGCTGGTTTAGTCTAGTTCTGGGGTAGTTTGAGTGTTGTAATCCACCCTTTGATCGAATCTAAAGCATAGGCATTCTCAATCTTTGTGAAAGTAAAATATTTTCAAACTAAGTTAAAACAACCGATTGTTTTGTCGAAACAATCGATTGTTTATACTTAGATGTTTTGAGAAAAGATTGAAAACTGTTTTTCAAATGGTTGAAACTGTTAAAACCAAAACAACCGATTGATTCGAGGAAACAACCGATTGTTTGTTTTGGGACCGTAACAGAAAAACTGTTTTATCTTTGATTGAGCTTTAAATGATTTAACTGCTTTCGCTTCAGTCATTAAATGCTTTGACCAATCTTTTAATGCAATTTAAGAGTTTGTTAACATCTTTGAATATATTCAGAAAAACAGATTTGAGAATTAATCTTTTACAAATTTTTGCTAAGAGTTTTTGAGTTTTTCAAAGAGCTGAGATTGCTGAAAGTTCGTGATTGATCAAAGTTTGTGGAATAGGATTCTGCTTGTATTTATTTCAGATTATCTTTTGTAACAAGTATAATCCTTGTACTCTGTGAAACAAGTTTTCTTTTCTGTGTTTGCTGAGATTGGCTGTATTTTCTTGAGGGGTTCAAGATCAGCAATCTTAGTGTTGGTGTGTTGGCCAAGAAGAGTGTGTGGCTTGAGGTGTTCAAGGTCACTTTCTTGGTTGTGGTGTAAGTGATCAAGTTGTGATTGCTTAGTGGATTTCCTCAGGGTTTCTGAGAAGACTGGATGTAGCTCTGGATTTGGAGTGAACCAGTATAAACATCTGTGTGCAATCTCTCTATCCTTAACTCTTTAAATTCAGTTTTGTTTGTTGTTTACTGGTATAAACAACCGATTGTTTATGTGAAACAACCGATTGTTTTTCTGGTACTGCTGTTTTTGATTGTTGTTTTGGCAAACTGAATTTCTTATCAATTGTTTCTTGAGATAATTTCATTCTTGTTTTAAAACTTTGCCAAAACCCTCTTTAAACAATTCATCCCCCTTTAGTTTAAAGCCATCCATTCTAACAATTGGCATCAAGAGCTTGGTTCTTGAAAGTTATTCAAGTTGATCCTAAAACTGTTTTAAAATGGTTGATAGACTACCTTTTGGGGAAGGTGCTTCAATTAACAGACCACCTCTGTTTTGTGGTTTGAACTACCAATTTTGGAAAGTGAGAATGAAAATATTTATGGAATCACTTGACAAAGGAATTTGGGATGCAATTGAAAATGGTCCTTTTGTCCCAAAGTTTGAAAAAGATGGATCTTTCATTGAGAAGCCATGGTCTCAATGGACTGATGCAGAAAGCAAAAAGACCAAATTCGATTGCATTGCCAAAAATATTATAACCTCTGCTTTAAATTCTGATGAGTTTTTTAGGGTTTCTCAATGCAAATCATCAAAAGAAATGTGGGACACCTTGGAAGTCACTCATGAAGGAACAAATGAGGTGAAGAGAGCTAGGAAGCATGCTCTAATCCAAGAGTATGAGATGTTCAGAATGCTTAAAGGAGAAACAATTGCTGAGGTGCAGAAAAGATTCACGCACATCATCAATCATCTTATGAGTCTTGACAAGACCTTTGATAAAGAAGATCTGAACATCAAGATCTTGAAATATCTTGATAGAGCATGGCAACCCAAGGTAACTGTTATTTCCGAATCTAAAGATCTAACATCATTAAGTGTTGCTTCTTTGTTTGGAAAGCTTAGGGAACATGAGTTAGAGATGAATAGACTCAATGTTCAAGAGAGTGAAGACAAACACACAAGGAGCATAGCCTTAAAAGCTTCCAAGCATAAAGGAAAACAAGAATCCAGTGATGATAGTGATGAGGAAAACCTTAGCTTGCTGTCAAGAAAGTTCAGCAAATTCCTAAAGAGAAACCGCAACAAAGACAACAATAAAGATAGGTATGGAAACAAGAAATCCAATGATTTTAATTCCAATAACTATACTTGTTTTGGTTGTGGTGAGCAAGGTCATATAAAGGAAAATTGTCCAAACAAGAGCAAGGAGAAAAAGCCTAGCTACAAGGAAAAGAAAGGCAAGACAAAAAGAGCTTACATAGCTTGGGATGAAAATGAGGTGTCATCATCAAGTGAAGATGAGAAAGCAAACATCTGCTTGGTTGCTGAAGATGATGATGAATCTTGCAGCTCAAGTGAGGTAACTTCATGTGCTTCTTTAAATGAACAAAATTATAGTGAATTGCTTGAAGCTTTTCAAGAAACACATGATGAAGCTAATAGATTGGTTCTTTCAAACAACCGATTGAAAGATCTTAACAGTTGGCTTGAAAAGAGAGTTAAATCACTTGAAGAATATCTGGAAAAAGCAAAAAGTGATTTTGAAAAATTAGAAACACATTTCAAAAACTCTTATTGCAAGTGTGACACTCTCATTTGTGAAAATTGTGAAAACCTTGAAAAGAAAGTGCACTATCTTGTAAGTACTGTGGATAAGCTTTCGAAAGGAAAATCTAACTTTGAGAATGTCTTGGCATCTCAAAACTGTGTTTTTGGAAGGGCTGGTTTAGGCTTTAATCCACAAAACAAACAAGATAAGTTTTCAAAAAGTTTTTCAAGAAAGCCAGAAAAACAACCGATTGTTAAGATGAAACAATCGGTTGTTACATGCTTTTACTGCATGAAGAAAGGTCATTATGTTAGGTTCTGCAACATAAGGAAATATTCAGTTCCAAGAGGCTTTATGAAGTGGATTCCTAAGGAATGTGAAGTTTCTAACAGCAAAGAAAAGCCAAATGGACCCAAATTTGTGAGGGGACCAAATCTTGTTGCTTGAATTCTTTTTGTGCAGGAAATCTAAATAAATAGGAGGGACTGAGTCATTTCATCAAGTTCTTGGAAGAAAAAGACAATCATTAAAGCTGAATCAATGCTATGCATTTGAACAAAGGACCTCAATAGTGAAAAAAGGCTTCTTGATTATAAAGCACATGGCTCATTGAAGAATTAACATAAGGATAAGACTTTCCTTTATTTGTTCTCAATTTGTGTTTTAAAGTTCTTTCTCATGGTTAAAAATCTTTTTAATATGCTTAATATCATCTGCTTTAAACTCTTTCTACTCATGGTTAAAATTTAAAATCTGTTTTAATTGCTGCAGAAAAACAATCGATTGTTTCTTCGAAACAACCGATTGTTTTTTCGAAACAACCGATTGTTTTTTCGAAACAACCGATTGTTTTGGGTTTGACAGCACTGTGAAGAAATCTTTTTAATTGCTATTTTAAATTTCTATCCGTTGCAGATCAATTCAAAAAGAGAATCTTGGTCAAAGAATCTGTGTTGAAAGCTGATCACATTCAGAGAGAAGTTACAACAGTCATAAAGGAATATATTCCAAAATCTTGGAAATTCAAGAGCCTTAATGACTAGTCAAAGATCACATGTGAAGACCATGTGATTTTCAACTTTTTCTGACATTTTCTGTGTAGGGCAGAGTCAAGTCCTCTCTCTCTGAAAATCAGGTACCCACTCATAACATTGAATGCTAATTGATTCTTTTTCTGCTATAAAATCTGGTGCAGCTGATCTCTTCCACAAGAACAACCAATTGCAACATCTCTTGCAAAAATCTGTGAAGTGAGCTCTTCTCTGTTTTCTTCTCTGCCATCATGGAATCAACTCCTCCCACCTCAAAGAGAGTCAAATCCAGGGCTGTAAGGTCTGGAGGAAGGCTAGAAGGCTGGTTTTCTGGAGACAATGATCTTATTGAGAGATATAGGTATGAAACAAGTATAAAAAAGATAAACAACCCCAAGGTTGTTTGCTTTGATTGGCTGAAAAGTCAAAAGCTTGATAATGTAAGAAGGCTGCTCAAGGATCAATCTATCAGAAAGTTCCTAGAGATGAAAGGAAACATTTACCCAGATTTGGTAAGGGTGTTCTACACAAATCTAAAGTTTGAGGGAAACAATTTAGTTTCTCATGTGAAAGGTGTAGAAATGGAGATAACTCATGAAGTATGGACTGCTGTTGTTGGTTTCAAGTTCTCTGGCCTTAGAATCAACAAGGGAGACCTTGGAGTAGTGGAGGATTTTAACAAAATCCAATACTACAAAAGTTGCTTGAAGAATCAACATGCTCAAGTGAGAACATGCTCGGTTGGAGGTTTAAAGCTTGATGAAAGATTGCTTGCTCTCATTGTGACTTGGATTTTAACTCCAAGGGGGAGTAATCATTCTGTTCTTACTGAGGAAGATCTGGTATATATCTTCTGCATCATGAAGAAGATCAAAATCAATTGGATCCACATAATCAAAGAGCACATGCAAAAGGCTATGAGGTTAAGTGACTATCACTATCCATATGCTGTTTTGGTATCTAAATTTCTACTCTATTTTGAAGTGAACCTTGAGGATGAAACATCTGAGTTGGTCAAGTCAACTCAAGAGTTGAACAATGGATCACTCAACAAAATGGGTTTTACCAAAGTAGGTGGCAAATGGATTAGCAAGGATGGTGACCTTGGTGCCTCATCTAGTGGTGCTGCTGATCTTGAACAAGATGAGCCTGTTGATATGGATGTTCAACATGAAGATCCACCTGAAGATTATCAAGATGCTGGACCTAGTGTTGGTGCTGGAAATCAAGAAGAAAGGATGCAAACCATGTCTCCTTTTGAAAGACTCATGGTAAATAGGCCTGATAGCTTTGCGGAAAATCAAAGAAATCTTCATGATCCCTGTGTAAGCAATTTCCAGAGGATTGACAATAGGTTTGATAACATGGATGCACACTTCATGACTCTAGATGAACAGATCGAAGCTGTCTAGAATCAAATCTTTGATCTTCAGTTTGCTGATGATGATGAATGAAGAAAAACAACCGGTTGAAGTATCGAAACAACCGATTGTTTTTTGGTGGTTATATCTAGTTTTTTTAAATTATCTTTCTTTCTGTTGTTGCTGCTTTATTTCTGATGTAATCAAAACAATATCTTGTTTTATATCTTCTCTTTGTCTATTTGTGAAGACAAATAAGGGGAGATATATATGTTGCTGTGTTTATATTTTTAGTTGTTAAAACATTTTGGATGAGTAGTATTTTGTTTATGATATTTAGATCCGAGTTTTTTTTTATATATTTGTGCTAACCAAATATCAGAAGTTCTATGCTTTGTTCAAAACTGTATCTTGCAGGAACTGCTTCAGATTCAATCAGGTACAACACAAGCATTAGGGATTTGACTTCATCAAATAGGGGGAGATTGTTGAACCAAGTGGTGTTCAAGCTTTGAAGAATCCAAACCCTTTGAAGGATGTTGAAGCCTTGGCTGTGCTTGTTGTTGTTGTGCTGGTTTAGTCTAGTTCTGGGGTAGTTTGAGTGTTGTAATCCACCCCTTGATCGAATCTAAAGCATAGGCATTCTCAATCTTTGTGAAAGTAAAATATTTTCAAACTAAGTTAAAACAACCGATTGTTTTGTCGAAACAACCGATTGTTTATACTTAGATGTTTTGAGAAAAGATTGAAAACTGTTTTTCAAATGGTTGAAACTGTTAAAACCAAAACAACCGATTGATTCGAGGAAACAACCGATTGTTTGTTTTGGGACCATAACAAAAAAACTGTTTTATCTTTGACTGAGCTTTAAATGATTTAACTGCTTTCGCTCCAGTCATTAAATGCTTTGACCAATCTTTTAATGCAATTTAAGAGTTTGTTAAGATTTGATAACAAACTACATCTTTGAATATATTCAGAAAAACATATTTGAGAATTAATCTTTTACAAGTTTTTGCTAAGAGTTTTTGAGTTTTTCAAAGAGCTGAGATTGCTGAAAGTTTGTGGAATAGGATTCTGCTTGTATTGATTTCATATTATCTTCTGTAACAAGTATAATCCTTGTACTATGTGAAACAAGTTTTCGTTTATGTGTTTGCTGAGATTGGCGTATGTTCTTGAGGGGTTCAAGATCAGCAATCTTAGTATTGGTGTGTTGGCCAAAAAGAGTGTGTGTCTTGAGGTGTTCAAGGTCACTTTCTTGGTTGTGGTGTAAGTGATCAAGTTGTGATTGCTTAGTGGATTTCCTCAGGGTTTCTGAGAAGACTGGATGTAGCTCTGGATTTGGAGTGAACCAGTATAAACATATGTGTGCAATCTCTCTATCCTTAACTCTTTAAATTCAGTTTTGTTTGTTGTTTACTGGTATAAACAACCGATTGTTTCTGTGAAACAACCGATTGTTTTTCTAGTACTGCTGTTTTTTATTATTGTTTTGGCAAACTGAATTTCTTATCAATTGTTTCTTGAGATAATTTCATTCTTGTTTTAAAAGTTTGTGAAAACCCTCTTTAAACAATTCACCCCCCTCTAGTTTAAAGCCATCCATTCTAACACAATGGAGAATATTTTCTTCTTTCGCAGAGGCAGTTTTGTCTTAGGTTCCTGCTACTCATCAACAAACAAATACTTAAATTAGTTAGAATATAATATATCTGATATATAATCCTATTAGTATTAGTGCAAAAATATACTGTAGAGTCTATAGGTCTAACGAGATGTCTAGGCCAAGCAACGAAAGTATGTAATAACTTTCCTACAATTATGACCTCTAATGTTGGCACATGAACTGCAACATCACCATAAAGGACCTTCTCCACCGTGACCTTCATAACACTTACCTAGGGCAACGAATCAGGTCAAAGAATTATACTCAACATATAACTCGCATTGGCTAGTTGAGCCAAAGTCATTTCCAGATAGATCAACCGCTGAACAATTCCCTTTAGTGTTGACTTTCTTAATAGGGGTGGAGGTGGTTCATCTTCTACCATAATAGGTGGTTGTTGTGAGAGTCCTAAACCCTCTCACCGCTTTTCAAACTCCCTTTTCATCCGCTTATAAAAGTCCTCCATTAAGCTTTCTCTAAGCTCTTGAGTTACCTCAACCTTTATCTGTTCACGTAACTGTAGTAAATACTCTGGGCTAGGTTTATTGGACGATTGTTCCTTGCTATATGATGAAGGCCAAAGTATGACCGAATCCCAACCCCATATCCAGCTTCACGAACACGTCCAGGGTGCTTAGGTCGTCCGAGAGTAACATTAAGAATATCTTTGCGACCACATGGATTAAAAGTCCCCTGTGTTGATTGCTCAACAAAAGAATCCTAAAACAAATGAAAATAAATTGTCAAACTTCAACACATTGAATTTAAAATAACACATAGAAAACATATTTCTTACAATTCGTTCAATTGTTTGTTCTGTAGACATATAACTCCATGTCCCTGGTGGCTTTATACGGGCACCCTTCCACATCTCATGTCGGGGTGGTGGGGATGGAGACCTCAAAGAATCTACATTATTCATTTCCTCAATGGAAGTAAAATGTGCTTTAATCTTTTCTTCAAGCATCTTCTACTCTAACAACTTACAACCACCATTGGACAATAAGTGTGGGGTATCATTATGTGCCTGACTAGCTTTTGCTTTGTTCCGAACATCCTATCATCAACATTCAAAATTTAATAATATGTTAATATAAACTATATCGAAATATAACAATTGATATTAACCTTACATTTTTCAGTTTGTTGAATCTGCACATACTGTTGCCAAGTTTCTTCATCAACGGATGCATATTTTGTACAAGTATTTTCTTCTTTCCTTTCCCCATATATAAAATTTATTGTCAATTTTGATTTGAATTGACGAAACTTGACACCCACATCAGAAAGAACCTTCGCTTTCAAGGTTTCCACATTCGGGATCTTGTAATGCGTCTACATTATTTAGGATAATTAGTTCATAAACAAGAACAAAGTATAAAAGAACTTTAGATTGAACAAAGTAAAAACAATTATATACCAGAATATCTTGCCAAATCATGTTTCTCTCGTGCTCGGTCACGTGATCCCAGGACTTAGTAAGATAGAGATTCTTTCACGAGACAGTACTCCGAGATAACTCCTAAATTTCTTTGCATATGGCCCAGTGGCCACACCAGTGTTGACATCAATAGACAATGGTATTTTGTCATCTTTATTTATCTTCTTAAAAATATTCTTTAATCTTGTAGGTCCTCTACCAGTTTTTGAACGAGAAACTTTATCATCTGTCATGTTCCTGTTATCTAACAAATATGATAAGCATCAAGAATATGAAATATAATAAAAATTATATATTGTAAAACTAAACATGAATCACATGCACATACAAATATATATTCCTTCGTCCTGATCATTTCGAGTTGCTTGTACAACATCAACAACATCCTTGTACTTTTTATTGATGGTCGTTCTTGTAAGTGATTCAATCTCACAAATGTCATTGTTTGTATCTTTTGGGTCATTATGTTGTTTTTTTTCCATGTAACACAATAAACCAGTGTTCAGATGTAGGATCTTGGATATAGAAAACTTGGGAAGCTTGATGTGTCATTATGAATGGTTCGTCATGATAACCTATCTTTTGAAAGTCAACCAAAGTCATTCCTGATTCATCAACTTTGACACCAATCTTATTGTCAACCCACTTGCATTTGAAAATAGGTACAGTAAACTTGGTATAATTAACTTCCTAAATCTCTACTATGACACCATAATAAGGCATTGATCCCACAACAGAATTTTGATCTTTTGCAGTTGAAAACTGCATAGACTCTGCCTGTACTCCTATCATCTCGAGACTTTGCGTAAAACAAACAACCATTTACTTCATAGTCAGAACAACATAAAACATCAAACTTGAGAAAGTTTGCAAATCATTCATTATTTGTTGCTTAAATTATGACATGAAAGTTTTGTTATGCTCAATTAACACCCATTTTTCTAATTGTCTTGGATTTTTATATTTGACAATGTCTTTGTGTGTATCTAAGTATGGTAACACCTCATCAGTGTTATTCAAGATATACAAGTGTGCTCGCAGAACCTCTTCTCTAGATTTTCTTATGACATGTACACCTTTTGAAGATTTACTTATCAATCTACGAGAGTGGCAACATTTTTCAGGAACTCCTATAGATTTGGCTTTTAACAAGTACTTGGAGCAAAACTCAATAGATTCTTCTTAAATGTATCTTTCAATAATAGAAGCTTCCGAACGACATTGATTCTTCACATATCCCTTCAAAATCTTCATGTATAGTTCAATTGGATACATCCATCGCATATAAACTGGCCTACACAATATGACTTCTCTTACAAGATGAACAACCAAGTGTGCCATGATATCAAAAAAAGATGGAGGAAAAAACATCTCGAGTTGACACAAGATAACAATTATTTCTTCTTCAAGTTCATCCAACTTCTAAGAGTCAATCTCTTTACTACATATGGAATTGAAAAATGAACATAGTCGAGTGATTGTATGCCTAACATTTTTTGGTAAGATTCCACGAATAGCCACCGGTAGTAATTGTTGCTTTAGAACGTGACAATCATGTGACTTTAAGCCAATTAGTTTCAAATCATTCATAGATACAAGGCTCTTCACATTTGAAGAGTAGCCTTGTGGTACCTTAACACCTTTAAGACATTCACAAAAACTTGTTTTCTCTTTCTTTGACAAAGTGTAACACGCTGCAAGCAAGTATGTACGTTTACAAACTTCTCTCGGTGCCAATTCCTCTTGTATATTCATCTCAATCAAATCCATACGTGCATTCACACCATCCTTTTTTTTGCCTTAAATGTTCAAAAGTGTTCCTATTAGACTGTCACACACATTCTTTTCCACGTGCATTACATATATACAGTGTTTGACATCTAACTTATACCAATACGAAAGATAAAAAAAGATTGATTTGTTCTTCCATATTTCACTCATAGTTTACTTCTTCTTCATTTTTCCAGAAGTCACATTAACATTTTTTATTTTTTCATAAATTTCAACACCACTTAAGGGAGAGGGACAAATGTCATGTTCTTGGTATTCGTTAAAAGCTTTTTTCAATCTACAATACAGATGGTATTTCTTTAGAAATCTACGATGCCCAAGATACACAATTTTTCTTCCATGTTTCAGCTGCTCATAAGATGTCTTGTCTTCACATATTGGACATGCTCTATGGCCTTTCACACTATAACCTGACAAGTTCCCATATGCAAGGAAGTCATTGATAGTACAAAATAACATTGCATGCAATCGGAAAGATTCATTCTTAAACGCGTCAAACACATCAACCTATTCATTCCACAATAACTTCAAATCTTCAATCAATGGATTAAGATAAACAATTATGTCATTTCCAGGTTGTTTTGGACCAGAGATCATCATAGATAATATCATGTATTTGCACTTCATACACAAAGCAGGAGGTAAGTTGTAAATCACTAATAAAATAGGCCATGAACTATGATTACTACTTGAATTTCCAAAGGGATTCATTCCATTAGTTGTCATCCCAAGTCTTAAGTTTTTTTATTCTTTCCTAAATTAAGGAAATTCTTTATCAATATTCCTCCACTGCAGAGAATCTACTAAATGACGAAGTAGTCTATCACATTTTCTATTATCTTCATGCCACCTAAGGTTTTTAGAGTCATCTGCATTTGCAAACAAACACTTAAGCCTTGGAATTATTGGAAGATACCAAACAACCTTAGCAGGAGGATCTTCCTTTGTGAATTCATCAATTTCATCATTTTGACCAACTTTAACCTTATAACATGACAAACCACACCTAAGACATCTTCTTAAATCTTCGTACTCATTTCTGTATAAAATACAATCGTTAGGACATGAATGTATTTTTTTATATTCCATACCCATCAGACAAAGTATTTTTTTGCCTCATTATTTTGATTGGGTAATGTATTTCCTTCTGGAAGCATGTCCTTAACCAATTCGAGAAATTTTGTAAAGCTTTGTCGGTCCATCCATTCATTACCTTCAAATTCATCAACCTTCACATTGTTGATAATCGTGTGAAGTTAGTTGAACCAGGATACAAAGGAGTCTCTACATCATTAGACATATTTTCAAAAACTGCATTAACAAAAGATTTTGCTACCACATCACGAATCATGTCTTCTAATCTATCATCCATTGAGAAATGAACTTCTTTCGAAGCTCCGAGCACACTTGGCAAATCTAACAATTCACCATGTCACGTCCATGTTGTATAATTTTTCAAAAATCCATCACACAAAAGATGTTCTCTAATTTCGAAAAAACTCAATATCCTTCCATTCAAACAATTGACTCAAGGACACATTATTCTAACAATTCACCCCCCTCTTGTTTAAGGCCATATATTCTAACAATTGGCATCAAGAGCTAAGTTCTTGTAGTTACTCAAGTTTTCGATCCTAAATCTTTTTTCTATGGTTGAAGAACTACCTTTTGGGGAGGGTGCCTCAATTAACAGGTCACCTTTGTTTTGTTGTTTGAACTATCAGTTTTGAAAGGTTATCATGAAAATCTTTGTTGAATCTCTTGATAGAGGAATATGGGATGCTATTGAAAATGGCCATTTTATTCCTAAGTTTGAAAAGGATGATGTCTTGATTGAAAAACCTTGGTCCCAATAAACTGATGATGAAAATAAAAGAGCAAAGTTTGATTGCATTACACAAAATATTATCACCTCTGCCTTAAATTCTAAAGAGTTTTTCATAGTCTCAAAATGTGAATCTGCTAAGGAGATGTGGGATACACTTAAAGCAGCTCATGAGAGTATCAATGAAATAAAGAGAGCAAGGACAAGAAGTCAAGCAAGAAGGAAAAGGAAGCAAAATAAAAAAAGGAGTCAATTTGTGTTTGATGGCCAAAAAGAAAGATGATGTAAGTAGTGTAAGTTCTTGTACCTCTTTAAATGCTGAAAAATATAGTCAATTGCTTCAAGCTTTTAAAGAAACTCATGAGGAAGCTAACTGATTGGCTCTCTTAAACAACCGATTGAAAGGGTTGAACAACTGGCTTGAAAATAGAGTCAAGGCACTAGAAGAAGAGTTGGAGAATTCAAAAACTGATTTTGAAAATCTTGAAATGCTTTACAAAAACTCTTCTTGCAAATGTGACTCTTTTGTTTGTGAAAATTGTGAATCTCTTGAAAAGAAGGTTCACTACCTTGTGAAAACTGTGGATAAGCTTTCAAAGGGTAAATCCAACTTTGAGAATGTCTTGGCATCTCAAAATTGTGTTTTTGGAAAAGCAGGATTAGGTTTTAATCCACAGAGCAAGCAGAATAAGTTTTCAAACTCTTTTTCAAAACTGCCAGAAAAACAACCGATTGAAAAATCGAAACAACCAATTGTTACATGCTTTTATTGCATGAAGAGAGGTCACTTTGTCAGATTATGTAAAATTAGGAAATATTTTGTTCCTAAAGGTATTATGAGATGGATTCCCAAAGATTCTGAAGTTCCCAGTGATAAATATAATACAAAAGGACCCACTTTTGTAAGCGACCCAAATCTTGGTACTTGAATTTGTCTTTTGTAGGGAAATTTGATGGAAAGCATGCAGTTGTGGTACTTGGACAGTGACTGTTCCAAACACATGACTGGAGATAAATCTAAGTTTGTGAACATCACTTTCAAACAAGAAGGGCATGTGACATATGGAGACAACAACAAGGGAATGATTCTTGGAAGAGGCTCTATAGGAGACAAGAGGCTCTATAGGAGACAAGAGCAACCTGCTTAGCATTAGCATATTGTGTGACAAGGGTTATCAAGTCATCTTCAATCCAAACTCCTGTGAGATATGCCTTCCCAACTCAAAGGAAGTAATGTTGATTGGTAAAAGAATCAATAATGTTTATCTCTTAGATATCTCTTCTTCTTGTTCCATTGGTTGTCTTCTTTCTAAGCATGATGAATCTTGGTTATGGCATAAAAGAATAGCCCACATTCACATAAATCATTTGAACAAATTAATTTCAAAAGATCTTGTGATAAGGTTACCCAATCTCAAGTTTGAGAAGGACCACATATGTGAAGCATGTCAAAAGGGAAAACAAATCAAACATTCCTTCAAACTAAAGAATGTTGTTTCATCTTCAAAACCCCTTGAGCTGCTGCACATGGACTTGTTCGGTTCTTCAAGAACCATGAGTCTTGGTGGTAACTATTATGCTCTTGTTATTGTTGATGATTTTTCTAGGTACACATGGACACTCTTCTTGGAATCAAAGAGTGATGCTTTCTCTGCCTTCAAAAAGCTTCCAGAAGACTACAAAACACAAAAAGCAGTAGCATTGGTTCTATAAGGAGTGATTATGGAGGGGAATTTCAAAATGAGAAATTCAGCGAATTCTGTGAAAAGATGGGGATCTTGCACAACTTTTCTGCACCAAGAACTCCTAAACAGAATGGAGTAGTGGAAAGGAATAACAGATTTCTTGAAGAATTAGCAAGAACCTTGCTAAGTGAATCCTCCCTACCCAAATATTTTTGGGTTGATGTTGTTAGCACCTCTTGTTATGTGATGAATAGAGTGTTCATAAGGCCAATCTTGAAGAAAACTCCTTACGAACTCTTCAATGGAAGGAAGCCAAACATTAGTCACCTAAAAGTGTTTGGATGCAGTTCTGAATAATGGGAAAGAAAATCTGGGAAAGTTTGATGAAAAAGCTGACAATGGCATCTTCATTAGGTACTTCTCAAATAGTCATGCTTATAGGGTCTACAACAAGAGACTCGTGATTGTAGAAGAATTTGTTCATGTGGTGTTTGATGAAGTTGATCACAAAGATATGAAATCCTCGAAGAACAGCACAGAAGAGGATGAACAGAACATCATTCTGCAAAAGCTGGAATCCTATCCAGAAAAACAACCGATTGATTCGTCGAAACAACCGGTTGAAATTCTGCAGCAGGATGAGTTGCCTAAGGAATGGAGAATTCCAAGGGATCTTTCGGTGGAAAACATCATTGGGCAGATAAAGGAGGGTGTTTCTACATGAAGTACTGTCTCAAACTTTTGCAGGCACACAGCTTTTGTCTCTCAAGTTGAACCAAAGGCAATTGAAGAAGCACTTAATGATGAGAAATGGGTGGTCGCAATGCATGAAAAACTGAATCAGTTCACTAGGAATGATGTATGGTTTCTTGTTCCCAAGTCAGATGAGATGAACATCATTGGATCTAAATGGGTCTTCAGAAACAAGTTAGATGAGGCTGGTGTGATTATTACAAACAAGACAAGACTAGTTGCCAAAGGTTACAATCAAGAAGAAGGAATTGATTATGGTGAAACCTTTGCTCTAGTTGCAAGATTAGAAGCTGTAAGGTTGTTGTTGGTCTTTCCTTGTATGATTGGATTCAAACTATTTCAAATGGATGTTAAAAGTGTTTTCCTCAATGGAATCATCAATGAAGAAGTCTATGTTGAACAACCACCGGGCTTCGAAGATCATCAACATTCCAACCATGTATACAGGCTGAAAAAGGCCTTGTATGGGCTTAAGAAAGCTCCAAGGCAGTGGTATGAGAGGCTTAGTAACTTTCTTTTATCCAATGGCTATGAGAGAGGGATGATTGACAAGACTCTATTTATCACAAAGTCAAATTCTAAAATTATCTTGGTCCAAATCTATGCTGATGACATCATTTTTGGTGCTACCAAAGATAGTTTATGTGAGGAATTTGTGGCTGCCATGCAAGGGTGTAAACTGGACCGAAAAAGCACAAGTGGCACTTGTCATCTTCTTGGATCAAGTCTTATTTCTTGGCATAGCAAGAAACAAGCTTGTGTGGCTCTTTCCACTGTAGAAGCTGAATACATTGTTGCTGGAAGTTGTGCACAAATTCTTTGGCTCAAACAGCAGCTATAAGACTTTGGCTTAAAGATTAGCAAGGTTCCTTTGCTTTGTGACAATACAAGTGCTATAAATCTAAAAAAATATCAGATTCAACATTCAAGAACAAAGCACATTGAGATTCGTCATCACTTCATAAAGGATCATGTGAACAATGGAGATTGTGAGATGAAATTCATTGAAACAAGACTGCAACTTGCTGACATATTCACAAAACCTTTGCCAAAAAATAGGTTTTTCTTTTTAAGAAATTAGTTAGGCATTCTTGATTCACAAACTCTTTCTTAAATCTGTTTTTATCTGTTCCTAATTCTATTTGTAAAGACAAATAGGGGGAGAATATGGTTTATGTGTTGTCTTAAAACTGCTATAACTTTGATTCAAGTATGCTTTAAATTTCTGTTGCATATGTTGTTTGATTTGGTGCTGCAGTTTTGATATTTTTGGCATAGTTTGTGGCTTGTTTTTATACTCTCGTGGTTATGTAGAAAACTAGTTGATGTGTCATCATAACATGCTATTAGAGATGCTCTGGATTGCATAGTTTCTGTTTTGCAAGTGTTGTTTCAGATTCAAACAAGACCAACACAAGCAACCATGGATTTGTCTTCATCAAATAGGGGGAGATTGTTGATCAAGAGTGATAAAGTGTTTTGAAGAATCCAAATCCAAGATGTTTGATGAAAGGCTGGTGTTGTGGGTGGGATCTAGGTAGATTAAAGTGTGATCCACTCTTTTGTTGAATTTAAAACTGATGTGAATTGAAACCTTTTTGAAATTAAATGTTTTTCAAACTAAGTGAAAAACAACTTGTTATTTTGTCTAATCAGCCGGTTGTTTTGCTCTTAGAAGTTTTAAAAAAGGTTGAAAGTTGTTTGAATTGGTTGACTTAACTGTCAAACCAAATCAATTGGTTGTTTCGTGTTTTCAACCGATTGTTTCTTTGAAAATTCTAACAAAATTCAGTTTTGAATGGTGAATCTGTCTTAAATGATTTCTAGCTGAATACGCTCCTTCATTAAATGTTTTAACCAATCTTTGGAAAATATAAATTGGTTGTTATATGTTTCTGAATAGTAAGAAACAGTTTTGAGAAATTCAGTTTGACATATTTGATCTCAAGTTTTCAAGATTCACATCAAGCTTTGGATTTTCAAGTGAGAGTGGAATAGGATTGCAATTGTATTATTTTCCGTTATACTTTGATCAGGTGTAGTCCTTTTCTTAATCTTTTGTATTTCTGTTGTTGTATTGCCAAGGAGTGTTGTGTGTTCTTGAGGTGTTCAAGATCAATACTCTTGGTGTGGTTTGCCAAATGTAGTGTGTTTCTTGAGGGGTTCAAGGTTACTTTGGTGTGTGGTGTTTTGTAATCTGGTTTGATTACTTAGTGGATTACCCAGTGGTTTCTGGGAACTGGATGTAGCTCTTGTTGTAAGAGTGAACCAGTATAAACTATTTGCGTGCATATTTCTTTCTTTGATCTCTTTTAAATTCTGTTTTTAAGTTGTTTAAGATTTTACTGGTATAAACAATCGTCGAAGAAACAACTGATTGTTTTTCTGTGTTTCACTTTAAAACAGTTTGTGTTCTTGGCTAACTTGATTCCTCTTTTGGATTTCTTCACTGAGTTTCATTAAACCTTCAAAAGTTTTCGAAAATCTCTTATAAACAATTCACCCCCCTCTTGTTTAAGGCCATATATTCTAACAGTTATGAGGACTTAGCTTCCCCAATAATGGAAGTGACCTAGTATGGAGAAATACAATGCAACAATCGATCTTGAGGCCCATGTTAAAGCATACACAACTCAGGCAAACATCTTCTAAAAAAACATGGTCATAAATTAATTATCATTATGCCTGTCACTATTTTGTTTTTCATACTTTTGTAAACATTTTAGATTACATAAGCCAGAATCCATTTTATAATATAAAATTGTTCACCGGATTTGGACAATTTGGAAGTATTTTTTCGAAAAAATATATTATGAATTATATAAATTGAAAGGTATTTTCGGATCCGGTATGTGATATGGAATATATTAATTTGACAAGTATATTCTAGATTACGCAAACTGGAAGCTATTTTTGGATCCAGTACATACTTTCGATTTATGTAAACAATGCGAAAACGAAAAACCCACTGTATGCAATCACCTTCGACCACCACGCACCACAACGAACCACCAAGAACGCAACTCAATAGTAGTATAGCAACCACTAGCGCCTTCATCAATCTCTTCACGCACCAACACTTCCACAGCCAACACACCTTTATAACCATAACTTCAAACATTTTAACTTATTTACAGAAGCACATTTATGGAATTTTATAAGTTATGGGGGTGCAATAAGCACATATGGAGGTGCACGAAGAAGCAACTCTCAACATGGGCTAACTTCACTAACCTTGGCCCAATATTACTGATCACATAAAATGTTGCTTCTTCCTACACTTCCATACCTTTTATTGCATCTTCATAGGTCAGTCAAAAAATACATTTTGGATTTTAAAATTTGAAAATATTTTTTTTTCTATTTACACCTTCTAGATTGTAGAATCTTTAAGGTATTTCTGGATTTGAAAATATCTTTTGGATTCTACAATCCATAATATTTTTTTTCTTTAAAAAAGTACATTCTAGATTACAAAATCCAGAAGGTATTCCCAAATCCAGAAATATATTTCAAATTGTACTATCCACAACATTCCCTTACTATAATACGATTGTACAATTTGGAAGGTAAACTCATATCTAGAATTGCCTTATAGATTATATAATTTTGATTGTAACTTCAAAATGTGTTAGGGATTGAACAATTCGAAAGGTACTTTCGAATCTAGGTTTACCTTTCAAATTGTACAATTTATAATACATATTATAGTAAGAAGTGTTAAAGTATGCATAAAAAAATAAAAAAATAAACGAACAGAAAATCAACTCTAAAATATTGCACCAACATTCACTACCACCTGCCACCACAACCAACCACCACAAGTATCCAAAATCACTTAAAAATGAAGAATGAGTCACCATAGTCTCCACCAATACAAAAATCATAAAATATGCCGAGAAGAATATGGATGAAATTTAAAAAAATTATGGAGGTATAGGAAGAAGGGATTGTAGACAGAATTTGCCTATAAAACCCGAAAGCCCAATCTCAACATAAAAAAATCTTTTAACCTGAATCAGTCTTAATATGCAATTAAACTTGAAAATAGTATTTTTAATCTTTCTTAATTTAATTTTTTTAATAATTTCTTTTAATAAACATACATAACAATTATTAAAGATTAAACATGTATTAAATTACCTTAATAGTTAACCGAATTCCAATAAAATTAACGAAATTAAATTTTTTATATTAAAAATATAATTTTATTTTTATTATATAAAATATGTCAATATTTATTATATTGTTGAATACTTATCCTAAAACAAAATAAGTTAAAATAATAAAATTGGTCCTTTACATAATACCTCATACACCTCTCTTTTTATCTTGATTGTTTCTTTTCCATATCTTGTGACACCCTATACTTCTTCAATATCCTTTATTTTATTGGTTTTTTTTATTATGGAATGAGTGATTAAAAAAATTCTAAATTATAGAATTCATAAATATTTTTAGATTGGAAAAATCTGCTGGATTAATTTATTTTTAGAAAAATAAATTATAAATTATAGAATCCAGAAAATATTTATGAATTATATAATTTGGAAGATATTTTTGAATCCGATAATACCTTCTAAATTTTGTAATCTAAAATGTAGTTTTTTTTAAAAATTTGATTGTAAAATCCAAAAAAAATATAAATATAAAAAATTACATTTTTAAATTTTGTAAAATTTGGAATATATTTTTTTAAGGATTAAATAATTATTTTACTTAACCTATGAGTAACAAAAGAAGCTATGGAGGTGTAGGAAGAAATTCTGTCATTATACTCATCATAAGCTAACTTCACTAACCCTTGCCCAATATTGCCGCAGAAAATAGCCGAAAGCCCAATCTCAACATTAAAGGACACGTGGCAAATCTGAATCTAGTGGTCAAATCAAAATGACACGCTAACATTTCGTGCAGCCTTCATAATATCCAATGCACGACACAAGAAAATCATTTTAACTTCTATTCCGTTTCTTCCAATCTCAACTGAAGGGAACAGAATTTTATTCAGATCCGCGTTCCTCTCCTTAGACCCAGTCGTTTCAATTCACCATGATCAATATCATGATGGTCGCTGACACCGTCGCCGTAACCGCCGCCAAAGGCCTTGGCGTCCTCCGCGCCTGCCAATCCACCTGTAACCTTTCCCTCACCGATTCGGCAGCCGATCAGATCTCCTCCATGATCCAGCCTTACGATGCCGTTGCACCGCCTCCCGTAAAGCCCGTTACGTACAGGCAACGACGCCGAACACTGCTCCGGAGAAAACAACGAACCAAACGCATATTATCCGGTGACCACACCGGAGACGCTGTGAACGACGGGTTCCTATTCGGTGACGGCGGGGACGGTTCTTTTGGCGGCGGCAGCGGATTCGGTGGCGGTGGTGGCAGTGGTTGGAATTTCAATAGATTTGGGGGTGGACACAATTGGGACGAACCCTCGTCTTCAGTTCCGGATCCTGCTTTTGATTTTGTGTATCAGGTGCTGTCGTGGATCATGCTTTCGAATTGCTTGCATTTTTCGATTAAGAAGATCGTTCGAATTGTTGCGGCGGGATCGATTGTGGATTCCGGTAGGGAAAAGGTTCCCTCCAGATTGGTTCCAATTTGCTGATTTGGTACCTTCAAACGAGCCCATCATATAACAAATCATCATTCGTGATTACGCATTGGATTACTGTTTAATTGTGCATTTGCTGTAAATACATTGTATATATTAATTTGTCATTTAATATCTAATTGACTAATTTCAAAGTAATTATTTTTCTGTATTTGATTTCTGTACATTTAATTTCGTAATGTTTGGTAGAAGTAACAAGTTTCCAGTGTGAGTTATTGATCACCACATCATCATTTTGGGGTAGTACTGCATCCAAGGAATGCATTGTCCCTGTTTCGTGTTTTAGATATTACTCCTGTAGAGATACAAGAATATTTTCTGGTGTTCCTTTCTAACAGTTAAGAACTTCGATCATCCAAGTCAAGCTTACATTACTTTTTCTACAGTTCTTTTTACTGTGCCTATTCGGTGTTGGTGCCAACAATTTACCATGTTGCTGTAAAATTTCTGTTTAGTTTTGATGTTGTATTTATGGTTGTTATGTTCTTTACTACTGTTTTGTTAATGATTCATTGTGAATTGATTATGGGATTTTTTATATGATCAATGGTACAATAACTCATTGTGTTTTTGTTTGGCTCAATTTTTGTTTAGAACTTCGATTTCGGGTTTTTTAATGTGACTTTCTTTTGACCATATGTTGATTCGAATGGAATGACCAATGTGTGTGTTTTTTTATGCTCGCGCAACAATGGTTCTTCCTGACGTTTGTGTCAGAAAGAGGTAACCAGATTCTTTTTAGTCTGTTTTTGTTTCTTTGCTTTGCTCTCTTTGTTGGTTGTTCTTTCCTGGGTCTGGCTACCGTGTAATTCTTTAAAATCCCGCTGCCTTCAAAAATGAAAATTTTGGCCCGGTAACAAATGCAAGAATTTTTAACATGATTGATGATACTGCTGAAAACTTATACCTGAAGTCAAAATAATGAAATTCGTAGGAAGAAGTTGTGGAATTTATATGCTGTAGGCTATTTTGGATCAATTTCGTAACTAGTTCTGTATTTATAGAAGAAAATGATAACTCTATTTACACAATTTAAAATTAATTTGTGCATAAAATTTTACTTGATTTGAGTTGAATTTACGAAGAATGTTTGATCTGTTTTTCTTCCTATCTTCACATCCGATAAAACAGATTATTTAAGGTTGTTAACATATTGCTCTAAACCTCTGAATCTATTAGACTCATTGTACCTAGTTCATGAATTTGTGCAATTCAATTAATTATATTGTCAGTTTTAAATTGGATTGAATTTAATTTAATGTACCCAGTAAAAATTTGATTAGTTAAAAGTTATATGGATTTCAAATCTATTGACTTAACCTAAGAAACATATTTATCCAATAATTTACTTATAAGAAAAATATTTTTATAATTGATCATATAAATATTATTCTATGAATATTCTGAATAAATATTTCACACAACACATGTTATTTAAGGTAAATATTTCACATCTCACGTGCTATTACAATTAAATATCGCATACCTTAGATCAATTCTAGAAACTCCATTCACAAGTTGTAAAATTTATAATTATTACTTCTATATCTTAGTGTACATAATAGGAACTTCGTCCTCGGTCTTGGACCAGCTACTACTTGGTTCTTAGGTAGGGCAGAGGTCAGCTAAGCCATGGACCTGGAGTCAAGGTAGTGGTGTTGGGTCTGTTTGGTTAATGTGCCTAATTTTCTAATGATGTGCTATGATTTAAATTCAAGTTGCATGTGCTTAAAGATAAAATATAAGGAGATATTTTATAAAGATCTAAGATAAAATATAAAGAGATATTTTATATAGATATAAGATAAAATATAAAGAGATATTTTATAAAGATATAAGATAAAATATAAAGAGATATTTTATTTGTTGTGATTTTGGAGATAAAAGATAAAGAGATATTTTATCTCTTGTGATTCTGGAAATAAAAAGATAAAGAGATATTTTATCTGTTGTGATTCTGGAGATAAAATATTTTATCTATTGTGATTCTGGAGATAAAATACTGATAGGGAGGTGTATGTATAACAAAATGTGGCTTGCAGTTTAGCACCCAAAGATCATTGGTGCATGTGGCAGGTGGTTTTCTGTTAGAGATATAAGATAATGTGTTTATTTTTAGTTAATATTTGTTTATCTCAAGTGCAATTACTACATGTGCGGTTATAAAAAGGATGTTGAAACCTTAGGTGAAGGTATACGGTTTTTACACACTACACTGAGAATTATTGTTGCTTTTGTGAATCCTTACTGACTTGAGCATCAGAGTGCAACCGGCCGTAAGAGCGCCCTCTCTGTCTCTACAGGTAAAAACATTCAACCACCAAGAGAAATACAAATTCCAAGGGGACTGACGGCCAAGTCACCGACGAGAACACTTAGTATTTTAATAATTATTATTTATGTTTACGTTATAAATGTAATAATCTAATATCTTACTTATATTTATTAACAGTGAAAGTGAGTGAACTCTTGCCATTTTCTAAATATGAGGTAAATAAACTGAAGTCATATGCTTATATATAAAAGCATACCTACAGAAACTATTTTATTTTCCTGTGAAGTATATGTGAAAACATCTAACGTTTTTATAAAGTGACATTCGATAAAGTATATAATAAAATTATAGAAGTGAAGATGGCACAAAACCGTAATGAAAGTCAATATCCATGTACATTGGATAATTGCTGATAACAATTCAATTGATGGTATGGAAGGAAGGGGAGGAATTGATTTATGAGTATTGGGGAAGGAATTAAAAAGTGATTATAGATTATTTCTTTATTTTTTTTGGAAGATAAAGACTATTCTATTGGTTCAGATAACGTCTTTAGAGAGACGATGAATAACGTTGATAAGTAACTTATGTGTATTTTGTGGGGAGGAAGTAGAGTCAACAAGTCTATGTTCTTTAAATGTAAGATAGCTTGATCAATTTAAACAATGTGTTACTCTTGGTTGGATATATTATCGGTTTATGATGCAAACACACATTTGTTACTATTTAGGATGCCAAGAAAATATCATGAAAAGTAAAAAATAAAAATATAGAGTGATTAAAATATTAAGAAAAACAATAATGTAGGTTGGAGGTAGGTATATATACTTATAAAGATGATTCATTTTCATAATAACAGTTTTTGGGTGTACATAAATTTTTGTCTGATTGTACTCTTATTTAATATATCTGATCTTATTAGTACAATGAAATATTTTGTCATTTCATATTAATTATTTAAAAATAAAAATAATTTTTAATTTTTTAAATTAATATTAAAGGAGACTTTTTTTATGAACTAAATTCACTCTTCCCATAGTCCCTTATTTTAAGGGAACAACATAAAGAAAGAGAGAACATACCTTCACCCTCATTCTATACCCACACTAAATCTCACATATAAAATAAAATAACTTCTATTTCCAATCACTCTTTCCACCCCATTTCAAACAACTTTATTCTTTGGTAAAACCATAATTCTTTTTGTATCTACCATCAATGAATTCTAACCTTAACGTGAACATCATCACTCTCCCATCCCAAAACCATCAATGGAAGAAAAGAAAAAGCTTGAAAAAGAAAAGAAACTCAAACAAAAAAAAAAGAAAATTAATCAATTCATCATTTTTCTTTTACATATCATCTTTTATCATCTTTTATTTTCCAATTTTGACTCATCCAAAATGTATGTTAATTTTTTATTATACAAACATACACGCGCAAAACAACGTCAGTATTAACAACGTCTAGTATAAATAATATACCTTTTTACATGAGAAAAATATAAGATATTATCATGATAATGATTTTATATAAAATATCTACACCAGTTGAAATATTTTTATTTTATTTTTATATTTAAAGATATATGTTACTTTTCTAACAATGATCACATTTTATATTTTATACGGTTATTATTATTATTATTATTATTATTATTATTATTATTATTATTATTATTATTATTATTATTATTATTATTATTATTATTATTATTATTATTATTATTATTATTATTATTATATCACTAATTACGATTGATTACATAAGAATAGTGGCATTTGTAATGTATTATGTTTTTTTAAAATTAGTCATCTGTAATTTGTTATGTTATTACTTTTAACATTTGAATAATTTATATATACTTTTTATAAATTTTAAAATATAATTAAAGGTAAAAAAAAAAAGATATTCTCAATTTAAAATATAGTAATGATATAAATAAGAATATGAATGTACATATATCAAAAAGAGAAAATCTTCATATTATATATATATATATATATATTATATATATATATATATATTATAAATAAAACTATTAATTACTACAAAACTTTAGTGTCAATGAAATATTGATATGGAATTTATATATGTTTTTAAACATTTCATTTGTGCTAAGAGTTTATTGTATAATTTTTCTCGCCAAATATAATTCCGGAACTTCTTCGTGATTAATGCATCTCTTATAATAGTCTACGACTATAACTTTTTTTATATTCATTTTCTTCCACTTATGTCACATTTTTAGAGAATTTATATTTATATTTATTATGATTTGTAAATTATACTTTCAAATATCCTCTAATCTTTAAAAAATTTATATATGTTATGTCATATACAGAGACAAAAGCAAAAGCAAAAGGTAAAATAGAAAATCGTATAACTGTTTAGTATTCCAAAAATTTATCATGTGTTGCATAGAAAATTTCATAATATTGAGAGAACTAAATATATTAAAATTTAATTTAATTAATTTTTTAAATATTTTGTTCGGATAATTTATTAAATATTAATTTTTATAGAGTATTTTAATTGTCATTAACTATATATTTTTACTTAATATTATGATGGAAAGAAAGAGAGAAAAGAAAAATCTACACAGACATAAACTAAATAAAACAAATGTAAAAAAAACTCATTTAGGAAAAAACCTAATCAATATAAATGTGAGATAGAAAATGTTAAAAAGATATTAAAAAAAAAATTAAATAGCAATACTGGATATAAAACATATTTATTTCTCTATAAATTGTTACTCTGTTTATTGGTTATTGAAAAATGATATTAAGAGAGAGTATTATTTTTGGTCTTTAATACTGAAACTTGGTTTTCTTAAAATCATGTTAGTCTTTAATAATGTAAAGATTACCCTTATTTTCATTTCCATGTTTCTCAAGTCTTCTTAGTAATTAATTTCTGATACATATATCATAGATACCTACACACACAAATTTTCATCCAACGGCTATGATGAAAAGGGCCAGAATAGGCAGTCCAATTAGTTTTCAGTTTGGGCTCCAGAGTGTTTATGGTGCAGTCCAACAAAAAAAACAAATATTTATTTGGGACATTTTGCTTCCTGCACCTTTATGATTATTACACGACTGTTTCTTCCTGCACCTCCATATCTTCTTCTACCACCTCCATACACATCATGAAAATATATTTTTATCCTTTTTTGTCACCCATAAACTAGTTTCCAGATTATGTAATCCGGAATACATTTGAAAAAGGACTTCTGGATTACATAATCCAGAATCTAAATAAGACTTTCAGATTATGTAATCCAGAAAGTAATAATGCATCTCAAAAAAGGCTTCCGGATTACATAATTTGGAAGCTAATTATAAATTTGAAAAATAACTTCCGGATTATGTAATCCGGAATATTATAGAGGGACACTTTTTGGAAATTCAAAAATTTATGGAGGTGAGAGAAGAAGGTATGGAGTTGCAAGAAGAAACAATCTTATTACACGCATCCCATACTAACAATAAAACGACACGAATTCAAATTGTAAGTAGAGATGGCAAGATCTCTTTTGTGTGATAAGTGGTCAGGAGGAGAACCATTTGCAAATAGATAAGATGGTCAATGAATTTGGTCATTAGAATGGAGAAGAAGGTGGTTTCAGTTGGAACAAATTTTGGTTAATAATCTTACACTAGAAATTAACCATATGACTTTACTCCAATAAGAAGATGACACTTTGGTATGGAAGGGGATGACTCAGGAAAGTATAGTGTTAGCTCAATGTATTCAACCATGCAATATAACCTAATAAGGGAGGCTAGTGAATTTTACACATCTTTGTGAAGATTTAGGGCCATTCCGAAAACAACACTTGGTTGAAGATTAGCCAAGGGTGGAATCCTAACCTTGTTAGTGTAGATGAGTGCAAATGGTGAGCACAAAATGTGTCATGTGCAGGCTAACAGAGGAAAACATTAATCATTGTTAACGAGAGGGTTATAACTTCTCTTTAACCTTGTATATAAAGGAGGCCCTACACATTTAATAATAATATATTCTAATTCTATATTTCTCTCTCCTTTTATCTCTCTCTAACTCTCTCTCTTATGCCTAACATGGTATCCAGAGCTGTCAGTTTTTTTCGTAAGCTAGAATGAAATTCTTTGCAAGAAACCAGATTAGGAATCCAGTTAGCCAAGAAACAAAGCTCAAAACAGTAAAGCAACAGAAAAAACAATCGGTTGTTTCGTAGAAACAATGGGTGGTTTATGCCATAAAAAATAACAACAACTGAATTTAAAGATTTTAAGGAAGAGAGAGATGCACAAACAGTTTATACTGGTTCACTCTTAAACCAAGAGCTACATCCAGTTTCCCAGACGGAAATTCAAAAAGAATTAAATCCATTATTTTCATAGTGCTGTCAGACACAAAACAATCGGTTGTTTCGAGGAAACAATCGGTTGTTTTTCTACAGCAGTAAAAACTGATTTTGATTTTTTAATCATGAGCAGAAAAGATTCAGAGCAGATGTTTTTGAACATTTTAAAAGAGATATTTAAGCATGAATATGAACTTAAACAAAAATTAAAGATAGGGATAAGGAAGGTCTTATCCTTTGTGATGTTCCTTCAATGAGCCATATGCTTTTGATCAAGAAGTCTCTTTTGACCATTGAGAGCCATTGGACAGATACAGAACATTGATTCAGCTTCAATGTTAACCTTTTTCTTCCAAGAACTTGATCAGATGACTCAGTCCCTCCTATTTCTCTAGATTTCCTGCATAAACATGAATTCAAGCAACAAGGTTTGGTTCCCTTACAAAAGTGGGTCCATTTGGTTTCTTTTTCTCATTTGAAACATCACAACCTTTAGGAATCCATTTCATGAAGCCTCTGGGAACTGAAAAACTTTTTTATTTTGCAGAATCTAACCGAATGACCTTTCTTCATGCTGTAAAAGCATGTAACAACCGGTTGTTTCAACTTAACAATCAGTTGTTTTACTGGCTTTCTTGAAAAAAAAATTTGAAAACTTATCTTGTTTGTTTTGTGGATTAAAACCTAAACCAGCTTTTCCAAAAACACAGTTTTGAGATGCCAAGACATTCACAAAGTTAGATTTTCATTTTGAAAGCTTATCCACTGTGTTAACAAGATAATGCACTTTCTTTTCAAGGTTTTCACAATTTTCACAAATGAGAGTGTCACACTTGCAAGAAGAATTTTTGAAATGATCTTCCAGATTTTTAAAATCCCTTTTTGACTTTTTTGCGGTTCCTTTTCAAGAATTTGCTAAACTTTTTGGATAGCAAACTAAGGTTCTCTTCATCACTATCATCACTGGATTCTTGCTTGCCTTTGTGCTTGACAGCTTTTAAGGCAATACTCCTTACGTGCTTGTCTTCGCTTTCTTGAACATTGAGTCGATTCATCTCTAACTCGTGTTCCCTAAGCTTGCCAAACAAAGAGGCCATACTCAATGATGTTAGATCTTTAGATTCAGATATTGCAGTTACCTTAGGTTCCCAAGATCTATCAAGACATTTGAGAATCTTGATGTTTAGCTCTTCCTTTTCAAAAGTCTTGTCAAGGCTCATGAGATGATTGATGATGTGTGTGAATCTTTTATGGACTTCAGCAATTGTCTCACCCTTGAGCATTCTGAACATTTCATACTCTTGGATTAGAGTATGCTTTCTAGCTCTCTTCACCTCATTGGTACCTTCATGAGTTACCTCCAAGGTGTCCCACATTTTCTTTGCTGATTTGCATTGAAAAAAACTCATTTGAATTCAAGGCAGAGGTTATTATGTTTTTAGCAATGCAATCAAATTTGGCCTTCTTGCTTTCAGAATCAGTCCATTAAGATCAAGGCTTTTCAATGGAAGATCCATCCTTTTCAAATTTTGGGACAAAAGGACCATTTTCAATTGCATCCCAAATACCTTTGTCAAGTGATTCCACAAAGATTTTCATTCTGACTTTCCAAAATTGGTAGTTCAAACCACAAAACAGAGGTGGTTTGTTGATTGAAGCACCTTCCCAAAAGGTAGTCTATCAACCATTAAAAAACAGTTTTAGGATCACACTTGAATAAATTTCAAGAACCAAGCTCTTGATGCCAATTATTAGAAAGTATGGCTTTAAACTAGAGGGGGGGTGAATGGTTTAAAGAGGGTTTTCACAAACTTTTAAGCCAAGAATGAAATTACTTCAAGAAACACTTGAATCAGAATTCAGTTTGCCAAAACACAAAGCAAATAAGCACAACACCAGAAAAACAATCGGTTGTTTCGTAGAAACAATCGGTTGTTTATACCAGTTCACAAATATAAAAACTGAATTTAAAGAGATTAAGGATAGAGAGAATGCACACAGAAATTTATACTGGTTCACTCTTAACCTAGAGCTACATCCAGTCTTCCCATAAACCACTGGGGAATCCAGTAAGTAATCAACCCTAGATCACTTATAACACAACCAAAGAAGTGACCTTGATCCCCTCAAGACACACACTTCCTTTGGTCCAGCACAACACCACTAAGAATGCTGATCTTGATCCCCTCAAGAACACACAACACTTCTCAGCTATACACACAAAGTTTCTTTCAAAGTACAAAGGATTACACTTGTTACAGAAAAGATCTGAAATTAATACAAGATGAAAATCCTATCTCACACTCTTTGATCAATGCAATCACTAAGCAATTCTCAACTTTTTCAAAAGCTCAATCTGTTGAAAAACTCAAATTTTTTTTTCTATATTAAAACAAAGTTGTTTGTTGTATAATCTTAACAAACTATTAATTGCATTTAAAGATTGGTCAAAGAATTAAAAACTAGAGCGTAAACAGTTGTAAAAACATTTAATGCTCAGTCAAAGCACAAAACAGTTTTCTGTTATGGTCCCAAAACAAACAATCGGTTGTTTCCACGAATTAATCGGTTGTTTTGGTTTGACAGCAAGTCAACCATCAAAAACAGTTCTCAACCTTTCTAAAAACACCTAAGTATAAAACAATCGTTGTTTCGACAAAACAATAGGTTGTTTTTCACTTAGTTTGAAAAACACTTTTCAATTAAAAGGTTTGAGAATGCTTATGTTTTGGATTCAATCAAGAGTGGATATATACAATTAATCTACCCCAGATCCTATCTAAAGACAGCTTAGCAACACCAAGCACATCCAGCCTTTCATCATCCTTCAAAGGGTTTGGACTCTTCAAAGCTTGAACACACTTGGTTCAACAGGTCCTTTTGTATTACATTTATCACTGGGAGCTTCAGAATCTTTGGGAATCCATCTCATAATACCTTTAGGAACAGAATATTTCCTAATTTTATAGAATCTAACAGAGTGACCTCTCTTCATGCAATAAAAGCATGTAACAACCGGTTGTTTTTGATTTTTCAATCGGTTGTTTTTCTGGCAGTTCTGAAAAAGACTTTGAAAACTTATCTTGCTTGCTCTGTGGATTAAAACCTAACCCTGCTTTTCCAAAAACACAATTTTAAGATGCCAAGACATTCTCAAAGTTGGATTTACCCTTCGAAAGTTTATCCACAGTTTTCACAAGGTAGTGAACCTTCTTTTCAAGAGATTCACAATTTTCACAAGCAAGAGAGTCACACTTGCAAGAAGAGTTTTTGTAAAGCATTTCAAGATTTTCAAAATCAGTTTTTGAATTCTCCAACTCTTCTTCTAGTGCCTTGACTCTATTTTCAAGCTAGTTGTTCAACCCTTTCAATCGGTTGTTTAAGAGAGCCAATCGGTTAGCTTCCTCATGAGATTCTTTAAAAGCTTGAAGCAATTGACTATAGTTTTTAGCATTTAAAGAACTACAAGAACTTACACTACTTACATCATCTTCCGTTTTGGCCATCAAACACAGATTGACTCCTTTTTTATTTTTCTTTCTTTTCCTTCTTGCTTGACTTCTTGTCCTTGCTTACTTTATTTCATTGATACTCTCATGAGCTGCTTTGAGTGTGTCCCACATCTCCTTAGCAGATTCACATTTTGAGACCCTAAAAAACTCTTTAGAATTTAAGGTAGAGGTGATAATATTTTGTGCAATGCAATCAAACTTTGCTCTTTTATTTTCATCATCAGTCCATTGGGACCAAGGTTTTTCAATAAAAACATCATCCTTTTCAAACTTAGGAATAAAAAGGTCATTTTCAATAACATCCCATATTCCTCTATCAAGAGATTCAACAAAGATTTTCATTCTAACCTTCCAAAACTAATAGTTCAAACCACAACCAAAGGTGGCCTGTTAATTAAGGCACCCTCCCCAAAAGGTAGTTCTTCAACCATAGAAAAAAGATTTAGGATCGAAAACTTAAGTAACTACAAGAACTTAGCTTTGATACCAATTGTTAGAATATATGGCCTTCAACAAGAGGGGGAGTGAATTGTTTATAAGAGATTTTCGAAAACTTTTGAAGGTTTAATGAAACTCTGTGAAGAAATCCAGAAGGGGAATCAAGTTAGCCAAGAACACAAACTGTTTTAAAGTAAAGCACAAAATAACAATCGATTGTTTCTTCGAATCAATCGGTTGTTTATACTAGTTAACACTTAAATAACTTAAAAACAAAATTTAAAGGAGTTCAGAGAAAGAGAAATGCACACAAGCAGTTTATACTAATTCACTCTTACAATAAGAGCTACGTCCAATTCCTAAAAACTATAAGGTAATCCACTAAGCAATCAAACCAGATTACAAACACCACACACCAAAGTAGTGACTCTTAACCCCTCAAGAAACACACTACCTTTGGCAAACCACACCAAGAGTATTGATCTTGAACACCTCAAGAACACACAACACTCATTGGCAATGCAACAACAGAAATACAGAAGATTGAGAAAGGATTACACCTGATCAAAGTACAATCTGAAAAGAATACAATTGCAATCCTATTCCACTCTCACTTGAAAATCCAAAGCTTGATGTGAATCTTGAAAACTTGAGATCAAATATGTCAAACTAAATTTCTCAAAACTATTTCTTACTTTTTAAAAACATATAACAAACTATTTATATTTTCCAAAGATTGGTCAAAACATTTAACGAATGAGCGTATTCAGTTAGAAATCATTTAAGACATATTCACCATTCAAAACTGAATTATGGTAGGATTTTCAAAGAAACAATCGGTTGAAACCACGAAACAACCGATTGATTTGGTTTGACAGTTAAGTCAACCAAGTCAAACAGCTTTCAACCTTTTTCAAAAACTCTAAGAGCAAAACAACCAGTTGATTCGACAAAACAACAGGTTTTTTTTTTCACTCAGTTGGAAAAACATCTAATTTCAAAAAGGTTTTAATTCACATCAGTTTTAGATTCAACAAAATAGTGGATCACACTTTATTCTACCCAGATCCCACCCACACACAGCAGCAACACCAACCTTTCATCAAACACCTTGGATTTGGATTCTTCAAAAACTCTTGATCACTCTTGATCAACAAAAAGAAGACAAAAGATATGAGAAGGAATATTTCTTCTATTTTATTTTCCTTACATAGATCAAAGCAAAGAGTCTGAATATATACAAGTACTACACTCATTTTGGGTCTAGTTAAAGAGACATAATGTAAAATAAAAATCAATAAAAGCTAGAATAAGAAAAGACAAATTAGAGGCTAGACATAAGTATAAAGAGAAACAACTATGAATTAGAAAAGACAAAATTAATATTAGCTTCCTTCTAAAAGCCTTGTATCCATATCCTTTGTTAGCCCCTCGCAAGTTGGGGAACAAATATTGATGAGACCTAGCTTGGAACAAAGACTCTTGAAAGATTGAGCACTTAAGGCTTTGGTATAAATGTCATCCAGTTGCTCTTTGGAAGAGATGGGAAGAAAATGTATGAGACCCTTCTTCAATTTTTCCCTAACAATGAGGCAATCTATTTCTATGTGTTTGTACGCTCATGAAAAAAGGGATTTGCTGCAATGTATCTTGTTGAGTCATTGTCACAGTATAAAAGAGATGGTTGCTCAAAAGGAACTTTGAAATCTTGAAGAAGATAAGTTAGCCATTGAATTTCACATGTAACAGTGGTCATTGCCCTGTATTCAGCTTCACAATAACTCTTTGATATTGTTCCTTGCTTCTTTGATTTCCAGTATATGAGGGAATTCCCAAGATACACACTAAAACCCGTCACTGATTGTCTTGAATCACTACAGGTGCCCCAATCACTATCACAAAAGGCTTTTAAATGCGCAAAAGTGTTGGAATAGAAAAATAAACCAAGACTCGGAGCTCCTATAATATATCTGAGAATTCTAATTGTTGCATTATAGTGAGCAATTGCAAGCTTAGCAAGAAATTAAGAAATTTGTTGCACAAAAAAGTTATGTCAGGTCGGGTATTAGTGAGATACATAAGCTTACCAATCAATCTTTTATAGGTTTGAACATCTGTGAAAGGAACATTTCTAGTAGAAGATGATTTTGCATGATTATCAATTGGAATAGGTGTAGGTTTGTAGGCTAAAAGACATGCATCTGTTAAAAATTCCAATGCATATTTCCTTTGATTCATCATTATCCCTTTCTTACTTCTTACTATTTCAAGACCAAGAAAATATCTTAAATTCCCAAGATCCTTAATCTTAAATGTTTCATTCAAGGCTTGTTTGATTCGCTTAATCTTCTCTTTATTATTTCCTGCCAATATTATATCATCCAAATACACCAATAATGTTGTAAAAGATCCTTCAGAAGAATTAATGAACAGTGAATGATCATTCATAGATTGAGTATATCCCATAGAAAGCAAAAAGGATGACAGTTTGGCAAACCACTCTCTATTGGCTTGCTTAAGGCCATATAAAGCCTTTTTTAATTTACAAACTTGTCTTGGTTGAATAGAACTCAATCCAGGAGGAGCAACCATGTATACATGATGTGAGTTAATTTTAGATTGGTACATTTTAGAGGTTTCACTTTTGATTATGCTTTTTTAGATTAACAATTTAAGGTGAGAACCTAAAGAAGATCCCCACTAGACACGAACTTAACCAAGTGATCAAGTAAGTGTGAAGGTTCACTTCTAGAGGGCAAAGAGAAAAACACAAATAAGATGATTATGAGGATGAAGGTAACTTGTGGAAATGAAAAGAACATAAGATGAAGAATGACAATTTAAAAAACCAAAATAAAAGACAAGCATAATAACATAAAGAGGAAAGGGAATGGTGGCGCAAAAAGAAGATAAAAAGAGGAAGGAATGAAGGAAGCTTATGGAAGAAGAAGGGACGTCACGTCACTTGGAGAAGAAGGTACTCTAAGATTAGTGGTGAAAGAACCGCCACTTGAAGTGCTCACACACTCAGAATAAGACCCACTATGAGAACTCTCAAGTCTCACAAAAACACTCTTGTAGAGTTTCTTTACTATATTCAAATTCATTGTGTAAATACATGAGGCAAGGCACCTTTTATATAGGAGAGAGTGACTTGGAGAGCAAGATAGAGGGGTAGGGGTGTCATTTGTGAGAAACCTTCTAGAAGATAGGTCAAAGAAACCCTAAACATAGGTGCACATGTCATAAAAGGTGGTTTTGGGCAAGCCCAGATTACTAAGCACACCCTACTCAAATTACTAAGCACACCCTATTCAAATTATTAAGCATACCTTACTCAAATTACAAAGCACACACTACTTAAATTACTAAGCACAACGTACTTTAGCTTATTCTTCAATTTGGACCCCCAAAGTGAGCCCAATTTATTTACATAAACTTGTCTTTTAAAAAAAAGACCAGAAGAAAGAACATATGATGATCAAGCCTTTGTCCAGTTCTTGTTTTCTTGATGTCCTTCTGAAGTTTGATGGGGCAGTGTCTTGTCTCTTTTGTCCTTGGTCATCTGCTTGCCTAATTGGGTTGTATCAATACATCTTCTTTCAACTTTTGATGTAAAAATGCATTGTTTATGTCTAATTGTTTCAATTCCCAATTATAGATAGAAGATAGAGAAAGAAGCAACCTTATGGTGGTCATCTTTGCTACTGGAGAAAAAGTATCAAGATAGTCAATGCCTTTTGTTTGTGTGTATCCCTTTGCTACTATCCTTATTTTATACCTTTCAACTGTCCCATTAGCCTTATATTTTATTTTGAATATCCATTTGTAACCTATAGCTATTTTTTCTTTAGGCAGAAGAGTAGTCTCCCATGTTTGATTTGACTCAAAAGCAGATATCTCACATTGTATAACTTTTCTCCAACAATCATGTTTCACAGCTTTAGAATAAGTGTTTGGATTAACATGTGAAGAAAGAAACATAACAAAAGATGTGTAAGAAGGTCATAAATTGTTATAAGACAAAACAAAATTCAAAGGATATTTAACTCTTGAAGATGTATTGGAAACATTAAGATTAAAATGATAGTCCTTTAGATACTGAGGTGGTTTTTTTATTTTGGTACTCATTAGAACAGGCTGATCTAATTCAAAATTTTGTTTGGTGTCATGATCTTCATTGAGGTTTTGGTCTATATGGTAACAAACTTCTTCTGGAACCTCAATGTCTGCATCACGGTTATTATTACTGTTATTTTCAGCATTATCACAAGGTGCAAGAATGACTTGTGATGGCTGACTCAAAATAGATTGATCTTCAGTAAACAAAATTTGATCATAAATGTTAGGACTGTTAGTTTCATTGCTAGTATCTTGAACCCTTTGATGTGGAAAAACATTTTCATAAAAGACAACATCTCTAGACAAAAAAATTTCTCTAGATTGAATATTTCCCCCCCTTTTAAAACCAATAAAAACACATTTTGATACCCTTGGATCAAAATTTTTTCTATTTGTTGACAAAGTGCTAGCATAGCACAAATCCAAACACCTTTAATCCATTCAAATCTGCTACAGTTTTGTAAAGCATTTCACGAGGAGAAGCATAATTTAAAACAAGTGTTGGAAGCATGTTTATAATATGCGCAACATGGATCACAAAGTATGACCAATAAATTTTGAGTAAATGAGATTGTATCATGAGAGCTTTTGCTACATTTAATATATGACCATGTTTTCTTTCAACTATGCTAGCTTGTTGTGGAGTATTGACACGTGATGTTTGATGCATTATTCCTTTGTTAACAAATAAATTATTCATGAAAAAATTCAATCCCATTATCACTTCTTATTATTTTTATTGCTATCTCAAATTATGTTTGAACAAAAACAACAAAATTTTCCAAAGTCTTGACAACTTCAGATTTTTGTTTTAAAAGAAAAATCCACGTGTACCTCAAATAGTCATCAACTATGGTCAAAAAATATTTATGACCATGAATTGATGGTATTGAGTATGTTTCCCATACATCTACATGAATCAATTCAAAACATTTTTTAGATATAAATGTACTAATAGGAAATGAAAGTCTTTTTTGTTTTGCAAAATGACAAACATCACAAACAATTGCTTTGTTATATTTAACAAAAGGAAATTTAGTCATTATAACATCAATACATGTTAGAAACATGTCCTAATAAAAAATGCCAAAGGGTTTCTAGATCACTAGCACTGACATTAACAGTATTGATGGTATGTGCATATTTGATGGGTTTGATTTGAAGTTTATGATAGGATGGGATTCTGAGTATATAAAGTCTATCTTGCATCGTAGCTAAACCAATTATTTTCAAGGAGTTCTTGTCCTGAATGTGATAACCATTAGAGTCAAAAGTAAGAACACAAGATAAATTATCAATCAATTTTGTTACTGAAAGAAGATTAAAAATGAAACAAGGAATATACAGAACATTGTATATGCCATGATTTTGATTGGGAAAAATAGTTCTAGAATAATTGGCAATGACTTGATTTCCATTTGGTAGTTTTACATAAATAGGATTAATTTGATGATATGGAGTAAAATGAGTTAAGGATGAACAAATGTGGTCAGTAGCACCACTATCAAGAATTCAAGAACTAAAGGAAGAAATAAATTTATTACCAGATTGTGTTGTCATGTTGGAAGGAATAAAAGAGACTTGATAGAAATATTGCCACTGGACTTAGATTGTAGTAAGAGAGCTAACAATGTTTGATACTGTTCAGGAGTAAAACCAATTTGTTGAGACTGCGCTTTTGTCTTTGAACTAACATGATAAGAAGAACAACAAATTTGTGAGGGATCAACAACTTCACCCATGAGTAGATGTAGCAACCAGAGCTCTTCAGAGCTATACCATATTATAAAATAGAACAAAGATCAACAAAAGAGGGAAAGAAAGACAAAAGATATGAGAAGGAATATTTATTCTATTTTATTTTCCTTACTTAGATCAAAGCAAAGAGTCTGAATATATACAAGTAGTAGGTCTAGTTAAAGAAACATATGTAAAATAAAAGTAAAAAAAACTAGAATAAGAAAAGACAAATTAAAGGCTAGACATAAGTAAAAAAGAAATATCTAAAAATTAGAAAAAAACAAAAATAAATTAGCTTCCTTCTTAAAGTTTTGTATTCATATCATTTATTAACTTTAGGCTAATCAAGAGAATGAAAAAGGAGAGTGTTTCCACGAAAATTGAAACTATTTTGTTTATGCTTAAAACAAATTTTTGTATCCATTATAATTGAGAACCAAAATTATAAGTCTTAAAGGATGTGATTTATAATGACAAGTAAAGATAATTATAAGTCTTAAAGGATGTGACTTATAAGGACAAGAAAAGATATATAACTGTTCTAATGTCAATTAAATTTAGAATGTTATAATAAAATATTTGTAAAAAGATGTTTTTCAAAGATATAATGTTTGTAAAAGATTTTTCACGCTTAATTAATTAAAAAATATATAAGGAAATATAATATATAAGTGGATATGAGATTAAAATTAAGTAAATACAAGATTTATTTGTATTTATATTTATTCTTTTAAGTTTTGAGTTAATTCAAAAGATATAAAGATACTTATAATAAATAAGATTGATTATTGAATATTTATAATTTAATAATTTTTATTATATATATATATATATATATATGAAAGATATATGATTGCATATGTGAGTGTAATTTATATTATGTATCGGTATATATTGGATATAAATGAATATCAATTTAAATATAATTTTCTTTTTAATGTTTTGATAACTTTTTTTTATGAAATTTTAAATTTTAAAATAATAATATTCAAATACGATGTTTGACTTTGAAGTCAGTCGGTAAAAAAAATAGTTTAAAAAAAATAAATCGTCGTTCCTGAAACTTGTTTCGATATATGTGAACGAAGTAAATTTTGTTTTCTTGAATTTCATATCTCGAAACGACAACAATATCACATATGTTTTACCTTTTTTGGAGCGGGCAATTGAATACGACAAAATCAAAGAGTAAATAGTGCAAGTGGAATCTTGTTGCATGATTAAATATGCAAATAGATAAAATATAAGATATATTATATTCCAAGTTGACAACATTATGTCCACCAAAAGGAACCCAAATTTTAAGTCAATATGACTAGGTTAACTGCTAAACGTTAATGGTTTGTCGTTTTCCAAAAAATATATATTTCTCGCCTAAATTAACCCAAGTTAAATGAACCTGATGAATCTTAAATTAATCTATTTATTTTTTTATAAAACATTTCATTTTCTTCATTATATTCTCACAATTAAAGAATAATTCTCTCGATTTAGTTGCAGTTTGTGAACAACATCAATTAACATGATATATTAAACATCTACACTAGCACCATATAGTAAATTGTTTCTATAATGTAAAAAAAATTAACTATTAAATTTGAAGTTTTTATTAAAATTGGGTAGTAAAATATTAATTGACACTTTATCGCTTATATTATTTAAAATAAATAACATGTTATTTAAAATATACACAAATATTTATTGCTACAAGTTATTTAAAGTCCAAAACTAATCATTTATTTTAAAATAAATTAGTAATTTTTTCTCAAAATAGAATAAAATTTGGCCACATAAATCATATTTGATATACCTTATATTAATAGTTATTTAATATTTCACTATTATACATCACTATAGTGTAATAAATACTTTTAAGATACATATTTAAAAATCTTTTAATTGTATACTTATAATTTTTTTAATTATATAAATCAAAGTTAGACTAAGTAAATTATTAATTATATCATGTACGAAGTAATTTGTAAATTGTTGTTGCATTCAATGTCTTTAGAAAGAGTCAATTAAATATATTTTGTTGAAGACTAATATATGATTTATAAAAAATAATATTAGTAATTCAACTTTAGTTCTCTTATGTTAGGATGTTTCTTTACATTTATTCTACAAAATCTAATGCAAAAATCTTCAAATTCATAATTACTTGATATTTTAAATTATGTTAATTTGACTACGAGTAAATTTAGAATATCTCATTTTTTTATTGAATTTACTTACTTAATATTACAACAACATTTGACAAAGATATATTATCACTACAAGAAAATCATGAAATAGATACCAATATTTAGAGACCAAAATAATTAGTTGTAATAGTAACTAAATTAGATACCATATTGGAAACTAAAACAAAAATTGGTTTCTAAGTTAGTTTCTATTATTGTTAAATAATTTCTAAATTGATATCTAATTAGTAACCAAGGTTTTAGAGACTAAATTTAGAAACTAAATAATTGGTAGTTAAAATCTTGGTCGCTAATTAGATACCAATTTAGAAACTATTTAACAATAATAGAAACTAATTTAGAAACCAATTATTGTTTTAGTTTCTAAAATGGTCTCTAATTTAGTTACTATTGCAACTAATTATTTTGGTTTCTAAAAATTGGTTTATTTTTTATGATTCTCTTAATGTATCCTAGGTACTCACACAATATAAACCACCATGTGTATCTTCTCATCATATATAATCATTTGATATGCATTTTATTCAAACATTTCATATATATATAATCAAATGTATGTCGTTTACGTAAAAGTATTTTGCTTGAGTAACTCATCTTCATTGTTTAAAGTTAATTAATATTAGCTTTAAAAGAGACATATAATTAATTTGGTTACTCTCTCACTTAAGCAAACAAACTTTAAAGAAGAGAAAATTAGTCAATCCTCTCTCACTAAAGTATTACTTCTTTGTTTGAGTAGCGTGTCACCAAGTAGAAAACATATCATTTTGAATAAGTAAAAAATCAAAATGAAAGTTTGTTTTAACTTTTTAGAGGAACTTTTTTTAGTTGAAATGAAAATGAATTATTTTAAATCTATTTATAAATATTTTAAAAAGTTTTTTTCTCGATTTTCTTTAAAATGATATATTTTAATATTAATAAATCGTGTCTTATATATATAGTTTACAATCCGTTGATATTAGCTATTTAACCATATAAATGATAAAATTAGAGAGGGAATAGCACATAACAGATAAAAGAAAGTTTATGTTGAGATTTATTTAAAAGAAAAAACTTAACATTAATCATTTATCATTTTACATGTAATTGATATGCTTACCTTTTCCAGTTTCACCAAGAGGATAAGAAAATACACTATTTTTGTTTCTGGCTATGATTAGAATGTTCACTTTGTTTGAATGTGATCGAATAATAGGAAATAAAATAATATAAACATGTTGTGGTGTCACTTTAATTAATATCTAACGTACTAGATAATTGGGTCTCACTATACAAAAGTGAGAGTTGGTTCATGCACCTCTAATCTACCTTTCTTATGTTCAAATTTAATTATTCATATGTGCAACTATCATAGTACTAGTTAGTGTGTCACCATAAAAGCAAGTTGAATCTATAGATCAGAGTAATGATAAAATAAGATTTAAATTTCGAAAATGATTTATGTCTAAAAATAAACTTAGTATGTCACGAACTCCTATAAAGTATTGTTCCGTCCGGTTGACCGGGACGTCTTTGTGCGCGACCTCAACCGTCAGTTAGAGACTCCTTCCCACTGGTTACCTGTGGATTCCTGCAAAAAGAGGACAAAAGGGCGCCCTAGCGGCCGTTTGCACTCCGACGCTCAAGTCAGCCAGCAAGAAACACCAAAACTGTGCACCTCCGTCTCTGAGCACCGCGTATGGCACTCTGAAGGTGGTAAAAGAATTGTGTATTGTGTGTATGTTTTCTCCCTCAGGCAAAGATCTTTCCCCAGTCCCTTGTACGTAACCTCCGGGCACGAGCAAGCAACTAGAGAGTTCTGGTAAATTTGCCAAAAGTTCGAACCCTGTTTCCAACATTCTCAGCGCTATTTAAACTACCCAAGCATTTAAAACGCCTTAACGCGCCTTTAATTACAAATGTAACGCACTCAATCAGCGTATCTAATTAGAAAACGTAGCGCATTTAAGACGTTGAAACGCTTGGGAGCCATTATAGTACCTGAATGTTCGAAACGGAAACTGTATTGAATGACTTTAATTACCTGGCACCTGACTAGAGGGTGTTTGTATTCTGACATGACTGTCGTACACGTGGAGGGCCTCACGACGCCGTGACCCCATCTGGGGGCGTTTCTGCCCATCTGGGGACGTCTCTACGTGTGAGTCCTCCTGCTTGGGAGTGCTACTGCGCTAGGGGTGACTTTTTGGGTACCAACTCATGCCCCCAATTATCTAGTCACTTACTTTGAGAGCGTATCTGCCTTTCTCTCGTACCCTGCACCCGACTACCCTAGGCGTGACCTTCCTCTTGAGTCGTATCTGTCCCAAAGGCGTCTCTGGGGCGGCAGGGGTACGAGTCAGGCTGCCCTACACCGGTGCTATCACTATGGCCTTGAAGCCACCTTTTCCTTCTCTTTATCGCTGCCCCGGGTTATCGGGACCTGAGGCTTTCCCACGGCGTTGCTCCCTCCGTGGTCTTTCCTACCCATGGGTATCGGGGAACCACATTGTGATTGCCTTGCTTTAGTACTGTTTGATCTGGCGACGCCCTGGTTGGGCGACGCCTTCACCTAGGCGACGCCTTGCCTTGGCGACGCCTCTTCTTGGTGACGTTGGCACTTAGCGTCTCTTCACCTAGGCAACGCCTTGTGTTGACTTTGACCCCTGGTGTTGACTTTGACCTTGACTTAGTCAACGCCCGGGTACGGGACGGTACACAAGCCCCCCCAGTCTTAAGCCGAAGACTTGTCTTCAGCGTAAAGACTAAGGCCTCGCCCACGCCGTCCACGTGCCATCCTGATGACGTGTCGCTCCCTGCTGACTCAACAATTCTCAAATTATTGATGTGACGCTCTCTGAACCATAGGAGCGCCCTTAATGACTGATTGGACATCCTCTGAAATGGGGATGATAACACCTTTTGAGGCTACCCTTGATCGCGTGCCACGTAGCCCATTGCACGGCCAGCCTCTAGAGACCCTTGCGTTTCCCTTGGGCGATTGATCCTTTGACACGTGGCACGATCTCACGGCTCTTAGTTAGCGCCTCTTGGGTTGCAAAATGTAACGTTTAAGTTACCCCCAAACCCCGCGCTCACCCCACTGTTACATTCATTCCCTCCGCGTCTCTGCACTATTCGTCGTCTTCAAACACCTTTTCTCTGCAATTGCTGTTCTCTCCTTCCCGTGCTCTTCTTCCGCCTTCACTTCGATAGCAAAGGTATGATTTTCGAATACTCACGACTCTTCCCTTTCGTCGCATTGTATGATCTATTGAACTGCCTGGGACTGTTGACATTCATGCATTACTGCGTTCTTCCGCTTCTCCTTCCTTCTTTGTTCCCTTCTCCTTCTTTCTGGGTTTTCTCGCGTGGGTGATGTTTCCTGGGGTTCACTCCCCTTCCTGTCATGGCTACACTTATTAAAACCTTTTTCCTCTCTTCTTTCTCCAGCTATTTATTTACACCATGACGCGCACGAACGCGGAGCCTGATTCCTCCCCAAAGACCCCCAAGTCCAACTACAAAGCCTACTACCCATGGGCCCCCGACGAGCTCTTGAACGAGTGTACCAGCCTCACTACCTTCCAAGACCTGGAAGCTCACCGTGGGGATCCCCATTTGTACAACTTTAACGCTTTCTGCCGCACTCACGACGCCCACATATCCGTTCGTCCCGGCAGGCCTGGGGAACCTGTTTGTTTGGACGACAGACCTAGAAAGGGGAAACCCTTCTTCTTCATGTACCAGACCGTGTTCAAACGCGTAGGAGTGCGTCTTCCCCTCACTCCCTTTGAAAGAGAACTCCTCACCGAAATTAATACCGCCCCCGCCCAGCTCCACCCCAACAGCTGGGCATTTGTAAGGGGTTTTCAAATTCTTTGCGGACACCTGGACATCCTCCCTTCCGTAGACGTTTTCCTGCATTTCTTTGAGGTGAAAAAGCAGGGGAAAAGCTTCTGGGTAAGCTTTTCCGGGATCGCGGGCAGAATCCTCCTCTCCCTCTTCCAAAACTCTTACAAAAACTGGAAGGGGAAATTCTTTAGAGTGTGCAGTGCCAAGCACGACCCCACAGCCTTGGACGGCTTTCCCCTCTATTGGACGGAGCGCCCTAAGCTGCTTAGGGCCAAAGCCCTAGAAGAGCTATCTCCTGCTGACAGGGAAGTAAGCAAGGCCTTGGCTGGGCTGGGGATCGTTTTTGATACTTTGAAGCTTGTTGCTAGCGAATACAATGTTCACGCCCTGACAACATACTTTGGTAAGGAGACTTTTCCCTCGTCCCCTTTGTTGTGAACACCCTGCTACCGGGTGTTCGTTCCCACTGCTTCCTCCCCTGTTTCTCATGGTGCCATGTTACTTGCATCTCACGCCTCTATGCGTTTTGTAATTTTGCATAGTTGATTTGACCCTAATTTCTGCTGTTTGGTCTGTTTTTGGTGTAGGATCGGTGATGGATGCCTCTAAAAGAATGATGCTGGCGAAAGCAATGAAGGAGGCTCGTGCCGCCAAGGCGAGCGCCTCCTCCGCCCCTGCTGCTGCTCCGATCCCCCCACCAACTCTATCACCGCCACCTCCGATCACTGCCGAAGCTCCCCTAAGCTCATCTCCGTCATCTCCACATAGCCCCGACGCACTTCAGACTCCCAGCTCTCCTCCACCCATCGCCGCCGTTCCCCTAGCCGCAGCCTCATCTCCGACTCCAACACCCCTTGACAAAGGGAAACGGGTCTTGGAAATTTTATCGGATGATGAGGACTCGGAAGGTGTGGCACCCTTCAAGAGGAGAAAATCTGCGCGGGTTCCTCTTCTGCTAGAGGCGTCGCCCCAGGGAGGGAATCCCTTCATGGATGACCCTCCAAGCGTGACTTCACTTCCACCCACAACAGTCCAAGAGGAAGGGGGCGAAGGCGCCGAGTCTGCCCCGCCCCCGCCACCGGTAGAAGTCTCTGCTTCCCCTACTCCTGTCGCTGCCGCTGCCGCCCCCGATCTCATCGCCATCCCTCCTCCAATCATGCATCTGATGAGGGGCTTTAGTGGCGGGACTATGCCAGAGGGCACCGACAGGAAGGAATGCATGCCTTTCTATTTGGGGGCCTTCTTGGCGGTGGCCCTTGAATGGCGCGCCCAGGCCAGGAATGTTGTCCTGCAAACTTAAACTCTCCAGGCCTTGGAAACAAAGGTAACTGCTCTGGAGGAGGAGAAGAAAACCCTGGGATGCCAGAACGAAACTTACCAAACCTCCCTGAAGCAGGCGCAAGAGTCCAAAGCAGAAGCTGAGAGACAACTGACAAAGGCATTGGAGCTCCAGGCTGACTTTTATACTCGGGAAGTCGCCCTCCAAGTTCAGTTAACGGGCCTTCAAGAATTGGTCAAAGCTGATGCAGAAGTTCAAAAGGACTTGAAGGACCGTTGCTGTGAGCAGGTTGACGAGATGGAGCGGATGGAGGGGGAAATGGCCACCCAGGCCAAGGCTATGGGCCTTCTCCAGGCTGACTACGACAAACTACAGGTCGAGGTCAGTCGGCTTCGCGTGGAAAAGGAGGCTTTGGAGAAGCAGGTAGCCTCTGGGGACGCCGCCATTGAGGAGCTAGAGAAGGACAAAAAGGCCCTCATCCAGGAGATGGCGGGTACTTTCGAGGAGGGATTCCACGAAGCTTTGGCTCAAGCAGTCTGCACGAATCCGGGGATTGACATTTCCAGCTGCGATTCCACTCACCACATTGTTGATGGAAAGGTCGTGCCCTTGGAGATAGACGATTGAGCCGCCCCCCTCGATCATCAGCCCATTCCTTTATACTTGTTTTAACCTTCTCTGACAACTTTGTAATTCTTTGAATCATTTTCACTCTTGCTACAACTTTGGAATTTTGTTATGATTACTTTCGTGTCCTCGCGACACAGAATTATGCATGTGTGATCTTATCCTCATTCTTTGCCTTTGCGTGCTTCGGTTGTTTTGTTTGTATTATACTCGCTTCTTTCACTTCGTTGGGCGGCCTTATAGGCCTGGAAAAGGTCACGCGCCAATGCCCACGCCCATGGAGAGGCTCACCTAATGGAGCCGTATCGTCCACGGGGTGTTTCTAACACCCAAACGGTCCTTCCCTTTATCCCTAACGCCCGACGCCCACGCCTAAGGAGAGGCCTGCTACAGCAGTGCCGTATCGTCCTCGGGTGTCTGAAACGCCGAGTGCTTTGAGAGGTGGTCGTTCCCTCCATGGTCTTTCCTTCCCATAGGTATCGGGGAGCGCCCTGCCAGTGATTCGCTAGCGTTTTGGTGGTCCCGCCTCCCTCCACAGTCTTTCCTACATGTGGGTCTCGGGGAGGCGACGCAAGTAACTACCTTTGCCCTCTTCGATTTCGTCTCCCTCCACAGTCTTTCCTACCTGTGGGTATCGGGGAGGCGACTCTGCTGATATTTTGGTTTGCGACGTCTCACGCTGACGTCGCCCTTTGCGTTCTTACAAGCGACGCCTCGGGCGTTATCTTTACCTTGACATTGACTTTGGCCTTGGCCTTGGTCGACGCTTGAGGACAGCGAAGAGCTCAAGGTTTTGCCCGTGCCATCCACGTGGCGCTTCTTGTATGGCTGATGGGACGTTCAGTCATTCGACTTGATCCACGTGGCGCTCCTTGTATGGCTGATGGGACGTTCAGTCATTCGATTTGATCCTGACTCCTACTGTGCCCCTGATCCACTTTCGACGGCGCATCGTACCACTGGGTATTCTGTTGATACGACGTTTTCTGAGTTTAACCAGCGGTGCCAGGGCCATCCTTTCATCTTCTGCCACGTGGCTCGATCGTGCGGTGCATCCATTCGCGTCGTTTGGCGCTCTAACCGCTTTATTTAACCCTTCAAAAACCCAGTCCTCACCAACTCATCTAGCTGGTAACCCAACGACAGGCAGTTATCAATGTGGTGCCCGAAAGCCTCGTGGAATTCGCACCAAGAGTCTTTGCGAGGCCCTAACACCTTGTCAGTTTTCGCCGGTCGCCTTAGCCTCTCAGCTATGTTAGGTACGACGATCAAATCCTTCAGCTCCACCACGAAGTTGTACCTCGCCGGTCTCGCTCTTTCCCTGGTCGGGCGATCGCCTCCCGCTGGACCCCGGGGCTGGGGCTTTCTGGCCTCGTAAGGGTGTCTCGCGTCTGGCTTCTTTCTTCCCGTCGTGGTCTCATTGACCCTGACGGGTTGAGCTCGCGCCGATCCCCTCGGGCGTGAGGGTACGACGCTGGTGCGCTTCACGCACACCTCCCCCTCAGAAGCAATGTGTTCTACCGCCCGACGCCGTAGCTCAACGAAAGTCCTAGGGCGGTTGCGAATGATGGATTCTCCAAAAGGACCAGGGCATACGCCTTTCACGAACGCGTACACGATTATAGGCTCCTCTGTCGTACCAACCTTCACGACCTGGGCCCCGAATCGATTGATGTATTCCTTAAGGGTCTCCCCTTGATACTGCTTCACATCAAACAAATCGTAGGAGACTGGCGGCGGGGCCTTGTTTGCTAAGTATTGTTCTCTGAACAATCGTGACAATTGGCGGAAAGATGTGATATGACCGTCCGGGAGATTGATGAACCAATCCATAGCCATCCCAGTCAGGGTGCTCATAAAGAGCTTGCACTTGGCGGCGTCAGAACCGCCTACCAGGACCATCTGTGTGTGAAATGCAGCAAGGTGCATCTCTGGGTCCTCCATCCCGGTGAAGATCACCTTGGGCCCCGCGAATGTGTTCGGGATCACTGCATCTAGAATCTCCTGCGAGAAGGGAGTGGAAAACTCCCTTGGTGGGGAATGGTTCTCCATCTCGTCATGTCCATGCCGCCCCCGATCATTTCTCAGGCCCTGGCGCAACTCCTCATTTACGCGGTGGAGCTCTTCATTCCTTTCATGCGAGGCGTCGAGATCTGCCTGCATGCGTTCCTGTTCCAGTTTCGACTCCGCCATATCCTGCTGCAGCCCCCTCATTATCTCCAGAACCTGTTGCATGGATAGTTCTGCTGGGGCTGCGCGTGCTGTGCCTCGTCTGGTGGGGGCCATTGTCACTCCAACCTCCTCCAACGTTATTGTAGTTTAGTAGATTTTCTCGAACTTGTGATGGGACTGATGTTTTATATCGGCCCCACGGTGGGCGCCAAATGTTCCGTCCGGTTGACCGGGACGTCTTTGTGCGCGACCTCAACCGTCAGCTAGGGACTCCTTCCCACTGGTTACCTGTGTATTCCTGCAAAAAGAGGACAAAAGGGCGCCCTAGCGGCCGTTTGCACTCCGACGCTCAAGTCAGCCAGCAAGAAACACCAAAATTGTGCACCTCCGTCTCTGAGCACCGCGTATGGCACTCTGAAGGTGGTAAAAGAATTGTGTATTGTGTGTATGTTTTCTCCCTCAGGCAAAGATCTTTCCCTAGTCCCTTGTACGTAACCTCCTGGCACGAGCAAGCAACTAGAGAGTTCTGGTAAATTTGCCAAAAGTTCGAACCCTGTTTCCAACATTCTCAGCGCTATTTAAACTACCCAAGCATTTAAAGCGCCTTAACGCGCCTTTAATTACAAATGTAACGCACTCAATCAGCGTATCTAATTAGAAAACGTAGCGCATTTAAGACGTTGAAACGCTTGGGAGCCATTATAGTACCTGAATGTTCGAAACGGAAACTGTATTGAATGACTTTAATTACCTGGCACCTGACTAGAGGGTGTTTGTATTCTGACATGACTGTCGTACACGTGGAGAGCCTCACGACGCCGTGACCCCATCTGGGGGCGTTTCTGCCCATCTGGGGACGTCTCTACGTGTGAGTCCTCCTGCTTGGGAGTGTTACTGCGCTAGGGGTGACTTTTTGGGTGCCAACTCATGCCCCCAATTATCTAGTCACTTACTTTGAGAGCGTATCTTCCTTTCTCTCGTACCCTGCACCCGGCTACCCTGGGCGTGACCTTCCTCTTGAGTCGTATCTGTCCCAAAGGCGTCTCTGGGCGGCAGGGGTACGAGTCAGGCTGCCCTACACCGGTGCTATCATTATGGCCTTGAAGCCACCTTTTCCTTCTCTTTATCGCTGCCCCGGGTTATCGGGACCTGAGGCCTTCCCACGGCGTTGCTCCCTCCGTGGTCTTTCCTACCCATGGGTATCGGGGAACCACACTGTGATTGCCTTGCTTTAGTACTGTTTGATCTGGCGACGCCCTGGTTGGGCGACGCCTTCACCTAGGCGACGCCTCTTCTTGGTGACGCTGACTCTTAGCGTCTCTTCACCTAGGCAACGCCTTGTGTTGACTTTGACCCCTTGGTGTTGACTTTGACCTTGACTTAGTCAACGCCCGGGTACGGGACGGTACAAGTATTATCAATTGAATTACAATAATTTTATATATTTTTTGAAAGTAAATAATTTAGAAATTACAAGAATAAAAGGATTATTATTTCATTTAAGAGTTACAAAAGTGCGTATATATATTATAATATAACTTAACATATTTTTTTTTAAATAGATAATATTTGTAGGTGATGACAATTCAGTGTGTACTTAAATATTTTATACTACTAAAAAATTATTAAATAAAAAATCATACAAATCAATAAAAGAATAATATATTTTACTTTTTTTTTGTATAAATAATATTTTTAAGTAATTAATTGTTCAAATTATAAAAATTTATGAAGGGTTATGCAGTTATGGAGATTTGCTAAATTTAAATACTAGAACAATATCAATTCATTTAGACGGTGGTACTTAATGAGCTTAATTTAGTTTTGTTTGTCTCATATTTTGTATGATATATAGTTGTCTTCTTTTACAAAATTTGTATGATTAGATTCAACACTGCGGTTATCTTTTTTGGAGGAAGTTTGTTAGAGAGTAATATATACATGCTTTTCAATATATCTCTTCCTCTGAATTTAGAGAAGTTTAAATTCACTTCTGTTGAATTCAGAATGTTTTTAAAGAGAGAAACTAAGGTTCATTTATTGAAGATTCTACCATTCTAACAAATGCATATATATTTTTCAATAATTTTTATTTTATTTTGTTTGATTTTGTTTATAGTGACATCTTAAATGTATGGGGTTTTCTTCCTAATGTATAATAGTTATATTTTTTTTTTATCAAACATTGGATTTAATGTTGAGATTTAGGATAGTGATATTTTATATATTATTTTAGTTATATTTTCCTAATCTAATGTAAGGGTTTTTTCCTATTTATAGGTGTTATTGGTTTTCTGTCTGTTAAAGGAATACCTTATTGAGTTTAAGAAAAATGGGAAGGTCTTTAGCTTTGTAATAATTAAGTTTGACAATTTGGAGTAACTAATATATTGATTTTTTAAAATTTTATTAAACTTAATTTACCTTATAGTTTTATAAATATTAAGGGATGTCCAAAAGTTGTGATGGGAAGAGTTTACTTACCAATTTCTTAGGCAGTTGGAGGAAGATACCTATGATATTCATGTCATTATGTTGCAATTTGGTAAAATAAAATATTTTAAAAGTAATGAATGTTGTATACAATATAATATTAAATAAATTTATTAATTTTTCATATCTTTTATTCATAAATTTGTATTTCTTTAATATCAAATGGAGTTTCTAATAACACAAAATAATAAATTATTTTTAAATTTCATAATTTCATATGTTGATTCATTGAAATTCAAGTATGTTATCTTTTCCAATCTCATTTCATTTTATGTTATGTGTTATAAACTTTTTTTCAAACATTAAATTTTACAACCAATTTCTACCGTCTTGATGAATATTAGTGAGGCTGATCTAGCAAAGATAGTTTGGTAACTTTCACATACAAGTCTCTCCCATGGTTCCATCTTTTCTCCTTGATTTTACAACAAGACAATGTTAATCATTAGACCATTTAACTAATTTTAATAAAATAAGATAAATCATAACAAATATATATATTTTTTAATATGAAAAAATTGTAACAAATAACTAAGATCAATTTCATCTTTGGACACATATAAGTGTCACTACAAGAAAATCATGAAATAGAAATCATTTTTTATAAACCAAAATAATTAGTTGCAATAGTAACTAAATTAGATACCATTTTAGAAACTAAAAAAAAAAATTGGTTTCTAAATTATTTTCTATTATTGTTAAATAGTTTCTAAATTGGTATCTAATTAGGAACCAAGATTTTTGCTACCAAATTTAGAAACTAAATAATTGGTAGTTAAAACCTTGGTTGCTAATTAGATATCAATTTTTAAACTATTTAACAATAATAGAAACTAATTTAGAAACCAATTTTTTTTAGTTTTTAAAATGGTCTCTAATTTAGTTATTACAACTAATTATTTTGGTCTCTAAAAATTAGTTTCTATTTCATATTTTTTTGTCGTGTGTGGAGAAATCCATTAACTATTGAGTGGAAAAAGTCTTTAACTAATGAGTGCATTAAAACCTACATAGTTGTGGAGGATTAGTAGAAGAAAGAAACTTCACAAAACCCAAATTTTTTAGCTTTTACTTGGACTTTGGATGACTTATGTAAAGACATAGAAAATAACTTTATAGTAGAAGTGGTATATTTTAAATGACACTTGAATATTTTATTATTTAAGTAAAAAAAGTATATAAATAGAAAATTCAATTATTTAGGTTTCATTTTAAAAGAACCACCATCTCTCTAAATTTTTCCTTTTTCCTTCATGTGCCTTCTCTCTAACTTTCTGAACATCTTTGTCACCGGAATGACGATCGAAGTCTGTCATTGGATTCCTAGCAGCGAATACTACATGACTGCCCAATCAGAATTTTAGACAAAGTAAGTTCATTTTTAATCATTTTTTCTTTGAGTCAGTTTTGATTTGGTTAGGTTTGCCTTTAGTATAGACCATTGCATTGAACTCTTTTAACTTAGTATTAGTCTCTGTTAGCTCAAAGTCTTAGTGATGTAGTTAAATTTTTTATCAGGACTTTGTGGTGCAAGTTAAGCTACCCTTGAGCTTTTAGCAGGTTTAGAACTCTTAGTGAGCACCTACTCAAACTCAGGTAAAGGGAGTTAATTTTATTCTTTCCAATATAACCATAGGTTAGAAGATTTGGATGTCGAGGTGACGTGGTCACCCGTTCCAATTTTCTTGCAGGATTGCTTGTTTTTCAGTATATTAAAATTTGATTGAGATTAGAATGTGAAATTGTAGATATGGTAAATGTTGTAGAATTATATTTTTATTTTAATAAGTAAATGAATGTATTTGAATAGTTTGATCACTAAAAGGATAATGTTTAATGAGTATTGGTTGTTTGATTTTTGATTTAGAGATATTGGATATATGGTATTATAGATTTATAAAGTAGCCATGTTAAAGTAATTATCCAACTTTAGCAGGGAATTTTTTACTTTGGTTTAGTATATTTGATACTAACAATTTGAATGGAATTTTTTGGGTGAAAATGTGAAATAGATTATATTTTACAAACTGTTTTTTTTTTTTTTTGTATCTCACTCAGATGGAAAGATTCTTGCACAAATGAGAATAGAATGAAAAGATGAGATGCTCTCAGATCCATTTTTGCTCAAGCGAGCGAGAAAGGATTTCGCTCAAGAAAAAATGGTATAAATTCTAGGGTGCTCTCAGGGTTCAATCTCGCTTAAGCTAGAGAGGTCTTGCTTGGGCAAGACCCATTCTCGCTCAAGCGAAAAGGTTTTTGCTCAAGCTAGACTCTTAAAAACAAAAACTTAAAACTAAAATTTTTATCTTTACTTTTAAAATGTTTGGTTATTTCTATTTTATAGTTTTTAATTATAAATTATGTAAAATTATATTTTAAGTGTATTTAATTGAAAAATCCTTTAATTAAATATTTATGTGATTTTTGGATGAATTTTTGTGTGTTTTGAAATTCTAAGTTTTGGTATGATTTAATTATAAGATTTTGGATAAGATGTTGAATATGAATTTTAATTTAGACATAGTATTTTGAAGAAAGAAAATACCGTGTTTAGATTATTTAGGATGTGCATTGACTAGGGATTCGTCTAGAAGGAGATATCCTGATTCTCCTAATATAATGAAATCATATAGATGAAGTTATTCAGGTCGTGAGAGTTGAAGGAGGTTCATGTGAATGGGTAAGTTGTTTGAAAGATAACTTACCTGACATGTTATATGAGTTAACTTTGTCATATGATATTGAGATTATTTATGCGCATAGCTACGTGGATTTCATAGTGAAATAGTATGACATGTGCAGATCTCTGAGTGTAAGTCAATGTATGAGTCTTTTGGAAGTAGAGTCAAGTATCTGAGTATGTTGGTTCGTAGAAGTCTGATCTGAGTAATATGAATAATGAATTATGATAGACACTAGATGGATTTTGAGAAAAGATGACTTTATGTTTGTTAATTGAAATTGAACTTTTATAGTAAAATTATTTTATAGTTAGTTTACCTTGTTTGTGTTTTGTTTTCTTTATCTATAATGATTGTGTATTTTATACGAATATATATATATATATATATTGTTTTTGTTACTTTATTTTGTAAAATTTATTTTTCTTATTATGAAAAATGTATTTTGGACTACTATACAAATAATATATGTATATATAAATATTTATATTAAAAATTCATGTATATTATAATATTAGATGTGGGAAAAATATAAAGATGTTACCCTTAAATTTAATTATTGTTGTTACAAATATATTATTTAAGAAGACTTTCACGACATTCAGTTTTAGTGCAAGACTTTATTTATTGGTAAGTAAGTTTGCGCTGGCGGTAGGTGGCCGTCATAAATTGTTGCTTGCTTGGAGAACAGTTTCACAGGCCCCAAAAATGTGTTGTTGAATAAAACTCCCTTTCAGCCATTCAATGCTAAGGTTGAAGGTAGACAAAATTCCATTGAATGTGTGCGTTAGTTATTTATGTGTTGCATTTGGTGGTTTAACTTCAATGGGTACTGGCTCCATTGTTTTTTTTTCAAAAAAAAAAACTACTATTGGTGTCATCACTTGTGTAGCGTTTGGGTCCACAGGGGCATTTGTACATGGATAGAGTTCTTCTGCTTATTGAGTTCTAGTGAAAAAACCTCCATACATGACAAAAATATCATCCCCTTCCAACCAATACCGCAATATGTTTTTGAATATATATAGAATGTTGTGTCTGAATTTTTTCAATATAGTGTAAAAATTACTTAAATTGGTTGACATATACAAGCCATTGTGGTACATGTTTATTGGACTTGTTCTCATAATACTCAACATAGCATCGTTAATAATGGACTTTGTTTTTTAAATTTACTAATTTTTTAGTGTTTGTAAAAGTGAAGTTTGTTGACACCAATTTGGTTTAAAAGTTAATTTCTTTCACTCAGATAATGGATCTGATCACTTATGTCTTGATGACTTAGTCCGTTAAAAAAAGTTGAGTATCAGTTTTTGTTAATAAAACATTTTGGAATTCATCTCTATCTACACTTGGAATGACTTCTGAGAGTGCAAAAACTATTAAAACATTCTACATACAATATGCAATAAAAAAAAGGATTTGGAATTAGGACTACAAGTTCTAAGAAAGAAAGGGACAAAACAAATATATTCCAAAGAATGTAGGCTAGGATTACTATTGCAAGAAAAAAAAAGTGAACATTCACATGACCTTAGTTTGACAAAATCAAGAATATTTCGTGGGAATGAGAAAATTAATATGCATGCCAAAAGAACTCTTGTTTTGAATAACAACGCAGAAATCAGAATCAACGAAAGTATTGATCACTTTTCAGTGTTGCGAGAGGTTATGAGAACCTTGAATTTGTGAAGCGAGACGTTTAGAACTATGTAGACGATGAAAAGGAGAAAAGAAAGAGTGAGAAAAGTTTTATACATAGACAGTGTAAATGAAACAGAAGAGGGAAAAGCATGTGGTTTTCGTTGAGCAGAAAAAAGAAAGATTAAATTTTACAGAGGCTAAGTTGAAAGACGTGGAGTTCAGACATGGAATGGAAGCAGCAACAAGGCTTCAGAAGAGGTGGCGGTTGGGAAAAACGACGTCGTGGAGCGGGTCCCACTCAGGAAGTGGCAGTGGCTGCATCGGAAGCTGTTCAGGCTCCAAACCAAGAAACGATTCGAGGTTGGAAATATGGTTGGCGAGTAGAGGGTCGGTGTTATTAAAAGTGGGTTGATAACAGGGCTGAGTGAACTCGGGGCTGAGGCATGGGTTGTTGTCGGGGGGAGGGTGGTGGTGGCGGGGGAAGTTGAGCTTAGCCTTGTCTCCGCGGATGCGCAGGGCGGCGTCGTCGTAGGCGCGAGCGGCTTCTTGGGCAGTGGCGAATGTGCCGAGCCACAGGCGCAGACCCTTGCGTGGGTCCCTTATTTCTGCAGCCCACTTGCCCCAAGGCCTTTGCCTGATTCCTCTGTAGGCGTTCTTCCGTACTCGCGTAACCACTCTTTTCTTCTTCACCTTCTCACATGCGTCCTCCATGTCTACGAAATCAGAAATGATAGCACCCCCACACATTTTTTATTTCAGAGAGAGAATGGATACTCAGACTTTATACAAGTGAAGGACTCTGAATTTATACAAGAATGAATATAGTAACATCACACGCAAGTGGAAACAAGTGGAAATCGGGTTTTTCAAAACTAAATACTATTCTATACCTTTCCTCCTATATTAATTATTTAGCTAATGCAAATGATAATATATTAAGTAAAAAAAGGTAGGTACACTTTGCCTATTTTTATAATTCTGACAGAAGAGACGCATTTAAGAAAAACATGAGAATAGTTAGATCGTGTTTAAGAAACTTCTTTTCAAAAAACTATGTTCTTTGAACACGGTTTTAATTTTAATTTATACATAATATAGAATTCATGTAGACGATAACTTTTATATAAAAATTTCAGATAGAGTGGTGTTTACTAAGCATGAATTTGATTTTATTAATTATCTCATAGTTATATAAATTTGTAATAAGAGAAGATGACTTCATTGCTTTTTTTGGGTTTATTTTTATGCATGTTTGGTGTGTTAATTTTAATTTTAGTTTGAGTATTGATTATTTGACACTCAATGTTCCAAATGACATTTACAAAAATACTATCATATAAATAATCAAACACTTAAAGAAATTGTAATCTTGAGAAAAAAGTTGTAATCTAGAGTAGAAAAAATAGTGTCAAAAACTCATTTTTCTTTTAGTTTTAGATGCAACCAAATGAGTCCGATAGGTGGTGGGAGCAATAATACTTTATGGATATGAGGGTTAGAGTTGTCTTCAAAACTGATGCACATATATAATTATTGTTTCTTGTAGGCTTTAAATTTTTCATGGTTTCTGACAGTATGTAAAGTCATTATATTGTAGCTTTGGCAGCTACTGCAATGCCTTTCATTGATTGAAATTTTGTAATTTATAATAACTTAACTATTTTTTATTCCCTAAAATATAGTAGATGGTGGGTGAATCTAGTTATCATGGTCTTTCAAATTTAATAAAAACTAATTATTTAAATTTGGACAAATTTACTTTTAGTTCTTAAATACTAAAATTGAGAAATTAAAATATTTATAAAAAAAAACTAATTATATTTTTAAAATTTAAAAAACTAAAATGATATTTTTATAAATTTTTAAACCAAAGTTTAATTTACTCCAAATGTTCTCTTAAAATGCTTTTATAATTAGATATACTTAATGTAACTATTATAATACATTATCTTTTCAAAGCAAGCACCCTTTGACTTGAGTAGATATGCATTTGAGTTACGACCATTGTCTCTATCTATCTATCTAAGTATGGGATGCAATTCCCACGGTAGAGATGCAAATGTTTGGGGTAATAGTTATGAGATTAAGACATCAATCCAAATAATAGTTCTTTAGAAAAATTAGAGATTTTTTTATTGTAATTAAAAAACGACAGAAAAGCATTAAGTTTAAACACATTATAAATGTACGTTTTGAGATCATTTTATTATCGTTTAAACTGTATTTTAAACCCCGTTAAATATGAAAAGTGATTAAGGACATATCTCTAAATTTCCTAAAAAAACTTATACAAGAGAAACAAATTCTCTATAAATCAAAATGAATTTATTCATAAATTAAAATATAAAAATTTAGAAAAACAATATATAAGAGAAATTCTGCAAATTTGTTTATAGATAAACTAAATTTATTTATTTTTAAATATTTTTTTTAATTTTTCTCTCTAAAGATTTTTATGAAAACAAATTCCAAACAAACCCAGGCTGAATCTACTAATGAGTGCCGTACATAAATCCACAAACAAACAAAATCATGAAGGGAACCTGGGAACAAAATTCTGTAAATGACAGCTGCTTTGCAGATCTCTCTCTTCATAATTTTAAAAAAAATAACAAATGCCTTTCTTTATATGCAAACAATCCAAACACTTAAGAACATAAATAGAAAAAGAATATGGAAATTCTATAAAGTTCAAATCTGGTGAAGGCAACGAAAATATTAATTTTAAGACACAGCCAGAATGAAATAAAGCATACATCACATTTCATATTTGGGGTCACAGCAATCCATACGTATTACCCCCTAACTATCATGGCAAACGAAATGGGGGTTGTTGATGATGTGAAAACCTATATCGCATAATAATTAAAGGAAAAAAAAAAGGCGAATGAACTCCTACTCAGCCATCTTAGCCAACCGGTGAACGGTGCTTCTGGCGATCCTATTACTAGGATCAATCTTCAGCACAGTCCTAAGGTCTTCAGCACCAAGTTTGTACTTTTCCATACTCTCGTACAAGAGAGCACGCTGTACCAGGACAGATACATTGGTTTCATCATTTTGAAGAATCTGCACAACAAATGCTGATCAGAACACTCTCCCTCCTTATTATACGGTGATCAAGATAATGACATGGTTCAGATCATTAGATAAATAGTGGAACTCATGGACAGGCCAAGCCATAATCCTAACCTTTTTAAACTTCAATTACTGAATTGTGAACATATGCTACCCAGGGTCTTAACTAAGATATAAATAGGACCCGGCAATTTCGATGATAACTAATATGAATTTGTGCTTGAAAATAATAATGTTTGCATGTATTACCTTCACAAAACTCCCTTTTCTGATTAAATTATGATAAAAAAAATTCGAAGGTTGGATGGAAAAAGAGCAAAAAGAAGCAAGGAAGAAGACCCTAAATAAACACAATCATACTATCTCAGCATGGGCCATTTTAACACAATTGTCACTGGCCTTTTTTTGTTACAAATAGAAGGGAGAGTTTATTGTTGATGACACCTTATTGCAAAGAGAGACAATTATGCTTTTCTAAGGGAGAAGGAACTCTAAGAGAGTTGCTATGGGTATAAAGGTGCTTGAAGATTATCACGGCATTCTTAATTGTAATATGTCCCCTCCTTTTTTTATATGCTTTTAGGTATGCTTATCTATCTGACCATATGTCTATGGCTGGCTAACCTTCATTTTGTAGGGTTATGAAGCAATCTGCTTGTAAGACCCTAATTTTATCCATTGAATTTCATATTATTTAGATATTAATCTGTTTTACTGCTTCCAATTTACATTAGAATTGACCGAATCTATTTATTAATCTTTTCTGTGTTCATGACCAACTGTATGTAATTGATGGATCTGTAGAAGAAATTAACCTTTTAAAATTGCGAATGACCAACCATATTTAAGGGGTTTCTGACCAGATTAAAATCTTTCTCTCTGGGTTATACTTTCCCAAATTTGATTCGTAACTAACCAAATTGGAATTGAATTGGGGAAAGATGATCGATGGCGTTTGATGAAGACCTATTAACTAATTTAAGAGAAGTCATAGAATAGGAATTGGGGAACTATTGCATGATTAGAAAATAAAAACCCAGACTTTTTTATCTGCTAAGTCCTCACTTTGTTGTTATCTGCTTTTTTAACCCCTGTTTTCTTGTAGACAATTGGACAAATCTTTTCTATATAATTGTTTACTTTATTTCACAAATCGAATCAATTACTATCATTAGTCCTTAGGGTATGATATCCGGACATAGGTCCACAGTAAATATTGCATACCGTATGTTCGCCCTTAGCAAACACATTTGCACACATCAATTATCTACCCGTGGAATTTAAAGCCAAAAAGGTTTCTGAAACATGGAGATTTGAGAAAAAAGGTTATAAGAAATTAATTCTTAAATTCAAAAGTAATGATTAATGTTTGAATCCATAAATCCAAACGCTTGTTTCTATAAATAAGGCAGCTAGCTAATTAGGAATTATTCCTCAAACTGTCAAACAAAGGCATCGTGTACTCAAGATTCAAGTATGACTCTTAAACTTGTCTAAGAGTTCAATTCAAGTAGGTGTTGAATCAGTACGAGTTATAAACAAAGTGAGGGGGGTTAGAATTAAAGGGAACAGTGAAAAAGTTATAATAATTGCAAAGTAAATCGAGGGAGTGGATATAAACAATTCCATAGATTGTTATACATGTGCAAACATTTTATCAAAGTCTCAACCATTGATTTTCAGATAAACTGTTCTAGTTTCTCACTTTTCCCACGAAAGAGAATTCCTATCTTACGAAGATCATCCTTTCAAAAAAATAACAAGAAATTTCCCTTTCTTTCATCTTAAGATCCAAAGTGTAACATGCCTATGTTTCTCTGAAGAATATGATATTTTATGAGTGACATCCGAGCCACTTATTTGATCAACTTATGATTAGAACCCTATAGCCTCATCGTTAAACATAATATCCGTCTTGAATATTCCTCAAGACATGTTCTTATATGTGAATGTGAAGGTGATTACGACTATTAGAGTGGCCAAACAAAGACTTTCTTCATTCATCAAAATCTTTGTAATGTTTTAGAAGAATATCAAGAACAGCTACAACCAGTGGCTTTGCAAGGAAATCAGCCAAAGCAGTAGAAAGAAACTTTGAAGAGAGATGCAAATGGCCTCTGTTCTGGGCAAAGAATCCAACGAACATTCTCTTCCCAGATCAATGAGAAAGTTTCAAGAATTTCTTAGTATTGAGAAAAAATTCATCCCCTTTTTCTTCTAATGACGCCTTTGCATAGAGTTTGAAAACAAAATCAGAAAAATCCACGGAAAACAAAATCAGAAATATCCGTACAATGGAAAACAAAATACCTATGTTTCAGGAGTCAGTTTAGAGTTTTTGTGAGAATCTTAATATCATCACGTCACAAATATTAGCTGGAATTGACGGGCTCTCCTAGTGGCCGATCACTCAACCACCTAGCAGCCTGGTCACCCAAGAGCCGATCACTTAACTAACAATCCTAATTTAGAAAATCGATAATGTCACCTTCAGATGGTCCAAAGACCGTCCAGGGGCCCTCCCACTGTCTAAGGGGCACATCGCCAAAAGGGCGACCGAGGGAGTATGATCGCCTATTGTACGCTTATAGAACCTAGAATGCCACACCCTCCATGCTATATAACAATGTTGAGCAAAGGCATTTGTCCAATAATTCTTGGCATGATTCTAAAGGGAAAAAACACTTAGGGTAGTTGGCAAATTACGTATAAGGGATGGAGAATCTTATTTCTATCAATATAAACTTTGAAGTGAAATAGTAGCTTTCCATGATATAGAAAGTGTGAAAACAACCAAAAGGTATGTGATTCACAGATGGGATTGTTAATCAAATTTGAAATTATGGAGACACTATTCAACAAAAGCTGATTGTTGAGAAAGTTCTTGGTAGGTTGCCACAAAAATTGAGTATATTGTTGGAACGCAAAAAAGAGCACAGATTTTTCTACATACACTATGCACTACGACAGATTCTCTTGAAGCAAACCTGTAGAAGGAACAGACAGACTTTTAGATCAGCCTTTGGAGCGAGCTTTACAATCAAACCTAATTTTTTTCTAAAAAGAAAGGTACAACAGCAATCAGCCACAAAAGAAAGGAAGAAGATCTAGTAGAGAATGTGAGAGAGGAAGGTCAAACCAAGAAACGCCAAGGAACAATGACAGGCCCGCCCCTCAGTGCTCTACTTGCAAGAAAAACCATTCTAGTTGCATTTTGCAACCAGTGCTGGTCTAAACAGTGTACCAAACGCAGAAAATAAGATCACAAGGTGAAACTATCCAATACAGGAGAAGAATGAAGCTTGTTTTAGGAAAAACATGGTAGATGCATTGTAAGCATGTTTTCTTTGTATTGACTGTGGTTGCACTTGCATCAGTGAAAGTTAATGAATCTAATAAGATAGAAATTAATTCCAAAATTTCTAAAGCCAGAATGCATGTTTCCATTTCATAAATCCAAGCCCTAGTTCGCCTAAAAGAAAGACACTATTCTAATCAGGAATTATTTCTTAAAATAAGGCATTGTGTTTATATGGTTCATGTATGTAACAGCCCTTCAACTTTTCATAATGTTTTATATAAGCATGTGTCGTATGGGTTGAAAGCCAAGACCCAAAAAGATAATAAGAACTTTCTTTTTATCCCCTTGCTCCTAATATGTTCTATCATGCATTCACACCTTACATTTCCCGCTGAATATAATATTTCCTAGCAATAATAACCTTGTTTTCATCACATTGTCTTCTTTCTTTTTTTGTCTCCAACTTTTAGCCAATTAATTGACCAATAGTATATAACAAGCTGCAGCTAACTTCTTTTTTCTATTCCTCTAGTTTCCAGACATAAACAGCTCTTTTAAATTATCCAACAATTCAATATTGAAAACACAAGAGACATTTACTGATTTAACAACAACTAAAAAATTCATGTGATACCTTTGTACAATCTGCCACTGCCTTTTTATACTCCCCGACTTCTTTGTAACACGAAGATCTGGATGACAAAACCTCCGCTGTGGCCGTATCGTCCCCAGATTTCTCCAGAAGAACAATGGCCCACGAAAACCACTTAATAGCATCAGCAAACTGTCCTTGCTTGTAATTGTCCATCCCCTTGCCTTTAGCAGTGGAACTAGAGACCCCGGCAGGAGGAGGAGGCAGCCCCTCAAGCTCAGTAGTGGTGCCACCCACATCATGGCCTCCACCACCAAACTCCGAATCCAAACCCCAATCGTCCTGTCCTCCAAATCCATCAGAGGCCGCAGCAGCACCCCCAACCGCGGGCGAGGAAGCCGTGAAAAACATGTCCATTGGATCATCACCACCACCTGATCTCTGAACATGACTCTGAGTGGGAGCGGCAGATCCAGCAAAATTGATATCAATCCCAGGAGAAGCAGCCGATGGAAACGCGGCTGAGTTCGGTTTTGAAGCATTTTGAAAATCCCCAAAACCATCCGAGCTCGATTTGGAAGCATTTTGGAAATCTCCAAAACCATCATCCCCGGATGCAACCTTCGGCCCTTTGGCAGCTGAATTAAGAGTAGCAGACTGCTTGGATCCAAAACCAGACAAAGAACTAAAAGGATCCTTGTTATTAGAACTGGTCCCAATTCCACTACCCATGTTTCGCATTGAAGTGCCCCCAAGATTGGGGGTTTTGTTGGCATTCACGCTAAACCCCCCAGAAGATGATGCCCAACTAGCACTGCTCTGTGGCGTGGCAGCAGTTTTGGGCAAAGAATCGGCCATGTTTCCCATGGAAAAGGAGGCTTTATTGGGGGTGGGGGTAGCGTTTTTGAGAGGAACATTGGTAGCAGGAGACTTGGAACCCTGGCCCAAAGCAGAACTGACCAAATCTCCGAAGAGATTAGGGTTCTTATTAATGATCCCAATGTTTTTGGAAGCAGTAGAAGGTTGAGTGGTTCCCCAGCTCTTGCCGAAGATGTCTCCGACCATGGAGGGGGGCCCACCGGGCAGGGAGGTGGTCTGAGTGGGAGCCGGTTGGTGGGTCCATGAGGGTTGTTTGTTGGGCTGGGCGGAGGAATATGGATAGGAATAGGAAGAGGTGGTGGTGGTGGTGGAATAGGAAGGTTTGGGGTTTTTCTGGTCGTTGAGGGATTTGGGACGGTTGGATCCGATGCCAAGATCGAAATCGAAATTCAAGTTGTTGAGGGACACGGAGGGGGATTTGTTCGTGTTGGATTGGCCGTAGTTGGAATTCATTTCTAAATTGCAGGGAGGGAGAGAGGGAAGAGCGTAGGGAGGTGATGGAAAGAGGAGAATCAGATGTTGGAATCCAGAGAAAGGGAAGGTGTTCTGTTCTTGAGTTAACGGTTGGTTGGTTCTGTAGCTTGGATCGCTAATTTTGGTAAAAACAGACACGCATGAATGCCTTTTTCTTAATTCATCTTTCATAATAAACTACGAGGTCTTCTATACAAAGAATACTACATAATCCATAATAAAAAATAAAAACAACGTTTTCTCTTACACATTTTTTTACTTATTTTTCCCCTTTTATCCAATCTGCACTTTCTATTCACTCAGCATTCTCCTGCATCTCTTTAAATAATCATTAATTTTTTTTGTAAAATAAATTAACGAATAAACATCAAATAACAATATTAACGAATAAACTATGCATTTCTCCTAGTGAGACATAAATTAAGAAAGTTTATGAAAGATAAAAACATCAGATATTAGGAATAATTTAAGTGATAAGGAGTATCAGTACAACTTACTTTTCCCCATCACAATGTTATTGACAATATATTGTTTTCGTTAAAAAAAAATTGTTGCAGAAAAAGTAATAAAAAATATTTATTTATTTATTAAAAAACATGCTACAAAGTTTATAGTTTCAATTATTACTACTATTAGATTTCGAGGATATTCACTGCTCAAGCTAGGAAATATGCGTAGCAAGCTATTTCGGAGTGTAATCCTTGGTTTGATTTATTAGCACCACGTTATTACTTCTGGACACCCACTGCATATGCCCAACTTGCTAACTATGCTACGAAAATTCAAATATTAAAGAAACAACACAACAACTCACATTAGCTCGTCCTCGTAAGCAAACTAATATAAATATACTTTAATATATCCCAACTTAAACAGAAATGAAGCAAAATGATCTATAAACAAAATATAAAAAACAAATACCAGTATTGCACTAGATAGATTTACATGCAAGGAATTTGACCAAAACTAGCAATGAATATTTGAAACAATTCACTAGCATTAGTTTGAGAGAAAGAAGCTAGAGCAATAACTTTAACTAGATACAACCTATAAATAGTTAGACAAGGAGATAAACAGGGCAACAATCTGCTGATGGGCTGTAAGATGAATGGTGCATCAAAATCAGCAAAAAATTGTAATCAAGAGACCCATTAGAGGTTTTATGATACACATCAGACATATCAAATCAAATATCACAAGGCATTGACACTGAGAACTGGTTCAGATGTAAAAGCAAAATTTGTTTCAAGTCTATCAATTTTAACAGTCGTCAGTGATCCAAATTGCATGTTAAATCATACAAAGAAAAAATTGAAATGAAACTCGTTCTTGTCTGCAAAGCATCCACAACTTATAATGAAGGTATAAAATATTATTACCAAATATCATTCAAGGCAGGTACAGCCATTTTCCACACAAGTAAAATATGATCTCAGAAACTTAGATCGAAACTTCCGAAAGAAAAAACTTGGTTCTGTTTCCGTCTGTGGTAATTCCTAAATCAGAATTCGTATTAACCATTTCTTAGTTCTCTCTATCAGGAACCGAGTTATGACTATTCATTGGAGTTGATGGCTGCAAAGGTCCCCCGTGACCTTGGCTCCAGTTCTGTTGGTCTCTCCTTTCAACATGCATTGTTTCTCGTCGTCTGTCATGCCGCGGCCGAGGTCTACTCCTACTGGGTTGCCTCTCCGAATATCTATACTGTGGCCTAGGAATCACCTTCCCATCAACAAATAAATCACCTGAAATACCCCAAAAGCGATCAACACGACCAAAAATGAAAAAATATAAAATTAACTAAGCTCTTCGTAAATTCAAACCCTCCACTGACCTCCATAGTCCTTGTTGGGGACATCAAGATACGAATCTGGCAGCACCCAAAGAACTCCAGGTAAATCTGTTTAGGCACATGGAATAACTCCCAAGAGTCAAAAAGACGAACAAATTTGAAATTACAGTAAAAAAAGAAAAATTATAAAATCAACCTCCTCTAATATCCACACAAGATTAAATTTCCAACCAATTTGATGATAGCACAACATCACAGACAGGAAAATCTAACAACTCAAGCAAGTACAAAATTTCAACCAAAATGAAATTGAAACGTAGAAAAGTAACGAATCTATTGCACCTTTGACTTTATAAGAAAGCTCTTCAGAAATGAGGGCGCCGAAGCCTGTGTATGTAGAAGTGGAAACAGAGTATATCTTCTTTTTGGCCTCTTCCTCGCTGCAAAGAACATTCACAGAAGTGAAATTAGAAAAATAGAAGTGAAATTAGTGAAATTAGAAAAATAGAAGTGATGTAAATGATAACAATTAAAGGAGAGGAACAAGGGACCTTCCGAGGACATGGGCTAGGGTTTTGACATAGGCATTGACCATGTGGTCTTCGGAGGGTTTAGGGTTATCGGGAAACTCCATGACGATGAGCCAGTGCTCGTAGTCGCAGCCGTCCAGAAGAATGGTCTCTTTCGGAGGACGGTTGCTCCAGTTCGGGGACGGGTCGTTCAGGGGCGAGTAACCCGAACCCGACGATTTCCTCCGAACCAGGAAATTCGCCCAGTGAGTAACGGGTACGGTTTGTTTGGCCGGGAGCAACGCGAATGCGAAACGACAGGCAGAGGGAGAAGCCCTTGCGGGTGACGAAGAAAGTGCTCGTGCCATGGTGGATGCTAAGGTGCGCCGGGCGTTCACGTACGCCATTTTCCACCCACCTCTCACCGCTACTCTGTTTATCAAGTGTAAGGGTTTATCTCTCTGGAAGAAAAGCTAAGAATACATTTTTACATTCTAAATCTTCATTTTAGCAGCAAATTAATCCAAAAAGTTACAGTTAATGTGAAATTAGTGTTTGACATTATAGTTTAAAGACAAAATAAAACCATCTTATAAGATTTAACGACAAAACCTCCTTTATACTTATTTATGTGAATATATTTATCTTCAATATACTTTTACTTCTCAAATATATACATAATTTAGTTTTTATCTTTATTTATTTTGCTTAACTTTGGATTTTTGTAATGTATCTTTTTTATTTTATCTCTATAATAATATTTCATTTTAAATAGTTCCTTAAAAAAATGTGATAAATAGAAAGCATAGTTCAAGTATTATAAGAACTGAAGCAATGCATATATATTAAAAAGACTGAAATAAATAATAAAAACTAAAATTTAAAAAAGTTACTGAAGCGAGAAGTTAACTAAAATATAAAAAAATATAATTATATTTCAATAATAAAAATATAATATTTGTTTTTAAAATAAGTAAATTAGACAAACAAATAGAACAAATTGAAATCTATTTTATTTTACTTAAAAATACTTTTTCAAATAATGAACACCAGCAAACTCATCATACTGTGACATTAATTTTCATTTATCTTCCATTTATTGGTACATCTATCTCTCTTCTTTTCATCTTCAATCTAAATAAAAGTGTTTGGCCCTTTTGTTCTAAATTCCTTGTTCTGATCATTATCATAGGGATATAATTAATCAATCCAAATATCCATTAGATGCACTTTATTCTTTCCTGATATAGAATTTGATGCTGTATACCGTGAAATAACTGCTTTCCATTTTTCTATAAAAATATAAACCTTATTCTGCTATCTTATGGGATTGAAAGGAATAATTTTATTGTTAACATCAAATCACAAAGATGCTTATTTGACATGCATATTGCATAACACCATTCCCGAGGCAATCAATTGTTACAAATCAATTTAGTGTTATATGTTATATAATTATCAAATAACTATATATCAATAATAGTATTTTTTATTTAATAAATGAAATTTATATAACGTGATAATATATTTATATTGACATAATTATGTTCACATATATAATGTACAACATTTTTTTAATTATAATTGTACCATTAGGAGGATGTACATATAAATTCTTATAAGAAAAATGTGTTAAATTTGAAGTATATTAACAAAGTTAAATTCTATAAAAAAAAATCAGGTAATAAATAAGATTATTTATAATAACTATATCAAAACAAATATATAGTAAGTATTATAGATATTATAACATTGTATTCATTTTATATTTATATATATATTATTTATTTGAGTGTTAGATAAATATTCCTCTTAACTGAAAATTTCTCAACGAGAAGTAAAAGATTAAAGATTGTCACTAATAAGAAAAATGATCGAATGAATGGAAAGAAGATAATCTCTCATCAACAATAATTATATTTAACTAAATATAAAATAATGTATATTGTGTTTAAGTTTAAGTAATTGGTGGTAATCAAATTGGAGTTGTATTAAGAAAAAAGTATCCTATAAAATATGAGAGCGAAGAATAAGATTAGTAAAGCAATTTAAATTCTACTAGGACCATTCCTATGGTGTAGGATCATATGTGATTCTTCTGCTTGTAGTCAATTAAAAGAAACAAAAGTGGTTCCATGTCACCAAAACAGTCAAAGTTTGAAAATCATTCTTTATGAATTGGATACGAACAGATAAATAGACCCATCGTATCTTTAGCTTGGTTAAGGATGGGGTGATGCCAATATCCATAATAATTATACCAGAGGAATTGATTCGTCTCAAAAAAGTAAATATTGATAATTTGATCCTGCTAAAGGGAGATTAAGAACTTAAACTTAATTTAGCATAGAAGATGTAGTACTTTCAACTCCATATTATTATCACACAATATCAACCGAATAAAACGAAGCTGAGGAGTAGTGTTTCAAAAGTAGTCTCTTACTTAGGATAGCGACTTCAACGATCAGAGATGTTTTACTAATTCAATTAATGAAGTTAGGTCCCACAAGGTGGGAAGATACAGTGCCTTACCAGGACATATATATAATGTGTGGATTTGGCCTAGGACTTGAACTCAGAAAATTACAGAAAGCACTAACATAAACATAGTTATCACTTTTCTTGATTCCTTTTTTTCCTTGAGCAAGAAATGAAGCCTCAAGAAGACCTTGCTACCATTGGCCAGCAGAAGAGTTTTTGGAACCTTTCATCAGAACCTCAACTTCTGTGTCAATACAAATTTTATCCAACCTATTTGACTGCTAAGGCCATCCAGATGAAAGTAGAGGACATCAAATGCAATGAAGCTGCTTCAAGATTCACAGTTGAAAACAGAACAGAGTTGCAACAAAGAGGCTTGGTTGGGTGATGTGATTATGCTTTGGGACACAGGGAAATCTTCACACTAGGGAGTAATGAGTAGTATTTTCTTTTCTTCTTATTTAAATTTAATCTTCTTGCAAAGAGTACTCCTCTTGTACCATATCTGTAGATGCTAAATTGTTGATATATGAATCAGCTGAAAGATCCACACAATGGTCTTTAGGATTATGCAGGAAAAGTATTAAACTCCCTAGGCTTATGTTGTTCCTTTTAGCTATGTACAAATCAAAGCTAATTTACTTATGCAAACTCTGATATGCAAGCTTGAGGAACTTTCTGAATTTCTAAAGTTCAATTGTAAACCTGGTAAAACCATACCTTAGACGAGCTTTACAAACAGGATCGAATTCAGTAAACCTTGATATTCATATAATATATGTCGTGTTTTATCAAATTGGTTCAGCTAAATTCCTTGAGAAATTAATGGATATTGGGTAATCATAATTCATCAAACAAAACACTCTTCATATAACATATATGACGCCGTTTCCCTCAATAGCTTTCTCTTCATTCCTTCAACTGCATCCTTTGAGATCTCTTCCATTGTAATTTTCGGAGACAAAAGAATGTTTTGAAAATGAATTCAAGATTAAAAATGTATTGATGATATATAGGTGATTGATTAACCAGATCACTTTTAGATATTACTCTATTATTACCTTTATTAAATGTTAAATTTCATGCCTTTGGAGTCTGTATATTAGTAAGTTATTAATTACTCAACAAACATAAAGTCTTACTATCTCATACAAGTAATTTTTCAGGGTAAATTCACTATAATAGGATCAAGAACTTTCATGCAACTTGTAATTTAAAAAAATATATATTAATATGTTAATATATTCGATTAACTTCTCCATTTGTTGGAAAATTTATTTACTATTTTATCATTTTAATATAACTTGCTGAGTCAATTTCAAATAGTTATTTATAACAACAAACTATTTTCAGGGCAAATTTTATAATTAATTTTTTTTACACATTTATTAAATGTGACATATAAGAGAGACAATCTGTTTCTACCTATATTAACAATACAAAATACAAAATCATGTATAACATATATCATTAAGTATACCTTTGAATATGATAAATATGGACAGATAAAAATAGTGGTAATATAATAATATATCCAAATACGCGCTGCGATATCAATTGGGTGGTGAAGGCATATATTTGTGCTGTTGTGGAGACAGACAGCATATAATTTTGAACCAATTAATGAAGAGAGGAATTAAATAATCTATTTTTCCTTGTTCCTTTGTCCGTAGCTGCTGTTAGGATGTGGCAGCTAGTGAGTGGACCACTTTGGAAGAACCTAATCAATAGACAGAAGCATGACTAAATTTAGCTAAACTAAATAAGCCAGAAATTAAAAACCTAGCTTCCTCCGTTTATTTAGATGAACCATTTATTCTGCCAGAGAGAATGTTATAAAACACCGGCAGAGAAAGAAGGATTATTTCCCCGCACATTTTTCCTAGCAGCCTCCGCAGGGGAGGTCTATATTTCAAAGTTTGAAGAGTGAAAAAAAGGGGAAAAAAAGGAATAGAAGTGCAAGGCATTGAGGTGCAATGGCCATTGCAAAGAGTGCTGTTCTTATTTTGCTCTTTGCATTGGCCTGCAATGCGGATAATGCTCTAAAACTACCACGTATTGCTGGTCCTGACATGTTCAAGAATAAAAATGTGGCTAAGGATGTCCTCCTTCCTGGGGAGCAAATAATTAGCGTCATGGATTTTGGAGCCAAAGGTGATGGCAAATTCGATTGCACCCAGGTAAATAAATTCTAGCATTGTGGATATGAGTTTGATTCTTTGTTATTAGGGCAACCTTTGTTGGCATCTTTTGTTGAATAATGTGGTCTTAATTTCAATCCATTACATTCTTACAGATAGATCAGAAATAGGGCTTATACGTTTGTGTACATATAAATGCAGGCTTTCATGACTGCATGGCAAAAGGTGTGTCATCAAACCTCTGGGCCAGCCAGGCTTTTGATTCCTCAAGGCAGATTCTTGGTTTCATCAATGTATTTCAGTGGACCATGCACTTCTCAAACCCCAGTAACAATTCAAGTACAAGGGTATGTTATGGCTACCACGGATCTTTCGGAGTATGAAAACGGCGACTGGCTCATATTCCAGAAGCACGATGGCTTGAAAATTATCGGCGGGGGCACTTTCGATGGCCAGGGAAAACAGTCATGGTCATACTCCGAGAATTGCGAATCAAGTGCTGACGGTTCTTGCGCTAGGAATCCAAGCGTAAGCAATAACGCATTTCATCAACATATATCATTAATCTAACTATATGTTCACGCATGGCAATATTGTAGTAATCATATATTTGATTAAATAATCTCATATGTCTGTCGTGTTGTATGCGAGAATGCAGAGCCTTTTCTTCAGCGATAGCAGCAACGTGGTTGTACAGGGTATCAGAACTGTGAACCCCAAAGGCTTTCACATATTCATTACCAAATGTACAAACATAAGATTGAGAAAACTGAAGCTGGTTGCCCCGGAAACCAGCCCCAACACTGATGGCATTCATGTCAGCCACTCTGACACTGTGATAATGTCCAGAAACACCATTGCAACTGGGGATGATTGCATCTCTATGATACAAGGAGTCAAAAATGTTTTCATCAACAGACTCAAGTGTGGCCCTGGGCACGGTATAAGGTGATACCACATGCACATATAAGTTTTTCCTTTTCATCCTAGTTAATTTTGGTACTTGTTATGTATGCATGACAATATATATATACTATATATGATGCAGTATCGGTAGCCTTGGGAAATATCCGAATGAGGAAGAGGTGAGAGGCATTCGCATCCAGAATTGCTCATTGACCGGCACAACCAATGGCCTCAGATTGAAAGCATGGCCAGATAAATATCCAGGTTCAGCTTCAGATATAAGCTTCAGTAACATTATCATGCAAAATGTCAAAAACCCTATCATCATTGACCAAGAGTATGAATGTTATCCAAACTGCAAAAAGAAGGTAATTAATTGCTTTGTTTTTCTTTTTGCTTTTTCTTCTTTCTTTTAGATAAACATATGTAAAATGATCTTTAGCCTTATTTATTAGTTTTATTTTCTTTTACACATGCATGTGCTAATTGTTGCATTGATTTATTTTGTATACGCACAGCCATCACTTGTAAAGATCCAAAATGTTCATTTCCAAAATGTGAGAGGAACTACAACTTCACCACTTGCAGTGGACATAAGATGCAGCAAGCTGTTTGGGTGCCAAGGTCTTACAGTTAGAGACATTGACCTGAAGTTGGGAGATGCCCCAACCACCTCAAGATGTGTCAATGCTCAACCTATCTTTGCTGGCTTGCTAATGCCCCCACCTTGCGCATCATAGGTCCCATGCCTTATTATTCCATGACATGATCAAAATTTCTAACCTTTACCACCTGTGATCGAGAAAAGCTTTTAGATCGAGCTATAACGGGAATTTAGATATTCTAAGAGCATACATTGGGAAAAATGTTCTTGTTTTTTGAAGAATGCTTTTCATTCACAGTTGGTTAATTAACTCAATGAAGTTAAAACGCCTTCAATGCCTACTTCGCTTGCTCTCTGATTCTCCTTATGTTCACCTTTCATTTAAGAGATTGCAACTGTGAATGCATGATGGAGTTTCTTATATGTATCTTTCCTAGTAAGTCGTACCTAACTCCAATACCTTTCACATTCCAATGAACTTTTGAATTAATGCTTACTTGTTTTACTATATTCTCTGCTTTCTGCGTGTTATATATTCAAATCAAATAGTTGAAGTTCCGTAGTTAACTAGGAGAAAACGGTCACTTTGCGCTTCTATGTATTTCTTTTTAAAAAATTAAATAGAAGTGAGTGTTTTACATATTATAGTTTTTTTTCATTGCTTCCCGTGGAACAATAGAATCTAACTTCTACCAAAGAGTTTGATTTGACTGACATCGAATAGGTGCTATTAACTTTACTTTTCTGCATTTCTAAAATTCAAGAATACAATCACAATCATTTGTTAAGAAAACAACTGGTCTAAGGTAGAAGCTTTATATTAGAAAGAGACTAATATATATAAAGAAAAAGAGTGGCCATTCTTTTAGCTTAACATTTTATATTAGAGAGAATGGTTTAATCCCTTGTACAAGTGATTGATTGATATTAAGTATTTCTGATGTCTCTTCTTAAAGAATTCAAATTCTACCAACATGGTGCGAAAGAAGTTCTCTTTAAAAAAAAAGCTTGTTGAGTGCGGTGTAAAGAAATCAAACAGAAATAAAATAAACATAAAAGTACATGAAAATGAAAATATTGTATTCTACAGCATTGCTTGCATCAGCAATTCACCACCCCTTTCGGCTAATTTTCTCCTCAACTCATAAACAGACACCATAAACTGTTCCAACTCAGTTTCACTCATCTGATCAATAGGGTCCTCCCACCACCTTCTGTTAAACCCATTAACCAGAGTGTCAGTTTCTCTCAGATTCTTCTTTTCCAACTCCAACTTCTTTGTTGCCTCCTCGTATTGCTTGTTGCACTCTTCATACGACACTGATCTCTCCCTTGACTCCAGTGGTTGAAACACTTTGTCACCTCTCAGGTAGCTTTCAACAATGCCCTCCAAATCTGGGTGACCGAAGCAGAACAATTTTTCAGCAGGAGAAAACACAATAATGGCCATACTGGCATTGCACAAAAGGCACAGTTCACTCGCTTTTTTGAATAGCCCTGTTCTTCTTTTTGAGAATGTCACTTGCTTGTTGCTAGACTTCTCGATCTTCTTTATCTCAATCTTCTTCCGCCCACCCTTTTTCTTCTGCTGCTTAAACGCATCAATGCCTGAAGAAAAATTATGGTTATCCATGCCTAAAGAATACTTTGCTTCAAACGATTTCTGCATAACATATATTTATATAATGGAAGATGCACGGTTGATTTATCCTCGAAATAAAATCCTGTAATCATGCTGTCTTGGATTATGATCAATCAAGAAATAATTGGATTTTCTTGTAAGAAAATAGGTATAGATTTTCCCTAAATATATTCATTCCTTGTTCCAATTATCAATACGGTTTCCGTTAATTACGGTGTCTAATTTTGGAAAGAAAATAAAAAATTTGTGTTTAAAGAAAACATTCACCGTCAATTTTTTTCTCCTTTCTTTACTGCACGTGCGTAGTTCTTTAGTAACAAGATTATATTTAAATAATTTACAATAATTTTTATACATAATAGTATCTTAAGAATACACAATCTTGTTAATAGAAGTAATAAATTTTTTATAATCACATTTTAATATAGACTATATTTACCATTTTTATTGATGGTTGATTTAAGTCATACTGATTAACTAACTATGTGGAAAAATAAATAATATGTGGTATATATATAATTCAAATCAATAATATATTATTTTTTAAATGAGGAAAATATTTAGGGCATATAGCTTTCATGAGTATGAGAAAATGTCACATCATCTGGATTAGATTCCAGTTTATACATGTTATATACTTGTATAAACTCGAATATATGTTAGAAAAAAAAGTTTTATTTTTATCAATAGTAATATTAAAAAAAGTTATTAAATAAAAATTAATTATTGAAATAAAAAATAATTAATTACTTTACTGATTAAATTAAAAATAATTTTAGAAAAAAAAAATTATTAAAGTAGTTTTAATTATTACCTAAATCCTAGTATTTAATTTAATTAATATAATAATTAATTGTTTTTTATTTTTAAAATTATTTTTTATTTAATAATTTTTGTATAAGATAGATCTTACATAAATAAAAGATTAATTTCTTTTAACTCTTTCAATTAGATATTTTCTCATATATTTATTTATTTATTTTTTAATATGAATTTCATATAGCATTTTTACCAGACAAAAAATATTTTTAATTATAGATACCTGAAAAAGGTTTCATTCAAATCGATTGTTTTAAGTTCGGTAATATTTATTAGTTTTTTAATTTTTTTTAATTATAACACCCCCAAAATACATCTAATATTATAATACAGGTTTTATATATTTCTATATAAGTTTAGAACTTTTCAAAACATTTCTAATACATTATTAATACTTATATAAATACAAATATTTACAATATAAGATTCAAAACATGTACCGGTCGGTACCGGATGGACTAGTCTCGGTCTGGGTGACCGACCGCCCGAGTCAAAGAACATAAAAAATGCAATGAGTAACAACATTTACAAATAACGTTGAATGAGTCAAGGTGCATCTTGAAATACACGGAAGTATCTCCGACAAACTAACTAAAACATATTAACTAAAAGATGCATGTCCTTGATAATGCAGGATCACAATGCATGTTAAATAATAATTGATATACGACCCATCAGAGCCAAAACTCATATTCAATACTATAAATAGAGCCCTTTGTAGAGGAGTAAGGTACGTTTTTCACATTCTACCATAACACACCTAAACTAGAATACTTGAGCGTCGAAGTACCTTTTGCAGGTAACCCCTGACTGACCGAGCGTCAACACTGAAAGAAGCAGACTTAAAGAAATTAGGAGACCATTGACACGTCAACAATTGTATGTCCAGTCACGAGTACTATTTGGGCCCATCAGCCTATACAAGTACAATTGACGCCCACCGTGGGACTGAGCTAGTATTCAATTTTCAGCAACAAGTCACAACCGGTAACGATGGTGTCAACAAGGAATAATGCTAACAGCGACCGCATGGCGGATGAGCAAATAGTTATGATTCAGGCCCTCCAAACACAAATGGAGGAGTTACAACTAAAAGGCATCGTGAATCAGTTACGAAATGAAGAGGATCGACGTCAACACGAGGAGGAGATGTCCCTTTTGAAGGAGCAGAATAAAAATCTACAACAGCGACTTGATGGGCGTGAACGGGAAGAACAATCCTTAGCACCACCACTAATCCCTCAAACCCATCAGACCCATTAAACTCACCAAAGTTCTAGAAACACTCCTCTCCCAAACAACGAGAAAGACCCGAGACGACATCCATTCACATACGAGATAATCGATACACCACTCCCTTCCAAGTGGAAAGGATTAACTATCAAACTCTATGTTGCTTCCACCGACCCGAACGAGCACCTAAATGTCTTCAAGACACAGATGACCTTATACACAACCAACAAGGCAGTATGGTGTAAGGTCACCTCCCTCCAAGAGGGACAACTCGGTTGGTTCACCAGACTCCCTCCCAACTCCGTGGAAAACTTCAAAGTCCTGACAATGAAGTTCATCACACAATATGCAACGAGCTGACTACATCACACCTCATCCATGTCTCTCCTTAACGTGAAACAAGAAAAAGGAGAATCCTTGAGAGCATTTATGGATAGATTCAACAAAGTTTGCATGGGTATCCGAAACTTGATGCCAGAGATAGCCATACATCACCTTGTCTCGGCAATCCGACAAGGCCGATTCACCGAAAGCTTAATCAAGAGACCGACTAAAAATATGAATGAATTGAGAAACCATGCAACCAAGTTTATGCAGATAGAATAACACATCGACTATCTTAGGAGTCATCAATTTAAAGGTGCCGATAAGGGGAAAGATAACGACAAAGACAAAGGAAATTGACATGTATCAGGTCAGTCCGACCGTTTCAGAAAGAATCGGGGACCCCGATTTCTTAGTTACACACCACTGACTATTCCAAGGGGAAGAGTTTTGGACGAGGCCTTGCAAGTCAAGTTAACCCCGACCTTGAAGCAATCGCAGACCCCACTATGCAGATACATCTAAACATTGCCAGTATCACCGCAACTATGGCCATACAACCGAAGGCTTCCAAGGATTGAAAGACAAGATAGAAGAACTTATTCAAGCTGATCACTTCCGCAAATTCATTAAGACCGACACCGGCACATACCGATCTCCATAGAGAGATCACTATCAACCTAGAGGAAAGAAAGAACACTATGATTGACCAGGACGAGGGGACTCACGTTGACATGATGACAACCAGCGTCCGATGAGGGAGAGACAAAGTGAAATCCCAATAAGAAGGACTCGAACACGAAGTGAAAGTCGTGAGAGGAACAACCAGACCAGGCGTAGGCTTCAAGAGGTAATCAATACCATTGCCAGGCCGGTGTCACTCGACATTCCCGAACAAGAAGTAAATACAATAGTTGGAGGTTTTACGGGAGGTGGATGTTCTAAATCGGCTATAAAGAAGCACTTTCGAGCCATCCACTCGCCCTATTCCACATTCACCTAAAATCGACCGAGGATGCCCCCGATTATTTTTACTAACGATGATTTCACTGCAATAGACCCAACACAAGATGATCCCATGGTGATTACCGTGGAAATGTACAAGTTTGCAATTACCAAGGTCCTGGTGGATCAAGTCAACTCAGTAGATATCCTTTATTGGAAGACCTTCAGGAAAATGAGGATTCCAGAAATAGAAATCCAACCTTATGATGAACAAATTGTTGGATTCTCAGGTGAATGAGTAGATACCAGAGGATTTATTGACCTATACTCTACGTTCGTGGAAGAGGGGTTTCTTAGTAAAACTAAAAACAATAAGGTATTTGTTGGTTAATGCAAATACCTCCTATAATATACTACTCGGACGATCATCTATAAATCGTCTAAAGGCGATAATGTCCACCCCTCACCTAGTTATGAAGTTCCCGTCAATGGCCGATGATATCGTCATAGTCCATGTGGATCAGAAAATTGCTCGCGAGTGTTATGTTTCAAGTCTAAAGGTCAAACCTACCAGACGACTATACAGAGCATCACCACATGGTCGGTCTCGCGAAAGGACGCGACGGTCGACCGAAGGACGCTCTCATGATAGAAGAATGAGAGAACATATGGTCGCACTTTTTGATTTGGACCCTCTACTTGACGAAGCTTGTATAGAGCCAGGCGAGGACCTTCATCCCTTGCCCCTTCGAGATGATGAACACAAGACGCACATTGGAACGTCCTTAAAACCGGACGATAACAAACTGGTAAGTCAAACTTTGATTGATAATACTGACTTGTTCGTGTGGACAATTGTCGATACGTCCGGGGTGAGCCCGGATATCATTACACATTGCCTCTCTGTTTAGAAAGAAGTCAGGCCAATAGCCTAGAAGAAACGAAAAATGGGCAAAGAAAAGTGTGTTATCGCATGACAAGAAGTTGAGAAGTTAGAAAAGTCGGTTTTATCAGAAGAGCACATTATACAACATGGTTGCCAATGTGGTCATGGTCAAGAAATCAAATGACAAGTGGAGGATGTGCACATATTACACTGATATTAACAAGGCATGTCCTAAGGATTCTTATCCTCTGCCGAGCGTTGATTGGTTAGTCGACGAGCAACAGGGCACACTATCATGAGTTTTTTGAAGGCATATTCAAGATACAATCAAATCCAAATGCATCTGAGAGATAAAGAAAAGACAACTTTTATGATTAATTATAACATTTTTTACTACAAATTCATGCCATTCGGCCTAAAAAATGTCAGGGCCACCTACCAATGATTGATGGACTACATCTTCAAAAACATGCTCGACCGCATTGTTGAATTATATGTGGATGACATTGTTGTTAAATCTGAATCTTGCCAACAACACATCAAATACCTATAAGAAGTCTTTTAAGCCCTTCGTGACCATGACATTAGACTTAATCCCGACAAATGTACATTCAGGGTGGAAGGAGGGAAGTTCTTAGGTTTTATGCTCACTCATCGTGGCATAGAAGCAAACTTTGAGAAATGTAGGGCAATCACTAAGATGCGAAGCCCTGAGAATGTCAAGGAAATTTAAAGGTTGATTAGATGGCTTACAGGACTTTCCAGGTTTGTGCCAAAACTTGTAGAAAAGACTAAGCCCATTGTACAATTGTTACGAAAAACATCTAAGTTGCGAAGGACGAACGAATGTGAAGGAATATTCCTCCAGTTAAAAGCTTTCTTGGCGTATCCTCTGGTCATTCAAAAGCCGAACGCTAAGGAACCTACAATTGTTTATCTAGCTATGTCAGAGGACGCAATCAACACGATATTGGTTAAAGAGGTGGAGACAGAAGAATGACCAATCTACTTCATCAGTCGAGTACTTCATAGTGTCAAGGTCTGGTACCAAATGATTGAGAAGGTCTCCTTGGCCTTAGTAATTACTGCACGACGAATGCACATATATTTTCAAAATCAGCGCATTATAGTTAGAACTGACTATCCCATAATGAAGATACTAGCAAAGTCAGATTTAGCTGGACGAATGATAGGATGCGCAGTGGAGTTATCGGAATTCCATATTCAATATCAATCTAGGGGGCAATTAAATCACAAGCTTTAGCTGATTTTACAGTTGAGCTCACTCCTCGACCGACTGAGGAGGAGGACTCCTAATGGACTATGTATGTTAATGGTTCCTCTAACAGTAGATCATGCGGTGCGGGGTTAATACTCGAAGGACCAGGTGATGTTCACATTGAGCAAACTTTGAAGTTTAAGTTTAAGACATTGGAAAATCAGGCCGAGTATGAAGCTATTATAGCCGGCCTTAACCTCACCCTTGATTTGGAAGTGAAAAGGCTCATATGTAAAAGTGACTCTGTGCTAGTGGTTGGACAACTTAAAAAGGAATTTGAAGTCCAAGAGACGTTATTGCAACAATATTATCACTTTGTTCAAGGTCTGATTGCAAAATTTACTAAGGTAACAATCCAACATATATGATGGGTACACAATACCCAAGCTAATATGCTTTACCGCCTAGCAACTGCTAAGTAAAATGGACTTCATCGGTCGGTTATTTATGTGACCTTGAGCAATCCCAATGTTAGTTCAGGAGAATGTATGACGATTGATGTACAACCAAAATGGATGACACCCATCAAACAATTTTTAATGGATGGAATTGTGAGGCTCATTCAGAAAAAGTAATGAAGCAGCAGGCCGCCTGGTTTCTACTGATAGATCAAGATCCTTATCAACGAGGTTACACTCGTCCACTCTTAAAATGCATCACCCCCGAGCAAGCCACTTATGTCACGCGAGAGATACACAAGGGGGTATGTGATACTCATTCGGGTGCTCGAACAATGGCAACCAAAGTACTACGGGCAGGCTATTATTGGTTGACCGTACAAAGTAATTGTACAAAATTCGTGCAAAAATGTGTTAAGTGTTAGGGGTATGGTTGTTTATCTCACCGAAAACCTGAGAATCTTCACTATATTCTCTCCTCCTGACCAATTTTGGAGTGGGGGATGGATATCATCGGACTCTTTACTCTAGGTAAAGGACAATGTACATTTCTGTTGGTAGGCATATATTATTTTACTAAGTGGATAGAGGTCGAACCCTTGGTGGCCATCACTACACGGAATGTCCAATTTTTTTTTTGGAAAAACATCATGTGCCGATTCGAAATACCGCATGTCATCATCATTGACAACGGTTGACAATTCACCCACCGAGGATTGACTAAGTTTTACAAAAAGCTTGATTCAAACACATCACAAGTTCAGTAGAGCACCTGCAGACCAACGTCCAAGTCGAGGCCTCCGACAAAGTTATTCTTAATGAATTGAAAAAGAGACTTGGCTTAGTCATAGGTAAGTTGATTGAGGAGCTTCTCAAAGTCTTATGGGCTTACCGATGTACGCCACAATCCACTATGCATGAAACCCCATATAGTTTGACCTATGGGACGAAAGCTATGATTTTCGTTGAAGTAGGAGAACCCTCTCTACGATGACAAATGCTGGGTTTGGATTTAAATAAAGAAATTTTGTTGGTTGGTCTTGACCTTATCAACGAACTCAAAGACAAGAGTAGAATAAAGGAAGAAACATGCAAAGTGCGGGCGGTGATAAGGTATAATTCAAAAGTGAAGCCATGAAACTTCCAAAAGTGAGACTTGGTCTGGTGAAAGCACAGTGAAGCCGGAAAGACGATGGTAAGTTCTCAAGAAATTGGGAAGGACCATTCCACCTTACAGACACAGCGGCCGACGATGCTTACTATTTAGAACTTTTATCTGGTAGTAATGTACCGAGAATGCGAAATGCCACGCATCTCAAATTTTTTCTTTAGTTGGTGAAAATTCAATAAAATAGTGTACGCTTTCCTCGCTCGGTTGTTTTATCCCTAATGAGGATTTTCTACCGAGAAGATTTTAACAAGACACTTTAAAATTATCTTGTTTATCACATGATCTGCCTGACCGATTGGATACCGCATTGACCAATCAAAAATAACAAGAGGTATCAACTCCAACCGAATCCATTGAGGATAACCCCTCAACCGGCCTAACTGAACATCACACATAGTGGTCTGAATAGAATTAAGGAGTCGCAACTCCAATCGCATTTATCGAGATTCTGGCCTTAACCCGTACATTTTATTATTTTAAGTTAAGTTATTAAGAATAACTCTGGATCTGAACCACATAAATCAACGTCCCGAGAAATCAGAATAAAACAAAATATCACCTCAAGAAATCAAAATAAAATAAAATATCGCCTCCCGCGATCAGAATAGAATAAACTATCGCCTCGTGTAATCAGAGTAAAATAAATATCGCAAAATAAATATTGGCTAGAGCAATTGGAATAAAACAAATGTCGCCCAAAGCAGACAGAATAAAATAAATCTTATCAATTTATTAAGGATAAACCCTAGCCCTTAATAACTTATTCTTATTTCGCGTGATAAGAATAAAGCATAAATCTTTATTGCATATTCATTCAAGTCATATTTTCTTAGAAAGTAAAAGTGTTCAAAATTTGTCACGCTTCACAACTCCGTCAGTCAGATATTATTCACAATCATCAGCCGATGTTACTTGGATTACTAAGGTACCAACTTATATTATTCTATGTACTCGGCTTAAATTTAACAACATTGTCCAAACAAATTCAATAGGCTCGGTCAGTCGTTACTATACTATATTTAACAAATCACATTTATATAAGTACTCCAAATGAAAAGAAGCATAATCGACACTCAAAGAGGTTGTTGGAATTCTAAACAAATAACGTTCAAAGTAGAAGCACAATTAAAATTATAAGTTCTTGATCGGTAAATAGGTAAATTAAACGATAAGTACAAAGTTAAATATTGTTCCAAAGATAACATTGCTTTTACAAATGATAATAATTCTTCAAAAGATGATTCCGAAATGTTTTCGGGAGTAGCAACATTTCTTCCTTCACCTTCAGCATCTTTGATTGCCTCATCGACACCTCTGCCGATCGGTACAAGCTTCCCTTCCACGACATCTCTTTCAGTGTCATATCGAGCATCTTTGGCAGGTATGCCTGGAAGAAGGCCACCTGACGAAGGCCTTGATGGAAGTAGTCCTCACTTATGCGGAACATGAAGGATTGGAACTTCTCCACCTCAATGGAAAGTTTTTTCTCCCTTTCTTCAGCCTCGACATTTTCCTTCGCGCGCTCGACAATTTCCTTGGCACGATCGGCCCTTTTCGCCTCCAACTTGGCACTTAACGCCCTTTTTGATTCCTTAGCTTCACGATTGGCTAGAAGCATTTTTTCTTCTAGCACGCCCATTGTCTGTAGTGTTGTTTTTAACAAGCTTGTTGACTCCACCAACTTGTTTTTTAACTTAGGCACCACCACAACTATCCTTTCCAGCTCTTCCCCAAGGGTTCGACCCACCAACAGTGACCGGCTTTGGAGTTCCATTAACATCGTGATTAAACTTCTTATGGGCATGGCCCCCAACACACTCTCATCTTCGAGTGATAGTGAAATTTTCATAATCGACACCACTTGCAGATGGGGGTTGAGCATGGACGACTGCCGTGAGGACGACCTTGGTTCTACATTTTGTTGTGATATCTTGGTAGGCCGACCATGTTTTCGGACCACAGGGGAAATGGTAACCTGGGGGGCATTATATCAATTGGCACAATCGGGTTTCCCTTCTTAATCGGCTCAAAGTTGCTAATTTTTCTATTCGTTGCTTGGCGTCGTAACTAGGCATGTAGTCCCTTAGGGTCGGGTCCACTTGATTCATGATAGCTGCAAAACTTAAATCAATTAAACACCGTCAACATAATGACTACAATTAGGTATATAAGAAGTCCACTTACCAGTAAAATTTGTCCACCTCTTGGACTACCGTACAATGCTACCAACTTCCGAGTGGGTAACTTATTTGAGAGCTGGTAAAAAATAACAAGGACTTCTTTATCCTGAGGGGTCATCTAGACCTCAGCCATGGAAAGAATCTTAAGGGATTGGGTGTCCAATGAAAAGGAAACTTGGTATGCCCTACATAATCATAAAAATAATCTCGACCGTCTAACTCCACAAAAATCTTGAAATATCTTTCTTTAAAAATTTTATATGAGGTGGTGTATGTTGCAAATCGAACACTACCCAGTCGACTTGACAAAGATAACCAACTTACTGGAGTACTCGAATGAGAATTATAATAGAATAGAAATGATTGAGGCGTAGGTAGTATTTTGAGAATGTCACAAATAATTCTGAATGCCTGAAGAGCCGCGCCCACGAATTGGGATGCAATTGGGTCGACACCACATTAAGGATTTGAATAACCCCCAAGGTGAATTCGTCGAAGGGAAGGGTGATATGTAAATAAGAAAAAAAGGTATTATAAATAAAAAAGAAGTCATGAGGCGCATTTTCCCGCCTGTGACAAACTCGGTCGGTGTAACCACAAATATCGGCCATCAGCGCATCTGAGGGTGAATCCAGTTTTAAGAAAGTTACTTTATATAAAAATTTATCTAAAGTATTGGAATCCCTTAAGCAAGTAGGGATATCCAAGACGTGTGGATCAACCCACTCGTAACTCGAACCAACTGATTTAAAGTTGTTCGAGTCACTCACGTCTCTCGCACTACCAGATGCAGTGCGGGTAAAATAAGATGACTCGATATTTACAAAACTATTAGAGGAGTTAGAAGTAGAAGGCATGACTAACCTAAAGAATGTACAAAGAATGAAAGCAAGTTGATAAAATCGGCACTTGAAGCACACATCGTAAACTCTAGCAGTGAAGAAAACATAAATCCTACTACGTTGAAACGTTGTCGTATTTATAGGTAATCAAAGAGGAGAGAGATTTTTGAATCATCCGTTCGGAGTTGTTAGATCCATATCCATCCAATGGTTCACATCATTGGCATACGAAATGACACAAAATCTCAACTATTATATATATCTGATTGAAATGTGTTTAGTAAATGATGGCTTTACTATAAAAAGCAAATGTCACATCTTTGCAACGCATTTAATGCTCCCAAATGGTCATATCGAACCTCGGGAACTCCAATGATCATCTCCGACTCTTCATATATTAGTTTCTTCGAGCCTGGGAGCAAGTGTATCGATCGGTACCGGACGAACAGGTCTTGATCTAGGTGACTAACCACTCGAGTCAAAGAACATAACAAATGCAATGAGTAACAACAGTTACAAGTAGCATTGAATGAGTCAAGGGAATTCCTTAAATACATGGGAGTATCTCCAACAAACTAGCTAAAATATAATTGATAGATGCACGTCCCTGATAATGCGGGACCATGATGCATGTCAAATAATAACTGATATATACCCATCAGAGCCAAGTTCCATAAACCAATTCTATAAATAGAGCCCCCTATAGAGGAGTAAGGTATGCTTTTCACATTCTACCAGAACACACCTAAACTCGAATACTTACTTGAGCGCCGGAGTACCTTTTGCAGGTAACCCCCCAACCGACCGAGCGTCAGCACTAAAGGAAGGAGACTTAAAGAAATCAGGACACCACCAACACATCAGTAATTGTATGCCCAGTCATAGGTAATTTTTTGGGCCCCTTAGTCTATATAGGTACAATCAGAACATCCTAAAGCCCTCCAAAACCTCCAACACCTGTATGATCATATGCTCGTGTACATAGTACACTTATCGTGATGTGAGTTGATTTTAGGTTGATTCATTAGGTGACACTTTTTAGAATTAGGAACTGAATTCCTAAGCAATTAAGGTGAGTAATCTAAGGAAAATCCCCACTGGACATTAACTTAACAAGTGCTAACTAGATGTGAAGGTTCATTTCAAAAGACCCAAGGAAAAACACAAGTATAGGTGAATATGAATGGTAATTAATGGTGCGACATCAAGAACACATTACAATCAATAAGAACCGAATAGAAACACAAACTAAAGACAATGAACCGATTGAAAACATCAAACAAAACATTTCAACCGATTAGAATCAAGAAACAACATCATTCTACCGATTGGAAACAAGAACAAATAAACAAAACATATTTAGAATTTGATATGGAATGGAAATGGAATTAGAAGATGGTTGATAGGAAAACTTATGTGGTTGAAGCAAGGGAAGAGGTACACGCCCCTTGGAAGGTGAATAGACTCCAAGATGAGTGAGGGTTGCCGCCACTTGAGAGCTCCCAAAGACTCACAAGATAAGACTAGGATAGGAGAAACAAGTCTCACTAATTCTCACTCAATTTGAGTATAGTAACTTTACTTCAATTTCAATGTGAAAGTTACATGAACCAAACACCCTTATTTATACTAGTAGAGGTCCAATTTTATGGGTGGAAAAATCAAAATAAAAGCATTTTGAAAATGCCGCCCAAACAAGTCACATGGTAGGTGTGACATCACATGGAAAGTGTGACTTTGCTACTTCTTCTCATAAGCCCTAAACTCCTATCCACACCTCCCTTTTATGTTCTTTTTTAAAACTACTCTAAAGAAATTACAAAAAGAGACATCAATTGATGCTCATCTTCTAATGCTTGTGCCCTTCTTCTAGTAATTCTTTGAGGCATGGTGGATGATGTAATCATGGGTTGGGCTTGGGCCTCAGATTAGGCTTAGGCTTGTTGAGCTTGGGCCTCATGCGTCCTCTCTCCTTTGTCCTCATCACATCGCAATTTACAACAGTCAAATCAAAAGAAAAAACCAAATTACATGATCAATTTCTCAATTATTCAATCCTCTTCAAATCCCAACATAAAATAATCACATAGATCTCACATGGATCTACACATCTAGGATATTCAACAAACAAAATAACAACTGACGCCTTCCAGAAGACCCGTATTAAGTAAGGCCTACCAGAGACTAACACCTGATGCAAAGATTACCAGCGAATCCAAGAGAAAAGATGAGGGTAAGTTCAATGCAACCCAAGTCGTGCATCTCATATGTCACGGTGTGCATGAACTACCCCATCAACTTCTCAGCACATGATAGTTTAGTCTATGTGACTTAGATCATCAGTGAAGCTCGGAGATCTCTATTACCACATAAACATTAATACTTAATACACAACAAACATCAGTTCATACATTATCCCAAATGTATGAATTCAATTCTATACCATTTTCATCATACAGTATTATTCAAAATGCGATCCACAACATTCAAAACTCTATTTAACATAAAAAAAACAACACTTAAATACTAAACAATCAAAATCCAATGGATCTACATGTTTACATAATATATAAACAAACAACACAATGTATAAACATACAACATCCTTGTATGTGTTTTTACACTGTTACATTATCTCCAACTACGAAAATTTTCGTCCTCGAAAATGAATTTACCAATAAAGAGATTAGGGTATGATGCTCGAATCTCCTCTTCAATTTCCCAAGTGAAATTTTCATAGATGAGATCCCACAATACTTTCACCGTGGGAATACTTCTTCCACGAAGTTGTTTCACTTGTGAATCTAAAACTCTGATTGGCTTCACTCCAAATGACATATTTTCTTTCACCTGGATGGAATCATACTCTAGAATGTGATTTGGATCAGGTACGTACTTTCTTAGTTGGAATACATGGAAAATATTATGAATGTTAGCTAAGGGAGGAGGCAAAGCAATTTCAAAAGCCACGAAGCCTATTCTCCTGAGAATTTGATAAGGTCCTATGAACTTAGAAGTCAATTTCTTAGATTTGATTGCTCTTCCTACACCAGTGAATGGTGTAACTCTCAAAAAGACATGCTCACCTGTAGAAAATTCTAAAGGTCTTCTTCTTTGATCTGTATAAGATTTTTTCCTATTGAGAGATGTTTTCAATCTTTCTTGAATCATTTTGACCTTTTCATTGGTTTGTTGTATTAGTTCTGATCTAATTAGCACACTCTCACCATTCTGAAACCATACAGAGGTGTCTTGCACTTTCTTCCATACAATGCATCGAAAGGATCCATTCATATGCTTGCTTGGTAGCTATTATCGTAGGTGAACTCTACCAAAGGTAGAATTTCATCCCAATAGCCCAAATGATCTAACACACAAGTCCTAAGAAAATTCTCCAAGGACTGGAGAGTTCTCTCTAAGCATGGTATGTTGAAATAAGTCTGAGTTTAGTCCGCAAAGCTTCTTGAAGTGTTTACCAAAATCTGGAGGTGAATCTGGGATCTCTATCTGATATTATGCTGGAGGGTACACCATGCAGTCTGACTATTTCATCTATGTAAATCTAAGCCAACTTCTGCATAGAGATTCTCAAATCTATAGGTAGGAAGTGTGTCGTCTTTGTCAACTTGTCCACTATGATCCAAACAGAGTCATGCTTCTTCGAAGTACGTGGTTAGTGGGTAACAAAATCAATTGAAATATTGTCTCACTTCCACACTGGAATGTCTAACTAAGTTAACATGCCTCCAAGCCGTTGATGTTCAATTTTTTGTTTTCTGACAAGTCAAGCAAGCAACTACAAACCTGGCTACATCATTCTTTATGTCATGACACCAATAAGACTTCTTGAGATCTTGATACACCTTGGTCATTCCTGGATGTAAACTGAGTTTGCTTTTATGACCTTCAGATACCATCTACTTCTAAAGAGAAGTCTTTAGCTTTGTCAGTATTTAATAAGCCCATGATGTTCTTCAACTTTGAATCTTCCAACTGCTTCTTCTTCACCTTCTCCAAAAATTCATTAGTTATAACAATTGTATTATAACTAATGCAATTTGAAGACATGGAAACCTCCAAATTCATACTCTTGAAATCTTCAATCAATGCTAGCTCTCTAATCATAAGCGACGACATTTGTATATTTTTACAACTCAATGCATCTACAACAACATTTGCCTTCCCATTATGGTATATTAGCTGGAAATCATAGTCTTTCAAAAATTCCCTCCTCTGTCTCATATTAAGCTCTTTCTGATCAAACAAATACCTCAAGCTTTTATGATAACTAAACACATCAAAACTAACTCCATATAGAAAATGTCTCCATATTTTTAAAGTAAAGCAGCTGCTACCAATTCTAGATCATGAGTTGGATAGTTTCTTTCGTGCATCTTTAAGTGACGAGAAGCGTAGGCAACAACTTCATAGTGACCATAACTTTAAGTGACGAAAAGGTCTAAAGATTTGATTCATATAATCCATGAAGATAGCTGGAGCATTAGTCACACCAAATGGCATAACCAGAAATTCATAGTGACCATACCTTGGTCTAAAAGCAATCTTTTGAACATCTTCCGCTTTGACTAAAATTTGGTGATAACCTGAGTGCAAATCTATCTTAGAAAAGACAATTTCCCCATGCAACTAGTCCATCCGATTGTTAATTCTAGGAAGATTATATTTATTTTTTATTGTTAACTTGTTTAATTGTCTATAATCTATGTATAGACGTGATGAGTCATCCTTCTTCTTCACTAATAGCATTGGAGCTCCCATGGAGAAACACTAGGTCAAATGAATTATTTCTCCAATAAGTCTTCTAGTTGTTCTTCAATTCAGCTAACTCCATCGGTGCCATTTGGTACGTAGTAATTGATACAGGGCCTACTTTAGGAATCAAGTCTACTGCAAACTCTATCTCTCTTTTAGGTGGAAGTCTAAGAATCTCATCAGGAAATACATCCATAAACTCTTGAACTACAAACATATCTTTTTGTACTTTATCAGTAACTATAGAACAAACTAAGAGTATAAAACATTCTACACCTTCAATTAATTTTTTATTATACATAATTGAATAATGGCTGAATAAGTTTTTAAATTATTTTATTATTATATATAATTAAAAAATGACTCAATTTTTAGAAAATATTTTATATATATATAATTAAATAATAGCTGAATTTTTAGAAAATATTTTTTATTATATATAATTAAAAATTAAATAGAATTAAAAACATAATATGTAGAATTAAAAACAATTACAAATTATTGCTAAATAATTTATAAAACCGAAAAAAATAGAAAAATAATATGTAGAATTAAAAGCAATAATTTTAGTGATTCAAATTATGTTTATTTGATAATGAATGTATTATGTTTATTTGATAATGAATGTATTATGATTTAGTATTTGACTGAGATATATCAATTAATACATGGTTATGTAAATTGATTGGATATGTGTGTATAAATATGTTGTAAAGATGTGCTAAGGTAGAGATATGTAGAAGTCCTTCTATATATAAAGACGCGTTGACACGCACAAGAATATGAAAAGTGTGATTTTTTTAATGTAGTATAATTTTAAAAGCAAATTTTGGAAATGGACAAATAATTTTTCTCTCGAAAATTATACGATTTAATCTAACTAAAATCGCCAATCGAAATTACTAGTCATGTAAAAATGAAAAACTTATATTTCCATGATTTCCATCTAAAATAGTATATGAAATATATTTTTTAATTTAAAAAAAAATAAGAATATGTAGAATTAAAAACAAATTAAAAAAATAGGAAATCGTATGAGGTTTACTATTTTTCAGAAAAATCGTATCTCTTCCTTACACTTTTAAGTTTTTTTTTTATATATTATAAAGCTTTTAACTTTTGTTTTTTTATTATATAAAATTAAATAAAAATAGTTTTTTATAAAATATTTTTTCAAACTGAATAAGTTTTTATAAATAATTTTATTATTATATATAATTAAAGAATGGTTGAATTTTTATATAGAAAAATTATTATATATAATTCAATAATGGTTGAATAAGTTTTTATAAATTATTTAATTATTATATATAACTAAAGAATGGCAGAATTTTTAGAATTTTTTTTATTATACATAATTGAATAATGGCTGAATAATTTTTTAAATTATTTTATTATTATACATAATTAAAAAATGACTGAATTTTTAGAAAATATTTATTATAGTTAAAGAATAGCTGAATAAGTTTTTTTTAAATTATTTTATTATTATATATAATTAAAGAATCACTGAGTTTTTAGAAAATATTTTTTATTATATATAATTAAAAAATTAAATAGAATTTTTTGTTTTTTAATGCATTAAAATTATTTTAAATTCTTAATAAAATTAATTATGTAATACTTTAATAATATAAAATGATATAAGTAAATTATTTTAAGAAACATGGTTAAAGTTAATCTATTAAAGTTTCTAAAATCCTAAATTGGAAACATTCAAAATAAATTAGAAACTTTAATCGAAAAACTAAAATTGAGAACGGAAAACCTTAATTGTCATATAAAGCAGAAAATAGTACGAGAGTCAAAATTCTATTATTGTCAATATGAACAATTTGTTCTATTGTCACCTTCATTCCTACACTAAGAGTATTTGTTTGGCTTATCTAAGAGTGGTACATCCATTTCATTATGTATATGATTAGTTGTTGGTATGCGTGATTCCTTACTGCACATAAGAGGATCTGAGATAAAATTCGATCTCATATATATATACTAATAATCTTAAAATATTTTACGTATATTTTTTTTTAAATTATTAAAATATTAGATCATTAATTTTATTAAGAATTCAAAATAATTTTAATGTATTAAAAATAAAAAAGTTACATTTAATTTTTTAATTATATATTAAAAAATATTTTCTAAATATTCAGTCATTTTTTAATTATATATAGTAATAAAATAATTTATAAAAGAACTGTAATAGATAGTTCTTTATTCGATAGTGATATTAGAAACTGTAATAGAATAGACTCTTTTGGTTGAAAAATGATGAAACTGAAGTTCAGAAAATTTGGAACATTGGAAAAGAGATGGTTTTTTTCATTTATTTTGGGAGGAATAAGTGGTTTTGAGTAGTTTGTAGGCTTTGGAAGTTCAAGACAGAAGTAAGACGAGTCTCAAAAGGAAGGAGAATGTTCTTTCTGATGATGAAAAATATTAGTATGAATGTTAGGGGTTAGGAGGAAGCAATAAAAGAATATATCTAAATGATTTAATTTTCAAGGAACAAGTAGGAATGATATGTATTCAAGAGACTAAGTGATAGAGATCAAATAAGAGAGGACTTTACTAATGAAGGAAGAGGTCATTCACCCAAATATTTGAAGTTCTTCCTTCTAATCTTCTCAAAAATTAAAGAAGAATTAAAATAAAGAGAGGATCAAGCCTAAAGCCAAAACAAGACTACAAGCTTTCAGGAATGGGCTTCAATTAATATCGCTCTTTAGTTTCTTTTGTATAAATTTGTAAATAATATAGAATAGTGTTTAGGTAGGTGCTAAGAGGGAAACCTAAAGATACCTCTTGTGTAAAGCATCTTTAGATATTAGCTTTAGAAAAATCTAGAAGGTATCCCTTCTATTCTCCACTTTAGGCGCTAGAAGTGGAAGAGTTGCAAGGTAACCTTGGATAGCTTCCTTTGTAAGCTTATTGTACACTCATGACCGGTCCTTCTCCTATAAAAGGAGGGCTTGAGTCTTTCTAATACAGATTTGATATTTTGAGTACAGAAATTCTCCCAAATTGGTGAATGATTGAGTCTTCTCTTATTCTAGTCTTATCTTAAGAGCACTCTTGGAACCTCAAGTGGCGGCATCTACACTCATCTTGAAGCTTTGCATCCTTCAAGTGGCGTGTTCCTCTCCAAGGACTCCAACCACATAAGTTCTTTTCTCCTTTCCCTCTTATTCATCCATTTCCATTCCCAAATAAACTCTAAAACATGTCTTAGGTATTTCTAGTCATTGTAATCGGTTCATTTGCATCTTTTCTTACTTTTGTTTGGTTCATTTGATTCCTAGGTAGTTTTAATCTGTTCATTTGCTTTCTTGCTTATTCTAATCGGTTCCTTTGACATAAAATGGGTTTCCATATGAGTTTTGGCTTGGTTGCTTATGATTTGGTGAGTTCTTGAATGGAAGAACATTGATCCAATTCTAGAAAAGTGCCTAATCATATTCCAACTCAAGTTGAATCCATAACATGTCCTTATAATATATCTATCATGTTATTGGAATCATATCACTAAGTGTTCTGAGTTTGCCAAAAATAACTGTTTTAATTTGTAGGGTTCGAATGAAATTGATTGAGTCGAAAAAGGTTCTAGCAACAATGCAGGTGGGATTATTACGATGTGGAGAAGGAATTGTTTTCAGTTATCTAGATCGTTTGATGGAAACAATTTTTTTGTTATTGAAGGGGAATGGAAGGTTGGTGACGGTATAAAAGTTACTATTGTGAATGTTTACTGTACTGGTTCGTTGAGGGAAAAGAAATTGATTTGGGATGAGATTTGTGTGGTGCGTCTCTAGAGTTTTCGGTTAATTTTGCTTATGGTTTTTTAAGGGGAGAAATTGAAGGGGAGCGTTTGCGTTGTTACAAAATTTTCTAGAATATTAAGGCCTTTTCTGCGACTCAGGTTACAGCTTGGAGGTTGTTGGAAAATAAGATTGTCACTAAAGTTAATTTGGCTAGGCATGGGGTTGCAATCAAAAGTATTTTTTGTTGTTTGTGTGGGTTAAAAGAGGAGTCTACTAACCATTTGCCTTTTGGTTGTAGAGTTACCTGGCTAGTTTGGAAACAATGTTTCTTGTGGTTAGGGATGTTGTCGGTTGTTCCTCTTGATTCCTTTTCTCATTTCCTTCAGTTTCATATTTGTAATGCACCTGAATTTGTCAATTTAGTTGTGGGGAGGGTGTGGATTTCTGTGGTAAGGGAGATATAGAGTCATAGGAATAAGGTCATTTTCAAGGACAGAGTGGTGGATCATTCAAAAATATTTTCTTGGGTTATTTCTAAAGTACCCTCTTCTTACTTTTCTTACTCAGATTAGTGTTTGCCCCCCTAGTTTTATGAATTTGATTTAAGTTGTATTCTTTTGGTTTAGGTTGGTAGGTCGATGTTCCGTTGTTGGGTGTTTTGTCCAGGTTGACAATTATTTTTTCGTGAGGTTTTGTAGGTTTTTTTGTTTGGTGGTGCGTTGTATTTTGTTTTGGCTGGATTGTTAGTTTAGTTGGTTGAAGTTGAGGCAATCTATGCTTGTTAGGCACCAATTCTTCCTCCTCTTTTTAAGGTGTGGGTTTGTTAGGTGTGGTGTGTTTTATTTTCATGGTTTGTATAAGAGTTGGACTACCCTTAAAATGGTTATATTTATTTATTCTTTCTTGCTGATAAAAAATAAATAAAATAATTTATAAAACTTATTCAACCAATATTTAATTATATATAATAAAAAAAATTATTTTCTAAACATTGAGCTATTCTTTAATTATATATAATTATAAAATATTTTATAAAAACTCAGTCATTCTTTAATTATATATAATAATAATAAAATATTTATAAAAACTTATTCAATTAAAAAATATTTTATAAAAATCTATTTTTTAATTATATATAATAAAAAAACTGAAAAGCTTTATATATAATAATAAAAAAACTTAAATGCGTAAGGAAGAGATACGATTTATCTGAAAAATCATTGTTTTTTTTATCAGCATCTGAAAAATCGTAAAGCTCATATACGATTTTCTAATTTTGTTTATTTTTTTAATTCTACATATTCTTATTTTTTTAAACTAAAAACATATATTTCATATAGATTTTAGATGGAGATCATATATGAAAGATACGAGTTTTTCATTTTTACATATTAGCGATTTTAGTTGAATTAAATCGTATAATCTATATAGAATTACCCATTTTCAAAAACAAGATTATTTGTCCATTTCCAAAATTTGCTTTTAAAATTGTACTACAGTGGAAAAAAAACCGAAAAATTGTACAGCCAAATTATATATGGATGTGACTAAATGAATATCGAAGGTGCACTTAACAATGTATTTTTTTTTACCAAATTAAGAAAAAAGTTATCTACATAAAAGTTGTAACACTATGTTTACTAATTAATGAGATTACTTTCACTAAAAGAATAATCTATAAAACTCTCAAGTAAGTAGTTGTTTTAGTGGACAAATCTCAAGTCCTCACAATTTTAATAACAATTCATCATTTTTCTTATTTTGGGAATAGTAAAGTAAATAATTGTATTATTTTTCAAATAAGATAATAACTACTTAATGCAATTAATATAATTTTAGATATTATAGTTAGACAGTATATATATATTATAGAAACATAATAACAAATAAGTGATCTAACGGTACAAGTTAAGAAAAGTGATATCATGAATTTCAATGCATAATGTGTGTGTATATTTATAGAAAGATGTATCTAGAGAGATATAACCGTGAATAATATGTTGTGGTATAATAATTTGTTTTGAATTATTTGTGTTGATAAACTTATTTGTTGTAAATTATTCAAACAATACCTTATTAGTTTGAAATCCAAATTACATTTAACCATTTGAGAAATAGTAGCTTAATAGTGTGAAATCCAAGTATGTTTTATCGTTTTATCCTTAAAATATACTAAAAATAATGCATTTGTCTATACGTATTATATTCATTCATTTATACGTAGATGAAAGTATCTACAAGAGGATTGATTTCTATAGTGTTTCATACCTTAATTAAAGGTATTTTTATAGAAAGAAACTTCTAGTTGATGTTATCTTGATTAATTTGAGGGTGTTTTTACGTTCATGATGTTCATGTACTTCTAAACTACTTTGAATGTTTTATTTTGTACTATCACATATATTTAAAAATTAAAATATGCCAATTAGTGAGTTTGTAATGCAGAATGTGTTGTTGTGACTTTTGTGTGTTTAGTATTATCTTAACTTTTTTACATATGTGTATAACCTGTGTTAAATATATTCCACAATCAAATATATTCCACACTCATTTGATTGTGTTCTTTTTTGAATTAAAATTGTATTTAGGTTAACATGATTTTGAATTTTATAAAAAAAACTGTGTTGTTTATTTGAGTTAAAAATATTTATAACTTAACATAATTTTATGATACTACAACATTTTTTAGTTTAGACAACAATATAAAACCGTAGTCTAAAGTATTAAAACAGTGGCCTAAAGTTTAAACAACAGTTTTTTAGCCGTGATCTAAGTGAGTGTGGTCGTTTGTAATAGATCACGATTTTATAAAGACAAAAATTTTAAAATTGTTGCCTAAAATTTTGATAACCGTCACAATTTTAAAATCATTGCTTAAAGTATTGACAAAAACACTCCAGAAAATACATCTCACTATTACAATACAAGTTCTACCGATTTCTATACAGTCTTGGAGTTTTTCAATATATTTCTATTACAAGATTATGACTTATAGAAATACGAATATTAACAAATAAGGTTCAAAGCAACAATCTAAAGCCTTATAGGCTCTCCTGCACCTGTATGATCATCTGCTCGTGTACATAGTACCGTCATCGCATTAGGTCATACATTTGGGATAATGCATGGACAAATGTTTGTTTGTGTATTAAGTATTGATGCATATATGGTAACAGAGATCTCCAAGCTTAGCTGATGATCTAGGTCACATAGACTAAGATATTAGGTGGTGAGAAGCTGATGGAGGAGTTCATGCACACCGTGACATATGAGATGCATGACTTGGGTTGTATTGAACTTACCCTGATCCTTTCTCTTGGATTCACTGGTAATCTTTGGATCAGGTGTTAGTTTCTGGTAGGACTTACTTAATACGGGTCTTCTGGAAGATGTTTGTTGTTATTATGTTTGTTGTTTGCAGAATATCATGGGTGTGTAGATCCATGTATGTGATCGTTTACGTTGGGAGTTGAAGAAAATTGAATAATTGAGAAATTAATTGGTTTTCTCTTTTGATTGAATTGTGTATATTATAAAATTTATTTTCACTAGTCTACCCTTGTTTTTCTTATTGTGTTGTGAACTGCGATGACTGTACTATGTACACGAGCAGATGATCATACAGGAGTCGGAGGTTCTAGAGGGCTTTATAATGTTTTTTTAACCTTATATTGTAAATATTTGTATTTCTATAAGCTCTAATCATGTATTAGGAATTTTTTGAAAAACACCAAATTTATATTGAAACCACTAGAACTAGTATTGTAATAGTTAAAGGTATTTTTGGGGTGTTACATTTAATGGTATCAGAGCGGTTCATCCTTAGGACTTACTTAATACGAGTCTTCCGGAAGGCGTTTGTTGTTATTATGTTTGTTGTTTGCTGAATATCCTGGGTGTGTAGATCCATGTATGTGATCGTTTATGTTGGTTGTTGAAGAAGATTGAATAATTGAGAAATTAATTGGTTTTCTCTTTTGATTGAATTGTGTATATTATAAAAATTTATTTTCACTAGCTTACCCTTACTTTTCTGGTTGTGTTGTGAATTGCGATGAATGTACTATGTACACGAGCAAATGACCATACAGGAGTCGGAGGTTCTAGAGGGCTTTAGGATGTTTTTTTAACCTTATATTTGAAAAAGTCCAAATTTGTATAGAAACCACTAAAACTGGTATTTTTAATAGTTAAAAGTATTTTTGGGGTGTTACACTAACGGTAGATAACTCCAAAGAAATACCTATAAGCTCCTAACTATCCATAAGAAGTTTGGAATGGCTTGTGCACAAAATAAAAAGATACAAATAAAAAGCATAAACAACTGGGTTGTGCCTAGCAAACTGGACACAATTGGTATGCCTTGTAGACATTTGTTATCTAGTTCCCAACATACTCACAGATAGTACATTTCAAAATTGCAAACCTCCATGAGCATAAATGAATTCCCTCAGTGCCAAATCCACAAAGAGAACAAACAGACAACTTCTTTAGCAGTGCAGTATCTGAGGCACTTTCTTGTTGCTATGATATCCTAATTGTTGGCTTCCTTCACTGCTTTGTATCAACAACAAAGGAGAAGAAATCGCTTCCACAACTCTAGACTATGGAGCTATACAATTTTCCTCCCTTTTATGTGTAAGCCATGGGCCTACTATTAGTCCAACCATACCCTACAACATCAAAACAAAAGCAAAGCACCTTCCCCAACAAACAAGGAAGAGCATGTACTTATAGCAAGAGCAACTTAAAAAGACTAGAAAAATGGGAGCATTCAGAATAGCCAAGAAGAAAGAGCTAGTTAAGAGATTGTAAGCATAAGATTGGGTTAAAAGACCAATTAGAGAAGGAAAACGAGAATGTTGTCATTTTACATTTCAACCATAAACAGGTTTTAAGTTGGGCTATCTATAAAATTTTCTCAACATCAATTATCCCTTGTTTGAAAAACTACATAGTTCCTATTATTTATTTTTATCGACAAAGAATAAATGAAATTAACATAGAGTACTTGAGGGATGCTACAACCCTTATACAAAAACATCTAGTCCTTATATCAATACAAGAAGATGTTGTTATGACCATACTATTATCCAAACACTAACAACCATTAAGAAATGAAGTTTAAGCCTAACTTAACCTTACAAAACTTGCTTATAATATAAGGTTTGCACCCATTTATATACTATGAAAAATCCTTATCTCTAGATGGTGTGAGATCTCCAATACCCCCCTAATACAACCCAATTTTACAAGAAGATGACCAAAAGTACAAAAGACTATTCACACCTAGGTCAGTCATCTTAGGATAAGAGACAAGGCCCCACCATCCCTCAGAAGATCCTCATAAGAAGAACACTTGGACGTGGACCAAAATATTAGTTGTTCTTTCTTCTAGTATTTTTACAAGACAAGATTAAAATGTAATAAATTGGGCTCACATTGACCCAAGTAGAAGAATAGTCTAGCTTAGGCCTCTAGAAAACCTAGTTTCTAGAAGATCTTCCCATGTGTTGCCCATATGCTCCACTTTTAACCTAACTTTTAGAAAGGCCATTTTAACCTAGTTTCTAGAAGGCTTCCTTTCCGTGTGTGACACATTTGCTAACCCTAGCTTCTAGAAAGCTTTCTTCATGTGTCGCCCCTTTCATAGCACTCTAATTCACCAAGGCACTAATATCTATAAATAGGGTGTCTCACCTCTTGTAAAAAAAACATTGAATTGATAGTAAAGAAACTTTGTTTAAGTGTCAAACAAAACAATAAAAAGTGTTGAAGTGATTGTGTTGAAAATGATTAATAAGAAAACATACAAAGAATTAGTTGCTTCAAGTTGGAAAAATAGGGATTAGCTTTCATCTCTCTCTCTCTCTCTCATGTATTTTGATTAGCATGTCAATATTAAGTTCTTTGATTGAAATTGATGTCCGTAGAAAATTTATTTATATCGATATCTCACATATAAAATTCTTAAGAATGTTTCCTAAATATCAATTTCTCGCATATTTATAAAAATAACTTAGAATCACACTCGAACGTTAATGGCAATTAACATTTCAAGTCTATTTTTAGCACTCAAATATGTTAAGCGTTGTTGTTTAGGTCAGAACCCTAAAAATACCTTTCAGTCAGATTTAAGATTATCAATTTGTCACAAAAATTTAGAAGTAAAACAATAATACCAATAATCAATCAAGAAGAAAATATTATATCATATAAAATATCACCTCAATACATAAGAGTTCGAGCAGATTACTCCCAATCCCAAAGGGTAGAATTAGTCACGCATACTTCTAGCACCTTCCATTCTCCCAATTGGGTTACAATTCATTCAATGGTGTTTTCCTCTCAATCTTGCACACTAGGGTTGGCCCTCTATCCCCCTATTTATCCTAATTTTCTAGGGTTAGGTCGCTTCTTGTGTTGCACTGATGGGCTAAGTGATAAAACATAAAAAAAGCCTAATCTGTCTGACGCATTCTCGCTTGAGCGAGAAAGGCGTCGATTTCCGAAAACTATTCTGGAGCATTCTTGCTTGAGCAAGAATCTCCTGTTGCAAAATTGGCTTTTTTGGCACTTTCTCCATTCTGGGACCTTCCAGCTTTATCTTTTTAGCTCAAATAATTTCTCTTTAATCCAAATCTCCAATCTTTCCTAGAAACTTGCAATTAACATCAAATTTGGGAATAAAATACTCTTATTCAAAATTAAAGATCATAAAAAATGTAAAAAGGTATAAATACAAAAAATAAGGATTATTTTATATGTAAATTAGCAATAAATCCTCATAAGTGCCTATATTTTAATATGAAATATTACTGAAATTAGACATTTATCAATCCCGTGTTCCATTCATCATAGTGTGTGTTTTTTCTTTTGGTCTTTTAAAGAGAACCTTCACACTTACTTAACCATTTGGTTAAGTTCGTTTCCAGCGACAATCTTCACTCAATTTCACCTTATCTTACTAATCACAATCTTAATCCAAGTGAAAACCATAAAAACATGTGTAATAGCAAATCAACTCACATCACCCCCTCATGTCAAGACTACATACTCGTGTGTGGGACTATATATTATGGGTGGTCCGATAACGACCCGATAGCGGGTGACTTGATAAGCCCAACAAAATATCACTATGATATGTTCTAAATGACTTTAATACCACATTAAGAAGTGGACTTTAAGCCCAACTCAACGTTATAAAATCGACTTAAAAGGTGAGGTTTGCACCAACTTATTGAACTATCATATTACCCCTGCACTAACTTATGGAACTTTGTTTGGCTCTAAAACCAGCTTAAACACTAAAAGATAGTTTAAGCCCTGCTACTACGTATTCTTTGTGATCCCTACCTCTGTAATGTGACCACTTAGAACATATACTAGCTTACATATTTCTAGAGATGCATGCAAAAGTTTACAACTTAAACACTTAAATTGTAAGGAAAATTACACCATATTAACCTCATAGTATGCCTATTAAATAACAAACCATGTGCCTGACGTAGTTCAATTTCTATGTAGTTTTCCAGAGTTACATAAAACCAACAAACTGCATCCCTTCTCTTTTATATTGCGTTCAAATTCTGTGTTGTGACACCCAATCTTAAAAGGCTACTATAATGTGGATCATCTACTCCCAATGTGATGTGAGTTGATTTTAGGATTGCACATTTTAATTGGTTGCTCTTGTTTATGATTTTGAGATTAGCAATTTATGGTGAGAATCCTAAGAAGATTCCCACTGGACACGAACTTAACCAAGTGGTTAACTAAGTGTGAAGGTTCACTTCAAAAGGGCAAAGAGAAAAACACAAGGATAAGGTGATTATGATGCAAGGGGCGAAAAATAAGGACAATGGAAGTAAAGGATGGATGAAGATGATCAAAAGAAAATGACACAAAAAAGAACACAAATGATTAACATAATTGGCACAAGGAAGGATGGAAAAGAGATGAGATGAGATGAAGGACGCTTATGGTGAAGAATGATGAAGATGATCACGCCACTTGGAGGGTGGGAAACTCCAAGATAAGTGAAGGAAGAGCCACAACTTGAAATGCTCACACACTCAAGATAAGACCCAAAACATTTAGGAGACAAAGCTCACAAATAACTCAAGTAGAGTTTCTTTACTATATTCAAAATCTAGGTGAAAATACATGAGGCATGACACCCTATTTATAGGAAGGAGTGCCTTGGTAGGCAAGATGGGTGAAGGGTACACTGGTGCAAAAAGGCAAAACGAGTGCGGCTATTTTACATTTATAAGGGCGACTATATAGCCGCACTTGATCTGCACGTATTCTTAAATCGAAGATTTACAAGTGCGGCTATTTAGCCGCATTTATAAATGTGATTTATAAATGAGACTATGGTAAATAGCCGCATTCTTATTTAATTTAAAAATAAATAAAACCATAAACCCTAAGGCAGCAATGGTGGCGACAGCAACGCCGGAGCTAAAACGACATAGCAAAAACTCAAACAACAAGCAATGAAGCAGTGGTGACCTTCGCTAATATAAGAAAACAAATAGATAAGAGAAATGAAAAAAAAAATAGACTAATGGTGAAGAAGAAAGAGAACTCGAAATGAACTTACAATGACACAAAGAAGAAAATGAAGGCTCACAGAAAATGAGAGGAAGCACGAGAGCATAAACAAAAGAGAAAATGAAGCGCCAGAGAACCTTTCGCCAATGCAAAAAAACAAACAAATAAGTGAAACAAAAAAAAATTATAAATCGTTGGTGAAGAAGAAAGAGAGCGGATCGAAATTAACTTACAATGGTACGAGACCACAATGAAACTCGCAGAAGAAAAGAGGAACACCAGAGTAGAAACAGAGAGAAAATGTGAAGCGCCAAGAAGAAAGAAAGTATGAAAACGTAAATGGCGCGCTTCAAAATTATGGTAAAAAATTATTTAAGAATTCGGCTATTAGTAATAGTCGCATTCGTAAATCATGCGCTTTGATTTAAGAATGCGGCTATTAGTAATAGTCGCATTCGTAAATCATGCGCTTTGATTTAAGAATGCGGCTATTACAAATAGCCGCTTTCGTAAATGAAATTAATTTAAAAAATGTCACCATGTTTTGAATGACAGCGGCTAACCCTAAAACCGCATTAAATAAATAGTCGTTATTTATACATTTTGTGCTAGTGGTAGAAATGGCAAGGGAGAGGGGTTGCCTAGGGTGTTGACCATGGTCAAAACCACACCTTTAGGCATAGCTTCTAGAAGGTAGGTTAAAAACCCTAATTCTAGGTGCCTTGTCTTGAAAAGGTGGGTTTGGTACAAACCCATTTCACTAAGTACACCCCCTTTTATGCTATGTGAACCTACTCTAGCCTATTTTTCTATTTAGACCCCAAAAGTGAGCCTAAATTATTTACAAACATGTTTTTATCTTTTAAGAAGACCAGAAGAAAGAACATTTGATGTTTTGGTCTATACCCAGTTCTTCTTCTGTTGAGGTCCGTCTGATATTTGGTAGGGCCTTAACTTGATTGTTGAGATGACTGCTCACATTGTGAATTGTCTCTTGAGTTTGGTTATCTTCTTGGCTACTTGGATTGTATCACAATGTGAAAAGAAAAAAAAATCATCACTAGAAAAGGCTAGCTGCAAGTTTGCTATTTGTGGCTTCCGTGTCTGAATCAGGTTTCCATGTTTCAGATTTAACATGTTGAAAGTAGATATTAGATTTCCATTTCCAGCCTTCCAGTGTCCAGTAGTAGCTTGTGGATATGTTTTTTCATTCCAACTCCTTAAAGTTTGCAACAAGGAGCAACAACATATCTTTGTGCAACATCAAGTCATACTAATTTTACTGCCTTGACAATCATAGATATAAATAGTTTTCTGACTTAAAACCAAGTAATTAATCAGAGACAGAGATGAGGCCTTGTTTACCCATTCCTTAGAGTTCTTACAAGGATGGTTACATAGATTTGAGACACATAATGGGACAGATGCACTAGTCAGAGAAGGAGAAATTCACATTTCTTTACTTATGTTTAATCCATAACCATACTTTTCATTACACCAGAGACCAAAATTCATCCATGTCAAGATTTTGTTGCCTAAAGATTATATTTATTCCTATGTTTCCATATTTTCCCAACTATTGCTAACTAGAGTCCCTTCTAGACAATGTTCTGCTTTACATTTAGGAACAATAAGATAAAAGTGTTTGTAAGTTTGTTTATCTGATTATGATGTATCGAAGTTAGATTCACCCACCTATCACATATTCTCCTCACGGAACTTGTTAATTTTCAATTTAGGAATATAAGGTCTTCATTGCAAAACACACCCCTAGTGTTATTGACTTGCACACACAGTTACTGTGTTCCCATATATGTGTCATACTATTGCAATCAACATGTCCTTCCAAAGCATGTTTTGCTTATTGTTTAACTCATGTAAATAAAATTGCTCAAAATGATTAAAGAGATTATTGTGTTGGACATCCCTATAGCCTACCCACCTAAGACAAGAATTCTAGAGGGCCAAAACAATATTACAATTCATAAATAAGTGTTTCACAGTTTCAGTTTCTACTTCTTGTGAACAAAGTGGACACATAATGCTAATTAAATTAACCCCTTTAAATCGACACACAAAATTCATATATTTCAACTTGAGTACTTAAGATTATGAGTGACGAAAGGAAACAGCAGACCAAGAGTGTTAATGATAATGTTTTTTTTTTTTTATCAGCCATGAATAAATAAAATTAAAGGGATACTTCAGGGGTATCCCAACCCTTTACAATAACCAGAAGTGAACTTCCTATCATCCACAAAAGAAACTCTCCTTTATGGTTGGAGCTGAACAACCTTAAAGTGAGAAGACCATACCCAAAAAATAACCAACAGGTTACCTCAAAGCAACATTCAACTTTACCGAACCACCCATAGCCGAGGCCACCTACATTCACCTCGCCGAGCGACGATTTACCCATGCACATTGCACATATGGAGGCGTCGCTTCCTCGACCGGCGATCTTGTTGACCTTTGCATAACTTCGACGACCACCGACTACACACGCATGAAGATCGTCGTTACATCGATAGGCGATCATGTTGACCTATGGAGAACGCCGCTTCATCAACCAGCGATCATGTTGACCTTTGCATACCTTCGGCGACCGCCGACTACGCACGCATGGAGATGTCCATTTCATCGACCAACGATCCTGTTAACCTAACTTCGACGACCACCGACTACGCACACATGGAGATCGTCGTTTCATAGACCGGCGATCATGTTGACCTTATATAACTTCGGCGACTACTGCCTACACATATGGAGAACGCCGCTTCATCGATCGACAATCGTGTTGACCTATGGAGAACGCCGCTTCATCGCTTCATCGACCGACGATCATGTTGACCTTATATAACTTCGGCGACTACCGCCTACACATATGGAGAACGTTGCTTCATAGATCGGCGATCGTGTTGACCTATGGAGAACGCCACTTTATCGACCGACGATCATGTTGACCTTGTATAACTTCGGCGACCACCGACTTACCCGGTCTCAGCTCGAAGCAGCACCTTCCTCGGACCTCAACTCATTCTGCCAGCAAGATCTCCCTTTCCTTTCTCTATTCCGCCACCAGCCAGCAAGCTTTAAACCTTCCACTGCAGCACAAAAACGATAATGTTATAAGTATTATTGTGAACTTTTAAAACTTCATTAGATTGGATAACAATTAGACTAAATCTAACTGGACATGTTACACTTTACATGAGATCAGTTACTTTATGTGGCGTGACTGGGTCATGAGGGTTGTTATAAACTTTTTCATGAGGGTGTTTAATTTCCTATTAATGAAAAAACACGAGATCTATTCTTATTTAAAAACAAACATTTTGCCAATTACGGATATTCTTTAGAATAACTAATTACACATATTTTAAGAATTAAATATAGATAAATATGCCTCGTGCGATTTTATAATTAATTTCCTATGTTATTAAGCATGACTATAGTAATAATGATATATATATATATATATATAATTTTGAGTAACGAAAATTTTGAAATAATTTAAAAGAATTTAAAAGTTAATATACAATTTTAAGAAGTTAAAGTATAATTTGGAAGAAACTTGCCCCTTTGTCTCCTTAAAACAGAGCATAAAAGATCTGTCTATATGCATTCAAATTTCAAATCACGAACGTAGGTTGGATTTGATGTTAAATTCAACTTGTGAACTCAAGTAAGGAAAAATGTTTCTTTGAAACTTTTTTAAATTCACTTAGCAACCCACTTTAATAATATATTAAAATTTTAAATTAAAAAATAAAGTAAATATTGTTATGATATTATTATTTAAGAATGTTAAAGCGAGTGTTTTTTTTTTTATTTGGTAGGTGTTAAAGCATCTCAAGTAAAACATCTCAAAATAAAATAATGTACAGAAATATAGCCAATCAAACTTATAATTTGTTTGTACATTTTATGTGTGTACTTCCAGTTGATTTATAAATAAAACAAGTATCTAAAGCTGAATTAGAAAATTTACACATTCAACTTATTGATTTATTCAATTAACTTATAAATCAAATTTCAGATTCATTGAGGTGATTGAATTCCCTACAGTGCAAAAGATGGCAAAATTAATAAAAGTTCTGAATTATTTTAAAAAAAAAATCATTTACATTCTAAAATTCAAACTTTATTAAATCTAAGGAGAATTAGCTGATTATTTTTTATATCACCATAACAGTATAGAGGAACCAGCAACGGTTATTTTAGGCACCTTGGCCCCTGATTTTCTCCAATTATATTAATTTAAATAGTTATTTTTATTTATAGCTTAAATACTATATATTATGTCATTGTTATTTATTTTAATAAATATATTTTTTTTATTGATTTGTTATAAAAGAAAAGTTTTATTGATACTATAAACAGTAAAAAAGCATACATTTGACTCTGTGAAGTGCTCAAAGCATGATTTCCGTAATATATAGCATCCTTCTTATAAAAATAGTTGTCGTTTTTCTATTTTGAATTTCTGTTTCTATTTGAATGGATCAAAATTAGTGAACGACGACATCTCCCGTAACGACCAGATAAATATAGTGGCATGCATGCCAAGTTTAGGAAATTAGGAGTAATTCACGATCTGGTGGACAAAAATGGATTCATCCTCTACTTTGGTTTACCAACACAACAATATATAAATACCCTTCTCGCTCCCCTAAATCATCAAGCAGCACTGCCCAAGGGCTTTGAGAAAACCACTGTCCCGAGGGTACACGACCTATAGCAGGGAAAACAAAATAAAAAGAAGAAAAACACAAACCCTAAAAAGGGTAAAGGAAAAAAACGAAAAAAAAAGTTTCATATAATAATCTTAAGCTGTTAGGGATGGCAGGTGGTGGATTCGACAGCGTTCATGAGAAGAAGAAGAGGCTCGCAATTCTCACCGTCTCCTCCGTCCTCCTTGTGGCGATGGTTGCCGCGGTAGCCGTTGGCATAAGAGACAACGAAGAGATGGCCGAGGAAGGAGGCGACAGCGGCATCGTGAAAAATCAGAGGAACGTGAAAGTGATATGTCAATCCGCCGAATACAAAGAAACCTGCCAGAAGAGTCTTGAAAAGGCTTCCGATGAAAACAGTGACCTGAAGCAGCTTATCATTACCGCCTTCAACGCCACCGCCGAGGAGATTCACAGCAAAATTAAAAACTCAACGCTCTTCCAGGAGTTGGCCACCGACAACATGACCAAACAGGCCATGGAAATTTGTCAGGAAGTTCTCGGTTACGCTGTGGATGATATAAACAAATCCTCCGCCACCTTGGAGAAGTTTGACCTAAGCATGTTGAACGAGTACGCCTATGACCTCAAGGTTTGGATCGCGGGTACCCTTGCCCACCAGCAAACATGCTTGGACGGGTTCAATCACACCACTACCGAGGCTGGGAAGACTATGACTAGGGTTCTCAACGCGTCACTGGAGATGAGCCACAACGCGTTGGACATAGTGAACGGTGCGTCAGCTCTCTTCAAGGGTCTTAACTTCACCTCCTTCGCCGCCAGCAACAGGAAGCTTCTCTCGGAAGAGCCTTTGGTTGATGGGTTGGTTGATGGGTTCCCTTCGTGGGTGACTGAAGGGCAGAGGAAGATTCTGGAAGATGCTAATCCCAAACCCGACGTGGTGGTGGCTCTGGATGGGAGTGGACAGGTGACGAAAATCCACGAAGCTCTCAAACTGGTGCCTAAGAATAACAAGAAGCCTTTTGTTATTTACATCAAGGCCGGTATCTATCAGGAGTATGTTAGAATGAACAAGCACATGTCCTTTGTCACCATGATCGGTGATGGCCCCACTCGCACCAGAATCACCGGCAACAAAAACTACGTCGATGGCGAACAGACCTACAACACCGCAACCTTCGGTAAGTTCACTCCAATTCACCTAGTATTTGCTAATTTTTTTCCTGCATTGGCTCAGAAACTAAGTTGGTTTTTGATACTACGTATGCATGCATGGAGTTGAAATGCATGAACTAACAATGGTGAGTTGGCAGGTGCGAACGCTGCAAACTTCATGGCGAAGAACATTGGGTTCGAGAACTCGGCAGGAGCAGAGAAGCACCAAGCAGTGGCTCTGAGGGTAACAGCTGACAAGGCAGTGTTCTACAACTGTCACATGGACGGCTACCAAGACACCCTCTATACCCAGTCCCAGCGCCAGTTCTACCGCGACTGCACCGTCAGCGGCACCATCGACTTTGTCTTCGGCGACGCCGTCGCCGTTTTCCAGAACTGCAAGTTCGTTGTGAGGAAGCCCATGGAGAACCAGCAGTGCATGGTCACCGCCGGCGGAAGGAGCAAGATCGACAGCCCCAGCGCCCTGGTGTTCCAGAGCTGTACCTTCACCGGCGAGCCGGACCTCGTGGCCGTGACCCCGAAGATCTCATACCTCGGGAGGCCCTGGAGGATTTACTCGAAGGTGGTGATAATTGACTCCCAAATCGATGACATCTTCGTCCCCGAAGGGTACATGCCCTGGATGGGAAGCGCCTTCAGAGATACCTGCACCTACTACGAGTTCAACAACAGGGGTCCTGGTGCTAACACCGCTGGAAGAGTCACATGGCCAGGTTTTAAGGTGATTAACCCTACTGAGGCTGCTGAGTACTACCCTGGAAAGTTCTTTGAGATTGCCAACTCCACTGATCGTGACGCTTGGATCCTTGAATCTGGGGTGCCCTATTCCCTTGGCTCACTTCCATCATCCACCGCTATGCCTGCAGTTTAATTTATTTATCGTATTTTTTTAATCTAATCTTTGTACATCCCTGCATGCGTGCATGCTCGCTTCACCATGTTTTGTCTGGCAACGCATTGTACTACTGATGCAGTCAGTACGAGGTTCTAATTTCTTAATCGACTTTTTCCACATTAATCCATTCATGCGATAATATAACTCACTACCAGCTTCTAATTTCTTAATCCACTTTTTCCACATTAATCAATTAATGCGATAATATAAGTCAGTACCAATCCACTTTTTCCACATTAATCAATTAATGCGATAATATAAGGAAAATATTTCCTTAACACCCAAAAAATAATATTATATACTTTGACAAATTATTATAATAATATAATAATATTTTTAATTAAAAAATAAATTAAATATAATTAAAATATTTATTTATTTATTTATTTATTAAGTGCTATGTTATAAGATATCACCACCCATAACATAATGTTGTCATTCATGGGCTTTTCTGACCTGGATTTTCTTTTACTAAAATGAAATTGTTTTTAAAAAATTATAAATTTAAATAAGTTGTGACACGATTTTATAGGAAGAAGTCGTGTTAACTTGATACTATTTTGGTCACGTCAACTTGAACTCATATTAAGTTGTCACAATTTTTGTCACGTCAAACTGAAATCGTGTCAACTTAACATGACTTTGTTTACATTATAATTTTTTTTTTAAATTCTAGTTTGTAAATTAATATATATTATTAATTATTTAATTACAAATTGAAATTAATTAAAATTGAATAATAAGTTATGTAATATTTAAAATTAATTTGATAAATAATTTTTTTAAGGGTGTTAGTTTTAAGCAACAAAAAATTGGATAATCGTGCATGGATTATGTTTGAAGATAATGTAATATATTAATTTGGTTATTTGATTAATAAAATATATAAAGAAAATTGTTATTACATTCAAAAATAAATAGAGAAAGGAGGATTATTGGTCAACTTACACGGGATTGTTACCTTATCCTATGATGCGTCAATATCAATCAAGAAGACCTATCACTCAATGTATCCGTAACGAAATGAATGATTCAATTCCAAATAAGTAAAAAAAATGTTCATATTGTAAAACTGAATGTCACACTAGAAACAATTGTCCGCACGGACAAGGTTTATAATAAAATTCAATCTCAACTTTATTAATTAATTTCTTCATTTTCTTTATCTATGTATTTATGCCCTTTTTTCTATTCAACTAACAATCTAAATTAACCAACAACAAATATTCCTCCATAAAAAAATGTATTTATCAAATTAATTTCAAATATTACATAACTTACTACTTAATTTTAATTTTAATTAAATAATTAATAATATATATATTTAAAAGTAAGAAATTTTTAAGTAAAATAAAATAAAGTTTAAGACACTAATAAAGTCATACCAACTTAACACGACTTCATGTTGACGTGACAGAATTCGTGTCAAATTGATACAAGTTGAGATTAAAGTGACAAAGCACATTTTACTCAAATTTGTAATTTTTTGTAAGCAGACCCATGGTAAAAAACCGTCATTCATGATAGATTTATAATGATTCAAATTAGGCGCATGCTTAGGTTTTTTTTTTTATCAACAAAGAATTAAGTAAATAAAGAGATACTTCAGGGATATCCCAACCCTTATACAAATACCATCAACAAGTCTAAAAAGAAGATAAGAAAATAGCAACTATAAAGAGTGACATGAAGATGCATAATAACTATTGGAACCAAAGTTTTCATCAACAACTTGGTTACCAAACACATAAGGAAGAAAATAGGGACCTAAGTCCCCTTCCTCACACATCAATGTTGATCTTACCTTTGCATCGTAGATCACAACAGCTTGCCCAAAAATCTTCCAAAAATCCTTGGTCTGTCATTGCATGAACCCCACATACACTGCCATTTTTTTCAACATTTTATCTAAAACGAGTCTTAGGTGATTGGCACGTGGAATGGCACGTTGTCTCTCTCACCCCTACTTCTTTCTTTGGTGGCTTTGAAGAAAGTAGATCTTCTCCAGCTTAGCAAAGTACCCACCGATCCAGCCAACCACCGAAACCACCCACCAATCCCAACAATAGCCTTCTTTATTCAAATAACATCAGAATCATCCCCACTCTTCCTTTGCACCTCTTTGCCTAGGACCCTGCCACTCTTCACCCAGATAATTCCCCTGCCTCAACCGAGAGTTCAACTAGCATTCACTTCCATTGCTGGCTATACCCTTGCTCACATACCTCAAATTCGCCAAACCAAAGAGCATTTCAGTACGAATACTTCCAGCCTTGCTAGGATTAGACCCGCTCCAGCTCCGGTTACTCCAAACAAGACCACCGTTCATCCGCAGCTTCGAATACATTGATTGGGGACGTTACCCTATGTTTCCACCACAACCAAGATAACAACTGTGCATTGTGAAAAATTTCAACCATCTGGAACCCCTTGTTCAAACACTATCTTGTTTCTTTGGTCCATATACACCTTACTATTGCCACTCACATACCCTTTCATAATTGATTTTGTCCCAAGGTAAAGTGTACTGAATGAAAACTCTCAAAGTGACGCTTCGGGTCATTAGATTGTGCAATCACGATGCCAATCCAGCTAGAACATAAATCCCAAACTCGATGAGTAAAGGTACACTCACAAAACAGATGCTAAACCGACTCTTCCAATATCTCGCAAAACACACCTAAGGCGCATGCTTAGGCTATCTACATACTGCTGTTCTACAGCAGAAGAAAGACTCATCTCACCATTTTCACAGATTAATCATACTGAGCTTCTTTCATCCTACTACTCATACAAACACAAATGTCACCATTTCTTTTTCAGAAGTAATAAACCTAAATCAATATATTTGCAAGGTTACAAAATAATATAGTGAATATTTGTGAATTTATCTAAGCTATATACTTTAACAAATTGTAGGAACGACAAAACTGTTTTTACTCTTCTATATAGATTTAAAAACACTACTATATTTGAATAAAAAAAAAAAGTTTCAGACAAAACATACCCCAATTTCGTAGAAGCAATCCCAACTTCGAAAATCATTTCTTCTCTATTATGGGTATGGCCCAATAATGCCTTCTTTTAACTTATCATGTACCAACTAAAAAAAATTTAACATAGCTGATTGATTGATAACATCACCTCCTGTTATACACACCTCGATACATTGGTGACTTTTAAATTCAGAAACAAATTCTTTATATAATTTTTCTTTCCCATCCCATGCACGGTTTCTAAGTTAAGAAAAGGTTTTGGTTAGAAAATAAATAACTTTTACAATGGAACACGAAAATTATTTGTTGAAAAAAATATTGACCCGTTAATGTGTGTTTAGTACCGTGGAAATGGCCATGAAAGGATAAAAGAAATGAAAAAGTGAATGAAAAAGAGAAGTTAGCTTGCTCGATATAAAATAATTGCATGGAAACTCTAAAATAAATGAACCCGAATTGTACTTTTAAAAAGTGAGATTATATTTAATTTAAAGTTATTTTAAAATTTTAAAAATATATTAAAATCCATCTTTTTACAATTAATATGGAAAGCCACATAGAAGTTATGGAGGTAGATGGAGAATTTGTCTTCATGATTTTACACATTCTTCTTATAGTTTTCTTTTAAGGACTAAAGCCTAAAAAAAAAGAAATGACAAAAAAAAATATAAACTATCGTGTAAGTAACAATTCCTAATATATCAACCATGGACAATTAATGTACATAAAAAAAGTGATAATTCTCATGTTAACTAATCCTCTTTCGTCTTTCTTATATTCTGTTTGTGAAAATATCAATAGATTAGTCGGTTCTCAAAACATCTTTCTTTACTTATTGTACTACCGGGTGGTCGAAAAGCCGACTAGACGACAAGACCCAAAACTAAACACGTAATTAGGTATAAACAATTTAACTTAAGTGATAAGCGCGGTTAAGGCACAATTGTGCCTTCATTTGGACCCTAAAGCAGACCCATAGCAACCACAACCCATCTAGAGCAGTAAAAATTGCAGAAGAGGCACAACACCCAAGGTAACTATTCACTCCCCACTCTTCTGGTACTTAGCTCTCGGTCTGACTTGATCGACGGAGTGTCTTCGCAGGTACTCCCCCATCGTGTCCAGACCAAAGGAGATCCAACTAAAAGAAGACTAACCGAAAGGTCAGAAAGACGAGAAGATCACCACAAGAGGAAGTGTTCTGCAGGGTTCAGATATTGTAGGAACACTTATAACTTCAATTATTTTAACTAAGATCATAGCATGCAGCAAAGCATATTATAAAACCTCCCAATTTAGTAATTAAAGTTTGAAAACTCTATAGTTTGAATTCTTTTTTTCTTTATCTAAATAGTTTGAGATAAACTTATGATAATTCTATCACAAAAAATTTAAGTTCTTCTCATCTTTTTTTTTTCATAACTTACTACCTCCTTTTTTTGTCAGCAAAAAATAAATAAATAATAGAGTTATTTTATGAATACCTCAACTCTTATACAAAGTAAAGTGTGCAAATTTAACAAGATAAAACTCATAACTGTATAACTGCACAAAAAATCAGTAAAGAAACCAACTACCCAAATTATAGAAGATCTCATCATCGTTTTTCTTTATCCTTAAACAAAAAATTAATTCAATGGTAGATCTGATGATACCTAGATGCATGAAACTTTGACTATCATAATACGGAGTGCCACACAATACTCATCTCTCCAATCATCCCCTTCACCCCTCTACAACTGTGATATAATCTATCTGGGTAGTGGATAGAGCAATCATCTATTGTAAATTAGATTTCCAACAAACTGCAATTCCAAACAATGTAAAAACATACAACATTCCCTGCATAATCAACCTCTACAAACCCTACAACAGCTACCATCGTCTATACACTAGACCAAACGATATTGTTCCATTTAGATAGTTCAGCACACACTTCAAAGTCTCACAATGAGCGTGTCCATGATCCGTCATAAATTTATTAACCACACTAATAACATATGTTAGTTCTAGTCTATTATAGGTCATCCATACATATTATGGTCCATTCATTAGCATATTAAATAGTCTTCTTCTCTCTCTTTTCTTCCTTCGAACTAGGACCTTGGGTAATTGAGAGCTTTGTGTGGTTTCTTAGGTGATATAACATGTCTAGATTCATGCATCTTAAACCTCTCAATCTCATTGACTTTTTTTCTCAACTACAAAATTTTTGTGTCGAACTCAGTGACCATATCTTCAACATCTTGACTTTTTTTTTTATTGTGCCAACATGCAACGTCAATTGTTGGGCTCACAAAAATATAAAGCAAAAAACACAAAAGAATAATATTAAAAGAAAACACTTTTAATAACCTTAGAAGGTTCTACACATGGAGTTTATACACTACAAGAAAATCATGAAATAGAAACCAATTTTAGAGACAAAAATTAATTAGTTGTTATAGTAACTAAATTAGAGTCTATTTTAGAAACTAAAAAAAAATGGTATCTAAATTAGTTTTTATTATTGTTAAATAGTTTCTAAATTGGTATCTAATTAGCTACCAAAGTTTTAACTACCAATTATTTATATTCTAAATTTGGTAACAAAAACATTGGTTGTTAATTAGATACCAATTTAGAAACCATTTAACAATAATAGAAACTAATTTAGAAGCCAAAAAAAATTTTAGTCTCTAAAATGGTCTCTAATTTAGTCACTATAGTAACTAATTATTTTTAGTCTCTAATTTACGTTCAAATGAAGACATTAATTTTTAGTTATACAACTAATTCAAAAAACAGTTTCAAAACCCCTTTTCCAGCTAAGTGACAAACAACTGATTATCTTGAAACTTTAATCGATTGTTTTTCCCTTTGCATGGAAAAACACTTTAATCTTTAAAACAGATTGAAAAAGGTTAAAGTCGACTTTTCACAATTAATATGGAGGTGCAGGAAAAAGGTATGGAGGTGGAGGGAGAATTTGTCGATATTAAAAAACTATTATCGAATTTCGTGAAAGTATATTAGGGATTTAAGGGAGTTTCTTACTACACCTCCATGTTTTTCTTCTTGCATCCCATAGTTCTAAAAATACTCAAACTATTCTTTGACATTTTTTTCATTAAATGTTTTTTCTTTAATTTTGGAATGTGAAATTGAGAGACTTTCCGGGTTATAGAATCCAGAAATTAAAAATTGTGTTTCGGATTGTACAATATTCCAGATTGTACAATCAAAAATACAAATTTATATTCCATATTGTATAATTTCAAATGGATAATTTTTGAAATATGAGGCTGCAGAATTTTTTTAATTTTTTGTTAAGATATGCAGCAATGGAAATCAGCCTGTCCTGTTTCATACTTAGTCCATGCGAAGTGTGAATTATACAAAATAATCTAAATGAATCAATAAGTTAAAATAGAGAGATCATCTCACATTGTTTCTTATAAGTTAAAATAGACTGGGTCGTCTCACATTCTTTTCTTAGAAGTTAAGTTAAAATAAACAGACCGTCTCATTTTTTAGTGCTTCTTCCTGAACCTCCATCCCTTCTTCAGCCACCCCCATAGTAAACTTGATTTTACTATTATGCCCCTCAGTAAAATAATATTAAAAATTTAAAACTAAACCTAATTTTACCCTAACCCACTTTGTTTTATCTCTTTACTTCGTTTCACCAGCAGCAGCAGAAGGCGCGACGGCACCCACCCCTCTCATTCACCTCCTTTTCTTCAAACGACCAGCAGCCTCCATCCTTGCCCAACAGCCCCATCCTCGTCACCATTCACTTCCATTGTAACTCCAAATCATTGTTGAAGCATTGAGCCTCTTCATCCAACACAGAAAAGGTTAGTTTCGGATTTTTTTGTAAAAAGGAATTGTTTTAAAGCATGCATTGTTTTGTTTCGCATCACAGAGATTTTTAAATCCGATAGTGTGTAGTTAGGTTCCGTATTTAATAATCCGGTAGTCTTTTTCAATAGTTCCAAATCTGGTAGTCTTTTTGAATAGTTCCGGATTACATAGATTTCGGATTAAATAATCCGGTAGTCTTTTTGAATAGTTCCGGATTACATAGGTTTTTGGATTAAATAATCCGGAAGTCTTTTTGAATAGTTTTGGATTATATAGGTTTTCAGATTAAATAATCCGGTAGTGATTAATTAGTTATATAATCCGGTATGTGTTTTTTAATTGTTGGTTTCGAATTAGATAATCCGGTAGTATTAATTTTAGGATTTCATATTAGCTAATCCAGAAGTGACTTTTTTTTGGAGTTTCACTTATGCAATCTTGTTTAGTTTATTTTGTTTCCAGTTGAAGAACTTTTTTTTAGATTGTGTGCCATGGTTCACCTATGACAGATATGGCTAAAACAAGAGGTGGTGGATCTCAAGGTCATGATCGAACAAGACCAACGACATCCGTCCGTAGAAGAGATCGAGGTGTTGTGGAGGAAAGAATTGGTGATGTTAATATTGATAATGACAATCAACAAGAATTACATGATGATAGGAAAATGGACTAGGGAGAAGGGTTTCCTGGAGGACCTTCTGATATGTCTTTGCTGGTAAATTTTGCTGACCATGTTGTTGTTAAGCTTTTGGATGGTGAGGTAAGAACGAAAAAACCTTCAATTAAATTGTTTTTGTTAATTATTGTTTAAATTGATTTAATTATATTAAATATATACAAATTTTGTATTAGGATCGGGGAGAACTTAAATTGGTATCCCACGGTAGGAAATTACGTAATTTTGGAATGCCTCATGCTGAGATTGAAGTTCTTATACAAAATTCTGGATTATTTAGTCTGTGCAATATAAGCTATGAGGTGGGGGACAGGGGGTTGATTTCAACCTTTGTTGAAAGGTGGCATGCTGAGACAAACTCCTTCCACCTTCCCATAGGTGAGATGACCATCACACTTGATGATGTGTCATCTCTTTTACACCTCCCCATTTTGGGTCAATTCCCTACGTATGTGCCCTTAGAGTACAACGGAGCTGCAACTATTTTAACTGAGTTATTAGGGGTGGAGGAGACTCGTGGGAAGGCTGAGATGAGGCAGTGTCGAGGCGTCCACGTATGATTGAGTTGGCTTCGAGATATATATGCGGAATGTTGCGCTCAAGAGGCTTGGGAGTGTGCTGCTAGAGCTTACTTGTTGCATGTGGTTGGATGCACTATTTTTGCAGATAAAAGTGCCACATCTGTATCTGTTTCGTACTTGTTGTTATTCAACAATCTTCGTATGTGCGGTGGATACGCATGGGGAGCAGCAGCACTTACACATCTATATGAGTAGTTGAAGGATGCCTCCTACTTTAACACAAAGCAGTTGGGCAGTTATGTGACACTTGTTCAGGTATGAAACCATACAAATAATTAGCAATCACATGTTACATTCCATAATTTTTTGTATTAAATATTTTATAATTAATATGATGGAATTACGCAGGCATGGATTTATGAGCACTTCTTGGGCATGGGAAGAAGGGATATTAATCCCTCATATGATGAGGTACATCCGCGGGCAGCACGATACATTGTTGCCCATCAGATTTGTGTGGTTGGTGATGTGCGGGTGCAGTTGGATGGGCTCACACACGATGACGTCATCTGGACTCCATATGAGGACCACAGATTGAGCAGGCCATTTGAGACCATTTATTTATTCTCGAGTCACCTACGATTGGGCAGCTTATCACAGAGACATATGCCCGAGCGTGTGTTGCGTCAATTTGGCTACGAGCAGAGCATTCCACCATCACCGATGCCGACTGAGAGTCCTGATGCACATGTCATTGATCAAAGGTGGTTGCAATTTGATCACTACTTGGTGACAGGTTTGACAGTTGCTTCTAGTTCATCTGCAAGTGTTCCTGAGTACATGTCTTGGTTCAGGACGGTGTCACACCCATACATTCGCAGAGGTGAGCTTGGAGATCGACCCAGTGTAATATGATGACCATAACCTTGCCTCTGGGTAACAATGTGTATACCATAAAATGTCACCGGTAGGTATGGGACAATCATCAACCATTTTTACCTGCACAAAGTGTGAATCATATACATGACCAATACATAGTAATCGGTGTAGACCAACATCGGTAGGGGGTGCAGTACGTAATGGGAAAATAGTAATATTTTGTTTCAAAGACAAACAAACTAAGATAATATTGTATCTGCTTGCTATTAAGTATCCCATATCTGGTATTGTCATCCATTTGTCAACACTAGCCTGCAAAATACAACAATGAAATTAGATAGCATACAAGTTCAATTAATCAATGCACATGACTCTTATGAATATACACTTACCACTGACAACTCATCCACTAGTAGGGATCTCTTGATATGTTCTACCCGTTGATGACCACCTAATAATGTTGCGTATTCTTCACGCCACTGAGATATTTCTTTGAATAAATCCATTATGATAAGTGGCCATGACTCTTCACCCATCCCCAACAAGGAGGCAATAGTACGAAACCCACAATGTCCATCCGCTTTAACATCTATTACATCCAAAATATAAGGGTGACATTTCAGATGAAATTGATTAAGCATGGGAATTGCATTGGTGTTGGCCGTCACCTTAACCTTTCCCTTTGGAGTCTTCAAAGATGATGAGCTATCATTTACAATATGGATGCGATCTACATGCTCAAAATATGAAGGAATGCGTTTTGTAGACCTCTGAAATTTGTTTGTTTGACTCTTTTGGGATCCTTTTGTCTTGACCACATTAAGTGGTGCACATAATGTTGTCATGTCTGGGTAGGCAATTTCACGCAACTTGTTTTTAATTGTAACTTTGCCACACATGTCAACCTGTTTGAACCGGGATAGAATGACATCCCATTCTTGTTGAATTGACAACTCATATGATGGATCACATTCAGATAAATCTGAAAAGCTTAGTCTCGTCCACATAACATGAACTTCATTAAGAGGAATGACACTCATAGCATATCTGGCTAATTGACAAGCACATGGTAATCCGTGAGTCCGTCTAAGTACACATCCACAACATTCACTATCGAACCCCACATCATTGACCCGATCAAACTCTTCAGCAATGAGAATCAAAGCATGTTTAAATACAAAGCCAACCAACATCTTGTACAACTGTACATTGAATGTGTGTCCTATCACATGTAGACTCATTTCAAAGGATGCCTTGATTTCGTTATGTTGAAGTATAATAACATGCTTGATAGCATCCCAACATGAGCACAAGTCTCCCATGCTATTTTGTAATATTCGTTTCAAAGACCAATGAGCTGATTCAACCCTGTATAAGTATAAAACATAAAACAATTAGACGTTATACATGTTCTAAACAAAGTAAAGGCATTGATATACCTGTTTGATGTTGTATTTCCCAAATCCATTAATGAATCTGTCCAACACTTTACAAATTTTTCTTTGTGCGAAATAATCCATGTGTTCTTCACATATTCAACAAGTAATGACCACGGTGAACAAATAGTTTCAAAACTTTTAACAAACTCATCAAATTGAGCAATATCTGTACAATCAATGATAGTCCTCCATGAATCCATCACAACTTCCCAAGCCTCGGCAGAATCAACCAACATTTTACACTTTGCTTTAACATTCTTATTGATATGAAACCGACAAAGAAGGTTTCTTGCTTTAGGAAACACCATATTGATGGCATTTATCAAAGCAAGATCTCTATCACAAACAATGACTTCAGGCCCCACATGCGATGTCAAAAGTGACCCTCTAAATTTTTGTAGTGCCCATATGAAGTTCTTTTCCTTCTCGCTAGATAAGAATGCAAAACCAGCAGAAAAGGACAAACCTGTACAAGTCACACCAACAATCTCAAGCAAAGGCAGTTGATACTTGTTTGTTTTGTAAGTCGTATCCATCAAGAATACAATGTTAAATGCATTCAAAAGTTTCACAGCATCAGGATGAGTCCAAAAAATATCACTAACAATATTGGAAGACTCATGACACGTACTCCAGTGAAGATAGTTGTCACGGTCTAACAACATCATTAATTGTTGTAATTCAATTCGTGGTCCTCTAACTGATCTCTTGTATGAGTATCTTGCATTGTATACTTGCTTTATTGTTGTCATATTATCCTTATTATTCTCCTTCAAAGTACGTAGTATGCTACTCGGTTTAACCATGCTTTTAGTCATATCAACAAGCATGGAATGTTCATTCGCTTTTAATCTACCCGCATATGGATGACCAACTAATGTATCATACAAATCATGATTATGAGTACCACATATTACCTTAAGTACCCAACCTTGACCCTTTCCAATAGGTTTACCTCGCAATTTAAAGGGACATTGACATTTTCAAGTACCAGTTACAATAACCTCCAAACCATCCTTATACTTTCTGTAACTACCCCCCCCCCCCCCTTTCACAACCTAACAAGACATATGTTTTTCTCCCTTGCTTCCCATTTGCTATGTCAGACCTAATAATAACAATAACAAAACCAAGTCTATAAGCAACCCTACGGACCCATTCAAGTAAGTCTTCTCGCGAAGGAAAAACCTACACAAAGTTATTCCAACAATATTACAAAAACACTTCTTCAAATTATAAAGCAATAAACATAAATAGAATGAAATTTTATTCACCTCATCTGTTGTAAAATGAGTACCATAATCCTCTTCAACTAATTCATGTTGATGCACAGAATTCATTAATTCTTCCATATATATCATTTCTACGTCATCCGATCTTTTTGTAATCAATCCAACCTTCATGTCCATACTTACACCTTCATTCATAAAACATAAATTTCTATTTTATTCTAATTTTCATAAATTCACACAGTATGCAAAATAAAAACAATATTCAATTACCCTTCCGGATAGTGTAATCCATAAGTAAATAGTACCTTCCAGATTAGATAATCCGTAATGCATTTCACAACTTCAAAGTGACTTCTGGATTGTTTAATCCATAAGTCAAATTAAAACAGCAAATTGCATTCTGGATTACATAATCCATAAGTCATATTTAAAGTTCTAAAATGACTTCCAGATTACGTAATCTGTAGTTCATTTTGTACCGGATTACACAATCCAGAAAAGTGAGTATGTTTGTTCCGGATCCGGTTTACCCCCGGTTTAACTAATCCGGAACACTTTAATGTTGTCTTACGGATTGTAAAAACATTCCAGTGATCTAGCGGATTAACCCAATCCGAAGAAATAAGTGTTTAAAGCACGAAGACTTACCTACGAACGGAGAATACGAACCGTGAAGACCACCCACCACAACAACAACACCACCACCACGGTTACCACCACAAGCACCACTATCACCACCGGCAAGCACCAAGCACCAAACACCAAGGACCAAACACCTTCGTTTTCACTATGCGTAGAAAGGTAAAATAAATTTTCTATTTTTATCTTTTTTTTTTACTGAAGGACAAATTTAGAATTTTAAAAGTATATGGAGGTGGCTGAAGAAGGGATGGAGATGCAGGAAGAAGCACTCCTCATTTTTTCTTACTATTAACCCGCACGACCCACTGCCAACCCTAAGGAAGTAAAAAATGTGGAAACACAATACTAACAAAAAGGTTTAGTGTGAAAACAATTTCTCAGATATATCCTTAATGGAAAACATAAACATTTTTTCCAAGTTGGTTTAAGATGTCTTGTTATTTTCAGTTTTTATCAAGTATCCCTAATACACGGGTTAATTTAAAATCCTAAGATCTTCATCTTATAATTTATTTTATTAAAGTATACTGGAAAAGATATTAAATTTAAAATTGTGCCTTAAAAACCCTAAACAATGTCAAATATTTTTGTTTTTAATTTAATTGCGTAAATCTTATAAAAATTATTAAAAGAAAACCTGAAATAATATAACAGAATTCATTTAAAATAAAATAAAACTTCACGATAAAATATCTATATTGAAAATGTTATCATATTATAGTTAAGAATGTAGGGAGAGCTTCACACTTGTTGAGTCGGACTATAATGATGCCAATTACAAAATACTTTAAAGATTGCGTGTTGGTCCGTTAGATTTAATTGAAAACATAGGTTTCGTGTAATATTTAACTAAATTATATGTGAACTAGTTTAACGCGTCTCATATAATTTCCAATCCAGATATTTTGGTGATAGTTATCTCTCTTGGCACCACGCAAAAATATTGTAATACTAAAGTCAGAAAATAATTATTAGAAAAATGCTTTCATATAAATAGTAGTATATTTATTAAATGATACATTAATACCTTTTTATATAGGCCTTTTAGTTCATTATTTTATGTAAATATTTCAAACTTTTAATATAAAAAGGTTTTTAAACAAGCTAATAACTCAAACTACACTTTCAAAAAAGTCAAGTCAAGGCTAAAAAATAAATCTACAAAAATCACAATTTATTGGTTTTGAGCTTTGAATTTATGAGACAGGTTTAAGTCTATTTTAAGCAAACATTTGTCAATCTAGCCTAAACATTGATGATGCCTTCTTTGAGAATTTTTTTTTCATATGTTTGAGTTAGATTCCGTAAGGTTCCAAGTTTCTTCTGCACAATATTTTCTAGAATTATTTTTAATGTGAATGAAAAATTCATTCAAAGTTTAAAGCCATACAAACAAAATCCTCCTTCATAGGAAAATAAAACCAGTAAAATTGCTCACTTTACTTGGGAAGATATTTGACAGGTATAACAAAGTTAACTCCCAAATAAAATAAGTAAAAAAAAAACACTTTTAGTTTACGTAATTGTACAAATAATTATAAAACTTTTGAATTTGACTGATTCTTCAATTCACTTTAGAGGATCTTAGAACTGTATCAAGACTTTCATTTCTCTTCTGCATCACACGTTATCGGCCCCACCAATTTTTTTAATTAAAGATAATGTTTTCCCACTCACTTGATTATACGAATTAATAAGAAAAAGAGAGTCATCAAAATATAAATAATATAAGAATATATGAATACGAAAAAAAAAATCAGAATTGCTAATCATTATTTTTACTGTGTCAACAACGTGGTTAACTAGCAAATCTATTGTATTTAAAATAACATAATTTATATTTAAAATAATTAATAGTTATAGTATTATTGCGAATATTCTTTAAAATACCACTCCATCCGTACAATCATCATATTATTGATTTTTTTTTACTTTTATTCTTTATTTTCATTATTTCTTTATTTTTAATAAATGTTAGAAAATTATGTAAATTAATGTAATTTATATGGAATATCTGGGTTTGAATATAATTTAATAAAATAAAAGGCACTTATATATATATATATATATTATATGATACCTAATGAAAATCTAATGTAATGGAGATTGGGAAAGAATAAAAATGGGTTTTGTTGTTTTTCTCGGTGAACCATCAAGGAAGAACATGAAAAAGAAAGGAATTGCAAGAGATAAATTAAGAAAAGGAGATTAAAGAAACTGCTCATGTGGGGACTCTCATGAATATAGGTGTGTGTGTGATAACTACTTCAGTTTTAGATATTCACAAGCATGAATCTTTGAGTAATGTTGAAGAGAGGTTTAATCTTAGGATTACATATGTGATGCATCCATCTAAGAAGCCGAAAATAATGACAGTTTCTCTTCAATTTCACATTAAAAAAAATGCATTTTTTTAATTAGACCCATATTTGTAAATAAATCCATAAAGAACCTCTAGGTCTTCATCCTCCTTATTATGTGGTTGTGTGTGGTTGGGGGCTCTGCCACCATCCCTTCCTTTAGAGGATTTGTCATCAGATCTACAGGGTTGATCTTGAACAACAACCTTATTCCTACTTTGAAATTATGTTCGCCCTCCAGAATCAAATGACCATTTGTTGGAGTCATTAAACAAACCAAATGAGTTAGTTTCAGCAGTTGTATAAAAATCAGTCTTATTAAGTTGTCATTCCTCTTGTTTTTCTATTTCTTTTGGCAACTTTTCACAAGATTTCATTAGAGAGGAGTACATAATTTTCTTTTCTAAGTTTTTCGTCCCTTGTTCTAGATTTTTATTATATACGAAGATATCATCAAAATAAACTACTACATATTTACCTATGCATTCCCTAAGGACATGATTCATAAGCCTTATGAAAGTGTTAAATGCATTAGTGAGTCCAAAAGGCATCACTAAACACTCATATAGTCCAAACTTGGTCTTAAAAGCACCTTCTTTGATTCTTATTTGGTGATATCCGCTTTTGAGATCAATATTGGATAATATAGTGGACCCATGCAATCCATCAAGCATATCATCAAGTTTAGGAATTGGATGCCTATATTTGATGGTGATATTATTGATGACTCTACAATCACAACATATTCTCCACTTACCATCTTTCTTGGGCACCAACAAAACAGGTACAACACAAGAACTTAGACTCTTTTGAATTCAGCCCTTCTCCAACAATTCCTGAACTTGGGATTCTATCTCCTTAGTCTCTTCAGGATTAGTTCTGTAAGTCGGTCTATTTGGTAGACTAGCTCCCGGAACTAAATCTATTTGATGTTTTATACCTCTAAAAGGTAGAAGTCCAATTGGTCCTTCTTTAGGGAATACATCATCAAATTCTTTTATAAGGCTTTTGACCTTAAGAGGTAGAACATTAGTTTCAGAAAGTGTGGCAGTGCATGTAAGTGCACATTTACAAAGAAGGAGGCTTGAATGCTAGATAAAAGTATTTTCTTAACTTCATTTTTTTCCAAATTTTTATTCTATCTAATGACCTTGTGGGAAGGATCATTCTTCTCCCGCGCCTCAGCATTGTCCTTAAGACTTTCACTTGATTTTTAACTTCTTTTTTCTCATTTTCTCTTTTTAGTTTCATTTGTACTTGGTCATTTACCACTTATGAAGGTATTAAAGCATAGAGTACAGAAAAATTTCCCTGTGGGTAAAAGTTATCTCGTTGGTAAGACCATCATGGGTAGTTTTCTTGTCAAATTGTCATGGTTTTCCCATTAAGATATGGTCGACTTCCATGGGTACTACATCACATAAAACATCATCTTTGTAATTCCCCACAGAAAGACTGACTTTTACCCGTTTATCTACAGTTAAGTCATCCATCATCTTCATTCAACCATTGAAGTTTATAAGGTTTTGGGTGGGTTATAGCTTGTAGATCAAGCTTTTCAACGAATCTAGTGCTATAACAATTGCAGCAAGATCCACTATCCACAATGAGAGAACAAGTATTCCCTAAACCCTAAACTTTACATCTTGTATGAAAGATGTTCTCTCTTTGTGTCTCATGTTTCATGATAGGTTGATTGTTGAGGATTCTTCTAATCATCAATAATTCCCCCTCACATGGATATGCTCCCTCACTTTTCTCTTTTTTCTCTTTCCCGTTAGACTCATCATCTTGGCTACTATATTCACCCTCCCTCTTAAGATCATGGTTCTCCTATTTGGGCATTGGGATGTTGTGTGGCCTCTACCAAGACATTTAAAACATTGTATGTCTCTACTACTGGTTTATGGGGCAGACACATCCTTTCCTAGACTTTTGGAATTTTCTGTAGATTTATCTTTTGAAAAACTTTCCTCCCTTTCCTTTTTGTACTCCTTCTTGGGATAGGAGCTAGAGTAAGAACTCTCTTTACGAGTTGACCCTTTTCTCAAAATTTGTTGCTCAACTTTTATGCAAAGTTAGATCGAGTCATCCAAGGACCTATAGGGCAAGAGTTCCACTCTATCTCTTATCTCAAGATTGAGACCACTAAGGAACCTAGATATGGTAGTGGTTTCTTCCTCCCTAATAGAGGCTTTCATCATGTAGAGCTCCATTTTTTTCCTATACTCCTCTACACTCATACTCTTTTGTTGGAGTCTTTGGAGCTTGTCCATCAATTACCTATTGTAGTAAGAAGGAATATGGCGGCGTCTCAAGGCTCCCCTAAGGTTATTCCAATATTCTATGAGAGGGTCCTTGTAGAACACATTTCTCTCCCTAGGGTTGTCCACCAATACATGACATTTAATTGAAAGCTAAAAGTTGCTAAGGGTACCTTCCTTTCCTCATTAACATGATGGCAAGCAAAAAGTTGTTCTACTTTCATTTCCCAATCTAGGTAAGTTTCAACATTTTCCTTCCCATAAAAATAAGGTAGGTCTACCCTAGTCTCTTTTGGTTGGCTTTCTCATCTAGTTCTTATAGGTGGAGGTTGATAATATTCATTAATTCTAAGACTTTCTTCCTCTGCATGGGAATCACTCGACCTAAAACTAGATACATGTGATGCATGTTCTTTTTTAACTTTTTAATGTATTCATCCTTTTCTCTAACAATTTTCAATTCTTCTTCTAAAATTGCAATATGGACATCTCTTTCTTTCTTTTCTTCTAAAACTTGAGCCTCATGTTGCAATTGTCTTAATGATAGTGATTGAAAATCTCTAGCCAATTATTTCAAAAGAGATTTTGTAGAGTTCCCATCACTTTCACTATGACTAGAAGAATGCTTAGACATGTTTAGAGTTATCTGTTAAAAGCATGATGTGAGTTGATTTTAGGATTGCCCGTTTTAATTGGCTGCTCTTGTTTATGATTTTTGATTTAGCAATTTAAGGTGAGAACCATAAGAAGATTCCCACTGGACACGAACTTAACCAAGTGGTTAAGTAATTGTGAAGGTTCACTTCAGAAGGGCAAAGAGAAAAAACATAGATATATGGTGTGGATGATGCAAAGAGGGGCGGAAAATAAAGACAACAAGATGAAGAGGACCAACAATTAAAAGGCAATTATAAATATAGATGAAGGAAGTGAATGGAAGGCGTTAAAATAAAGTAAAAGGAGGAAGAGATGAAGAGAGCTTACGGGGAGAAAGGAAGTCACGCCACTTGGAGCAGAGGGTCTCCAAGATGAGTGATGCAAGAGCCGCCACTTGAGATATTAACCACCCAAGATAAGACCCAGAGCAACCACTTGGGATATTACCTACCCAAGATAAGACTCAAATAACTCAGAGTACTCAGGCTCACAAATTCACTCCAGCAGAGTTTCTTTACTTCAAATTTCAATGTGAAGATACATGAAGCAAAACACCCTATTTATAGGAAGGGGTGCCTTGGTGGGCAAGATGGGTGAAGGGTTGAAATGGCAAGGGAGAGGGGCTGCCTAAGGTGTTGACCATGGTCAAAACTGCACCTTTAGGCATAGCTTCTAGAAGGTAAGTTAAAAACCCTAATTCTAGGTGTTTTGTCTTGAAAAAAGTGGGCTTGGTGCAAGCCCATTTCACTAAGTACACTCCCTTTTATGCTATGTGAACCTACTTTAGCTTACTTTGCTATTTGGACCCCAAAAGTGAGCCCAAATTATTTACAAACATGTTTTTGTCTTTTAAAAAGACCAGAAGAAAGAACAGTTGATGTTCTGGTCTATGCCAAGTTCTTCTTCTAGTAAGGTTCGTTTGATATATGGTGGGGCCTTGACTTGATTGCTGAGATGACTGCTCATTGTGAATTGTCTCTTGAGTCCTTGTTCATCTTCTTGGCTACTTGGATTGTATCAAAGTAATTCCAAAGAGAAAAATAGGTGGAGTGAAGTAGGTAATTTCCCAAAAAAGGGAGGTGGATCACTACAATCTCTTAAGTACCAAGCTTTTCCTTGCCAGATGCTATCCCACAACACTTTCACAAATCTTTCTCTAAGAAATTTACTTAGGGCATAATCAAAGATGAAAACAAAATTTTATGCAAGAAATATGCAAAACAATAAAAACAATTAAAAGAAATTGCAAACTAGAAAGCTTGAAAACTAGGTGAATTCCTAAGTGAGGCTTCTTGGCACTTTGAACCTTGAAGACACACTCACCGAACTATAAGCGAAATTAGTCCACTAATTAAACAATGTTTTTCAAATAACGACTCAAAGAAATACAATGAACAATTAGGGTAAAAAAATTTATGTGATAAAATTAAATGTGTATTCTATGCACTCCACCACTTATAGCTCCTTTTGTATTTTGTGTATATTTTTGTGTGAGGTTGTTGTTGTCCCTTGCTTTGCCTCTTTAGGATATTCAACCTAACATACTCGATTTTACCTCTTTATCAATGTGGCTTGCACAAAAAAAAACCAGCTCCACAACTCACTAAAGCAAATTAGGTCACTTCCACCAAGAGAGGTCAAACAATTTGAAAGCAATAAAACTAAAATTTAAAAATAAGGACTAGTTCAAATGGAGTTAGTAATTGACATGACTTGAAATATTTTTCCAGAAATTAACAAGCAAAAAATTAAGGCTCGCAAGAAAAGGTAGCACAAAAATTGAATCCTAGAGAATGGAACTAGAATAGATGAAGAAAACAAAAATTGCACTACAAAATTTTTGTATAAACATTTTTCTCAACTTGCAAAATTTATATGGACAGATTACTTCACATTAAGACTTGAAATTTGAACCACAACAACTTCAATGTTTAAGCTCAATATTGGCGCTGAAATTTTACAAAAATAGTATGCCAAATTATTTCAATAATTTTTTAAAATTTGCTGCCAATTCAAATTTTCCAAAGTCAAATTTTTTTACACTCTGTCTTTTTTTCATTTGTCATTTTTTTTTTCTATTTTGAATTTCGATGTACTTATTTTTTTCGGTTTTTCTAAACACATCATTGTACTCAAATCCATAATTTTCAAATTTTTTCACCAACACAATTAATTGTAATAAACGTTTCCAGCCAACACAGGAATTGTAAATCAGAGGAATCCTAAACTGGATTTTAAAAACATAAGTGAAAACTTCAAAAACATAATGGAATTAAGTGGAATTTGAACTTGTATGAAACTAACAACAAGTATGAACTCAAATCTGGAAAAATAAAAATGCACCAATGCTCAAATTCAGAATAGAAATTGTACTCAAATTATATCAAACAACCAAAATTAACAACACAAGTACTACAAAGAATTGATGACAATTTGGATGAACATGACTTAGACAATACTTGAATAGATTCGAAGATTAAAATGACTTAACCACATTAATTTGCACCAACTGAAATCACAAGAAGACTCAAATAAAATCAAAGACAAAAAAACTTACTTAGAATTTGAACAAAATAAACCATACAGCACTTTCAAAACAACATCATGAACTAAAATTGAAATTAAAAGCAACAAGAAAATTTAGAATTATGATGGACAACACGAAATTAAAAATAACACACAAAAATTAAAAGAAGAGAAGGCACTTATATCTTGAAGAACCCAAGCTCTAGATATCAAATGATAGTGCGTACCTTTATTCTGAATTGATTTCATGAATTTTTTGAGAGGATTGGTGGAAGCTTGATGGAAGAAATGGAACAAGGATGGCTCCAATAGAGTTATGGATTCCTTGATGGTGCATGAGAAGTAGGGAGGGTGATTGGTTGGGCCATATCACTTGGAGAGGTGAAGAAGAAGACCAAAGGGTCTAACCTAAAGAGGTTTAGACAAAAGAGTGCAAAAACTAGCAACTTGGCAGCATAGCACTCATAAAATTGATCTTATTAATTCATGAGCCAAGCACCTCAATTTATAGGAGATAGGACTGAACATTTTGGAGCCAAAATATGAAAATTCAAAATAAAACTCTCCAATGAGAAGGTGTCATGTGGACTCATGCTTTCCATATTTAGCTCACACCTTCCATGCTAAATCCTCTCCACTCCTAGGTTGCCATGTGGACGTCCGTGTGCTCCATGTCAAAGTAATTTTCGTTCTCCAATATACCCTGGACATTTTAGGGTTACATTGAGCTCAAAGAAGTCCAATTGTTACCCTAACTAATCACTTTTAACCCTAACTAGACTTATTTTACTATTGGCCCAAATACAAGCCCAAAAATATATGCTACTTAACCCAAATATTTGGTCCAATTATTTTACGCTACTAGGCCCAATACATGGTCCATAAAATCCTAATAAACTTTATACAATTTATTTAAGCTGAAATTTGGCCTAAAAAATCTACAAGAAAAATTAGCTTTAGTGATATAAATATTCATTGCTAAATATTATAAATATGTCACTATTAATATCTTGTGACAATAATTAAATTGTCACTAGTACTCTTGTCACTATTATACTTGTTACAATAATTTTAAATGTCACTAAAACTAAATTCTATTGTGATAAAATTATTTATCACTAATAATTTTATGTAATAGTGACAATATTACAATATCACAAATATATAAGACAATAGTGATACATTAGTTGTCAATAGTAGTGTATCCTATGTGATAGCAAGAAAAAATTAATTTTCTTGTGTTCTTCTAACCAGAGCTCTAATTTATGTTTTGATGAGTTAGAGGTCTTCTTGGATATGTTTATACATGCCTTCATCCTATATTTGTCCTCTTGATAGGGCCTACCAAAATAAACAAAAGCCCAATTAGACCCATATTTGCAAATAAATCCATAAACAACCTCTAGGTCTTCATCCTCCTCATTATGTGGTTGTGTGTGGCTGGGAGCTCTACCATCGGAAAGATTAGTAAAGAATGAAATACTTCCAAATTTAAATTTTACTGATCTGAAGGTATGAGTGGATTGTATTAAAGGCAAACAAACAAAACACAAAATTAAAGGAGCCACAAGAATTACTCAACTCTTGAAATTATACACACTGATATATGTGGACTTTTTTATGCAAATTCTTTCAATAAAGAAAGGTATTTTATCACCTTTATTGATTATTTTTCACGTTATGGTTATGTGTATTTACTGCATGAAAAATCTCAAGCAGTGAATGCCTTGGAAGTTTATATAAATGAAGTGGAAAAACAATTAGACCGAAAGGTGAAAATCGTCAAGTCAGATAGAGATTGTGAATATTATGGAAAGTATGATGAAAGTGGACAACACCTTGGTTCATTTGCTAAGTTCCTTGAGAAACATGGTATTTGTGCTCAATACACAATGTCAGGTACACCACAACAAAATGGTGTGTCTGAAAGGCATAATCAAACCTTAATGGATATGGTTAAGAGTATGCTAAGTAATTCATCTTTACATGGTCATTATGGATGTATGCTTTAAAAATTGTCATGTATCTATTGAACAGGGTTCCTAGTAAGGCAGTTCAAAAGACACTTTTTGAATTGTGGACAGGTAGGAAACCTAGTTTGAGACACTTGCATGTTTGGGGATGTAAGGAAAAAAATTAGAATATACAATACGCAAGAAAAGAAATTGGATGCAAGAACAATCAGTGAATATTTCATTCATTATCCAGCAAATTCAAAAAGGTATATGTTTTACTAGGTAGTACAAGAATTGTTAAAACTAAAAATGCACGGTTCTTTGAAAATGGTGAAACTAGTAGGAGTGAAGCTTCACAAAATGTGGAGATTAAGGAAGTTAGAGTACAAATTCCTTTAACTAGTACCTCTACTTCAAGTATTTTTGTTCCTAATGTATTTGAACCACTCAACGATGAAGAAAAACAACAAATTAATGATCATGAGGTTAACAATGAACCTGTAGTAGAACGAACAACCACAAGAAATAATACTAAGAAGATCTCAAAGAGAAAGAAAGTCTTCTATTTTGAATGATTATGTGGTTTATCTACAAGAGTCAGAAAATGATTTAGGCATTGATAATGACCCAGTTTCATTTTTAGAAGCCATCAATGGTGATAATTCTAATAAGTGGTTAGATGCCATGAAAGATGAGCTTAAATCAATGGCACACAATGATGTATAAGACCTTATGGAATTGCCATAAGGATGTAAGAGAGTTGGGTGTAAATGCATCGTTAAGACTAAACGTGATTCTCACAACAATATTGAACGCTATAAGGCTCGACTCGTTGCCAAAGGTTTTACTCAAAATGATGATATTGATTATAAGGAAACAATTTCACTTTCTTATAAGAAAGATTCCTTTAGAATTATCGTGGCATTAGTAACTTATTATGATCTTGAGTTGCATCAGATGGATCTTAAACTTCGTTTTTGAATGGGAATTTAGAAGAGGATGTTTATATGAACCAACCAGTGGGGTTCATTGAAAAAGGAAATGAACACACGGTGTGTACACTTAGGAAATCAATATACGGGCTTAAACAGGCTTCCAGACAATGGTATCTTAAGTTCAATATACTATTGTGTCCTTTGAATTTAAACAACACATTGTTGATCGATGTATATATCTGAAGGCCAGTGTGAGCAAGTTTATATTTCTTATTCTAGATGATATCTTACTTGCAACTAATGATTTTGGTCTATTAAGAGAGACTAATAAGTTTCTCTCTAAAAACTTTGAAATGAAAGATATGGGTGATGCATACTATGTGATAGGAATAGAAATATTTTGTAATAGATCACAATAATTGTTAGGCTTGTCTTAGAAAGCATATATTAATAAAGTTTAAGAGAGATTCAGAATGGATAAATGTTTAGTGTCTCCTGTTCCAATACAAAAAGGAAACAAATTTAGTCTCATGCAATATCTAAAGAATGATTTGGAATGAAAACAGATGGATAATATCCCTTATGCATTTGTTGTTGTGAGTTTGGTATATGCTCAAACATGTACAAGACCATATATTAGATTTGCAGTTGGTATGCTTGGTAGATACTAGAGTGATCCAGGATTGGATAATTGGAAAACTGCAAAGAAAGTTTTAAGATATACTTACAAGGGACAAAGAATCACATGCTTGCGTATAGGAAATCAGATCATCTTGAGGTGATTGGATATACAGATTCAGATTTTGCTTGTTGTATGGAAACAAGAAAGTCCACATTTGGTTATGTGTATCTTTTAGCCGGAGGAGCGATTTCATGGAAAAGTGTGAAGCAGTTAGTCATTGTTGCATCCACCATGGAAGTTGAATTTGTGGCATGCTTTGTAGCCACAATTCAAGCTAATTGGTTGTAGAATTTTATTTCAGGACTTTGAATTTTTGACAGTAGTGCCAAGTCGCTGAGAATTTATTGTGATAATTCTACCGTTGTCTTCTTTTCTAAAAACGACAAGTATTCGAAAAGTGTTAAACATATGGAATTGAAATACTTTGTCTTTAAAGAGGAAGTTCAGAAACATAGAGTGTTAATAAAACACATTAGCATTGATCTTATGATTGTTGACCCTTTAACAAAAGGGTTACCACCCAAAACATTTACTGGTCATGTTGAGAATATGAGAATTATTCCTACTAGTGAATGATGAATGTTATTATTAATGCTTATTTGACACTCTGAGTTCATTGATATATAAAAGTTTCTGAAATCTATGTTTTCTACTTTATGTATATACATGCAACTTATGGTGTGGAAACAAATTATGTTATTGTTGATGAAAATGACATTATGTTTGAACCCATTATGGACTTCTTGTTATAAATTCATATTACGAAGAAAGGATGATATAGTAGTACATGGAAGGAAATGTGTTGATTAAATGACATGTAACTGTCATGATTCTTATTATTTATGTATCCTTGTTTTTTATTGATGATAGAACCAATTTGCATAAGGTCTTTCAATGCGCATTATGATTTATGTAATTATTAAATCATGAAAGTATTATAGCTAATATGAGTCAAGTGGGAGAATGTTAGAAAATTATGTAAATTAATGTGACTCATATGAAATATTTGGGTCTGAATATAATATAATAAAATAAAAGGTTCATTGGTTAATGTGAGAAGTCATATATATATATATATATATATATATATTGTATGATAAACCTAATCTGATGGAGATTGGGAAATAATAGAAACGGGTTTTGTCTCTACAAAGGAAGTTGTTCACGGTTAACCATCAAGAAAAAACATGAAAAGAAATTAATTGAAAAGATAGATTGAGAAAAGAAGATTAAAGAAACTACTCACAAAGGGACTCTCATGGATCAAGGTATGATGTGTGAGAATCATAATTGAAAGATCCTTATGATGTACATAATTGTATGCATTATGTATGGGTTAGTTTACACCAATATCTTAAAATTATTGATGGAACTAGTCATAGGTAAAAAAGGTCAATTCAGTTTGTTTTGGCCGACTTGTTACTAGCCCGCCAAGATTTACATGTTCAAATTGGTAACCTGCCTCATTATAGGATGAGAGTTGATGAACTGTTGGTTGGTCGATCACTTTTTTTTCAATTATTTTTTTTGTTTTAAATTTATTTATTTTGTTTGTAGTCATTAGTATCACTTATTCGAGAATAAAAATATAAGAAAGAACAATAAAATTGAATCAAACTTTAATATTTTAATCAACAAGGTTTAATGTCTAACAAAATAAAGTAAATATCAACATTACTTAAATAAATCAAATAATGTATAGAGAAACTAATGTAAATAAAGTTCTATATCAAACTTTGATCACCACCAATCTTAATTTTAAGAGTGCCAAAATTAAAGAAGACGAGCAAATAAGTCAATAAAGGTTAGCAAAGTCAAAAGATTAACCCATCCCAAAATAATAAAAAATGAATGATTCAATTACCTATTACTAACATTACAGAAAAAAAAAACTGTAAAAATACTTTTATGAGAGGGTTTTGACGGACCCACTGAACTCGATCCACTTTATCATTTCTGATCAAACATGTTAAATAAATAATTATTACATTAGTTTAATTTAACGATAGACATAAAAAAAATCATGTAAAAATTAACAATCCACTTAATAAAACATATTTTACCAATAAAAAATGAAAAAAAAAGTTAGTTCCAAAGAAAAGTTAACAACTTATCATTAGCTGGATTGATCCATGTGTGATGTGTGACACATTTAGGATTAGCTGGATTGATCCAATTGTGATGTGTGACACATTTAGGGTTTGTTTTGCTTGTTTTTTTGACACGCTTTGCACTGTTATAATTTACAACTATCAGACGCCCCACACGTAAGGGAAATAAATTATGGGTCCGAAGTCTAAACTTCAGCGACGAATCTTCCTCTGCCATACAACTTAGGAAGAAGAAGAGGCAACAAGTTTGAATGACTGAGTGGTCACACTAAACCCAACCTCACGCAACACTCTCTTCCCCACACGCTTTACTCTGTACTCATATATCGGCGTTCAGGTTTAGGAGATCATTCTCACATTAAAATTCTAATTATCATTAATCAAAACACATTTCACATTTTTATAGTTTTAATTTATTTTATTCGATTAAAATTTATATATTCTTACAACTTTTATTAATCTGTATGTTAATTTTAAGTTGAACATTTTTATAATTTATTTAGTTTTACGTACCTCTTTTCAAATTTGATTTATTGTTCAAGAGATTTAAATTTAAAATTTTAAAAATTGAAATAATCCGTTCAAAAGAGAATGAACAGGGGGTGCGATAAGCTTAGAAATTATAAAAGAATGAAATGTTATGCATAAGTTTCTATTTGGATTGAGGAGTGGAAGTGTGAGGATTTGAAAAAGTAGATGTGTGACGATTTAAGAGGAAAATGTGAATAAAATAAGTGTGTTTGAATGTAAGCACGTTAGAGTAAATTTGTGAGGAAAATTTAGTGAAATTTATGAGTAAGGTGATGATGATTGTGAAAATATTTTTATTTTTCTAAAGATGTAAAATGTAAGATTACAAATTTACCTTTGTCTTTAAAAAATAGAATAATCAAATATTAAGTATTTTTTTTGTCTAAATTTAGATTAATTAAAATTATTAGGAGTATAATTCGATATAGTTGAATAATTAATTTTGGACTGTTATCATTTTCGTTTGTGTGACATACTCTCTACGTAGTGAATTGAGAGTTATCGACTAGTACAAAATTTGAAAACAACGACCATTTATTTAGTGCGGCTTTGCGTTTAAACGCATTTGTAAAAAACGCGGTGGCATTTTTGTAATTAAATTGATTTACAAATGCGGTTCTAGGGTAAGACCGCATTTGTAAATCAATTTTACCCTAAAAATAGAAGCGCGCCACTAGTTTTCACTTTCACTTTCGTCTTCTCCGCTTTTCGTTTCAACGTTCTCAGCTCTCTCCGCTTTGCATTGTAAGTTTCAGCTCTCTCTGCTTCAACGTTTGTTTTCGTTTTCGTTTTTGTCATTGTCATTATTCACTTCCTTGGCATTGTCATTTCGTTTCCTTACTCGTTTTCTGCATATAGGTGGTTACTGTTCTATTAGGTTCGCTGGTTTCTTCTGCTCCGCCACCGCCACTGCTTCCGCCACCGCCTTCGCCTTCGCCTACGCCTTCGTCTTCGTCTCCGATCACCATCAACCTAAAGGTTGGTGTTGTATTTATTTAATATTTTGAATTTATATTTAAAATTTTGAATTCATATTTAATATTTTGAATTTTTATTTTTCTGTATTATAATATATATTTAATTAATAACTAATACAACTTGGAATGTATAATTAATAACTAATAATTTATATATTTGTGTGTATTTTGAATTTTTGTATTATATAATTTCTATTTTCTTAAATTTATATTATATATAAATTCTATTTTTGTTTTTTATTTTTTATCTTTAATTTTGATTTAGTAATTTTTTATTTTTTATCTTTAAATTTTATTTAATAATTTTTTATTTTTTATCTTTAATTTTTATTTAATAATTTTTTTTATAGTATATATAATAAATAACAAATAACTAGAATATGAGCATACAACACTAATTCTGCATGTAATTATTTTAATTTTAGAAGTGACATATTTAGTTAGTTGTTAATTACATTTTAATAAAAGTTTTATGTTATGTTAGTTATTGTTACTTTTAGAATAGAAATATCGTGTTTGGATTGAGTCCGGGGGTGTTCGACCCTCGGCAAATGTGTGAGATTGAAGAGAATACTAATTATTAGAAAATCCTAATTATATTCCAGAATATATAATGGATCGAAGTTGGATTAATGTTGTTCGTATAAGTGATGAGTACGAAAGGGGAGTAGAGGAATTTATACAATTTGCGCAGCGTAACGCGATTATTAGTGGTCATGATGGAGCAAAGATCAGGTGTCCGTGCGTTAACTGTTTGAATGGAAGGATACTGGATGTGAATATCATGAGGGAACACCTGCTATGTGATGGGTTTCTTCGATCTTATACAACTTGGACATGGCATGGTGAATTATTAAATTTACCACGTGTTTCGGTAACTGAAGAATATGTGGGTTCTACCATGGATGAAGCAGTACACGATGATGGAGATGATGATCGATTGGAGGACATGATTCGTGATGTGGGAGCTGAGTGTTTTGCAAAAGCGCATGGATATGAAAGTATGTCAAAGGATGCAGAGACTCCTTTGTATCCTGGATCAACTAACTTCACACGGTTGTCGGCGGTGTTAAGATTGATGAATTTGAAGGCAATAAACGGATGGACTGATAAAAGCTTCACGGAATTGCTCCAGCTGTTGAAGGATATGCTTCCAGAGGGAAATAGTCTACCTAATCGTAATTACGAGGCAAAAAAGATTCTTTGTCCAATGAGTATGGAGTACAAAGTATGAGGTTGATAATTTCACTAGTCTAAACGATTTTGGATTATGGTGGTTGAAGATGCGTGCTCTTCTTGTTCAACAATGCCTCCTCGAAGCACTAGAAGGTGAATCCAGGCATGATGCATCCATGGCTCAAAAGGACAAAAAAATGTTATTAGATAAGGCTCATAGCACAATTGTTCTAAGCCTTGGTGATAGAGTGTTGAGGCAAGTCTCGAAGGAGAAAACTGCAACAGAACTATTGACAAAGCTTGAAAGCTTGTACATGACTAAGTCCTTGGTGTATATGAAGCAAGCGTTGTACTCATTTAAGATGAGTAGTGAAAAGGCAATTAACGAACAATTGAATGAATTCAACAAGTTGAGAAAATTGATGTGCAGATTGATGATTAGGATAAGCGTTGTTGTTATTGATGTGTTCATTACCCAAAACACATTATCACTTTAAGGAAATCTCGTTGTGTAGAAAAAAAGACCCTTTCTTTCTTTTTTTAGGAGGTTTAGGCTGTTATGAGCTCTAAGGAGTTGAACGAGAAGTTTGAAATTATGACATCTAGTGTTGGAGGTCAAAGGGATAAACCGTTTACTAGTTATAACAGAGGAAGTAGATGGAGGTCAAAGTCGAGGTAGAATAATGGAGGGAATACATATTATATAAGATGTTACAATGTAAAAAGGAATGTCACACAAGAAAGTTTTGTCCTTAAAGGCAGAAGAAAGATGAAAATAATGATAGACTGTTTGGGTATGATACATGGTATGATGAACCATCTACATCTGGTGAAGTAGTTCCACTGGAAGATGGTTATAAATCATTAGAGATCCTCATGGTATCAAGTAAATTTGGTAATTGAGAGTGGATAATGGACTCTAGTGTTGATCAAGAGTGATCAAGTGCTTTGAAGAATTCAAATTGTGCTTTGAAGAATCCAAATCCTATGTGTTTGATGCAAGGCTGTGTTAGGGATCTGGGTAGTTATATTTGTAATCCACTCCTTTGTTGAATCTAAAGCTAATGTGTTTTAAATCCTTTTTGAAATAAAGTGTTTTTCCAACTAAGTGAAAAACAACCTGTTGTTTTGTCGAAACAACTGGTTGTTTTACTCTTAGGAGTTTTTAAAAAGGTTGAAAACTGTTTAAGTTTGGTTGACTTAACTGCCAAACCAAACAATCAGTTGTTTCGTGGTTTCAACCGATTGTTTCTTTGAAAATCCTAATAGAATTCTATTTTGATGGTTGAAAGTGCTTTAAATGATTTCCAACTGAATACGCTTCTTCATTAAATGTTTTGACCAATCTTTGGAAAATATAAATAATTTGTTTATGTTTTCAAACAAGCAAGAGAAACAGATTTGAGTTTTTCAGTTGTGAAAGAGTTGATTCAAGATTTGAACATTCATATCAAAGCTTTGGGTTTTCTAAGAGAGTGGAATAGGATTGCATTTGTATTGATTTCAGATTGTTCTGTAAACAAGTGTAATCTCTTCTCAACCTTTTGTATTTCTGGTGTTGTGTTGCCAAGGAGTGTTGTGTGCTCTTGAGGTGGTCAAGATCAATACTCTTGGTGTGTGATTTGCCAAAGTGAGTGTGTTTCTTGAAGGGTTCAAGGTCTACTTTGGTGGATTGTGTGTTGTAATCTGGTTTGATTACTTAGTGGATTACCCAGTGGTTTTCTGGGGACTGGATGTAGCTCTTGGTTTAAGAGTGAACCAGTATAAACTGTTGGTATATCTTTCTCTTACCCCTTAAACTCATTTAAATTTTGTTTTAAGTTTTACTGGTATAAACAACCGATTATTTTTTCTGTTGCTTTACTGTTTTATTGCTTTTGTTCTTGGCTAACCTGATTTTTGTTCTGGATTCATACAAAGAATTTTGTTAAACTTTAAAAAGATTTCAAAAACCTCCCTTAAACAATTCAACCCCCCCTCTCCTCTCGTTTAAGGCCATATATTCTAACATCTAGATGTTCATTGCATATGACACCTAACTGTATGTGGTTCCAAGAGTTCACAAAACTTGAAAGAGGTTCAGTTCTCCTTAGTGACAATAAGGCCTATAAGATAACTGAAATTGGAACCATCAAGTTTCATCTGCATGATGAAACTGAGAGAGTGCTTGAGGAAGTTCGGATTTTACCTAACTTGATATCTCTCCTTGATAAGAAGGGACATGTGTTTAAAGGTGAGAAGGGAGTATTAAAAGCGTTGAGAGAATCGATGATACTGATGAAAAATATGAGGAAGAATGACTTGCATTGCTTTAGAAGGTGTTGTAATGTCTAACTCAACATCTATTGTTAAGCAAATCATTTTATCAAAAATTGAAATATGACCTAGAATGTTAAGTCATGTAAGCTAATTAAAAAAACTCAATTAAAAATAGATTTATGAATAACTTAATACTTCATTAAGTTAGTTAAAATAGAATAAATCATAGATAGAATAAATTTATTATTTTGTGAAAATAAATTATAGAATTAGTAAATTATAAAATATTAATAAGTGGTTTAGAATTGAAAAAACAACAAAAATAATAAAAAAATAATAATTAATATTATAAGTAAGTTATTTCAGAGTTTGTCATAAGTAAAAAACAATAAATTTGGATAAAACATAAAATAATTACACAAAAAATAAAATCTAGCATCGAATTAATTAGTCATGAAAAAGAAATTCGATGAATTTCGAAACTCAGTTCCTAATTATAATAACAATAATAACAAATAAATATAAATATGTCTAGAGAAGCTTGTCACACATCAAACAAAAAGTTTAATAATTCTAAAGCATTATTTTAAAGTCAAGATTCCTAATTATCAATATATATATATATATATATATATATATATATATATATATAAAAGCAATAATTCTACTTTATTTGATTGAAAAAGGAGTAAGTTTATTGTTTTATAATTTATCAAACTCATAAGTTAATTGAGATGTAACTAAATTTAATTTTTTTTTTACAACTTAACTCTTTTAGAGTCAAAATTCGAAAATGGGTATCAATATTATACATTGAACAAATAAGTGAAGAATCACATTTGATTCTTGGAGATTCACATATACCAAAATGGTAAGTTTAAGAGTAGGTTTGAAATATCATATCACTTGATAAATCATTAATTGAAAGAAAAAAAAAATGTCATGAGTGTGAAAATCATACTCTGGCTTAGTAGGAATTGCAAGAAAAGAAAATAATGATTTAATTTATTTATTTTATATTTTTATGTTTTATTATTTCACTTGCTTGCATAAAAAAATTATTAGTGAATGAAGTACGTATGGTTTACCTAATTAATTTGATTTGGATTCTTCAATAGAATTTATACCATAAACTATAAATATGGATAGTTTATTTCAAAATTATAACTCAATGGTAAAATGAATTTAATTGTTTACTAAAGAATAGTAACAAAATATATTAGAAAAGATTACGAGATGTGAATGAAAAGAAAAGAAAAAAAACTATATAAAGGTAGAAGAGGAAATATCATGACATTGTTTACTATAAATGTCCTATAATTTTCTACTTTTCTATTACATAATCTTTTATTTTTTCCAACTACTATATGTTTTAATAAAAATGAATGCTAATTGCACATTTTCAACTCTTTTGTGTTTTGTTGTCTTTCATTCCTATTTCTAACATATAATTATATATATTTATTAATATGTAACATTAACAAATGACAATTTTCTTTTTTATTCATAAATTCTTATCCTTTCTTTTTGAGTAACTTTTTTTTAAACTAAAATAACTACCTATAAAGAAAATACTTAGATTTTATTATTGCAATACATTTCCTCACAAAAAAAAATCATTTAATGGGAGATATTATACCTAATTATCATTAATTAATTTAATATGTTAATTTAAAATTAAATAAACCATAGTAATTCTTTATAATTACCATGTGAGTAAATGAATATCTTCCCTCGTAAAAAAATCTACTACTATGTTTAGATTAAAAAAATAAATGATTTTTCTTTTATTTAAATTAAAAGAAATAAAAAAAAGGCCTCAAAAAGAAAGAAAAAAATCTTTAACTATCACTATCACTATCACTAGTTACTGTATTTAGTTTCTACAAGATAAAAATATCACGTGACGTCATTACTCCCAGTCTGCAAACTCTGCGGCAGCTTAAAATTGTCTTCCATCTTCTATTCAATTCAGATTCCACCACCGCCACGTCACCTCCAATTTATTCTCATCAACAACTCACCGAGTCAGACTCTCCTCGTTCTGCATCTAACTCGGTCATGGAGCCGCACCCTCCCACCACACACCCCGAAACGCTTCCCTTCTTCTCTCTGCTCAGAATCCTCTTGAACGACACTATCCTACTCACCGGCGAACGAAATGACGACTCCGTCTCACGCCCCAAACTGTCGTTACGCAACGCAGAAGAAGAAGAACCAACTGGTATAGACCGGTTCCTCTCTTCCCCAACCGGCTCGGGTTCACACACAACAGCCACCTCAGATCGGGTTTCTTGGTCGGCAATGGCCTCGACAGGCGCCCTGCAGAGCGGACACGTGGTGTGGGACTGGAACCAGATGTCGATGCACTCAGTGTGGAAACTATGATTGCATTTGGGTAAGATCCGACCCGTTTCCCCGTTCTGAAACTCCGACAAACAAACCGCGCATTCCGATGGTTGGGTGGAAGCAGAGAAGGTGAAGACCGGGAGCGTGGAGATGACGGAGGGGTGGAGGCCACGTGAGGTGAGGGCAGTGCGGGCGGCGGGGTCGATGTAGAACACGAACTGCGGGCTGTTGCTTCTTCGGCGAAGTTGTTGCCGGCGGCGAGCTCGAACGAGGCTGCAACGGACGTAGACGTGGAGGCAAAGCATTATGATGATGACGACGAAGAGAGCGACTATGGCGGTTAGCATTATCTTGCCGCTGAGCTCGTAATCATTAGCTTCGATTTCCTTACCTTCCTCGTTTTCCATTTTGCCGTTGTGTGTCGGAGTAGAAGGTTTCTTTTATTGATTCCTTCGTTGTACTTGTAACTTTTATTTATCTTTAATTCTTGCTGCTACCTGTGATTACTTACTACCTGGTGCGGTTGACGCGTTTTTTTGGGAAATGACGCTTCTGCCATTTGCTGTTCTTGTGTTTATGATGTAATTTTGGTGATGTAGTGCGGTGGAAATTGTGTTGTTTTGGTACCGTTAAATATTAGATATAAATATATATATATAATAATGAGTAAATTTATAGTTAAATAATATAAAAATAATATTATTGAAAGTTAATGTGATTGTATAAAAAAAAAAGGATTGTGAATATATATTATTTTAATTTTTATTGATGTGGTGCTATTTATAAAACTGCATGTATCTACAGCTACTAGAAATTTCGTTCTACCACCATTCAACAATGGAATTTTGTTGTGACTGTGACTAATGCTGGTCAATGCTTAATTGATTACCACAAGTTATATCCCCCACTCCATACGAGATTGAATTCAACTCACCAACTTGTTACACTATTCTTTAAGGATTTTCATTTTTCAACATTTTACATCATTTTTCTAAATCATTTAACTAAATCTAACTTACCCAAAATATTTAGCAAATCTAGCAAAATTATATCTTCTGATTTCTAGGTTTCTAACTAGATTGTTCAAAATTATCCTTTTGTTTAACAAATATTTTATAATTATCATCTTCCAAAAAAATAACCTTTCACTTATGTAAAAAAAAGTCAAAGACAATGATTTTTTAGCGATTAAACTTTGAAATTGTTGTCTATGAACACGTAGTTTATTCTATTGAGGCATAGACAATGACTCTAGAATGTCGTGTATAAGTCACATATAAACGATGATTATGATCATAACTGTCGTTTATACCATTTTCTGATACTATCTTAAAGTACACATAATCGAAGTATAGACGGTGGTTATGATCATAACCGTTATTTATGCTCTTTTTCGAGAGATATAGATGATGGTTATGGCCATAAGCGTCGTCTATTATGGATATTTTTCTTAGTTCATTTTGTTTTATGTGTTTTCCCATCTTAATTAACCTGTTTACTTAAACACAGTCAGCTAGATATATAAATTCAGACATATTCATTCAAAGAAGCAAACTATATATATATTGATAAAAATGTATTACAAATACTAATACATATTCTTATCTATCTAAATCATATATTATTGATTAACTATCCTAGATTAATGGAAATTAAGGAAATATGTGGCCCAAGCATCTCTCACATAATCTATGGCAGCCAAATGCAATGATTGCTCATCCGTAAAGAACTACACTACAAAATAAGGTTCATATTAGTATTAAGATACATATACTTTAAAGAATTATAAAGAATTATTTAAATATTATTACATGTTCCCAATCTTTTTGAATGTCTAGTCTTACAATGGTAACCATCCATTGCATAACGTAATAATCACACTTGTAACCTCTCGGTTGTCTACTACACTATAATTCAATATAAATTAAAAGTTAATATTGATAAAAAAAATGAAAAGAGGAAGACAAAAATTACAAAACTTTAGGTTCAACCATGTCAGCTTTTGATAATTTGCACTGACTCGACCTTTGAGTATGTTATATCCATGACATGCCTTGATTAATACAAAAAAAAAAAACGCGTTAGTAGATGTTTAAGTTATAACATACGTAGTTAAGTATATAATGTAATTACACATTAATTATTTGCTTCAGATGTGTGGATGACTTCTTGTGTAGTGAACAAAACCACACAACAGTGTTATCAACTACGGATAACACAAGTAACTGGTAGTGGATGACTTCAGATGTGTGGATGACTTCTTGTGTGGACGACTTCTTGTTTTCATCCTTTGTCAATTTAGTGTTCATTATGTTCTTGTTTTTCCTTCCATGGTCTTTTACATTTTGCCCTTCATCATCAATCATCGCATTCTTGTATTTTTCCTTTGCCCTCTAGAAGTGAACATTCACACTTACTTAACCACTTGGTTAAGTTTGTGTCCAGTAGGGATCTTCTTTGGGTTCTCACCATATAATTGCTAAAAAATCTCAATCTAAGTAAAGTGTCACATCTAAAATGAAGCAATCTAAAATCAACTCACATCACAATTTATGCACAGTTTCTTTACTTTATTCAAATTCAACTTGTAAAATACAATGGGTAAGCCTCCTATTTATAGGTGAAGGAGTCTTGGAAAACAAGTAAGAGGGGTAGGATGGGCAAAGGGAAAAAATTGGTAGCCTTAGGGTTTGACTAAGTCAAACCCGCACCCTAGGCTTGTTCTTCTAGAAACTAGGTCAAAATGTCTTCCTAAAAGGCTAAGAACAAGCTAAAAAGATACATACACCCCCTATTATGCTAAAGACATTTTATTCTAGCATATCTTTGCTATTTGGACCCCTAAAGTGAGCCTAAAATTATTTACAACATATTCTATCTCTTAAGAAGACCAAAAGGAAGAAGAGTTGGTGCTCTGGTTTATGCCCATCTCCTCTGGTCGGGTCCATGAGATCCTTGGTGGGGTCTTGAATTGTTTGCTGAGATGGCTGTTCGCCATGTGCTTTGTCTTTTGCTTCCTTGGTCATCTTTATAGCTACTTGGTTTGTATCACCTGGGTATTCCACTAAGTAATCAACCACAAATTACAAAACACAAATACCAAAGAGGTGATCTTGAACCCTTCAAGAACACTCACCCGCTTTGATACACAAACACTGCAAGTCAGAACACCCTCTAACTGTAGACACCAGTACCTTACAAGTTTTACAAATATGAAATGAATTACAAGTAAGAATACGAAAGATCACACCTGATACAAAAGGATTACAACAATTCCCTATTCCACTCTTAACCAAAGCAAAATCTTACAATCTTGAAAAACTTTAATCTTTTTGGTATTTTAATCTCTCTTAATTTCAGAGATGTAAATGTTAGAATATACGACCTTTAAACAAGAGGGAAGGTGAATTGTTTTTAAAGAATTTTCGAAAGCTTTTGAAGGTTTAATGAAATTATGTGTATAAATCCAGAACAGGAAACAAGTTAGCTTAGAACATCAACAATTATACAACAAAGCAACAGAAAAACAATCGATTGTTTCTTCGAAAGAATCGGTTGTTTATATCAGTTGAAATATCAAACAGCTTAAAACAGAATTTAAAGGAGTTCAGGGTAAGAGAGAATCACACAAACAGTTTATACTGGTTCACTCTTAAGCCAAGAGCTACATCCAGTCCCCAGAAATTGTTGAAGATGGTAAACCCAACAGAAACCACTGGGTAAACCACTATGTAATCAAACCAAATTACAAAAACACAACACACCAAAGTAGTAACCTTGAACCCCTCAAGAAACACACTACCTTTGGCAAAACCACACCAAGAGTATTGATCTTGAACACCTAAGGAACACACAACACTCATTGGCAACACAGCACCAGAAATACAGTAGGTTTAGAAAGGATTACACCTGATCACAGTACAATCTGAATTGAATACAATTGCAATCCTATTCCACTCTCGCTTGAAAATCCAAAGCTTGATGTGAATCTTGAAATCTCAAAAACAAATATGTCAAACTGAATTTCTTAAAGTTGTTTCTTACATGTTTGAAAACATAAACAAACCATTATATTTTCCAAAGATTGGTCAAATCTTTTTCAAAATCACTAAGTGTAAAACAACCGATTGAAACGATAAATCAATAGGTTGTTTTTCACTACTTTGAAAAACACTTTTCTTTTGAAAGAACTTGATTGATTCAATTTTGGATTAAGCTAAAAGTGGATTGAAAAATTCTAATCTACCCAAAACCCATGCCCACAAGCAGCAACTCAGACTTCAAGCAATGTTCAGGGATTTGGAGACATCAAAGCTTTAAGTTCAATACTTTTCTAGCTGCACGTACACGACCAGGGTGCTCAAGTCGTCCAATAGCTTCAAACAGGATATATTGACGACCTTGAGGTACAAAATTACTTTGGAAGCTTTGCTCAACCAAGGAATCCTACAAAATACCAAAATCATATAAGTTTTTAATATAATTAATGCTTTAAAATAAATGCAAAAGAAGATAAAAATAACATGGTATGCTTCTTGAAAGTTTCATTACCAAATCCATCAAATAATTTAACACCTTGATCCCACATTAACTTTAAATCTTCAATTAGAGGACTTAGATAAACATATATGTCATTTCCTGACTGTCTTGGACTGGATATCATCATAGACAACATCATGTATTTTCACTTCATGCACAATTCAGGAGGTAAGTTGTAAATAACTAGTAAAATAGGCCATGAATTGTGATTTGTACTCATATTACCAAACAGATTCATTATGTTTGTAGCTAAACCAAGTCGGATATTTCTTTACTCTTTACCAAACTCTGGAAACTCGTCATCAAATTTCTTCCATTTAATAGAATCAATTGGATGTCGGTACATGCCATCACATTTCCTCTCATCTGCATGTCATATAAGATTCTTAGCATCATTTAGGTTTGCAAACAAACGCTTCATCCTTGGAATGATGGGAAGAACCACACAACCTTCATTGGGGTTCCATGCTTTAACATCTCTTCAATAGTATCATCGTCTTTTTGTTTCAACTTATAACATGATAACCCACACCTCAAACAATTTTTCAACAATTCAAAATCTTTCCTGTATAATATACAATCATTAGGACATGCATGTTTCTGTTTATACTCTATACCCATCAGACATAGAATCTTTTTGGCCTCATAATTACAATTAGGTAGAGTATTTCCCTCTGGGAGCATATCCTTCAACAACTGAAGCAATTTTGTGAAGCTTTTATCAGTCCAGCCATTTATTGCCTTCAAATTCATCAATCTTAACACCACAGATAACCGTGTGAAGTTAGTTGATCCAAGATACAATGAAGTCTCTGCATCGCTTGACATACTTTCGTATTCATGCACTTCTACAAAAGACTCATCTCCAACATCACGAATCATGTCCTCCAATTGATCATCATGTACTTCACCATGTAATGCATCATCCATGGTGTACTAAATATATCTTCGTATAAATTTAATAATTCACCATGTCATGTCCATGTTGTATATAAGATCGTAAAAACCTATCACATAGAAGGTGCTCCCTGATTTTGTTAACATCCAATCTCCTCTCGTTCAAACAACTAACGCACGAACACCTAAACTTTACTCCATCATGACCACTATCGTTGGCGTTACATTGCGCAAATTGTATAAATTCTTCTACTCCTCTTTCTTACTCACACTTATGTGAATGAAGTTAATCCAATCTCAATCCATTATATTTTGTAATGGTCACTGAGGTGTTCACTAATGTGTGTGAAATCTCACATTTTTATTATAGGTTTGAACCTAACCCATTCAAGAAAATTCACTTTTATTATAATTTAAGAGTACATAACTTTAATCAACATTTCTTATATTTAACGAAATTTCGGTAGCATTTCGTATTGGTAACACGAAAGGAAAGTGGTGACACGAAATCTCCACAATCAAATATGTACTCGAAGAACAACACGAAATGCTATGAACCAAAATTACGTAAAATATATGACATGTCAATTACAAGTTACGTACTACTAAACTAATAAAAAATTATTGTTCTTCTCAAATTTGTTAGAATTGATGGCTTAAACAAAAGAGGGTGAATTGTTTCTAAAATATTTTCACAATTACTTTACTTTAGAATGAACCTTTATCAATCAACTCAGATAAGCATCCCAGCAAGTCAATCAAACAGTCTAATAGAAACAGATATAAGAAATTTAATCGGTTAAAACACGATTTAACCGGTTGTTTATGTCAGCGAAAATATCAACAGTTAGAGAGTTGAGAGAGAGAGAGAGAGAGATTTACACACAAGGTTTATACTGGTTCACTCAATCCCTAAGCTACATCCAATCCTCAGTCAAACCACTGAGTATTCCACTATGTAACCAAACACATGTTACAAACACCCACAAAGAGGTGATCCCGAAAAACCACAAAACCTACTCACCCTCTTTGAACACAGCACACACCTCAAGTCAGAAATATACTGACTTTACAGGATTTTACAAACACGTTTACGGAATGTAATATGAGCAATTACAAGAAACTAAGACATGGAATTAGTAAACCAGAAGCCCTATGATCAGTTCTTGAATCACAACAAAGCTCAAAAGCAATCTTGTTAAACTTGAAAAACTCTTTTTCACAAACAGATTGTAATCTCTCTTTTTGATCTCAAATCAGAGTATAAAACTTCTATATTTCTCTCGCATGAAACTTTTGAAAGAAGGCAATATTTATAACCTTTGAAAAACTACCGTTTAAGGCAGATTTGAACAACTGAATCAGTTAAAACAGGTTTTCAAAATGCTGTTATGAAAACTTACTTTTAATTGGTTGAAACCACGATATAACCGGTTGAATGGTTTCAGCAGTTACACAACTAATTCAAAAAAACAGTTTCAAAACTCCTTTGCCAGCTAAGTGACAAACAACCGATTGTCTCGAAACTTTAATCGGTTGTTTTTCCCTATGGCAAAAACACTTAGTTCTTTAAAATAGATTAAAACAAGCTTTCTGTAGGAATCAAGACTGATCTTACAAAGATTCTAGACCTCATAACTAAACCCAAACCTAAAACACAGCACAACTTCAAGTTCCATGAGGATTGATACATCAAAGCTTCCCATCTTCAACAAAATTGTCCACCTGGACAATTCAAGACTCAATACAATTACTGTCACTACAACCTCCTCTGTTTTTATAAAATGTTTTAAAAAAATACAATTGGAGGAGTAATAGACAAATACATGAATTAAATCTCAAACGAAAAACTAAAGGTCTCTCATACAAGAAACAATTGTTGAGGATCAAATACTCTCGGGCTCAATACCAACATGTATCCAAGAATTATAAATATACATACAATATAAAATTAACATATTTAATCATACATACAATTATACATAATAAAGAATATCAATTAAATATCAATAAATTATTTATAATCTAATTAAAATCATTAAATTAATTATAAATACTAAATAATATTACTCTAATTACAATGTAACAAACTAATAATTATATTCTAACCTAACAACTAACATAATATAAATTAATAATAAATACTAAAATATACAAATTAATAATACTAAAAAAAGTATTAAAAAAATTAAAAACACCACCAACAGTGAAGGGCATAACCAGTGGTGAAGGGCAACGACGGCAACAACGAAACAGTGAAGAGGGTGCGGTGATGACAACGGCGGCAATGGTGGCAGTAGAGAGAAAAGCCAAAACGAAGGCAATGAAAACCTTCAACAATGAAATGAATGGAATATGAGCAACCAATAAGAGAAAGAGAAAATAAGCAATGAAGAATGTTGCAATGTGTGAATGTGAAGGAAGAGCTTACAATGGAGATGAAAAACCAGAGAGCGTGAGAGCATAAGAGTGTAAGTTCGTACAAAGACAAAACGAAAGAATAAAAGCTTCGAAGTAGGGTATTTAAGGGGTCTAAAACGCCAGTTCTTAGGTAAATTTGTCGTTTTAGACCCAATCGCAGTAGTCTAAAATGGTGGTTTCACCTTAACCGTCATCTTGGACCCAATCACTTTGGTTTAAAACGGTAGTTCCACTCACCATTTTATACCCAATCTCTTTGGTCTCAAAAGACGGTTCCACCCACAACCGTCATTTTAGACCTGGTTTAATTTAAAAAATGTTACCACATTTTGATAAATAACATTTGAGAGTAAAAATAATGTATATTTGGTGTCGTAAATGGACTTTTTTCCACTAGTGTTTTTTTTTATAAAATTAACCTTATTCTTTATAAAATTTCTACAAAATAAGTTTTTCTATAGTGTTTACAGTACAGTATAACAAAATTTCTATCCCAAAATCATAACTTCTAAGAGTATAACAAAATTTCTATCCCAAAATCCTAACTTTTAAGGGTCAGCATTGATAATTGATTTAGTTTTATTTCATTGGTCATAAATATTTGATCCAATATTTGCTTTTGAAGAGTTAACGATTTTCATGCCTCAAGATAGGTTATAGCTAGTTTTTAAGGTGATTAAAGAATTAAAAGTTTTATTTTATTAAAATACATAAAAATATGTTTTTCTAAACAGGTTTCAATAAAATATAACTTTCTAAACAAAATTAACCAATATTAGTGAGATGCTAATAAGATTCAATTTTAAGCCATTTTATCTAGAAACTTTGATTTAAATTCTCCTTGCATTGAATTTTTGGGTGTAGAATGGGATTAGAGATATGAGCGGTAGCACCAAATGGAATTTTGAGTAGATGTGATTTATGGTGAGTGAGAGGTTAGGCTAACTCACTTTAGAAAGTGTAAGAATGAGATTAAGAATGTGTCTATCCTAGGGAAAGGAGGACAAGTGTTTGACCGTGCAAATTGGGTAGCAGAACACTATATTTCATAATCTAACTTTACAGGAGGCTAGCACACTTATTTAGAGTGTTAGGATCAGCCCAAAAGAGAGTCAAATTCAAAATAATTTAAATGCAAAATAAACCATAGATCAAGAAAAGCCAATGAGAGTGTGTTATGTGGCTAGTAACACTCTCCATGTTTCTCTCATATGTAGCACATATTAAATGTGTCTTGTGAATGTAACTAACTCCATCGTGCGTCTCTTGCTTTATCTTGGATCTTTTAGAGTTTGCATTAGGCTTGAGGAAGCTTAAATGTAACATTAGATAGCTCATGGTACCTTATTCTACTCTTGGTCCAAATAGAATGTCTAAAACCTACACTACTTTGTCTAAAATTGGTCCAATTATTTTATGTTATTAGGCCCAATACATGACCCATGAAATCCTAAATTACTTTATACAATTATTTAAGTTAAAGTTTGATCCAAAAATAATGTCAACTAGTCTCTTCTAATATCAACTAAAACTCAGTTTTCTTGTGTTCTTTTAATCAAAGTTTTACTTTGTACATTGCTTCATCCTAGGATTGTCTTTTTGATTGGACCTTCAAAAATAAACAAAAGCCAAATTAAGCTCATATTTGCAAGTAAGTTTATAAAGAGACTCTAGCCCATAAATATCAATAACATATTTAAGACATATGTAATGTTTAAAGAAAAATTGAATGAATTGAATGTACTTTTATGGTGTACAATGCTGAAAACTTAATGTGATTTCATTTTTTATTAAATAGTCAAATTAATAAAATATAAAAATAACTATGATTTAATTTAAATGTAAGATAAAATTGGAATTAAACTAATGTTTTATAATTATATCTGAATAATTTTATTTCTTAATTTTTGTAGAGTCGCAAAATATTTTTGTAAAATTTATTAAAATTTTAATAGTGAAAAAATTGTTAACAGAAACATATGATGTAAATTATTTTTATATTATATTCAAAAATAAATTACATAATTTCATAGTTAAAATCCATGAAGTTCAGACTCTCCTTCTAAATGGGGTGTTCGTGTCGGACATCGACACTCGTATGACACTTATCGGTAAGTGTCAAATTCAAAAAATATTTGTTAGATTTTTTACAATTCTAGCATGGGTCTAACACAATTTTAAAAATGATAAATACATTAATTTTCTAAAAAAGCAAATTTATTATATAAATTTTTATTATGATTATAAAAATAAAGAACAAATAATTTTGAACCAACCATAAAAAACATCTTTCTGCTAAAAAAAATATGAAAGATACTTAGTACACACAAATTTTTATTGTCAATTTATATAATTCATAATTATATAATATATAGATTTGTGTATCTTGTCCTAATTTTAAAGATTATACGTATTTCCGTGTCGTATCAGTATCTGTGTCAGTATCTATGTTACATAAATTAAAATTACTAATAAATTTATTACTTTATTGCAATGAGTATAAATATATGGTGGAAAAAAATATAATCAAACTATAAAATAATTTTAGAAAAACATATTATGTGTTAATTGTTACTCAATTTTAAGCATTATATTCACGTATAAAAAATTATTTTTATATGAATCAAATAATTGGAGATAAATTTTAAAAAATTCAATTTTAATTAATTTTTATTCAATTCTAATTATTTTTGATTAATTTTTTTGTCTGGTTTTGAAAACCACATTCTCTTAAAGGCACAGCATGGACAAAAAGTTGGAAAACCTCCATCATCCTTTCTTTCGGTGATGGAAAAGCTCATGCTGCAAATCACAAGAGCTTTTGACCACTTCTTCCATCACATCTTTTTCTTAAAAAATGTTCACCAAACCATTTTTGTTTACCATCATAATTATGTACAAATTATTATTACATAAATTTTAGTTTTAAGAAAATCTAATGCACGTCTTTATATGCTCAAAAATATTTTTACTATTTATTGCGAATAATTTATCATTTGTTTAATAACAAGCTAAGAATATGTTGTTTTCTTGGTTTCATTAGTCTTGAACTGAACTGTTTTACAGTAATTCATTTTTCTTCAAACTTATCTATTATTTAAATAATTGAGATTTTTTATAAAAGAATATCCAGACGATGACGTTTCTAAACTACCTAATAAAGTAATTAATAAATATAAAACTAACTTATATAATTACATAAATAAACAAAAAAACACAACTGTTTCTATATTTTTTATTTTTATCATTATATGTATATTTATCTTTATAATTTATTGTAATAAATATAAATACACGGTATGTGATATTGTAATTTATATATAAATATGTTTTTTTATTGCAATTAATATAATTTGTTTTAGTATTGAGATTGAAAAAAAGAAAATTTATGGTTACTTGAAAATAGCATTGAAAGTGGTAATTTATTGGTGGAGGTGGTCGACCAAGTGGATAAATATTGAACACTAATATATTTATGTAAAAGAATGATAATTTTTAATTTTTATACTTTTTTTTAATTGATAAATGTTATTTCTATATGAAACTTAAGACGGGAGAGAGAGGAGAGAGAAGTTTATCATTATTTAAATATGTGGACTAAATTTAATTCTTTAAATATAGAAAACAATAATACATTAGTAAAGAGCCTATAATAAATTAGATAAAATGTTAATTACGTGGTTGAGAATTTAAGTAGAATCTACTTAAAAATGATTACTACACAAACCATTTTACTCAACCACAGCTATAAAATGATTGTTTAAAATTAAAGTATATGGAAAGAGAAGACCTATTTTTAATCGAAAAAATTATGTGTATGTGTATTTTTTTAAAGGACTAATAATAAATTGTATAAATAAAATATATATTAATGCAGATTACACTAAAAAAAATTATTAAATAATAATTAAATTTAAATAAAAAAAATAATCACTATATTAATCACTATATTTTATATTAAATAAAATATAAGCTATGAGGTGGGGGACAGGGGGTTGATTTCAACCTTTGTTGAAAGGTGGCATGCTGAGACAAACTCTTTCCACCTTCCCATAGGTGAGATGACCATCACACTTGATGATGTGTCATCTCTTTTACACTTCCCCATTTTGGGTTAATTCCCTACGTATGTGCCCTTAGAGTACAACGGAGCTGCAACTATTTTAACTGAGTTATTAGGGGTGGAGGAGGCTCGTGGGAAGGCTGAGATGAGGCAGTGTCGAGGCGTCCACGTACGATTGAGTTGGCTTCGAGATATATATGCGGAATGTTGCGCTCAAGAGGCTTGGGAGTGTGCTGCTAGAGCTTACTTGTTGCATGTGGTTGGATGCACTATTTTTGCAGATAAAAGTGCCACATCTGTATCTGTTTCGTACTTGTTGTTATTCAACAATCTTCGTATGTGCGGTGGATACGCATGGGGAGCAGCAGCACTTACACATCTATATGAGTAGTTGAAGGATGCCTCCTACTTTAACACAAAGCAGTTGGGCAGTTATGTGACACTTGTTCAGGTATGAAACCATACAAATAATTAGCAATCACATGTTACATTCCATAATTTTTTGTATTAAATATTTTATAATTAATATGATGGAATTACGCAGGCATGGATTTATGAGCACTTCTTGGGCATGGGAAGAAGGGATATTAATCCCTCATATGATGAGGTACATCCGCGGGCAGCACGATACATTGTTGCCCATCAGATTTGTGTGGTTGGCGATGTGCGGGTGCAGTTGGATGGGCTCACACACGATGACGTCATCTGGACTCCATATGAGGACCACAGATTGAGCAGGCCATTTGAGACCATTTATTTATTCTCGAGTCACCTACGATTGGGCAGCTTATCACAGAGACATATGCCCAAGCGTGTGTTGCGCCAATTTGGCTACGAGCAGAGCATTCCACCATCACCGATGCCGACTGAGAGTCCTGGTGCACATGTCATTGATCAAAGGTGGTTGCAATTTGATCACTACTTGGTGACAGGTTTGACAGTTGCTTCTAGTCCATCTGCATGTGTTCCTGAGTACATGTCTTGGTTCAGGACGGTGTCACACCCATACATTCGCAGAGGTGAGCTTGGAGATCGACCCAGTGTAATATGATGACCATAACCTTGCCTCTGGGTAACAATGTGTATACCATAAAATGTCACCGGTAGGTATGGGACAATCATCAACCATTTTTACCTGCACAAAGTGTGAATCATATACATGACCAATACATAGTAATCGGTGTAGACCAACATCGGTAGGGGGTGCAGTACGTAATGGGAAAATAGTAATATTTTGTTTCAAAGACAAACAAACTAAGATAATATTTTATCTGCTTGCTATTAAGTATCCCATATCTGGTATTGTCATCCATTTGTCAACACTAGCCTGCAAAATACAACAATGAAATTAGATAGCATACAAGTTCAATTAATCAATGCACATGACTCTTATGAATATACACTTACCACTGACAACTCATCCACTAGTAGGGATCTCTTGATATGTTCTACCCGTTGATGACCACCTAATAATGTTGCGTATTCTTCACGCCACTGAGATATTTCTTTGAATAAATCCATTATGATAAGTGGCCATGACTCTTCACCCATCCCCAACAAGGAGGCAATAGTACGAAACCCACAATGTCCATCCACTTTAACATCTATTACATCCAAAATATAAGGGTGACATTTCAGATGAAATTGATTAAGCATGGGAATTGCATTGGTGTTGGTCGTCACCTTAACCTTTCCCTTTGGAGTCTTCAAAGATGATGAGCTATCATTTACAATATGGATGCGATCTACATGCTCAAAATATGAAGGAATGCGTTTTGTAGACCTCTGAAATTTGTTTGTTTGACTCTTTTGGGATCCTTTTGTCTTGACTACATTAAGTGGTGCACATAATGTTGTCATGTCTGGGTAGGCAATTTCACGCAACTTGTTTTTAATTGTAACTTTGCCACACATGTCAACCTGTTTGAACCGGGATAGAATGACATCCCATTCTTGTTGAATTGACAACTCAGATGATGGATCACATTCAGATAAATCTGAAAAGCTTAGTCTCGTCCACATAACATGAACTTCATTAAGAGGAATGACACTCATAGCATATCTGGCTAATTGACAAGCACATGGTAATCCATGAGTCCGTCTAAGTACACATCCACAACATTCACTATCGAACCCCACATCATTGACCCGATCAAACTCTTCAGCAATGAGAATCAAAGCATGTTTAAATACAAAGCCAACCAACATCTTGTACAACTGTACATTGAATGTGTGTCCTATCACATGTAGACTCATTTCAAAGGATGCCTTGATTTCGTTATGTTGAAGTATAATAACATGCTTGATAGCATCCCAACATGAGCACAAGTCTCCCATGCTATTTTGTAATATTCGTTTCAAAGACCAATGAGCTAATTCAACCCTGTATAAGTATAAAACATAAAACAATTAGACGTTATACATGTTCTAAACAAAGTAAAGGCATTGATATACCTGTTTGATGTTGTATTTCCCAAATCCATTAATGAATCTGTCCAACACTTTACAAATTTTTCTTTGTGCGAAATAATCCATGTGTTCTTCACATATTCAACAAGTAATGACCACGGTGAACAAATAGTTTCAAAACTTTTAACAAACTCATCAAATTGAGCAATATCTGTACAATCAATGATAGTCCTCCATGAATCCATCACAACTTCCCAAGCCTCGGCAGAATCAACCAACATTTTACACTTTGCTTTAACATTCTTATTGATATGAAACCGACAAAGAAGGTTTCTTGCTTTAGGAAACACCATATTGATGGCATTTATCAAAGCAAGATCTCTATCACAAACAATGACTTCAGGCCCCACATGCGATGTCAAAAGTGACCCTCTAAATTTTTGTAGTGCCCATATGAAGTTCTTTTCCTTCTCGCTAGATAAGAATGCAAAACCAGCAGAAAAGGACAAACCTGTACAAGTCACACCAACAATCTCAAGCAAAGGCAGTCGATACTTGTTTGTTTTGTAAGTCGTATCCATCAAGAATACAATGTTAAATGTATTCAAAAGTTTCACAACATCAGGATGAGTCCAAAAAATATCACTAACAATATTGGAAGACTCATGACACGTACTCCAGTGAAGATAGTTGTCACGGTCTAACAACATCATTAATTGTTGTAATTCAATTCGTGGTCCTCTAACTGATCTCTTGTATGAGTATCTTGCATTGTATACTTGCTTTATTGTTGTCATATTATCCTTATTATTCTCCTTCAAAGTACGTAGTATGCTACTCGGTTTAACCATGCTTTTAGTCATATCAACAAGCATGGAATGTTCATTCGCTTTTAATCTACCCGCATATGGATGACCAACTAATGTATCATACAAATCATGATTATGAGTACCACATATTACCTTAAGTACCCAACCTTGACCCTTTCCAATAGGTTTACCTCGCAATTTAAAGGGACATTGACATTTTCAAGTACCAGTTACAATAACCTCCAAACCATCCTTATACTTTCTGTAACTACCCCCCCCCCCCCCCTTTCACAACCTAACAAGACATATGTTTTTCTCCCTTGCTTCCCATTTGCTATGTCAGACCTAATAATAACAATAACAAAACCAAGTCTATAAGCAACCCTACGGACCCATTCAAGTAAGTCTTCTCGCGAAGGAAAAACCTACACAAAGTTATTCCAACAATATTACAAAAACACTTCTTCAAATTATAAAGCAATAAACATAAATAGAATGAAATTTTATTCACCTCATCTGTTGTAAAATGAGTACCATAATCCTCTTCAACTAATTCATGTTGATGCACAGAATTCATTAATTCTTCCATATATATCATTTCTACGTCATCCGATCTTTTTGTAATCAATCCAACCTTCATGTCCATACTTACACCTTCATTCATAAAACATAAATTTCTATTTTATTCTAATTTTCATAAATTCACACAGTATGCAAAATAAAAACAATATTCAATTACCCTTCCGGATAGTGTAATCCATAAGTAAATAGTACCTTCCAGATTAGATAATCCGTAATGCATTTCACAACTTCAAAGTGACTTCTGGATTGTTTAATCCATAAGTCAAATTAAAACAGCAAATTGCATTCTGGATTACATAATCCATAAGTCATATTTAAAGTTCTAAAATGACTTCCAGATTACGTAATCTGTAGTTCATTTTGTACCGGATTACACAATCCAGAAAAGTGAGTATGTTTGTTCCGGATCCGGTTTACCCCCGGTTTAACTAATCCGGAACACTTTAATGTTGTCTTACGGATTGTAAAAACATTCCAGTGATCTAGCGGATTAACCCAATCCGAAGAAATAAGTGTTTAAAGCACGAAGACTTACCTACGAACGGAGAATACGAACCGTGAAGACCACCCACCACAACAACAACACCACCACCACGGTTACCACCACAAGCACCACTATCACCACCGGCAAGCACCAAGCACCAAACACCAAGGACCAAACACCTTCGTTTTCACTATGCGTAGAAAGGTAAAATAAATTTTCTATTTTTATCTTTTTTTTTTACTGAAGGACAAATTTAGAATTTTAAAAGTATATGGAGGTGGCTGAAGAAGGGATGGAGATGCAGGAAGAAGCACTCCTCATTTTTTCTTACTATTAACCCGCACGACCCACTGCCAACCCTAAGGAAGTAAAAAATGTGGAAACACAATACTAACAAAAAGGTTTAGTGTGAAAACAATTTCTCAGATATATCCTTAATGGAAAACATAAACATTTTTTCCAAGTTGGTTTAAGATGTCTTGTTATTTTCAGTTTTTATCAAGTATCCCTAATACACGGGTTAATTTAAAATCCTAAGATCTTCATCTTATAATTTATTTTATTAAAGTATACTGGAAAAGATATTAAATTTAAAATTGTGCCTTAAAAACCCTAAACAATGTCAAATATTTTTGTTTTTAATTTAATTGCGTAAATCTTATAAAAATTATTAAAAGAAAACCTGAAATAATATAACAGAATTCATTTAAAATAAAATAAAACTTCACGATAAAATATCTATATTGAAAATGTTATCATATTATAGTTAAGAATGTAGGGAGAGCTTCACACTTGTTGAGTCGGACTATAATGATGCCAATTACAAAATACTTTAAAGATTGCGTGTTGGTCCGTTAGATTTAATTGAAAACATAGGTTTCGTGTAATATTTAACTAAATTATATGTGAACTAGTTTAACGCGTCTCATATAATTTCCAATCCAGATATTTTGGTGATAGTTATCTCTCTTGGCACCACGCAAAAATATTGTAATACTAAAGTCAGAAAATAATTATTAGAAAAATGCTTTCATATAAATAGTAGTATATTTATTAAATGATACATTAATACCTTTTTATATAGGCCTTTTAGTTCATTATTTTATGTAAATATTTCAAACTTTTAATATAAAAAGGTTTTTAAACAAGCTAATAACTCAAACTACACTTTCAAAAAAGTCAAGTCAAGGCTAAAAAATAAATCTACAAAAATCACAATTTATTGGTTTTGAGCTTTGAATTTATGAGACAGGTTTAAGTCTATTTTAAGCAAACATTTGTCAATCTAGCCTAAACATTGATGATGCCTTCTTTGAGAATTTTTTTTTCATATGTTTGAGTTAGATTCCGTAAGGTTCCAAGTTTCTTCTGCACAATATTTTCTAGAATTATTTTTAATGTGAATGAAAAATTCATTCAAAGTTTAAAGCCATACAAACAAAATCCTCCTTCATAGGAAAATAAAACCAGTAAAATTGCTCACTTTACTTGGGAAGATATTTGACAGGTATAACAAAGTTAACTCCCAAATAAAATAAGTAAAAAAAAAACACTTTTAGTTTACGTAATTGTACAAATAATTATAAAACTTTTGAATTTGACTGATTCTTCAATTCACTTTAGAGGATCTTAGAACTGTATCAAGACTTTCATTTCTCTTCTGCATCACACGTTATCGGCCCCACCAATTTTTTTAATTAAAGATAATGTTTTCCCACTCACTTGATTATACGAATTAATAAGAAAAAGAGAGTCATCAAAATATAAATAATATAAGAATATATGAATACGAAAAAAAAAATCAGAATTGCTAATCATTATTTTTACTGTGTCAACAACGTGGTTAACTAGCAAATCTATTGTATTTAAAATAACATAATTTATATTTAAAATAATTAATAGTTATAGTATTATTGCGAATATTCTTTAAAATACCACTCCATCCGTACAATCATCATATTATTGATTTTTTTTTACTTTTATTCTTTATTTTCATTATTTCTTTATTTTTAATAAATGTTAGAAAATTATGTAAATTAATGTAATTTATATGGAATATCTGGGTTTGAATATAATTTAATAAAATAAAAGGCACTTATATATATATATATATATTATATGATACCTAATGAAAATCTAATGTAATGGAGATTGGGAAAGAATAAAAATGGGTTTTGTTGTTTTTCTCGGTGAACCATCAAGGAAGAACATGAAAAAGAAAGGAATTGCAAGAGATAAATTAAGAAAAGGAGATTAAAGAAACTGCTCATGTGGGGACTCTCATGAATATAGGTGTGTGTGTGATAACTACTTCAGTTTTAGATATTCACAAGCATGAATCTTTGAGTAATGTTGAAGAGAGGTTTAATCTTAGGATTACATATGTGATGCATCCATCTAAGAAGCCGAAAATAATGACAGTTTCTCTTCAATTTCACATTAAAAAAAATGCATTTTTTTAATTAGACCCATATTTGTAAATAAATCCATAAAGAACCTCTAGGTCTTCATCCTCCTTATTATGTGGTTGTGTGTGGTTGGGGGCTCTGCCACCATCCCTTCCTTTAGAGGATTTGTCATCAGATCTACAGGGTTGATCTTGAACAACAACCTTATTCCTACTTTGAAATTATGTTCGCCCTCCAGAATCAAATGACCATTTGTTGGAGTCATTAAACAAACCAAATGAGTTAGTTTCAGCAGTTGTATAAAAATCAGTCTTATTAAGTTGTCATTCCTCTTGTTTTTCTATTTCTTTTGGCAACTTTTCACAAGATTTCATTAGAGAGGAGTACATAATTTTCTTTTCTAAGTTTTTCGTCCCTTGTTCTAGATTTTTATTATATACGAAGATATCATCAAAATAAACTACTACATATTTACCTATGCATTCCCTAAGGACATGATTCATAAGCCTTATGAAAGTGTTAAATGCATTAGTGAGTCCAAAAGGCATCACTAAACACTCATATAGTCCAAACTTGGTCTTAAAAGCACCTTCTTTGATTCTTATTTGGTGATATCCGCTTTTGAGATCAATATTGGATAATATAGTGGACCCATGCAATCCATCAAGCATATCATCAAGTTTAGGAATTGGATGCCTATATTTGATGGTGATATTATTGATGACTCTACAATCACAACATATTCTCCACTTACCATCTTTCTTGGGCACCAACAAAACAGGTACAACACAAGAACTTAGACTCTTTTGAATTCAGCCCTTCTCCAACAATTCCTGAACTTGGGATTCTATCTCCTTAGTCTCTTCAGGATTAGTTCTGTAAGTCGGTCTATTTGGTAGACTAGCTCCCGGAACTAAATCTATTTGATGTTTTATACCTCTAAAAGGTAGAAGTCCAATTGGTCCTTCTTTAGGGAATACATCATCAAATTCTTTTATAAGGCTTTTGACCTTAAGAGGTAGAACATTAGTTTCAGAAAGTGTGGCAGTGCATGTAAGTGCACATTTACAAAGAAGGAGGCTTGAATGCTAGATAAAAGTATTTTCTTAACTTCATTTTTTTCCAAATTTTTATTCTATCTAATGACCTTGTGGGAAGGATCATTCTTCTCCCGCGCCTCAGCATTGTCCTTAAGACTTTCACTTGATTTTTAACTTCTTTTTTCTCATTTTCTCTTTTTAGTTTCATTTGTACTTGGTCATTTACCACTTATGAAGGTATTAAAGCATAGAGTACAGAAAAATTTCCCTGTGGGTAAAAGTTATCTCGTTGGTAAGACCATCATGGGTAGTTTTCTTGTCAAATTGTCATGGTTTTCCCATTAAGATATGGTCGACTTCCATGGGTACTACATCACATAAAACATCATCTTTGTAATTCCCCACAGAAAGACTGACTTTTACCCGTTTATCTACAGTTAAGTCATCCATCATCTTCATTCAACCATTGAAGTTTATAAGGTTTTGGGTGGGTTATAGCTTGTAGATCAAGCTTTTCAACGAATCTAGTGCTATAACAATTGCAGCAAGATCCACTATCCACAATGAGAGAACAAGTATTCCCTAAACCCTAAACTTTACATCTTGTATGAAAGATGTTCTCTCTTTGTGTCTCATGTTTCATGATAGGTTGATTGTTGAGGATTCTTCTAATCATCAATAATTCCCCCTCACATGGATATGCTCCCTCACTTTTCTCTTTTTTCTCTTTCCCGTTAGACTCATCATCTTGGCTACTATATTCACCCTCCCTCTTAAGATCATGGTTCTCCTATTTGGGCATTGGGATGTTGTGTGGCCTCTACCAAGACATTTAAAACATTGTATGTCTCTACTACTGGTTTATGGGGCAGACACATCCTTTCCTAGACTTTTGGAATTTTCTGTAGATTTATCTTTTGAAAAACTTTCCTCCCTTTCCTTTTTGTACTCCTTCTTGGGATAGGAGCTAGAGTAAGAACTCTCTTTACGAGTTGACCCTTTTCTCAAAATTTGTTGCTCAACTTTTATGCAAAGTTAGATCGAGTCATCCAAGGACCTATAGGGCAAGAGTTCCACTCTATCTCTTATCTCAAGATTGAGACCACTAAGGAACCTAGATATGGTAGTGGTTTCTTCCTCCCTAATAGAGGCTTTCATCATGTAGAGCTCCATTTTTTTCCTATACTCCTCTACACTCATACTCTTTTGTTGGAGTCTTTGGAGCTTGTCCATCAATTACCTATTGTAGTAAGAAGGAATATGGCGGCGTCTCAAGGCTCCCCTAAGGTTATTCCAATATTCTATGAGAGGGTCCTTGTAGAACACATTTCTCTCCCTAGGGTTGTCCACCAATACATGACATTTAATTGAAAGCTAAAAGTTGCTAAGGGTACCTTCCTTTCCTCATTAACATGATGGCAAGCAAAAAGTTGTTCTACTTTCATTTCCCAATCTAGGTAAGTTTCAACATTTTCCTTCCCATAAAAATAAGGTAGGTCTACCCTAGTCTCTTTTGGTTGGCTTTCTCATCTAGTTCTTATAGGTGGAGGTTGATAATATTCATTAATTCTAAGACTTTCTTCCTCTGCATGGGAATCACTCGACCTAAAACTAGATACATGTGATGCATGTTCTTTTTTAACTTTTTAATGTATTCATCCTTTTCTCTAACAATTTTCAATTCTTCTTCTAAAATTGCAATATGGACATCTCTTTCTTTCTTTTCTTCTAAAACTTGAGCCTCATGTTGCAATTGTCTTAATGATAGTGATTGAAAATCTCTAGCCAATTATTTCAAAAGAGATTTTGTAGAGTTCCCATCACTTTCACTATGACTAGAAGAATGCTTAGACATGTTTAGAGTTATCTGTTAAAAGCATGATGTGAGTTGATTTTAGGATTGCCCGTTTTAATTGGCTGCTCTTGTTTATGATTTTTGATTTAGCAATTTAAGGTGAGAACCATAAGAAGATTCCCACTGGACACGAACTTAACCAAGTGGTTAAGTAATTGTGAAGGTTCACTTCAGAAGGGCAAAGAGAAAAAACATAGATATATGGTGTGGATGATGCAAAGAGGGGCGGAAAATAAAGACAACAAGATGAAGAGGACCAACAATTAAAAGGCAATTATAAATATAGATGAAGGAAGTGAATGGAAGGCGTTAAAATAAAGTAAAAGGAGGAAGAGATGAAGAGAGCTTACGGGGAGAAAGGAAGTCACGCCACTTGGAGCAGAGGGTCTCCAAGATGAGTGATGCAAGAGCCGCCACTTGAGATATTAACCACCCAAGATAAGACCCAGAGCAACCACTTGGGATATTACCTACCCAAGATAAGACTCAAATAACTCAGAGTACTCAGGCTCACAAATTCACTCCAGCAGAGTTTCTTTACTTCAAATTTCAATGTGAAGATACATGAAGCAAAACACCCTATTTATAGGAAGGGGTGCCTTGGTGGGCAAGATGGGTGAAGGGTTGAAATGGCAAGGGAGAGGGGCTGCCTAAGGTGTTGACCATGGTCAAAACTGCACCTTTAGGCATAGCTTCTAGAAGGTAAGTTAAAAACCCTAATTCTAGGTGTTTTGTCTTGAAAAAAGTGGGCTTGGTGCAAGCCCATTTCACTAAGTACACTCCCTTTTATGCTATGTGAACCTACTTTAGCTTACTTTGCTATTTGGACCCCAAAAGTGAGCCCAAATTATTTACAAACATGTTTTTGTCTTTTAAAAAGACCAGAAGAAAGAACAGTTGATGTTCTGGTCTATGCCAAGTTCTTCTTCTAGTAAGGTTCGTTTGATATATGGTGGGGCCTTGACTTGATTGCTGAGATGACTGCTCATTGTGAATTGTCTCTTGAGTCCTTGTTCATCTTCTTGGCTACTTGGATTGTATCAAAGTAATTCCAAAGAGAAAAATAGGTGGAGTGAAGTAGGTAATTTCCCAAAAAAGGGAGGTGGATCACTACAATCTCTTAAGTACCAAGCTTTTCCTTGCCAGATGCTATCCCACAACACTTTCACAAATCTTTCTCTAAGAAATTTACTTAGGGCATAATCAAAGATGAAAACAAAATTTTATGCAAGAAATATGCAAAACAATAAAAACAATTAAAAGAAATTGCAAACTAGAAAGCTTGAAAACTAGGTGAATTCCTAAGTGAGGCTTCTTGGCACTTTGAACCTTGAAGACACACTCACCGAACTATAAGCGAAATTAGTCCACTAATTAAACAATGTTTTTCAAATAACGACTCAAAGAAATACAATGAACAATTAGGGTAAAAAAATTTATGTGATAAAATTAAATGTGTATTCTATGCACTCCACCACTTATAGCTCCTTTTGTATTTTGTGTATATTTTTGTGTGAGGTTGTTGTTGTCCCTTGCTTTGCCTCTTTAGGATATTCAACCTAACATACTCGATTTTACCTCTTTATCAATGTGGCTTGCACAAAAAAAAACCAGCTCCACAACTCACTAAAGCAAATTAGGTCACTTCCACCAAGAGAGGTCAAACAATTTGAAAGCAATAAAACTAAAATTTAAAAATAAGGACTAGTTCAAATGGAGTTAGTAATTGACATGACTTGAAATATTTTTCCAGAAATTAACAAGCAAAAAATTAAGGCTCGCAAGAAAAGGTAGCACAAAAATTGAATCCTAGAGAATGGAACTAGAATAGATGAAGAAAACAAAAATTGCACTACAAAATTTTTGTATAAACATTTTTCTCAACTTGCAAAATTTATATGGACAGATTACTTCACATTAAGACTTGAAATTTGAACCACAACAACTTCAATGTTTAAGCTCAATATTGGCGCTGAAATTTTACAAAAATAGTATGCCAAATTATTTCAATAATTTTTTAAAATTTGCTGCCAATTCAAATTTTCCAAAGTCAAATTTTTTTACACTCTGTCTTTTTTTCATTTGTCATTTTTTTTTTCTATTTTGAATTTCGATGTACTTATTTTTTTCGGTTTTTCTAAACACATCATTGTACTCAAATCCATAATTTTCAAATTTTTTCACCAACACAATTAATTGTAATAAACGTTTCCAGCCAACACAGGAATTGTAAATCAGAGGAATCCTAAACTGGATTTTAAAAACATAAGTGAAAACTTCAAAAACATAATGGAATTAAGTGGAATTTGAACTTGTATGAAACTAACAACAAGTATGAACTCAAATCTGGAAAAATAAAAATGCACCAATGCTCAAATTCAGAATAGAAATTGTACTCAAATTATATCAAACAACCAAAATTAACAACACAAGTACTACAAAGAATTGATGACAATTTGGATGAACATGACTTAGACAATACTTGAATAGATTCGAAGATTAAAATGACTTAACCACATTAATTTGCACCAACTGAAATCACAAGAAGACTCAAATAAAATCAAAGACAAAAAAACTTACTTAGAATTTGAACAAAATAAACCATACAGCACTTTCAAAACAACATCATGAACTAAAATTGAAATTAAAAGCAACAAGAAAATTTAGAATTATGATGGACAACACGAAATTAAAAATAACACACAAAAATTAAAAGAAGAGAAGGCACTTATATCTTGAAGAACCCAAGCTCTAGATATCAAATGATAGTGCGTACCTTTATTCTGAATTGATTTCATGAATTTTTTGAGAGGATTGGTGGAAGCTTGATGGAAGAAATGGAACAAGGATGGCTCCAATAGAGTTATGGATTCCTTGATGGTGCATGAGAAGTAGGGAGGGTGATTGGTTGGGCCATATCACTTGGAGAGGTGAAGAAGAAGACCAAAGGGTCTAACCTAAAGAGGTTTAGACAAAAGAGTGCAAAAACTAGCAACTTGGCAGCATAGCACTCATAAAATTGATCTTATTAATTCATGAGCCAAGCACCTCAATTTATAGGAGATAGGACTGAACATTTTGGAGCCAAAATATGAAAATTCAAAATAAAACTCTCCAATGAGAAGGTGTCATGTGGACTCATGCTTTCCATATTTAGCTCACACCTTCCATGCTAAATCCTCTCCACTCCTAGGTTGCCATGTGGACGTCCGTGTGCTCCATGTCAAAGTAATTTTCGTTCTCCAATATACCCTGGACATTTTAGGGTTACATTGAGCTCAAAGAAGTCCAATTGTTACCCTAACTAATCACTTTTAACCCTAACTAGACTTATTTTACTATTGGCCCAAATACAAGCCCAAAAATATATGCTACTTAACCCAAATATTTGGTCCAATTATTTTACGCTACTAGGCCCAATACATGGTCCATAAAATCCTAATAAACTTTATACAATTTATTTAAGCTGAAATTTGGCCTAAAAAATCTACAAGAAAAATTAGCTTTAGTGATATAAATATTCATTGCTAAATATTATAAATATGTCACTATTAATATCTTGTGACAATAATTAAATTGTCACTAGTACTCTTGTCACTATTATACTTGTTACAATAATTTTAAATGTCACTAAAACTAAATTCTATTGTGATAAAATTATTTATCACTAATAATTTTATGTAATAGTGACAATATTACAATATCACAAATATATAAGACAATAGTGATACATTAGTTGTCAATAGTAGTGTATCCTATGTGATAGCAAGAAAAAATTAATTTTCTTGTGTTCTTCTAACCAGAGCTCTAATTTATGTTTTGATGAGTTAGAGGTCTTCTTGGATATGTTTATACATGCCTTCATCCTATATTTGTCCTCTTGATAGGGCCTACCAAAATAAACAAAAGCCCAATTAGACCCATATTTGCAAATAAATCCATAAACAACCTCTAGGTCTTCATCCTCCTCATTATGTGGTTGTGTGTGGCTGGGAGCTCTACCATCGGAAAGATTAGTAAAGAATGAAATACTTCCAAATTTAAATTTTACTGATCTGAAGGTATGAGTGGATTGTATTAAAGGCAAACAAACAAAACACAAAATTAAAGGAGCCACAAGAATTACTCAACTCTTGAAATTATACACACTGATATATGTGGACTTTTTTATGCAAATTCTTTCAATAAAGAAAGGTATTTTATCACCTTTATTGATTATTTTTCACGTTATGGTTATGTGTATTTACTGCATGAAAAATCTCAAGCAGTGAATGCCTTGGAAGTTTATATAAATGAAGTGGAAAAACAATTAGACCGAAAGGTGAAAATCGTCAAGTCAGATAGAGATTGTGAATATTATGGAAAGTATGATGAAAGTGGACAACACCTTGGTTCATTTGCTAAGTTCCTTGAGAAACATGGTATTTGTGCTCAATACACAATGTCAGGTACACCACAACAAAATGGTGTGTCTGAAAGGCATAATCAAACCTTAATGGATATGGTTAAGAGTATGCTAAGTAATTCATCTTTACATGGTCATTATGGATGTATGCTTTAAAAATTGTCATGTATCTATTGAACAGGGTTCCTAGTAAGGCAGTTCAAAAGACACTTTTTGAATTGTGGACAGGTAGGAAACCTAGTTTGAGACACTTGCATGTTTGGGGATGTAAGGAAAAAAATTAGAATATACAATACGCAAGAAAAGAAATTGGATGCAAGAACAATCAGTGAATATTTCATTCATTATCCAGCAAATTCAAAAAGGTATATGTTTTACTAGGTAGTACAAGAATTGTTAAAACTAAAAATGCACGGTTCTTTGAAAATGGTGAAACTAGTAGGAGTGAAGCTTCACAAAATGTGGAGATTAAGGAAGTTAGAGTACAAATTCCTTTAACTAGTACCTCTACTTCAAGTATTTTTGTTCCTAATGTATTTGAACCACTCAACGATGAAGAAAAACAACAAATTAATGATCATGAGGTTAACAATGAACCTGTAGTAGAACGAACAACCACAAGAAATAATACTAAGAAGATCTCAAAGAGAAAGAAAGTCTTCTATTTTGAATGATTATGTGGTTTATCTACAAGAGTCAGAAAATGATTTAGGCATTGATAATGACCCAGTTTCATTTTTAGAAGCCATCAATGGTGATAATTCTAATAAGTGGTTAGATGCCATGAAAGATGAGCTTAAATCAATGGCACACAATGATGTATAAGACCTTATGGAATTGCCATAAGGATGTAAGAGAGTTGGGTGTAAATGCATCGTTAAGACTAAACGTGATTCTCACAACAATATTGAACGCTATAAGGCTCGACTCGTTGCCAAAGGTTTTACTCAAAATGATGATATTGATTATAAGGAAACAATTTCACTTTCTTATAAGAAAGATTCCTTTAGAATTATCGTGGCATTAGTAACTTATTATGATCTTGAGTTGCATCAGATGGATCTTAAACTTCGTTTTTGAATGGGAATTTAGAAGAGGATGTTTATATGAACCAACCAGTGGGGTTCATTGAAAAAGGAAATGAACACACGGTGTGTACACTTAGGAAATCAATATACGGGCTTAAACAGGCTTCCAGACAATGGTATCTTAAGTTCAATATACTATTGTGTCCTTTGAATTTAAACAACACATTGTTGATCGATGTATATATCTGAAGGCCAGTGTGAGCAAGTTTATATTTCTTATTCTAGATGATATCTTACTTGCAACTAATGATTTTGGTCTATTAAGAGAGACTAATAAGTTTCTCTCTAAAAACTTTGAAATGAAAGATATGGGTGATGCATACTATGTGATAGGAATAGAAATATTTTGTAATAGATCACAAGAATTGTTAGGCTTGTCTTAGAAAGCATATATTAATAAAGTTTAAGAGAGATTCAGAATGGATAAATGTTTAGTGTCTCCTGTTCCAATACAAAAAGGAAACAAATTTAGTCTCATGCAATATCTAAAGAATGATTTGGAATGAAAACAGATGAATAATATCCCTTATGCATTTGTTGTTGTGAGTTTGGTATATGCTCAAACATGTACAAGACCATATATTAGATTTGCAGTTGGTATGCTTGGTAGATACTAGAGTGATCCAGGATTGGATAATTGGAAAACTGCAAAGAAAGTTTTAAGATATACTTACAAGGGACAAAGAATCACATGCTTGCGTATAGGAAATCAGATCATCTTGAGGTGATTGGATATACAGATTCAGATTTTGCTCGTTGTATGGAAACAAGAAAGTCCACATTTGGTTATGTGTATCTTTTAGCCGGAGGAGCGATTTCATGGAAAAGTGTGAAGCAGTTAGTCATTGTTGCATCCACCATGGAAGTTGAATTTGTGGCATGCTTTGTAGCCACAATTCAAGCTAATTGGTTGTAGAATTTTATTTCAGGACTTTGAATTTTTGACAGTAGTGCCAAGTCGCTGAGAATTTATTGTGATAATTCTACCGTTGTCTTCTTTTCTAAAAACGACAAGTATTCGAAAAGTGTTAAACATATGGAATTGAAATACTTTGTCTTTAAAGAGGAAGTTCAGAAACATAGAGTGTTAATAAAACACATTAGCATTGATCTTATGATTGTTGACCCTTTAACAAAAGGGTTACCACCCAAAACATTTACTGGTCATGTTGAGAATATGAGAATTATTCCTACTAGTGAATGATGAATGTTATTATTAATGCTTATTTGACACTCTGAGTTCATTGATATATAAAAGTTTCTGAAATCTATGTTTTCTACTTTATGTATATACATGCAACTTATGGTGTGGAAACAAATTATGTTATTGTTGATGAAAATGACATTATGTTTGAACCCATTATGGACTTCTTGTTATAAATTCATATTACGAAGAAAGGATGATATAGTAGTACATGGAAGGAAATGTGTTGATTAAATGACATGTAACTGTCATGATTCTTATTATTTATGTATCCTTGTTTTTTATTGATGATAGAACCAATTTGCATAAGGTCTTTCAATGCGCATTATGATTTATGTAATTATTAAATCATGAAAGTATTATAGCTAATATGAGTCAAGTGGGAGAATGTTAGAAAATTATGTAAATTAATGTGACTCATATGAAATATTTGGGTCTGAATATAATATAATAAAATAAAAGGTTCATTGGTTAATGTGAGAAGTCATATATATATATATATATATATATATATATATTGTATGATAAACCTAATCTGATGGAGATTGGGAAATAATAGAAACGGGTTTTGTCTCTACAAAGGAAGTTGTTCACGGTTAACCATCAAGAAAAAACATGAAAAGAAATTAATTGAAAAGATAGATTGAGAAAAGAAGATTAAAGAAACTACTCACAAAGGGACTCTCATGGATCAAGGTATGATGTGTGAGAATCATAATTGAAAGATCCTTATGATGTACATAATTGTATGCATTATGTATGGGTTAGTTTACACCAATATCTTAAAATTATTGATGGAACTAGTCATAGGTAAAAAAGGTCAATTCAGTTTGTTTTGGCCGACTTGTTACTAGCCCGCCAAGATTTACATGTTCAAATTGGTAACCTGCCTCATTATAGGATGAGAGTTGATGAACTGTTGGTTGGTCGATCACTTTTTTTTCAATTATTTTTTTTGTTTTAAATTTATTTATTTTGTTTGTAGTCATTAGTATCACTTATTCGAGAATAAAAATATAAGAAAGAACAATAAAATTGAATCAAACTTTAATATTTTAATCAACAAGGTTTAATGTCTAACAAAATAAAGTAAATATCAACATTACTTAAATAAATCAAATAATGTATAGAGAAACTAATGTAAATAAAGTTCTATATCAAACTTTGATCACCACCAATCTTAATTTTAAGAGTGCCAAAATTAAAGAAGACGAGCAAATAAGTCAATAAAGGTTAGCAAAGTCAAAAGATTAACCCATCCCAAAATAATAAAAAATGAATGATTCAATTACCTATTACTAACATTACAGAAAAAAAAAACTGTAAAAATACTTTTATGAGAGGGTTTTGACGGACCCACTGAACTCGATCCACTTTATCATTTCTGATCAAACATGTTAAATAAATAATTATTACATTAGTTTAATTTAACGATAGACATAAAAAAAATCATGTAAAAATTAACAATCCACTTAATAAAACATATTTTACCAATAAAAAATGAAAAAAAAAGTTAGTTCCAAAGAAAAGTTAACAACTTATCATTAGCTGGATTGATCCATGTGTGATGTGTGACACATTTAGGATTAGCTGGATTGATCCAATTGTGATGTGTGACACATTTAGGGTTTGTTTTGCTTGTTTTTTTGACACGCTTTGCACTGTTATAATTTACAACTATCAGACGCCCCACACGTAAGGGAAATAAATTATGGGTCCGAAGTCTAAACTTCAGCGACGAATCTTCCTCTGCCATACAACTTAGGAAGAAGAAGAGGCAACAAGTTTGAATGACTGAGTGGTCACACTAAACCCAACCTCACGCAACACTCTCTTCCCCACACGCTTTACTCTGTACTCATATATCGGCGTTCAGGTTTAGGAGATCATTCTCACATTAAAATTCTAATTATCATTAATCAAAACACATTTCACATTTTTATAGTTTTAATTTATTTTATTCGATTAAAATTTATATATTCTTACAACTTTTATTAATCTGTATGTTAATTTTAAGTTGAACATTTTTATAATTTATTTAGTTTTACGTACCTCTTTTCAAATTTGATTTATTGTTCAAGAGATTTAAATTTAAAATTTTAAAAATTGAAATAATCCGTTCAAAAGAGAATGAACAGGGGGTGCGATAAGCTTAGAAATTATAAAAGAATGAAATGTTATGCATAAGTTTCTATTTGGATTGAGGAGTGGAAGTGTGAGGATTTGAAAAAGTAGATGTGTGACGATTTAAGAGGAAAATGTGAATAAAATAAGTGTGTTTGAATGTAAGCACGTTAGAGTAAATTTGTGAGGAAAATTTAGTGAAATTTATGAGTAAGGTGATGATGATTGTGAAAATATTTTTATTTTTCTAAAGATGTAAAATGTAAGATTACAAATTTACCTTTGTCTTTAAAAAATAGAATAATCAAATATTAAGTATTTTTTTTGTCTAAATTTAGATTAATTAAAATTATTAGGAGTATAATTCGATATAGTTGAATAATTAATTTTGGACTGTTATCATTTTCGTTTGTGTGACATACTCTCTACGTAGTGAATTGAGAGTTATCGACTAGTACAAAATTTGAAAACAACGACCATTTATTTAGTGCGGCTTTGCGTTTAAACGCATTTGTAAAAAACGCGGTGGCATTTTTGTAATTAAATTGATTTACAAATGCGGTTCTAGGGTAAGACCGCATTTGTAAATCAATTTTACCCTAAAAATAGAAGCGCGCCACTAGTTTTCACTTTCACTTTCGTCTTCTCCGCTCTTCGTTTCAACGTTCTCAGCTCTCTCCGCTTTGCATTGTAAGTTTCAGCTCTCTCTGCTTCAACGTTTGTTTTCGTTTTCGTTTTTGTCATTGTCATTATTCACTTCCTTGGCATTGTCATTTCGTTTCCTTACTCGTTTTCTGCATATAGGTGGTTACTGTTCTATTAGGTTCGCTGGTTTCTTCTGCTCCGCCACCGCCACTGCTTCCGCCACCGCCTTCGCCTTCGCCTACGCCTTCGTCTTCGTCTCCGATCACCATCAACCTAAAGGTTGGTGTTGTATTTATTTAATATTTTGAATTTATATTTAAAATTTTGAATTCATATTTAATATTTTGAATTTTTATTTTTCTGTATTATAATATATATTTAATTAATAACTAATACAACTTGGAATGTATAATTAATAACTAATAATTTATATATTTGTGTGTATTTTGAATTTTTGTATTATATAATTTCTATTTTCTTAAATTTATATTATATATAAATTCTATTTTTGTTTTTTATTTTTTATCTTTAATTTTGATTTAGTAATTTTTTATTTTTTATCTTTAAATTTTATTTAATAATTTTTTATTTTTTATCTTTAATTTTTATTTAATAATTTTTTTTATAGTATATATAATAAATAACAAATAACTAGAATATGAGCATACAACACTAATTCTGCATGTAATTATTTTAATTTTAGAAGTGACATATTTAGTTAGTTGTTAATTACATTTTAATAAAAGTTTTATGTTATGTTAGTTATTGTTACTTTTAGAATAGAAATATCGTGTTTGGATTGAGTCCGGGGGTGTTCGACCCTCGGCAAATGTGTGAGATTGAAGAGAATACTAATTATTAGAAAATCCTAATTATATTCCAGAATATATAATGGATCGAAGTTGGATTAATGTTGTTCGTATAAGTGATGAGTACGAAAGGGGAGTAGAGGAATTTATACAATTTGCGCAGCGTAACGCGATTATTAGTGGTCATGATGGAGCAAAGATCAGGTGTCCGTGCGTTAACTGTTTGAATGGAAGGATACTGGATGTGAATATCATGAGGGAACACCTGCTATGTGATGGGTTTCTTCGATCTTATACAACTTGGACATGGCATGGTGAATTATTAAATTTACCACGTGTTTCGGTAACTGAAGAATATGTGGGTTCTACCATGGATGAAGCAGTACACGATGATGGAGATGATGATCGATTGGAGGACATGATTCGTGATGTGGGAGCTGAGTGTTTTGCAAAAGCGCATGGATATGAAAGTATGTCAAAGGATGCAGAGACTCCTTTGTATCCTGGATCAACTAACTTCACACGGTTGTCGGCGGTGTTAAGATTGATGAATTTGAAGGCAATAAACGGATGGACTGATAAAAGCTTCACGGAATTGCTCCAGCTGTTGAAGGATATGCTTCCAGAGGGAAATAGTCTACCTAATCGTAATTACGAGGCAAAAAAGATTCTTTGTCCAATGAGTATGGAGTACAAAGTATGAGGTTGATAATTTCACTAGTCTAAACGATTTTGGATTATGGTGGTTGAAGATGCGTGCTCTTCTTGTTCAACAATGCCTCCTCGAAGCACTAGAAGGTGAATCCAGGCATGATGCATCCATGGCTCAAAAGGACAAAAAAATGTTATTAGATAAGGCTCATAGCACAATTGTTCTAAGCCTTGGTGATAGAGTGTTGAGGCAAGTCTCGAAGGAGAAAACTGCAACAGAACTATTGACAAAGCTTGAAAGCTTGTACATGACTAAGTCCTTGGTGTATATGAAGCAAGCGTTGTACTCATTTAAGATGAGTAGTGAAAAGGCAATTAACGAACAATTGAATGAATTCAACAAGTTGAGAAAATTGATGTGCAGATTGATGATTAGGATAAGCGTTGTTGTTATTGATGTGTTCATTACCCAAAACACATTATCACTTTAAGGAAATCTCGTTGTGTAGAAAAAAAGACCCTTTCTTTCTTTTTTTAGGAGGTTTAGGCTGTTATGAGCTCTAAGGAGTTGAACGAGAAGTTTGAAATTATGACATCTAGTGTTGGAGGTCAAAGGGATAAACCGTTTACTAGTTATAACAGAGGAAGTAGATGGAGGTCAAAGTCGAGGTAGAATAATGGAGGGAATACATATTATATAAGATGTTACAATGTAAAAAGGAATGTCACACAAGAAAGTTTTGTCCTTAAAGGCAGAAGAAAGATGAAAATAATGATAGACTGTTTGGGTATGATACATGGTATGATGAACCATCTACATCTGGTGAAGTAGTTCCACTGGAAGATGGTTATAAATCATTAGAGATCCTCATGGTATCAAGTAAATTTGGTAATTGAGAGTGGATAATGGACTCTAGTGTTGATCAAGAGTGATCAAGTGCTTTGAAGAATTCAAATTGTGCTTTGAAGAATCCAAATCCTATGTGTTTGATGCAAGGCTGTGTTAGGGATCTGGGTAGTTATATTTGTAATCCACTCCTTTGTTGAATCTAAAGCTAATGTGTTTTAAATCCTTTTTGAAATAAAGTGTTTTTCCAACTAAGTGAAAAACAACCTGTTGTTTTGTCGAAACAACTGGTTGTTTTACTCTTAGGAGTTTTTAAAAAGGTTGAAAACTGTTTAAGTTTGGTTGACTTAACTGCCAAACCAAACAATCAGTTGTTTCGTGGTTTCAACCGATTGTTTCTTTGAAAATCCTAATAGAATTCTATTTTGATGGTTGAAAGTGCTTTAAATGATTTCCAACTGAATACGCTTCTTCATTAAATGTTTTGACCAATCTTTGGAAAATATAAATAATTTGTTTATGTTTTCAAACAAGCAAGAGAAACAGATTTGAGTTTTTCAGTTGTGAAAGAGTTGATTCAAGATTTGAACATTCATATCAAAGCTTTGGGTTTTCTAAGAGAGTGGAATAGGATTGCATTTGTATTGATTTCAGATTGTTCTGTAAACAAGTGTAATCTCTTCTCAACCTTTTGTATTTCTGGTGTTGTGTTGCCAAGGAGTGTTGTGTGCTCTTGAGGTGGTCAAGATCAATACTCTTGGTGTGTGATTTGCCAAAGTGAGTGTGTTTCTTGAAGGGTTCAAGGTCTACTTTGGTGGATTGTGTGTTGTAATCTGGTTTGATTACTTAGTGGATTACCCAGTGGTTTTCTGGGGACTGGATGTAGCTCTTGGTTTAAGAGTGAACCAGTATAAACTGTTGGTATATCTTTCTCTTACCCCTTAAACTCATTTAAATTTTGTTTTAAGTTTTACTGGTATAAACAACCGATTATTTTTTCTGTTGCTTTACTGTTTTATTGCTTTTGTTCTTGGCTAACCTGATTTTTGTTCTGGATTCATACAAAGAATTTTGTTAAACTTTAAAAAGATTTCAAAAACCTCCCTTAAACAATTCAACCCCCCCTCTCCTCTCGTTTAAGGCCATATATTCTAACATCTAGATGTTCATTGCATATGACACCTAACTGTATGTGGTTCCAAGAGTTCACAAAACTTGAAAGAGGTTCAGTTCTCCTTAGTGACAATAAGGCCTATAAGATAACTGAAATTGGAACCATCAAGTTTCATCTGCATGATGAAACTGAGAGAGTGCTTGAGGAAGTTCGGATTTTACCTAACTTGATATCTCTCCTTGATAAGAAGGGACATGTGTTTAAAGGTGAGAAGGGAGTATTAAAAGCGTTGAGAGAATCGATGATACTGATGAAAAATATGAGGAAGAATGACTTGCATTGCTTTAGAAGGTGTTGTAATGTCTAACTCAACATCTATTGTTAAGCAAATCATTTTATCAAAAATTGAAATATGACCTAGAATGTTAAGTCATGTAAGCTAATTAAAAAAACTCAATTAAAAATAGATTTATGAATAACTTAATACTTCATTAAGTTAGTTAAAATAGAATAAATCATAGATAGAATAAATTTATTATTTTGTGAAAATAAATTATAGAATTAGTAAATTATAAAATATTAATAAGTGGTTTAGAATTGAAAAAACAACAAAAATAATAAAAAAATAATAATTAATATTATAAGTAAGTTATTTCAGAGTTTGTCATAAGTAAAAAACAATAAATTTGGATAAAACATAAAATAATTACACAAAAAATAAAATCTAGCATCGAATTAATTAGTCATGAAAAAGAAATTCGATGAATTTCGAAACTCAGTTCCTAATTATAATAACAATAATAACAAATAAATATAAATATGTCTAGAGAAGCTTGTCACACATCAAACAAAAAGTTTAATAATTCTAAAGCATTATTTTAAAGTCAAGATTCCTAATTATCAATATATATATATATATATATATATATATATATAAAAGCAATAATGCTACTTTATTTGATTGAAAAAGGAGTAAGTTTATTGTTTTATAATTTATCAAACTCATAAGTTAATTGAGATGTAACTAAATTTAATTTTTTTTTTACAACTTAACTCTTTTAGAGTCAAAATTCGAAAATGGGTATCAATATTATACATTGAACAAATAAGTGAAGAATCACATTTGATTCTTGGAGATTCACATATACCAAAATGGTAAGTTTAAGAGTAGGTTTGAAATATCATATCACTTGATAAATCATTAATTGAAAGAAAAAAAAAATGTCATGAGTGTGAAAATCATACTCTGGCTTAGTAGGAATTGCAAGAAAAGAAAATAATGATTTAATTTATTTATTTTATATTTTTATGTTTTATTATTTCACTTGCTTGCATAAAAAAATTATTAGTGAACGAAGTACGTATGGTTTACCTAATTAATTTGATTTGGATTCTTCAATAGAATTTATACCATAAACTATAAATATGGATAGTTTATTTCAAAATTATAACTCAATGGTAAAATGAATTTAATTGTTTACTAAAGAATAGTAACAAAATATATTAGAAAAGATTACGAGATGTGAATGAAAAGAAAAGAAAAAAAACTATATAAAGGTAGAAGAGGAAATATCATGACATTGTTTACTATAAATGTCCTATAATTTTCTACTTTTCTATTACATAATCTTTTATTTTTTCCAACTACTATATGTTTTAATAAAAATGAATGCTAATTGCACATTTTCAACTCTTTTGTGTTTTGTTGTCTTTCATTCCTATTTCTAACATATAATTATATATATTTATTAATATGTAACATTAACAAATGACAATTTTCTTTTTTATTCATAAATTCTTATCCTTTCTTTTTGAGTAACTTTTTTTTAAACTAAAATAACTACCTATAAAGAAAATACTTAGATTTTATTATTGCAATACATTTCCTCACAAAAAAAAATCATTTAATGGGAGATATTATACCTAATTATCATTAATTAATTTAATATGTTAATTTAAAATTAAATAAACCATAGTAATTCTTTATAATTACCATGTGAGTAAATGAATATCTTCCCTCGTAAAAAAATCTACTACTATGTTTAGATTAAAAAAATAAATGATTTTTCTTTTATTTAAATTAAAAGAAATAAAAAAAAGGCCTCAAAAAGAAAGAAAAAAATCTTTAACTATCACTATCACTATCACTAGTTACTGTATTTAGTTTCTACAAGATAAAAATATCACGTGACGTCATTACTCCCAGTCTGCAAACTCTGCGGCAGCTTAAAATTGTCTTCCATCTTCTATTCAATTCAGATTCCACCACCGCCACGTCACCTCCAATTTATTCTCATCAACAACTCACCGAGTCAGACTCTCCTCGTTCTGCATCTAACTCGGTCATGGAGCCGCACCCTCCCACCACACACCCCGAAACGCTTCCCTTCTTCTCTCTGCTCAGAATCCTCTTGAACGACACTATCCTACTCACCGGCGAACGAAATGACGACTCCGTCTCACGCCCCAAACTGTCGTTACGCAACGCAGAAGAAGAAGAACCAACTGGTATAGACCGGTTCCTCTCTTCCCCAACCGGCTCGGGTTCACACACAACAGCCACCTCAGATCGGGTTTCTTGGTCGGCAATGGCCTCGACAGGCGCCCTGCAGAGCGGACACGTGGTGTGGGACTGGAACCAGATGTCGATGCACTCAGTGTGGAAACTATGATTGCATTTGGGTAAGATCCGACCCGTTTCCCCGTTCTGAAACTCCGACAAACAAACCGCGCATTCCGATGGTTGGGTGGAAGCAGAGAAGGTGAAGACCGGGAGCGTGGAGATGACGGAGGGGTGGAGGCCACGTGAGGTGAGGGCAGTGCGGGCGGCGGGGTCGATGTAGAACACGAACTGCGGGCTGTTGCTTCTTCGGCGAAGTTGTTGCCGGCGGCGAGCTCGAACGAGGCTGCAACGGACGTAGACGTGGAGGCAAAGCATTATGATGATGACGACGAAGAGAGCGACTATGGCGGTTAGCATTATCTTGCCGCTGAGCTCGTAATCATTAGCTTCGATTTCCTTACCTTCCTCGTTTTCCATTTTGCCGTTGTGTGTCGGAGTAGAAGGTTTCTTTTATTGATTCCTTCGTTGTACTTGTAACTTTTATTTATCTTTAATTCTTGCTGCTACCTGTGATTACTTACTACCTGGTGCGGTTGACGCGTTTTTTTGGGAAATGACGCTTCTGCCATTTGCTGTTCTTGTGTTTATGATGTAATTTTGGTGATGTAGTGCGGTGGAAATTGTGTTGTTTTGGTACCGTTAAATATTAGATATAAATATATATATATAATAATGAGTAAATTTATAGTTAAATAATATAAAAATAATATTATTGAAAGTTAATGTGATTGTATAAAAAAAAAAGGATTGTGAATATATATTATTTTAATTTTTATTGATGTGGTGCTATTTATAAAACTGCATGTATCTACAGCTACTAGAAATTTCGTTCTACCACCATTCAACAATGGAATTTTGTTGTGACTGTGACTAATGCTGGTCAATGCTTAATTGATTACCACAAGTTATATCCCCCACTCCATACGAGATTGAATTCAACTCACCAACTTGTTACACTATTCTTTAAGGATTTTCATTTTTCAACATTTTACATCATTTTTCTAAATCATTTAACTAAATCTAACTTACCCAAAATATTTAGCAAATCTAGCAAAATTATATCTTCTGATTTCTAGGTTTCTAACTAGATTGTTCAAAATTATCCTTTTGTTTAACAAATATTTTATAATTATCATCTTCCAAAAAAATAACCTTTCACTTATGTAAAAAAAAGTCAAAGACAATGATTTTTTAGCGATTAAACTTTGAAATTGTTGTCTATGAACACGTAGTTTATTCTATTGAGGCATAGACAATGACTCTAGAATGTCGTGTATAAGTCACATATAAACGATGATTATGATCATAACTGTCGTTTATACCATTTTCTGATACTATCTTAAAGTACACATAATCGAAGTATAGACGGTGGTTATGATCATAACCGTTATTTATGCTCTTTTTCGAGAGATATAGATGATGGTTATGGCCATAAGCGTCGTCTATTATGGATATTTTTCTTAGTTCATTTTGTTTTATGTGTTTTCCCATCTTAATTAACCTGTTTACTTAAACACAGTCAGCTAGATATATAAATTCAGACATATTCATTCAAAGAAGCAAACTATATATATATTGATAAAAATGTATTACAAATACTAATACATATTCTTATCTATCTAAATCATATATTATTGATTAACTATCCTAGATTAATGGAAATTAAGGAAATATGTGGCCCAAGCATCTCTCACATAATCTATGGCAGCCAAATGCAATGATTGCTCATCCGTAAAGAACTACACTACAAAATAAGGTTCATATTAGTATTAAGATACATATACTTTAAAGAATTATAAAGAATTATTTAAATATTATTACATGTTCCCAATCTTTTTGAATGTCTAGTCTTACAATGGTAACCATCCATTGCATAACGTAATAATCACACTTGTAACCTCTCGGTTGTCTACTACACTATAATTCAATATAAATTAAAAGTTAATATTGATAAAAAAAATGAAAAGAGGAAGACAAAAATTACAAAACTTTAGGTTCAACCATGTCAGCTTTTGATAATTTGCACTGACTCGACCTTTGAGTATGTTATATCCATGACATGCCTTGATTAATACAAAAAAAAAAAACGCGTTAGTAGATGTTTAAGTTATAACATACGTAGTTAAGTATATAATGTAATTACACATTAATTATTTGCTTCAGATGTGTGGATGACTTCTTGTGTAGTGAACAAAACCACACAACAGTGTTATCAACTACGGATAACACAAGTAACTGGTAGTGGATGACTTCAGATGTGTGGATGACTTCTTGTGTGGACGACTTCTTGTTTTCATCCTTTGTCAATTTAGTGTTCATTATGTTCTTGTTTTTCCTTCCATGGTCTTTTACATTTTGCCCTTCATCATCAATCATCGCATTCTTGTATTTTTCCTTTGCCCTCTAGAAGTGAACATTCACACTTACTTAACCACTTGGTTAAGTTTGTGTCCAGTAGGGATCTTCTTTGGGTTCTCACCATATAATTGCTAAAAAATCTCAATCTAAGTAAAGTGTCACATCTAAAATGAAGCAATCTAAAATCAACTCACATCACAATTTATGCACAGTTTCTTTACTTTATTCAAATTCAACTTGTAAAATACAATGGGTAAGCCTCCTATTTATAGGTGAAGGAGTCTTGGAAAACAAGTAAGAGGGGTAGGATGGGCAAAGGGAAAAAATTGGTAGCCTTAGGGTTTGACTAAGTCAAACCCGCACCCTAGGCTTGTTCTTCTAGAAACTAGGTCAAAATGTCTTCCTAAAAGGCTAAGAACAAGCTAAAAAGATACATACACCCCCTATTATGCTAAAGACATTTTATTCTAGCATATCTTTGCTATTTGGACCCCTAAAGTGAGCCTAAAATTATTTACAACATATTCTATCTCTTAAGAAGACCAAAAGGAAGAAGAGTTGGTGCTCTGGTTTATGCCCATCTCCTCTGGTCGGGTCCATGAGATCCTTGGTGGGGTCTTGAATTGTTTGCTGAGATGGCTGTTCGCCATGTGCTTTGTCTTTTGCTTCCTTGGTCATCTTTATAGCTACTTGGTTTGTATCACCTGGGTATTCCACTAAGTAATCAACCACAAATTACAAAACACAAATACCAAAGAGGTGATCTTGAACCCTTCAAGAACACTCACCCGCTTTGATACACAAACACTGCAAGTCAGAACACCCTCTAACTGTAGACACCAGTACCTTACAAGTTTTACAAATATGAAATGAATTACAAGTAAGAATACGAAAGATCACACCTGATACAAAAGGATTACAACAATTCCCTATTCCACTCTTAACCAAAGCAAAATCTTACAATCTTGAAAAACTTTAATCTTTTTGGTATTTTAATCTCTCTTAATTTCAGAGATGTAAATGTTAGAATATACGACCTTTAAACAAGAGGGAAGGTGAATTGTTTTTAAAGAATTTTCGAAAGCTTTTGAAGGTTTAATGAAATTATGTGTATAAATCCAGAACAGGAAACAAGTTAGCTTAGAACATCAACAATTATACAACAAAGCAACAGAAAAACAATCGATTGTTTCTTCGAAAGAATCGGTTGTTTATATCAGTTGAAATATCAAACAGCTTAAAACAGAATTTAAAGGAGTTCAGGGTAAGAGAGAATCACACAAACAGTTTATACTGGTTCACTCTTAAGCCAAGAGCTACATCCAGTCCCCAGAAATTGTTGAAGATGGTAAACCCAACAGAAACCACTGGGTAAACCACTATGTAATCAAACCAAATTACAAAAACACAACACACCAAAGTAGTAACCTTGAACCCCTCAAGAAACACACTACCTTTGGCAAAACCACACCAAGAGTATTGATCTTGAACACCTAAGGAACACACAACACTCATTGGCAACACAGCACCAGAAATACAGTAGGTTTAGAAAGGATTACACCTGATCACAGTACAATCTGAATTGAATACAATTGCAATCCTATTCCACTCTCGCTTGAAAATCCAAAGCTTGATGTGAATCTTGAAATCTCAAAAACAAATATGTCAAACTGAATTTCTTAAAGTTGTTTCTTACATGTTTGAAAACATAAACAAACCATTATATTTTCCAAAGATTGGTCAAATCTTTTTCAAAATCACTAAGTGTAAAACAACCGATTGAAACGATAAATCAATAGGTTGTTTTTCACTACTTTGAAAAACACTTTTCTTTTGAAAGAACTTGATTGATTCAATTTTGGATTAAGCTAAAAGTGGATTGAAAAATTCTAATCTACCCAAAACCCATGCCCACAAGCAGCAACTCAGACTTCAAGCAATGTTCAGGGATTTGGAGACATCAAAGCTTTAAGTTCAATACTTTTCTAGCTGCACGTACACGACCAGGGTGCTCAAGTCGTCCAATAGCTTCAAACAGGATATATTGACGACCTTGAGGTACAAAATTACTTTGGAAGCTTTGCTCAACCAAGGAATCCTACAAAATACCAAAATCATATAAGTTTTTAATATAATTAATGCTTTAAAATAAATGCAAAAGAAGATAAAAATAACATGGTATGCTTCTTGAAAGTTTCATTACCAAATCCATCAAATAATTTAACACCTTGATCCCACATTAACTTTAAATCTTCAATTAGAGGACTTAGATAAACATATATGTCATTTCCTGACTGTCTTGGACTGGATATCATCATAGACAACATCATGTATTTTCACTTCATGCACAATTCAGGAGGTAAGTTGTAAATAACTAGTAAAATAGGCCATGAATTGTGATTTGTACTCATATTACCAAACAGATTCATTATGTTTGTAGCTAAACCAAGTCGGATATTTCTTTACTCTTTACCAAACTCTGGAAACTCGTCATCAAATTTCTTCCATTTAATAGAATCAATTGGATGTCGGTACATGCCATCACATTTCCTCTCATCTGCATGTCATATAAGATTCTTAGCATCATTTAGGTTTGCAAACAAACGCTTCATCCTTGGAATGATGGGAAGAACCACACAACCTTCATTGGGGTTCCATGCTTTAACATCTCTTCAATAGTATCATCGTCTTTTTGTTTCAACTTATAACATGATAACCCACACCTCAAACAATTTTTCAACAATTCAAAATCTTTCCTGTATAATATACAATCATTAGGACATGCATGTTTCTGTTTATACTCTATACCCATCAGACATAGAATCTTTTTGGCCTCATAATTACAATTAGGTAGAGTATTTCCCTCTGGGAGCATATCCTTCAACAACTGAAGCAATTTTGTGAAGCTTTTATCAGTCCAGCCATTTATTGCCTTCAAATTCATCAATCTTAACACCACAGATAACCGTGTGAAGTTAGTTGATCCAAGATACAATGAAGTCTCTGCATCGCTTGACATACTTTCGTATTCATGCACTTCTACAAAAGACTCATCTCCAACATCACGAATCATGTCCTCCAATTGATCATCATGTACTTCACCATGTAATGCATCATCCATGGTGTACTAAATATATCTTCGTATAAATTTAATAATTCACCATGTCATGTCCATGTTGTATATAAGATCGTAAAAACCTATCACATAGAAGGTGCTCCCTGATTTTGTTAACATCCAATCTCCTCTCGTTCAAACAACTAACGCACGAACACCTAAACTTTACTCCATCATGACCACTATCGTTGGCGTTACATTGCGCAAATTGTATAAATTCTTCTACTCCTCTTTCTTACTCACACTTATGTGAATGAAGTTAATCCAATCTCAATCCATTATATTTTGTAATGGTCACTGAGGTGTTCACTAATGTGTGTGAAATCTCACATTTTTATTATAGGTTTGAACCTAACCCATTCAAGAAAATTCACTTTTATTATAATTTAAGAGTACATAACTTTAATCAACATTTCTTATATTTAACGAAATTTCGGTAGCATTTCGTATTGGTAACACGAAAGGAAAGTGGTGACACGAAATCTCCACAATCAAATATGTACTCGAAGAACAACACGAAATGCTATGAACCAAAATTACGTAAAATATATGACATGTCAATTACAAGTTACGTACTACTAAACTAATAAAAAATTATTGTTCTTCTCAAATTTGTTAGAATTGATGGCTTAAACAAAAGAGGGTGAATTGTTTCTAAAATATTTTCACAATTACTTTACTTTAGAATGAACCTTTATCAATCAACTCAGATAAGCATCCCAGCAAGTCAATCAAACAGTCTAATAGAAACAGATATAAGAAATTTAATCGGTTAAAACACGATTTAACCGGTTGTTTATGTCAGCGAAAATATCAACAGTTAGAGAGTTGAGAGAGAGAGAGAGAGAGATTTACACACAAGGTTTATACTGGTTCACTCAATCCCTAAGCTACATCCAATCCTCAGTCAAACCACTGAGTATTCCACTATGTAACCAAACACATGTTACAAACACCCACAAAGAGGTGATCCCGAAAAACCACAAAACCTACTCACCCTCTTTGAACACAGCACACACCTCAAGTCAGAAATATACTGACTTTACAGGATTTTACAAACACGTTTACGGAATGTAATATGAGCAATTACAAGAAACTAAGACATGGAATTAGTAAACCAGAAGCCCTATGATCAGTTCTTGAATCACAACAAAGCTCAAAAGCAATCTTGTTAAACTTGAAAAACTCTTTTTCACAAACAGATTGTAATCTCTCTTTTTGATCTCAAATCAGAGTATAAAACTTCTATATTTCTCTCGCATGAAACTTTTGAAAGAAGGCAATATTTATAACCTTTGAAAAACTACCGTTTAAGGCAGATTTGAACAACTGAATCAGTTAAAACAGGTTTTCAAAATGCTGTTATGAAAACTTACTTTTAATTGGTTGAAACCACGATATAACCGGTTGAATGGTTTCAGCAGTTACACAACTAATTCAAAAAAACAGTTTCAAAACTCCTTTGCCAGCTAAGTGACAAACAACCGATTGTCTCGAAACTTTAATCGGTTGTTTTTCCCTTTGTATGGCAAAAACACTTAGTTCTTTAAAATAGATTAAAACAAGCTTTCTGTAGGAATCAAGACTGATCTTACAAAGATTCTAGACCTCATAACTAAACCCAAACCTAAAACACAGCACAACTTCAAGTTCCATGAGGATTGATACATCAAAGCTTCCCATCTTCAACAAAATTGTCCACCTGGACAATTCAAGACTCAATACAATTACTGTCACTACAACCTCCTCTGTTTTTATAAAATGTTTTAAAAAAATACAATTGGAGGAGTAATAGACAAATACATGAATTAAATCTCAAACGAAAAACTAAAGGTCTCTCATACAAGAAACAATTGTTGAGGATCAAATACTCTCGGGCTCAATACCAACATGTATCCAAGAATTATAAATATACATACAATATAAAATTAACATATTTAATCATACATACAATTATACATAATAAAGAATATCAATTAAATATCAATAAATTATTTATAATCTAATTAAAATCATTAAATTAATTATAAATACTAAATAATATTACTCTAATTACAATGTAACAAACTAATAATTATATTCTAACCTAACAACTAACATAATATAAATTAATAATAAATACTAAAATATACAAATTAATAATACTAAAAAAAGTATTAAAAAAATTAAAAACACCACCAACAGTGAAGGGCATAACCAGTGGTGAAGGGCAACGACGGCAACAACGAAACAGTGAAGAGGGTGCGGTGATGACAACGGCGGCAATGGTGGCAGTAGAGAGAAAAGCCAAAACGAAGGCAATGAAAACCTTCAACAATGAAATGAATGGAATATGAGCAACCAATAAGAGAAAGAGAAAATAAGCAATGAAGAATGTTGCAATGTGTGAATGTGAAGGAAGAGCTTACAATGGAGATGAAAAACCAGAGAGCGTGAGAGCATAAGAGTGTAAGTTCGTACAAAGACAAAACGAAAGAATAAAAGCTTCGAAGTAGGGTATTTAAGGGGTCTAAAACGCCAGTTCTTAGGTAAATTTGTCGTTTTAGACCCAATCGCAGTAGTCTAAAATGGTGGTTTCACCTTAACCGTCATCTTGGACCCAATCACTTTGGTTTAAAACGGTAGTTCCACTCACCATTTTATACCCAATCTCTTTGGTCTCAAAAGACGGTTCCACCCACAACCGTCATTTTAGACCTGGTTTAATTTAAAAAATGTTACCACATTTTGATAAATAACATTTGAGAGTAAAAATAATGTATATTTGGTGTCGTAAATGGACTTTTTTCCACTAGTGTTTTTTTTTATAAAATTAACCTTATTCTTTATAAAATTTCTACAAAATAAGTTTTTCTATAGTGTTTACAGTACAGTATAACAAAATTTCTATCCCAAAATCATAACTTCTAAGAGTATAACAAAATTTCTATCCCAAAATCCTAACTTTTAAGGGTCAGCATTGATAATTGATTTAGTTTTATTTCATTGGTCATAAATATTTGATCCAATATTTGCTTTTGAAGAGTTAACGATTTTCATGCCTCAAGATAGGTTATAGCTAGTTTTTAAGGTGATTAAAGAATTAAAAGTTTTATTTTATTAAAATACATAAAAATATGTTTTTCTAAACAGGTTTCAATAAAATATAACTTTCTAAACAAAATTAACCAATATTAGTGAGATGCTAATAAGATTCAATTTTAAGCCATTTTATCTAGAAACTTTGATTTAAATTCTCCTTGCATTGAATTTTTGGGTGTAGAATGGGATTAGAGATATGAGCGGTAGCACCAAATGGAATTTTGAGTAGATGTGATTTATGGTGAGTGAGAGGTTAGGCTAACTCACTTTAGAAAGTGTAAGAATGAGATTAAGAATGTGTCTATCCTAGGGAAAGGAGGACAAGTGTTTGACCGTGCAAATTGGGTAGCAGAACACTATATTTCATAATCTAACTTTACAGGAGGCTAGCACACTTATTTAGAGTGTTAGGATCAGCCCAAAAGAGAGTCAAATTCAAAATAATTTAAATGCAAAATAAACCATAGATCAAGAAAAGCCAATGAGAGTGTGTTATGTGGCTAGTAACACTCTCCATGTTTCTCTCATATGTAGCACATATTAAATGTGTCTTGTGAATGTAGCTAACTCCATCGTGCGTCTCTTGCTTTATCTTGGATCTTTTAGAGTTTGCATTAGGCTTGAGGAAGCTTAAATGTAACATTAGATAGCTCATGGTACCTTATTCTACTCTTGGTCCAAATAGAATGTCTAAAACCTACACTACTTTGTCTAAAATTGGTCCAATTATTTTATGTTATTAGGCCCAATACATGACCCATGAAATCCTAAATTACTTTATACAATTATTTAAGTTAAAGTTTGATCCAAAAATAATGTCAACTAGTCTCTTCTAATATCAACTAAAACTCAGTTTTCTTGTGTTCTTTTAATCAAAGTTTTACTTTGTACATTGCTTCATCCTAGGATTGTCTTTTTGATTGGACCTTCAAAAATAAACAAAAGCCAAATTAAGCTCATATTTGCAAGTAAGTTTATAAAGAGACTCTAGCCCATAAATATCAATAACATATTTAAGACATATGTAATGTTTAAAGAAAAATTGAATGAATTGAATGTACTTTTATGGTGTACAATGCTGAAAACTTAATGTGATTTCATTTTTTATTAAATAGTCAAATTAATAAAATATAAAAATAACTATGATTTAATTTAAATGTAAGATAAAATTGGAATTAAACTAATGTTTTATAATTATATCTGAATAATTTTATTTCTTAATTTTTGTAGAGTCGCAAAATATTTTTGTAAAATTTATTAAAATTTTAATAGTGAAAAAATTGTTAACAGAAACATATGATGTAAATTATTTTTATATTATATTCAAAAATAAATTACATAATTTCATAGTTAAAATCCATGAAGTTCAGACTCTCCTTCTAAATGGGGTGTTCGTGTCGGACATCGACACTCGTATGACACTTATCGGTAAGTGTCAAATTCAAAAAATATTTGTTAGATTTTTTACAATTCTAGCATGGGTCTAACACAATTTTAAAAATGATAAATACATTAATTTTCTAAAAAAGCAAATTTATTATATAAATTTTTATTATGATTATAAAAATAAAGAACAAATAATTTTGAACCAACCATAAAAAACATCTTTCTGCTAAAAAAAATATGAAAGATACTTAGTACACACAAATTTTTATTGTCAATTTATATAATTCATAATTATATAATATATAGATTTGTGTATCTTGTCCTAATTTTAAAGATTATACGTATTTCCGTGTCGTATCAGTATCTGTGTCAGTATCTGTGTTACATAAATTAAAATTACTAATAAATTTATTACTTTATTGCAATGAGTATAAATATATGGTGGAAAAAAATATAATCAAACTATAAAATAATTTTAGAAAAACATATTATGTGTTAATTGTTACTCAATTTTAAGCATTATATTCACGTATAAAAAATTATTTTTATATGAATCAAATAATTGGAGATAAATTTTAAAAAATTCAATTTTAATTAATTTTTATTCAATTCTAATTATTTTTGATTAATTTTTTTGTCTGGTTTTGAAAACCACATTCTCTTAAAGGCACAGCATGGACAAAAAGTTGGAAAACCTCCATCATCCTTTCTTTCGGTGATGGAAAAGCTCATGCTGCAAATCACAAGAGCTTTTGACCACTTCTTCCATCACATCTTTTTCTTAAAAAATGTTCACCAAACCATTTTTGTTTACCATCATAATTATGTACAAATTATTATTACATAAATTTTAGTTTTAAGAAAATCTAATGCACGTCTTTATATGCTCAAAAATATTTTTACTATTTATTGCGAATAATTTATCATTTGTTTAATAACAAGCTAAGAATATGTTGTTTTCTTGGTTTCATTAGTCTTGAACTGAACTGTTTTACAGTAATTCATTTTTCTTCAAACTTATCTATTATTTAAATAATTGAGATTTTTTATAAAAGAATATCCAGACGATGACGTTTCTAAACTACCTAATAAAGTAATTAATAAATATAAAACTAACTTATATAATTACATAAATAAACAAAAAAACACAACTGTTTCTATATTTTTTATTTTTATCATTATATGTATATTTATCTTTATAATTTATTGTAATAAATATAAATACACGGTATGTGATATTGTAATTTATATATAAATATGTTTGTTTATTGCAATTAATATAATTTGTTTTAGTATTGAGATTGAAAAAAAGAAAATTTATGGTTACTTGAAAATAGCATTGAAAGTGGTAATTTATTGGTGGAGGTGGTCGACCAAGTGGATAAATATTGAACACTAATATATTTATGTAAAAGAATGATAATTTTTAATTTTTATACTTTTTTTTAATTGATAAATGTTATTTCTATATGAAACTTAAGACGGGAGAGAGAGGAGAGAGAAGTTTATCATTATTTAAATATGTGGACTAAATTTAATTCTTTAAATATAGAAAACAATAATACATTAGTAAAGAGCCTATAATAAATTAGATAAAATGTTAATTACGTGGTTGAGAATTTAAGTAGAATCTACTTAAAAATGATTACTACACAAACCATTTTACTCAACCACAGCTATAAAATGATTGTTTAAAATTAAAGTATATGGAAAGAGAAGACCTATTTTTAATCGAAAAAATTATGTGTATGTGTATTTTTTTAAAGGACTAATAATAAATTGTATAAATAAAATATATATTAATGCAGATTACACTAAAAAAAATTATTAAATAATAATTAAATTTAAATAAAAAAAATAATCACTATATTAATCACTATATTTTATATTAAATAAAATATAAGCTATGAGGTGGGGGACAGGGGGTTGATTTCAACCTTTGTTGAAAGGTGGCATGCTGAGACAAACTCTTTCCACCTTCCCATAGGTGAGATGACCATCACACTTGATGATGTGTCATCTCTTTTACACTTCCCCATTTTGGGTTAATTCCCTACGTATGTGCCCTTAGAGTACAACGGAGCTGCAACTATTTTAACTGAGTTATTAGGGGTGGAGGAGGCTCGTGGGAAGGCTGAGATGAGGCAGTGTCGAGGCGTCCACGTACGATTGAGTTGGCTTCGAGATATATATGCGGAATGTTGCGCTCAAGAGGCTTGGGAGTGTGCTGCTAGAGCTTACTTGTTGCATGTGGTTGGATGCACTATTTTTGCAGATAAAAGTGCCACATCTGTATCTGTTTCGTACTTGTTGTTATTCAACAATCTTCGTATGTGCGGTGGATACGCATGGGGAGCAGCAGCACTTACACATCTATATGAGTAGTTGAAGGATGCCTCCTACTTTAACACAAAGCAGTTGGGCAGTTATGTGACACTTGTTCAGGTATGAAACCATACAAATAATTAGCAATCACATGTTACATTCCATAATTTTTTGTATTAAATATTTTATAATTAATATGATGGAATTACGCAGGCATGGATTTATGAGCACTTCTTGGGCATGGGAAGAAGGGATATTAATCCCTCATATGATGAGGTACATCCGCGGGCAGCACGATACATTGTTGCCCATCAGATTTGTGTGGTTGGCGATGTGCGGGTGCAGTTGGATGGGCTCACACACGATGACGTCATCTGGACTCCATATGAGGACCACAGATTGAGCAGGCCATTTGAGACCATTTATTTATTCTCGAGTCACCTACGATTGGGCAGCTTATCACAGAGACATATGCCCAAGCGTGTGTTGCGCCAATTTGGCTACGAGCAGAGCATTCCACCATCACCGATGCCGACTAAGAGTCCTGGTGCACATGTCATTGATCAAAGGTGGTTGCAATTTGATCACTACTTGGTGACAGGTTTGACAGTTGCTTCTAGTCCATCTGCATGTGTTCCTGAGTACATGTCTTGGTTCAGGACGGTGTCACACCCATACATTCGCAGAGGTGAGCTTGGAGATCGACCCAGTGTAATATGATGACCATAACCTTGCCTCTGGGTAACAATGTGTATACCATAAAATGTCACCGGTAGGTATGGGACAATCATCAACCATTTTTACCTGCACAAAGTGTGAATCATATACATGACCAATACATAGTAATCGGTGTAGACCAACATCGGTAGGGGGTGCAGTACGTAATGGGAAAATAGTAATATTTTGTTTCAAAGACAAACAAACTAAGATAATATTTTATCTGCTTGCTATTAAGTATCCCATATCTGGTATTGTCATCCATTTGTCAACACTAGCCTGCAAAATACAACAATGAAATTAGATAGCATACAAGTTCAATTAATCAATGCACATGACTCTTATGAATATACACTTACCACTGACAACTCATCCACTAGTAGGGATCTCTTGATATGTTCTACCCGTTGATGACCACCTAATAATGTTGCGTATTCTTCACGCCACTGAGATATTTCTTTGAATAAATCCATTATGATAAGTGGCCATGACTCTTCACCCATCCCCAACAAGGAGGCAATAGTACGAAACCCACAATGTCCATCCACTTTAACATCTATTACATCCAAAATATAAGGGTGACATTTCAGATGAAATTGATTAAGCATGGGAATTGCATTGGTGTTGGTCGTCACCTTAACCTTTCCCTTTGGAGTCTTCAAAGATGATGAGCTATCATTTACAATATGGATGCGATCTACATGCTCAAAATATGAAGGAATGCGTTTTGTAGACCTCTGAAATTTGTTTGTTTGACTCTTTTGGGATCCTTTTGTCTTGACTACATTAAGTGGTGCACATAATGTTGTCATGTCTGGGTAGGCAATTTCACGCAACTTGTTTTTAATTGTAACTTTGCCACACATGTCAACCTGTTTGAACCGGGATAGAATGACATCCCATTCTTGTTGAATTGACAACTCAGATGATGGATCACATTCAGATAAATCTGAAAAGCTTAGTCTCGTCCACATAACATGAACTTCATTAAGAGGAATGACACTCATAGCATATCTGGCTAATTGACAAGCACATGGTAATCCATGAGTCCGTCTAAGTACACATCCACAACATTCACTATCGAACCCCACATCATTGACCCGATCAAACTCTTCAGCAATGAGAATCAAAGCATGTTTAAATACAAAGCCAACCAACATCTTGTACAACTGTACATTGAATGTGTGTCCTATCACATGTAGACTCATTTCAAAGGATGCCTTGATTTCGTTATGTTGAAGTATAATAACATGCTTGATAGCATCCCAACATGAGCACAAGTCTCCCATGCTATTTTGTAATATTCGTTTCAAAGACCAATGAGCTAATTCAACCCTGTATAAGTATAAAACATAAAACAATTAGACGTTATACATGTTCTAAACAAAGTAAAGGCATTGATATACCTGTTTGATGTTGTATTTCCCAAATCCATTAATGAATCTGTCCAACACTTTACAAATTTTTCTTTGTGCGAAATAATCCATGTGTTCTTCACATATTCAACAAGTAATGACCACGGTGAACAAATAGTTTCAAAACTTTTAACAAACTCATCAAATTGAGCAATATCTGTACAATCAATGATAGTCCTCCATGAATCCATCACAACTTCCCAAGCCTCGGCAGAATCAACCAACATTTTACACTTTGCTTTAACATTCTTATTGATATGAAACCGACAAAGAAGGTTTCTTGCTTTAGGAAACACCATATTGATGGCATTTATCAAAGCAAGATCTCTATCACAAACAATGACTTCAGGCCCCACATGCGATGTCAAAAGTGACCCTCTAAATTTTTGTAGTGCCCATATGAAGTTCTTTTCCTTCTCGCTAGATAAGAATGCAAAACCAGCAGAAAAGGACAAACCTGTACAAGTCACACCAACAATCTCAAGCAAAGGCAGTCGATACTTGTTTGTTTTGTAAGTCGTATCCATCAAGAATACAATGTTAAATGTATTCAAAAGTTTCACAACATCAGGATGAGTCCAAAAAATATCACTAACAATATTGGAAGACTCATGACACGTACTCCAGTGAAGATAGTTGTCACGGTCTAACAACATCATTAATTGTTGTAATTCAATTCGTGGTCCTCTAACTGATCTCTTGTATGAGTATCTTGCATTGTATACTTGCTTTATTGTTGTCATATTATCCTTATTATTCTCCTTCAAAGTACGTAGTATGCTACTCGGTTTAACCATGCTTTTAGTCATATCAACAAGCATGGAATGTTCATTCGCTTTTAATCTACCCGCATATGGATGACCAACTAATGTATCATACAAATCATGATTATGAGTACCACATATTACCTTAAGTACCCAACCTTGACCCTTTCCAATAGGTTTACCTCGCAATTTAAAGGGACATTGACATTTTCAAGTACCAGTTACAATAACCTCCAAACCATCCTTATACTTTCTGTAACTACCCCCCCCCCCCCCTTTCACAACCTAACAAGACATATGTTTTTCTCCCTTGCTTCCCATTTGCTATGTCAGACCTAATAATAACAATAACAAAACCAAGTCTATAAGCAACCCTACGGACCCATTCAAGTAAGTCTTCTCGCGAAGGAAAAACCTACACAAAGTTATTCCAACAATATTACAAAAACACTTCTTCAAATTATAAAGCAATAAACATAAATAGAATGAAATTTTATTCACCTCATCTGTTGTAAAATGAGTACCATAATCCTCTTCAACTAATTCATGTTGATGCACAGAATTCATTAATTCTTCCATATATATCATTTCTACGTCATCCGATCTTTTTGTAATCAATCCAACCTTCATGTCCATACTTACACCTTCATTCATAAAACATAAATTTCTATTTTATTCTAATTTTCATAAATTCACACAGTATGCAAAATAAAAACAATATTCAATTACCCTTCCGGATAGTGTAATCCATAAGTAAATAGTACCTTCCAGATTAGATAATCCGTAATGCATTTCACAACTTCAAAGTGACTTCTGGATTGTTTAATCCATAAGTCAAATTAAAACAGCAAATTGCATTCTGGATTACATAATCCATAAGTCATATTTAAAGTTCTAAAATGACTTCCAGATTACGTAATCTGTAGTTCATTTTGTACCGGATTACACAATCCAGAAAAGTGAGTATGTTTGTTCCGGATCCGGTTTACCCCCGGTTTAACTAATCCGGAACACTTTAATGTTGTCTTACGGATTGTAAAAACATTCCAGTGATCTAGCGGATTAACCCAATCCGAAGAAATAAGTGTTTAAAGCACGAAGACTTACCTACGAACGGAGAATACGAACCGTGAAGACCACCCACCACAACAACAACACCACCACCACGGTTACCACCACAAGCACCACTATCACCACCGGCAAGCACCAAGCACCAAACACCAAGGACCAAACACCTTCGTTTTCACTATGCGTAGAAAGGTAAAATAAATTTTCTATTTTTATCTTTTTTTTTTACTGAAGGACAAATTTAGAATTTTAAAAGTATATGGAGGTGGCTGAAGAAGGGATGGAGATGCAGGAAGAAGCACTCCTCATTTTTTCTTACTATTAACCCGCACGACCCACTGCCAACCCTAAGGAAGTAAAAAATGTGGAAACACAATACTAACAAAAAGGTTTAGTGTGAAAACAATTTCTCAGATATATCCTTAATGGAAAACATAAACATTTTTTCCAAGTTGGTTTAAGATGTCTTGTTATTTTCAGTTTTTATCAAGTATCCCTAATACACGGGTTAATTTAAAATCCTAAGATCTTCATCTTATAATTTATTTTATTAAAGTATACTGGAAAAGATATTAAATTTAAAATTGTGCCTTAAAAACCCTAAACAATGTCAAATATTTTTGTTTTTAATTTAATTGCGTAAATCTTATAAAAATTATTAAAAGAAAACCTGAAATAATATAACAGAATTCATTTAAAATAAAATAAAACTTCACGATAAAATATCTATATTGAAAATGTTATCATATTATAGTTAAGAATGTAGGGAGAGCTTCACACTTGTTGAGTCGGACTATAATGATGCCAATTACAAAATACTTTAAAGATTGCGTGTTGGTCCGTTAGATTTAATTGAAAACATAGGTTTCGTGTAATATTTAACTAAATTATATGTGAACTAGTTTAACGCGTCTCATATAATTTCCAATCCAGATATTTTGGTGATAGTTATCTCTCTTGGCACCACGCAAAAATATTGTAATACTAAAGTCAGAAAATAATTATTAGAAAAATGCTTTCATATAAATAGTAGTATATTTATTAAATGATACATTAATACCTTTTTATATAGGCCTTTTAGTTCATTATTTTATGTAAATATTTCAAACTTTTAATATAAAAAGGTTTTTAAACAAGCTAATAACTCAAACTACACTTTCAAAAAAGTCAAGTCAAGGCTAAAAAATAAATCTACAAAAATCACAATTTATTGGTTTTGAGCTTTGAATTTATGAGACAGGTTTAAGTCTATTTTAAGCAAACATTTGTCAATCTAGCCTAAACATTGATGATGCCTTCTTTGAGAATTTTTTTTTCATATGTTTGAGTTAGATTCCGTAAGGTTCCAAGTTTCTTCTGCACAATATTTTCTAGAATTATTTTTAATGTGAATGAAAAATTCATTCAAAGTTTAAAGCCATACAAACAAAATCCTCCTTCATAGGAAAATAAAACCAGTAAAATTGCTCACTTTACTTGGGAAGATATTTGACAGGTATAACAAAGTTAACTCCCAAATAAAATAAGTAAAAAAAAAACACTTTTAGTTTACGTAATTGTACAAATAATTATAAAACTTTTGAATTTGACTGATTCTTCAATTCACTTTAGAGGATCTTAGAACTGTATCAAGACTTTCATTTCTCTTCTGCATCACACGTTATCGGCCCCACCAATTTTTTTAATTAAAGATAATGTTTTCCCACTCACTTGATTATACGAATTAATAAGAAAAAGAGAGTCATCAAAATATAAATAATATAAGAATATATGAATACGAAAAAAAAAATCAGAATTGCTAATCATTATTTTTACTGTGTCAACAACGTGGTTAACTAGCAAATCTATTGTATTTAAAATAACATAATTTATATTTAAAATAATTAATAGTTATAGTATTATTGCGAATATTCTTTAAAATACCACTCCATCCGTACAATCATCATATTATTGATTTTTTTTTACTTTTATTCTTTATTTTCATTATTTCTTTATTTTTAATAAATGTTAGAAAATTATGTAAATTAATGTAATTTATATGGAATATCTGGGTTTGAATATAATTTAATAAAATAAAAGGCACTTATATATATATATATATATTATATGATACCTAATGAAAATCTAATGTAATGGAGATTGGGAAAGAATAAAAATGGGTTTTGTTGTTTTTCTCGGTGAACCATCAAGGAAGAACATGAAAAAGAAAGGAATTGCAAGAGATAAATTAAGAAAAGGAGATTAAAGAAACTGCTCATGTGGGGACTCTCATGAATATAGGTGTGTGTGTGATAACTACTTCAGTTTTAGATATTCACAAGCATGAATCTTTGAGTAATGTTGAAGAGAGGTTTAATCTTAGGATTACATATGTGATGCATCCATCTAAGAAGCCGAAAATAATGACAGTTTCTCTTCAATTTCACATTAAAAAAAATGCATTTTTTTAATTAGACCCATATTTGTAAATAAATCCATAAAGAACCTCTAGGTCTTCATCCTCCTTATTATGTGGTTGTGTGTGGTTGGGGGCTCTGCCACCATCCCTTCCTTTAGAGGATTTGTCATCAGATCTACAGGGTTGATCTTGAACAACAACCTTATTCCTACTTTGAAATTATGTTCGCCCTCCAGAATCAAATGACCATTTGTTGGAGTCATTAAACAAACCAAATGAGTTAGTTTCAGCAGTTGTATAAAAATCAGTCTTATTAAGTTGTCATTCCTCTTGTTTTTCTATTTCTTTTGGCAACTTTTCACAAGATTTCATTAGAGAGGAGTACATAATTTTCTTTTCTAAGTTTTTCGTCCCTTGTTCTAGATTTTTATTATATACGAAGATATCATCAAAATAAACTACTACATATTTACCTATGCATTCCCTAAGGACATGATTCATAAGCCTTATGAAAGTGTTAAATGCATTAGTGAGTCCAAAAGGCATCACTAAACACTCATATAGTCCAAACTTGGTCTTAAAAGCACCTTCTTTGATTCTTATTTGGTGATATCCGCTTTTGAGATCAATATTGGATAATATAGTGGACCCATGCAATCCATCAAGCATATCATCAAGTTTAGGAATTGGATGCCTATATTTGATGGTGATATTATTGATGACTCTACAATCACAACATATTCTCCACTTACCATCTTTCTTGGGCACCAACAAAACAGGTACAACACAAGAACTTAGACTCTTTTGAATTCAGCCCTTCTCCAACAATTCCTGAACTTGGGATTCTATCTCCTTAGTCTCTTCAGGATTAGTTCTGTAAGTCGGTCTATTTGGTAGACTAGCTCCCGGAACTAAATCTATTTGATGTTTTATACCTCTAAAAGGTAGAAGTCCAATTGGTCCTTCTTTAGGGAATACATCATCAAATTCTTTTATAAGGCTTTTGACCTTAAGAGGTAGAACATTAGTTTCAGAAAGTGTGGCAGTGCATGTAAGTGCACATTTACAAAGAAGGAGGCTTGAATGCTAGATAAAAGTATTTTCTTAACTTCATTTTTTTCCAAATTTTTATTCTATCTAATGACCTTGTGGGAAGGATCATTCTTCTCCCGCGCCTCAGCATTGTCCTTAAGACTTTCACTTGATTTTTAACTTCTTTTTTCTCATTTTCTCTTTTTAGTTTCATTTGTACTTGGTCATTTACCACTTATGAAGGTATTAAAGCATAGAGTACAGAAAAATTTCCCTGTGGGTAAAAGTTATCTCGTTGGTAAGACCATCATGGGTAGTTTTCTTGTCAAATTGTCATGGTTTTCCCATTAAGATATGGTCGACTTCCATGGGTACTACATCACATAAAACATCATCTTTGTAATTCCCCACAGAAAGACTGACTTTTACCCGTTTATCTACAGTTAAGTCATCCATCATCTTCATTCAACCATTGAAGTTTATAAGGTTTTGGGTGGGTTATAGCTTGTAGATCAAGCTTTTCAACGAATCTAGTGCTATAACAATTGCAGCAAGATCCACTATCCACAATGAGAGAACAAGTATTCCCTAAACCCTAAACTTTACATCTTGTATGAAAGATGTTCTCTCTTTGTGTCTCATGTTTCATGATAGGTTGATTGTTGAGGATTCTTCTAATCATCAATAATTCCCCCTCACATGGATATGCTCCCTCACTTTTCTCTTTTTTCTCTTTCCCGTTAGACTCATCATCTTGGCTACTATATTCACCCTCCCTCTTAAGATCATGGTTCTCCTATTTGGGCATTGGGATGTTGTGTGGCCTCTACCAAGACATTTAAAACATTGTATGTCTCTACTACTGGTTTATGGGGCAGACACATCCTTTCCTAGACTTTTGGAATTTTCTGTAGATTTATCTTTTGAAAAACTTTCCTCCCTTTCCTTTTTGTACTCCTTCTTGGGATAGGAGCTAGAGTAAGAACTCTCTTTACGAGTTGACCCTTTTCTCAAAATTTGTTGCTCAACTTTTATGCAAAGTTAGATCGAGTCATCCAAGGACCTATAGGGCAAGAGTTCCACTCTATCTCTTATCTCAAGATTGAGACCACTAAGGAACCTAGATATGGTAGTGGTTTCTTCCTCCCTAATAGAGGCTTTCATCATGTAGAGCTCCATTTTTTTCCTATACTCCTCTACACTCATACTCTTTTGTTGGAGTCTTTGGAGCTTGTCCATCAATTACCTATTGTAGTAAGAAGGAATATGGCGGCGTCTCAAGGCTCCCCTAAGGTTATTCCAATATTCTATGAGAGGGTCCTTGTAGAACACATTTCTCTCCCTAGGGTTGTCCACCAATACATGACATTTAATTGAAAGCTAAAAGTTGCTAAGGGTACCTTCCTTTCCTCATTAACATGATGGCAAGCAAAAAGTTGTTCTACTTTCATTTCCCAATCTAGGTAAGTTTCAACATTTTCCTTCCCATAAAAATAAGGTAGGTCTACCCTAGTCTCTTTTGGTTGGCTTTCTCATCTAGTTCTTATAGGTGGAGGTTGATAATATTCATTAATTCTAAGACTTTCTTCCTCTGCATGGGAATCACTCGACCTAAAACTAGATACATGTGATGCATGTTCTTTTTTAACTTTTTAATGTATTCATCCTTTTCTCTAACAATTTTCAATTCTTCTTCTAAAATTGCAATATGGACATCTCTTTCTTTCTTTTCTTCTAAAACTTGAGCCTCATGTTGCAATTGTCTTAATGATAGTGATTGAAAATCTCTAGCCAATTATTTCAAAAGAGATTTTGTAGAGTTCCCATCACTTTCACTATGACTAGAAGAATGCTTAGACATGTTTAGAGTTATCTGTTAAAAGCATGATGTGAGTTGATTTTAGGATTGCCCGTTTTAATTGGCTGCTCTTGTTTATGATTTTTGATTTAGCAATTTAAGGTGAGAACCATAAGAAGATTCCCACTGGACACGAACTTAACCAAGTGGTTAAGTAATTGTGAAGGTTCACTTCAGAAGGGCAAAGAGAAAAAACATAGATATATGGTGTGGATGATGCAAAGAGGGGCGGAAAATAAAGACAACAAGATGAAGAGGACCAACAATTAAAAGGCAATTATAAATATAGATGAAGGAAGTGAATGGAAGGCGTTAAAATAAAGTAAAAGGAGGAAGAGATGAAGAGAGCTTACGGGGAGAAAGGAAGTCACGCCACTTGGAGCAGAGGGTCTCCAAGATGAGTGATGCAAGAGCCGCCACTTGAGATATTAACCACCCAAGATAAGACCCAGAGCAACCACTTGGGATATTACCTACCCAAGATAAGACTCAAATAACTCAGAGTACTCAGGCTCACAAATTCACTCCAGCAGAGTTTCTTTACTTCAAATTTCAATGTGAAGATACATGAAGCAAAACACCCTATTTATAGGAAGGGGTGCCTTGGTGGGCAAGATGGGTGAAGGGTTGAAATGGCAAGGGAGAGGGGCTGCCTAAGGTGTTGACCATGGTCAAAACTGCACCTTTAGGCATAGCTTCTAGAAGGTAAGTTAAAAACCCTAATTCTAGGTGTTTTGTCTTGAAAAAAGTGGGCTTGGTGCAAGCCCATTTCACTAAGTACACTCCCTTTTATGCTATGTGAACCTACTTTAGCTTACTTTGCTATTTGGACCCCAAAAGTGAGCCCAAATTATTTACAAACATGTTTTTGTCTTTTAAAAAGACCAGAAGAAAGAACAGTTGATGTTCTGGTCTATGCCAAGTTCTTCTTCTAGTAAGGTTCGTTTGATATATGGTGGGGCCTTGACTTGATTGCTGAGATGACTGCTCATTGTGAATTGTCTCTTGAGTCCTTGTTCATCTTCTTGGCTACTTGGATTGTATCAAAGTAATTCCAAAGAGAAAAATAGGTGGAGTGAAGTAGGTAATTTCCCAAAAAAGGGAGGTGGATCACTACAATCTCTTAAGTACCAAGCTTTTCCTTGCCAGATGCTATCCCACAACACTTTCACAAATCTTTCTCTAAGAAATTTACTTAGGGCATAATCAAAGATGAAAACAAAATTTTATGCAAGAAATATGCAAAACAATAAAAACAATTAAAAGAAATTGCAAACTAGAAAGCTTGAAAACTAGGTGAATTCCTAAGTGAGGCTTCTTGGCACTTTGAACCTTGAAGACACACTCACCGAACTATAAGCGAAATTAGTCCACTAATTAAACAATGTTTTTCAAATAACGACTCAAAGAAATACAATGAACAATTAGGGTAAAAAAATTTATGTGATAAAATTAAATGTGTATTCTATGCACTCCACCACTTATAGCTCCTTTTGTATTTTGTGTATATTTTTGTGTGAGGTTGTTGTTGTCCCTTGCTTTGCCTCTTTAGGATATTCAACCTAACATACTCGATTTTACCTCTTTATCAATGTGGCTTGCACAAAAAAAAACCAGCTCCACAACTCACTAAAGCAAATTAGGTCACTTCCACCAAGAGAGGTCAAACAATTTGAAAGCAATAAAACTAAAATTTAAAAATAAGGACTAGTTCAAATGGAGTTAGTAATTGACATGACTTGAAATATTTTTCCAGAAATTAACAAGCAAAAAATTAAGGCTCGCAAGAAAAGGTAGCACAAAAATTGAATCCTAGAGAATGGAACTAGAATAGATGAAGAAAACAAAAATTGCACTACAAAATTTTTGTATAAACATTTTTCTCAACTTGCAAAATTTATATGGACAGATTACTTCACATTAAGACTTGAAATTTGAACCACAACAACTTCAATGTTTAAGCTCAATATTGGCGCTGAAATTTTACAAAAATAGTATGCCAAATTATTTCAATAATTTTTTAAAATTTGCTGCCAATTCAAATTTTCCAAAGTCAAATTTTTTTACACTCTGTCTTTTTTTCATTTGTCATTTTTTTTTTCTATTTTGAATTTCGATGTACTTATTTTTTTCGGTTTTTCTAAACACATCATTGTACTCAAATCCATAATTTTCAAATTTTTTCACCAACACAATTAATTGTAATAAACGTTTCCAGCCAACACAGGAATTGTAAATCAGAGGAATCCTAAACTGGATTTTAAAAACATAAGTGAAAACTTCAAAAACATAATGGAATTAAGTGGAATTTGAACTTGTATGAAACTAACAACAAGTATGAACTCAAATCTGGAAAAATAAAAATGCACCAATGCTCAAATTCAGAATAGAAATTGTACTCAAATTATATCAAACAACCAAAATTAACAACACAAGTACTACAAAGAATTGATGACAATTTGGATGAACATGACTTAGACAATACTTGAATAGATTCGAAGATTAAAATGACTTAACCACATTAATTTGCACCAACTGAAATCACAAGAAGACTCAAATAAAATCAAAGACAAAAAAACTTACTTAGAATTTGAACAAAATAAACCATACAGCACTTTCAAAACAACATCATGAACTAAAATTGAAATTAAAAGCAACAAGAAAATTTAGAATTATGATGGACAACACGAAATTAAAAATAACACACAAAAATTAAAAGAAGAGAAGGCACTTATATCTTGAAGAACCCAAGCTCTAGATATCAAATGATAGTGCGTACCTTTATTCTGAATTGATTTCATGAATTTTTTGAGAGGATTGGTGGAAGCTTGATGGAAGAAATGGAACAAGGATGGCTCCAATAGAGTTATGGATTCCTTGATGGTGCATGAGAAGTAGGGAGGGTGATTGGTTGGGCCATATCACTTGGAGAGGTGAAGAAGAAGACCAAAGGGTCTAACCTAAAGAGGTTTAGACAAAAGAGTGCAAAAACTAGCAACTTGGCAGCATAGCACTCATAAAATTGATCTTATTAATTCATGAGCCAAGCACCTCAATTTATAGGAGATAGGACTGAACATTTTGGAGCCAAAATATGAAAATTCAAAATAAAACTCTCCAATGAGAAGGTGTCATGTGGACTCATGCTTTCCATATTTAGCTCACACCTTCCATGCTAAATCCTCTCCACTCCTAGGTTGCCATGTGGACGTCCGTGTGCTCCATGTCAAAGTAATTTTCGTTCTCCAATATACCCTGGACATTTTAGGGTTACATTGAGCTCAAAGAAGTCCAATTGTTACCCTAACTAATCACTTTTAACCCTAACTAGACTTATTTTACTATTGGCCCAAATACAAGCCCAAAAATATATGCTACTTAACCCAAATATTTGGTCCAATTATTTTACGCTACTAGGCCCAATACATGGTCCATAAAATCCTAATAAACTTTATACAATTTATTTAAGCTGAAATTTGGCCTAAAAAATCTACAAGAAAAATTAGCTTTAGTGATATAAATATTCATTGCTAAATATTATAAATATGTCACTATTAATATCTTGTGACAATAATTAAATTGTCACTAGTACTCTTGTCACTATTATACTTGTTACAATAATTTTAAATGTCACTAAAACTAAATTCTATTGTGATAAAATTATTTATCACTAATAATTTTATGTAATAGTGACAATATTACAATATCACAAATATATAAGACAATAGTGATACATTAGTTGTCAATAGTAGTGTATCCTATGTGATAGCAAGAAAAAATTAATTTTCTTGTGTTCTTCTAACCAGAGCTCTAATTTATGTTTTGATGAGTTAGAGGTCTTCTTGGATATGTTTATACATGCCTTCATCCTATATTTGTCCTCTTGATAGGGCCTACCAAAATAAACAAAAGCCCAATTAGACCCATATTTGCAAATAAATCCATAAACAACCTCTAGGTCTTCATCCTCCTCATTATGTGGTTGTGTGTGGCTGGGAGCTCTACCATCGGAAAGATTAGTAAAGAATGAAATACTTCCAAATTTAAATTTTACTGATCTGAAGGTATGAGTGGATTGTATTAAAGGCAAACAAACAAAACACAAAATTAAAGGAGCCACAAGAATTACTCAACTCTTGAAATTATACACACTGATATATGTGGACTTTTTTATGCAAATTCTTTCAATAAAGAAAGGTATTTTATCACCTTTATTGATTATTTTTCACGTTATGGTTATGTGTATTTACTGCATGAAAAATCTCAAGCAGTGAATGCCTTGGAAGTTTATATAAATGAAGTGGAAAAACAATTAGACCGAAAGGTGAAAATCGTCAAGTCAGATAGAGATTGTGAATATTATGGAAAGTATGATGAAAGTGGACAACACCTTGGTTCATTTGCTAAGTTCCTTGAGAAACATGGTATTTGTGCTCAATACACAATGTCAGGTACACCACAACAAAATGGTGTGTCTGAAAGGCATAATCAAACCTTAATGGATATGGTTAAGAGTATGCTAAGTAATTCATCTTTACATGGTCATTATGGATGTATGCTTTAAAAATTGTCATGTATCTATTGAACAGGGTTCCTAGTAAGGCAGTTCAAAAGACACTTTTTGAATTGTGGACAGGTAGGAAACCTAGTTTGAGACACTTGCATGTTTGGGGATGTAAGGAAAAAAATTAGAATATACAATACGCAAGAAAAGAAATTGGATGCAAGAACAATCAGTGAATATTTCATTCATTATCCAGCAAATTCAAAAAGGTATATGTTTTACTAGGTAGTACAAGAATTGTTAAAACTAAAAATGCACGGTTCTTTGAAAATGGTGAAACTAGTAGGAGTGAAGCTTCACAAAATGTGGAGATTAAGGAAGTTAGAGTACAAATTCCTTTAACTAGTACCTCTACTTCAAGTATTTTTGTTCCTAATGTATTTGAACCACTCAACGATGAAGAAAAACAACAAATTAATGATCATGAGGTTAACAATGAACCTGTAGTAGAACGAACAACCACAAGAAATAATACTAAGAAGATCTCAAAGAGAAAGAAAGTCTTCTATTTTGAATGATTATGTGGTTTATCTACAAGAGTCAGAAAATGATTTAGGCATTGATAATGACCCAGTTTCATTTTTAGAAGCCATCAATGGTGATAATTCTAATAAGTGGTTAGATGCCATGAAAGATGAGCTTAAATCAATGGCACACAATGATGTATAAGACCTTATGGAATTGCCATAAGGATGTAAGAGAGTTGGGTGTAAATGCATCGTTAAGACTAAACGTGATTCTCACAACAATATTGAACGCTATAAGGCTCGACTCGTTGCCAAAGGTTTTACTCAAAATGATGATATTGATTATAAGGAAACAATTTCACTTTCTTATAAGAAAGATTCCTTTAGAATTATCGTGGCATTAGTAACTTATTATGATCTTGAGTTGCATCAGATGGATCTTAAACTTCGTTTTTGAATGGGAATTTAGAAGAGGATGTTTATATGAACCAACCAGTGGGGTTCATTGAAAAAGGAAATGAACACACGGTGTGTACACTTAGGAAATCAATATACGGGCTTAAACAGGCTTCCAGACAATGGTATCTTAAGTTCAATATACTATTGTGTCCTTTGAATTTAAACAACACATTGTTGATCGATGTATATATCTGAAGGCCAGTGTGAGCAAGTTTATATTTCTTATTCTAGATGATATCTTACTTGCAACTAATGATTTTGGTCTATTAAGAGAGACTAATAAGTTTCTCTCTAAAAACTTTGAAATGAAAGATATGGGTGATGCATACTATGTGATAGGAATAGAAATATTTTGTAATAGATCACAAGAATTGTTAGGCTTGTCTTAGAAAGCATATATTAATAAAGTTTAAGAGAGATTCAGAATGGATAAATGTTTAGTGTCTCCTGTTCCAATACAAAAAGGAAACAAATTTAGTCTCATGCAATATCTAAAGAATGATTTGGAATGAAAACAGATGAATAATATCCCTTATGCATTTGTTGTTGTGAGTTTGGTATATGCTCAAACATGTACAAGACCATATATTAGATTTGCAGTTGGTATGCTTGGTAGATACTAGAGTGATCCAGGATTGGATAATTGGAAAACTGCAAAGAAAGTTTTAAGATATACTTACAAGGGACAAAGAATCACATGCTTGCGTATAGGAAATCAGATCATCTTGAGGTGATTGGATATACAGATTCAGATTTTGCTCGTTGTATGGAAACAAGAAAGTCCACATTTGGTTATGTGTATCTTTTAGCCGGAGGAGCGATTTCATGGAAAAGTGTGAAGCAGTTAGTCATTGTTGCATCCACCATGGAAGTTGAATTTGTGGCATGCTTTGTAGCCACAATTCAAGCTAATTGGTTGTAGAATTTTATTTCAGGACTTTGAATTTTTGACAGTAGTGCCAAGTCGCTGAGAATTTATTGTGATAATTCTACCGTTGTCTTCTTTTCTAAAAACGACAAGTATTCGAAAAGTGTTAAACATATGGAATTGAAATACTTTGTCTTTAAAGAGGAAGTTCAGAAACATAGAGTGTTAATAAAACACATTAGCATTGATCTTATGATTGTTGACCCTTTAACAAAAGGGTTACCACCCAAAACATTTACTGGTCATGTTGAGAATATGAGAATTATTCCTACTAGTGAATGATGAATGTTATTATTAATGCTTATTTGACACTCTGAGTTCATTGATATATAAAAGTTTCTGAAATCTATGTTTTCTACTTTATGTATATACATGCAACTTATGGTGTGGAAACAAATTATGTTATTGTTGATGAAAATGACATTATGTTTGAACCCATTATGGACTTCTTGTTATAAATTCATATTACGAAGAAAGGATGATATAGTAGTACATGGAAGGAAATGTGTTGATTAAATGACATGTAACTGTCATGATTCTTATTATTTATGTATCCTTGTTTTTTATTGATGATAGAACCAATTTGCATAAGGTCTTTCAATGCGCATTATGATTTATGTAATTATTAAATCATGAAAGTATTATAGCTAATATGAGTCAAGTGGGAGAATGTTAGAAAATTATGTAAATTAATGTGACTCATATGAAATATTTGGGTCTGAATATAATATAATAAAATAAAAGGTTCATTGGTTAATGTGAGAAGTCATATATATATATATATATATATATATATATATTGTATGATAAACCTAATCTGATGGAGATTGGGAAATAATAGAAACGGGTTTTGTCTCTACAAAGGAAGTTGTTCACGGTTAACCATCAAGAAAAAACATGAAAAGAAATTAATTGAAAAGATAGATTGAGAAAAGAAGATTAAAGAAACTACTCACAAAGGGACTCTCATGGATCAAGGTATGATGTGTGAGAATCATAATTGAAAGATCCTTATGATGTACATAATTGTATGCATTATGTATGGGTTAGTTTACACCAATATCTTAAAATTATTGATGGAACTAGTCATAGGTAAAAAAGGTCAATTCAGTTTGTTTTGGCCGACTTGTTACTAGCCCGCCAAGATTTACATGTTCAAATTGGTAACCTGCCTCATTATAGGATGAGAGTTGATGAACTGTTGGTTGGTCGATCACTTTTTTTTCAATTATTTTTTTTGTTTTAAATTTATTTATTTTGTTTGTAGTCATTAGTATCACTTATTCGAGAATAAAAATATAAGAAAGAACAATAAAATTGAATCAAACTTTAATATTTTAATCAACAAGGTTTAATGTCTAACAAAATAAAGTAAATATCAACATTACTTAAATAAATCAAATAATGTATAGAGAAACTAATGTAAATAAAGTTCTATATCAAACTTTGATCACCACCAATCTTAATTTTAAGAGTGCCAAAATTAAAGAAGACGAGCAAATAAGTCAATAAAGGTTAGCAAAGTCAAAAGATTAACCCATCCCAAAATAATAAAAAATGAATGATTCAATTACCTATTACTAACATTACAGAAAAAAAAAACTGTAAAAATACTTTTATGAGAGGGTTTTGACGGACCCACTGAACTCGATCCACTTTATCATTTCTGATCAAACATGTTAAATAAATAATTATTACATTAGTTTAATTTAACGATAGACATAAAAAAAATCATGTAAAAATTAACAATCCACTTAATAAAACATATTTTACCAATAAAAAATGAAAAAAAAAGTTAGTTCCAAAGAAAAGTTAACAACTTATCATTAGCTGGATTGATCCATGTGTGATGTGTGACACATTTAGGATTAGCTGGATTGATCCAATTGTGATGTGTGACACATTTAGGGTTTGTTTTGCTTGTTTTTTTGACACGCTTTGCACTGTTATAATTTACAACTATCAGACGCCCCACACGTAAGGGAAATAAATTATGGGTCCGAAGTCTAAACTTCAGCGACGAATCTTCCTCTGCCATACAACTTAGGAAGAAGAAGAGGCAACAAGTTTGAATGACTGAGTGGTCACACTAAACCCAACCTCACGCAACACTCTCTTCCCCACACGCTTTACTCTGTACTCATATATCGGCGTTCAGGTTTAGGAGATCATTCTCACATTAAAATTCTAATTATCATTAATCAAAACACATTTCACATTTTTATAGTTTTAATTTATTTTATTCGATTAAAATTTATATATTCTTACAACTTTTATTAATCTGTATGTTAATTTTAAGTTGAACATTTTTATAATTTATTTAGTTTTACGTACCTCTTTTCAAATTTGATTTATTGTTCAAGAGATTTAAATTTAAAATTTTAAAAATTGAAATAATCCGTTCAAAAGAGAATGAACAGGGGGTGCGATAAGCTTAGAAATTATAAAAGAATGAAATGTTATGCATAAGTTTCTATTTGGATTGAGGAGTGGAAGTGTGAGGATTTGAAAAAGTAGATGTGTGACGATTTAAGAGGAAAATGTGAATAAAATAAGTGTGTTTGAATGTAAGCACGTTAGAGTAAATTTGTGAGGAAAATTTAGTGAAATTTATGAGTAAGGTGATGATGATTGTGAAAATATTTTTATTTTTCTAAAGATGTAAAATGTAAGATTACAAATTTACCTTTGTCTTTAAAAAATAGAATAATCAAATATTAAGTATTTTTTTTGTCTAAATTTAGATTAATTAAAATTATTAGGAGTATAATTCGATATAGTTGAATAATTAATTTTGGACTGTTATCATTTTCGTTTGTGTGACATACTCTCTACGTAGTGAATTGAGAGTTATCGACTAGTACAAAATTTGAAAACAACGACCATTTATTTAGTGCGGCTTTGCGTTTAAACGCATTTGTAAAAAACGCGGTGGCATTTTTGTAATTAAATTGATTTACAAATGCGGTTCTAGGGTAAGACCGCATTTGTAAATCAATTTTACCCTAAAAATAGAAGCGCGCCACTAGTTTTCACTTTCACTTTCGTCTTCTCCGCTCTTCGTTTCAACGTTCTCAGCTCTCTCCGCTTTGCATTGTAAGTTTCAGCTCTCTCTGCTTCAACGTTTGTTTTCGTTTTCGTTTTTGTCATTGTCATTATTCACTTCCTTGGCATTGTCATTTCGTTTCCTTACTCGTTTTCTGCATATAGGTGGTTACTGTTCTATTAGGTTCGCTGGTTTTTTCTGCTCCGCCACCGCCACTGCTTCCGCCACCGCCTTCGCCTTCGCCTACGCCTTCGTCTTCGTCTCCGATCACCATCAACCTAAAGGTTGGTGTTGTATTTATTTAATATTTTGAATTTATATTTAAAATTTTGAATTCATATTTAATATTTTGAATTTTTATTTTTCTGTATTATAATATATATTTAATTAATAACTAATACAACTTGGAATGTATAATTAATAACTAATAATTTATATATTTGTGTGTATTTTGAATTTTTGTATTATATAATTTCTATTTTCTTAAATTTATATTATATATAAATTCTATTTTTGTTTTTTATTTTTTATCTTTAATTTTGATTTAGTAATTTTTTATTTTTTATCTTTAAATTTTATTTAATAATTTTTTATTTTTTATCTTTAATTTTTATTTAATAATTTTTTTTATAGTATATATAATAAATAACAAATAACTAGAATATGAGCATACAACACTAATTCTGCATGTAATTATTTTAATTTTAGAAGTGACATATTTAGTTAGTTGTTAATTACATTTTAATAAAAGTTTTATGTTATGTTAGTTATTGTTACTTTTAGAATAGAAATATCGTGTTTGGATTGAGTCCGGGGGTGTTCGACCCTCGGCAAATGTGTGAGATTGAAGAGAATACTAATTATTAGAAAATCCTAATTATATTCCAGAATATATAATGGATCGAAGTTGGATTAATGTTGTTCGTATAAGTGATGAGTACGAAAGGGGAGTAGAGGAATTTATACAATTTGCGCAGCGTAACGCGATTATTAGTGGTCATGATGGAGCAAAGATCAGGTGTCCGTGCGTTAACTGTTTGAATGGAAGGATACTGGATGTGAATATCATGAGGGAACACCTGCTATGTGATGGGTTTCTTCGATCTTATACAACTTGGACATGGCATGGTGAATTATTAAATTTACCACGTGTTTCGGTAACTGAAGAATATGTGGGTTCTACCATGGATGAAGCAGTACACGATGATGGAGATGATGATCGATTGGAGGACATGATTCGTGATGTGGGAGCTGAGTGTTTTGCAAAAGCGCATGGATATGAAAGTATGTCAAAGGATGCAGAGACTCCTTTGTATCCTGGATCAACTAACTTCACACGGTTGTCGGCGGTGTTAAGATTGATGAATTTGAAGGCAATAAACGGATGGACTGATAAAAGCTTCACGGAATTGCTCCAGCTGTTGAAGGATATGCTTCCAGAGGGAAATAGTCTACCTAATCGTAATTACGAGGCAAAAAAGATTCTTTGTCCAATGAGTATGGAGTACAAAGTATGAGGTTGATAATTTCACTAGTCTAAACGATTTTGGATTATGGTGGTTGAAGATGCGTGCTCTTCTTGTTCAACAATGCCTCCTCGAAGCACTAGAAGGTGAATCCAGGCATGATGCATCCATGGCTCAAAAGGACAAAAAAATGTTATTAGATAAGGCTCATAGCACAATTGTTCTAAGCCTTGGTGATAGAGTGTTGAGGCAAGTCTCGAAGGAGAAAACTGCAACAGAACTATTGACAAAGCTTGAAAGCTTGTACATGACTAAGTCCTTGGTGTATATGAAGCAAGCGTTGTACTCATTTAAGATGAGTAGTGAAAAGGCAATTAACGAACAATTGAATGAATTCAACAAGTTGAGAAAATTGATGTGCAGATTGATGATTAGGATAAGCGTTGTTGTTATTGATGTGTTCATTACCCAAAACACATTATCACTTTAAGGAAATCTCGTTGTGTAGAAAAAAAGACCCTTTCTTTCTTTTTTTAGGAGGTTTAGGCTGTTATGAGCTCTAAGGAGTTGAACGAGAAGTTTGAAATTATGACATCTAGTGTTGGAGGTCAAAGGGATAAACCGTTTACTAGTTATAACAGAGGAAGTAGATGGAGGTCAAAGTCGAGGTAGAATAATGGAGGGAATACATATTATATAAGATGTTACAATGTAAAAAGGAATGTCACACAAGAAAGTTTTGTCCTTAAAGGCAGAAGAAAGATGAAAATAATGATAGACTGTTTGGGTATGATACATGGTATGATGAACCATCTACATCTGGTGAAGTAGTTCCACTGGAAGATGGTTATAAATCATTAGAGATCCTCATGGTATCAAGTAAATTTGGTAATTGAGAGTGGATAATGGACTCTAGTGTTGATCAAGAGTGATCAAGTGCTTTGAAGAATTCAAATTGTGCTTTGAAGAATCCAAATCCTATGTGTTTGATGCAAGGCTGTGTTAGGGATCTGGGTAGTTATATTTGTAATCCACTCCTTTGTTGAATCTAAAGCTAATGTGTTTTAAATCCTTTTTGAAATAAAGTGTTTTTCCAACTAAGTGAAAAACAACCTGTTGTTTTGTCGAAACAACTGGTTGTTTTACTCTTAGGAGTTTTTAAAAAGGTTGAAAACTGTTTAAGTTTGGTTGACTTAACTGCCAAACCAAACAATCAGTTGTTTCGTGGTTTCAACCGATTGTTTCTTTGAAAATCCTAATAGAATTCTATTTTGATGGTTGAAAGTGCTTTAAATGATTTCCAACTGAATACGCTTCTTCATTAAATGTTTTGACCAATCTTTGGAAAATATAAATAATTTGTTTATGTTTTCAAACAAGCAAGAGAAACAGATTTGAGTTTTTCAGTTGTGAAAGAGTTGATTCAAGATTTGAACATTCATATCAAAGCTTTGGGTTTTCTAAGAGAGTGGAATAGGATTGCATTTGTATTGATTTCAGATTGTTCTGTAAACAAGTGTAATCTCTTCTCAACCTTTTGTATTTCTGGTGTTGTGTTGCCAAGGAGTGTTGTGTGCTCTTGAGGTGGTCAAGATCAATACTCTTGGTGTGTGATTTGCCAAAGTGAGTGTGTTTCTTGAAGGGTTCAAGGTCTACTTTGGTGGATTGTGTGTTGTAATCTGGTTTGATTACTTAGTGGATTACCCAGTGGTTTTCTGGGGACTGGATGTAGCTCTTGGTTTAAGAGTGAACCAGTATAAACTGTTGGTATATCTTTCTCTTACCCCTTAAACTCATTTAAATTTTGTTTTAAGTTTTACTGGTATAAACAACCGATTATTTTTTCTGTTGCTTTACTGTTTTATTGCTTTTGTTCTTGGCTAACCTGATTTTTGTTCTGGATTCATACAAAGAATTTTGTTAAACTTTAAAAAGATTTCAAAAACCTCCCTTAAACAATTCAACCCCCCCTCTCCTCTCGTTTAAGGCCATATATTCTAACATCTAGATGTTCATTGCATATGACACCTAACTGTATGTGGTTCCAAGAGTTCACAAAACTTGAAAGAGGTTCAGTTCTCCTTAGTGACAATAAGGCCTATAAGATAACTGAAATTGGAACCATCAAGTTTCATCTGCATGATGAAACTGAGAGAGTGCTTGAGGAAGTTCGGATTTTACCTAACTTGATATCTCTCCTTGATAAGAAGGGACATGTGTTTAAAGGTGAGAAGGGAGTATTAAAAGCGTTGAGAGAATCGATGATACTGATGAAAAATATGAGGAAGAATGACTTGCATTGCTTTAGAAGGTGTTGTAATGTCTAACTCAACATCTATTGTTAAGCAAATCATTTTATCAAAAATTGAAATATGACCTAGAATGTTAAGTCATGTAAGCTAATTAAAAAAACTCAATTAAAAATAGATTTATGAATAACTTAATACTTCATTAAGTTAGTTAAAATAGAATAAATCATAGATAGAATAAATTTATTATTTTGTGAAAATAAATTATAGAATTAGTAAATTATAAAATATTAATAAGTGGTTTAGAATTGAAAAAACAACAAAAATAATAAAAAAATAATAATTAATATTATAAGTAAGTTATTTCAGAGTTTGTCATAAGTAAAAAACAATAAATTTGGATAAAACATAAAATAATTACACAAAAAATAAAATCTAGCATCGAATTAATTAGTCATGAAAAAGAAATTCGATGAATTTCGAAACTCAGTTCCTAATTATAATAACAATAATAACAAATAAATATAAATATGTCTAGAGAAGCTTGTCACACATCAAACAAAAAGTTTAATAATTCTAAAGCATTATTTTAAAGTCAAGATTCCTAATTATCAATATATATATATATATATATATATATAAAAGCAATAATGCTACTTTATTTGATTGAAAAAGGAGTAAGTTTATTGTTTTATAATTTATCAAACTCATAAGTTAATTGAGATGTAACTAAATTTAATTTTTTTTTTACAACTTAACTCTTTTAGAGTCAAAATTCGAAAATGGGTATCAATATTATACATTGAACAAATAAGTGAAGAATCACATTTGATTCTTGGAGATTCACATATACCAAAATGGTAAGTTTAAGAGTAGGTTTGAAATATCATATCACTTGATAAATCATTAATTGAAAGAAAAAAAATGTCATGAGTGTGAAAATCATACTCTGGCTTAGTAGGAATTGCAAGAAAAGAAAATAATGATTTAATTTATTTATTTTATATTTTTATGTTTTATTATTTCACTTGCTTGCATAAAAAAATTATTAGTGAATGAAGTACGTATGGTTTACCTAATTAATTTGATTTGGATTCTTCAATAGAATTTATACCATAAACTATAAATATGGATAGTTTATTTCAAAATTATAACTCAATGGTAAAATGAATTTAATTGTTTACTAAAGAATAGTAACAAAATATATTAGAAAAGATTACGAGATGTGAATGAAAAGAAAAGAAAAAAAACTATATAAAGGTAGAAGAGGAAATATCATGACATTGTTTACTATAAATGTCCTATAATTTTCTACTTTTCTATTACATAATCTTTTATTTTTTCCAACTACTATATGTTTTAATAAAAATGAATGCTAATTGCACATTTTCAACTCTTTTGTGTTTTGTTGTCTTTCATTCCTATTTCTAACATATAATTATATATATTTATTAATATGTAACATTAACAAATGACAATTTTCTTTTTTATTCATAAATTCTTATCCTTTCTTTTTGAGTAACTTTTTTTTAAACTAAAATAACTACCTATAAAGAAAATACTTAGATTTTATTATTGCAATACATTTCCTCACAAAAAAAAATCATTTAATGGGAGATATTATACCTAATTATCATTAATTAATTTAATATGTTAATTTAAAATTAAATAAACCATAGTAATTCTTTATAATTACCATGTGAGTAAATGAATATCTTCCCTCGTAAAAAAATCTACTACTATGTTTAGATTAAAAAAATAAATGATTTTTCTTTTATTTAAATTAAAAGAAATAAAAAAAAGGCCTCAAAAAGAAAGAAAAAAATCTTTAACTATCACTATCACTATCACTAGTTACTGTATTTAGTTTCTACAAGATAAAAATATCACGTGACGTCATTACTCCCAGTCTGCAAACTCTGCGGCAGCTTAAAATTGTCTTCCATCTTCTATTCAATTCAGATTCCACCACCGCCACGTCACCTCCAATTTATTCTCATCAACAACTCACCGAGTCAGACTCTCCTCGTTCTGCATCTAACTCGGTCATGGAGCCGCACCCTCCCACCACACACCCCGAAACGCTTCCCTTCTTCTCTCTGCTCAGAATCCTCTTGAACGACACTATCCTACTCACCGGCGAACGAAATGACGACTCCGTCTCACGCCCCAAACTGTCGTTACGCAACGCAGAAGAAGAAGAACCAACTGGTATAGACCGGTTCCTCTCTTCCCCAACCGGCTCGGGTTCACACACAACAGCCACCTCAGATCGGGTTTCTTGGTCGGCAATGGCCTCGACAGGCGCCCTGCAGAGCGGACACGTGGTGTGGGACTGGAACCAGATGTCGATGCACTCAGTGTGGAAACTATGATTGCATTTGGGTAAGATCCGACCCGTTTCCCCGTTCTGAAACTCCGACAAACAAACCGCGCATTCCGATGGTTGGGTGGAAGCAGAGAAGGTGAAGACCGGGAGCGTGGAGATGACGGAGGGGTGGAGGCCACGTGAGGTGAGGGCAGTGCGGGCGGCGGGGTCGATGTAGAACACGAACTGCGGGCTGTTGCTTCTTCGGCGAAGTTGTTGCCGGCGGCGAGCTCGAACGAGGCTGCAACGGACGTAGACGTGGAGGCAAAGCATTATGATGATGACGACGAAGAGAGCGACTATGGCGGTTAGCATTATCTTGCCGCTGAGCTCGTAATCATTAGCTTCGATTTCCTTACCTTCCTCGTTTTCCATTTTGCCGTTGTGTGTCGGAGTAGAAGGTTTCTTTTATTGATTCCTTCGTTGTACTTGTAACTTTTATTTATCTTTAATTCTTGCTGCTACCTGTGATTACTTACTACCTGGTGCGGTTGACGCGTTTTTTTGGGAAATGACGCTTCTGCCATTTGCTGTTCTTGTGTTTATGATGTAATTTTGGTGATGTAGTGCGGTGGAAATTGTGTTGTTTTGGTACCGTTAAATATTAGATATAAATATATATATATAATAATGAGTAAATTTATAGTTAAATAATATAAAAATAATATTATTGAAAGTTAATGTGATTGTATAAAAAAAAAAGGATTGTGAATATATATTATTTTAATTTTTATTGATGTGGTGCTATTTATAAAACTGCATGTATCTACAGCTACTAGAAATTTCGTTCTACCACCATTCAACAATGGAATTTTGTTGTGACTGTGACTAATGCTGGTCAATGCTTAATTGATTACCACAAGTTATATCCCCCACTCCATACGAGATTGAATTCAACTCACCAACTTGTTACACTATTCTTTAAGGATTTTCATTTTTCAACATTTTACATCATTTTTCTAAATCATTTAACTAAATCTAACTTACCCAAAATATTTAGCAAATCTAGCAAAATTATATCTTCTGATTTCTAGGTTTCTAACTAGATTGTTCAAAATTATCCTTTTGTTTAACAAATATTTTATAATTATCATCTTCCAAAAAAATAACCTTTCACTTATGTAAAAAAAAGTCAAAGACAATGATTTTTTAGCGATTAAACTTTGAAATTGTTGTCTATGAACACGTAGTTTATTCTATTGAGGCATAGACAATGACTCTAGAATGTCGTGTATAAGTCACATATAAACGATGATTATGATCATAACTGTCGTTTATACCATTTTCTGATACTATCTTAAAGTACACATAATCGAAGTATAGACGGTGGTTATGATCATAACCGTTATTTATGCTCTTTTTCGAGAGATATAGATGATGGTTATGGCCATAAGCGTCGTCTATTATGGATATTTTTCTTAGTTCATTTTGTTTTATGTGTTTTCCCATCTTAATTAACCTGTTTACTTAAACACAGTCAGCTAGATATATAAATTCAGACATATTCATTCAAAGAAGCAAACTATATATATATTGATAAAAATGTATTACAAATACTAATACATATTCTTATCTATCTAAATCATATATTATTGATTAACTATCCTAGATTAATGGAAATTAAGGAAATATGTGGCCCAAGCATCTCTCACATAATCTATGGCAGCCAAAGGCAATGATTGCTCATCCGTAAAGAACTACACTACAAAATAAGGTTCATATTAGTATTAAGATACATATACTTTAAAGAATTATAAAGAATTATTTAAATATTATTACATGTTCCCAATCTTTTTGAATGTCTAGTCTTACAATGGTAACCATCCATTGCATAACGTAATAGTCACACTTGTAACCTCTCGGTTGTCTACTACACTATAATTCAATATAAATTAAAAGTTAATATTGATAAAAAAAAATGAAAAGAGGAAGACAAAAATTACAAAACTTTAGGTTCAACCATGTCAGCTTTTGATAATTTGCACTGACTCGACCTTTGAGTATGTTATATCCATGACATGCCTTGATTAATACAAAAAAAAAAACGCGTTAGTAGATGTTTAAGTTATAACATACGTAGTTAAGTATATAATGTAATTACACATTAATTATTTGCTTCAGATGTGTGGATGACTTCTTGTGTAGTGAACAAAACCACACAACAGTGTTATCAACTACGGATAACACAAGTAACTGGTAGTGGATGACTTCAGATGTGTGGATGACTTCTTGTGTGGACGACTTCTTGTTTTCATCCTTTGTCAATTTAGTGTTCATTATGTTCTTGTTTTTCCTTCCATGGTCTTTTACATTTTGCCCTTCATCATCAATCATCGCATTCTTGTATTTTTCCTTTGCCCTCTAGAAGTGAACATTCACACTTACTTAACCACTTGGTTAAGTTTGTGTCCAGTAGGGATCTTCTTTGGGTTCTCACCATATAATTGCTAAAAAATCTCAATCTAAGTAAAGTGTCACATCTAAAATGAAGCAATCTAAAATCAACTCACATCACAATTTATGCACAGTTTCTTTACTTTATTCAAATTCAACTTGTAAAATACAATGGGTAAGCCTCCTATTTATAGGTGAAGGAGTCTTGGAAAACAAGTAAGAGGGGTAGGATGGGCAAAGGGAAAAAATTGGTAGCCTTAGGGTTTGACTAAGTCAAACCCGCACCCTAGGCTTGTTCTTCTAGAAACTAGGTCAAAATGTCTTCCTAAAAGGCTAAGAACAAGCTAAAAAGATACCTACACCCCCTATTATGCTAAAGACATTTTATTCTAGCATATCTTTGCTATTTGGACCCCTAAAGTGAGCCTAAAATTATTTACAACATATTCTATCTCTTAAGAAGACCAAAAGGAAGAAGAGTTGGTGCTCTGGTTTATGCCCATCTCCTCTGGTCGGGTCCATGAGATCCTTGGTGGGGTCTTGAATTGTTTGCTGAGATGGTTGTTCGCCATGTGCTTTGTCTTTTGCTTCCTTGGTCATCTTTATAGCTACTTGGTTTGTATCACCTATGTATTCCACTAAGTAATCAACCACAAATTACAAAACACAAATACCAAAGAGGTGATCTTGAACCCTTCAAGAACACTCACCCGCTTTGATACACAAACACTGCAAGTCAGAACACCCTCTAACTGTAGACACCAGTACCTTACAAGTTTTACAAATATGAAATGAATTGCAAGTAAGAATACGAAAGATCACACCTGATACAAAAGGATTACAGCAATTCCCTATTCCACTCTTAACCAAAGCAAAATCTTACAATCTTGAAAAACTTTAATCTTTTTGGTATTTTAATCTCTCTTAATTTCAGAGATGTAAATGTTAGAATATACGACCTTTAAACAAGAGGGAAGGTGAATTGTTTTTAAAGAAATTTCGAAAGCTTTTGAAGGTTTAATGAAATTATGTGTATAAATCCAGAACAGGAAACAAGTTAGCTTAGAACATCAACAATTATACAACAAAGCAACAGAAAAACAATCGATTGTTTCTTCGAAAGAATCGGTTGTTTATATCAGTTGAAATATCAAACAGCTTAAAACAGAATTTAAAGGAGTTCAGGGTAAGAGAGAATCACACAAACAGTTTATACTGGTTCACTCTTAAGCCAAGAGCTACATCCAGTCCCCAGAAATTGTTGAAGATGGTAAACCCAACAGAAACCACTGGGTAAACCACTATGTAATCAAACCAAATTACAAAAACACAACACACCAAAGTAGTAACCTTGAACCCCTCAAGAAACACACTACCTTTGGCAAAACCACACCAAGAGTATTGATCTTGAACACCTAAGGAACACACAACACTCATTGGCAACACAGCACCAGAAATACAGTAGGTTTAGAAAGGATTACACCTGATCACAGTACAATCTGAATTGAATACAATTGCAATCCTATTCCACTCTCGCTTGAAAATCCAAAGCTTGATGTGAATCTTGAAATCTCAAAAACAAATATGTCAAACTGAATTTCTTAAAGTTGTTTCTTACATGTTTGAAAACATAAACAAACCATTATATTTTCCAAAGATTGGTCAAATCTTTTTCAAAATCACTAAGTGTAAAACAACCGATTGAAACGATAAATCAATAGGTTGTTTTTCACTACTTTGAAAAACACTTTTCTTTTGAAAGAACTTGATTGATTCAATTTTGGATTAAGCTAAAAGTGGATTGAAAAATTCTAATCTACCCAAAACCCATGCCCACAAGCAGCAACTCAGACTTCAAGCAATGTTCAGGGATTTGGAGACATCAAAGCTTTAAGTTCAATACTTTTCTAGCTGCACGTACACGACCAGGGTGCTCAAGTCGTCCAATAGCTTCAAACAGGATATATTGACGACCTTGAGGTACAAAATTACTTTGGAAGCTTTGCTCAACCAAGGAATCCTACAAAATACCAAAATCATATAAGTTTTTAATATAATTAATGCTTTAAAATAAATGCAAAAGAAGATAAAAATAACATGGTATGCTTCTTGAAAGTTTCATTACCAAATCCATCAAATAATTTAACACCTTGATCCCACATTAACTTTAAATCTTCAATTAGAGGACTTAGATAAACATATATGTCATTTCCTGACTGTCTTGGACTGGATATCATCATAGACAACATCATGTATTTTCACTTCATGCACAATTCAGGAGGTAAGTTGTAAATAACTAGTAAAATAGGCCATGAATTGTGATTTGTACTCATATTACCAAACAGATTCATTATGTTTGTAGCTAAACCAAGTCGGATATTTCTTTACTCTTTACCAAACTCTGGAAACTCGTCATCAAATTTCTTCCATTTAATAGAATCAATTGGATGTCGGTACATGCCATCACATTTCCTCTCATCTGCATGTCATATAAGATTCTTAGCATCATTTAGGTTTGCAAACAAACGCTTCATCCTTGGAATGATGGGAAGAACCACACAACCTTCATTGGGGTTCCATGCTTTAACATCTCTTCAATAGTATCATCGTCTTTTTGTTTCAACTTATAACATGATAACCCACACCTCAAACAATTTTTCAACAATTCAAAATCTTTCCTGTATAATATACAATCATTAGGACATGCATGTTTCTGTTTATACTCTATACCCATCAGACATAGAATCTTTTTGGCCTCATAATTACAATTAGGTAGAGTATTTCCCTCTGGGAGCATATCCTTCAACAACTGAAGCAATTTTGTGAAGCTTTTATCAGTCCAGCCATTTATTGCCTTCAAATTCATCAATCTTAACACCACAGATAACCGTGTGAAGTTAGTTGATCCAAGATACAATGAAGTCTCTGCATCGCTTGACATACTTTCGTATTCATGCACTTCTACAAAAGACTCATCTCCAACATCACGAATCATGTCCTCCAATTGATCATCATGTACTTCACCATGTAATGCATCATCCATGGTGTACTAAATATATCTTCGTATAAATTTAATAATTCACCATGTCATGTCCATGTTGTATATAAGATCGTAAAAACCTATCACATAGAAGGTGCTCCCTGATTTTGTTAACATCCAATCTCCTCTCGTTCAAACAACTAACGCACGAACACCTAAACTTTACTCCATCATGACCACTATCGTTGGCGTTACATTGCGCAAATTGTATAAATTCTTCTACTCCTCTTTCTTACTCACACTTATGTGAATGAAGTTAATCCAATCTCAATCCATTATATTTTGTAATGGTCACTGAGGTGTTCACTAATGCGTGTGAAATCTCACATTTTTATTATAGGTTTGAACCTAACCCATTCAAGAAAATTCACTTTTATTATAATTTAAGAGTACATAACTTTAATCAACATTTCTTATATTTAACGAAATTTCGGTAGCATTTCGTATTGGTAACACGAAAGGAAAGTGGTGACACGAAATCTCCACAATCAAATATGTACTCGAAGAACAACACGAAATGCTATGAACCAAAATTACGTAAAATATATGACATGTCAATTACAAGTTACGTACTACTAAACTAATAAAAAATTATTGTTCTTCTCAAATTTGTTAGAATTGATGGCTTAAACAAAAGAGGGTGAATTGTTTCTAAAATATTTTCACAATTACTTTACTTTAGAATGAACCTTTATCAATCAACTCAGATAAGCATCCCAGCAAGTCAATCAAACAGTCTAATAGAAACAGATATAGGAAATTTAATCGGTTAAAACACGATTTAACCGGTTGTTTATGTCAGCGAAAATATCAACAGTTAGAGAGTTGAGAGAGAGAGAGAGAGAGATTTACACACAAGGTTTATACTGGTTCACTCAATCCCTAAGCTACATCCAATCCTCAGTCAAACCACTGAGTATTCCACTATGTAACCAAACACATGTTACAAACACCCACAAAGAGGTGATCCCGAAAAACCACAAAACCTACTCACCCTCTTTGAACACAGCACACACCTCAAGTCAGAAATATATTGACTTTACAGGATTTTACAAACACGTTTACGGAATGTAATATGAGCAATTACAAGAAACTAAGACATGGAATTAGTAAACCAGAAGCCCTATGATCAGTTCTTGAATCACAACAAAGCTCAAAAGCAATCTTGTTAAACTTGAAAAACTCTTTTTCACAAACAGATTGTAATCTCTCTTTTTGATCTCAAATCAGAGTATAAAACTTCTATATTTCTCTCGCATGAAACTTTTGAAAGAAGGCAATATTTATAACCTTTGAAAAACTACCGTTTAAGGCAGATTTGAACAACTGAATCAGTTAAAACAGGTTTTCAAAATGCTGTTATGAAAACTTACTTTTAATTGGTTGAAACCACGATATAACCGGTTGAATGGTTTCAGCAGTTACACAACTAATTCAAAAAAACAGTTTCAAAACTCCTTTGCCAGCTAAGTGACAAACAACCGATTGTCTCGAAACTTTAATCGGTTGTTTTTCCCTTTGTATGGCAAAAACACTTAGTTCTTTAAAATAGATTAAAACAAGCTTTCTGTAGGAATCAAGACTGATCTTACAAAGATTCTAGACCTCATAACTAAACCCAAACCTAAAACACAGCACAACTTCAAGTTCCATGAGGATTGATACATCAAAGCTTCCCATCTTCAACAAAATTGTCCACCTGGACAATTCAAGACTCAATACAATTACTGTCACTACAACCTCCTCTGTTTTTATAAAATGTTTTAAAAAAATACAATTGGAGGAGTAATAGACAAATACATGAATTAAATCTCAAACGAAAAACTAAAGGTCTCTCATACAAGAAACAATTGTTGAGGATCAAATACTCTCGGGCTCAATACCAACATGTATCCAAGAATTATAAATATACATACAATATAAAATTAACATATTTAATCATACATACAATTATACATAATAAAGAATATCAATTAAATATCAATAAATTATTTATAATCTAATTAAAATCATTAAATTAATTATAAATACTAAATAATATTACTCTAATTACAATGTAACAAACTAATAATTATATTCTAACCTAACAACTAACATAATATAAATTAATAATAAATACTAAAATATACAAATTAATAATACTAAAAAAAGTATTAAAAAAATTAAAAACACCACCAACAGTGAAGGGCATAACCAGTGGTGAAGGGCAACGACGGCAACAACGAAACAGTGAAGAGGGTGCGGTGATGACAACGGCGGCAATGGTGGCAGTAGAGAGAAAAGCCAAAACGAAGGCAATGAAAACCTTCAACAATGAAATGAATGGAATATGAGCAACCAATAAGAGAAAGAGAAAATAAGCAATGAAGAATGTTGCAATGTGTGAATGTGAAGGAAGAGCTTACAATGGAGATGAAAAACCAGAGAGCGTGAGAGCATAAGAGTGTAAGTTCGTACAAAGACAAAACGAAAGAATAAAAGCTTCGAAGTAGGGTATTTAAGGGGTCTAAAACGCCAGTTCTTAGGTAAATTTGTCGTTTTAGACCCAATCGCAGTAGTCTAAAATGGTGGTTTCACCTTAACCGTCATCTTGGACCCAATCACTTTGGTTTAAAACGGTAGTTCCACTCACCATTTTATACCCAATCTCTTTGGTCTCAAAAGACGGTTCCACCCACAACCGTCATTTTAGACCTGGTTTAATTTAAAAAATGTTACCACATTTTGATAAATAACATTTGAGAGTAAAAATAATGTATATTTGGTGTCGTAAATGGACTTTTTTCCACTAGTGTTTTTTTTTATAAAATTAACCTTATTCTTTATAAAATTTCTACAAAATAAGTTTTTCTATAGTGTTTACAGTACAGTATAACAAAATTTCTATCCCAAAATCATAACTTCTAAGAGTATAACAAAATTTCTATCCCAAAATCCTAACTTTTAAGGGTCAGCATTGATAATTGATTTAGTTTTATTTCATTGGTCATAAATATTTGATCCAATATTTGCTTTTGAAGAGTTAACGATTTTCATGCCTCAAGATAGGTTATAGCTAGTTTTTAAGGTGATTAAAGAATTAAAAGTTTTATTTTATTAAAATACATAAAAATATGTTTTTCTAAACAGGTTTCAATAAAATATAACTTTCTAAACAAAATTAACCAATATTAGTGAGATGCTAATAAGATTCAATTTTAAGCCATTTTATCTAGAAACTTTGATTTAAATTCTCCTTGCATTGAATTTTTGGGTGTAGAATGGGATTAGAGATATGAGCGGTAGCACCAAATGGAATTTTGAGTAGATGTGATTTATGGTGAGTGAGAGGTTAGGCTAACTCACTTTAGAAAGTGTAAGAATGAGATTAAGAATGTGTCTATCCTAGGGAAAGGAGGACAAGTGTTTGACCGTGCAAATTGGGTAGCAGAACACTATATTTCATAATCTAACTTTACAGGAGGCTAGCACACTTATTTAGAGTGTTAGGATCAGCCCAAAAGAGAGTCAAATTCAAAATAATTTAAATGCAAAATAAACCATAGATCAAGAAAAGCCAATGAGAGTGTGTTATGTGGCTAGTAACACTCTCCATGTTTCTCTCATATGTAGCACATATTAAATGTGTCTTGTGAATGTAGCTAACTCCTTCGTGCGTCTCTTGCTTTATCTTGGATCTTTTAGAGTTTGCATTAGGCTTGAGGAAGCTTAAATGTAACATTAGATAGCTCATGGTACCTTATTCTACTCTTGGTCCAAATAGAATGTCTAAAACCTACACTACTTTGTCTAAAATTGGTCCAATTATTTTATGTTATTAGGCCCAATACATGACCCATGAAATCCTAAATTACTTTATACAATTATTTAAGTTAAAGTTTGATCCAAAAATAATGTCAACTAGTCTCTTCTAATATCAACTAAAACTCAGTTTTCTTGTGTTCTTTTAATCAAAGTTTTACTTTGTACATTGCTTCATCCTAGGATTGTCTTTTTGATTGGACCTACAAAAATAAACAAAAGCCAAATTAAGCTCATATTTGCAAGTAAGTTTATAAAGAGACTCTAGCCCATAAATATCAATAACATATTTAAGACATATGTAATGTTTAAAGAAAAATTGAATGAATTGAATGTACTTTTATGGTGTACAATGCTGAAAACTTAATGTGATTTCATTTTTTATTAAATAGTCAAATTAATAAAATATAAAAATAACTATGATTTAATTTAAATGTAAGATAAAATTGGAATTAAACTAATGTTTTATAATTATATCTGAATAATTTTATTTCTTAATTTTTGTAGAGTCGCAAAATATTTTTGTAAAATTTATTAAAATTTTAATAGTGAAAAAATTGTTAACAGAAACATATGATGTAAATTATTTTTATATTATATTCAAAAATAAATTACATAATTTCATAGTTAAAATCCATGAAGTTCAGACTCTCCTTCTAAATGGGGTGTTCGTGTCGGACATCGACACTCGTATGACACTTATCGGTAAGTGTCAAATTCAAAAAATATTTGTTAGATTTTTTACAATTCTAGCATGGGTCTAACACAATTTTAAAAATGATAAATACATTAATTTTCTAAAAAAGCAAATTTATTATATAAATTTTTATTATGATTATAAAAATAAAGAACAAATAATTTTGAACCAACCATAAAAAACATCTTTCTGCTAAAAAAAATATGAAAGATACTTAGTACACACAAATTTTTATTGTCAATTTATATAATTCATAATTATATAATATATAGATTTGTGTATCTTGTCCTAATTTTAAAGATTATACGTATTTCCGTGTCGTATCAGTATCTGTGTCAGTATCTGTGTTACATAAATTAAAATTACTAATAAATTTATTACTTTATTGCAATGAGTATAAATATATGGTGGAAAAAAATATAATCAAACTATAAAATAATTTTAGAAAAACATATTATGTGTTAATTGTTACTCAATTTTAAGCATTATATTCACGTATAAAAAATTATTTTTATATGAATCAAATAATTGGAGATAAATTTTAAAAAATTCAATTTTAATTAATTTTTATTCAATTCTAATTATTTTTGATTAATTTTTTTGTCTGGTTTTGAAAACCACATTCTCTTAAAGGCACAGCATGGACAAAAAGTTGGAAAACCTCCATCATCCTTTCTTTCGGTGATGGAAAAGCTCATGCTGCAAATCACAAGAGCTTTTGACCACTTCTTCCATCACATCTTTTTCTTAAAAAATGTTCACCAAACCATTTTTGTTTACCATCATAATTATGTACAAATTATTATTACATAAATTTTAGTTTTAAGAAAATCTAATGCACGTCTTTATATGCTCAAAAATATTTTTACTATTTATTGCGAATAATTTATCATTTGTTTAATAACAAGCTAAGAATATGTTGTTTTCTTGGTTTCATTAGTCTTGAACTGAACTGTTTTACAGTAATTCATTTTTCTTCAAACTTATCTATTATTTAAATAATTGAGATTTTTTATAAAAGAATATCCAGACGATGACGTTTCTAAACTACCTAATAAAGTAATTAATAAATATAAAACTAACTTATATAATTACATAAATAAACAAAAAAACACAACTGTTTCTATATTTTTTATTTTTATCATTATATGTATATTTATCTTTATAATTTATTGTAATAAATATAAATACACGGTATGTGATATTGTAATTTATATATAAATATGTTTGTTTATTGCAATTAATATAATTTGTTTTAGTATTGAGATTGAAAAAAAGAAAATTTATGGTTACTTGAAAATAGCATTGAAAGTGGTAATTTATTGGTGGAGGTGGTCGACCAAGTGGATAAATATTGAACACTAATATATTTATGTAAAAGAATGATAATTTTTAATTTTTATACTTTTTTTTAATTGATAAATGTTATTTCTATATGAAACTTAAGACGGGAGAGAGAGGAGAGAGAAGTTTATCATTATTTAAATATGTGGACTAAATTTAATTCTTTAAATATAGAAAACAATAATACATTAGTAAAGAGCCTATAATAAATTAGATAAAATGTTAATTACGTGGTTGAGAATTTAAGTAGAATCTACTTAAAAATGATTACTACACAAACCATTTTACTCAACCACAGCTATAAAATGATTGTTTAAAATTAAAGTATATGGAAAGAGAAGACCTATTTTTAATCGAAAAAATTATGTGTATGTGTATTTTTTTAAAGGACTAATAATAAATTGTATAAATAAAATATATATTAATTGTAATTTAGATATCAATCTCATTCACTCTTACATATAAGATCAGATATTTAAAAAGGCAGATTACACTAAAAAAAATTATTAAATAATAATTAAATTTAAATAAAAAAAATAATCACTATATTAATCAAACTAGACATTGATTTAGAGATTAAAAAATTATTAATATTTAATATAGTTTCTTTTATTAATAAAATATTATAAAATAGTTTTTAAATTGGTATTTAAATTAGTTATTAAAGTTTTAACTACTAAAATTTTAGATTTTAAATTAGTCTCTAAAAGACTAATGGAGACTAATTTAGAACATAAATAGTTAGTAACTAAAATTTTGATAGTTAATAATTAAATATCAATTTAAAAACTACTTTATAAATTTTTATTAATAATAGAAACTATTTTAAATACAAATATTTTTTTAATTTATAAAATGATTTCTAATTTAATTAATATAATGACTAATTATTTTGATTTTTAAAATTAATTTTTATTTAATAATTTCTTGTAGTATTAAAAGAAATATTTATCTCATATTGGTATTAAACATAGTCTCTTACCTACAAATTGTTTCATGTCACATTTATAAACATGAAATTTAGGAATCACATTTTAACAATAAATATGACGAAGGTGGAGAAATTTCATGGGGCATAACTATCTATAATAGGGAATTTTATACAAAAAGTCAAAGAAATTTTAAGATCTAGGAGTTTCTCCAATAACAACTACTAGAGAAAATGAAATTGACTTTTCTGTAAGTTAAAATTGGTTCTTGCATAATGAACAAACTCTTTCATATAACTTCTCCAAAAAAAATTTTACTTTGTACAAAAGCTAATTTAACTTGTGGAGAATGTCTATAAAGTCAACGGTAAATGCACCAGTGTATACAACATTGGGCAGGTAATATGGTATTTGCCCAAACTTTCAGTGCTTTCAAAATACAAAATACTCTCGCTTGCATTTCTCTTCTTGTATAATGCTTTTAATTGAGCATCTAAAATTAATAAAATGGTTATAATAAATTGATTTTAAAAAGTAATTGTAAAAAAATAACTCAATTAATTTTTGTTAGCTTAAATTATTTTTTTATTCTTATTATGTAATTTTAGTTTATTAATTTATTAGGAAAGTAGTAAAATTAAATATTTTTCTTTTATTCTAGCGCGTTTTTACTGTATTGATTAATTTCTAGTATTCAAAACAAATCCCATTAAACTGGATTATACCTTTAGATAAATAAAGTAGTAATGGAGAGTTTTCTAGTATTGATTAAGTTCTTGGGGTCATAACATCTTAGTCTTTAAGCGTTTATCATTAGCTACACCTTTAGCTAAATAATTCTGAATTTCGGGTATCTTTTGCACACCGTCAGGGCAACATGCTCCATTACTTTTCTTCCCTCTCGTTGTCAACAGAACTCTTTAAATACAAAGGCCACCTAAACTAGCTAACTGATGTCATTAGCAACAATAATGAGCACACAAAGATACAAGCATGTTGTTAAGTGTGAAGCCAAGACCATATGGATTGGACTGATTAGACACCATATTTTAGTGAGTGGCTTAATCATTGTGTCCCTTTATAATCTTTATTTAAAGACATAATTGTACTTGTAATTGGGGAGACAACAGAAAAGAAATAAAACCTAATAGTTTCCTGTGTGGATGTAGGTTGCAGACCGAACCACGTTAAATCTTGTGTCGTTTATTTTTTGACGTTGTTTCGTGATTATGTGTGTTTATTTCCGTGTGCATTTCTCTCATCAATTGGCATAAGAGCTTGTTTTGTTTACACACTAGAGATTCGATCAGCAGAAACTAATCAGAGACACGCAGAACCCCCGCACAGTCAGCCTTGCACCGTCGCGCACCAAATTTGCACCGTGCGCCGCACCAGAACCTGCGACAACCACCACCTTCGCACCCCGCATAGCCAACGTCGCCGCGTCGCGCACCAGAACTTGCACCGCACCGCCACGTATCAACTTCGCAACCGTCACAGCCAATCACTCCAAGAGGATTGGCGTCGTCGTAGCATGGACTGTGAGTCGTGCCGCCGTCTTTACCTGTTCTTTGCGCCGCCTGAAACACTTGAGACCAGCTTCACTTGTCTAGGGAACCGTCGTCGTTGTATGGATTTGCAGCGGCGTTGTTGTTGCCTGTGCCATTGCCAAGATCTGAAATTAGTTGCACTCAGTATCTCGTCTAGTCGTTTGAGATGGCAGAAGACGGGAAATTTCAGTGGTGGAAATTGAGGATTTGCTAGTTCATAAAGATTTGGACGTGGTTTTGGGTGACAAGCAAGAAAAGATGTCTGATGCATAGTGGGCAGGTTTGGATCGAAAGTTATGTCTGTTATCCGACTCTCGTTGACCAAGAATGTTGTGTTCAACATTCTGAAGGAGAAGACAACGAAAGGTATCATGGAAGCATTGTCTAACATGTACGAGAAGCCATCTGCTGCAAACAAGGTGTTTCTGATTAGAGAATTGTTAAACACAAGGATGAAGGAAGATAATTCAATTGCTGAGCACATCAATAAAATGAATTCGATCTTAGCCAAACTTACGTCAGTTGGCATTAAGTTCGATGATGAAGTTCAAGCTTTACTACTGCTATCATCTTTGCCTAACAGTTGGTCCGGAACGGTTACAACAGTTACCAGTTTAGCGGGACCCGATGGATTCACTTTTGAGATGATTTGTGATCTCATTCTTGGCGAGGACGTCCGAAGAAGGAGTTTTGGGGAATTATCTAGTGAATCGCTAAATGTCATCAGAGGTAAGAAAAATATCAGAGATAGTGGGAGTAAGAACAAAAGAAGGAGGCATTCAAAGACTCGGGATTGCTCAAGTGTAACATGTTGGAACTGCAAGAAGGTGGGACATTTCAGGAATCAATGCCCAAATGATAAACAAGTCAACATTGTAGAGGACTCCGCGGACGAGGACCTCTTTGTCTGTTGCGCGAATAACAGTGTGGATTCCTGGGTCATGGATTCTGGTGCTTTATTTCATGCTACCCACAACAGTGAAGAATTGCAAAATCTAGTTATTGGGGACTTTGGAAAGGTAAGACTAGCAAACAACATAATTATTGATGTTACGAGCATGAGTGACATAGTGTTGAAGACGCTAGTCGGTTTCTGGACTTTGAAGGATGTCAGAGTTGTTCCAATCTTGACGAAAAGTTTGATTTTTGTTAGGCAGTTGGACGAACAGGGACATGATGTGAAGTTCGGAAATCAACAGTGGAAGGTCGTCAAGGGAAATCTTGTCATGGCCCGCGAAAGAAAGAGAGGTTCACTGTATATGGTCGAATTACCATCTAAGGGAGTGACCGTCCCAGTTCAGAAGATAAACAAAGTCCAGTTCATAGAATCTAATGGGAAAAAGAGGGTTGTCTTTACAAGAGAGAAACCTAGAGCCACATGTCAGATTCAGGATGAACGAGCATGGAAAGGTTCAGGTAGACCGATCAGAGGTACTTGTGGCCGTGGGAGCACAAGTCGTGTTTCAGCTGAGGTCCCTAGATGACAGTGGGCCAGGAGAACTAGTATTCCAGCTGTTGAAACTTCTCCAAAAAATTTATTGTTGAGTATGGAGAGTGTTTGCTCTCAGGCTGTTCCAGGATCCGACAGTTCGTGTAAGTGGGAGCCGGTAGGAACAGAACGGGTCAGTGGCAGTTTCAGTCATGACTAATGCATTGAAAATCAGGGGAGTTTCAACGAAGCCTTCAAAATGATTAAGAAGGTTGGTGGCAACTAGTGGTGGAACATTGAGTTTCGTTGACAGATTACATAAGTACATGTACACAGTTGAAGCGCAGATGAACATTGTTCTCTGGCTTCAAGTGGGAGATTGTTGAGTGTGAAGTCAGGACCAATTGGGTTGGGCTGACTAGACACCATGTTTTAGTGAGTGGGCTTATTCATTGTGTCTCCTTTATAATCTCTATTTAAAGAGATCATTGTACTTGTAATTGGGGAGGCAACACGAAAGAAATAAAACCTAATAGTTGCCCGTATGGATGTAGGGTGCAGTTGGCGATCGAACCACGTTAAATATTGTGTCGTTTATTTTTTGGCGTTGTTTCGTGATTATGTGTGTTGTTTTTTCGTCCATTTTTTCCATCACATGTCACTTCGATAAAACAAACACTAGTGCAAAATGTATAAACAAGTACGGTTTATTTAGTGCGGCTTCGCGCTTAAACGCATTCGTAAAAAACGCGGTGGCATTTTTGAAATTAATTTGATTTACAAATGCAGCTATTTGTATAGCCGCATTTGTAAATTAAGAGCTTTGATATACAAATGTGGCTAAACGTAAAACCGCACTTGTAAATCAAAGCGCTTTGAATTTGTATGTTATTTTATGTATTATAATTTGAATTTTTTTAAATTTATATTATTTAGTATTAGTACTTATTATATTTTTGAAATTTTTCTTTTTTATGTATTATGTAATTTATATTAAAATTTATATTATTTAGTAGTTAGTTGTTACTTTATATGTTATCTTTGGCAATAATACGTTTTGGTATTGAGTCTGGAGGTGTTCAACCCTCGGCAAACGCGTGAGATAGAACACTGATATAAAAATCCTAACCATTCCAGAATATATAATGGATCGAAATTGGATGAATTTTGTTCGTATAAGTGAGGAGTACGAAAGAGGAGTAGAAGAATTTATACAATTTGCACAACGTAACGCGATTAATAGTGGTCATGATGGAGCAAAGATCAGGTGTCTGTGCGTTAATTGTTTGAATGGAAGGATATTGGATGTTAATATAATGAGGGAGCACATGCTATGTGATGGGTTTCTTCGATCTTATACAACTTGGACATGGCATGGTGAATTATTAAATTTACCACGTATTTTCGTAACTGAAGAATACATGGGGTCCACCATGGATGAAGCGGTACATGATGATGTTGATGATGATTGATTGAAGGACATGATTCGTGATGTAGGAGCTGAGTCTTTTGCAAAAGCGCATGGATATGGAAGTATGTCAAGCGATACAGAGACTCCATTGTATCCTGGATCAACTAACTTCACACGGTTGTCGGCGATGTTAAGATCGATGAATTTGAAGGCAATAAATGGATGGACTGATAAAAGTTTCACGGAATTGCTTTAGTTGTTGAAGGATATGCTTCCAGAGGGAAATACTCTACCTAATCGTAATTATGAGGCCAAAAAGATTCTTTGTCCAATGGGTATGGAGTATAAAAAGATACATGCATGTCCTAATGATTGTATATTATACCGGAAAGATTTTGAATTGTTGAAAGTTGTCCGAGGTGTGGGTTATCACGTTATAAGTTGAAACAAAAAGATGATGATACTATTGAAGATATAGAAAAGCATGGACCCCCAATGAAGGTTATGTGGTATCTTCCCACCATTCCAATGATGAAGCGTTTGTTTGCAAACCCAAACGATGCTAAGAATCTTAGATGGCATGTGGAAATGTGTTGGCATGTACCGACATCCAGCTGATTCTATTCAGTGGAAGAAATTTGATGATGAGTTTCCAAAGTTTGGTAAAGAATCAAGAAATATCCGACTTGGTTTAGCTATAGACGGAATGAATCTGTTTGGTAATATGAGTACAAATCATAGTTCATGGCCTGTTTTATTAGTTATTTACAACTTACCTCCTGGATTATGCATGAAGCAAAAATACATGATGTTGTCTATTATGATATCCGGTCCGAAATAGCCAGGGAATGATATTGATGTTTATCTAAGTCCTCTAATTGAATATTTGAAGTTAATGTGGGACCAGAGTGTTGAAGTATTTGACCGATTTGCTAATGAAACTTTCAAGCTTCATGCCATGTTATTTTGCACCATCAATGACTTTCCAGCATATGGTAACTTATCAGGTTATAGTGTTAAGGGTCATAAAGCATGTCCAATATGCGAAGAAGACACTGCTTCTCAACAATTGAAACATGGAAGGAAGACAATATATCTTCAGCATCGGAGGTTTCTTAGAAGTCATCATCCTTACCGGAGGTCGAAAAAAGCCTTTAATGGACACTAAGAGGCTAGTGGTCCACCAACTCCATTAACCGGTGTTGAGGTTTACGAAAAGGTAAATAACATAGACCACACCTTCGGTAAGTAAAAAAAAAAAGTCATCTGTGACAAACATTTGGAAGAAGAAATCAATCTTCTTTGATCTTTCGTACTGGTCGAGGTTAGAAGTCAGACATTGTATAGATGTAATGCATATTGAGAAGAATGTGTGTGATAGCTTAATTGGTACACTTCTTAAAATTAACGGGAAGACGAAGGATGGTCTAAATGCTCGTTTAGATTTGATTGAGATGAACATACGCGGCGAGTTGGCACCCATAGAAATGGGTAAGCGTACATATTTGCCCCCAACCTGTTACACAATGTCAAAAGATGAACAAATTAGTTTTTGTCAATGTCTAAAAGGTGTGAAAGTGCCACAAGGACATTCTTCAAATGTGAAGAGCCTAGTGCCAATGCAAGATTTGAAGTTAATTGGGTTGAAGTCTCACGATTGCCACATCTTGATGCAATAGTTGTTGTCGGTAGCTATCCGTGGGATCTTACCAAAAAATGTTAGACATACCATAACCCGTTTGTGCTCATTCTTCTCTTGCATCTGTTGTAAAGTCATTGATCCATCAAAACTAGATGCTTTAAAATGAAATTGTTGTTATCTTGTGTGAATTGGAGATGTTTTTTCCTCCATCTTTTTTTGACATCATGGTTCATCTAGTGGTGCATCTGGTAAGAGAGGTTAGATTGTGTGGACCAGTGTACTTAAGATGGATGTATCCTGTTGAGCGGTATATGAAAATTTTGAAAGGTTATGTGAAAAATCATTATCGTCCAAAGGCTTCAATGATTGAAAGGTACATAGCTGAAGAAAGTATTGAATTTTGTTCAGAGTACATGACAAAAGCAAATCCAATAGGTCTTCCAGCTAATTCATGGCACCACAAACGTTCTACAAGTAAATGTTTATGTGGTGTGAATATTGTAAGCAAATCTCGATCAAAAGTCTTGCAAGCACATTTGTAGATATTGAATAACACAGATAAAGTTATACCTTACATAGAAGCTCATAAAGCCATTGTGAAGGCAAATAACCCAAGACAAGCAGAGAAATGGGTCTTGATGGAACATAATAGAACTTTCATGCCTTGTTTTAAAGACAAGGTGTTCAAGGATTCAACGACATCAGAGACCTTGACCTGGTTGGCTGCTGGATTGAAGTTTGATGTCATCTCATGTACAACGTACGAAGTGAATAATTGTATATTTTACACGAAGTCCATGGATGAAAAGAGTACAGTTCAAATTCTGGTATTACCCTTGAAGCCGAGTCAATGCAGTTTTCGACTTCGAAAGATACAAATCCAGTACTTGGACCAATGGCATACTATGGGTTTATAAAAGAGATATGGGAGGTTCACTACACTAAGTTTTCCGTTCCAGTTTTCAAGTGTAAATGGGTTGATAATAAAAGTAGGGTTAAAATTGATGAATCAGGATTCACACTAGTGAACTTTCGAAAGATAGGGTATCGAGATGAGACATTTATAATGGTTCAACAAGCATCTCAAGTTTTCTACGTGAAAAATCCTACGTCAAAACATTGCTATGTCGTTTTACACAGGAAAAAAACAAGGGGAGACCATAAATGATATTGAAAATGGTGACCCCGTTCATTCACACCAATGATAATTAATAAAGATGACAATGTACTTGATGATGTACATGCAACCCGTCAAGACCACAGTGAAGGAATTTACATATGAACATTCAATCCACATGCAACCCATAAATAAGCATTTAGAATTTTATGTATTATTTTTATATGATTTTAATTTGATGTAGATTAACTAATGTTTGTTACCTAATTTTTTTAACAGAGACATGGATGACGATAAATTTGTTGTTGAAGGTCGTCACGATATCCTGGTTGAAGCAATTGGACGACCTGAGCGCTGTGGTCGTGTTCGTGCAGCTGGACAAGGGGTTGGAATTAAACTATATTTTGGAGTTTCAGAACAACAGTCTTCCTCCTCCTCCAAAGAGAGCGAAACTCAAATGAAGACTAAGATACGTGAAGAATTAATGGAGGAGATGAGAAAGGAGATTGATCTGATGCGGCTAGAGATGAGAAAGGAGAATGATCGAAAGCGACAAGAGTTTCTATCGCAACAACTTTGTGTTGAGCCGATTCAACCCCTTGTTAGTCCCACTCCCAAGAGCACAAATGGGAGTTGTGCGGCTCCTACAACATCAGGGGATGATATCATTGGGCAGATGAGGGAATGTGAGCTACTGGTAGCGGGTGGCAAGCTTCTTCGGGTGGTGGCCCTTGGAAAAGTCTATGAAGAGACCACCACCTTACATAACGTTCATCTCTCTCCTGATGTGGCGAAGGTAACAGTTGAAAAAGTACGAGTACCTGATGCTAGTGTTCCACTACCTTCAGATGAGGTAATCGTTATGGCCGATGCATTTCAGACATTCGTTGCTTGGCCTAGAGACCTCATTCGATTTATGCCCCAACCTCATGTAATAACTTCCTTAGGTCTAATTGCTAGTCAAATTGGTAATCAACCTTTTAAATTCAATTTGATTCTCTTACTGCTATAAAATCAGGTGCAGATTTCTTTCATCAAGAACAACCAATTGCAACATCTCTTGCACTATCTCTTGAAAAATATGGGTTTTGTGCTCTCCTCTGTTTTTGTCTCTGCTGTCATGGAATCAACTCCTCCCACTGCTAAAAGAGTCAAAACCAGAGCCGTGAGGTCTGGAGGAAGGCTTGAAAGCTGGTTTTCTGGTGACACTGATCTCATTGAGAAATATAGATATGAAACAAGTGTCAAGAAGATAAACAACCCCAAGGTTGTGTGCTTTAATTGGCTGAAGAGTCAAAAACTTGACAATGTGAGGAAGCTTCTCAAAGACCAGTCACTTAGAAATTTTCTGGAGCTCAAAGGAAACATCTATCCATATTTGGTGAGGGTCTTCTACACCAACTTGAAGTTTGAGGGAAACAACTTAGTCTCTCATGTGAAAGGCGTGGAGATGGAGATAACCCATGAGGTTTGGACTGCAGTAGCTGGGCTTAAGTTTTCTGGATTAAGAATCAACAAAGGAAACCTTGGTGTGGTAGAAGATTTCAACAAGATTCAGTTCTACAAAAGTTGCTTGAAGAACAATCAATCTCAAGTTAGCACTTGCTCGGTTGGAGGCTTGAAGCTTGATGAGAGATTGCTTGCTCTAATTGTAACTTGGATCCTAACTTGATGTGATTCCACTAGCCATATAGAGAATGATTCTTGACATTCTTAGGAATCACCTTGAGCTGGACATTGTAGAGGCACTTTTCTCAGAGTTGGATCATTGTTCTAAGACAAGAACTCACCAAAAACTAGTACCAAATCCCAAACTCATTTGGATGAACCAATTTTAGTCAAATTGAACCGAACAAAAGAGCAAGAAAAGCAAAGGAACAAGATGAATGGACAGAATTATAAAACTACCGAACCAAAAACTCATAAAAACAGCAAGAACATCTAACCAAAACTCAAGAACACAAGCTAACACAAACAATAGAAAGAGGAGAAAGGAAGGAGAAAAGAAATGCTCATGAAGATGGAAGGAGGATGGATGATCTCGCCACTAGAAGTGTGGAATGTTCCTAGATGAGAGTGATGCCGCCACTTGAGGACTCCATTGATCCATCAAGATAAGACTAGAGAAGAAGGCTCAAAGCTCTCCAAAGTTCACTCAAAATTTGAGTAGAGTTTTCTTAGATTAATTCCAATCTGAATTTTACAAAGGAAGCACCTTTATTTATAGCCTAAGGTGCTGAAAAATAGGTGGGAAATTTCAAATAAACTCATTTGAAATTCCCACCAAAAACAAGTCACATGGGAGGTGTGACCTTTTTCTACTATGACACCTCCCAAAAACTACACCTACACCACTCTCCTAAGTCACATGGGTAATGTGACTTTATTTTATATTTTCACACTCCTTTATTTAATAACCACACCTCCTAAAACTATACAAGATTATTTCAAAGCTTGGTATTGCCCCTCATGGGATGGACTTGGGCTCTTTGGGCTTTGGCCTTCTTGGGCTTGGGCTTGGGCTTTGGGCTTGGGCCTCATCTTTATTTTATGTCTTCTTTTAATTTTGAGAAGACTAGAAGGAAGAACTTCAAATGTGAGGGTGGATGTCCTCTTCCTCCATTAATAAAAGCCTCCTTTATTTGATTCTCATCATAACTCCTAGGGGGAGAAACCACTCTATATTGACTGAAGAAGATCTGGTTTATATCTTCTGCATCACCAAGAAAGTGAAGATCAATTGGATTCACATAATCAAGGAACATATGCAAAAAGCTATGAGGTTAGCCGATTACCATTATCCCTATGTTGTTTTAATATCTAAGTTTCTACTCTATTTTGAAGTTAATCTTGAAGATGAAACTTCTGAGCTGGTCAAGTCAACTCAAGAGTTGAACAATGGATCACTCAGCAAGATGGGCTTCACAAAAATAGGTGGAAAATGGTTAAGTAAGGATGGTGATCATGGTGCCTCATCAAGTGGTGCTGCTCATCTTGAACAAGATGAACCTGCTGACATGGATGAAGATCCAACTGGAGATTTTCAAGATGCAGGGCCTAGTGTTGATGCTGAACATCAAGGAGAAAGAATGCAAACCATGTCTCCTTTTGAAAGACTCATGGTGAATAGTGATGGAGGAGGGCCCAAGCTCACCACACGATGAAAGCCAAGCCTCCAAGACTAGACGGTCTAGCCTATGATGAGGAGCGTCTAGACTCAAAAAGGAGCGTCTAGCCCATGAAGAGGAGCGTCTAGGCCATGATGAGGAGCGGCTACATAAGGAGCGTCTAGGCCATGATGAGGATTCCTTCTAGACCGTCTAGCTTCACATACACATGGGTCAAAGCTACGGTTTTGGGAAGAGAAGACCTTTGTAATTGTTACATAAAGGCCCATTAGGGGTGCTTAGTAATTAGAGTAGTGTAGAAAGCATATTTGTGTGAACATTCTAGAAAGACCATGGAGGGGGGGGTGAGCATAAAAACTAGACACACCCCTCCCCATGTGCTCATTTGTGCACCCATGTGCCATGTGCACCCATGTGCTTCACATTTACATTTCATTTGGCTAGCATTAGGGTTGCATTATGGTCCTCCTTAGCCTATAAAAGGAGGAGCCTACACCTTGTATTTTCAAGTTTATTGTGAGTAAAGTTATGCTGCCCATTTGTGCTCAACTTTGCTTCTCCCTAGAATCCTAGGCTCTAAACTTCAATTCCTTCACCTTTTCCCTTGAGCTGGCCGAACCACTCAATACCCATACTTAACATGCACCTACAAGATCAACACCACTCTTAGGAGGATCTTGCTCACTCTCATTCATTGCTTCCGCCCCATACTCTACATTGATTCAAGAAGAACTTCATGAAAATGCCATCATTTGGTATCATGAGCTTTGGTTCTTCAAGATGAGTAGCTCTTGGTCTTTTCAATTTTAGTTTCTTCTTATTTCATATTGTCATTTAATTTCCATACTTGTCTTGCTGTTTTTTTACATTTTAATTTGTTCTTGGTGTGCTTTGTGGAAGATCCAACCAAAGCACTCTTGTTCATTTGATCTTGAACAAGTTCTTGTGCAATTTGTGATAGGATTCCATACACCTTTGTGTTGCTATTTTGTTTTAGGCTTTGAGTCTTTATTGCTTTCATTATTTTGCTTCATATTATGCTTTGAGTCTTTAATTTTCTGAATCTATACATGTTTTGTCAAGTCATGTTCATCCATATTGTCAACAATTCATAGTAGTCCTTTTATTTGGCTTAATTGTTTCTTGATTTTGGGTCTCTTTATTTGCTTGAATCTGCTGTTCTTTGCTCCTTTGGTGCCTTTTTAATTTTTAGTTTGAGTTCATATTGTGTTTAGATCCTACACAATTCTATTTCACAAATTTCCATTGTGTCTAAACTTTGGTATCTTGCTGTTTTTGTTTCCAGTTTTCAGATTCCCCTGTTTTCACCTTCTCTGTTTTGGCTGTTTTAACCCAGAAAAATATTTCCACCCATAGGAAAATTTTGATTCTCTGGAAAATGCAAGTTTAAAGTGTTATAGAAAGGACAAAAAAAGAATTAGGTCAAAAGAAGCAACATAAAAAAAATGATAAATCTTTTAAGATCAGAGTGCAAATCTGAAGCGCTCCAGCTGGCATAACCGAACACCAATTTTGCAAAATTTATTAAAACAAAATGGTGCATCCGTTTTGAGTGATTCCAAAGCCAGATTTTAGATAAGATCCTGAATATCTTGCATAACAAATTTCAGAGCCAAATTCCAAAAATACAGATCAGCATAAATCGGGGAACAAACACGTTTTCTGGCCCACAACATTTTCCAGTGGTGCTGTTTTTTTTATTTGTCATCTAATCTAGTGCTTTTCTTTAGGAATTCTTTTGTGTGCCTACCTTTAATTGAGTACCTTTATTTGTTTGCTTTACTTAATTGACTCTCTTTCTAGTTGTCACAATCTAAATCCTTTTGGTGGTACTGTTTTATTCAATTAAATTTGTTTCTTGCTTTTGTTCTTTGACCTCTAATTTAGGTGCTGGAATTTAATTCTTCTTTGGTGCTTATGTGAATGGGAACTTGATTTGGTTAAGGTTTAGCCCTTTGCTAGGTGCTGGAAATTGGAGAATTAAAGACCATCATTCTAAGGAGAAGACAAGGCCAAAGCCGAAACAAGCATTTTTGAAAACACTACAAACACTAGGAAGATCAACAAGCAAAGACAACAAAGAAGTGCACTAACCAAAAAGAGGATCAACAAAGGGAGTTCTCTTATTTCCTTTGCAACTTGGTTTATTGTTAATTACCTTGTTAATTACGTTTAGACGGTGAGTGTGTCTTCAAGGGCTCAAAGTGTCCAAGAAGCCTCACCTAGGGCCGAATAGTATAGCATTCTTGATTAGTAATTGTTACTTGTTTGTAATTGCTTTTCTTTTGCTTTCATAGCTACGTTTTGCATGTTTAATTTTGTTAATTGTTGGTGATTGTCTTTCTTTTTGCTTAGTAGTAACACTTTGCATGCTTATTTTGTGTTAAACCGACTAGCTTTGTTAAATTAGTTAGCATACATTGTTTTCTTGCATTGAAAAAAAAAATTGATTTCTCAACTTATTTGTGTTCTAAGTGTTTCACTAAGAGAAAGTCTTGTGTGAAGATATTGGAGGATAGTTTTTGGCAAGGAAAAGGCTTGGTATTTAAGTAGTCTTTTGTGACTCACCTCCCTTACCTGGAAAACTACCTTCTTTAACTTTCCTAAACTTTCTCAAAGTAAAACACCTATATACACAAAGCTTTAGCCATGTCTTCTTCTTCTCATTCTACAAAGTCTATTGGAAGTGAATTAAAATCTTTAAAAACTCTTTTGAAAGAAGTTTCACAAACTGTGCAATCAATTGCATATAGACAATTGGAGAGTGAGACTAAACTTAATGTTTTGACTAAAGCAAAGGATGAGAAGTCTCACATTCTAAAAAAATTACCTTCTCATGCATATATCTCTAAAGATCATGATTCTTTTGGGGAGGGAAGCATTAGAGTAAATGATTATTATCAAGCACCCCCTAGAAGACATAGAGGAGATAGAAAAGAACAAGAAAACCCAAGAGAGGTTAGGGTAGACCAACCCCATTTCCATGGAAAAGAAAATATAGAAGCTTGCCTAGATTGGGAAATGAGGGTAGAAAAATTGTTTGCTTCCCATAAAGAAAGAAAGGAAAGAAAAATACAAAAGAAGAGAGGGGAAGTCGAAAGGGAAGCTAAAGAAAAAGAAGAAAAAGAAAAGCATGAGAAGACCCTTGAAGAACAAAAGGCGTGGGAGAAGAGTGTTCCTTCCCACAAGGTCATTCAACAAGACCAAAGATTTAAAAATACCTTTGAAAATATGTGTCTTGTTGAACAACCTCAAAGCCTTACCTTTTGTAAAGGAACACTTGCAAGCCTAAGTGAAAAAGAAGAGTCTTTAAAAGAAGCTTGCATAGATAAAAATGAAATAGATTATTTCTCATATGTGCTAGGATATCACCAAGTGAATGCCAAGTTTTTTATAAGCATCTACAAAAACAATTTTTTATGTGAAGTAGTGCCTAAAGAAACTTGTCATGTCTTATTGAGACAACCATTGCAAAGTGTACAAATTCTTATAAACAATGGTTGTCACAACGAGACTATCCTTACACATAAGAGAAAAAGTCTTCATGAAGGAGAACTCATGGGACAAATTAGAGTTGATAAAACTCTAGAGCTTTTAAAAGGAAAACTTTTGTCCCCCATGAGAAAAGAAGTTCAAAGACATTACCTTAGGTACAATTCTTGTTTTCAAAATACGCCCAAGGCAATGTCTCATAAACTCTATACTCCTTCACCTTTTGCAAATGATCCTTGGGAAGATATAAATTTCCTATTAAAACTCCCTAGGACAACAAAAGGTTGTGATTCAATCTTCATGGTTATGGATAAACTCTTCTCTAGAGAAGTGATACATCTTCATGGTTTATCTTCAAGCATAGTGTTGAATAGAGTTCCAAATTTCGCAAACCATGATTTGAGGATTTCCTTTGGAAAACTTGCAACTAAATTGCACACTTTAAATTCTTATCATCCTCAAACGCATGGTCAAAATATATTTGAAAATCTAGCTCTTTCTACTATGCCTAGAATAATCATGAAGTGCACACACAACTCTAGAGGTGAGCAAACATACCATAAAGTAGTTCACAAAACTACTTATATTTCTACTTTTAAAGTTATGTGTGGGTTCAATCATCTTTCTCCTTTTAAGTTGTTACCATCTTCTATAGGATTTATGCCTAAAGAGAAAGTAACCACAAATGAACCTTTTAAAATACATAAGATGATTAGAGACCACACACAACCATTAAAAGAGAAACTTTGTCCAAGGTTGCCAAAACCAAAAGAAAAGCAAAAATGGCAACCTAGTAAAATTAATTTGCAAACTAACACCTATGCCTTATTTGATTATTTCTATAAGTGGACGTTTGATCCAGGAGGACAAGCTTTGGCGAAGCAAAAGGTTGCTATCCGAGATCAAGTCTGTAGATCTGAGGATAGATCTTTTCCCGAAGGAGGAGATGATGGACACCATCCAGCCACAACCATCCCCCTAGTTGAAGAAAAAGCTTTGGATTTGAGGACAAATCCTTTTCAAGAGGGAGGGGATGATGGAGGAGGGCCCAAGCTCACCACACGATGAAAGCCAAGCCTCCAAGACTAGACGGTCTAGCCTATGATGAGGAGCGTCTAGACTCAAAAAGGAGCGTCTAGCCCATGAAGAGGAGCGTCTAGGCCATGATGAGGAGCGGCTACATAAGGAGCGTCTAGGCCATGATGAGGATTCCTTCTAGACCGTCTAGCTTCACATACACATGGGTCAAAGCTACGGTTTTGGGAAGAGAAGACCTTTGTAATTGTTACATAAAGGCCCATTAGGGGTGCTTAGTAATTAGAGTAGTGTAGAAAGCATATTTGTGTGAACATTCTAGAAAGACCATGGAGGGGGGGTGAGCATAAAAACTAGACACACCCCTCCCCATGTGCTCATTTATGCACCCATGTGCCATGTGCACCCATGTGCTTCACATTTACATTTCATTTGGCTAGCATTAGGGTTGCATTATGGTCCTCCTTAGCCTATAAAAGGAGGAGCCTACACCTTGTATTTTCAAGTTTATTGTGAGTAAAGTTATGCTGCCCATTTGTGCTCAACTTTGCTTCTCCCTAGAATCCTAGGCTCTAAACTTCAATTCCTTCACCTTTTCCCTTGAGCTGGCCGAACCACTCAATACCCATACTTAACATGCACCTACAAGATCAACACCACTCTTAGGAGGATCTTGCTCACTCTCATTCATTGCTTCCGCCCCATACTCTACATTGATTCAAGAAGAACTTCATGAAAATGCCATCAAATAGGCTAGATACCTTTGCTGAAAATCAAAGGAGCCTTCATGATCTGTGTGTTAGTAACTTTCAGAGGATAGACACAAGGTTTGACAACATGGATACAAGGTTTATGACACTGGACGAACAAATTGAAGCTGTCCATAATCAAATCTTTGATCTACAGTTTGCTGATGAAGAAGACTGAGAGAAAAACAATCGATTGGCCACAGAAACAATCGATTGTTTTTGGCTGTTCTTGTTTCTGGTTTTTAAAATTTCTTTCCTTCTGCTGTTGCTGGTTTATTCTGATGTAATATGAACAATGTCTTATTTTATCTCTTATCTTTGTCTATTTGTGAAGACAAATAGGGGGAGATATATGCTGTGTTTTCAATTTGTTCTAAGTTTCTGTTTTTCATATTGTTAAAAATAGTTTGAGTGATGTTATTTGGTTCTGATATTGAATGTTTTAAGCTTTAATTGTTTATCTGTATGCTAACAAAATATCAGAAGTTCAATGTATTGCTCAAAGTTTTATTGCAGGAATTGCCTCAGATTTAATTAAAGAACAACACAAGCATCAGGGATTTGTCTTCATCAAATAGGGGGAGATTGTTGAAACAAGTGGAGTTCAATGTTTTGAAGAATCCAAATCCTTTGAAGGATGATGAAGCCTCTGCTTTGCTTGATGCTGCTGTGCTGATTTCAGCCTTGTTCTGGGGTAGTTCAATGTTGTAATCAACACTTAGATTAAATCTCAAAGCAATTAGCATCTCAATTTTAACAAAGCAAAATGTTTTTCAAACTAAGTTGAAACAACAGATTGTTTTGTCGAAACAACCGATTGTTTACACTTAAGTGTTTTGAGAAAGTTTGAAAACTGTTTTTGAATGGTGTATTTTGTTAAGTAACAAAACAACCGATTGATTCGATGAAACAATCGATTGTTTGTTTTAAAACCATAACAGAAAAACTGTTTTCTTTGACTGAGCTTTAAATGCTTTAACTGAACACGCTCCAGTCATTAAATGCTTTGACCAATCTATTTTAAATGCAATTAAGAGTTTGTTAAGATTTGATAACAAACTATATTCTTAGATATATTCTGAAAAACAATTGTGATATATTAAGAATCTTGAAACAAAGTTTTAAGAAGAAGAGTTTTTCAAAGTATTCCGAGATTGCAAAAGAGTTGAGAGATTGATCAAGGTGCTGAATAGGGATTCTACTTGTATTGATTTCAGATTTCCATTTGTAACAAGTGTAATCTTTGTAAACTGCTGAACAATTCGTTTGTGTGTGTTGCTGAGATTGGTTGTGTGTTCTTGAGGTGTTCAAGATCAGCAATCTTAGTGTTGGCCAATGAGAGTGTGTTTCTTGAGGTGTTCAAGGTCATTCTCTTGGTTATGGTGTAAGTGATCAAGTGGTGATTGCTTAGTGGATATCCTCAGGGTTTCTAAGAAGACTGGATAGAGCTCTAGTTGGAGTGAACCAGTATAAACATCTGTGTACAATCTTTCTATCCCTAACTCTTTAATTTCAGTTTGCTTGTTGTTTGCTGGTATAAACAACCGATTGTTTCGAAGAAACAACCGATTGTTTTTCCTGATATCACTGTTTTGCTTGCTGTTTTGGCTAACTAAATTGCTGAATCAATTGGTTTCTGAAATAAGTTCATTCTAATTTTGAAAAGTTTGTGAATACCCCTTTAAACAATTCACCCCCCTTCTAGTTTAAAGCCATCTTTTCTAACAGAAGATACCCACAAATTTTAAGAATATCATTGATACGTAAGTACACTATAAACTTAACTTTGTATGTTACTAATTAACCATCTACTAACAAGGTTTTTTGTATTAACCAGTTCATGGCGTGGATATAACATCCTTAAAGGTCGATCCAGTTCAAATAATTTGAACTAAATAAGAATAAAGGTTTGTAATTTTTTTCTTTTTCTTATCATTGTTTATCAATATACTAACTTTTACTTTTTATTGAATTATAGTGTAATAAATAACCAGGAAGCTATGAGTGTGGCTATTACATTATGTAATGGATGATTACCATTGTAAGACTAGGCCTTAAAAATGATTGGAAAGAGGTAACATGATATGTTAAATTATTTTTATTATTCTTGAACGTATATGTATCTTAAAACTAATTTATGTCAATCATATATTGAAATGCAGTTCTTCACGGATGAAGCACCAATGACTTCGGATGCCATAGCATATGTGAGACATTCTTGGTCCACATATTTCATAAATTTTTATAACTCTAGGATAGTTGATCAATAGTGTAGGGATTATATGTAATTTGATTACTTGTTTGTAATATACATTTTGATTCTCTGAATTTATCTCTATATTTATGTATTTGTCTGGCTGGGTACATTTTGATCTATATACAGGTTAATTTATATGGGTTTGGGACAAAACATATTGCACTAAAAAAAACCATTATTTACAAGTGTGATTATTTACCAAAGTCGCATTTGTAAACCCTAAACCCCTAAACCCTGTCACCTCATTCAGAAGCATATACAAATGCGGCTACTTGAAATAGTTTCAATTATAAACAGTATTTACAAGTGCGACTATATAGCCGCATTTATATCTCTTTGATTTACGAATGCGTGCTTTGTAAATGTAAAATAACTGCACTTGTTTAGCATTTATGCGCTAGTGAAATATTCTATCAATCCTCTAAGTAACTATTGCAACAAAAGAGTACAGTGAGAATGCTAATGACACATATACCACTCACACTCTTCCCATTTTCTTAATTTGAATTATGCAAACTATGAACATGAAATATGCATTCTAACATATAATTTTTACTTACATGAGCATATGATACATAAATCTCAAAGATTGATATACATTGGTATAGCATTATCGAAGCCACCAATTTTTTTTGCGTTCCATGTGATTTCCACAACTTCATTTCTCTTTCAAGCATTGTTGTAGTGTATATATTCAAAATGATATTGCCTAATCACACCTGCTATGAAGATGTTTGTCATTTTATTATTACATTAATCTGAAAGATTAAAATATTCATCATAATTTGATTTTCCAAGTAAACAAAGTAAAACAAATATAACAAAGTCATTGTTTAAATGTATCAACATACAACCACTACTAAACATTAATAAAAGCCAATTTTAGACCAGTTTTACACATATCGACCAATTTCATGGTTTGGCACCAAATCCATAGTGTAGTTAATAAGAATATATTAATTTCAAAATCAAAATTAAAGTCCCGTGACATGAAAATTTAAGCCTAGGCTGCAATGTAGCTAACACTAACCTTCAAAATTATAACCAATGAGAGGAAATTTGATTTTGTTGTCTTTATGAAAGAATGTTCTTGATAATTTAACTAAGATTTCGGTGTTTGCTTCATATATATGTATGAGTATTTTGTTAGAATATTTGATGAAATTAAGTCATGGGTAAAGAGGTACGAATGCTTGATTAGATGGGTAAAAGGTTACCTTATCATAGAAAATTACTATATGAGATCTAAATTGAAATGATAGAGGCACTACAAGAAAAAAAAAGGTTTTAGTGGAGGTTATTTAGCGGAGGTTAACATAACCCTAGGAATTGATTTAATTAATGGAGGTTTTTTCTAAAACCTCAACAAAATAACGAAGGTTTTTTAACCTTAGTTAAATTCCAAAGGTTTATTCTAAAATCCCGGCAAAATGAAGGAGGTTTTTTTAACCTTCATTAATTTCCAAAGGTTTATTTTAAAACCTTCGCAAAATAACTGTGGTTTTTTTAACCTTCATTAATTTTCATAGGTTTATTTCAAAACATTCGCAAAATAACGGAGGTTTTTTAACCTTAGTTAATTTCCAAAGGTTTATTTTAAAACCTCTGCAAAATAGTTGAGGGTTTTTAACCTTTGTTAAGTTTCATTAATTTATTCTAAAATCTCATCAAAATAATGAAGTTTTTTTAATTTTCATTAAGTTTGAAATGTTTATTGTAAAACATCAATAAAATATTTTAAATTTTCTCAAATTTCAATAAATAAATATAATTAAACTTTTTTAAAAAAAATAATTTTAATATATTTGATAACTAAATTCTTAAAGTTTTTGAAAGTGTAAGTTTAAACATATAAATTTTTTAAAAAATATTCTTAATTTTAAATATTTATTTAATTAAAATTAATTAATTTTTTATTTATTTTATATAAATATTTTTAATAAAAAAAGAAAAATTATCTTTTTTTTAACTTTTCCAAAGATTTATTTTCAAACCACAGGAAAATACTCACACTTTTTCAAACTTTTGACTAAAAAACCCATTACTGCTTCTCCTCCTCCACCGTAGAGCTACTTCTCCTCTTCCATCGTAGAACTACTTTTCATCCTCTACCACAGAACTTCTCCTGCTCCACCACGGACCTGCTTCTGTTGCTCCACCACGGACCTGCTTTTGCTGCTTCACCACGGTAATTGGTTTCTTCTTCCTCTTCTCAGTACATATTCTCTCTTTCACGCCCCTATACGCTCCACCACCATTGTTCTCTCCGGTGAACGTAACACCATTATTCTTTGTGTGGCTCGCAATTGTTATCTTATAGATTACCAAAATAATTTTATTTTTCGTAGAATTACAAGAATTTGCATTGCATTCCTCCTTTTTTTTCCGATGTAATCATTTCAACTAACCATTCAAAGGGGTTAACTTTTGGCAGAATCTTGTAGTTTCCTATTCAGTCACATACTGGATACTTCTTTTGTCACATGTAAACCAATTATCACTTCTTTTTTTGTTGTGCCAAATAACAATGGATGTGCATAAGAGGCTAAGATCTATTATATAATTGAACCAACTATTTTTATTTTGATATTTTCTTAATGTATCTGAAAAGTATAGTGATTAATTACTCTATCTTATTCACTCTTGCTGCCACATAAATTAACAAAATCCTTCCTCACTGCTGCAACACATTCTTTGCCCTCTTATTGCTACTTGAAAACCTTATGCCTAGTTTTCTTTCTCTTCAGATTCTAACATCATCATAAAAAGGTTCTCCTTGAAGTAGCTTCTCCAAAGCAAGTTTGATAATCCAATTCTGTTTTTAGTACCAACCTCACCGTCTACTAAATTATTTGTTATAACCCATTTGTTGTGATTTAAACATGTCCTATACATCAGATACCTTCCCTTTAGCATTGCTAACCACCCAGACTAACTCCCCTGCACTACCATATGAAAAACCTACTTTACATAAATTATTTGACATTTATTAGTCTAGCTTTTTCATTGTTACTAAATGCTTTTAATTCTATAATTGTTATATCTTCTAACTAATGTCATTATACCATTATGCCATTGTACCCTAAGTTTGCAAGTTTGCTTGATTAACTCTAATTAATAGAGGAAAAACCTAGCGTACAATGGTCGTCTCAATTTTTTTTATATGTAGTTTAGGTCAATGTTGGAGTCCTCCATCACCAACAGGTCCAAAACAATTGAAGTAAAAGTGTCACTGTCAATTCTTCCATCATCAAACTCAGTACCATAACACCAATTTTTTATTATTTTTCACAAGTTCATATGAGACAACTTTTTTCCTTGTCTTTTTTTAGTTTTAGAGAAATAAGTTTCAAAAGTTGCATGATAAGAAATGACTAAGACATAAAAGAATTATTAAAATGTATGGAGTACATAGTCCAGTAAAAATAATCTCTTATAATTCTAAAATAATTTTAAAGAGAAACATGAAAATAGACTAAAGATGATTCCATTGAGTAAAAACAAATAGCAAGTCTTTTCAAGTGTCTGATTTTGCAGGGAGGAAATCTAAAGGATTAAGGCTAGTAATCCAAATATCAGCCACAGGGAGGCTTTCAGCTCCGCAGCCAAAAACGTGAGTTTAACCTTAATCACTACATTCATCAATATATATATATATATATATATATATATCATTTTATGATCCATACAGACAAGTGCATGTTGCAGTTTTCTATATTTTTCATGATTTTTGGAGCCACTTGTGTCAATTCAACTACCTTGGTTAACACCATTAGGTGTTAACTTCACATATGCTTTGTTTGTACACACTAAATTGTGCTTTTCATCTGTAACATTGCTTACCCTTAATTGCACCTGTGATGTGTGCTTTTCAAATTGAATGTCCACACATGTAATATTCCATGTTAATATTTTTTAGATCAATCTTGATCATGTCTTAATTGAGAGTGTCCAGATTCGAATACTAATTAATAATTAATTGAGTTCAAATAGAAATAAAATAGATTTCTTTTATCACTTTCATATCTTCTTCATACACTTTGTACAACTTCTTTATACGCTTATTTCACTTCTATTCTTTTACGCATTGTAATGCTCTTGTTGACACATGTTTTTTTTTAAAACTTCCATGCTAGGTTTGCTTTATTTTTATCAAACAATTCCATTTAGATATAGATAAGTCTTGGATTAACATGCCTCGAAATACATGTCAGTACATGGATGGATTGAATAAGTTTTTGGACTTTGCATTTGCTAATAAGAGCGCTGAGGGTAAGATAATTTGCCCATGTCCGAAATGCAATCTTAAAAAATGGCAAACTCGAGAAGCAACACATGAACACTTCATTCTTCATCCTTTTCCAAAAGGTTATACATTATGTCTTCTACATGGCGAGACAAGTTTTGTACAAAATACGACTGAAACACCTCCAGTTTTCCAATCAAATGAGCATAAAGTTTCTGGTAATGATCCCATACGTGTCATGGTTAATGACGCATTCAGATTTTTTTTCTATGATGATAACGTGGAGGATGATGAGGATATGCATCCTAGATCAAGCAAAATGATGCCTGATGAAATTGCTGAGTATCTGAAGTTTATGCATGATGGGCAACAAAGTTTGTATGAAGGATGTGGCAAGTATTCTAAACTTTCTTTCTTGCTCAAATTGTACAACATCAAATGTCTATGTAGAATGACTGACAAGGCAATGTCAATGATATTGGAGTTGTTAGAAGATGCCTTTGATTATGCTAAAACTCCATGTTCCTTCTATGAAGCTAAGAAAATCATTAATAAGCTTGGCCTTCATTACACCAAAATTGATGCTTGCCCAAATGATTGCATGTTGTACTATGGAGAAGAAAAGACAAAGAAGTTTGTAAGAAATGTAATGAATCTAGATGGAAAAGAAGAAAGAAGAACAAGACTATTGATGGTACTATGAAAAAGCAAAAGAAAGTTCCTGCTAAAGTTTTAAGATATTTTCCATTGAAGCCACGCCTACAACGAATGTTTATGTCTTCTAAAATAGCTTAGCATATGCAATGGCATGCATCAGGAAGTACAAATGAAGGCATACTAAGGCATCCGAGGGATTCTGAAGCATGGAAGAACTTTGATCTAATGAATCCTCAATTTGCTTCAGATGCTCGAAATGTCAGACTTGGTTTAGCTGTTGATGGATTCAATCCATTTGGTGATTTGAGTACAAGTCATAGTACTTGGCCTATTGTACTCATACCCTACAATCTTCCTCCTTGGATGTGTATAAAGCAAAGTTCATTCATTCTTTCCATGATCATTCCCGGTAAAAGAGCACTAGGAAATGATATTGATGTATATTTAAGGCCATTAATTGAAGAATTAAAATAGCTATGGAACAATGGACTTAAAACTTTTGATTCATATAACAATGAAGTATTTAATATGCATGCAGCTATATTGTGGACCATTAGTGATTTTCCTGGTCTTGGAACCTTATCTGGGTGGAATACACATACTGGGTTGGCTTGCCCTAGGTGTAATTTTGACACTACTCCTAAGAAGATTCGGGGTAAATTTTGTTTCATGAATCATCGACGTTGGTTAAATGCAAGACACAAATTTAGATTAGCCCGCATTCATTTTGATGAAAGTGTGGAAAATAGAAAATCTCCTTTGACAATATCAGGAACATATGTCTTAAGACAAGTTGAGAATGTCAATATCATATTTGGGAAAGAACCGGAAGTTGAGGAACTGGGGAAAAAACAACGCAGAGATCACCAAGCTATTGATGGCCCTCTACAATGGCGAAAAAAAAGTATATTTTTTGAACTTCCTTATTGGGTAAACAATTTATTGCACCATAATCTAGATGTTATGCACATTGAAAAAAATGTATGTGATAATGTGGTGTATACATTATTGAACCAAGGTAAAAAATCAAAAGATAACCTAAAGGCACGATAGGACTTAAAAGATTGGGGTGTTAGACCTGATCTTTGGCCTGATGAAAATAATAAATATCTTCCTACTATATATACATTGACAAAAGAAAATAAGCATACATTTCTGACAACACTAAAAATTATCATTGTTCCAGATGGCTACTCAAGTAACATTAGTAGATGTGTTGATGTCAAACAATGTAAGCTTAGAGGATTGAAAAGTCATGATTCACATGTTTTGATGGAGCAACTTCTACCTTTAGCAATGAGAAAGACATTCCCTAAGGAAGTGTGCTATGTTTTGATTGATTTGAGTTCATTTTTTATAAACTTATGCAGTAAAGTTTTAAAAGTGGATGAACTTAACCAACTGCAAAATAGAGTTGTTCTCACATTATGTCACATGGAGATATTATTTCCTCCTGCATTTTTTACAGTCATGGTTCATTTGATTGTGCATTTGGTGGAAGATGCCAAGTTTGGAGGACCTGTCCAGTATAGATGGATGTATCCCATTGAGAGATATTTAGGAAAATTGAAATCTTATGTGCGTAACAAGGCACAACCAGAAGGCTCAATAGCTGAAGGCTACATGGCTGAAGAGTCTTTAACCTTTTGTTCAAGATATTTAAATGAAATTGAGACTGTATTTAATCGAATAAGGCGTGTTAATGATGAACCAGACACTATGTCATCTAGTGCAAGCACTTTGTTTCCACCTGTTGGAAAACCAATTGGGTCTTTTACTTACTTCTCTTTATCAGCAAAGGAAAAGTTACAAGCACATCGTCATATATTGACTAATTGTGCCAAGTTGACCCTTTCCTTCAGTAAGTACTTTGACTTTATAACTTATTATGATTCATCTGCAATTGAACACTAACCATGTAATACTTATTTATTTAATTTAGAGAATTTAGAGACATTATACAAAGACAATTAAGAAGTCGTACACGGTCATCCTCTGTGATAGATAAGAGAGTTCATAGAGAATTTGCAAAATGGTTTTCTCGTCGTGTATGTATAATTTATATTGTTGAGGTTTGATTATATTGAATATATAGAATTGTTTTGATCATATTTTCCTCTTTTTTAGATAAGAAATGAGTTGAATGGACCTCACTCAGATGATTTAAAGTTCTTAGCTATGGGGCGAATTGATTGTGCAAAACGTTACAATGCTTACAATGTAAATGGCTTCAAGTTCCGTACATTGGAGAGAGATGAAGGACTTAAAACACAAAACAATGGGATATTTGGTACTTTTGGTACAAGGAGTTATGCAAGTAGCATCGACAATCAAATGCAATTTGGGGGTGTGCCTTATTATGGAAAATTGGTAGACATAATTGAGATAAACTATAATGGTCGATTTTCTGTTACTTTGTTCATGGGCTAATACAACTACTTCTAGAGGGATTATGACAGATGATCTTGGATTTACACTAGTAAACTTTACACGTTTGATACACATTGGTGATAATGATGATGATGAACCATACATCCAAGCTAAAGAAGCACAAATGGTTTATTATGTAGTGGATGAATTAGCTAAAGATTGGAGCATTATTGTGCATCTAAAGCCACGAGACTTATATGACATGGGAGAAGATAATGATGTCACTTTTCATGAATGTGAAGCATTTGTACAAAACAATTTTGAAACTTTATTTGTAAATGGAGAAGGAAGTATATCGTTAACAAGGTCCTATTTTTAATTGAACACTTGTATATTATTTTTGTTTAAATTATCATCCTTATTACTTATACATTATTGTTTATACATGCATTATATTATGATTTATTGAATTTCTATTTTTGACTTGTATTAATGTTACTATTTCAAGAATACCTAAAGATGAAGAAAATGTCCATCAAGAAGACTAGAGCAACAGAACATGATACCCTCAATAACACTTTTGACCAACTTGCAGCCCTTAATAACTCAAGTAAGTTCATACACAACTTCCATTTAGTGAGATGTTTGTACTTATATTTTAATTTGACATTCTCTTTAAAAATATATTATTTTTCACATGTATTCATTTAATTATTATGTAGCACCTCATGTGAATTCTCATCCTATAGAGAATACTAATAAGAAGTCTCCTCCCCCACATGCACCTCATAGGTTGATTTCTACTACTAAGAACAATTCTGCACCTGAATTTCAATTTGATAATACAAATGAATCTGTCCATGAATCTACATCTAAACCTACACTAAGGTTACAATCTGATGAAGAAAGGGAAGAAAATGTGGGTATTGAGATGCAAACTGAACAATCAAAGCATGTATCACGTAAAAGATCATGGCTTCTTGATGTCATTGGTAAGCTTGAATCAATACATTGCAAACTCACATTGTATTTGTTTTTTATGTTCGTCCTCTTAAACTAACAATAATTTTGACAGATAGTAAAGGCAAAAAGGTTAGGAAACAATTAACAACAAACGATGTCTGGTTTTTATTTGTTGGTGACAGGATTCTTGTTAACTGGAATAACGAGAACCAACCAGTTGATGACAGTGGAGCATTGTTGAATAGGTTTTTAGGTCATGTTGCAAGAAATGTTAGTGCATTTCCTATTAGCTATCAAAGTTGGAGGAAGATTCCCAAAGATTACAAAGAAGATATGCTTAAGAAAACCATTCAAGTAATTGATTTTTGGATTTTTCTATGTTTTAATTGATATTATATTGCAATTATCTTAAATTTACTTGTGTAATAATTTTGAAGGCTAAGTTTGAAGTTGAATCTGATGCTCATGTAAGATATATCTTCAAATCACTAACACAAAGTGGACTGAGTATAGGCAACAACTATGGTAACAAAGAAATGATGGAACACACAATAGAGATGAAATTATTGCAATGTGTCCAGAAGTAATGAATAAAGACCATTGGGCTTCTATAACTATTTTCATTTTTTGTAGGAAAAGATTCAAGCATATGAGTCAAATACATCTTCTCTCTCACAAGATATATCAATTGATGATTCACTAGCTCATGCCTGTGGAAGTCAAGAACATTGTGGTCGTGTTCGAGGGATGGGATTGGGACCTTGCCCTTTTCATGTACTTGGATATACTAGAAATTCTCGCACTGGGATATCTTCAACTACTTCTTATAGAGAATTCGAGAATCAGGTTTTTGAACATGCATTTTCTTGTGTAGCAATTTGGTGTTGTTTACTTTAGATTATCATGCCAAGATTGGAAACGTTGTGTTGAATATTATTGACACAAAATTATAGGAAATGTAGTATAGCTTTTGTTGATAAATTGGTTATTTTTTAATGTGTATGGTTTTCTCACTCTTTTTCATGATAAATTGTGTTTTAATATAGGTTATTGCATTAAAGTCACAATTGGATGAACAAAATAAAAGATATGAAGAACGTGAAAAAATATATGAAGAACATGAAAAAAGATTTGAGATAATGATGATTTTTTTCTTTCAAAGTTATCAAGGTTAATTGCCTACTGAGTTGACTATGTTCAATCGTTCATCGGTAATGTTTAAAAAATTTAAATAACTTGTTTTATTTTTTAGATTTACATTTCTAATTGTGATATATGTTTATATTGTAGGTGTTTGATCGAGGAAGTGTGCCAAAAAAATTTGGACATCAAGAAGAGCATATGTGACCTATTTCGTCTTATATTAGCTTCCTTGTAATTTTTTAACTCATATTTTGTGTTTAATTTGAATTTCAATGTGTTTACTTGATATACTTTGGTGTATTTTTATTAATATTTTGATATATGTTGTCAATTGATGAATCTTATATCCATTTATTTCTTTTATTTATTGAAAAAAAAATACTTTAACAAACATAAATAAATAAATACAATAGATGCAAATAATTGTGGTTTAAAAAAACACATGAATGCCTAAATGGTAAATGAATAAAGAAAAAACAAATTTAAACACTTAAATAAATGCCTAAGATGCTAATTCTGAAGCATTTTAGTATTGAATATTTAAAATTAGTGCTTTAAATGTGAATCTGGCGACATTCTGTCTTTGAATGCAAGTGCATCTTCTGTTTGTCCATGTGATGTTCTAAAAAAAGGGAAGGAGTGGAAGTGGAAATGAATATAGTTTGGTGCACACAAATGAAATTTCCCGTCCTTGTTGTTGGTTGTATTCGAAAGGGCTTTTCCACAAGATTACATGTACAAGGCTATAGTATAAGTAGAAATCACAGTTTTAAGCTCTTGTATATCCAAAGCATAGTTTTGTCCATAATGCTATTTGCATAAGGTCTTAGTCCTCAGTCTCTAAATATGATCATTTAATTAGTTTCTAAAATGGTGTTTGCTTTCTTCCAAATTCCTACTTTATTTTAGGAGAGTTTGATTCGTTTTCCTCCAATATATAACATATATAAATATTGGGTCCATTATTTCACTTGAAACAGTTTGGTACAAATGTCATTCGAATGCTAAGCATGCAATTATTCATCCGACTCTTGTTTTAAATTTGGAGCTTGTATTGTTAAGTATCTATGAGTAATTCCTTTCAATGAGTAGTATATATAATGGAAGTCATTTTCCTTGGATGCACATTACTAACATCTGGATCTCGATCAGGTTCTGTATGATACAAATGGCTTTTTAGAAAATAACAGAGACACGATGTCTTCTGACTGCATTCAGTTCCTGTCATCATGTAATTGTGATCTGCTGCAGTTGTTCTCCAAAATGTTTAACCAATCTCAAAAGCAAAGTGTTGCAAGAAAGTTCAAGGTAATTTTGTAATTCTGAATGTTTGTCCTTATCAACTAGTGTATTGTCCTTTCTTTCTGCTTTGAAAGATACTGTAGCATTACACTGTTTTGCAATAGATATGAAATGGAGCACTACAGTTATATGACTGTGATGTGATTTTATGTTGCATTATCTCCTCACTCAACATTGGATATTGGATAAAAGTTATATCCAACCATATCATACAACATTTTCTTCCAAAATTGGAAACTGTCTTACATGGCTTAATCAACATCAAAAAGTTCTTGTCAACTTCCCTAGCATGTTACTTGATATACCATATTGATAAGTATTTGGTCTGCTTTGGATAATAGGTCAAATGTCTGTCCAGCATAGTTCTACAGAATTAACACATGGCACAACCTCTTTCATCCTCTTTTAAGACCCATGTTTCTTACAATTTTAGTTTTCTAAATTATTTAATCACCTTGCACAACAAAACCATGACACTTGTAACATGAAGACCAATTCTGAAAAACACAGATGAGCTTCCTAATGTCCAGCTAGTGGAAACTGCTACTATTCAATTCCTCTACAATTGGACATTAAAAAAAACACATATATGTGAATTCAAAGCAGTACCATGCTTTTGCATTTTCTGTCCAATTATGTCTTTCTTCTTTCTATTAAATAGGCATAACATGGTTATAGCTGTTGAACCAAGTAGTGTTCAAGCTTTGAAGAATCCAAACCCTTTGAAGGATGATGAAGCCTTTGCTGTGCTTGGTGTTGCAGTGCTGGTTTAGTATAGTTCTAGGGTAGTTTTGAGTATTGTAATCCACCCCTTGATCGAATCTAAAGCATAAGCTTCTCAATCTTTGTGAAAGTAAAATGTTTTCAAACTAAGTTAAAACAACCGATTGTTTTGTCGAAACAACCGATTGTTTATATTTAGATGTTTTGAGAAAAAATTGAAAACTGTTTTTAAAATGGTTGAACAATTAAGAACCAAAACAACCGATTGATTCGAAGAAACAACCGATTGTTTGTTTTGGGACCATAACAGAAAAATTGTTTTATCTTTGACTGAGCATTAAATGATTTAACTGATTACGCTCCAGTCATTAAATGCTTTGACCAATCTTTTAATGTAATTTAAGAGTTTGTTAAGACTTGATAACAAACTACATCTTTGAATAAATTCAGAAAAACATATTTGACAATTAATCTTTGACAAGTTTTTGCTAAGAGTTTTTGAGTTTTTTTTTCAAAGAGCTGAGATTGCTGAAAGTTTGTGATTGATCAAAGTTGTGGAATAGGATTCTGCTTGTATTGATTTCAGATTATCTTCTGTAACAAGTTTAATCCTTGTACTCTATGAAACAAGTTTCGTTTCTGTGTTTGCTGAGATTGGTTGTGTGTTCTTGAGGGGATCAAGATTAGCAATCTTGGTGGTGGTGTGTTGGCCAAGAAGAGTGTGTGTCTTGAGGTGTTCAAGGTCATTCTCTTGGTTGTTGTGTAAGTGATCAAGTTGTGATTGCTTAGTGGATTTCCTCAGGGTTTCTGAGAAGACTGGATGTAGCTCTGGGTTTGGAGTGAACCAGTATAAACATCTGTGTGAAATCTCTCTATCCTTAACTCTTTAATTTCATATTTGTTTGTTGTTTGCTGGTATAAACAACCGATTGTTTCTGTGAAACAACCGATTGTTTTTCTGGTTGTGCTGTTTTGTTTGCTGTTTTTGGTAAACTAAATTTCTTATCAATTGTTTCCTGAGATAAATTCATTCTTGTTTTAAAAGTTTGCGAAAATCTTCTTTAAACAATTCACCCCCTCTAGTTTAAAGCAATCCATTCTAACAATAGCTACCAACCCTATAAATTTTTCAAATTGATTAGTATGAGGATATTTGAAGAAACCATGGTATTAATGGTTCAAATTAATTGGAACATGATTAATCATACATAGTATGTTGCTAATTTTCTATAGAACGAGGAAAGTAAGCAATTAGAAACAGATTTGAGACCTGTAGCACTAGTTATGTAACTCATTATAAAAGCAAATCAAAAGATTAATTCCTTTTCTGGTTTTGATAATTACATTTTTTTAAAGTTTTTATATATAAAAACATCATTATAGATTTTACACATAACTTTTTTAGTCTTTACATACATTATTTAAATTTCTTTTTAGGGTGTATAACTATAATAAAAATATGTAAATATTAAAATCATATGTATTTAAATATTAGCACAAAAAAGAAAAAAGAAAATGTTTTGAAACTATGAAGATTTGAAAGGAAGTATATGTTAGCTCATCCTTACAATAGGTATTCGAAGCTCTACACTAGTTATATATAAGTACATGTAGTTATCATATTAGAATCCATAAATCTTTTTTAAAATATGACATTTTCTTTTAGCAATTGCTAATGTATCTTTCAAATGCTGAAACATATTTTTATTTTTTATTACTTAATTGATAATTAGTACATTTTTCAGTAAAGGAAAGATTTGTTTTTACTATAATCGACATAATGATTGTATTTATAATATTATAATAATTTAGAGTATTATAAAAAATGTGCCAACAAATTTTGGACATCAAGATGAGCATATGTCATTGTCTAAGAATTTAGTATATTATGGAAATGATTTTTGACTTATTTTATGCTTTGTGAGCAATATGTTATGTTTTCATTTGTAGTACCTATTTGTCTTATATTGCTTCCTTGTAATTTTTTAACTCATATTTTGTGTTTAATTTGAATTTCAATGTGTTTACTTGATATATTTTGGTATATTTTTATAAATATTTTGATATATCTTGTCAATGGATGAATGTTATATCCATTTATTTGTTTTATTTATTGAAAAATTACTTTAACAAACATGGATAAATAAATACAATAGATGTAAATAATTGTGGTTTAAAAAACACATGAATACCTAATTGATAAATGAATAAAATAAATAAATTTTTATAGTTTTGAAACCTATGGTATTTTTTACGGAGGTTTTGGAACCTATGATATTTTACGGAGGTTTTGAAACCCATGATATTTTACGGAGGTTCTAAAACCTATGGTATTTTACAAAGGTTTTAAAACCCATGGTATTTTACGGGGGTTTTGAAACCCATGATATTTTACGGAGGTTCTTAAACTCATGGTATTTAACAGGGTTCTGAAAGACTTTTTCTAAGGTTTAAAAAAACCTCGGGGAACACTTTCCCCAAGGATGGTTTAGCGGGGGAAATTGCAACCCTGGGTAAATGACTTAATGGAGGTTTTAACCCTAGGTAATGTAAAAATAAACTCCCGTTAAAACCATTTTTTCTTGTAGTGAGGATATGTAACCCTCCATTTTTCTCTATTCTCACTTCTTCCTCAATTTTCTCTCCTTCTCTTTTTTCTCTAAGATTTCTCTCTCATACCTCATCTCTTTCATAATTTGGTTAGATCTTACCGTAGTTGAGAAATCAAGAATTATTTCTATTTGATCAAATTTTAAAACAAAGTAACACAACAACAAAAATCACTTTTAGCGACCACCAAATTCGGTCGCTAAAAGCATTATAATTGGTCGCTAAAGGTATCTACGACCGAAACAGTCACCAAATAAAGATGGAAGTGAAAACCCTAGTCGCAAAGCCTTTAGCGACCGAATTATAAAGTGGTTGCTAATTTGCAACCAAAATTTTGGTGGCTAAATCGGTCGCAAAAAATTTGGTTACCAAAATTAGGAACCAAATTAGCAACCGAAATTTTGGTGACTAAATCGGTTGCAGAAAATTTGGTCACCAAAATTCAGAGACCAAATTAGTGACCAAACTTTTATAAAAACAATCGGTGGCTAAATCGGTGACTGAAATAAAAGGTGATAGCGACCACCATTTTCGGTCGCTAATGGATTAAAATAATTAATTAAAAAAAAATTGGTGACTAATTTAGCGACTAAATGAAGATCCCTATAGCGACAAATTTGATATCGGTGACTAAATATTTTTTTTAATTACAGCGACCGATTTTATTTCGGTCGCTAAACAACATCTTTGTAGATATAACGACCAAATCGGTTTCGGTGACTATTTTTATATGTATTATTAATACCTATTTAAAATGATATTTTGATCAATTTATAAAAAATATTCAAACTTGCTTATAATTACTCAAAATTCAATCAAATTAAACAAGATTGAACTTTAAAAAATATAGCAGATATAAATATACTATAATACATAAAACTTTCTCCTGTGAAAATCAAAGAACATACTAAAAATCTACACTTAAGTTTCCCCATAAAAAATACAAAAAAGAGGTATCAATAACAAAACAGTAAAACATATAACATGCTTAATGGGTGCACACGTTGAATCCATCTTTACTTGAATCCTCCTTAGCCTAGCCAACATCAACTATTTCTTCATTTCCACGTGGCAGCTATGCAACGATGCTACCAGACGGAGCAGAGTGAAAACTCACCATCTCTGTTGCAAACGGGGCAAGGCTTTCAACACCTCTAGACTTACATTAGCTTCATTTTCCTTACCTGAAGGACAAATGTAATTCAAAGAAAAACATGACCAAGATAAAAAGCTATATGCAGAAATGTTGTCCCATACTCTAGTGCTGAAAAAGCTCAAATCCTAAGTCAAGTTATTTGAAATTTGAAATACGAACAAAATTCCAGTTCAATAGTCAAGTGAAACTTTACCACTAAGATATGTATCTATATCTTTAGTTGGTACATAAAAAAACAACACCATTTCCATCAGTAGTGAGCGAAAGACCTTTCACAGCCTCCACCTTCTCTTCAGGCAAGAATCTCCTCAAGATTCCATAGGAAAAACTAATATCAACCAATGAAATAGCAAGTTAAACAATTTGAAAATGTGCACATAAGTCCATTAGTGATTGCATGCATAATCAGAACACAAATTATAACGTGTTAACAAATATGCTTCGTAATTTTTTTTCTTTCTTTCGTCTTTTACAATTAGTTTGTTAGTTGTGTCAGTTGGTGAAGACATCCTTTACTATTGATATAAAGCTTCTTGTAATTGATCCCAGTGAATAATATACAAAGTTCATTTTTACTCTTGTTCATTCTTTTTTCTCAAACTCTAGAGTTTTCACAAGATAAAAAAATATTAATTTCAATGTTTGATTTCTTAAGATTCTATATAGTTATTTAAAGCAATATGTAAACACCACATGCGTAAATCAGGGATTATAGTAAGGTTCTCACGAAGGGGTGAAGATTGGTTTCCCAATTTTAAGAAGCTAAGTAACATAGTTCTCCATGGAAGTGAGAAGTGATTTTTGCTTTTATTTCGGTATAACCCTGCATATTATATGAGAAAAAACCTTTCAGATCAGAAAAATAATGAATGATTAAGGGTTCATATAATCAACAAAAAAAATAAACGGAGAAAACATGAAAGAATATTGATCACAACAACCTTCTGAATTTTTAATTACACTTATCACTTGATTAAGTATCCTATCTTGTCACCAAAAAAAATATATATATATATATATAGTGTTACAGTAACATTTGTTTTGACTATCATAACCTTTAAGTTGTAAAAGAATAGATGTGTACTTAAACAAGTCAATAATCTATTTAATGTTGCTAATACCATATAAAATTATGATGAGAACCCCATGCAGTATAGTTAGATGGCTGCAGAGGCATGCATATGTTAGCAATGACACATCAGAGTTCATTAAATAAATGAAAGTATGCAGCTGCATAATTGGTGAACTTGTTTCAATTATTTTCAAAATATAAGATGAGAATTAAAATAATCAAAGTTCAATTACTTCAAGGTAGTAGCTGTACAAGGATCAATTTGGAGAGATGCATATATTTGACACATAAATAGACTTAGTTTAAAATTCTTCTTTAAACTGTACTTCATACAAGATATTAATCCACTCACCTACACAACATATTCATATACATGACCTCAAAACTTGTGAGAAGCTTTTCCAATACTTAACTTCGTGTGAAATTGCTCAATCATTTTATTATCCTGGTGAGATTACAAGAGTGGAGAAAAGGAAATATAAAGCAAGAAAGCAATTAACTTGATGATGAAGAAAGCATGTCAGGAGGAGCATTACAAAGCATCAGTATCAAAATACTTCCTAATATTTTGGTATGGCGGAAAAATATTCCACATGTCGTCAATCTCTGACAAGCCAAAAAAGATAACTCGAAAAAAAAATATAAAACCTAGCTCCTAGCATTCATTATCATATTCATCAAGTAGCCAGTTATTCTTAATATTAAAATAATAATTATGAAAAAAATATCATTCTGGATTTTTTAAAAGATTTTGGACACATAAGCAAGGATAACTCATTATCAGTTCTTTGACAAAATAATCCAACCACAAGTAGGATAGTGCAAAAGTTCAAAGTTCAATTGTACGAGTTTAAAAAACAAAAGAAATTAAATCAACCACTGACCTGTGCTAAAGTTATGATATGGATGATCTTCATCACTGAGATGCTTCTGAAGCTTTATAGATTGTAATGTTTAGGGGGAGACCAAGAGAGATTAGTAACATTTCTCCATAAGAGGATTAAAAACACAATTTCAAAACAAGCTCATTCCTAAATCCTAACCATGAGAAAATCAAAGAAAAATGAAGAACAACGAACCGCAAAAGAACGAAGAAGAAGACGATGACTACTGTGAGCTTGAGTAGCACGTGAATTGGAAGAAGGAATCGAAGAAGAACCAAACCATGGAAGCAATTGAAGAAGACTATCAATGTGTGGGCGGATCTGGGAGTAGTTTTGGAGTTCGAAAGGATTTGGGATTTGGAATACGCTTTGGAGGATGAAATTTGGGATTAAGGGTTTTTGAGGTTTTGAGTTTTGATGGAAGGTGTTTAAGTAATATTTTTGTAATAGAAGAAATTACACACTTTTATCTACATTTTTTTTAACTTTAATAGCAGTTTTAGTAACCTTTTTTTCTTTTAATTATATTTATTATTTTGTATTCACATTTAAGAACATGTATTTTTAGTAATGTTGATTTAGTTTCATATTTACATTTATAATCTATTATTCATCTTCATTACTAATTAATTTTTAAATCTCTTTATCATTGTCACATACAACCTATTTATTATTATTATTATTATCATCATCATTATTATTATTATTATTATTATTATTATTATTAAACAATTATATTTAGCGACCGAAAAAAATGGGTGGCTAAAAAATAAACATATTTGGTGAGTAATTTGGTGGCAAAAATAAACAATTATATTTAGCAACCAAAAGAAAATCAGTGCCTAAAAAGTAAACATTTTCAGTGGCTAATTCAATGGCAAAAATAAACAATTACATTTAGAGGCTGAAAGAAGATCAGTGGCTAAAAAATAAACATTTTCGGTCGCTAATTCGGTGACAAAAATAAGCAATTACATTTAGTGACTGAAAGAAAATCGGTGACTAAAAAGTAAACATTTTCTGTCGCTAATTCGGTCGCAGATATATTTTTCCCAATTTTTTAAAAACAGCCACCACTTTAGCGACCAATGATTTTGTCACTCTCATGTTCAGTCGCTGATTCGGTCGCTAAACTAACTAACATCATTAACAATTCATTCGGTCGCTATTTTGGTCGCAGATTTGAGACTGAGAATATTTAGTGGCAATTTCGGTCGCAGATTTGAGACTGAGAATATTTAGTGGCAATTTCGGTCGCAAATTGCGACCACTAATTTTTGGTCGCTGAATTCGGTGACTAAATGATCATTTTCTTGTAGTGTAAATTCTTATTTATCCTAATGATTCTCTGCTCTATTATTTTTCTTAGGATTTTGCCATCAATCTTTGTAGAGTCAATTGAGAAAAGTGTTCATCTTGACTTGATTAACCTTATACTAAAATTTGGCTATGTTTGGATAACTTGCTATAGGTCATCAAGTTTTGTGTAGCATTACTGATTGAATTTGGGAGTTTGCTCCAAAGTAAAACATTTCTTATAGGGAAACTATTTATATTTTTGATAGAATCTCATGATAAATAATTTGAATGTGAAGGCGATGTGGTCACAATGTCTTGAGTTTTATGCAAGATTGTGTTGTTGAATGTACTATGAATGTTTGAGTCTTAAATTAATAAAATTGTTGTGTCCTTGCCAATTTGATGAGGATATTGCATTTGAGACAAATTTGGTTCAAGTTAGGATTATTTTTAAGTAAAATATTCAATGTTAGACATAAAAATAGAAGAAAACTTAACTTGAATAAATTAGAACATTTACACAATTCAACAAATTTTATGAACTATGCAGAATGCTAGGCGAACAAAACTCTCATTAGGTGAAATTCTTTTAATTAAAAACCAAAAAATATTTGGTTGTTGGGCGAGCTATTTATTTAATTGAAAATATGAGAGATTTGTTGGCTAGGTGAGTCCATTTTCATTGTATGAAGGGGAGGGGGGGAGGTTATTAAAAACTCCTAGTAGTGTAGTCACTGGTCGAATATTTTGTTCGCTGGATGACTAAAAGTTATTAGTTGTGTTGATTCCTTTGACAGAGTGAGCATGCTATTGGTTGGGCAAATTGCAAGATATGCTTAATTTACTGTGCAAGCCAAGTGTTGGCGCATAATTGTTTGAATTATGGTTTCATTTAAATGATTTATATTGTATGATAATATTCTTTGGGAATGATGAGAATTGTATTAAATTATGATCATAAATTTGGAATGATATATGAATTATTATGGTGTATTATATGATTGGTGGAGATAAGTGATTTTTAGTAGAGAGAATGTGATTATATATATATATATATATCAATATTAATTATTATATATTTAATTGAATAATTAATTCACTATTATATTTAATGTGTGTTTTATAATTCTAATACAATTATGTTTTGATGAGTTAGATAAAATCTTAATACTTTTCTTTTATAAGTTTTTTTTTGTTATATTTATTATAAAAAAAATGTATAAATGTGTGTCTTATGATGGTTTAAAAATAAGAATCTAAGTTGTTACAATTGCTAACATGAAGATCACATCATCACTCCAACAATTTCACTTGAGGAATGGACAAGGATAAAAATAAAACTAAAATATCCATTAATGAAGAGTTAAAATCTTCACAAAGACTAGATACATAAAACAAACGGTTTGTCAAGTTAATGAAACTTCCTCTCACCTAGAATGTAGATGCTGAAGTTAAACCTTGTGGTTCACTTTTAATAACGTCTTATGTATCTGATTTTGTAACAATAAATTATTAGTTTACAATTTCATAAAATCCATTCTATTAAGTTGTAATTGACAACTAATTTGTGAAACATATATAACCTATACAACTAACTGATGAGTAATTTGAGTAAAAAAATTAACTATCGATTAAATTAACTTTTTGAGGATTATTAAGTATATCTATAATCTTAAGCTATGGTTGAATATACTTTACTTACTGTCATGAGTATATATAGAGAGAGACAGATAAAAGTAAACGAATCTAATCGTACATATTAAAAATTCTAATAATACTATTTTTTTTTATTGATCACACTTACACTCATTTATATTACGTTTGTTTTATTATTATTTACAGAAGAGTTGAATTTAGCCTATCTTTGCATTCAAAAGAATAATATACCGTTCAAATTATAACTAATAATTTGTTTTAAGAAATGGATGTTCAACTCAGAATGATTAATTATTTAAAATCTTAATAATAGGATTTATTAAATATAAGAATATGTGCAATAATTTGATTTGAAATATATTGATAAAATTTGTGTGAAAATTAAATAATTAAAATTTCAAATTTCAAATCTATTCCGAACATTCAAGTATAAATATATATCAAAGTATTGGTCAGATTCTTAGAAGTACTTTCCTAGTCAAAATCTAAGAATCATTTCATGAATAAAAATTCAAGCTTTAAACACAAAATACAAGATCCAATAATTAAGTTCATAAATATAAGAATCAAGCTTTAAACACAAAATACAAAATCCAATAATTAAGTTCATGAATAAAAATAGTTTTTTTAAGTATAAAATGAAAATAACAATATAAAAAAGGAACAAAAATTCATATATAATTACCACCAAAATACATAAGGTATTGTCCACTTTGGAGGTCGATGGTCCTTAAAAGGCGTCTCGGTGGGTTGTAGGAGAAACAAACCCCTCAGTCGAGGTCTAAGGGGAGTGGATTCCCCCTAACTGAAGGGCTTGAGACACATTTTTGTTCCCACAAATGTGGGACTGTTCCGACTTCAAGTCCGAGAGATATCTTAAAGGTATTGTCCGCTTTGGAGGTTGGTGCTCCGTCACGGTTTTGTTCTTAAAAGACGTCTCAGTGGGTTGGAGGAGGAAGGAGTATACAAACTACACTTGACCTTGACTCTGAGCGATGGGGGTTGGCAGGACCAGAACAATTTCCAACCCCCAAAGGAAAGAATTAGTTACTCATGGTGGCCATTACATACACAAAAGCTAAAGAAAAAAATTCAGAACGTTCCTCCTTGACGACACGACCTCTTTTAGGTTTCCTACCTTTAGTTTTTGGGTCACTTTTTTTCTATACCAACCTTATTTAACCTAATTGTTGACTAAGTGACGTCATTATTCCTAATATATCCTTGCTTTATCTCTCATTTTAAATTCATGAAAATAACGACCGAGAATAAATGATTCTATTAATTTAATAACTCTAAGGTATATTATTAAATTCTAAATTTTTAAATTAAGATTAAGCATAGCTTAATCAACAATTCAAATCAATAAATGTCTAACTTTTTTACATGAAATTTCACTAAATAATGATACTTGTTTAATTTTTTCACTAAATTTCACAATCTTTCTACATATTTTTCACTCTATTTAATTTAATCTAAATAACCTCACTCTCTTTAAATGAAAATGATTAATTTTGTGACGGCAAAAGCATAGGGTAAGGGAGAGGTGGAGAATTAGATCCTTGACTGACCCTGCAACACCATTTTGTTCATAGTTGAAATCTACTAAGTTAATTTTAACACAGAAGAATCAATTTGTTCCATTTAAAAAACATGAAAAGTTAATTTCAGAAATTAGAGGATAAAATTGAATATGAATAAAAGGATAAAAGATTAAATTTTCAATCTAAAATTTATAAAATGTAATTAACCCATACGAGGTACAGTTAAGTTACCTAAGTAAAAAAAAAAGTAATAATAGTAATAAATAATAGACGGCACCTTCCAAGGCAGTCTCTCAAAAACCCTAGTTCTTCTAACAGTATCATCCAAACCCTCTCTTTCACTCTTTCTCCACTAATGGAAGCCCCTTCCGAGGCGGTGCCTGCCGGCACGGGGGAAACCATAAGCAAGAAGTCAGTGCGCCAATCCCTTTTTTCTCAATGCGAAATTCAATTCGTAACAACTGTACCTCAATTGAATTGATTTTTTTTGTTTGCGCAGTGCTCTGAAACGGGAACTGAAGAACAAACAGAGAGAAGAAGAAAGGAAGCGCAAGGAGGAGGAGAAGGCCAAAAAGGTACAAGGGAGACCTTTTTTTTATACGAATTTTACTTTTTGTATGATTCAGTAAGATTTTGCGTTATTCCACTCTTTGTTTATGTTTTTGCCTATTGATTTGGATTTATTGTCAAAATGTGAGTTTTACTTATGATATAATTAATTTATATGATTTTCTGTAGGCAGCTGAAACGCAGAAGGCAAAGGATAACAAATCTGCACCAGCTGATGACGAGGATATGGACCCAACAGTATAACTCCAATTTTGCCACTGCAGTGGAATATTTTATGGGTTACATTATCTATTTATTCATTTTGTAATTTTGGGGTGATTTCATTGCAGCAATATCTTGAAAATAGGCTGAAGTATCTTTCAGCTCTAAAAACAGATGGGAAGAACCCATATCCTCACAAGTTCAATGTCACTCTGTCTATTGAGGAATACATAAATAAATATGGAGGTTTAAGCGATGGGAAGCACGCCGAGGATGAATTTGAGTCTTTGGCTGGTACTCAGCATTTCTGTGTTGATAGTTTGTGGTTTTCTGGTTGTTGCTTCTGTTGGTGTTTGTTGATTCTAATTATCCTTCTGCACCTCAGGTCGAATCATGCACAAACGCACCTCTGGTTCTAAGCTTGTCTTTTATGACCTGCATGGCGGCAGCTTCAAGGTCCAGGTTATGGCTGATGCGAGGTACCCAAACTTGCTGTACTGCACTATGTGCATGTCTATGGTTGTACAATTATGAGACGTGCACATTTAGTGATGCTGTTTTACCAGTTTTATGGCATGGGTGGACATTTTTCTTATAATGATCAAGCTAGAGGAATAATCTAAAATAAAATGCTTGCTATGTAATATAATCTAAAATAATATCTCATGGAAGTCCAGTCATGCAATTAATTTACACTCTTTAGATTAATTTGCTTTATCCTTTTAGATCTTCTATTATAGTTTTATTAGACAAATACTATTGATTTTGCATAATGTTATTTATTCCATGGTTAAGTTAATGGTAGTGGTAGTTAGTAATTCAAATATTGAAAATGTAACTTGAAGAGATTACATTATAATGTGGCATATTCTATGGTACGCCTTGTTATTTTGTATTTGATTTTGATGTAATTATTTGTATTTTCAATTTATGAAAAAAACTTAGTAATTTTTTCTCTCATAATGGTGCCTTTTTCTCATTGTTGAATTTATATATTCTTTTCTTTTATCCTGTTTGATTTTAGTTGGACGGATGAAATAACTGATATCTCTTCAATGCAGTAAATCAAACTTGGATGAGGCTGAATTCTCCAAATTCCACTCTAATGTGAAGCGTGGTGACATAGTTGGTGTCACGGGTTTTCCAGGTTTGTGGTGCTATGAAGTTTCATACCATCATTTTTACTCTGTTTCATGCATGCAAAGTCTGTCTCCAATTCTGTAATCTTGAGAACTCTACATCCAATTTTGGCATTTGAGAATAAGTTTTGCTTTTTAAAGAATTAATCAAGTTTATATAAATAGGATAAAAGTATGTTACAAATTCTGTTTTGATTATTTCAATATTATTACTGATTTCTGCCTCAAGACTAGGAAAGTTGTGTCACATTGTGAGCAACTGGGAAGCATTTTAAGACCAGAAGTTAGTCTTTTAAAATGTAAATGTTATTTAGTTACATAAATTAAAACCATATTTGTTATACTCCCGTGCTTTTAATTCATAGCAGAGGGCTAAATCCTGCTAATCAGATACATTTTACCATTCTGATTCTCCATCGTTAGAATGCGTTCTACAGTTTTCCTATGTTTAATTATCCAGGCAAAAGTAAGAAGGGTGAGCTTAGTATTTTCCCCAACAATTTTGTGGTGCTGTCTCATTGTTTGCATATGATGCCAAGGCAAAAGTCTGCTGCTGCTGCTGTTGATAAGGCAAATTTGAAGGTCAGTATGTATGTAATATATACGTATCATGTATGTATATTTATTTTTAATTTTTTTATGCTGTTTGATGATCTTATGCCATGATGCTGATACTTTAATTATTTGCAGAAAAGTCCATGGGTACCTGGAAATACTAGGAACCCTGAAACATATATTTTGAAGGATCAGGTATAATTGGCATGAAATGTGTACTGTTATTGATATATCATTGTTTTTAGTATTTCAAATTGATTTGTATATGCACTCATGTTGGAACCGACATTGGGACAGTGGTAACAGTGTGGATGCGCTTTTGTTATTGAGAAAATACTGAAATGTGATATGCCTCACAGGTTATGGTTAAGGATATAAAATTACATGCAATAAATGGATGTTTGTCATTATTATTCTCTCTCTTTTATGTTTTCTTTTTGAAATGTATAGTTATTACTGTTAGGTATTTTGTTTTGTGTTTCTTTGATTCTTTTGATAAATGAGCTTTTTAATTTTTTGTTCCATTTCTCCTTTTTGTGATACTCTTCACGAATTAACTTGATTACAACTGCAATGACCTCAGTGGCTTAGGGTTTAGGGTTTAGATTGGTTTTCTTTATATATGTGGTAGCTTTTTATTTTTCATTTCTTGTTGAATTAAGGGAGATTTTTAATGTTATCTAAACCTTTTCCTTTTTCATATGGTTTGAATTAATTTCAAATTGAAATCAAACCAATATTTCTTAAATTTTTCATCAGTGAGGGTAAAGTAAAATAAATCGAGGCAACCTTGGCCATTAAGTATATGAATGGTTCAGATTCTTTAACACTATTATATTTTTTTATTAAAAATAAATTATGATCGTATCTCCCTAGTTTCATTGAAAGTTGACTCACCTTGTCTTTTTATATTTATTACTAAATTGGTGACTGGATCTTTGTAGGAGATTTATCTCTTATGACTTAAACTTGTGAATGTGGCCGAGGGTGATGTAGCTCTACCAAATACAGGCAAAAGCAAAGGGATTTTATTCATGAACCTCACAGCATTCCATATTGCATTAAAGAAATGATTTTTAGAAGGGGGTCTAAGATTCCTTGTATTTGTGAGGGAGGATAATTATTTTCTAGTTTAGGATTTTTAATAAAATTTAATAATGTGTAATAATCTTAACCATTCTCATCTATTCAACTTATGATTGCCAGAATCTTGCATTGTTTTCTTTTAATGTTTGAGTAACTATATTTTCTGCGTGCTATGATAAACATGTCTTGATTACTGTCGTTTTGCAGAAACTGAACTGAATTAATTGCAAAAAATGAACTGAATTAATGCAGAAACTGAGCTGAACTGCACAAAATTTCCCTTGAACTATCTCCTATTTTGTTTCATCTTTCTGTCAATATCCATGTACAGGAAACATTACGTTTTATTGAATTAATTGTTGCTTTTTAGGAAACTAGATACAGGCAGCGCCATTTGGATTTAATGCTTAATCCGGAGGTTCGAGATATATTTAAGACCAGGTCTAAAATCATTTGTTACATTAAGAAGTTCCTTAACGACCTTGATTTCTTGGAGGTATGTTCCGTGTCTGAGTATTCTGATTCTGGACCTTTGGTTTCCTTACCTCCATTTTCACCTACTTTTTGAACCATTTGCAGGTTGAAACCCCTATGATGAACATGATTGCTGGTGGAGCTGCAGCCCGTCCATTTGTAACACATCACAATGAACTTAACATGAGGTTATTCATGAGGATTGCCCCAGAACTATATCTTAAGGAGTTAGTTGTTGGTGGACTGGATCGTGTTTATGAAATTGGTAAACAATTTAGGAATGAAGGTATAGATTTGACTCATAATCCTGAGTTTACTACCTGTGAGTTCTATATGGCTTACCAGGACTACAATGACTTAATGGATATAACAGAGAAAATGTTGAGTGGTAAGAATTAAATGGTGTTTTGTCATGTATTTTTTTATTCTCGTTAGTATATCTTATCATCAAGTCACCTGCTTAATCTCATGATGCGAAAAAACAGGTATGGTTAAGGAACTTACCAAAGGCAGCTATAAAATCAAGTATCATGCAAATGGTGTTGATAAGGAACCCATTGAAATTGACTTTACTCCACCTTATAGGTGCGCAGTGTACATTATCTGGTGACTTTATACTGTTTTTTTATAATGTTGATATTTTTATATTATTAATTTGCATTTTTAATTGTTACAGAAAGATTGATATGATTGAAGGATTAGAGCAGATAGCAGGACTAAGTATTCCTAAAGACTTGTCAAGTAACGAAGCTAATCAGTATTTGATGGATGTATGCTTGAAGTTTGAGATTAAATGTCCTCCCCCAGAGACAACTGCTCGTTTGTTGGATAAAGTAATCTGCTTTCTTGTTTTCTCTTTTTTAATGTCTTTTATCAAAAATATGATTTACTTTCCTTTTTTTTCTCTGAATGGTCCTGCTTTTCAGTGATACTTTGCCATATTGTGTTGCTGGTCTGATAAGACCAGGACAATCGATCAGATGTTGGACGCACAAACATTACTTTAGAGTGTTTTGGTTGTGAAAATGAAATATACATGAAGGGTAGAGTAGGGGATAGAGCTAGTCTATAGGCATTCTGGTCTTTGTAAGACAATAGCTAGCCAACCTTAATAGAACTATAATTTCCAGTTAGAGCTCTAACATTTAGTGAAGCTTGGGTACAATTCTATTTGACTAATACTTTTTCAGTTTATATTTTACCTCTACTTGTTACGTAACTATAGACATAATTTCAGTTTTATATTTGCACAATTCTAATTATTGCATTTTATTCATGACTTTTATTCCTTATTTTGAGCTTCTTATGAATTATCTTCAGGAAATGTAATTATATTATTTTCATATTGCAGCTTGTGGGTCACTTTTTGGAAGAAACTTGTGTAAATCCTACATTCATCATTAACCATCCCGAGATAATGAGTCCTTTAGCCAAGTGGCACAGATCAAAACCAGGCCTGACCGAACGTTTTGAATTGTTTATTAATAAACATGAAGTAAGATCATGAGAGTTGACTATTATTTATTTAAAAATAATTTGGAATCATGCATCTGACCACTGTTAGTATATTCAGCTTTGCAATGCGTATACCGAATTAAATGACCCTGTAGTACAACGACAGAGATTTTCTGAACAACTCAAGGTAATGAAATGTGTTACAATGGTAATATGTGCTATACTGTAGTTGTGAGGCTTTTCTTAATAAACTTATGGGTAGTAACTGTTGTCTGTTGTACATTTCAGGATCGGCAATCTGGTGATGATGAAGCAATGGCCTTGGATGAAACATTTTGTACGGCTCTGGAATATGGTTTGCCACCTACTGGTGGTTGGGGCTTGGGCATTGATCGGTTGACCATGTTACTGACAGATTCACAGAATATTAAGGTTTCTACTCTTTCTCTATCTGCATGCTATTTTGTTTCACAATTTCTTACTATGTTCTGTCTTCTTGGTGACAGGAGGTTCTTCTCTTCCCTGCGATGAAACCTCAAGACTGAACCTTGGACCAAATGTGTTTAAATTAGTGAAATCATCATACACAGGTATGTTCTGCCTTAATGTGACTGATAATTTGTGTGTGAAACATGTTGCAGCCTTTTAAATACCAAGTATTTCCAAGAAAAGTGCAAGCACGGCACTAGATAATTTGTTAATCGTTGTTATTGATTTTGAGTATACAACCCCAATAACGATAGCAGTTTAGTGGACCGTGGAACAGCTGCTACATAATGATGGCAGATAGAAATCATATAAATTCCCAATACAGGCATAATAAAAGTGCTCAGAAGTACTAAAAAGCTTCAGATCTTCATCATCACTACCCAGAAGTCGTACCTTGTTGACTCAATCATCATTAACACGAGGTTTAATTAAACAATTTGAAAAATAAAACGGGCTGGGTCTCGGGTGGGGAAGACTACAACTAGGTGCTAACTGACTCTGAAACAGATGATGACCTACCTCTTATGCACCAGATTCAGCTATAGAATGGGGTGGGCATGGTTAGAAAATGGGTGGGCAACAGAGTAGGCTGGCTGCTCCATGAACTAAAAAAAATCAAGTCACCCTTTTTTTTATTTTGGAAACAGGCAAGCGCCTGTTCTGTGTGTAATTTTGGAAAAAAAAAACAATAAAAGTGTTTCTGATTGTTTGCGAAGGGTGGGTTTAAGGGACAGGGATGGACTATTAAAGTCTGCGTTTTTTTAACGTGCGGTCTGGCACGAAGTTGGGCCACTAAATCTGAGAAATAGTTTCCTTGTAGCATGTGCATTAGGTCATAAAAAACAAAGAATTCAAACAATGGAACCAGATGTGTTTTTGTGTGGGCAAAGTGAAAATTTTACTAGCTCGAGTGAGCATAAAACCGAATTTTAATTGAAGAAGAAAGTTTAAACAGATTTCAATCTCCAAAGATGCACTACCTATTAATCATACTATATTTTGGCTACCGTGGCCCTAACACTATTTGTATTGGCAGCAGTCTATGCGCTCTTTGTTCACAGTGTACTGCCATTTGCCGCAATGGATAACCGTACATATTTTTAATGAAAAGGACATGCTTAGAAGTGATATTATTTGATTCAAATATCCACTAAGAATTTTCAGGGGTTAATTCCTATCTAGTATAAATGGCAATGCTTCCTCTCGATGATTAGCGTTGCTGTATGAATTTTCAGTTATGTTACTGTTGGTAATAATTATGACTTTTTTGGCTCTTTATCTCTTTCAGGAACTTGAAAATGCAAGATGATTAATATGGGATCTCAGTTTTGATTTTCGTATTTTATTAGTAGACTTTTGATGAACTGGTCATGCATAATTTCTCAGTTGATTTATATTTTATCTTTTGGTGGTTGGATCGAGTGTGATGTCATATACCATCTTGATTTATTACCCATTTAAGATTTGAGACAATTTTTTAGTACATTTCTAGTTAAGCCAATATTGCTTCTGCTCAATGGGTGTTTTGGTTGAAAAGTTAAAGATAAATACGTTAACTCTCGTGATCACGTTCTTGGTTAGCCAATATTTTTATTTCCTGCATAAATCTGCGGGTTGGTAAAATGCTCCTTTTATTTGAAATTGAGGGTCTTTAATAAAGATAAAAAGTAAAAATTATAAATGGATTTCCTTAAATAACAATGTGTTACGAAATATTTTGTTGCTCTCAACTTGACCAACTTCTCCCTCTCCTATAAACATTGGGGCATTTACAAAGAATTTTAATCAACAATATAAACAAGTCCACCTATATCTTTTTCACGTGTTACTTAATCTTGTTTTCCAAGCAATCACTTCACTTTAAAGATAATCTCTCTTTTCTATTTCCCACCTCTTAATTTGAACTATATTACTTTACCAAAGAAATATTTTCCAATGCTTTATTCCTTTTTCTTCCTCTCCTAAGTCTTTTCTTTTTTGCTTTTTCACCACATCTCGTCAAAGGTAGCACAGTGTGCGTTGGCACCGAAAATTATTCTGAGAGTGAAGCTAAAGGAACGATCTAGTGCAAACTAAAATTGCTCTTTTGAAATTGAGAGGGAACTGAAAAAATATAATCTCGTCACACGTTATTATATACATACTTAAACACGGAGACGTGTATGAAAAAGATGCAAAAAAAGTGTCATAATGGTGTTATGTATTTCCTAAACCAACTTAAAATATGCGTACTCATTTCGAGAAGGGATGAAGAGATCCCTCGCTGAATGCATAGAAGAAATAAAGCTGGAGCCAAAATAATTAATTGCAAATACGAAAAATTATATATTTTTTTAGTAAAGATTAAATTAATTAAAGGAAATACTTGAGGGGTGTTTCAATCCTTTTACAATTGTTAAAACAAAGCACAAGAAAACAATAAAAAACATTTCAACAAACTGAAAAAACTTATAAGAACCAATGCTGATTAGAGGAGTAACTCTGCATTTTCCAGCACTATAGAAAAAACAAAATAAAACATAACATGCAACAAATCCGCATATTTTCAGCACAATATACTTTAAATCGTTTTCCTCACATATTCACTCTCAAAACCATTCCCAAAAAGATCTATAGCGATGGTAAAAAAATCCTTCAAAGCTGCTAAGACAATCTGCATTGCTTTCACTTGCACTAGCATAAACTATTTTGCTGCAAAAGGTATCTCAATCTACACTCATTCTATACTTGTCAGGAATAGCTTTACTTTGCTTTTGCCTTGTTGCTTCCATCCTAAATTGCAGATTTCACAGTCTTTCTGTTCTCTTATACACCATCTTTGATCTTTATCCGCTACATCTTTTTTCGACCAAATGATATTTGTTTTTCACAACCGTGCCACCATCACAAGAAGCTCTAACACGCCCAATGATGCTACACCACAACCTACACATAGAACAAAAACCTTCCACGTCTCTTAGCCAGCACAGGAAAATGGAAAATAAACACTTGGAATGCATAAAAACATAGTAACGTTTGAGTTAAAACATAGAGACAAATAGCATACATTATAGCATACATAGAGACAAATATAAACGAGTAAATTTATTTAGTTGTCATGTTAATGCAAATTAAGGGAGACAACAACCAGTTAGAAAAAGAGAAAATGACCTTCCTTACTTTATGTTTCATCCAAGCCCAAGACTGGACTTAAGCCAAGGAAAAAATTTCCCCTGCATCAAACTTTTCTTGATTAAAACTAAACCTATTTCTATGCTTCCAAATACTCCATGTCACCGAGAGCCAAAGACTTTTCAATAAACTATTACCCTCATTATTGAAACAGGAACAAGAGAACTGTTCAAAATGATTAATCAAAACATTCTGGTTCACTGAACTAATACCGAGCCAACTGTTGCACAAATTCCAAACTTCATTTGACACATGTGTGAAGTTGTCTCCTTTTCCCTCTCACATAGGCACACAGTAACTCCCCTTTTGAAAAAATTATGTTTGGTTGCTATCTTATTTGAAAAATCCCTCCAAACTAGGAATTGTGCCGAGGGAGTAACCTTTAAGCTCCACAACACAAAATGATTTAGATATACTCCCTACATCATGATTAGCTAACTTTGCATATACAGACTTTACTGAGAAGCTATAAGATGGGGGATCGCTCCATAACCATTTATCTTCCTTATCTGAATGTAAAGATGATTGTGATATACAAACCAAAAACCTTTTAGAATATAGGCTTTTCCCATTCGAACCAATCCCTTCCCAACTGAAAGCCCAATTCCAACCTTCCCTAGACCAACTTCTAAATCTATCAATTGGTTATCTTTGATCAGAGAGTTATTATAGATTCTAGGGTACTTCTCTTTGAGCTGAGAATTGTGTAACCACTCGTCTTCCCAAAATTTAAATTTTGACCTAGACCCCACTTGCCAAACCACATTTGAGTGAAACCAATTAGTTCCTTGATCGGAGTTACATACCTTACATAAATCAGTCCACCATCTAGATTTGTACTTATTCTAGTATAGTGCTATTAGATTTACCCTCCTCCACGATCCGTAGTTTAATTCCAGAACATCCTTCCAAAGGCCAACCTTAGGGGACACATCATTCTCCATTTCCATTTCACCAAAAGTGCCTTATTAAACAAATCTATACTTCTAATGCCAAAGGCCACCCTCCGCTTTCGGTTTACATATGTTTTCCCAAATAATCCAAGCATTTTTGTTTCCTTCTGTCCCCCACCCCCACAAAAAACTTCTATGTGACTTTGTGATTTCCTTTCAAACACCAACCGATGCTTTCAAAAAGGATAGGTAGAATAGAGGTTTTGCATTAATGACGAATTTTATAAGACACACTCATCCCGCAAAAGATAGATTTCTTCCTTTCCACACAAATATCTTCTTTATGATCTTTGATAATACGAGCTCCCAAAATGAGCATCTAGATGGATTACCTCATATTGATAGACCTAAGTAAGTGAAGGGTAATTCCATTAAGCTGGAGTGAAGAATATCTGAATACATTCTTACCAAAGGTCCATAAACACCGACTGCACCAATTTTACTTTTGTGAAAGTTTACTCTAAGGCCATAACTTAATTCAAAACATCTAGCATAGCCTTAATAGTCCTTATATTTTGCACGTTGGATTCACAGACAAAAAGAGTGTCGTCAGCGAACTGGAGTAAATCCATGTTTACATTATTGTTCCCGACTTTTATACCTTAAAGCAGGTTCTTACTCTTTGCTTGATGTACTAACCCAGACAAACTTTGAGCCACAATTAAAAACAAGAAAGGTGCAATCGGGTCCCCCTGCTTAGGGCCTCTAGAAGGTTTGAATTCTTTTGTTGGGCTACCATTAACCAGTACAGAGATGGTAGCAGATTCAAGGCATGCTCTAATCCATTGTATCCATTTTTTCACAAAACCCTAATATGCCCAACATGTAGAACAAGAACTTCCAGTTTACCGAATCATATGCCTTTGAAAGGCCAACGTAACAATCACCCCACTCTTTATTTTTCTTTTCAATTTGTCCACTACCTCATTCACAACAAGGACACTGTCTAATAATCCTCTATTTGCTAAAAAAGCTAATTGTGACCCATCAACCACCTTCTCCATAACTTTCTTAATCCTTATTGAGAGCACTTTATCCAAAGTTTTGTATAAACAACCTACAAGTGAGATGCGTCTATACTCTTCTAAGGATTGAGGATTCTCAGATTTTGGGATCAATGTGATGAATGAAGCATTACACCCCTTTTGGATCATCCCTTCATTGTGGAAAGTTTTTACAGCTTCGAACACATCATTCTTTAAAATTTCCCAATGTTTCTTAATAAAGATGAAAGAAACTCCATCAGGGCCCGACCTCTTGTTGCATTTTCATTCCCAAATAACTTCCTTAATTTCAATATCCTCAAAAGGTGCAGTCAATAACATATTATCTTGGGGAGAAATTGTTTTGAAAGTGACATTATCCAACCTAACACCAACACTCTCAACAACTGACATCTTATTTTTGAAGAATTCTTTGACAATGTCCTTCACGAGGTTAGGTTCTTCCACTCAAGTATCTAGATTGTGACTATGCACTCCTTTAATCTCATTTTTCATCATTCTCCACCTAATAGATGCATGGAAGTATTTGGAGTTGGAGTCTCCCTGTTTGAACCACAATGCCCTTGACTTTCTCATATTTATAACATGTAATTGGCTCAAGAGCTTCCTTCGTTCCCTGATCTTGTTCTCTAAAAGGTTATCAACATCATCCAACTGGTATAACACCTGTATTTTATTTAATAGATATAGCTTGAGCCTATCCCTATACCCCAAAACCTCTTTGTTCTAAACCTTCAAACTTGAAAACCAATTTATAAAATGACTTGTAGTGATTTTGAAAACAAATAAGTTTTGATTATGTTCCTTATAAATGTTTTCTTCAATTTTTACAAGTATTTCAGCAGTAGGTCATTTCATCATACATGCATTTACACAAGTGATTGCTAACATTATATATAAACTTAAAATGAACTATGAACAATATGAGAAATTGTTGATAAGAAAACTCAAATATTTCTTCTCTGGCTTGTTTAACATTGGATGAAATACCTACATATTTTATATCTTAACAATTAGATTATGCGTATATATTCATTCTATTTCTTATGTACATATTTAGATTTTGCTAGCTAGTTTTCTTGATTTTTGTATCTTCAAATTTCATAGTCTCTTACTCTTTTGTATTCCTTACTCTGACATCATATTCTTGGTTGTGTTTTCTGTGAGATTGGATATAATAAATTGTGTATATTGATGTTTTTTTTGGACCGAGCTCAAGTAAGTTCCACTCTTAACATATTTTTAATGTGATAAATGTTTATCGTTATGAATATGTTAGAGACTGTAAACTTTGACTAATACTATATTTGATAGTTGTGTAAACTGGTTGAGTTTGAAGGTGTTCAATCCTTAATAAAAGTATTAAGATAAATAAATTTTGATTCATTATAGTTAGCATTGTGTTATGGTGCCGAAATTTGGACAAAATATTATAAAAGAATATTTTACCAATTGTTTTAGATGTATGTAAAGAGTTGAATTTTAGTGATCCATCGATAAGAAATCTCGAGTCGTGAATTTAAAACTAATTTGTTTCAGAAGGTCCAATAATAATTAAAACAAAAAAAAATTATGTTGCATACGAATTTATTTTAGCAACAAGTTTTATTAGTAATAAAACAATTAAAGAGAACTAAATAAGTGAAATGAGTTATGAAAATAATTAGAATAAGCTAATTTAACTAATTATAGGAAATCGCGAAAGCTTTGTTATATGTGTTGGTTATTAATTCAGATTTTATTACCCTTAAATTATTTACTGTTATTATTGTATTAATTGTCAGTTTACAGGGCTGTTAGAATTCCTATTTTATAGCTTCTAGTATTTGTTAATTTTATTATATATATTATTTAAGTAAATCAAAATGAATGAATCAATTTAGCAATTTAGCGCAATTTAGCAATTTGGTGCAATTACGTTCAATCAGTTTCTACAACCTTTTGCCTTCCATTATTTACTTCAATTAGTTTCTACAACTGGTATCAAGAGCCAGTCTGCTATCATGAACTCTACCCAATTATCAGTCCCTATCCTTGATGGAAAAAATTACAGTTGGTGGTGTGTGCAGATAAGAGTTTTGTTTGATTATCATGAGTTATGGGATGTCGTTGAGAGTGGAGTGTATGCATTAACTGATAATGCAACTGAGGCGCAACGAGTAGCACATCGTACCAGAAGAAGAAGGACAAGAAGACTTTGTATCTCATCCATCAAGGGATGAATGACAAGACGTTTGAGCAAATAGAAGGAGCAACAACTACAAGTGAGACTTAAATCATTTTGTCAACCAATTATACAGGTGATGACAAGATAAAAAAGGTGCGTCTTCAAACCCTAAGACGCCAATATGAACTTTTGCAGATGGAAACCACAAAGACTATTGATGTCTATATAAATAAAGTTCTTGCCTTGACAAGTCAGATGAAGACCAATGGTGAAACACATTTGGAGCAGGCAAAGGTGGAGAAGATTTTGAGGTCTTTAACTCCCAGATTTGAACATGTTGTTGCCGCAATTGAAGAGGCTAATGACATTTCAACAATGAAAGTAAGGTTATTGTTCGGTTCCCTACGAACACATGAGCAACGGATGAATGAGAATAAGATTGAAAAGTCAATTGAACATGCTTTACAAGCACAAGCCTCAATTGGCAGCTCCTATCATAAACACGGTAGTTCACGAGGCAATGGACGGGGACGTGGTGGTAGCTATTCCAGCAAAGGTCATGGTGGCCAAAATCATGGAGGCGCTGAGCAAAACAACTCTGGTTCCAATCACAATCCAAGTTCAAATAACTCTTGGCGCGGAGAACGTGGTCGTGGAGGACGAGGAGACATTTATAACAAATGTGGAGTCTTATAACTGCCGTAAACACGACCATTATGCAAATGAGTGTAGATCAAAAGGTGATAATCATGCTGCCAATTGTGCTCAAGAAGATAGTAATCACGAACAAGATGAAGAGGATCATGCAGTACTAGAGGCAACCACATCAAATGAAACTCCAAACAATCAGACTTGGTATTTGGATACAGGTTGCACGAATCGTATGTGTGGTTAGAAGGAGTTATTTGTAGATTTGGATGACTCATTTCGCAAAAAAGTAAAATTCAGTGATGACAGGTTCGTTCCAGTGACTGGAAAAGGGCGAATTCTTATCACATTGAAGAATGGTGATCATAGGTACATCTATGATGTTTTCTATGTACCTGATATGAAAAGTAATTTGTTGAGTATGAGACAGTTGGCCGAAAAGGGTTACATGATGCACATAGTTGAAAATTAATTCTCAACTTTTGATAAAAAAAGGTAGTTTGATTCTTAAAACCTTTTTTTTATCAAAAAGTCGTATGTTTCCAGTAGATTTTCATATGGGTGATTTCAAGTGCTTGAATGCAATAGTGAATAATGAATCGTGGTTGTGGCATTTACACTTTGGGCACTTAAATTTTCTGAGTTTGGAAAATCTCTCCAAACGAAATTTAATGAATGGTTTACCCCATATTCATCACCCTGATCAATTGTGAGACTTGCATTTTTGGAAAGAATCACAAGATACTATTTGTTAAGGAGCTTTGGCGTGCAAAATTTCCTTTGAAACTTGTTCATACAGATGTTTGTGGCCCGATGAACATATCATCAATTTGATGTAATAAGTATTTTTCAACCTTTATTGATGATTTTTCAAGGAAACTTTGAATTTATCTATTGAAAAGCAAGGATGAGGTATTCCACTACTTTAAAATATTTAAAACATTTGTTGAAAGACAGAATGACAGACTAATTAAGATGGTGCGTAGTGATGGAGGGGGTGAGTACAACTCTAATGAGTTCAAGAGGCATTGTGAAGAACTTGGGTTGCAACATAACATAATATGTCCTTACACACCTCAACACAACGGAGTTGCTGAGAGAAAGAATAGAACAATCATGAACATGGCGAGAAGCATACTTAAAGCGAAAGGTATGCCAAATTATTTTTGGGTTGAGGCCGTAACTTGTGCGGTATATTTGATAAACAGATGACCCACTAAGAGTGTTCCTAACACAACTCCGATTGAGGCATGAAGCGGATTCAAACCCAATGTGCAGCACTTGAAGGTATTTGGGTCAATTACTTATGCTCATATCCCCAAGGCAGCGATATCGAAGTTGGATGACAAGATAGTGAAAACCATTTTCATTAGATATAAGCATGGAGGATACAAATTGTATAATCCAATGACAAAGAAGGTGATTGTTAGTCGTGATGTTACATTTTTCGAAGATGAGGAATGACAATGGAATGCAGCAGCTTAAATGGATTGGAAAAAACGATATATTTACGTTTTGACCGATGATGTGGAAGATGGAGTCATTCTTGAAGCACCTGTAATTCCACCTAAAACTGTAATTCAACCTGAAGTTGCAGCTCCAATTGCAACTATGATGGAGCGACCAATCAGGCAACAACGACAACCTGTACACCTTCAAGATTGCGAAGTAAATCTTGATGACGAAGTTGATGACAATGGAGATTTGGTTCACTTTGCTTTTCTTGCAGATTTAGAACCTGTTACTTGCATATGCCATTCAACACCCCAAATGGCAAGAGACTATGAATGACAAATTGATGGCGATTGAGAAAAACAATACATGGCAGCTCACTGATCTTCCAAAAGGACACAAAGTAATTGATGTGAAGTGGGTGTACAAGATTAAAGTGAAAGCAAATGGTGAGACTGATAGATACAAGGCAAGGTTGGTTGCAAAGGAATTCGAGCAAAGAAAAGGCTATGATTACGTAGAAATATTTTCTCCTGTAGCTTGAATGGAAACAGTGAGATTAATCATTGCTTTAGTTGCACAAAGGCAATGAAAAATTCACCAAATGGACGTCAAGTTTGTGTTTCTAAACGACCCACTTGATGAAGAGGTTTCATACAATCTGGCAAAGAGGAGAAGGTGTACAAACTAATTAAGGCTTTATATGGTCTTAAACAGGCACCAAGAACTTGGAACAAAAGGATTGATTCATTTCTTCATGCCACTAGATTAAAAAAATGTGCATCAGATCATGGTCTTTATGTAAAGATTAATGATTTTGGAGATTTGCTAATTTTATGTCTTTGTGTTGATGATTTGATTTTTACAGGAAGTAATTTCAAAATGATTGGTGACTAAGCATATGATGATGATGAAGGAATTTGAGATGAATGATGTTGACAATGTCTGCAATTAATCTTGCAAAGAATCCGGTTTTTAATCAAATAAGTAAACACATTGATATTCGATATCACTTCCTGCAAGACCAAGTTGGGAAGAACATGATCAAATTGGAATACTGCAGATCAGAAGATCAGATTGCAGATATTCTCACTAAGCCATTGAAGATCGATTCTTTCATCAAGTTAAGAGATCTGTTGGTTGGTCATGAAGGTTGTTCCAAATCAGAATTAAGGGAGGATGTTGGTTATTAATTCAGATTTTATTAGCCTTAAATGTTGGTTATTAATTCAAATTATATTATCCTATAATTATTTATCGTTATTATTGCATTAATTGTCAGTTTACAAGGATGTTAGTATTCCTATTTTATAACTTCCAATATTTATAATTTTATTATATATATTATTGAAGTAAATCAAAATGAATGAATCATTTTAGCAGTTTAACAATTTTGTGCAATTACGTTCGATCAATTGTTTTTCATTAGTTTCTACAATATGCACTACGGGAGTCCAAAGTCATGGTTTGTCTATTTCTTAATGAGTTTCTGAAATCACATATTTGTCCTTGAAGCTTGGCCATGCAAAAATTAAACTATTATTTGCCAGTTTTCTTAAATTATGATATTTGTAAAAGTGGGTGAATTCTCTAAAAACGTGCTATATACGTTGTTTGATGGGGTGTGAACTCTCTAAATATTATATGTGATCTGCAAAATATTTATCTATTATGATTATTGAGGGAAGCAACAAAGTCCACGGGTAGTTAACTTTTAGCAAAAACACGAGGACATTGTTGTTTATTTATTGCATTTACAATGGTTATGTTGTCAAATTTGGGTACCACACTCTCACGGATTACTAAGACGCACTATATTCTACTTCCAAAAAAAATTGAATCAATCAATTTTTATTTAACTTAAAATACTTTTCTTAATATAATGTGAGCTTTTTATTGATCAAATTTTAAAATTATAAATATTCAGTGACCTATCTCATTTTAAGAATAAACTTATAAAAGACAATCAACGAATGAACCTTGGATTTTTTAAGTGTGTATAATAACTTGTAGACTTGTACAATGTTAATCAAACTATTTTTGTATTGTTAATGTTTGTTATTTAATGTATTCATTTTAGTTAAGATGTAAGAATAGAATTTATTGATATTAGTAAAATTTTGTCTAGAATTGGATTAGTTTTCATTTTAGTTAGTTATTATTTTAGAGACGTTATAGTAAGTCTAGTGAAAATTCTCTCCAAAAGTTTCTCAAACACATAAATGAGTAAGGATATAAGTACATTTAATTAGTAAGTAAATATAAAATATTAAATAAATATATTTTGATACCTTTAGTATAATTTCACGTTGCTTAGAATGGAAATTAAGAACATTTTATATACTATTTCACCTTTCAACAAACTAAATGTTTTCTAAAAAAAATCGTGAGACTTCCAAGCAGAAAAATAAAGAATACTTTACTAACTGCTACATAATAATTATAACTATATTTTATTCTTGCTTCCTGGATCAATCTCCTGGCTAAGATAACGAATCTCTCCTTCACACTGTTCCTTTCGTACCACTCCTGATTTCCACTCATTCGGGTTTTGAGATTCGTGAATCACGTTATGGAAGTATGGTTCACTGATCCATATAAATTATAATTGACTTTAGCTTTATCCTTTTCTCTCTGCAGTCATAAATAAGATTTGCTTGATTTCATCACCATAGTACCCTTAAAAAGATATTTTGATTAGGTTATAATATTTTAAAATTAAAAAAAGTAATTTTTATAAATAATGAAAATATTAATATTTATTAGAATAGGGTAGAGCAATGGTGTTAAATAAACATTTTTGATTTTGATTAGCATCTAACTTGCGCATAATTATTTTGGTAGACAAGTGCATTGAGAGTTAAACATGGAGGGTGTAAGGCATCGAACAGTGAACGTGAATGGCATAAACATGCACATAGCTGAGATGGGTGAAGGCCCATCGATCCTCTTCATCCATGGATTCCCTGATCTATGGTTCTCATGGCGCCACCAGATGAAAGCTCTTGCTTCCCTCGGTTATCGCTGCGTGGCGCCGGACCTCCGAGGGTACGGAGACACGGATGTGCCGGCCTCTCCTACCGCCTACACCAGTCTCCACGTCGTTGGCGATATCGTTGGTCTTCTCGACGAGATAGCCGGCGACAATGAGAAAGTGTTTGTGGTAGGTCATGACTGGGGTGCCATGACTGCTTGGGTTCTTTCTCTCTTTCGCCCTGATCGAATCAGGGCTCTTGTCAACTTGAGCGTCGCTTTTACTCCCCGAAACCCCAAGAGAAAGCCTCTTGACACCTTAAAAGCTGTGTATGGAAATGACTACTATATTTGCAGGTTTCAGGTTTGTTTTGGTTTGGCTTGGTTCTAACTGAGTTTCAGTTATATATACATGCAGAATGGTGTTTTGCTGTGGTTGTATTAATTACAGTACCTGTCTACCTTAAGCTAAGCTTGAAGAGTGGAAATTGAATTCCATGTGATGCTGGCAAAATAATATGGTTAAATCGTGTTTGTGTTTGAATATAATTTTTAGGTCTCAAAACATGGCTTAAGTAGAAGTGAAAAAAAGATGATTTTGTGTTGGGGCAAACCATGGTTTTCAAAGTGGTTATGTTGCTCAAGTGCGTTATTGCAGGAGCCTGGGAATATAGAAGCGGAGTTTGAGCAGATTGGCACTGAAAGAGTCCTGAAGGAGTTCCTGACATACCGCAATCCTGCTCCAATTTATCTACATGAGGGTAAAGGGTTTGGTCATCCAATTGATTCTCCCTTGAAGTTGCCCTCATGGCTATCCGAAGAAGAATGTCATTACTATGCCAGTAAATATGAGAAGACTGGTTTCACAGGGGGATTGAACTACTACAGAAATTTAGATCTGTATGTCCTTCTTCACCCATGAAATGCACACGGTTAACATTTTTTTTTCAGAACTTGCCTGTTGAATGTTCACAGAAAACCGTGATAGAACAAAATACATTATATATTTATTCTTTTTTTATCAATTCACAAATTTCAACATGTAAATATTTATAGATCTGTAAATCTACTGAAACATTTATTTAGTTTTGGATATGACCTTATCATTCGTCTAATTTTAGTTCCTCATGATGCTGTATTATTTATGATATTTATGTGTAGATGGTGTTTTGAAGAAGAAAATGGCGAGAATATTGTATTTTGAAATTCATCATATATTATTCCAAATGTTCATGTATAATTTTTATAGTGATGGACGTCTCATAACAATTTCATATTTATATTTGACCTTTTCCTTTCCCTTGCATTTGTAGAAATTGGGAGCTGACAGCACCGTGGACTGGTGCTAAAGTGAAAGTTCCTGTTAAGTTTATTGTGGGTGATCTTGACCTGACCTACAACGCACCGGGAGCCAAGGATTACATTCACAAAGGTGGGTTGAAGAGAGATGTGCCACTTCTGGAGGATGTAGTTGTAATTCAGGGGGCAGGACACTTCCTTCATCAAGAAAGGCCTCATGAGATAAACCAACACATCTACGATTTCGTTAAGAAATTCTGATTTGCTATGCTCATGTTAGATATGTATTCCCCTGTTCTTGGTTTCATTGCATCTTTTTCCTTCAGTTCGTGCTGGAATCTGTATTCTCAAAGTGGATATGCGTATGTCCTCTCATAACTCTTGCTTTGTGTATTCTCATGTATGACTGTGTTTGTGGTTTGTTTGAATTGGGGAGTGGAGTTGAGGGTGTAGGAGAGTAAAAATATGAAGATTTGAGAAGAAAGTGAAAAGAAAGTCGAGGGTGTTTGAATTGAGGTATGTTAAAGTGGATGTGTAAAGAAAGTTTATTAAAATAAGTGGTGTTTTTTTTTTATCAGCAAAGAATGAAATTAAATTAAAAGGGATACAAAAGGGTATCCCAACCCATTTACACTAACAAAACTACAATAAACAAGACAAGAAACATAGGGATCACCCACTAAAGAGATATCTCCCAAGATCTAAGCTATAAGAATCTAAGCCTAACACAGACTTCTACACCTCTAGACAAAAACGCAACCACAAACAGACATGATCTCCAAACTTCCTCAAGGACCAAAAAACCTCCATCCTCTTCTTACTGTGCAATGTCTACATTCGGATGCTCCACGTTGAGCTTTGGGTGCGCCCTGTAATTTTTTCAGCCATTCTTTACAACCTAACAAAGTTAATGGCCTTCTTACAGCCAACACCAACCTGCACCCTGCAATGTATAACAACACACAATGACAGCAAAAAACCAGGAAAAACTAGGGAGATAGGCATCAATGCCAACTTTGGGAACTTTGAGACAACGATCTGCACCAATTCCCTGTTTCTACCAATTCCTTGCTGCTGCTACATAGCCAACGAGTCTTCCCTGATCTGCGCAGAACCTGCAATATGAGCACCAATAAAGGGACCCAGACCGAATCCTAAACTTCACATTAGCATCAAAGGTGCACCAGTGGTTCATCACACCAAAAAGAGGACCAGTTTGACATCTCTGATGTTGAACAACACAATACCTGCAAAACACTACAAAAAACATTAGTTCAAGCCTGCTAGTAGCTGTTGCACGTCATCTTTATCGCCATATGTTTTTATGCCTGATCCAGACGCATGTTGTACGCACATGACAGCCCCAGCATGAGCTAAAGCAGCCATGCCACTACTCAGCACACCAAACACAAAACATCGCTCCACCCTATTGCCCGAAGAGAAGGATCAAAGCTATTAGTACACGGAGGGCAAGGAGGAAGCCTCCCCCGGTAGAAACTGTAGCTCACACCAAACATATACACTTCTCCTGACAAAGAGGTATTAAGTTTCCCTCATCCAAGAAATACTGAGAGACGTCTAACACAATATACTGCATCCTCCCGGTTTTGTTATACATAATCCCACCCAAGAGCCGAGCATATAACTGATTTAAAGGTGAACTATCTTACCAAGGAAAGTTTACCAGCATCATACTTCTGCCATCCTACCTCACCCCAAACTTGACCAGAGATACTTGATCTATCAGAGCAAAGGAAGGCATATCAAGACCTATCCACTTTCCCAAGCATGACTTCTACCGAAGCCAGGAAGAAAACTCCACCTTATAATTGCTAAGATACAACCTCCCTTCCCTGATATACCTTTCCTATTCCAGCATTCACACCCAACATTCTACGAACCAAGATAAAACACTGATTCGGATCCAGGATCCAATCAGAAAAAGCATACGAAAAGCCAACTGTGTTGTTTTTTAACCATAACCAGGACTGCAGCTGAGCATTCTGGAACATCTCATCAGCGTCAGGGACCCCCTGTCTGAAAACCACCAAGTTCCTATGCTCCCAAATATAGCTAACGATAGCTGCCCACAATCCTAACCACACCTGATTTTGTTTACTAGAGAAGTGCACTAGTTGGAAATTCATAAAATGGTTTGTTAGATCCTTATTATGGGCCCCTAAAACACCAATCCAACGATAGCACCGTGACCAAACTTGTTGTGCAAACACGCATTCTAGGAATAGGTGTTGGGAAGATTCGTCCGACAGATTACACAGTGCACAAAGGGTTGATGTCACAAGCACTCCTCTTCTTACCAAATTCATTCTGCTAGGAATTCTGTCAATAAGGATTCTCCACGCCGTAGTGAGAACTTTGGGCATGGCTCTTGCTTGCCATAGGAGGCTAAACACACTTTCCTTTGGAGCTGGGATTTGGTGGTTAGCCAACATAGAGTAGGTTGATTTTACCGAGAACGTACCCTTTTGGTCCCCCTTCCATAGTAGTTGGTCAGGGGAGTCCTTGCACATTGCACCCAAACTTAGGCTGGATAACATGTCGACCTCCAAGTCCGTCTCCCATTGAAACCTGTCCCTCCTCCAATTCAAATTACACTGCCACCTATTGTCTTCCCATTCGCCTACTTCTCCCACCTTTTTACCTTGGTCGAGAGACAATGAAAATAGTCTAGGATACGCCGATCTAAGGCATTCGTTCCCAAGCCACACATCCTCCCATAATCTCACTACTGCTCCGTTCCCTACTTTCCACCCAATGGCCTTTTGGAACCATCCATGTACTACACCTTCACCACATACTTTGATGAGGTCCTTCCACCACCATGATTGGTCTTTCAATCTAAGCTGTATATTTTCTGCAGCAGAACCGTATTTGGAAGATATAATCTCTTTCCATTTTCCACCTTCATTGCTCATGATTCTCCATCTCCATTTCGCCAGGAGAGCCACATTAAAGTTCTTCACTTCCTTCACCCCCAAGCCTCCTTCCTCTAAAGGCTTACATACATTATCCCAGCTTACCCATGGTATCGATTTGCTCTGTTTTCCCCACGCCCATAAGAACTTCCTCTGAATGCTACTGATTTTATTGCACACTACTACGGGGGCTTTGAAGATAGAGAGATAGAACAAAGGTATGACAGTGAACACCGATTTTAACAGACAAATCCGTCCTGCCATTGAAAGGAATCTTCCCTTCCAAGAGCTAAGTTTAACTTCTACCTTTTTAACTACCGGATCCCAGAACTGTTCCTTCCTCGGGTTCCCTCCCACCTCAATCCCCAAATATTGGAAAGGTATCTTCATTGTATTGCAGTTCAGAGTTTTAGCGTACGTGCTCATAGCAAAGTTGTCCACTTTAAAACCAGTTAGCTTAGACTTATGGAAATTAACTTTCAAGCCCAAAACCAGCTCAAAACAACGGAGTATAGCCTTGATTGCAAAAATGCTATCAAAGGAGTCCTCATACATAAATAGCGTGTCATCTGCGAATTGTAGCAAGCAACACTCCACATTATTCCTTCCCACCTTTATGCCCCTAAGAGCATCCATTCTCAATGCTTGTCTAACCAAACCTGCTAAACCTTCAGCAACCACCAGGAAAAGGAAAGGAGCCATTGGATCACCCTGTCTCAACCCCCTGGAGGGTTTAAATTCCTCTGTAGGGCTTCCATTAACTAGCACAGATACTGACGATGAGACCAAGCACCCTTTTACCCATAAGATCCACTTTTCCTGGAAACCTAGCCTCTGGAGCATATCGAACAAAAAGTTCCATCTTACTGAGTCGTATGCCTTTTCGAAGTCCACCTTGAAGCACACCCCACTTTTCCTCTTTCTCTTTATCTCCTCAAGGACCTCATTAGCCATAACGACGCTATCCAATAGTCCTCTATCACAAATAAAGGCTGACTGGCACTAATCAATGATTAGCGGCATAATTTTCTTCATGCGACTCGACAAGACTTTTGTGATGATCTTATAGATCACTCCAACTAGAGAAATGGGTTTGAACTGATCAAGCGTAGACGGGTCTCTTACTTTTGGAATGAGTGCAATAAAAGAAGCGTTACAACCTTTCGGTAAAGACCCTGTTGTGTGGAAGAGTTGCACCGCTGCCATGACATCCGCCTTAAGCACTTCCCAACAACTCTTAATGAAATTGAAATTGAACCCGTCCGGGCCCGGACTTTTAGATCCTCCACAATCCCATACTACATTCTTCACTTCTTCCTCGGAGAAATTAACAACCATATTTCTACTTACCTCCAAAGGTAACGACCTGAACTCTACCGAACCCAAATGTACACCAAAGTCTAGCGTAGCCATGAACCTATTCTCAAAAAAAGACTTTGCTTCCCTCCTTACAACTTCCGGTTCCTCACACCACTGAGAGTCTACCTCAACACCTTTAACCTCATTATTTAGCCTTCTCCATCGAATCGCGGAATGAAAAAATTTAGAATTGAGATCCCCATGTTTAAGCCAATTCACTCTTGCTTTTTGCCTGTACATGGAGTCTAGTTTTTTATTAACTATCCCCAATTGACTAAGCATTTCTAACCTTCTCATCCTCCCCTCGTCCTCTAAAGCCTCAATGTCGTCCTCCCCATCCAGATTCGCAATTTCCATCTCGATACGTCTCTTATCAGATTCCACAGATCCAAACACACTTCTATTCCACTCTTTAAGATCCACCTTTAAGAGTTTCAACTTTTCTTTAAGAGCGGATATGCTATTACCTCCCACCTGATACGATTCCCACTTCCCCTTTACCATTGCCGTAAACCCCGGTTCCTTTAACCACACATCAAAGGTTCTGAAAGGTTTTGGCCCCCAATCTTTAATACAAGATTTTAAAACTAGAGCACAGTGATCCGAAACGACTCTATGTTGCACATACTGTTTCGCTGCCGGCCAAATTTGAAGCCACTCTTCGGATACCAGAAATCTATCTAATCTACACTTTGCAGTGCCATTTTCTTTAAACCAAGTGAACTTTTTCCCTACACACGAAATATCCATCCAGCCATTGGTTTCAATAAAGTTGTTAAAACCTTCCATTTCCTTCTTTTGACTTGACTGACCTCTAATCCCTTTCCTCTCATCAGCCTTCCTTACGGCATTGAAATCACCACATAGACACCAGACCGGGTTCTGGTGAGGTTGCTTGAGCATCGTTAGCGCTTCCCACAAAAGGATTTTGTCATGTATATTACATGCTGCATAAACATTTACCACCACACAATGTCGTTTTGCCTTTACGTGATAGCCTTCAATAGCAATAAAACCAGTACCTTCAACATGGCTGCCGTATTCAAAAGCTTCCTTGTTCCACATTGTTATCATGCTTCCTGCCCCGTTGATCCCTTCATGGTGGACCCAACCGACGTTACAACTTCCCCACAAAAGAAAACATCTAGCATCTGAGAACGAGGAAGTTTTCGTTTCCTGCAAACAGAGAAAATCAGCACACTCCTTAAACACGAGATGACTCAGATACCTTACTTTCGTCCCCCCTCCCAACCCTCTAATGTTTAGGTTGACAACAATCATTGTAACTCCTTCACACTGCCCACTCGAGAATCCTCTTTATCATCCTTGTCCCTTTCCTCTAAATGGTCCAGTTCTCCAACCAAATTTCCCTCACCCCCTGAGCACTCCATACCTAGGTTGCGTCCCAACTCCCAGATTCTAACGGATTCTGCATCTTTGATATCCAATTTGAACCGATCGTTGCAATGGTGAATATCAGTACTCGATTCCGCGAAAGAACAGAGGCTTAGCTTCGAAGAAGAATTTGCCCCATGATGGGGTGATCCTACTCCCCCATTCGACCTCCACTTTGGTTGAGCATTTTGTGTGCCATGCCCCCGCATAGACCGTAACCTTCGGAATTTCGGTGATAACTTGCGACCCACAACTCCGTCAGATAGAGCCTCGTGTTCATCATTTGTTTCTTCAGCGTTGATCGTCTTGTTGATGCTTCCGCTTGATTGAGGATCTGAGCTCCCCGTAGAAGATCCCCCACTCTCGCTGCTACAGCGAATTGCATGGCATGGGTTGCCATCGGATTCGCACTTCTGCTTTTTCGACACTTCACAGTGATCCCCGTCTTCCCTTGTTTGCTGAGCGGTTGCCAAAGGCATGGAGATGGAGCCTTCCTTACCACAACGCTGATTCATTTTTTCCCCTCTGCTTCCTGACGTTGGGCCCCTTACGTCCACTTCTGTACTAACTGTACCGCTCTTAGCTAGTTGGGCCTCACCTTGCTTAAGCCCAGTAGCTGATGAATTGCACCCGTAGGCCCCTTTCATTAGGTTAGCCAGCGAATCCTGAATCGTTTTACAAGCTTCGTTGACTTGATGCACGGTAGCTAAGGCTATCCCTCCTTTAGACCCTCCATGCACACGTTTTGCCAAATTAAGGAAAGAAATGCCACTTTTAGACTGACGCCCCTTATCGCTCAGAGCCTTATTCCCTATAAACTTCTAGTTTGTTGGTATCGAGGTCGGGGTCTGCCCCACCGCCTTGGGTACCTCGTCCCGCCACATACCGCCGCATCCGAGGTTGTCGTCTTCATCAGACGACCTTCCAGAATGATAGGTTTCTTCCACTACGGTGTCCGAGGACGAAATGCTGTCGGACAAAGCATAGTGGTCACCGTAGCATGAACAAACACCTCTTTCTTTGCTGGTTATCTCTTCTGTGACGATAATATTACAGAGCTTCCCATTAATCCAGAAGTCCCTCACCATATCAGCTTTGCATTCTTTGCGTAATCTAACCTGCAGACGAGCGTACTCCACGTTCTCCCACAGTCGAGTTGACTCATCAATACTAACCAGAGATGCTACTTCTCCAACCACCTTCGAGAAGCACTGTTCGTTCCATAGGGTTAATGGGATTCCATAACACCTTACCCATACTATTTTATGCTCTGCTACATAAGATTCGGACCAAGGCTCAATATCATAAAAAAGGGAAACAAACCATTCGTTATTAAGCTTAATGATGACATCCATACTATCACCATCTTTGGGTGTTAAAAGCAATAGATTATCACCCATAAATCTAAGCTTGATACCACTCATTCCCCCCTTGACAAACTCTTCACTCAAAGAGTCGAAAGAGATGTCAGGAGACATCCACCCAACTGCACTCGAAACCAGCCACGACGATGCATTTGACACGGTTTCAAAAGCAGGGCCAGTCCATCTACCTTTTAAAGACTTACGTATAGCCTCAACATAGGACTGTTTAGGTTTCAAAGTCTCACCCTTTCGGATTGTTCTGTGTTCGTGCCAAACCTCCTTTTCCTTCTCCTTCATCCTACCTTGAGGGCTCCTAGCTCAAAAGACAACGTTCCTAGATGCACATGGCCTCCCCTTCATGACTTTCATCTCTGCTCTCCTATATTTTGGAAAGTTAACATATAGTTTAAAGTTGCCAATGTAAATCCGGTCCAGTTGTTTATCTAGCTTAGCCTCATTAGGACCAGGATAAAATCTCACGAAACCATATCTTCTTCCCCACCTATTTGGCCTTCTGGAAATAAAAACCTCTTTTACTCTAGCCCATTTTCTGAAGATCCTAAACATATCATGCTCTCCATGGCTGTCAGGGAAATTCGAGAAAAAGAACGTTATTGAGTCCCCTTCCCTAGACTTATTCACCGACGATGCTGCCTTAAGGTCTGCCTCTCTTCTCCAGGCCTCTTCCCTCTTCCCCCTCCACCTTACCTCCTTTCCTCTACCGTAATCTCTCATTGTAGCTTACCTCGTTAATGTTATTAAAATAAGTGGTGTGATAGTTGTAAGAGTGTTTTAAATTATTTGTTAATGGTATAAATTGTAAGATTACAAATTTACCTTTATATATATAAAAAAATAACAAAATGAAATATTAATTAATTTAAAAGACATTTTAGTTAATTAAAATAATTTGTATTATATTATTTAATTTGTATTATATTAAGTTATATATAATAATGAAGTATAATTTTGTCCGTGTCTATAGAAAATATAAAAAATAATTAATTTTGTGCATAATTTAGTTAATTAAAATAATTGAAATTTTTAATTATAAATTTAAAAATAATATAAAATTAAAATAAATAATTAAATAAAATATAAAATTAAAAATATATAAAATCATTATATTTGATGTGGAGAGAGATAAAGACATGTTAATTTGTTAATTATTTTGAAATTATGTAAAACATAAAAACATAATAAAGTTAATTAGAAAAAGAAAACAAATCCCCAATAATAACATTTTAATCCTTCTTGTAGAGACATTCAAATGTATTTCTAGAAGGCACATCTTATTTCGTTGTCTGAGAATGATTGCATCTCTCTCATCGACAATGTCTCCAATGCACCATTCGAAAAAATTATAGCCTAAAACAATGCTACTTGTAATCTGTTTTGAAAAAAAGAATAAAATTTAACAATAAAAAAAGTTTAAAATAGCATAGTTAAGTTTGCATCAAACCTAATTGAATTAAATTTACCTTGTACTTGGGACAACCCCAAAATCGTTTTCCAGCATTTTTTTCAGTTGTTACTGTTCTCATAACAACAAACTGTCCACAATAAAAAATAGGAGTAACAAACGCACTTGTGCTCCCAACACCATGGGTAAAAGTACCACGTGATTTCGCACCACAAGCAGTACAACTAAAGGACAATGTGATGTCATGCGCAGACATTGAAGGCCACCTAATCAATGCTCTTGATTGTCCAATTTAGGTAATGGCCCCAAATTTATAATTAATCATAATAGAAATCAAATGTTAAAGAAGTTGCATTTAAAATAATATAATTTTCTAAATAACTACCATGAAAATTATCATAAAAGCTTAATATTAAATAAGAATTTCTCAATGTTGAAGGTGAAAAATAACAAAAACAATAAAAATAACAATAACAATGTTCAACATGAAAAATACAAATAAAAATAACAATGACAATAACATAATGATAAGACAATCAATGACCTTGATGACGATGAATATCATTCAGAGTATCCTCAATTCGGTCCATCCTTTGATCAACCCTGTCAAAACGGGTATTAACGTTCCTCATACTTTCTTTATTTCTTGCATCCCCGCCCAAATTTAGGTTAACAGTTCGGTTTGACTGGGGATTGCGGGCTGAGGTTCAGCACCTTGAACATCTTGTTCTGCCAATTGATCATCTTCATCATCTTCTTCGTCCTCCGCTTGAGGCCTACCAAATTGCCACACACCATTGACCTGAAATATATTTAATTTCGTCATACTCTTTTTTTCCAAAATAATGATTCCATCCTAGCATTACTGCTTGCTCATTTGACAAGTCAAAGCCATACACCTACAAGATGCGTGTTATCAAAATTTCATACGACAGAAGCATGTTGTTATCCCGACATTTCATCATGTGTTGCATGATGTAATGTGACCAATTAAACATTATATTATTTTTGATGCACCACAACATGAAAACATCTTCATTTAATAGTTATGCGAAGGTGCTCCCACGAGGGCACAAAATATGCACCCATGTGTAATGTAATAGCATGTCGATTGGGCCTGGATAAGACCTGTACGAATGGCGCTTTCCCAGGACAGGCCCAAAACACGTAGCAGGGTTGCTACACAAAGTAATTTTATACACTTGCTTAGAGATATGTTTAGGGTGGTGAATATAATCTTGCTAAATATAATATTGTTATTATTGTGCGTGTTGTTATGATTGAGGCAATATTTTTCTATTGCATGTCTCTGTTGCATATTTATTACGCGTGGCTAGTTGCTATAACCCTATTAAAGTAGGGAGATGCGTTGGCAACAAAAAGGGGCCTGCGGATGGCACCTGAAGATCAATGGTGCTCGTGGCAGGTGATTTTTCTGTTAGAGATAAAAGATTAACGTACTGAGAATATTTTTAGTTAAGATTTGCTTATCTCCAGGGAGAATGGTTGCATGTTGATGTGCGACAATAAAAGGAGAGTAAGTCTCTAGGCAAAGGTACATTGTATTTGATACATTTTCTCAAACAAGTTGCTTTCGATGAGCCCTTACTGACTTGATCGTTGGAGTGCAATCAATGGATATGGCGCCCTTTGTCCCAACGGAGCCTTATTCTAGTGCAACACGGAGGCATGAACTCGACTCCAGAAGAGGTAAATCCAAAACGGGGTACTTAACCTGAATTCAACCGGTGACCCGGTCAACATGCAAGAACACAAACCATAAAACCTTTTAGGATAGGCTTTTCCCATTCTAACCAATCCCTTCTCCAATTGAAAGCCCAATTCCAACCTTCCCTAAACCAACTTCCGAATGTATCAATTGGTTTATCTTTGATAAGAGAGTTATTATAGATTCTAGGGTACTCTCTTTGAGCTGAGAATCCCCACCCTTAAGTTCACAACCTACATCCTCCATCTTTGCCACAACAACGTCTGTTGCCCTCCCTTTCATTACGCCACCTACCACGATTCCTACCCTACCTCGACCCCCAAAAATCCAATTATCTTTCTCTGATGGATTTGATCTGCTAGATTGGCTTTTTCAGGCTCACAAGTTTTTCTAATTTTAATATATTACTTGGGAATCTCGCTTACACATGGCCGCTTTCTATATGCGCGAAGATGCTCTTAGTTGGTTTAAACGGATGTACCAAAATTATCAATTAAGTGACTGACTCTCATTCAGTCTTGCCTTAGAGCTCTGGTTCGGTCCCTCAACTTACGCCAACCATCAAGCAAAGTTGTTCAGACTCCGCCAAAATAGCACAGTCACTGAGTACCAAAAATATTTTGAAAAATTGTGCAATCAAGTCTTGGGCCTCACACCTGAGATGATCCTCAATTGTTTTATTTCAGGTTTGGTCCCAGAAATGAGAAAAGAGATTGTTGTTCTTCAACCTACCTCAATCACCCAAGCCATGGGCCTTGTGAAGCTCTTGGAATCTAAAATCCATGATTCAAGGAAATATTACCGTAACCCCATCATTCCACAACCATCCCCCCATCTTTTACAACCACCACGTCCCCCTTTTCAACCCCAAACAACAACCATTACACCCACCTCTCTACCTATAAAAGAAATTTCATCCACCCAGTTACAAGAACGTAGAGCAGCCGACTTATGTTACAATTGTGACAAAAAATTTTTCCCTAGTCACAAATGTATCACCAAACATTTCTTATTGCTGCTTAATGAATAACCTACACCAGAAACCCCCTCGAAACCTTCACAGTCTTGGATATTGTTTCTGACACTGAGGACCCTACTCTTATACACCTATCTCTCCAGGCCTTGTCTGGAACCCCCTCGGCCCACACCTTCAAACTTTAGGGGTTTATTCATCATACACCCGTTACCATTTTAATAGACACTGGGAGTTCACATAATATCCTCCAACCTTGCCTAGCCCATCACCTCAACCTTTGCACCCTTCCTATTAAACCTTTTTTCATCATGGTTGGAAACGACAAGAAAATTGATTGCACACATCTCAGTCCTACAGTTACTGTTTCTATACAAAATCATTGTTTTTCCATCTCATTTTACCTCATCTCAATTGAGGGAGGAAATGTAATCTTAGGAATGGACTGGTTGCGCTGCCTTAGACCCCTACAAACAAATTTCTCTACACCACAACTCTCTTTCCATCACCAAGGCACCCTCATAACCCTAGTTGGAACCAACAAACTCTTAGACACACACGCTTCCGTCACCAATATTTGTCACCTCCTACATACCAAAGCCATAACATCACTTCATTTGCTCACCTTTCAACTAAATCCCTTACCATGCCCCAACCCTTCCCCACCAAATATACACCCCGCGATTCAAACCCTACTCCATACATAACATTCAGTTTTCTCACCTCCTCACGGGTTGCCTCCCCACCGCCCCCATGACCATCACATTCCCTTGATCCCAAACTCCACCGCCATAAATTTCAAACCCTATCGTTATCCCCACACCCACAAACACACTATGACTTCTCTCATTCAAGAAATGTTATATGAGGGCATCATACGACCAAGTACTAGCTCCTTCTCTTCCCCTGTCATACTCATAAAAAAATAGATGGATCATGGAAATTTTGTGTGGATTATGGAGCTCAAAATGCTATCACAGTGAAGGATAAATTTCCTATCCCCACAATTGAGGAACTCTTGGATGAATTAACTGAGGCATGCGTGTTCACTAAACTGGACTTAAGATTTGGCTATCACCAAATATGGGTACACCCCACAGACTGCCACAAGAAACATTTTCGGACCTTTAATGGTCATTACGAGTTTTTAGTTATGCCATTTGGCTTATCTAATGCTCCGTCTACCTTTCAAGCTGCAATGAATGACCTCATCCGACCTTACCTAAGGCGTTTTGAACTAGTTTTCTTTGATGACATCTTAATCTACAGTACATCCTTGACAAACCATATTCAACATCTCAACATTGTTCTCCAATTACTTTAGACTCACCAATTTTTTGTTAAAGAATCAAAATGCAATTTTGTAGCCCCTACAGTTGCCTATTTAGGCCCATATCATTCAACAGGGAACGATTTCCTCAAATCTAGAAAAATTTCAAGCTATTCTACAGTGGCCCGAGCCCAAATCATTCACTACAATGCGTGAATTTTTGTGCATTACGGGGTTTTACCGGAAGTTCATCCGCATATATGCCACTCTTGCCTTTCCACTCACGGATTTACTCAAATTGAAAGTTTTTACATGGAATCACATGGCCAAATGATAACTGTCGTTTTGCTGTCAAATTAATATGATTCTAGCGTAGACTTGTCTAACACTAGAGAGATGATAATATAGTTGTGGTCAAATGACCCCAAGTCGTCTCCCAACGAATCCAATAGTAATTCAGTTAATCGAATTCAAAATCTATCTACAAGTAATGAAAAGTTAGTAATAACAATAATAATAAAAGGGGGGTTAAGATAGCTATGCAGAAAATATAAAAGAGATTGAAATAGAAAATAAAAAGAAGTTGATCCCCAAGTTCTTCCACCATTGAATTCTTCACAGGTTCTCTAAAGATTAATCTTTTCTCAATCCTCCAACAAAGTTAAACTAGATTGAACATGCACCAATCTAATTCAACTGAAACTCACAAGTAAAACATGCGTCTACTGGTTTAATCAATACCCACTTTGTTCCATGTGTATACTCCATGGGAATGCTTACCTCCTCTCTCTTGAATCATGCGCCCAAGAAATTAATTAGAACGATGCGAACTAACTAAGAAACCAAAGTTTAAGACAAAGAAGACTCTCAATCATGCGTTCAAGTACAACCTCTTGTTAGAATGTATGTCTTTAAACTAAAGGGGGGGGGGGGGGGTGAATGGTTTAAAGAGGGTTTACTCAAACTTTTTAGTCTAGAATGAAATTCCTTCGAGAAAACTTGATTCAGAATTCAGTTTGCCAAAAACACAAAGCAATTTAGCACAACACCAGAAAAGCAATCGGTTGTTTATACCAGTTAACAAATATAAACTGAAATTAAAGAGTTCAAGGGATAGAGAGATGGCACACACAGTTTATACTGGTTCACTCTTAAACCAAGAGCTACATCTAGTCTTCCCAGAAACCACTAGGGGAAACCACTAAGCAATCAAACCTAGATTACTTACACACACCACCAAAGAAGTGACCTTGATCCCCCCAAGACACACACTTCCTTTGGCTCAGCACAAACACCACCAAAAATGTTGATCTTGACAACCTCAAGAGCACACAACACTTCTCGGCCTCACACAACAGAGTTTACACAAAGTACAGAAGGATTACACTTGTTATAGAATGATCTGAAATCAATACAAGATGAAAATCCTATTCCACTCTCAATCAAAAGCAATCTCCAAGCAAACTCTTGAAAAACAAAAACAATGAAAAACTCAAATATGTTTTTCTATGATTAAATCTCAGTTCTTGTTTGTTACATAATCTGAAAAAACTCTTTATTGCTTTCAAAAACTGGTCAAAGCATTTAAAACTGGAGCGCATTCAGTTATAAAATCATTTTAAGTTCAGTCAAAACACAAAACAATTTTCTGTTATGGTTCCAAAACAAACAATCGATTGAATGCTCGAATCAATCGATTGTTTTGGTTTGACAACAAGTCAACCACCAAAAACAGTTTTCAACCTTTCTTAAAACACCTAAGTATAAAACAATTGGTTGTTTCGACAAAACAACAGGTTGTTTTTCACTTAGTTTAAAAACACTTTCAATTAAAAAGGTTTGAGAATACTTAAGCTTTGGATTCAATCAAGAGTGGATTAACACAGATAATCTACTCCAGATCCTATTCTAAAACACCTCAACAACAACAAGCACATCAAGCCTTCCATCAAACTCAAAAGGATTTGGTTTCTTCAAAGCTTGAACACACTTGATTCAACACCTCTCACAAAAACTAGTTTTCCAGTAGATTAGACAATAAAAACAACTGCTATAGAGACTTAAAAATCGAAACTTTTATTGAACAAAACCTCATAACTCAATGTGAAATTACAAAAGAATCAACCAAAAAGGTTTAGCCTTCCATGCGGAGGCAAAACAAAAGAATTAGAAAGAAGAAAAGAAACTAAGAAAACCCTATGAAGCTCTCCTTTTTCTCCTTAATGCTTGTGTCCTTTTATAGGCTTTTCTGCTCCAAAGATCTTGGTAAAATAATGCAGTTTAGATTTTGTAAACAGTTTCCACTTTCCATAATTCTATTTATTTTGCAGAAGATTTACTTCCAATTCTGTTTCTGGGATCTTGTAGCTTTTCTCTTTCTTCTCCTCAAAATTTGTTTTCTGTTTTGATTCAAAGAAACAACTTGGACTTTTGCATATTTGGCCCATTCACAAAGGTAGATGCAAGCCTCTCCATGGGCATGGGCATCGACGCGTGACCTTCCCCGGGCATACAAGGTCGCCCAACGCAGTGAAAGAAACGGGTATAGTACAGGCAAAACAACCAAAGCATGTGAAGGCAAAGAACGAAAGTAAAATCACACAGGCGGAATTCCTTATCGCAATGGTACGAAAGTAATCATGCAAAAACCCAAAGTTGTAACGAAAGTGCAGACGATTCAAAGAATTACAAGTTTATCAAGGAAGGTTAGAACAAGTGTAAAGGAATAAAATGATGATCGAGGGTGGCGGTTCAATCGTCCATTTCCAGGGGCACGACTTTTCCATCAACAATGTGGTGAGTGGAATCGCAGTTGGAAATGTCGATCCCCGGATTCATGCAGACAGCTTGGGCCAGAGCCTCCTGGAATCCCTCCTCGAAAGTGCCCGCCATGTCCTGGATGAGGGTCTTTTTGTCCTTCTCTAGCTCCTCAATGGTGGCGTCCCCAGAAGCTACATGCTTCTCCAAAGCCTTATTCTCCACGCGGAGTCGGATGACCTCGACCTGCAGTTTGTCGTAGTCAACCTGGAGAAGGCCCATAGCTTTGGCCTGGGTAGCCATTTCCCCCTCCATCCGCTCCATCTCGTCAGCTTGCTCACAGCAGCGGGCCTTCAAGTCCTTTTGAACTTCTTCGTAAGCTCCGACTATGTCTTGAAGGCTCGTTACCTGAACTTTGAGGGCGACTTCCCGAGCGTAGAAGTCGGCCTGGAGCTCCACCGCCTCTGCCAGTTGTTCTTCAGCCTCTGCTTTGGACTCTTGCGTCTGCTTCAGGGTGGTTTGGTAAGCTTCGTTCTGGCGTCCCAGAATCTTCTTTACCTCCTCCAGGGCAGCTACCCTTGTTTCCAAGGCCTGGAGGGTTTGAGTTTGCAGAACAGTGTTTCTGGCCTGGGCGCGCCATTCAAGGGCCACCGCCAAGAAGGCCCCAAGTAGAAAGGCATGCCCTCCTTCCTGTCGGAGCCCTCTGGCATTGTTCCACCACTGAAGCCCCTCATCAAATGCATGATTGGAGGAGGGATGGCGATAAAATTGGGGGCGGCAGCGACGGGGGCAGGAGAAACAGAGACCTCTGCTGGAGGCGGAGGTGGAGCAGACTCGGCGCCTTCGCCTATATCCTCTTGGACGGTTGTGGGGGGAAGGGAAGTAGCGCTGGGAGGGTTGTCCCTGAAAGAATCCTCTCCCTGGGACGACGCCGCCGGCAGGAGGGGAACCCTTGCGGATTTCCTCCTCTTGAAGGGTGCCACGCCATCCGAGTCTTCATCGTCGGATATGATCTCCAAGACCCGTTTCCCTTTGTCGAGGGGGGTTGGGGCCGGCGATGAGGCCACGGCAAGAGGAACGGCGACGATGGGCAGAGGAGAGCCGGGAGTCTGAAGCGCCTCAGGGCTATGTGGGGACGGTGAAGATGAGCCTAGTGGAGCTTCAGTAGGGGTCGGTGGTGGCAGAGGCAGGGTTGATGGGGGGTTCGGGTCAGCAACAGGGGCGGAAGAGGCGCCCGCTTTGGCCGCACGAGCGTCCTTTATCGCCTTCGCCAGCATCATCCTTTTGGAGGCGCCCATCACCGATCCTACATTCAGATAAACCAAGCAGCAGAAGTCAAAGCCAAAGCAATTATGCAAAATCACAACGCATAGAAACGTGAGACGCGAATCACATGGCACAATGGAAAACAGGTGAAAGAGGCCAGAGGAACAAACATCTAGTAGCAAGGTACAGATAACAGAAGATGGTAAGGGGAGGGTCTCCCTACCAAAATATGTGGTCAGGGCGTGAGCATTGTATTCGCTCGCGATAAGCTTCAATGTATCAAAGACGATCCCCAGGCCAGCCAAGGCCTTGCATACCTCCCTGTCAGCAGGGGATAGCTCATCCAAGGCTTTGGCCCTGAGCAACTTAGGGTGCTCCGTCCAGTACAGGGAAAAGCCGTCTAAGGCTGTGGGGTCGTGCTTGGCGCTGCACACCCTGAAGAATTTTCCTTTCCAGTTTTTATAGGAGTTCTGGAAGAGGGAAAGGATGATCCTGCCCGCGATCCCGAAGAAGCTTACCCAAAAGCTTTTCCCCTGTTTCTTCACTTCGAAGAAATGCAAGAAAACATCCACGGAAGGAAGGATGCCCAGGTGCCCGCAGGGAATTTGAAAACCCCTTACAAATGCCCAGCTGTTGGGATGGAGCTGGGCGGGGGCTGTGTTAATCTCGGTGAGGAGTTCCCTCTCAAAGGGTGTGAATGGGAGGCGCACCCCGACGCGTTTAAACACCGTCTGGTACATGAAGAAGAAGGGACTACCCTTTCTAGGTCTGTCATCCACACACACAGGTTCCCCCGGTCGGCCGGGACGAACGGAGATGTGCGCGTCATGTGTGCGGCAGAAAGCATTAAAGTTATACAAGTGGGGATCCCCACGATGATTCTCCAGGTCCTGAAAGGATGTCAGGTTGGTGCACTCGTTCAAAAGCTCGTCGGGGGCTCATGTATAGAAAGCTTTATAATTGGACTTGGGGGTCTTGGGGGAAGAACCAGACTGGGAGTTCGGGCGCGTCATGGTGTGAATAAATAGCTGGAGAAAGAAGAAGGAAAAAGGTTTTTAACAAAGTGATGCCAAGACAGAAAAGGGGGTGAAACCCCAGGAAATACCACCCACGCGAGAAAACCCAGAAAGAAGGAGAAGAGAACAGAGAAGAAAGGAGAAGCGGAAGAACACAGTAATACATAAACGTAAACAGTCCCAGGCAGTTCAATAAACTATGCAATGCGATGAAGGAGAAGAGTCGGGATGTGCAAAAATCATACCTTTGTTGTCGAAGTGAGGGAGGAAGGAGAGCACGAAGGAAAGAGCAGGAGTCGCAGGGAAAGGGTTTGAAGACGATGAACAGTGCGGAGATGCAGAGAGAAAGGATGTAACAGTGGTGTGAGCGCGGGATTTGGGGTAACTTGAACGTTACATTTGCAACCCAAGAGGCGCTAATCAGGAGCCGTGAGATCGTGCCGCGTGTCAAAGGATTAAGCGCCCAAGGGGAGCGTAAGAGACCCTAGAGGCTGGTCGTGTGATGAGCCACGTGGCGCGCGATTAAGCGTAGCCCCAAAAGGTGTTATTTTCCCCGCTTCAGAGGATGTCCAATCAGCCATTAAGAGCACCCCTATGGTTCAGAGAGTGTCACGTCAATAATTCGAGAAGTGTTGAGTCAGCAGGGAATGACACGTCATCAGGGTGGCACGTGGACGGCGTGGGCGAGGCCTTAGTCTTTGCGCTGAAGACAAGACTTCGGCTTAAGACTGGGGGGCTTGTGTACCGTCCCGTATCCGGGCGTTGACAAAGTCAAGGTCAAAGTCAACGCCAGGAGTCAAAGTCAACACAAGGCGTCGCCTAGGTGAAGAGACGCCAAGTACCAGCGTCGCCAAGAGGAAGCGTCGCCAAGGCGAGGCGTCGCCTAAGTGGAGGCGTCGCCCAACCAGGGCGTCGCCAAGATCAAATATCATTAAGTCAAGGCAGTCACAGCGCGGTTCCCCGATACCCATGGGTAGGAAAGACCATGGAGGGAGCGACGCCGTGGGAAGGCCTCAGGTCCCGATGATCCGGGGTAGTGATAAAAAGAAGGAAAAGGTGGCTTCAAGGCCATAGTGATAGCACCAGTGTAGGGCAGCCTGACTAGTGAAGTACCCCTGCCGCCCCAGAGACGCCTTTGGGACAGATACGACTCAAGGGGAGGGTCACGCCCAGGGTAGCCAGGTGCAGGGTACGAGAGGAAGGCATATACGCTCTCAAAGTGAGTGACTAGATGATTGGGGGCATGAGTTGGCACCCAAAAAGTCACCCCTTGCACAGTAGCACTCCCAAGCAGGAGGACTCACACGTAGAAACGTCCCCAGAGGGGGTCATGGCGCTGTGAGGTCCTCCACGTGTACGACAGCCAGGTCAGAACAGAAACACCATTTAGTCAGGTACCAGGTAATTAAAGTCATTTAATACAGTTTCTGTTTCGAGCGTTTAAGGTACTATAAAGGCTCCCAAGTGTTTCAACGTCTTAAGTGCGCTACGTTTTCTAATTAGACGCGTTAATTAAGTGCGTTACGTTTTATGATTAAAAGCGCTTTAAGGCGCTTTAAATGCTTGGGTAGTTTAAATAGCGCCGAGAATGTTGGAAACAGAGTTGGAACTTTTGGCTAATTTTCCAGGAAACACTCTAGTTGCTTGCTCGAGCCTTGAGGTTTTGCACAAGGGACTAGGGAAGGATTTTGGCCAGAACGAGAAAATATACACTAGACACAGTTTCCTTTTTACCACCTTCAGAGTGCCATACGCGGTGCTCCGATACGGAGGTGCATAGTTTTTGGTGTTTCTTGCTGGCTGACTTGAGCGTCGGAGTGCAAACGGCCGCTAGGGCGCCCTTTTTTTCCTTCTTTGCAGGAATCCACAGGTGACTAGTGGGAAGGAGTCCCTAGCTGACGGTTGAGGTCGCGCACGAAGACGTCCCAGGTCAACCGGACGGAACAGCAGCTTTCAAGGCAATGCTTCTCACATGCTTGTCTTCACTTTCTTGAACATTGAGTCTATTCATCTTTAACTCATGTTCTCTAAGCTTACCAAACAATGAAGCCGTTGTCAAGGATGTCAAATCTTTTGATACAGAAATTGTTGTTACCTTAGGTTGCCAAGATCTATCAAGGCACTTGAGAATCTTGATGTTTAGTTCTTCTTTATCAAAGGTTTTCCCAAGGCTCATTAGATGGTTGATGATGTGAGCGAACCTCTTTTGCACTTCAGCAATAGATTCTCCCTTAAGCATTTTGAACATCTCATACTCTTGTATTAGAGTATGTTTCATTGCTCTCTTCACTTCATTTGTTCCTTCATGGGTGACTTCCAAAGTGTCCCACATTTCCTTCGCCGATGAATATTGTGATATCCTAAAAAAATTCATCTGAATTCAAAGCAGATGTTATGATATTCTTGGCAATACAATCAAACTTGGCCATTTTATTTTCAACATCAGTCCATTGGGACCAAGGTTTTTCAATAGAAGATCCATCCTTTTCAAATTTAGGAATAAAAGGGCCATTTTCAATTGCATCCCAAATTCCTTTATTAAGAGATTCAACAAAGATTTTCATTCTAACTTTCCAGAATTGATAGTTCAAACCACAAAACAGATGTGGTCTGTTAATTGAAGCACCCTCCCCAAAAGGTAGTTTTTCAGCCATTGAAAAAACATTTTAGGATCAAACTTGAGTATTTTTCAAGTACCAAGCTCTAATACCAATTGTTAGAATATATGGCCTAAAACGAGAGGGGGGTGAATTGTTTAAGAGGGGTTTTTGAAAACTTTTTCAACTAGAACAAAATCCGTTGTATGAATCTTAATCAGAAATTCAGTTAGCCAAGATATAAAGCACAAAACAGCAAAGCACTAGAAAAACAATCGGTTGTTTCTTCGAAATAATCGGTTGTTTATACCAGCAAAGCAATAACAACTGAATTTAAAAGAGTTTAAGGGAAGAAAGAGATACAACTGGTTCACTCTTAAACCAAGAGCTACATCCAGTCCCCAGAAGCCATTGGGCAATCCACTAAGCAATCAAAACAGATTACACACAAATCACCAAAGAAGTGACCTTGAACCCTTCAAGAAACAAACTTCCTTTGGCACAACACACACCAAGAATGTTGATCTTGACAACCTCAAGAGCACACAACACTCCTTCTCAACAACACCAGAATTTACAAAATGTTCATAACGAATTACACTTGTTTACAGAATAATCTGAAATCAATACAGATGTAATCATATTCCACTCTCTCTTGAGAAAACCCAAAGCTTGATGTGAATGTTCAAAAACTTGAAAGCAATCTTTCACAACTGAAAAACTCAAATCTGTTTTTCTTATTTGTTATAAAAGATAAACAAATTATTTATAGTTTTCAAAGATTGGTCAAAGCATTTAATAGAGGAGCGTATTCAGTTGGAAATCATTTAAAGCACACTCAACTAACAAAATATAATTATGTTAGGATTTTCAAAGAATCAATCGATTGAAACCACAAAACAATCGATTGTTTTGGTTTGACAACAAGTCAACCAACCAAAACAGTTTTCAACCTTTTCAAAAACACCTAAGAGCAAAACAATCGGTTGTTTCGACAAAACAACAAGTTGTTTTTCACTTAGTTTGAAAAAACACTTTAAACTCAAAAAGGTTTTAAAACACAAAGAGTGGATTATACAAATAAACTACCCAAATCTTATCCTAAACACAACAGCAACTCCAACCTTGCACCAAACACTTGGATTTGGAATCTTCAGAGCCTTTGATCACTCTTGATCAATACTCTCAACCCCCGTTGCCAACACCACACCCCAACGTGACCCAAAATCCCACACCAAACCCAACACACATTCCCAATATATTTCCACCCTCTCACATCCACCCCCACACCACATAAATTACTTTGGCCCCACATCAAATATTCCAACATTATTTCCCCAAACAAGCACCCACCAAAAATCCAACGTGGCCCAATCCTTCTCCCCCCAAACACCAACATTTGCTCTCAATAATAACCCAACAATAACCACACCACCCCGTTTTTGTTAGCAGCAGAATTTCAATTGTTATTTTTGAATTTATTTAATTAAGTAGACTTATTTTTTTGTTTTAAATAAGTGGTTAATTACTGGCCTAATTTTCAGGAATATAGTTGTTAGAAAACCACCCATTATTCAATACATGCTATTAGTGGGTGCAGGTGTGATATTTTTTTTTTTTTTAGTCTGTACGGCTATATAGCCTAACTTGCATTATGAATTCAACAACACAAATTTTTATAAATCAGAGAGAGTTTAAATTTGTGTTCAACAATTGGTATTAGAGCTCCTTTATAAGGGGCCTGATCCAGAATTTGAGTGTGAGAGAAATAGTTGTGAGTGTTTGATAACATTGGTGTGAGTGTGAGAGAAACAGTTGTAAGTGTGTGCCAACATCAGTATTATTCCAAGAAGAAGGAAAGACCAAAAATGGCAAATTCCAGCAAATACGTGCAACCTGCAATTCCCAAGTTTGATGGGCATTATGATCATTGGGCAAAATTAATGGAAAATTTTCTACATTCTAAGGAGTATTGGAAGTTGGTGGAACATGGTATTTCAGAAGTAGAAAATAAAGCTATTGCATTAGAAGCGAAACTCAAACTCATGGAAGAACAACGGTTGAAAGATCTGAAGATAAAGAACTATCTTTATCAAGCCATTGATTGAGAAATCTTAGATACTATCCTCAATGATGATACATCCAAACACATATGGGATTCTATGAAGCAAAAATTTCAAGGTTCTACTCGAGTGAAGAGAGCACAATTACAAGCCCTGCAGAGAGATCTTTTAACTCATACTTTGCCCGTACTTTGAAAATTGCTAAAAGCATGAAGGAGTGTGGTGAAAGCATGCTTGAGAATGTCATTACTGCAAAAACTTGCGGTCAATGATTTCTAAATTTAATTATGTTGTGTGTTCAATTGAAGAATCCAACAACTTGGACACTATGGACGAATTGCAAAGCTGTCTTTTGGTTCACGAGCAAAGAATGACATATCAAGGAGAAGAAGAACAAGTACTGCAAATTACAAGTGAAGATAAGGGAGGAAGAGGCAGATGAAGAGGAAGAGGTAGAGGTTCTTTCCGAGGTAGAGGAAGAGGGAGACAATCATTTAACAAAGCTGAGATTGAATGCTTCAAATGTCACAAACTTGGACATTTTCAATACAAATGTCCTACCTGGGAAAAGAAAATAAATTATGCTGAAGTGGAAGATACGGTGGAACAAGATAATGAACTTTTGCTAATGGCTCACGTTGATGTTAAGCAACAAAAGGAAGATGAATGGTTTCTTAACTCCGGATGCAGTAATCACATGAGTGGTAACAGGGGGTGGTTCTCAAAATTAGATGAGAACTTTCGCAATACAGTAAAGCTTGGAAATAATGCTCGGATAGATGTGATGGAAAAAGGAAGTGTTCAATTAAATATTAATGGAGTCGTACATGTCATTTCACATGTGTATTATGTTCCTGAACTTAAGAATAATCTCTTAAGTGTAGAACAACTTCAAGAAAAAGGCTTGACTATATTGATTAAGGAAGGGAAGTGTAAAGTCTATCATCGTGAAAGAGGACAAATTATAGAGGTTAAGATGAAGGAGAATCGGATGTTTGTGCTGACAACCACCATGATATCAACAAAGTCTTGTTTTTAGGTGGAGCTAGAGCATAATTCTGAGCTTGGGCACAATCGACTTGTTCATTTAAGTTACAATGGTTTGAGAACGCTTTCATCCAAGAAATTGGTAAATGGGTTGCCATCTATCACTACTACAATAGATCTTTGTACGTGTTGTTTGGCTAGGAAGCAGCATCGAAAGTCTATACCGAGGAAAAGCCTATGGAGAGCATCCAACAAACTTCAACTTGTTCATGCAAACCTATGTGGACCTATCAAACCAATTTCAAGTAGCAACAAGAGGTATATTCTAAGTTTCATTGATGATTTTTCTCGCAAGACTGGGGTCTACTTCTTGCATGAAAAATCTGAAACTTTCTCACTGTTTCAAATTTTCAAAGCCATGATTGAAAAGGAAGTTGGGATAAACATTGTCTGTCTAAGAACATATAGAGGTGGTGAATTCACTTCAAACGAATTTGGAGAATTTTGTCAGGGTCAAGGTATACGCAGGCAGTTGACAACGGCTTACACACCTCAGTAAAATGGAGTTGTTGAGAGAAAAAACAGAAAATCATGAATATGGTGCGTTCTATCTTGATTGGAAGACAAGTTCCTAAGGTATTCTGGCCCGAAGCTGCAAGATGGTGTGTACATATTCTCAATAGGTGTCCTACAACAGTTGTGCAAAACAAAACTCCTGAGGAAGCATGGAGTGGAGTGAAACCAACAGTAGATTACTTTCGAGTGTTTGGATGTATAGCACATGTTCACATACCAGATCAACATCGAGTCAAATTGGATGATAAAAACAGGCAATGTGTTCTTCTGGGAGTAAGTGATGAATCCAAAGCATATAGTTTATTTGATCCAGTCAACAAGAAAGTACTGATAAGTAAGGATGTGATATTTGAAGAACAAAAGGGATGGAATTGGAAACAAAATGAGGAATACCAACAGGGCATTCTTGATTGGGGAGGAGATGAAGAATATATGAGTGACACTGAAGAACAGAGTGAGGAGAATGTTGTGGATCATAATGATGATGAAGAAATTGAGGAACAAAATGAAGAGGATGTTGTGGACAGTTCCATAGGCACTAATGCTCCTCCTAACAATTATGAGACTCTAGTTGAAGGGAGGGTTAGAAGGAATAGGAGAGAGTCGGTCTGGATTATTGATTATGAAAAAGGAGAAGGTCTATCAAATGATGTTGACCTATGTAATGCTGGAGATGATCCAATTTCATTCGAGGAAGCTATCAAAAGTTAGAAATGGAGAGATGTAATGATGAAAGAGATGGAATCCATAGAGAAAAATCAGACTTGGAAGCTGACAGATTTGCCAAGAGGAATGAAGCCAGTTGGGGTAAAATGGATCCTAAAAACCAAATTTAAAGAGAATGGAGAGATAGACAAATTCAAAGCAAGGCTAGTGGCAAAAGGGTATGCGCAACAATATGGCCTAGATTACACTGAAGTATTTGCTCCGATTGCTAGGCTTGATACTATTCGTATAATACTTGCAATAGAAGCACAATATGGTTGGATTTTTTTAAGTTAAATGTGAAAAGTTCCTTTCTTCACGATGAACTTAAAGAGGACATTTATGTGCAACAACCCACTGGTTTTGTGAAAAAGGAAGAAGAAGACAAAGTGTACAAATTAAAGAAGGCGTTATATGGCCTTAAACAAACACCTAGAGCTTGGTATAACAAGATAGAGGCTTACTTTGTTGGTGATGTCTTTGACAGATGTCTTTGTGAACATACATTGTTTACAAAATCAAAAGAGGGAGGTAAAATTTTAATTGACTCTTTATGTGGATGATTTAATATATACTGGAAATGATTGCAGTATGTGTGATGAGTTTAGAAGATCTATGATGTTTGAATTTGATATGACTGATTTAGGAAGAATGAGATATTTTATTGGATTTGAAATTATGCAAAGTTCAAATGGAATTTTTGTATGTCAAAGGAAATATGCTCATGAAGTGCTATCACGTTTTGGTATGGAGAATTGTAATGCAGTTAAAAATCCAATTGTTCCAGGCACAAGACTGTCAAAGGATGATGCTAGAACCAAAGTTGATGCAACTATGTTCAAGCAAGTAGTTGGCATCCTTATGTATTTGACTGCAATCCGACCAGATTTAATGTATGGAGTCAGCTTAATCAGCAAATTTAAGTCCAGTCCTACTGAGTCTCACTAGTTTGCAGCTAAAAGAATATGGAGATACTTGAAAGGAACAACTGAATTAGGCATCCACTACAAGAAAAGGAAAAACACAAATGTCGTGGCCTACACTGATAGTGACATTGCTGGAGATATAGAAGATCGGGAAAGCACTTTTGGATTTGTATTTTTACTAGGTTCTGGAGCAATTTCATGGTCCTCAAAGAAGCAACCAATAGTATCATTGTCCACCACCAAAGCTGAGTATATAATTGTTGCCTCATGTGCATGTCAATGTATTTGGATTCAAAGAGTGTTGGAAAAAATGTTTTTTAAATAGCAGAAGAACACACAGATTCTATATGACAATAATTCCACTATACAACTATCTAAGAATCTAGTGTTTCATGGGAGGAGCAAACACATTGACATTAAATTTCATTTCTTAAGAGACTTAATGAAAGATGAAGTTGTTAAGTTAAAATATTGCAATTCACATAATCAAGTTGCTGATATCATGACCAAGCCCGTCAAATTGGAGAAATTCTTAAGGTTTCACAATATGTTGGGCATAATTGAAGCATAATTAAACTAAATGCAATTTCATCTAGTTTAAGGAAGAGAATGTTAGCAACACTAATTGTTATTTTTGAATTTATTTAATTAAGTAGAGTTGTTTTTCTATTTCAAATAAGTGGTCAATTATTGGCCTAATTTTTGGGAATATAGTTGTTAGGAAACCACCCATTATTCAATACATGATATTAGTGGGTGCTGATATTTTCTTATTTCTGTTTTGAGTTTGTACGGCTATATAGTCTAACTTGCATTCTGAATTCAACAACACAGATTTTTATAAAACAGAGAGAGTTTACATTTGTGTTCAACAGTTTTACCTCCCGCACCCGTAGTTTCTATCCCACTGTGTCATCCACCACAACTCCTTCACCAAGTTCATTCACCAAAACCTTAAAGAGAAGGTTATTCTGCAGGGCCAACTACATCTAAAAGGATTTCTTTTGTCCTTTGTTGGGATTGGATTCCCTTTTTTGTTAGAAATTTTCTGTTATACCTTTTCAATATTTTCAGCACAGCTGTCTATTAGGACAATTAATTTTTCAAAGGGTATTATATATCCTAGTAGACGAGGAGGACAATTAACTTTTCAAAGGGTATTATATATCCCACTAGACGAGAAGAGTATGCATGTTCTTGGTTATGTTATTTTATCCTAAAAGTTGTTATTTTTATTCTGTTATATATATCTCTATCCCAGCACTTATTTTTCTAGCTTTATGTGTTCTTCCCCTTCTCCGCTTCATCACTGTATCAGAATTTCTAAAATCCTTTTGTACTCCACAGACAAGGAAATTGAAGACCTTTAAACATCCTCGTAGTATACGTAGAGAGAGATCTTTCGTCATGCACCAACTCTTACTTTCAGCTTGCATCGTATCAAAATTAAAATATTGATTCTTCTATGCTTGTTTTTTTTTCAGGGGTATTTTGTTGTCTAAATTGCTATTTACATAGTTATAGTTATATCCATGACATCATTTCATGATAATTGAAGACCATTTTTTTTTAATTCATGGGCTCTCAGTCACCATTATCCACGGTATATAACAGCGCGCTCATATCATCATAACCATTATAGTGACAAAAGTCTAGAGCAGCACACCCACCAAGATCTAGAGCACTAAATCGAAGACCATAAATAAATTGAAAAATAAAAAATACTGTGCCAAGTGTCAGTAAATCTGAACTCTGAAGTCCATATAACATTTATTGAGTCCCCTGTTTCTCGTAGAACTGAAGTAGCATCCAGGGTTTATCAAGAATGTATAGGCCTTGCTCTTTTCTCAACATTGAACTGTACATCCACAAGGTCTGTAATACCGGCAGTAATTGTTTGACCCTCTTTCACTGGTCCAACACCCGGGGGAGTGCCTGCACATCATCAAAATGTCTGTTAACTGAGCAAGGGTCTCAGATTCCCCTATTTAATTCATCTATCCCTGCAATGCATGTATTGTATTTAATCAATAAAGGAACCGGACAAAGAAAGGGAAGTGAGTCGAGCTCTAAGCCTAGCTCAAAGTTTAGCTTCAATAAGAAATAGAACCAATTTTCTCAGCTCAAGTTTAACTTACCTCGAAGTCTCAAGTTACTCAATAATTAAATATTTTAGTTTCAATATGCTCAAAATTTGAACTTCACAAAATATATATTTGCCACATTATATATGTATATGCCTGTATATAGTATGAAATGTCAATAATTTTAAATAATAGACAGCTGTTCTCCCCTTACACCAACTGTATGTAGTTGAATCGAGATTGGCGTTGCCTGGGTCAACTCTCTCCTATCTCAAGTTGCTATTTTTAAATATTAAATGCTAATAAATACATATTACTAAATTAAGACATTATTATTATTCTTTTAATAAAATGTGAAGACGTGCAAATATCAAGCCAACATTTTCAACTAGTTATATTAAACTGACTGTAGCTCAATCGGGCGCATTACCCAATGCTACCTTCTTGAGCTAGACATTCAACGGCTACAGAGCAAGCTGTGACTAGGGTTGTGCATATTAAGATCTTGTAATCCTACGGGCCTCAATAATGATCCAATGGAGGAGGATTCTGAGGCAAAATAACTTCACTGCCAGGTCGTAATAACAAAGTTTCCCATCACCACTGTGTGATAACAGAATTAGCATAGTTCTGTTTCTATGTATGAAGGTGTAACTTTTTTTATTGCAATCTGTTTTACTTTTATATACCTAAGACATGCCATAAGTTTCAGTGAAGGCTTATAGATGAAGTAAAAACCTTTGAATCAAGAATGCTCGATTCTATCAGTTGAACCAATTCCCATTTGCCCAAATGATAAGTTAAATGACACACAGTATGCTAAGATCACTATTGACCTTTTTTCATCAATTAAACTAACACATAGGTATAAATATGCAGATAGAGAAGTAATGCCACATACCAGTTAGTATAACATCTCCTTCAAACAATGTCATTACAGAGCTTATATAGCTAATTAGAAATGGGATCTTAAAGATCATGTCCTTGGTTGAGCCCTTTTGCCGAATTTCCTCATCTACCTATATCAAAGCAAGTCCATTTCTCTCTTCAATTAGTTATGTTTCTGATGCATCATTGAAGCAATGCACAATCAATTATATTAGAACCAACCAAATGATAATGAGAAAAGTATAGAATATCTCAAACCTTCAACCATAATTCTAGATCATCAGGGTTTGGCACTGCAGTCTTTGGCAACTGCATAAAGAAAAGTACAGTGGAAGAATATGGCTCGTTATCTAAGTAGATGAGCAAGATCATGTTCACAAGTGAACACATCTCATCCATTACTTGTACAATTTTAAATTTCACCTTATTAGAATAAAGGGTATAACTGAATTACAGATCTATTGACTACAGTACTACTTATGCAAAAGAAGCTGGTAAAAGTTCTTTTATTGCAAAAGCCCCACATCACCAATTTTACCAGCGGTACATGTCTACTCCCAGATCTGCACCAGGGTAATACTGGCGAATGTAGATTAAATATTCTTGAAAAAGTTATGAACAGCTGAAATTTGTATTATCATTCTCAGTAGTTCTCGACTCCTTAACACTATCTATGACCAAGTGAACATGTTTCTCTAACAACAGCATTATAAAATAGTTTCAGCATAAATAAGCATTGTAGCATGCAATTTCTTACAATTGAACTAATTGGAGTGAAAGTGTCCTGGCCTTTTGCCAAACTCCATGGAAGACCTGCAGACTAAGAATAAACGAGGAAAAGTAAACATCGCTGATCAGATTACGAAAATAACATGTCTAAATCATACGTGCAAAACTATTTGAACACAAAATATGACACATGCCAAAAAACAAAAGGGAATTCCCACACAAATTTCATATTTGTTAACATCCCAACATTGTAACTCCAATTGTTTTACAGGGTTTTTCTTTATGTTCTGCAACATAGTAAAAATAATTCTCTAAAAACTTGATTGTATTTAAGTTCCAAAATACCTTTGCAGCAGCTTGAAGGTCCCTAGCAGTCATATCCAGAGCCAGTGCATAACCTGATATACCAAAATGTATCCATCTTTATTTATCCATTGTAAACATAGTTTTGTTATTTAATGAAAGTTTAGGTGAATCCGTGGACTACCCAAGCCAGGGCATGCCACATGATTCAGGGGTGCTCATAAAACTAACAACTTACTCACTAAAAATGTCCTCACATCAGTAATGTGGGATGCTTTTTTCAAAGGAGTTCTAATTTATCCTTACCAATTGTACCAACTTTCTTTGGTATTATAACAAGAGTTGATTTCTACGTAGAAGTTTTTACATTATCAACCAATCAAAGAACCTGACTTCTAAAGTAATATCAGGAAAAAACAATCAACTCCCTATTCATACCAGTTGGACGAGAGTCAAACTTTCACAGTTTTGAATAAACTTTTTATATGCATTTTTTAAGAGAAAAATACAAAAAGAAAAAGAAAAAAAAATTATAAGCTCAAATTAGCATAAGCTTAAGCTAAAAACCATCTTCTAGAAAAGCAAAGATGAGAAAATATCTACAAATTAACTCATACTTAAAAATAACTTTAGCTCATGAAAAAACAAATTTAATTTTTCTCCTAAAAAACGTTCAAAGATGCAAAAATCCTTTGATATACAGAGTATATTATTTACCATAATTTTCTTAGAAATAAAAGAAACAGGACTAGGATATTGAGAGTGATCTAAAGTAAAATAGCAATAAGGCACATGTAAGGGTTAAGGTAAGATGAGTGAATACCGGCGACGTAATCCATGGCAGAGGATTCTGACACATCACGCGCTTTCTTGGCGATGACTACGGCGAGCTCAACCTCATGGTGCAGAGAGCCCTCGTTGTGTGGAATTTGGATGGTTCCGCCGTTTTTCAAGTAAGACGACGTCGGTTTCAGAAACAACACCGGCTCCTGAGAATCGAAAACACTTGCAATTCGTAATTAGATTATGAAACATGGGAAAGGGAATCTGTGTGTGTGCAGAGAGAGAGAAAGTACCTTGGGAACGGCGTTGCCAAGCTCTTTGGCGTGGGCAGCGTAGTTTCTTCCAACAGCGACGATCTTAGTGCTCAATTCCAGAATCTTCTGACAAGCTACCCCTGCCATTTCACAACCTTCTCGCTCTATCTAAACTCCTCTTCTTTTACTTTTGGTTTCTCTGCTTTCTGTTCTTCAACGATCTCAATTACCACTCATTTCAAACCCAAGCAATTTAAGGAATTATTTATTTCATTTTTTTTTGTTTAAGAAATTTTTCTTAGCACCTGTATTCAAGTTCAGCCTATTATTATTATATTTATGAATTTATTTTTTTAACTTTAGAAAATACTACAAACTTTTAGAGAGGATAAACTATATTCCTCATATTTAAAGTTTAAATACTAAATTAATTAATGTACAAATAAATATAAATACTAAAAACAGGTTCCTCCAAAAATAGGGGTAATGTGAAATTGGTTGAATGTACAAGGTTAAAAATCAAACTAAATAATTTAAAACAGTTTTTTTTTCCTCCTTTTTCTGTGTTATAATTTTTCCATTTCATCATTTAGGTGTGGATGGTATAATTGTAGATCCTGATGGTGTAAATGTTATAGGACAAACAATTATGTAATATAATTATATAAGTAGGACAAACATAGATATCCTGCTTTTTTTTTTCCTTCTTACAGACAGACATGCTTTGTAAAGAAAACAGTTTGCTCACTGCAATTTAATTCCAGGACCAAATTAAAAAAAAAATAAAGGATCCAATTAAAAATATATATTAAATTATTTATGGAGTAACTATAAGAAAATTACTCTTTATTCTTATATTTTATTTTCCTAAAATGTAATGGATAAAATAAATTACTCTTTAGAACCATTAGATTAAAGAAAATAAATTATGAGTTAGAAAGTAATTTTTTCAAGTTACTTATTGAAGTCAACTAATTATTTCTCGTTAAAGAAATATTAAAAAGACCTAATTAAAAGTTGTAAAACAATTGGAAACCTATCTGTTATTACTATACTAGTTTGAACACTGACATGAGTATTTTTACGTGCGATAAAAAAATTTGATATTTTAAATATAACATGACACTTTCTTGTTCTCTCTACCTGGATGGATGTCGGGACCGAAGTAAAATTGTCTACTTGGTACACAATCCGTTGTCGTGTCAATAGTCTTTCAATCTCTCAAAGCTTTTTTTCTCTAATTCGTGTGTTCCGCTGGTCGGTGGGGTACCTACGATTGCACTCTGACGCTCAAGTTTGTGCTAGTGTTTAGTTTGTTTTCCTAAAATATGAAAAAGCGTACATTTTCCCCATCAGAAGTCTTATTTATAGGTTGACTTGGGTCTCTTCCCACGTGGAACAGATAATTAGTTCACTAAGACGTGTGTAGTGGTCTTCAGGTTGTGTGTAGTGGCTTCCTGATATCACGGGAGTGTCTTTCGCAGTGTGTCCTTGACTCATTCAACGTTAGTTGTAACTACTTTCTTGCCACATATTTATCATGTTATATTATTAATTCATATCTACGGTCGTTCGGGGTTCGACCGATACACTTGCCCCCCAGGCTCGAGGAGATGTAATGCCGAAGAGTCGTATAGAATGGCTAGGGATTTTAAGATAATGCGCGATAGGTGGCAAATTTAAATGCTTAGCAGAGATGTGATAAGAGGTGACGTTTGGTAGAGCCGCCATTTCACGTTGCATTGTTTCATTGGATGCCTTTGACAGTGGAGATTGCGTGTCGTTTCGCATGCCGAATGATATTGACCATTAGATCATCTTAGATCCAACGGTGTTGGACGAATGAGGAGGATTTCTCTCTCTTACTATGATGGCTATAAATAGCACTTTGCTGATAAGTTTGAAGGTTTACACTTTCTCTTCTCTTACAAGGCTTGCGTTATTTGCTCCGAGTGTCGAGTCTGTTTTCGTCGAGGTTAGTAATGCCTTCTTCAGTAGAATCTTCCCATAGTACTGTCAATGCCGAGTAGTCTGTGACTCGCACCGCATCTAGTAGTACGAGTCAGTCGTCGGACGGTCCAAGCTATAATTGGGTTGATCCGTCAGTCCTCAAAATCCCAACTAGGGTTAGGACCTCTGATGACTTAGATAAATTTCTTTATGCAAATGATAATTTTTTGACACCTGACTGCCCATCCGAGGCAATAACCGCGGACATTTGTGGCGTGACCGACCGTGTGTGCCACGGTCTGGAAAATGCGCCACATGACTTCTTTTTTGTGTATAGTACGTTTTTTTCCAACCTACATGTTACCTTTCCTTTTGATAAATTTACTATGGGAGTCCTTCGGATTCTTAATGTTGCGCCCACGCAGTTGCATCCCAACTCATGGGTAATTCTTCAAGCATTTCGAGTGCTATGTCATGTTTTTAAATTTGAGCCTACCCCTGAGTCGTTTCTATATTACTATAACACGCATCCAAGTACCCCTGTAAGTTGGTTGTTGTTGTCTACCCAACCGGGGAATGTCCGTTTCGCTGCCTTTACTACCTCATATAAAAATTTCAAAGAAAACTATTTTAAGATTTTTGTGGAACCTGACGGCCGAGACCTCTTTTACAATGCGGATGAGACGACCAAATTTCCCTTCCATTGGACGGAGAAGCCCACCCAACTTGGTAGTTGGTTGTGGTCGTCGTTGTCACCCTTCGACAAGGAGATCTTAGTGGTCATTAATCAATTGCCTTGTAAGCTGCCCACCCGAGAACTGGTAGCTTTGTATGGGTCGTCCAAGAAATGGGCAGATTTAAATGGTATGTGAATTTCTTTGCGTTTGGTCGTCCTTCTACTAAGTTAATATGGTTTAATTGTACATGTATTTTGCAGAAATTATCTTGAAGATGGATCTTTCTCTTAGTAAATCCATGAAAAATATGAAACGATAGGTGGACGGGCGGAAGCTAAGCAGTCTGACCAGGATTGCAACCTCTAAAGCTGTTGTGGAGGATATAGTGCCGCCCGTGGTAGCGGTTGCTCCGGCTGGTAACCGAAAAAGGGGGCGTCCCCCAAAGACCCAAGTTAGTCCTGACGTAGGATCGTCGTCCGATGGAAAGCCACTTACCATGTTGGGTTTGTCAATCAGAGTAGCTCCTACCATGCAATTCGATCTTTGTCCTGAAGATGAAGGTGTGTTGGTGGCCATTGCTACCAAGGATTTGGTAGAAGAATTGGTGGACTTACAATGTCGGGTGGTCGTCGTGGGTAGGACGATTGGGGACGAGTTGAATAGAACCCAGTCGGTGGTGGTTCCCAAATTGAAAGCCAAACTCGAGGACTCGGCCCTCTCCTTAAAGAATGCCCTAGAGGTTGCAGATGCCTGCCGAGAAGAGATGCAGAAAAAGGGTCAGCTGGCCAAAGAGGAACAAGAAGCTCTGAAGGCCACTCTTATCAAAGTGATGGCTGGACGAGATGATCTTTTGAAAGAAAAAATTGATGCGGAGGCCCGGAAATAATCTCTTAATGTTGAGATTGAAAAGTACCAAGAGTTCATGATGCGCGTTAGCGAGGAAAGCTTCAATCAAGGCGTTCGTCAGGTAGCTTTCTTCCATGGCGTGCTGGCTGAGGACTCGTGGTACGACCTGGAGAAAGATGTTGTGAACAGCCAGTTAGTGCCACTTGGGGAAGGTACTGATAATTCCAACCAAACCATGGAAGATCAGTCGATTGAAACCGCTCAACCGGATGAGACCATCGAAATCATTTGAATTAGAGTTTGCCTGGACCTGGGTTGTGGGCTTAAAACAATTTATTGCATTTCTAACTGTTTTAGTTTAAATTGCTTTGAACAATTGCCTTTATGACTATGACTTTATATAACTATGTTTCTTTTGAGCAACTTTGATCTCATGTTTGACCTAACACTTTGATAAATAACAATTAACACTTAGGTTTTTTATTTCTGACCGAAGATTTGGTAAATAACATTTAAGTTACTAATTCCTGACCGAACGCTTCGGTAAATAACAATTAACATTTAAGTTATTTGTTTCTGACCAAGGATTTGGTAAAGAACGCTTAAGTTATTAATTTCTGACCAAACGCTTCGGTAAATAACAATTAACATTTAAGTTGTTTGTTTCTGACAAATGATTTGGTAAATAACGCTTAAGTTATTAATTTCTGGCCGAACGCTTCAGTAAATAACAATGAACATTTAAATTGTTTGTTTCTAATCAAGGATTTGGTAAATAACGCTTAAGTTATTAATTTCTGACCGAACGCTCCAGTAAATAACAATTAACATTTAAGTTATTTGTTTCTGACCAAGGATTTGGTAAATAATGCTTAAGTTATTAATTTCTGACCGAACGTTTCGGTAAATAACAATTAACATTTAAGTTATTTGTTTCTGACCAAGGATTTGGTAAATATCGCTTAAGTTATTAATTTTTGACCGAACGTTTCGGTAAATAACGATTAACATTTAAGTTATTTGTTTCTGACCAAGGATTTGGTAAATAACGCTTAAGTTATTAATTTCTGACCGAATGCTTCGGTAAATAACAATTAACATTTAAGTTATTTGTTTCTGACCAAGGATTTCGTAAATAACGCTTAAGTTATTAATTTCTGACCGAACGCTTCAGTAAATAACAATTAATCGCATATGCTTTTCAGAAATGACTTTTAAAGTGCCTCGTTAAAACCTTCTCGGTCGAAAACCCTCGTTAGGGATAAAATAACCGAGCGAGGAAAGAGTGCACTAATTTTATTTATCAGCAGTAGTAGAATTTGAGATGCGTGGCATTCCACGTTCTCGGTACAAATTTTCCTGATAAATATTCTAAATAATATGCTCTTCCGGCCGCTGTGTCGGTAATGCGGAATGGACCTTCCCAGTTGCTTGGAAATTTTCCGTCGTCCTTCCGGGCGTCGCTGCGCATACGCCAGACTAAGTCCCCTTTTTGGAAGCTTCGTGGCTTTATCTTCGAGTTTTACCGCCTTGTTGCTCGCATTTTGCATGCTTCTTCTCGTATTTTGCACTTGTCTCTTAGCTCGTTGATAAGGTCAAGGCCGACCAACAGGCTTTCCTTGTTTAAGTCTAAGTCTAACGTTTGTCGTCGTAATGAAGGTTCACCTATCTCGACTAGAATCATGGCTTCAGTGTCGTACGTCAAACTATAGGGCGTCTCTTGAGTTGTAGATTGTGGGGTACACCTGTAGGCCCACAGAACCTCCAGAAGTTCCTTAGTCCAATTTCCTTTGGCTGAACCAAGTCTCTTTTTAAGTTAGTTGAGGATGACCTTATTGACGGCCTCTGCTTGGCTGTTGGTTTGTGGGTGCTCGACCGAGCTTGTAATGTGTTTAATGTTGAGTTTGTCGTAAAACTCCGTTAAACCTCGGTCGGTGAACTGTTGACCGTTATCGGTGATGATAACCTGGGGTAGGCCAAATCGACAAACGATATTCTTCCATACAAAATTTTGAATGTTTCGTGCAGTTATAGCTGTCAAGGGTTCGACCTCGATCCACTTAGTGAAGTAATCAATGCCGACCAGCAAGAATTTACATTGTCCCTTGCAAAGTGCGAAAGGTCCGATTATATCCATTCCCCATTGTACGAATGGCCATGGAGACAAAATGTAATGTAGATTTTCAGGCTTTTGGTGTGACAAGGTGTCGTACTCTTGGCATTTTAAGCATTTCCGAACGAATTTTGTGCAATCCCCTTGCACGGTCGGCCAATAATACCCGACCCGTAATACTTTGGCGGCCATGGTTCGCGCCCTCGAGTGAGTTCCGCATATCCCCTCGTGCAACTCGGTCATCACGTAAGTGGTTTGTTCAAGAGTAAGGTACTTTAAGAGTGGACGAGTGTATCCACGCCTATAAAGGTCTTGGTCAATGAGTACAAACCGAGTGGTATGTTGTTTCATCGTTTACTCTAAGTGTGGGTCACATACTCCATCCATTAAATACTGTTTGATGGGGGTCATCCAATTTGGCTGAGTATCAGTCGCCATACATTCTCCTATGCCAACATTGGCTTGGTCAACGTAACGTGTACGACTAACCGATGAACTCCTTTATGTTTTGGTGGTGGCCAATCGTGATAGAGCGTCCACACGAGTGTTATTTTCTCTTCGGACGTGTTTGAACGATACCTCTTCAAATTTGGTTAACAGATTTCGAATGAAATGAAAATACTACTGAAGCAAAGTTTCCCTTACATTGTATTCTTCTGTAAGTTGTCCGACCACGAGTCGCGAGTCGGTTTTGCAAATTAATTTAGTTACTTCTAATTCATTGGCCAGGTAGAGCCCGACTATGATGGCCTCATACTCGGCCTGATTATTTGAAGTCTTGAACTCAAATTTCAGAGCATGCTCAACGAAAATTTCACCTGGTCCTTCCAATACTACTCCTGCGTCGCATGATCGGTTATTTAAAGAGCCATCTACATATAAAATCCACTTAGAATGTTTGTCCTCAGCCGATTGTGGAGTTAGTTCTGCTGCAAAATCGGCGAGGGCCTGAGATTTAATTGCCCCCCTGGGCTAATATTGAATATGAAATTCGGACAATTCGATTGCCCATCCTATCATTCGTTCGGCCAAATCTGGCTTAGTCAAGATTTTCATAATGGGATAGTTTGTCTTAACTATGATTTAATGATTTTGGAAAAACATTCGCATCCTTTGGGCGGTGATCACTAAGGCCAATGCGAATTTTTCAACCATTTGATATTTGATTTCTGCGTCGTGAAGTACTCGGCTAACAAAGTACACCGATCGTTCCTCTGCCTCTATATCTTGTACTAGGACCGAACTTATTGCTTCATTTGACACGGTAAGGTAGACGATAATAAGTTCTCGTGTGTTAGGTTTTTGGATAATTGGTGGGGATGTCAGGAATGTTTTCAATTGTTGAAAAATTTGTTCACACTCAGTGGTCCACTCAAACTTAAACGCCTTTTTTAGTTGTTGGATGATCGGTCTCGTTCGTTCTGCCAATTTCGGAACAAACCGAGACAAAGAGGTGAGCCGTTCGACTAACCTTTGGATTTCTTTAATGCTGTTTGGACTGCGCATTTCTGCAATAGCTTTGCATTTCTCAGGGTTTGCTTCTATGCCCTGATGAGTGAGCATAAAACCTAAGAACTTTCCTCCTTCCACACCGAACGCACACTTGTCAAAATTTAGGCGCATGCGGTACTTGCGTAAAGCTTGGAAAACTTCTTTCAAATCTGATACATGTTATTCACATGAGTCAGATTTGACAACAATGTCATCAACATATACTTCAACATTTCTTCTGATCATGTCATGGAAAACATGATCCATTAAACGTTGATATGTGGCTCCAACATTTTTTAGGCCGAACGACATGATTTCATAATAAAAATTGTTAGAGTCTGTCATAAAGGTTGTTTTCTCCATATCCCGTGGGTGCATCTGGATTTGATTATATCCTGAGTATGCGTTCAGAAAACTGAGGATCTGATGCCCAGCAGCTCCGTCGACCAGCCGATCGATAGTCGACAGTGGGTAAGAATCCTTGGGGCATGCCTTGTTTAGGTCCGTGTAGTCTACACACATTCGCCACTTACCATTAGACTTCTTTACCATTACTACGTTAGCTAACCACGTAGTGTAGTGGGCTTTCTAGATGAAGTCGGCCTGAATCAACTTATCAGTTTCTTCTCAGGCGACCTTGCGTCTTTCTTCGCCTAATTTTCTCTTCTTTTGTGCTATCGGTCTGGCTTCTTTATATACAGAAAGACGATGAGTGATGACATTAGGATTTACCCTGGGCATGTCTGCAGTGGTCTAGGCAAAAAGATTTGCATTTTCTATCAAGGTTTTGCTTATCACCTCTCGATCGTCAGACTTCAGGGATGTTCCTATGTATGTTTTGCGGTCGTTGTCTTGAAGGAATATTTGCTGAAGGTCTTCTCCAGCCTCCATGCGAGGATCATCCAGCCGTGGATCCAGATCTACTAGGGCAACCAAGTGTCTTTTGGAATTTTTGCCCCTATAACGCCTCTCCAACGATCGTCCCCTTCTGCTGGGGGATCAGTCGTCTATCGTAGTATATAATTGCCTAGTTGGCTCGACTTTTAGGCTTGCTACATAGCACCCCTGTGCAGTCTTTTGGTCAACATGCACTATTGCAATATCTCCATTGATAGAAGGAAATTTCATAGCCAAATGAGGAGTAGAAACAATAGCCTTTAACCTGTTGAAAGAAGGACGTCCGAGCAGTATGTTGTAAGAAGTGTTGGCATTAACCAACAAGTATCGGACTTTGATTGTCTTACTAAGATAATCATCGCCAAAGGTGGTAAATAAATCAATGTACCCCTTAGTATCCACCCGTTCTCCTGAAAATCCAACTATCTATTCATCATAAGGTTGTATCTCTGCTTCCGAAATTCGCATCTTCTTAAAAGTTTCCCAATATAAAATGTTGACCGAGCTGCCCTGATCCACCAGAACTTTAGCAATCACAAATTTGTCTATCTCCACCGTGATGACCATGGGGTCATCTTGTGCTGGATCGATTGCGGTGAAGTCATCATCGGTGAAGGTGATTGAAGGTATGTGCGGACGTTTATGTGTCGAAGTTGAATGGACGGATTGAATCGCCCTCAGATGTTTCTTCCTGGCAGAGTTAGAGCATCCACCACCTGCGAAGCCGTCTGCAATATAATTAACCTCCTGAGGTGGTACACCGAGTGACAATGGGCCAACGATGGTGTTAATGACTTCGTGAACCTTTTGTTTGGTTCGGCTTCTGTGCTCAGGGCTCTCACTTTGGGGGCGAGTACGCCTGACCGAACTCTCACTTCATTTTTGCCAGGTCGTACGGTGATAATCGTTACAGCTTCGATTGTCCTTTTGTCCAAAGTGCTATTTGTCTCTGGAATAGTCAGTGTCACGCTGAGGTGACCTTGTTTTAACAAACTTGCAGAGGTGTCCTGCTTGGACGAGTTCTTCTATCTTATCCTTTAATGCTTGGTAACCTTTGGTCGTATGGTCATAATTGCGATGATATTGGCAACGTTTGGTTGTATCTGCATTATGTGGTGTTTGCGCTTGCTTGAGTGTCGAGATAAGCTCGGCCTGTAAAGCTTCGTCCAGCACCTTCCCTCTAGGTACTGTCAGAGGGGTGTAATGGTGGAACCGAGGACCTCGGTTTGACCGGAATTGGTTGGTTCTTGTCATGGGAGGACGAGTGCCCCTATTTCTCTCTCTTTCTTTTTCGGCGATTTCGACCTGTGTTTTCATGTGATAGTCGATGTGCTCTTCTATCTGCATGAATTTGGTGGCCCTTGTCCTCAGTTCATCCATGTTGCACGGTGACCGTTTTATGAGGCTTTCAGTGAATCGACCTGGTAGTACGGCCGAGACCAAGTGATGCATTGCTATGTCTGGATTTACATTCCTAATTCCCATATAGACTTTGCTGAATCTGTCCATAAAGGCTCTCGGGGATTCACCTTTTTCTTGTTTCACATTGAGGAGAGACATGGACGAGACACAATGAGGTCTACTCGTTGCATATTGGGTAGTGAACTTCGTTTCCAAAACTTTGAAGTCCGTCACATAATTAACAGGAAGTCTTGTAAATCATCCTAAAGGACCTTCCCGAAGAGATGTCGGGAAGACCTTGCACCATACTGTCTGATCGACCGTGTACAGGGTCATTTGGGTTTTAAAAATAATTTAAGTGTTCGTCCAGGTCAGTGGAACCATCATAGAGGTTCATAGTCAAACCTCTCCACTTATCACGGAGTGATGCAACAATTATGTCATTTGTATAAGGGTGGCCTTTGGGGTTTTCTTCATTGTTGAAAAGGACATTTTTGGAGCTTTGGTGAGTTAGATGTGTGGGGAAAGTGTGATTCGTCTGATGAATCTGGTGAGTTTGATGGGTTGGTGGCCTGGATGCGTGGGATTGTTCCTCTCTGACCGACTCTCCAATCTACTCTAACAGTTTCTTGTTTTGCTCTTTCAAGTGAGCCATCTCATCTGCCTGCCGACACCACTCTTCTTCCTGTTTGCGTTGATCCTCTTCGTGACGCAGTTGATCCGCTATTCCCTTCTGTCGCAGTTCCTCCATCTGAGCTTGGAGGGCTTGGATCATCAAGCTTTGTCCTTCCGCCATGCCATCATTGTTGGTGTTGTTCATCGTCGAAACCATCGTTACCTCCTGAAATCCTTGCGTCTGGGAGGCTAAAATTACCCGGACCCCACGGTGGGCGCCAATTGTACCTGTATGGATGTTGGGGCCAAAGTAAAATTGTCCACTTGGTACACAATCCGTTATCGTGTCAGTAGTCTTCCAATCTCTTAAAGCTTTTCCTCTCCAGCTCGTGTGCTTCGCCAGTCGGTGGGGGTACCTGCGATTGCACTCCGACGCTCAAGTCAGTGCTAGTGTTTAGTCTATTCTCTTAGGATATGAAAAAACGTACTTTTCCCCCCTCAGAAGTCTTATTTATAGGTTGACTTGGACTTCTTCCCACGTAGGCCAGATAATCAGTTCACTAAGACGTGTGTAGTGGTCTCCAAGTCGTGTGTAGTGACTTCCTGATATCACGGGAGTGTCTTTCGCAGTGTATCATTGACTCATTCAACGTTAGTTGTAACTGCTTTCTTGCCACGTATTTATGATATTATATTATTAATTTATATCTTCGGTCGTCCGGTCCGACCGTACATTCTCTTTACAAATTTGAAAGGACTAAAAAATCATGTCTCGTATTTTTTTTTTCTTATTCTTTTTTCTTATAACAAGAAAAGAAAACGTCTATTTTATATTTTCCATCCCTCCGCGTTCTTTTTCCCTTCTTTCAAACAGATATCAGTATTACTACAAGTAGATTAACCTAGTCTTGAAACTAATGTTTAGTAATACTACCTCTAATATTGAATATAAACTAATAAAACTTGTTAATCCATTTAATTTATCATTATTTTTAAATTTTACTAATAGGCCAAATTTACTATCCATTAATAAAAACGCACATACTCGTAGTATTTAATAAAAAAAATAAAAATAATAATATTATATAGAAAGTATAAAACATCCTATCATCTATCAAAATATGCCTACTAAAAATAAAGACGAAGTGATAAACAATAATTCACTTTTTTTCTAATTTGTGAGAAGTTATGAGACTCAGACACTTATCTTAAATGACATATCCGTGTCAGACACACGTATCGATGTCGACACTCGTATGACACTTATCGGTGAAGTGTTCAATTCAAACATATTTGTTGGATTTTTTAAAATTCTAGCACGATTCTAACACAATTTTAAAAAGTATAAATACAATAATTTTCTAAAAATCAAATTTATTATATAAACTTTTATTATGATTATAAAAATAAGGAACAAATTTTTTTGAACCAGTCATGAAAAATATCTTTCTGCTCCCAAAAGAATATGAAACATACTTTTGCACATAAATATTTATTTTCAATTTATATAATTCAAAATTATATAATATATAGATCTGTGTCCCCATGTCCTACATTTTAGAGATTATACGTATCTCCGTGTCCATATCGTGTCAGTGTATCCGTATCTGTGCCACATAGATTAGAAGAGAAAATACATATGAAGTTTAAACTGTTAATGGCCTTTTCTTTTATTATTGGGTTTGACCCATTTTGTACGTTAATTCTACTTCAAGGCTCTTCTTTTCCTATATATGAACGGTAGCTTTTACTAAATAACAATAATAAGCTTTTACGTTTTCTTTACTTAGTTCTCGATCTTTCTCCTTCACTCTATCTCTCTTTTTGTTCTTCGCATTCACTGTGCACAGGGTTTGCCACCAGCCAATCTTGCACACACTGTTCTTTACCTCTGTTTTCCTGCTCTACACCTTCACTATGGTATCAGAGCTCTTCGTATGAAGAACTGTTGCGCTACTCTGTTCTCTCCCTTTCGCTTTCGTTTTATCTTGCGTTTTCCATTTTTTGGATTTCTTCGTTTATTTTCTTAAGCGTTTTGATTTTCTCTTTTTCTTGCACAGATCAATGGCTGACAAGGAGGTTACGTCGCCCATCCAATCGGAACAACCGACAAACAATTTCTTGTATTTGCACCCAAGTGAAAACCCCGCAACCTCTCTGGTCTCACCAGTTCTTGACTCCACAAATTACCATTCTTGGAGTCGTTCAACTATTACCGCCCTAAGCACCAAGAACAAGGTTGAGTTCATCCTCGGTGATCACCCTCGTCCTTCGAAAGATGACCCAAATTTTTCTGCGTGGTCACGATGCAATAACATGGTGGTTTCCTGGTTAGTTCATTCTGTTTCACTCCCAATTAGACAGAGTATAATATGGATGGATGTTGTTGTTGAAATTTGGAACGATTTGAAAACTTGCTATTCTCAGGGTGACTTATCCGTAGTAGGTGCAGACTTTTCTACCAGATTGGTTTCTATAGTTTACCAAAAAAATCACACAACAAAGGATTGGATGAAATAGTACGACTAGCATTAGTACTATAGAACAACAAATAATTGACGTTCTTGTTGGACAACTAGAGAAATTTTTTTTTTGAATGGGAGATATAGGATCCAAGAGCAAAACATGTGAACGAATGTTACTGTTGATCATTCAAACCCCTAAGGAATTGCATAGCACGATCTTCACCTTTTCTTTGGTTTATCACAGCTTGAACAGAACACGAACACTTAACAGAACAGGTGCATAGAAGGTTAGGTCGAAAATTTTCCAACTCATCCCAAATAATACACAGTTTGGTAAAGTAGTCAGAAACCTTGACTTAAAGAGACAACTTCTAATTGTAAATCAAAAATACGGAATAAGTTACCCTGAGAATAGCAAGTTTTCAAAACGTTGCAAATTTCAACAACAACATCCATCCAAATTATACTTTGCCTAATTAGGAGTGAAACTAAATGAACTAACCAGGAAACCACCATGTTATTGCATCATGACCACGCAGAAAAACTTGGGTCATCTTTCGAAGGACGAGGTGATCACCGAGGATGAACTCAACCTTGTTCTTGGCACTTAGGGCGGTAATAATGGAATGGCTCCAAGAATGGTAGTTGGTGGAGTCAAGAACTGACGAGACCAGAAAGGTTGCGGGGCTTTCACTTGGGTGCAAATACAAGAAATTGTTTGTCAATTGTTTTAATTGGATGGGTGGCGTAACCTCCTCGTCAACCATTGATCTTTACAAGAAAAAGAGAAAATCAAAACGCTAAAAAATCCAAAAAATGAAAAATGCAAGATAAAACGAAAGAGAAAGGAAGAGAACAGAGTAGCGCAGCAGAGCTCTTCATACGAAGATTACCATATTAAAGGCGGCGCAGAGCAAGAAAACAGAGGCAAAGAACAGAGTGTGCAAGATTGGTTAGTGACAAACCCTGTGCACAATGAATGCAAAGAACAAAAAAAAAATGAAGGAGAAAGATCGAGAACTAAGTAAAGAAAACATAAAAAAGCTTGTTATTATTATTATTTAGTAAAAACTACCGTTCATATATAGGAAAAAAAGAACCTAGAAGTAAAATTAACGTACAAAATGGGCCAAACTCAACAATAAAATAAAAGAAAAGGCCATTAACATTTAAACTACTCAATGACCCTGTTTATTAACACATTTGGTCATTACATAGCGTCTTTTACGGTTCACGGGTAGTATCTGCAGTTGAGATATGGCAAAGCATTATTTTCCAAAAGAGCGATTTTTTTTACAGAAGAACCCGGGTACGCTACAATTGTCCCTCTGCTACCTCTTAAACCAAACTTGGAAAAGTGAGGTTTATTTAGATCTTCATTTACTTCTTATTGTAAACAATACAGAGATACCCCATATAAATTACACTCAGTAATTGTTCTTTCATGTGATTTTTATCTCAAATACAGCGTGAGGAGCTCGGGATTTTCAATTAGTTGCTTCCACTCGTTACAAAATCTTGCAACGGTTGCTCCGTCCAAGACTCTGTGATCTGCACCAATATTAACCTGGAAGCAGAAAAACAAATAAAGAATTGCTGTTCATTTCATCTTCTAACCATGCAAAAATCATTATAATTAATAGCATTTAGTTAAGAAAATACACGTTGACTAATTGGGGAAAAAATGAATTCACACTTCAAATCTGTGTTTACTTGTCAATCAAACTATGAAGTACTCTGTTCAATGCAAATTCAACCTATACATTTAATTTAACTTATCTAACTGTAACTATGAAGACAAACGAACTATAAACGCTAATTTTGCAGTAAAAGTAGAAAATCTAATTAGCTATGAAGCCCTTTTTAACAGCTAAAATAGGGTATTCTCTATAATCACATTTTTTATTTCTCTTCAGCGACATTACAAACTAAACAGTCATATAAAAAGTGGAAAGCTACACACACAAAAATCGTCGGAGATTATTGTAGTTCTCTGTATAAAAATGTATTTCTTTTCATTGTTCATGCAGTTTACCAGTGAAAAAAAATGCAAGACTTACAGTCACGAGTGATGCAGGATACACATTTCCATTATCAGCGAACCGTGGAACTTTCTGAATTTTACCAATGGCAATAATGGAGACTTCAGGCAGATTGACAAGTGGAGAACCAAACTTTCCACCAATTGCTCCAATGTTACTTAAAGTAATAGTACCACCACTTATATCCTCAGAAGTTAACTTGTTATTTGAAGCCAATTGTTGTAACCTTGCCAGCTCTTTGGTTATCTACATAAAAATCATGTACAAGGAAAAATAGGTTAATAAGAACATGCACAAGAATGTCTTATTAGATGGCAGGCATTGTTACGTACACTGAACTCACACAGATACACCACAAAGACACACACAAAGACACAGAGAAAAATACTGAATGACCTCTGTATTATTGAAACTGTGCAATGTATTCGAATATCACCCAAGGAAAACACGTTTTCCTTCTCCACAGGAATTATCCTGTTTACAAACTGAAATCACAAAATCCTAAAGACCAACCTTTCTAACCACTAACTGTCACCTACCATTTATTTCTCCTATGATACACTTTCCAAACATCATATACACATGATGTGGGACCTATGCAAATAGATCTTCATCAAAGGAAACAACAACACCTGGTCTTGTCTCCAAATCTGAAATTATTATTAAAACTAAAGGAGTCCGAGAAAATAGTCTCTTCATTTTTTATGAGAAGCAGCTTTCAGAAAACCAACAATTAAGCTCAAGCCAGAAATGTAGATCAAGAATAAAATTATATTTCATTCAAGCAATTGAAAATATGAACAATTTGTCTTCATGGCCTGTAACTAAATCGCAACCATGGACATGCACTTCAACCAAAACAAGAATGGCTGAATAAAGCAAAAATAGGATAAAACCATAACCAAGCCTTTCATAAACTAACCTCCAGTATGGAAAGAGACTGGACATTTTTTATGTTTGGCACAACTAGACCATGTTGTGTCGCCATAGCAATTCCAACATTGTGTGAACCTACAGTAAATAAACCTCCGTGTCAACTCTGGCACGGAAGCAACTGCCTCAAATAAATCATTAAATTGATAACCACCAGATATCAGTCAACACAAAATGGAAAAGGGTTTAATACCATGTACTTACGGGTGATGTGAAACAATATTTAAAAATATTATCAAGAAAACTACGAAAACATTATCCTTGAAAATCCCTTAAGCAAGATAAGATAATCCTTGTTTTAAACTCATAGATACAGTAGACGAGGTAAAACTTCTCAAACACTTGCACCATAAAACCAGAGTGACAATTGGCTAATGAAAGCAACCTCTTTGACCTCACCATATTTTTTCAATTTCTAAATAATTGTAGCTTTTTCCTTGAACTTGTACTTTTAACTTAAGAAAAAAACATTATGTACACTCTACAAAAAATTTAAACATAAACAAGCTACAAAGGAAGCAAAAATATAAGAATCATTCATCAGATTATGTCTGAGAAACAAACCTTTGAGAACGACCTCCAATGCATCCTCTTTGAAGCAACTGTTCATAAAGGGGTACTTACTGAGGGCCATTGATAGTGATTTGATTAATATTGGAAGGAAAGTGTACTTAATGTCTGGATAAGGATTATTTTTCTGAAAAGATGTTTTAAGCTCCACTAGAGCATCACAATTTATCTCATCCACATAATGAAAATGTGGGACTTTGGCAGCCAGAGACATTGATTTCACCATAGCTCTTTGGAATCCTCTACAAAAAGAAAAGAAAAGGTCATTAACCTATTATAAGTATATCTTAATTCTAATTGAGTTATAGAACTGAGAAAGGGAAAACACTTTCATACTAATGCAACACTGAGGTCCACAGATACTCAATTTTCCATGATTTGACATAAAATGTTTGCGCAAAAAACTTTGACAGATTGACACCCATCACCATCTCTCAAGAAAAAGAAATCAAGAAAGGATTTAAATTATGCTTGCATCTAGCTTTACCTAAAGGAGACTGTCCTGTCCTCAGTTGGACTATAAGATTTAGTTGCGATATTGTAGTTGTATCCTTCAGCTCCCTGAAGCTGTTCTACAGAATCAGTATGCAAGAGTGCAGATGGATCTTTAATTATTCCTTTGCTGACAGCAAAATTTAGCACATCTTCTTTTAAAACCCTTCCATCTTTTCCAGTTCCACAAACTTCAGTTATATCTATACCATGTTGCTTAGCCAGACTTCTTACAGCAGGTGTTGACAGAATTCCAGTCTGTCTTCCTTTTCCGGGATCAGAATCTATCAACTTGGCATTGTCTAAATCGTCAACTACTGTAGTAAACACGGGCACATTAACTAATGTCTTATCAGAATCAGGTGACTTTGCAGTTTCTGAATCACCAAGAGTGACAGAGGGTAATGCAGAGTCGTCAACTAATATCTTTAATAGAGTTTCTCCAACCTGCAATTTTATCCAACAGAATTTAAATGCCTAATTAAATTTGCAGCCCCATATAGAACTTAACGAAATGATTCACGTAAAATTTAGATCATCAATACATTCCTATCTTCCTCAGTTATTCTGCTTCGAAGAATTACCCCATAAAAAAACCAGGCAGGTCCCTTTTGTATTTGCAACATAAATTGCAGCACCATACCATCTCCATGTGTCATGCTCTTGTATAACCACAAAGAGGCAGCATGGGAAATTAAACAGTAAATGGATGGTTGGACCCTGGAGTAAGCTGCGGGGGGTATTTTTCTCATCTAGTAGCCTCCGGAATCCGAAGAGAATGTATACCAGAGACACATTTCCAAAACATTGCATATCAAATAATTTAGCTTTGAACAATCTTTTGAAAAAGCATATGTTATCTCTGGATGTGTTCTTGCATGAATTTAGATGGTCCACCCACAAATGCCTCCTACATCGTAAAAAAAAGCTTCCATTTCTTCCATGCACGCATTTTGTTATTCTCTCTATCTACATTCTCTTTCTCTCATCGACCATCTCACTCGAAACTCTCCAGGAAAAATTATAGGGCACTTCTCTTTTTTCTTTACACCCACTTCATTGACTCACTTCCTTCCTATTTGCTGCTCAGGTCCCTCAATTCCTTAATAATAATATAATGATAAATTTCATCGCTTAATAATTACTAATATGCCGGGAAACGTTTCCTACTTTTTTGGGGCATGGACAAACCACCACTGTAGCACTACCTCTTCTTTCACCAATCTACTCTAAAAAAACACTTTTACCAATCTACTCTAAAAAAACAATTTATAAATCCACAAACATAATCTTAGTTCAACTATACCCAACAGAATGAGATTTAATAACTCACCTTCACAATATCACCAGGACCGTAGAGAATGTTGGAAACTTTTCCTTTGTAGCGACTCGTTATTTCAATAGTAGCTTTATCACTTTGAACTTCACATAGCGGTTGAAAGTCTTCAACATAATCCCCCTACCAATATGAACCAACAAATAATTCAGAAAAACCAATTTAGGGCATGCTATGTTCTTGACACGAATCTCAATAAAATCAATTTCTTCTTGAAACGAATCTCAATGAAGGTACAAACCAAGTAATGAATTCACTGACCTCTTGGACATACCATCTGAGAAGCTCACATTCTGCAATACCTTCGCCGGTTTGAGCCAACGGCACGTCCACTAACTTGCTAGCGGGAAGGTCTAGAGCGGGTTGAGTGGAGAACCAACACCTGTTCACACGTGGAAAATAGAACTACAAGTGCGAAATCAAAAGCAATGAATCAGTAATTTGTTAGTAAGAAGAGATGAATCAAATTGGAAAGGGGAGAGAACTAACAGTGACATGTGAAGAAGGAGCATTAGGTTTGACAAAGCGAAAAGGGAGCGTAGGGGAAGAAGATGATGAACAGTGGGAAGAGGCAGAGGCTGAAAAGACGGTTCTGGAAGAGATCAAAGCCCTCCTCTGCCATATGCGGCTTCTGAGCATGTTGCGTGGAAGGGTTGTGATGAAGAGAAATGAAGAGAAACGTTTCGAATTGAAAATGGGACAGAGATGGAAAGGCAATTGATAATTTGAAGCAGCAGTTGTTTGCCTTGCATGCTGAGTAGTTTCTGACAGCAAATAATAGATGATGTGGATGGATAAGAACTAATATTAATATATTCACATTATGTTTCAAATGTTAAAATCATGGATTTACACCTTTTTCATCTTATATTTACAATAAATATTAATATTGAAAATAAAAAAATTAAAAAAAAAAAAAAACCTTCTTGATAAAAATATACAAGTAAAATGTAAAATGCTTCAAAATTTTAAAAAAATTATAAATTTTTAGAGTATGGAGCTCAAATAAACATTTTTGTAAAATCATTTCTTATTATCAATAATATTTTAACTATCAATATCATTTATTTATTTATTAAAATATTTTTTTCAAGCACGTTCTTCATACGGGTTTCTTTCCTGTTTTTTTTTCAAAATTATCTATACCGAGTTCCGTGTATATTTTAACTACTACTTTTTATTTATTTATTAAAATCATTTTTTTCAAGCATGTTCTTCATACGTTTTTTTATTTTTTTTAAATATGTTAAAACAGTTATTAGAAACTATTTTGAATGTAGAATTTTTTAATTTAATTTTTAAAATATAATTTTATTTCTTTAATTTTTATGGACGGTTATTGCTTTTTAATTTAAATTTTTAGAATTTTATCACTGTTTTTTTTTTCTCTTCATTCTTTTTCACTTTATCTTTTTTATTTAAATTAAATTTTTTAAAATCTAATAACATGACTCTTATATGCTCTCTTCGTACGAATATATATAAATCTATATTTCACTTAAATAAATATAAATATACATAAAAAAATTGCATGTAAATTATGTCTAGGTTAGTATAAATAAGAAAAATAACTAAATAAAAATATTAATATTTTAAAATTAATTATTATTTCTTACTTTTTGATAAAAACGTTTTTTATTGATTTTATTATTAAAAATATTATATTCTTTTTGGATAAATAATTTCTCTCTTTCATACTATATATTACAAAAATAGTTATATTCAATAAAATTTTTTATCATTCAATATTGTTATTTTAAATGTTCTGAATAATTTTATTAAAAAATCTGTAATGTTTACTTGATTGTAAATAATTTAAAAATTAAATATTATTTATTAATTTTAATAATTGTGATATGCTAAGTTATAGATATTAAACAAGAAAACGACACATAAAATAAGAGGCGCACGAATAATTATTCACTTTTAATTTCTTACATTTTTTTATCTTTGATTCTTTAGGTATTTTGAGGTTTTAATATTGTTATTTTAATGTTTTGAATAATTTTATTAAAAAAGGCATAGCTACGGTTAATTGGGTTATGCTTTGTTCTCCTTTTGAGAATGACAGTTTGAAGATTATTAACCTTCACCATGAAAATAACGTTTATCTTCTTAAGCTTGCTTGGAACTTTGCTTATAGCAATAAACCTTGGTCTTTGTTCTTGAAACTCAGGATTCTTAAATCAAAATACAAACTTAAAATGATTTATAGATCTTCATCTCTTTGGCCTAGAATTAAGCAGTTTTATTCTACTATACTTGATTATACTTCTTGGATTGTTGTACAAGTTCTTTTATAAATTTTTGGAATGATAAATGGTGTTCTACTACTTCTTTAACACATAGTGCAGGGATATCTGATGGTTCTAGCATTTCGAATATAGTTTCTCAGTTTTGGACAGGTTGTTATTGGAATATTCGGTTTTTTGACCATCATGGGGCTTTTTTATTTGTTTTTTACCAAAATGGGGTCGCTGTAAAAAAACATACAAATCTGGGGCAAGTCGTGCCAACTTGGCACGACTTCATATGTAGAAGTCGTGCCAAGTTGGCACGACTTTGCCACGTCAGCCTCAAGTCGTGCCAACTTGGCACGACTTCTGTCACGTCAACCTGAAGTTGTGCCAAGTTGGCACGACTTTGTCCACATCATTTTTTTTAAATTTTCTTGTTTTTAAATAAATAAAAATATATTATAATTATTTAATTATAATTAAAATTATAAGTTATGTAATATTTGAAATTAATTTGATAAATAACTTTTTTATGAAGGAATAAATACATAGGTAAAGAAAATGAGGAAATTAATAATCAAACTTGAAATTGAATTTTATTATCTAGCTTGTTTGTGCGGACAATTGTTTTTATTGTGACTTTCGGTTCTGCAATATGAACATTTTCTTTTTGTTTATTTAGAATTGAATCATCTATTTCATGGATTAAATTAGACCTCATAAGCTTGGAAATATTGTGGAGACTGTACACTGGGGCGATAAATGTCGTTAGTTGTAAATGACAAAATGAGCAAACAACAATTACATGTGGACAAGAGAGACGTATAGCTTGAAATTCCCCACAATTCTCTATTTATTTTCCAAATAATTAATTCTCATTTCTATTTATTTCCAAATGCAATAACAATTTTTTCATATTTTTTATTAATCTAATAACCAAATTAATATATTACATTACGGTTAAACATGATCCATACACAATTATTCATTTTTTTATTTCTTAAAACTAACACCCTTATAAAATCATGTATCAAATTAATTTTAAACATTACATAACTTACTACTCAATATATAAATAAGAAAATAATAAATATATATATATATATATATATGACGTGGACAAAGCGTGCCAAGTTGGCACGACTTTAGGGGTTGACGTGGCAGAAGTCGTGCCAACTTGGCACGACTTGCCTAAATTTGTAACTTTTTTTAAAACGACCCCATTTTGGTAAAAACGGAAAAAAAAATGCCCGATGGTCAAAAACTCGGAATATTCCATTGTCTTTACAGCAGATGCCTCATCTTTTTAGTCATATTACGGTGAGGGCAGAACACGATATTCCTATTGGGATTTTAGATGAGTCTGGTCATTTCACTCTTAAATTGGCTAGGACTTTCTTCCTGAAACCAAAAGTTCCCTGTGGTTGGGGTAAATTAACTTGATCTTCATTTATTCCGCCTTCCAAATCTCTTGTACTTTGGAAAAAATTTTATGGGTGGCTTCCTACAGATCAACATATTTAGAATAAAGGTTTGCATATTTGTTATATGTGTACGCTTTGTGAAAAGCACGAGAAATCTATTCCACATTTATTTTTTGAATGCTCTAATGCTTTGAGTATTTGGAGTTGGGTTCGAGATTTTTTTCTATTTCTCATTTCTCTAATAAAGATGATCTTCTTTCTTTTATTAAGAGTGATGGTAGTCCTTTGGTTAAATTGATTAAGCTTGCTATGATAACTTTTTTCTATTGGGATGATATGGCGTATGAGAAAATTTGCTTGTTTTCAGGATAAGATTGAGGTTTTTCGGTTATTAAATATTTAACTTGTTTGGTGGGTAACTTGTAAAATGATATGTTGGATTTCAACGTGATCAAGTTTTTTGGTATTAATACTCGTACTAGTAAAGTTCTTTGTCCTCTTCCTGTGAGATGGGAGTTTCCTTCATCGGGCTGGGTTAAAATTAACATTGATGGGGCTGCTAGGGATATCCTAATTTTGCTACTTGTGGAGGTATTTTTCGTGGGAGTATGGAGGAATTTATTGGAGCTTTCTCTGCGTTCCTTGAAGTTCAGACTGCTCTAATTGCTGAGTTTTATGGGGTTATATATGCTGTGGAGGAAACTCAAAAGATGGGGCTTACTAATGTATGGTTGAAATGCGATTCTGCTTTGGTTTGTGCTACGTTTACTGATAGAACAAATGTTCTTTGGATGCTTCAGAATCGATGGATTACTTGTCTGAATTATTGTGGGAAAATCAGGTTTAGGGTTATTATGCATGTGGTGATAAGTTGGCTAATTATGGATTTATTCATAGAGAACCATTTTATTGGTATAATAGGCTTCCATATAATCTATTCTTAGAATTCTTTATGAATAGATATAGTCTACCTATATATCGTTTTTGTTAACATATGAATTTTAGCCTAGTTCCTCATATTTTTTTTTCTTTTTTTAATAATAGTTTTTCATGTGATGCCAGAAGATTGTTGTTACTTAAGGTCTCAGCCTAACTGAGATGTCAAGTTGCATAATAATGCCTAACATGAAATCATTTATATATAAAAAAATATTATTAAAAAATCTGTAATGTTTACTTGATTGTAAATTATTTAAGAATTAAATATTATTTATTAATTTTAATAATTGTGATATATTATAAAAGAAAACGACACATAAAATAAGAGACTCACGAATAGTTATTCACTTTTAATTTCTTACATTTTTTTAATCTTTGATTCTTTAGGTATTTTGAGGTTTTAATACGCTTACATCTAAACACATTGTTACGTAAACCTTACAAAAACAAATTAAATATCAAGTTCTATAAAAACAACTTGTTCATTTCGAATGTATAACTATTATTGTAACACAATCTGATTACATGTAATTTTAAATATTTTTACTACTTTTATCTAGTAAGTAATAAAATTTATTTGTATTTAACTACTTATAGAACATAATTAATTATATTTTTTCTAAATATTTATTATTAACATGCATAAATAGAAATATTTATTATGAATTAGTGATTTTTTTTATAACATGTATTCGTGATGTGATATTTTTTACTTATAGAAAAATATTTATAATTTATCAATTTAAATATATTTTGTATTAATATTTTAAAAATTTATTAATATAATTAAAATTAGTTTGAACATTTTATATTAATTTTTATACTTATAAATTTATCACATGAAGTTATAGTCCTGATCTATCAATGTAATTAAAAAGATTCTTTATCTATTTTCAGCTAGAACAACAATTAAAAATGTATTCCTATACATATAAATGAGAAAAGGAGAAATATTATTTGCTTACCTTAGGAAGTATTTGCTACCCTTCGCATTTAGCCTAACTGTCTTTATTAATATAAATGCATTTATAACTTATGTTTTGGAGTTTAATTTTAATTTATACTTTGAGAAAAATGATTATTTCACTATAATAAAATAATGAAATAAAAACCAAATTTAGAAATAAAAAATAATTAGTTGCTATAACTAAATTAGAGATCATTTTAGAAACTAAAAAAAATTAATTTCTAAATTAGTTTCCATTATTGTTAAATGATTTTTAAAATTGGTTTTTATTTCATGATTTTCTTTTAGTGTTTTATAAATATTTTTAAAAATTATATTTCTAAATACATTTTTTACTCCACTTTTCCATAAACTTTATATATATATATATATATATATATATTAATACTTAAAAAAAAGTTTACAAAATCACCCGTACTTCAAAGAGTTTTATATACTTAATATGTGTATTAAAATAAATTAATATTTTTATTTTCATACTTTATTATTTTATAGGTTGAGTTATTGTATCTCATAATAACAATCACAATATATCTTGTGTACATAATAAACAAAAGATAGTTAAAATATTTTTTTATAATATTAATTAATATTAAATACGTTATATCATATATTATAACTTAACTCATTCTACATTTTATAGTACCTTTAATGTGCATTATTAACATACTAACTAAAACTATTATATATGTATTAAAAATGTGTAATTAATTCAAAAATATATTCTATTTGAAGTATTATTAACAATTCGAAATTTAATATACGATTAAATAAGATTAAATTATAAATTTAAAACATATCTCAATTCAATAAGAACAATTTTAATTGTTTTACCAAGTTTCTAACAGTCCAAAGTTATTTTCAAAATTATCATATATCAAAATCTCAAATTTGCACCTGCATAAACTTAACCATCTAATTTCAAATTCAACTAAACTCTAAACATAAATTCATTTACATACTTCATTAATTATAACTTTTCTTACTTAGAGAGTAACTTACACTCTAAATAATATCTATGGAGGATTTTACAAAATAATAAAATTCGATAAACCTAAAATAACATTTTACATTTGTATGTAAATTGTTTCTGTTATTCAATGAGTTAAAAACTAATTTAGAGTGATTGTTTCTAAATTCACAAATGATTCTATACATGGAAACTATACACAATTTATTAGCTACATGGATTATGAAAATGAATTATTTTCACAATGTAAGCGTGGAGTATTTACTACTTGTTAATATTGTTATATTTTTTAAACATTTGACAAGTCATATTCATTTATATCATTGAAAAAACACAAAGTTGTGTTCTTTTATAAAGTATTTAAGGATATATCTGAATACACATTTTATGAGACTATGAATAATTGTGCAAATAGATGCCTAGGGAGTATGTAGATACTACTTGTCTCTCCTTGAAGTTATACGTGTGTAGTAAAAATATTTTGAAAAAAAAACTTTTAATCTTTGATATACTTAAATTATTAACTAAATTAATTTTAAATTAACAAAATAGTTATTTTTTTAAATATAAACAAAACATATTTTTTTTAAAGACAAAAAATAAAGTAAACACGAGCATGTTGTTCTTAGGCATAATCTACAAGCACGACATCTTCGAGTTAGGAGGATCTGATTTGTATTTTTAAAATAGTTTTTTTTTTTTTTTTTATTTCTATTGTTTTAGCTTGTTTTTTATACATTGATGGAAACCACAATTCCATTGTATGTTTCGTTTTATTCAAATAAAAATGTGGAATTTAATTAAAAATATTATTCGCTTGGTGGTTATTTTGTTATTTTATTTTAATTTTAATGTTAAATGAAATTTTATTTATATAATGTTTAAGGAGATGCACTAGTGGATCGAAAGTATTTACTTCAAACAAGATTAAATAGTAGTCATAATATTAATATTGCCACTTTTCGCCTATTTATTACTCTAGAATAAATTCACATTAAAAGGAGTTCATTCTTATAGTCCATGTCTTAAATAGGCTTAAATTTTAACTCTCTACTCTTATCAATATAAAATATACTATTACGGATTAGTGATAAAGTTATTTAAAGTATTTTTCATAAATTTTGATAACAATGTTATCATCAACACTATCACTGTAAATTTTGTAAAAAAGAATTTTAATTATAAATTTAATATGAAGTGAATTTTAAGTCTAACTCAATTTTATCTCTAGTTGATGTAAGATCTTCAACATACCTCCTTATGCCGAGACCTGTCAACTCGTGCATGACATTGTATATGTCAAATTCTCCCTACACTTCCATACCTTTTCCATGTACCTCTATAGATTATTTTAATTTCAACAATACTCTTCCAAGTATGGTGGAGAGTGTAGTGTCTTCTTCATTTTCAAGTGGTAGTTGTTTAGGTTGACTGGTGGTGGCTAGTGGTGGACATTGGTGGTTGAAGTAAGTTTCATGGTATTTTTACTGGTGGTGGTTGTGTTTTCCTTTGCTTGTTCTTTTTTCATTTTTTTGGTGTATAACATATTGTACAATCCGTAACACCTCCTTAATTAAAATTGTATTCCAAAGTGTACAATTCGGAAGCCACAAAACAAAAACAAAAAACCAGGAGTACAAAACTAAAAAAAAAATTATCTTTGTACAGGAAAACATTGAATACAACGAATCTTCTCGCCAACCCTCTTACATACGCTCAAATGATGGAACTGCTCTCCCAAACGCTACAGTTGGAGAAAAAATGGAAGTGTTGTGGCTGGAAGGGAGGTATTGGAGTGAGGGAGTGGAACCAAGGTTATTTAAAAATGTGAAGTTATGTTTCATCTAGGTTTATTTAAATTTTTTAAAAATGTTAAAATCGATTTTTCACAATTAACATGGAGGTGCAAGGGGAGATATAGGGGTGGAGGGAGAATTTACCACTATATATTTATGAGAGGTCCGATAGCAGGTGGCTTGATAAGCCCAACAAAATCTTATTATGATAGACTTTAAATAACTCTAATAGTCTAACTCAACTTTATAAGATAAGTTCATAAAATAAAGTTTGCACCTACTTATATACTGTGAAATATTCTTATTTTTAATGAATGTGAAATCTCCAACATTTAAGAATATTAACTTATAAGAATCGTATATGCAACAATATATAATTGTTAGTCTTTTATATCCTTTAGTATAATTTGTTATTACTATAATACAATTCATTCTATCTATGATTGAGCGTGACTCAAAGTGAAGAAACATAAAGTTTTTTTTATATTAAAATCGAAGTAATGGAACACACCCCGATGCAATGCAGAAAAGGCATTTTACAATCACTTTTTAGGCCTGTCAAATGAGAACCAGTGTAAACAAAAACACGAAGACATTTTTGTAAATATTTGCTATATATTACACCGGTTGGATAGCCCAATCGGTGTAGGTCTAATACTTAAAATTTTTTTAAATTTTTTTTTATTGTTAGCATGGTATATTACACCGGTTGGACTATTCAACATGTGTAATATATTCTGCCAACACTTAAATATTTAAAATATTTTTTTTGTTATAGCAAGTGTATATTACACCGATTAGATAACCCAACCGGTGTAAGATATCATACTCACACTTAAATTTTTTTAAACCTTTTTTTATTGTTGTGAGTATGGTATATTACATAGGTCGAGCCATCCAACCGGTGTAATATATGGTGCCTAGAGAAAAAAATTCAAGAATTTAACTCTGGGCATCATATATTACACTGGTTGGATAGCCCAACCGGTGTAATATGTAGAGCCCCAGAGGAAAAAAAAATATTTAAAAGTTTTTAAAAAGGTATATAACACCGGTTGCGGTATACAATTGGTGTTATATACCACTTTGAGTAAAAAATATATTACACCGATTATTACTAAGAACCGGTGTAATCTATATATTTTTAATCTATTTTCAAGCACACACCTCTCTCCTCATTTGCGCTATTCTACTCTTTCTGCTCCATTATGCTCCTTTGTCTTCCACTGTCGATATTCATTCGCTTTTCTCTTTGCCTTCGTTTGCTACTCTTGTGTGCCTCCATTTTTCTTCCTCCATCGCTGCCCCCAACTTCGTTTATCTCCTCTCCATTACCACAACCCTTTCAAAAATTTATTTCTTCTTCGCGGCCACCACTTTTCCTCTTCGGCGCCACCGTTCTTTCTCTTTGGTGCCACCATTCTTCTCTTCGGTGCCACCATTCTTCCTCTTCGTTGCCACCAATTCTTCCGTCGCTGCACCTCCATACTCGCACCACATTACACTTGTTCCGCGGCCATAAATCTTTCGTTCATGCTCCAAGGCGAGTTTTTTTATTTTCAAATTTTTTATAATTTTATTTGTAATTTGTAATATTTAATTTGTGATTTTAATTTTACTTTTACTTTTAATTTTAATTTTAAATTTTGTTTTAGTTTTAATTTTAATTATTAATATAGTTTTAATTATTTTTATAGATAATTTTTTTTGCTGCCACATTGCTTTTACTACCGCCGCCACAGTTCATCAGTTCACAGTCCAGGTTAGTTTTTTATTTTTATTTTTAAACATGTTAATTTTAAATTTAATTATTAATTATTATTTATATAGATGATTAGTTTTATTTGTATTAGAAATATATTGTATTATGTCAAATGTTTTGGTATTGGGTTCTGGGGTGATCGACCCTCGACAATTTGTAATGTGTTTTATAAAGTATTATATTTGGAATATAGTGTTGTTTTAATTTTTATATGTTGAACGCATTGGTATTGGATCCGAGGTGATCGGCCCTCGACAATTTGTATTTTGTTTACATCAACTGAAACTTAGTTGATATTGATAGATTAGTTTGTCTATTAGTCATGGACCAGAGTTGGATAGATGAAAGTTGTATTAGTGACATGTATGAAAATAACGTTGAAGAATTTCTACAATTTGCTCAACGAAAGATACTTTTGTCCATGTGTTAATTCTGTGAATGGGAAACAATTAGAAATTAGGTTGATAAGAGAACATGTTCTCTGCGATGGTTTCTTGAAGAATTATATAAAGTGGATATGGCATGGGGAGTTTGTAGACATAACACCTCTATCTGATGGTCAATATTCTCATATACATTATGAAGATCACATGGAGGACATGATTCATGATATTGGACAAGATTTTCCAGCAAGCACATATGTGTGATTAATTGAAAGATGATTATGAAACACCTTTTTATCCCGATTGTTCAAGTTTCACACATTTGTCAACAATATTAAAATTAATTAATATTATGACAAGAAATTGGTGGATCGATAAAAGTTTCATTGAGTTGCTCGAGTTGTTGCATGAAATGCTTCCAAAAAGATAATACATTGCCCACCCGTCATTATGAGACGAAGAAGATATTGTGTCCGATGGGTATGGAGTACGAGAAAATACATGCATGTCCCAATGGTTGCATATTGTATAGAAAAGAGTTTGAATCATTGCACAAGTGTCCATGATGTGGGGTATCACGATACAAAGTGAAGTATGGTATCTTCCAACCATTTCGCCATTTAAACGTTTGTTTGCCAATGTTAATGATGCAAAAAACCTCAGGTGGCATGCAAATGGAAAAAAAATTGATGGATTGTTACGACATGTTGCCAATTCACCGCAATGGAAGAAAATTGATTCTTTGTTTCCTGAGTTTGAAAGTGATCCAAGAAATCTTAGAGTTGGTCTTGCAACAGATGGTATGAATCCTTACGGTAATTTAAGTAGCAAACATAGTTTGTGGCCAGTTTTAGTCATTATTTATAATTTGTCGTATTGGTTGTGTATGAAGAGAAGATGATGGAGATCAGGATCAAGAAGAGAAAGAAGCCGAAGATGAAGATGCTCAAGAGGATATTAGCTCATCATCCTTTTTTCCTCAAAGGATTACTAGGAGCAAATTTAAAGAATTAGGAAGTAGTGGTCAAATGTTTTCTCTTTTTGTAGTATCTTTTGTATAAAATGTAAAATGTTTAAATATATAGTTTTTAGGAAGGTGCTAAGAGGGAAACCTAAATATACCTCTTATGTAAAGCATCTTTAGGTATTACTTTTAGAACATTCTAGTAGTTGACCCTTCATACCTCACTATAGGCGTTAGAAGTGGGAGATGTGCAAGGGACCTTTTGGATAGCTTCTTGTGTAAGCTTCTTGTACTTCATGACCGGTCCTTCTCCTATATAAGGAGGGCTTGGGTCCTTCTAAATACAGAATTGATATTGAAACTACCGAAACTCTCCCAATTTGGTGATTGAGTGAGTGAGAATTGTCTTCTCCTCTTCTAGTCTTATCTTGAGTGCATCTTGGAACCTCAAGTGGCGGCATCTACACTCATCTTGAAGCCTTACATCCTTCAAGTGGCGTGTTCATCTCCAAGAACTCCAACCACATAAGTTTCCTTCTCTTTTCTATCTTATTCATCCATTTCTCTGTCTTATAAACTCTAGAAACATGTCTTAGGCTTTTCTTGCACTTTTGTTCGGTTCATTTGTTCCAATTCCTATTTTGTTCGGTTCATTTCATTTGTTAGTCAATTTAATCGGTTTCAATAGCTTTCTTTCTTGCTTTTGTTCGGTTCATTTGCTTTCTAGGTAGTTTTAATCGGTTCCTTTGCTTTCGTGCGCATTTCAATCGGTTCATTTGACAAAAAATGGGTTTCTACATGAGTTTTGGTTTGGTGGCTCAAGTTTTGGTGAGTTCTTGAATGAAAGAACATTGATCCAATTCTAGAAAAGTGGCTATTCATATTCCAACTCAAGTTAATTCCATATCTTGTCTATGAAACATCTCTATCTTGCTATTGGAATCATATCATGTGGTATCATGAGTCTTAGGTTTGTTCTTGTTTGTGTTTGAGTTGTTTTGGCACTTTTAATTCAAGAACTTTACATTCTTGTTGTTTCCTTTCTGTTTTAGGTTATTTTTGAGTATTTCTTGCTGTTTTCTTGTTGTTATTACATTGTGTTTGTGTCATTTTAATTTTTGAATCCTTATAAGTTTTGTCAAAGTCATGTTTCTCGAAAAATGTTATCAATTCTTTGTGGTCCTTTTTATTGTAATTTTTTGTTTCTTGATTTTGGGTGAAGTACAATTTTATGTGTTTGTTTCTTGATCCTTTGGTGCATTTTCTTTTTAGTATTGAGTTCATACTTGTGTATTAGACCTATGCAAGTTCTTAAACATCATTTCTATTATGTCTTTGCTAGTTCTTAATTCTGTTTTTCATTCCTGTTAGGTTTCCTCTGTTTTCTTGAAAACGTGCTGACTGTTTCACTTTATTGCAATTGATTTTCTTACTGGAAATTTCTAAAATTCTGGATTTGAGTTCTTCAGAGTGTTATAAAAAAGTAGAAAAAAGCAGTACATCAAAATTCAATGTACAAAAAAAATGATAAAGTTTACACCTTTTGTACTCCTTTTGTGTAGCCTTTTCTTGTTTACACCTTTTCTTGTTTGTCTTTTATTGTTCTTTAAAGTTTTGTGGTGCTTGGCTTTGAGATTGAGTGCTTTTGCTTTGACATATTTCATTTGAGGTTACTAAGGCCTCAAGAGTAGATTGGTTTAAGGGAAGTATTCTTTCTTGAAGTGATTTGAGTGACTCTTACCTTCAGCACTTTGTTGTATTTGTTGTTGCTAACATTGTTTTCTTAACTTTGGTTGCTGTTTTCTTTTATCATGGATACATATTCAAGTGCTGAAGCTTCAAAACCACGCTCTACTCATAGGGCTTATGTTCTTAATGAGTTGAAAGAAGTAAGGAAGGCACTTGCTCAAAAAGATGAAGCATTGCAAAGATTGGAAGAACGTATGGCCAAGATTGAATTGAAGCAAGAAGGAGTTGCCCATTCTTTGCATGATAGACAACCTTCTCCTCGGCATTCTTCCAAGAGCTCTTCAAATGTTCACGACAATGGAGAAGATAATAGACGAAGGAGGCATCATCACCATTCAAATGGGGGAAACCACCACCGTGACCTAAAACATCATCAAGACTCCAAGCCACAAGTTCCTTTTATGAAAGTTCCTAGTTTTAATGGTGATAGTGATTCTAATGTGTATCTAGATTGGGAGGCTAAATGTGAACAAATTTTTACAGCTTATGAGGTAGAAGAGGACTATAAGGTGAAAGTAGCCTCTTTAGAATTCATAGATTATGCCATGAAATGGTGGCATAGTATTGTAATGGACATTGGCTATAACAAGAGACCTCCCGTGGTCTCTTGGGATGATTTAAAAGAGTGTATGCGCCTTAGATTTGTGCCACCACACTTTAGGAAAGACCTAATGTTGAAGCTCCAACGGTTTCAACAAGGCACACTAAGTGTGGATGCTTATTTTAAGGAGTTAGAAATGCTTTTACTTAAAGTTAAATTGAAAGAGAGTGAGGAAGCTATGATAGCTAGGTTTGTGAGTGGCCTAAGAAGGGATATTCAAGATGTAGTTGAACTTCAAGAGTATTCATCTTTGGGATCTTTGGTTCACCTTGCAATGAAGGTTGAATCTCAAATTTCTAGACGAAATGCTTTTAAAAACTCTCCCAATGATGGTTACTACAACAACACTTGGAAAAATAAAAAATCCTTTTCAAAACTTCCTTCTAAGGATTCTTCTTTCAAACCTAAGGAATCTAGGCCTCCAATCAAATCGTCTAGTAAGAAATGCTTTAAGTGTATGGGTTATGGTCACATTACTGCTAATTGTCCTTCCAAAAGGAATATGTTTGTGCATAATGGCATTGTAGTTAGTGAGCATGATTCAGATTCCTCTAAGCATTCTTCTCATTCTAGAGCATCAAGTGAGCATGAGAGCGAAAGTCCACTTGAAGGAGATTTGTTGGTTGTGAGAAGACTTCTTGGTCAAGTTTTACAACCTTTTGATGAAAGTCAAAGGGAAAATATTTTTCATACAAGATGTCTTATTCAAAACAACATTTGTTCTTTAATAGTGGATGAAGGTAGTTGTGCTAATGTGGCTAGTACAAGAGTAGTAGATAAGCTTGGATTGCCTACTATCTCTCATACAAAGCCCTACAAATTACAATGGCTAAGTGAGGTAGGCGAAATCATTGTGAACAAACAAGTTCTCATAAATTTCTCTATTGGAAAATACAAAGATGAGGTCTTGTGTGATGTTGTGCCCATGGAAGCTACACATGTTCTTTTAGGAAGGCCATGACAATTTGATAGAAAAGTTTTTCATGATGGCTTTACCAATAAACTTTCTTTTGATTTCCATGGTCACAAGGTCATTTTAAAATCTCTCTCTCCAAGAGAAGTCCATGAGGACCAAATTCTTATGAAGAAAAAGAGGGAAAATGAAAAAGAAAAGAGTTCTAAGAATGCACTTATTATTTTTAGACATGAGGTTCAAAGGGAAATAGTTGCTCAAATCCTATTTTTTTAGCTCTTCCTAGACCTCTTAAGTTAGAACCACTTGAGGATAGTCCACATTGTTTGGATAATTTGGTAAAGGAGTTTCATGATGTGTTTCAAGATCCTCCTAAAGGACTTCCACCTTTAAGAGGGATTGAGCACCAAATTGATTTGATTCCAGGCTCTTCTTTACCAAATCGTCCCGCCTATAGGACCAACCCAAGTGAAACTAGGGAAATTCACCAACAAGTTGAAGAGTTGATTGCTAAAGGGTGGGTTCAAGATAGTATGAGCCCTTGTGCCATGCCTATTATACTTGTCCCTAAGAAAGATGGAACATGGAAGATGTGTTCCGATTGTAGGGCTATAAACAACATTACAATTAAGTATAGGCACCCCATACCTAGGCTTGATGATTTGTTGGATGAATTACATGGTTCCTAAATTTTTTACAAAGATTGATCTTAAAAGCGGCTACAATCAAATCCGTATAAAACTGGGTGATGAATGGAAGACGACTTTTAAGACTAATTTTGGCTTATATGAGTGGTTAGTTATGCCATTTGGTTTAACTAATGCTCCAAGTACATTCATGCGCCTCATGCATCATGTTTTAAGACCATTCATTGGCAAGTTTGTTGTTGTTTATTTTGATGATATCCTCATTTATAGCTTGTCTTTGATTGACCATAGGATGCATGTTAGACAAGTCTTAGAAACCCTTAGGAAAGAACATTTGTATGCTAACCTTGCTAAATGTATGTTTGCACTCGATCATATAGAATTCCTAGGGTTTATTGTTAGTATTAAAGGGGTCCATGTCGATCAATCTAAGGTGGTAGCCATTCAAAATTGGCCAATCCCTACTAATGTGAATGATGTCCGAAGTTTTCATGGCCTTGCTTCTTTTTATAGAAGATTTGTGCCCAAATTTGGTACCATAGCCGCACCCCTCAATGATATAGTGAAAAAGGATGTGGTTTTTAAATGGGGAGAAGCAAAACAACACGCTTTTGATGTTTTAAAACAAAAATTGACTAATGCTCCCATTTTAGCCCTTCCTAATTTTGCTAAAATGTTTGAGATTGAATGTGATGCTTCAAGTATAGGCATTGGGGCTGTTCTCCTTCAAGAGGGCCACCCCATAGCTTACTTTAGTGAGAAATTGAAAGGTAGTCATCTCAACTATTTTATGATAAAGAATTATATGCACTTGTTAGAGCTTTGTTTACTTGGCAACATTACCTTTTTCCTAAAGAGTTTGTGATTCATAGTGATCATGAATCTCTTAAATATTTGAAAAGCCAAAACAAACTCAATAAGAGGCATGTTAAGTGGGTGGAATTCCTTGAGAAATTTCCTTATGTGATCAAACATAAGCAAGGCAAAAATAATGTTGTGGCCGATGCTCTTTCTAGACGCTATGCCTTGCTCAATCTTTTGGGTTCACAAATTCTTGGATTTGATCACATTAAGGATCTTTATCATGATGACCTTGATTTTTCTCTTATCTATCAAGAGTGTGCTAAAGGTGGACACAAAGATGTTTTTATACAAGATGGCTTTCTTTTCAAAGGAAAACGTTTTTGTGTTCCCCAAATGATGAGAATCAAATAAAGGAGGCTTTTATTAATGAAGGGAGAGGTCATTCACCTACACATTTGAAGTTCTTCCTTCTAGTCTTTTCAGAATTAAAAGAAGACATAAAATAAAGAGAGGATCAAGCCTAAAGCCAAAGAAGTCTACAAGTTTTCAAGAATAGGCTTTATTTAAATATCTCTCTTTATAGTTTCTTTTATAAATTTGTAAATAATATAGAATGTTTAAATACATAGTTTTTAGGAAAGGTGCTTAGAGGGAAACCTTAGATACCTCTTTTGTAAAAGCATCTTTAGGCATTAGTTTAGAATTTTCTAGAAGAGTACTCTTCATGCTTCATTTAGGCGCTATTAGTAAGTAGCATATGAAGAGTCTTTTGGTTAGCTTATGTTGTAAGCTTCATGACCAGCCCTTGCTCCTATAAAAGGAGGGCTTAGGTCATTCACAATTGAGATTTGGAATTTGTAGTAAAGAAACTCTCCCAATTTGGTGATTGAGTGAGTGAGATTTGATTTCTCCTCTTCCTAGTCTCATCTTGAGAGCCTTGGTTCCCTCAAGTGGCGGCAATTCACACTTATCTTGGAGCAATCACACTTCAAGTGGCGTGTTCATCAATCAAGTTCTTCATCCACATAAGTTTCCTCTCTTCTCCATTTAGTTCTTCCATTTCCATGTCCATATGAACTCTAAAACAAGTGTAGTTTCATTTATTCGGTTCATCTTCCTTTTCTTGCATTTTTGTTCGGTTCTTTTCAATTTCTTACTGTTTTAATTCAGTTCAGTAGCTCCTTTTCATGTTTTGTTCGGTTCAATTGCTTTCTTTAGAGTTTCAATCGGTTCATTTACTTTCTTGTTCAATTTAATCGGTTCAATTGGCAAGAAATGGGTATTCCATGTGAGTTTGGTGTTTGGTGCAAGTTTTGGTGAGTTCTTGAAACATAGAACATTGATCCATTTCTATTAAAAGTGCCTATTCATTCTCCAACTCAAGTTGATTCCATAAAATGTCAAAGAATCATCTATATCTTGCTATTGGAATCTTATCACCAAAGCTCCATTAGATTATCTCTTGTTAGAGAGGCCCATGAGGGAGGATTAATGGGTCATTTTGGGGTTGCTAAAATTTGGATGTGTTACATGAGGATTTCTTTTGGCCTCATATGCATAAACATGTTAATAGTTTGTGTGATAAATGCATAACTTGTCGTAAAGCTAAATCTAGAATGCATCCCCATGGTTTATATACTCCTCTTTCTGTCCCTTCAATGCCTTGGGTTGATATTTCTATGGATTTCATCTTAGGATTACCCAAGACATCAAAGGGTAAGGACTCCATTTTTGTGGTAGTGGATCGTTTTTCCAAAATGGCACATTTTATTCCTTGCCACAAGGTGGATGATGCATGTCATATTGCAAATCTCTTCTTCAAGGAAGTGGTTCGTTTACATGGACTTCCTAGAACTATAGTGTCTGATAGAGATTCCAAGTTCTTGAGTCACTTTTGGAAGACCTTGTGGGGTAAACTTGGTACTAAACTTTTATTTTCTACTACTTGTCACCCACAAACCGATGGTCAAACCGAAGTGGTAAATAGAACTTTGGGACAAATGTTGAGATGCTTTATTTTCGGGAATCCAAGGGTTTGGGAGGATTTACTACCACATGTTGAATTTGCTTATAATCGTGTAGTAAATTCCACCACCTCACATTCTCCTTTTGAGGTTGTATATGGGTTTAATCCCTTAACACCTCTTGATATTCTTCCCATTCCCATACTTGATGATGTATTATGCAAAGATGGGGATGAAAAGGCTTCTTTTGTGAAAAATTTGCGTAAAGACATCAAGTTGAGAATTGAGAAGAAGGTTGGCAAGTATGCTGAATTTGCCAACAAAAGGAGGAAAACATTATTGTTTGATGTAGGTGATTGGGTTTGGCTTCATTTGAGGAAAGATCGTTTTCCTACTCAAAGGAAGTCCAAACTTATGCCTAGTGGAGATGGACCTTTTCAAGTCCTAAAGAGGATTAATGATAATGCTTATGAGTTAGATATATCTGATACATTTCTTGGAAGTCATACATTTAATATCAGTGATCTAACTCCTTTTTCTGTAGGTCTCCAGAATTCGTGGTTGAATTCTCTCCAACTCGGGGAGTATGATGGAGATCAAGATCAAGAAGAGAAAGAAGCCGAAGATGAAGATGCTCAAGAGGATATTAGCTCATCATCCATTTTTCCTCAAAGGATTACTAGGAGCAAATTTAAAGAATTAGGAAGTAGTGGTCAAATGTTTTCTCTTTTTGTAGTATCTTTTGTATAAAATGTAAACTGTTTAAATATATAGTTTTTAGGAAGGTGCTAAGAGGGAAACCTAAATATACCTCTTATGTAAAGCATCTTTTTGGTATTAGTTTTAGAACATTCTAGTAGTTGACCCTTCATACCTCACTATAGGCGTTAGAAGTGGGAGATGTGCAAGGGACCTTTTGGATAGCTTCTTGTGTAAGCTTCTTGTACTTCATGACCGGTCCTTCTCCTATATAAGGAGGGCTTGGGTCCTTCTAAATACAGAATTGATATTGAAACTACCGAAACTCTCCCAAATTGGTGATTGAGTGAGTGAAATTTATCTTCTCCTTTTCTAGTCTTATCTTGAGTGCATCTTGGAACCACAAGTGGCGACATCTACACTCATCTTGAAGCCTTACATCCTTCAAGTGGCGTGTTCATCTCCAAGAACTCCAACCACATAAGTTTCCTTCTCTTTTCCATCTTATTCATCCATTTCTCTGTCCTTATAAACTCTAGAAACATGTCTTAGGCTTTTCTTGCACTTTTGTTCAGTTCATTTCATTTGTTAGTCAATTTAATTGGTTCAATAGATTTCTTTCTTGCTTTTGTTCGGTTCATTTGCTTTCTGGTAGTTTTAATCGGTTCCTTTACTTTCTTGTGCATTTCAATCGGTTCATTTGGCAAAAAATGGGTTTCTACATGAGTTTTGGTTTGGTGGCTCAAGTTTTGGTGAGTTCTTGAATGAAAGAACATTGATCCAATTCTAGAAAAGTGCCTATTCATATTCCCACTCAAGTTGATTCCATATCATGTCTATGAAACATCTCTATCTTGCTATTGGAATCATATCAGAAAATATATGATGTTGTCTATGATGATATCAAGACCAAGACAACCTGGAAATGACATAGATGTTTACATAAGTCCATTGATCAAAGACTTGAAGCTTTTATGGGATCAAAGAGTTGAAGTATTTGATGCATATGAGAAGGTCAATTTCAATTTGACGGCATTGCTATTTTGCACCATTAACGATTTTCCAACATATGTGAATTTGAGCGATTATAGTGTTAAAGGATATAGTGTTAGAATGTATGGCCTTAAACTAGAGGGGGGATGGATGGTTTAAAGAGGGTTTTCGCAAACTTTTAAGTCTAGAATGAAATTACTTCGAGAAAACTTGAATAAAAAATTCAGTTTGCCAAAAACACAAAGCATATAAGCAAAGCACCAGAAAAAAAATCGGTTGTTTCGCAGAAACAATCGGTTGTTTATACCAGTTCACAAATATAAAACTGAATTTAAAGAGTTCAAAGGATAGAGAGATTGAACTCACAGGTTTATACTGGTTCACTCTTAACCAAGAGCTACATCCAGTCTTTCTAGAAACCACTGGGGAATCCACTAAGCAATCAACCCTAGATTCCTTACAACACCACCAAAGAAGTGACCTTGATCCCCTCAAGACACACACTTCCTTTGGCTCAGCAGAACACCACTAAGAATGTTAATCTTGACAACCTCAAAAACACACAACACTTCTCAGCTTCACACACAAAGTTTCTTCAAAGGTATAAAGGATTACACTTGTTACAGAAAAGATCTGAAATCAATACAAGATGAAAATCCTATATCCACTCTCTTTGATCCAAGCAATCTCAATGCAAACTTCAACTCTTCAAAAGCAAAATCAGTGAAAAACTCAAATTTGTTTTTCTTTAATTGAAACTAAGTTCTTGTTTGTTACAAAATCTGAACAAACTATTTATTGCATTCAAAGCCTGGTCAAAGCATTTAAAACTGAAGCGTATTCAGTTATAAAATCATTTAATGCTCAGTCAAAGCACAAAACAATTTTCTGTTTTGGTCCCAAAACAAACAATCGGTTGTTTTCACGAATCAATCTGTTGTTTTGGTTTGACAGCAAGTCAACCATGAAAAATAGTTTTCAACTTTTCTAAAAACACCTAAGTATAAAGCAATCGGTTGTTTCGACAAAAGAAGGTTGTTTTTCACTTAGTTTGAAAAAAACTTTTCTTTTAAAAGGTTTGAGAATGCTTAAGCTTTGGATTCAATCAAGAGTGGATTTACACACATAATCTACCCCAGATCCTATCTAAAGACAGCTCAGCAACAACAAGCACAACCAGCCTTCTATCATCCTTCAAAGGGTTTGGATTCTTCAAAGCTTGAACACACTTGATTCAACAATCTCCCCCTATTTGATGAAGACAAATCCCAGGTTGCTTGTGTTGGATTTGATTGAATCTGAAGCAGTTCCTGCAAGACAAAGTTTAAGCAAAGCACAATATCTTTGATATAGGGTTAGAGTAAAAACATAAACAATATATCAGCAGTTCTAAAACCAGCAGAAATAAGGCTTACTTAAACACTCATACAAATCATAGAGTTTTGCAGAAATTAAAAGATAAAGAAAGACAACACAACATAAATCTCCCCCTATTTGTCTTCACAAATAGACAAAAAGAAGAGATAAAAAGATAATTGTTCCAGATCATACAGAAATTTAAAACAAAAGCAATTAAATTGATACAAGACCAAAAACAATCGGTTGTTTCGTAAATTCAACCGGTTGTTTTTCCTTTAAACTTCCTTGCCATACTGGAGTTCAAAGATTTGATTCTGAACAACTTCTATCTGTTCATCCAAGGTCATGAACCGTGTATCCATGCTGTTGAACCTGTTGTCTATATTATGGAAGTTGCTTACACACAAATCATGAAGATTTCTTTGATTCTCGGAAAATCCATTAAGCCTATTGACCATGTATCTTTCAAAAGAAGACATGGATGGCATTTCATCTCCTTGATTCCCTGCACTGGTTCCAACACCTAGATTGGTTTCAGGTTGCTCTTCTTGATGAAAATCCATGTCAGCAGCTTGATCTTCTTCATCAAAAATCAGCAGCTGCAGCACTTAATGAGGCACCATGATCACCATCTTTGCTCACCAATTTGCCACCTACTTTGGTGAATCCCATCTTGCTAAGAAAGCCATTGTTCATCTCTTGAGTTGACTTAACCAACTCAGATGACTCATCTTCCAGATTCACTTCAAAATAAAGTAGAAATTTAGAGATCAAAACAACATAGGGATAGTGATAATCACTTAACCTCATGGCTTTTTGCATGTGTTCTTTGATGATGTGGATCCAATTGATTATGATCTTCTTCATGATGCAGTAGATGTACACTAGGTCCTCTTCTGTTAGGACAGAATTATTGCTCCCCCTTGGAGTAAGAATCCAAGTTACAATAAGAGCAAACAACCTTTCTTCTAGCTTTAAGCCTCCAACCGAACAAGTTCTCACTTGGGCATTTTGATTTTTCAAGCAACTCCTGTAGTATTGGACTTTGTTGAAATCCTCTACTACTCCAAGGTTTCCCTTGTTGATTCTTAGGCCAGCATATTTCAAACCAGCAACTGCAGTCCACACATCATAAGTGATCTCCATGTCAACTCCCTTCACATGAGAAACAAGGTTGTTTCCCTCAAACTTGAGATTGGTGTAGAACACCCGAATCAAGTCAGGGTAGATGTTTCCCTTCATCTCCAAGAACCTTCTTAGAGACTGATCTTTGAGCAGCTTCCTCACATTTTCTATCTTTTGGCTTTTCAGCCAATCAAAGGAAACAACTTTGGGGTTGTTTATCACCTTTATGCTAGTTTCAAACCTATACCTTTCAATAAGCTCATTGTCTCCAAAAAACCAGTCCTCTAATCTTCCTCCAGACCTCACTGCTCTGGTTTTGACCCTCTTTGATGTAGTAGGTGTTGATTCCATGACAGCAGAAAAAGGGGCAAAGAAGACTCACACAAGGAGAGCAAAAGTTGTTGCAAGAGATGACTCAATTGGTTGTTCTTGTGAGAGTGAACAACTGCAACAGAATTTAAAGAAAACACAGAACCAAACTGCATTCAATGACGTGAGTGGGTTTCAGTTTTTCAGAGAGAAAAGACTTGACCAAGACCTGCACAGAAAACGTCAGAAAAAGCAGAAAATCACATGGTCATCACATGTGATCTTTGCTAGTCATAAAAGCTCTTAAACTTTCAAGATTTTGGAATATATTCCTTTATGACATGTTGTAACTTCCTTCAGAACATAAACAGGCTTTCAATACAACTTTATTGACCCAAATCCTTTCGTAATTGATATCTGCAACAAATAGAAATTAAATCCATTCTTTCACAGTGCTGTCAGATAAAAAACAATCGGTTGTTTTTCTGCAGCAACAAAACAAATTTTGAATTTTTAATCATGAGCAGAAAGGATTCAAATCAGATGTATTTGAACATTTTTAAAAGAGATATTTAAGCATGAATATGAATTTAAGAAGGAATTAAAGATAGAGATAAGAAAAGTCTTATCCTTTATGATGTTCCTTCAATGAGTCATATGCCTTTTGATCAAGAAGCCTCTTTTGACTATTGAGAGCCTTGGACAGATACATAACATTGATTCAGCTTGAATGTTAGTCTTTTTCTTCCAAGAACCTGATCAGATGACTCAGTTCCACATATTCCTTTAAATTCCCTGCATAAACATGAATTCAAGCAACAAGGTTTGATCCCCTTACAAATGTGGGTCCACATGGTTTACTTTTATCATTTGAAACCTCACAACCTTTAGGAATCCATTTCATAAAGCCTATGGGAACAATTTTTTTTCTTATTTTGCAGAATCTAACAGAATGACCTTTCTTCATGCAATAAAAGCATGTAACAACCGGTTGTTTCGACTTAACAATCAGTTGTTTTACTGGCTTTCTTGAAAAACTTTTTGAAAACTTATCTTGCTTATTTTGTGGATTAAAACCTAATCCAGCTCTTCCAAAAACATAGTTTTGAGATGCCAAGACATTCTCCAAGTTGGATTTTTCTTTTGAAAGGTTATCCACAGTACTTACAAGATAATGCACTTTCCTTTCAAGATTTTCACAATTTTCGCAAATGAGAGTGTCACACTTGCAAGAAGAGTTTTTGCAATGAGTTTCAAGATTTTCAAAATCCCTTTTTGATTTTTCCAGCTCTTCTTCAAGTGCCTTAACTCTCTTTTCAAGCTAGCTGTTAAGATCTTTCAATCAGTTGTTTGAAAGAACCAATCAATTAGCTTCATCATGTGTTTCTTGAAAAGCTTAAAGCAATTCACTATAATTTTGTTCATTTAAAGAAGCACATGAACTTACTTCAATTGAGCTGCTTGACTCATCATCTCCTTCAGTAATCAAGCATATGTTTGCCCTTTCTTCTTCACTTGATGATGAGCTTGATGAGGAGACTTCATTCTCATCCCAAGCTATGTAGGCCCTTTTTGACTTTCCCTTCTTTTCTTTGTAGCTTGACTTCTTCTCCTTGCTTTCTTTGTTTGGGCAATCTGCCTTTATGTGCCCTTGCTCACCATAACCAAAACAGGTATAGTTATTGGAATTAAAATCATTGGATTTTTTTGTTTCCATACCTTTCTTTGTTGGTGTCTTTGTTGCGGTTCCTTTCCAAGAATTTGCTAAACTTTCTAGATAACAAACTAAGGTTCTCTTCATCACTTTCATCATTGGATTCTTGCTTGCTTTTGTGCTTGACAACTTTTAAGGCAATACTCCTTACATGCTTGTCTTCGCTTTCTTGAACATTGAGTCGATTCATTTCTAACTTATGTTCCCTAAGCTTGCCAAACAAAGAAGCCATACTCAATGATGTTAGATCTTTAGATTCAGATATAACAGTTACCTTAGGTTGCCAATCAAGACATTTGAGGATCTTGATGTTTAGCTCTTCTTTTTCAAAGGTTTTGTCAAGGCTCATGAGATGATTGATGATGTGCGTGAACCTTTTCTGAACTTCAGCAATTGTCTCACCCATGAGCATTCTGAACATTTCATACTCTTGGATTAGAGTATGCTTTCTAGCTCTTTTCACCTCATTGGTACCTTCATGAGTTACCTCCAAGGTGTCCCACATTTCCTTTGCTGATTTGCATTGAGAGACCCTGAAAAATTCATCTGAATTCAAGGCAGAAGTTATTATGTTTTTAGCAATGCAATCAAATTTGGCCTTCTTGCTTTCAGAATCAGTCCATTGAGACCAAGGTTTTTCAATGGAAGATCCATCTTTTTCAAATTTTGGAATAAAGGGGCCATTTTCAATTGCATCCCAAATACCTTTGTCAAGTGATTCTACAAAGATTTTCATTATAACTTTCCAAAATTGGTAGTTTAAACCACAAAACAGAGGTGGTCTTGATTGAAGCACCTTCCCCAAAAGGTAGTCTATCAGCCATTTAAAAACAGTTTTAGGATCACACTTGAATAAATTTCAAGAACCAAGCTCTTGATGCCAATTGTTAGAATGTATGGCTTTAAACTAGAGGGGGGGGGGGGGGGGGTGAATGGTTTAAAGAGGGTTTTCGCAAACTTTTAAGTCTAGAATGAAATTACTTCGAGAAAACTTGAATCAGAATTCAGTTTGCAAAAAACACAAAGCAAATAAGCACAACACCAGAAAAACAATCGGTTGTTTCGCAGAAACAATCGATTGTTTATACCAGTTCACAACTATAAAACTGAATTTAAAGAGTTCAAAGGATAGATTGATTGAACACACAGGTTTATACTGGTTCACTCTTGACCAAGAGCTACATCCAGTCTTCCCAGAAACCACTGGGGAATTCACTAAGCAATCAACCCTAGATTCTTTACAACACAACCAAAGAAGTGACCTTGATCCCCTCAAGACACACACTTCCTTTGGCTCAGCACAACACCACTAAGAATGTTGATCTTGACAACCTCAAAAACACACAACACTTCTCAGCTTCACACACAAAGTTTCTTCAAAGGTACAAAGGATTACACTTGTTACAGAAAAGATCTGAAATCAATACAAGATGAAAATCCTATATCCACTCTCTTTGATCCAAGCAATCTCAATGCAAACTTCAACTCTTCAAAAGCAAAATCAGTGAAAAACTCAAATTTGTTTTTCTTTGATTAAAACTAAGTTCTTGTTTGTTACAAAATCTGAACAAACTATTTATTGCATTCAAAGCCTGGTCAAAGCATTTAAAACTGGAGCGTATTCAGTTATAAAATCATTTAATGCTCAGTCAAAGCAAAAAACAGTTTTCTGTTATGGTCCCAAAACAAACAATCGGTTGTTTTCACGAATCAATCTGTTGTTTTGGTTTGACAGCAATTCAACCATCAAAAACAGTTTTCAACCTTTCTAAAAACACCTAAGTATAAAACAATCGGTTGTTTCGAGAAAAGAACAGGTTGTTCTTCACTTAGTTTGAAAAACACTTTTCTTTTAAAAAAGGTTTGAGAATGCTTAAGCTTTGGATTCAATCAAGAGTGGATTTACACACATAATCTACCCCAGATCCTATCTAAAGACAGCTCAACAACAACAAGCACAACCAGCCTTCTATCATCTTTCAAAGGGTTTGGATTCTTCAAAGCTTGAACACACTTGATTCAACATATAGTGCTTGCCCTATATATGAAGAGAACAGAAGTTACCATCAACTGAAACATGGGAGGAAAACTTCTTACATTGGACATCGAAGGTTTTTGAAATGTAATCACCTTTATCGTAGGTTAAAGAAAGCTTTTAATGGATCTCAGGAGGAGAAAATTGCACCTCCACCCTTAACTGGCAAGGAAGTGTACAACTGAGTCTGCAATGTGAATGTGAATTTTGGAAAAGCACAAAAGAAACACATTGTGAAAAACATCTGGAAGAAGAAATCCATATTCTTTGAACTTCCATATTGGTTAAAGTTAGATGTTAGACATTTGATAGATGTAATGCATGTGGAAAAAATGTTTGTGATGGTATAATTGACACGTTATTGAATATTAAAAGAAAGACAAAGTTGGTATAAATGCTCATAAAGATCTAGTTGAGATGGGTATTCGCTTGGAGTTGCAACTACAACCTCATGGTAAACGAGCATATTTGCCTCCAACATGTCATACTTTGTCAAAATCTAAAAAGTTAAGTTTTTGTGGGTGTATGCGGGGAGTTCAAGTACCACAAAGATACTCTTCAAATATTAAAAGTCTTGTGTCAATGCAAGATTTGAAACTTATGGGATTAAAATCTCATAATTGTCATGTTCTCATGCAAGACCTTCTCCTAGTTGCTATTTGTGGAATTTTACCAAAAAATGTTAGACAAGTGATCACTCCCCTATGCATATTCTTCAATGCTATTTGTAGAAAAGTTATTGATCCTAATAGCTTGTATGAATTAGAAAATGAAGCTATCATTATCTTGTGTAAACTAGAGATGTATTTTCTTCCTTCATTTTTTGACATCATGGTTCATCTAATTGTTCATTTAATGAGGGAAATTAGAATATGTGGTCCTATTTTTTTATGTTGGATGTACCAAGTTGAGCGATGCATGAAGATATTCAAAGGGTATGTGAAGAATGCGTACCGTCCAGAAGCATCTATTGTTGAGAGATACATTGCCGAGGAAGCAAGTGAGTTTTGTACAACGTATATGTCAGAAGTAGAAGCCCTAGGAGTTCCAAAGTCCAGGCATGAAGCAATGTGTGAAGGTAAAGGCACACGAGGTGTGAGGGTGGTTCAAAAAGACCAACATGAAGTTCTCCAAGCACATTTGTATATTTTGAACAACACCGATGATGTTCTTCCTTATATAGATGCACATAAGATGTTGTTAAAGTCAATGAACCCTCGTGCAAATGAGAAATAGTTGTTGACTAAGCATAACAAGACCTTCTTGAAATGGTTTAAAGATAAAATTGGTCAAGAAGATTTTGATATTGAGGAATTGAAATGGTTAGCATGAGGACCTAACTTTGATGTCATAACTTGGACTGGGTACGATATTAATATGATTTTTTTTATACAAAAACTGAAGATGAAAAAGGTACTATGTAGAATAGCGATGTTACCCTTGAGGCAGAATCTATGCACTTTGCTAGTTCAAAAAACAATAATCCTATTGTGGCTACTCTAAGTTACTTTGGAGTAATTAAAGAAATCTGGGAGGTTGACTATGTCAAATTTAGAGTGCTTGTATTTAAGTGTAAATGGGTTGATTATAACATAAGAGTGTATTTAGATGACTTGGGTTTTACTTTGGTTGATCTTACAAAGATAGCGTGGAAGGAAGATCCTTTCATTATGGCTTACCAAGCAAAACAAGTTTTTATGTGAAAGATCCTTCTAATGAAAGGTTGTCAGTTATCATACATGGAGAATTGAACATGATGTTCATCCACAAGATGACTCAAAGCTCCAATTTGTAGATAAATCTTCATTCTCAAGATAATTACCTCATTTGAATGACGAAAATGATGTAGATGAAGTACATGCTACACGCCATGATCACAATGAAGGAATATGGGAGAACATTTTAACACTTCCACAATAGAAATCAACTATTTTTCATTAGCTTTACTATTTAAAAATTTGTTTTTTTAATTTAAATATATATCTCAAACTTGTTTATGTTCTTTGTAGGTTGATCACATAACTAAGTCATCAAGGAAGACTAGGGATCCCACACAACTGAAAATCTTTTAATTAGGCGTATGGGTAGTAATAAGGTTCCAGTTCAAATAGACCCTCAGACTGGCAGGGCATCAAGCCCTAATCAGGCCCAAATTGTAAGTTATTTAAGAGCCTTAGCTAGATCTAAGGTCTCTATCTTGATCCCTAACTGGGACCACGTATCAGAAGTATACAAGAATCTCATATGGGAGGAAATTTGTGTAAGTTATTTATTTAAATGTTATTAAATAATTTGTATATTGAATTTACATTTTAATGATTTATTTATCATAATTTGTAGACAAATTTTGAGTTTGAGACTTTGAATTTGGTTCAAAGCAAAATAATGTTTTCAATAACTACAAAATTGAGGCAATTCAAGACAAATATGACAATCCATTACATCTTTGGTAAATACAAGGACAAGTCTCCTTGTGGAAAATATTCTATAGATGAAGAGACATGGTCTCAATTTGTTAAGAGTCGAACGGATCCCAAATGGGAGGTTGGTGAACATTTCATTATATATGTTATTAAATCTTATAATGGATTTCATAATTTATGTGTATGATGTACTTATAGGAAAAGAGGAAGAAAGCTCAGATGATTGCACAAAAAGATGCTACCCCCCATAGACTATCTCGGGGAGGTTATTATCTGCTAGAGAGAAGAATAGTAAAAGAAAAGTTAAAGAGACAACAGAAAAAATCTGGTTCTAGTGAACTTATTTGTCCTCCATTCCCACCTAGTCGACATTTGAAATGGAAGTTGGCTAGAACTAAACTAGGGGGTAAAATGACATATGAGAAATAATTAGAGATTTCTCAGTGTATTGGAAATTCATAATTACATGTCATATTTTATTTTACAAACTTATCATTACATATTATTATATTAATACATTGTATTATTCTTTAAAGGATGAGCTAGTGGGGCAAAGCTCACAGGGAAGTTTTGTTCCCAAAGGTCGAGATGACATCTTGACCATGGCCATTGGGACTGAAGAACACCTTAGGCGTGTTCGTATGACTGGTTTTGGTGTTGATGTTAAACAATATTTTGGATTAGTTTCTCGACCTAGCTTTTGTGCAAATGCTAATCAGTAGATGATGGATCAATTAGCTGCACAAGTGACAAAGAGATTGACTGAACAATTGACTAAGAGCATAAAAGAACAAGTTACTCCAGAGTTAAGAGATGAATTCAAGCAAAGATATAATCCCTCTGAACCAGTGGATGTAATTTATGCTCGTGGTTGAGCTAGCACCAAAGGTAGCTGATGGTAGAGCCCCCAGCCACACACAACCACATATTAAGGAGGATGAAAACCTAGAGGTTGTTTATGAATTTATTTGCAAATATGAGTCTAATTGGGCTTTTGTTTATTTTTGTAGGCCCAAATCAAGAGGACAAATTTAGGGTGAAGGAATGTACAAACATATTCAAGAAGACCTCCAACTCATGAAAACATAAACTAAAGCTTTGGTCAGAAGAACACAAGAAAACTAAGTTCCGACTGACTAGTCAACATTACTTTTGAGCCAAGCTTTAGCTTAAATAAATTGTATCAAGTTTTTTAGGATTTCATGGGCCATGTATTGGGCCTAGAAGCATAGAATAATTAAACCAAATATTTGGGCCAAGTAGCATAGGTTTTTGGCCTTGTATTTGGGCCAATAGTAAAATAGGTCTAGTTAGAGTTAAAAATGACTAATTAGGGTAACAATTAAGCTTCTTTGAGCCCAATGTAACCCTAAAATATCTAGGGTATATTAGAGGATGAAAATTACCTTAGCATGGAGCACATGAACGTTCACATGGCAGCCTAGGAGTGGAGAGAATTTAGCATGGAAGGTGTGAGCTCAACATAGAAAGCATGACTCCACATGGCACCTTCTCATTGGAGAGTTTTATTTTGAATTTTCAAATTTTAGCTCCAAAATGTTTAGCCCTCTCTCCTATATATTGAGGTGCTTGGGTCATGAATTATTAAGATCAAATATATGAGTGAATTGCTGCCAAATTTGCGTGCTTTCTCACTCCCTTGGTTAGACTTTCTAGGATAAACACCTTGATCTTCTTCTTCACCTTTTTCAAGTGATATGTCCCAACCAATCACTCTCCCTACTTTTCATACACCTTCAAGGAAACCATAGCTCCATTGGAGCCATCCTTGTCCACTTCCTTCATTAAGCTTCCGCACAAGTTCATCAAAAATCCAAGAAACCAATTCGGAATGAAGGCTACACCATCAGTAGCTGTGATGTGGAGGACTTTGAAGATGATGACACCGAATCCTTCTATCAATGCAGGTTATTTGTTGATTGAAATTATCCTCGTGTAGTGGCCATTGGGAGAGTGTATCTAGGAGGTTCAACCATTCACATTGTGCCCATACAGAGTGATTTATCTGGAGTGGTGGTTGAAAACGTTAGAGATGCATCTGCTACAATTCCAGTGCCCACATTAGATATTAATACAATGAGAGAGGCACTTGGAACATTTATTGCATTGCCTACACATCTCATTAAGACCATTTCAAAAAATTATCAGGTACATTTCATTAAGAGCTATTAGTGTTAGAGTGGTTTTTAGATTTATACTTTATATTTGTGATTATGTTTTACAGAACTCTACTATGAGACAAAATGCACCAATTAGTGGTCATTTAAGCCCTCAAGTCCAACCATATGTCAATGTAATCCAAGAGTTGGTCAGAGTTTCAAATCAAATGTTTAAGATTCTTGTGTGATTCCTTGGGATGCCACATTATTTGGGGTTGACAATGGTGGTATACCATTGTACATAACCATGCAAGATTTCTCTAAAATCATCTAAGGTTGTTGAACATCACAGTTATTCAACTATGGATGATGTAAGTACCCTTAATAATTACATGCTATTTAATCAAATAATGTTTCATGAATCATGTCACTGATATTTATATTAACAATGTAGGTATAAAAATAAGATAATTATCAACATGGAAAATTTTGATACTTTGGTTTCCTTGAGCCCCAATCCATATAGAAGCTTGGGAATAAAAAACTTGATTGTCAGACTTACATTCAAAGATGGATTCAGACATCAAGCAAAAGGATTTATTTTACTCCTTTTATAAATGGGTAAGTAAAACTTGATACATTTAGAGTTTACATGATTATAAAAATGACTAATGAAATGTTTTATACTAGGTCTCATTGGTAATTGATGTTTATTTGTTCCATAGACAACACTGTTGTTTGGTTTTGTTCACTGCATAGGAAGCCAAGTCAAGATATGAAGACTATAATACAAATGTATGTTATTGTAAATTATATAAATTATTGTGAATTACTAATGATTTTTCTCTTTTTAGTGCAATCAATGTGCACTGTCTTAGGGGTTGATCCACTTCATCATCACAAAATCTACGTTGGATTTATCCTAAGGTATATATTCACTTCATTTAAACTATTAATTTTTACTTTTTTTTAGTTCAATTAAATTAATTGTTACTTATATTTCATAATAGTGCAATAAACAACAAGGGAACTTTGAATGTGGTTATTATGTGATGCATTGGATGTGGACCATAGCACGTGTGAGGATTATAGACTCTTGGGAGCAGGTATTATGTGATTTTAAATGCTCTAACTTCTCATTATGCATATTTGTTAGTATGAACACTAATATACTTTTACATTTCTCAGCTTTTTGAAGATTCCAAGCCACTAAGCACAAAAGTCTTGAAGAAATCCTTCAGGAATGGGCGAAGTACTTTCTACAAGTTAGGAATCAAAACATGCAATGATATATAACTTTTTAATATATGTACATTTTCATTAGATGTAAATCATACAATTTTGATTAGTTTCAACAACATGTCTTTATATTTCTCTATGTATACAAATCAATCTGGCTGGTATTCTGGTTTTATTATATTTACAGGTTTATAAATTTTGGAAAAAACACATTTTATTAAATTTATAAAAAAAACTAGCACATTTTACATCGATTATGATCATAATCAGTGTAATATGGGGACTCAATTCACTCAAAAATATGTTTTAGAGGTACATATTACATCGATTATTACTTTAACCGGTGTAATATGTGGCCTCATTCATAATTCAAAATTGGCCCATATTACACCGATTGCTCGAGCCAACTGGTGTAATATGTGCTTACAAACTGCACATATTAAGCTCTCATATTACACTGGTTGACTAGAGTAATCAGTGTAATATGAGGCTATATATAACACTGGTTAAGCAACCAATGTTATATGTAATTAACATTTTACAATATCCACATCTACATCGGTGGTGAGACTGATGTAAAATGCCTCCTAGATTCAGTGTAAAATTCATTTTCTGCATTTTTACCTAAACATGAAACTTTTACGTAAACATGAAACTAAAACTCTAATATGTTAGATTGAATTATGTTAGATTGGATTGACCTTTATTTTATATATATAGGATGCAGGTAAATGAAAATTTCTATGGGTAAAACATGTTTAATTTGCTGGTAGTGCAGACTAAATTTTAAAAACCAATATTATTTTTTGAACTTAAAAATACAAACATATATCTATATGTGTTGTAAGTTATTTGGTAGTTCTTGAATTTTTATCAGAATATCCAATTATAATGGAAAATAATTATTTTCTTATTCATGGATTATATATACTTTCTGAGACCGAAAATTACATACTTATGATGACAAAAAACAGTTTTTCTTTTTAAATAATGTAATTTATTTTTTATTTTTTAAAATGGACAAATTTATTTTTACAAAAAATGGATAAATTATCAATGTCAAATACGTTTTTAAATACTAAAATCTCATCCACGGATATATTAAAAAAAACTAATTCGTATATGTGATATACGATTTCAATATATTTTTTAATTTTATAATATATAATAATTAATAATTTTTGTTCAAAATCTAGAATTAGTATATTTTACATACGATTTCTATTAAAATGTATATGAAATGTGCATTTTTAATTTTTTAATATTTAAAATTTAAAAATAGGAAATTAAATAAGTTTAATTTATTATTTATAAGAGTATTTGTTTGGTTTTTCAGGAAGTGATTCATTGATTTCATTATGTATACGATTAGTTGTTGGTCTGTCTGATTTCTTACTGTGCATGTGGAGGTCTGGGATGAAACCAATGATCTTGATTTCAAACTGAATGAAATCCAACTTCGTAAGCCTTCAAATTATATTGCAGACTATAAATAGAATCAACGAATATTGTTAGTTGTAAATGACATGCTGAACAAACAACAATAACATGAGCATAAGGAAGTCAGAGAGCTTGAAACTCCCCACAATCACACTACCAGTCATTAAGTCTTACCGTGTATGACATAAGTAGGTATCATAGTAGCTTTTAAAGATCAAACTCTAAGTTTTTTCTATTGTAGCTTTGGACATGAAACATAGCAAATTGTGGTTCATTTTTCCGTAACAAGACAATAATATCTTTTGAATATTGATGGTCAGCTCGTAAGATGCACTCTATCTTCGTCCCTCGTTCAACAAACCAAGTTTTGGTTCTTTCAAAAGTTGTCTTCACAAGAGAACATATGGGTAACGATCATGCTCCGTTTAATACAGAGTTCATGCACTAAGCTAAATTTGTTGTCATGTGGCCATACCTCGTACCTTCATCATATGCTTGTGTCCATTTTTTCAAAGGTATTTGGTCTATCCAGGCAAAAGCTTGTTGAAATTGTGATCTTAGAGCTGACAACTTTGCCTGAAGAGTTGGTTGTTTCATTTCATAACCTGTGAAATGTAAAAAATTAAATGATTTAAAGTGATTATGTTGCAACAAGAATAACCAATATAAGTGAATTAAATTAAGATAAATATCCATGTTTATCAATTGTCTCTTCGCCTCGGCTTTCTTGAACTTCTTATTGAAGTTAGATGCAATGTGGCGTATGCAATATACTGATAGGAGATCATGTCCTTCCCGAGCAATTTCTAGAGATTTTAATGCTGATAAAATGGCCTTTCCTCTATCAGTTATCATGCAAATATTTTGTTGCGGTTATGACATGTGATCGCAACAATGGTTCTTTTGTTTCACCTTAACCTATTGCAAAAGCTAAAGGAAATATGTTCCGGTTGCCATCTTGACCAATTGCAGTTAGCAAAGTCCCGTGATATTTTCCAATCAAGAATGTTCTGTCAATTTGGACTATTGACTTGCAATAATTAAAGCCATAAACGCATGGCTTGAAAGCCCAAAATACATGTTCGAAGATGTAACACGAGTTGTCTTGAACATCATCAATAACAAAAGGCCGAGTTACATATTCGACAGTTGTCCTAGGGACACTTTCTTGAACCACTTGCAACCATCTTGAAAGATGATTATAGGATTCGTCCCAGTCGCCAAATTCCATGGCAAACGCCTTTTGTTTTGTCATCTATGCTTTTTTATACGTTACAGAATAACCATAACGACTTTTAATTTCTGCAATTAAACTTTTCATGGGGATAAATGGGTTTGCTTTAATGGAATTGACCACTATAGTTGCAATTTGCTTGGAGTCCAAATTTATATTATCATAAGAAAGAGTGGTCACAAACATGTGTGGGGTGCTTCAAAGCAAATTCGCCAACATGGTATACGAGTTTCAGTTGAACTCGTTTTTGTTGAAGATGGTTGTTGCCCCTTCAAGACATGTGTTTGATGAAGACTTTTTATGTACAACTCTTGTATATTTCCTTTTGCTTTAAGAATGTCTTAGGTAGTGTTTAAAGGTTGTTTAACAGTAGGCTTTTTGCTGAGTAAGTCACCTCTTAACCACTAACCATGTGATAAGAGCAAGCACAAAATTTAGAAAACTGTTTCACATGTTTTACAAAAAACACGTTTACAACATAAAAATAAATCTGTTCTTTTCTAAATAAACAGATTCATTTTTAATCTGATGCCTTGGCTAAGTCTTGTGAAAATTAGATTTTGTGCATCAAGCATTTTGACTAAGTCTTCTACCTTTCAAAACGACTGTGTTTTAAATAGTTAAGCTTTTTCTATTTTCATTTTGAAAAATAAATCTGTTCATCTGTAAATGAATAGATTCTTTTTTGACTCTGGTGCCAAGTCTACCTCAAACGGGTTTAAATTTGTCACTGCACCAGAATGGCTGACTAAGTCCCGTCACATAACAAATTCTCTAACTGCTTTTTGAAAATAAATCTGTTCATTTTATAATAGCTTTAACTGTTTTTAAAAAATCTGTTATAAGTTGGTTTTCTATAAAATGAAAACTTGTTTCTGAGTTTAAACATCAATCATACAATTGTGAAAACAAGTTTTGCATCAGAGAATTGAGGATTTACAAAGAATTAGCATTTGTTCTTAAAAGATTTCGAAAATCACAAAGTGCTTGTTCTTGTTTGGTTCCAAAAGCTTGGTGAGAGGTGCTGCTACTGTTCTAACAATATGTTCTACTGGTTTAAGGCAGATTTCTGCATCCTCAATCAGGTGTAGTCGTTTCACATTTCTTTTCTTGTAAAAGTTTGGTTTTACACTCTTCTTGATAGGGTTTCTTGAAGAGTGTGTGTGCTGAAATAGGGTTTTTCAGCAAGTGTACCTAAGTTCTTGTAGGGTTCAAGAACAGTGGGATTTGTGTTTGTTTGAATTGTGATTTTGTGAATTTCACCTTGGCTTAGGTGAAGACTGGATGTAGCTCAGTTGAGTGAACCAGTATAATTGTCTTGTGTTCATTCTCCCTTAATCTCTGCACTTAAATTTCTGCATAACTGTTAAACTGTCAAAAAATAAATCTGTTCAATCAATAATAAATTTGTTCTTTCTGGGCTTGTGACATACTGTTCTTAATTTCTGGAAAACTGTTTGATTTTAAGAAGAACATAAATAACCTGTTAAAAAGCCACTGAAACAGATTGATTGTGATAGGTTACTCAAGTAATTGTCAAGCTATCAATTGAACCTTAATCACTTGCTTAAAATTGAAGCTTGCTGTTTTGTGATTCACTGTTTTTCTTCATTATATCAGTGTGTGTATCTGGAAAATCAATCTGCATAATCTTGTGATTAACTTGACTGTATAAACGTTTTTCAAACACAAATAGTGCCAAAATAAATCTATTCAATTTCAAATAAATCGATTTATTTTCTGTACACTGTGATAAATACTGATTCTGCTAGAAACATTTAAAAGATCAATTCAACCCCCCTCTTGAACTTTGGCACTATTAAACCCAACAATTTTGTCATTTTCCTTCATGTGCTTTCCTTCACTCGTTTTTGATTTTTCCTTCATGTGCAACCCTTCACAACCTAGGTTGGTTCACATGAGAATCTTGGCTAAATTTGTAGGGAATCACTTCATTGCATAGTCGAGTCAAATACTCCATCATGTTTTATTTGAAAGTTTGGTGCTTTGGCAAAGATTCTGAATAATATTTCCTATTCACTTGTGAAAGCATGACATCGTGAATGTATTGCTTGAATCTCTTACATTGCATTCAAATGTATATAAATTGGTGTGTTAGTTCACAGAAGCGTCCCACCATTTCCTTCATTATTGCCTCCTTCTTGTAATTCAAGAGATCAAGAGTTTAGCGTGTTCGTTATACTACTTTTTGGGCCTCCATATCATGAAGTAAGAATTAAGTTTATTTTGTCAACTTAGAAGTCCCGATATTTAAGAAATTTAGAACTTTCATATTTTTTATTCTTTCAATTACCAATAATTGAAAGAATAAAAAATATGAAAGTTCAATTTATGTTTATGTTGTAGCTGCAAAAGGGACACATCTGAAGACGATGTAAGTTCAATTTGAAACCCGTTTCATATTGTTATTTTTTAAAATTCGTACATTAATTATTTTTTAAAATTTGTACATTATTTGTTTTTTTAAACAACAGTACGACATGTCACCCGATAGTCAACCACACCATTCTGAAGGTCACCCTCATCATGTTGGATCTTCATCAAATGTAGCAAAATTTGGATAACAAGTCCAATTTCAATCCCCAATCAACAACCTCAAATATTTAGCTTTATGGACCACCACCACAACATGTCTACTTAATTTCCCTACCAGTAAGTGCCATCAACATACACTAATTTTTCATCGTAGGGAAATATTTTTTCTACAGGTCCATCACAAATATTTGGTACTTCAACAATGACACCATCCTTCACATTTCATCCAGCTCCTACTATGCATTGCTATCGACCCACAATACTTTCAATAGGGTTTGAGATTCCATCTAACTACAACGAAGCCTTTCCGCGTAGACGTCCATCGAGACAACGAAGAAGGTCTCATATGGGACAAGATCTCAAAGATAGTTTCGTTCATCTTTAAATTGCTAAATTATATAATTTTTAAATTAGATTGTGTATTTTCACTTAATGTCAAATTTTAATGTTCTTTTTAAACATATTCATTTTTGGTTAACATTATCCGTTTTAGTTTTTCAATTAAATTTTTTTAATTTATTAAGTGTTCTTGCCGGTTGACCTGGTTGCCGGTTGACTCCAAATGCAAGCGCTGACTCCTCCTATTTCTGGTGGATTTTATGCTGCCCCTTGGATGTTGGAAAGCGGCTTCATTGAAACAGAGGGGGCCCTACCTGTTGATTGCACTCCGACGATCAAGTCAGTTTAGGACTTATAGAAACAATAAGTAAGTAAGCAGTTTCAGTCTTAGAAATAGTGTGTCTTTACCAAGGATCTAAACTCCCTTTTATAGACTGCTTTTAGGTTACCTCATTGTAACAACCCCTCACACCAGAGCCTAATCTCTAGTGAAATTAGGTTTGCTGGGAGGACATTCTGTTATGTTGTTACAATCTTAGCACAAGAACCGTAAACAATCTTCCTCTTTGGAGTGTACAATCTTAACAGCATGGTCGCCAAGGTACCAACTCATGTACCAGCGTTACGGGGCCATCTGTTCTATAGGCGCCCTAGTCCTTTACGTATCATGCATGCAACTTTCCCCTGAAAACCCTAGCATGCTTGGGCCTTGGCGTCTTTAGGAGATATTTACTTGTGCTAGACCTGAATGTACTATACACACCACATGCATTTTCTCGCTGACTAGGCATTTCATATATATATATATATGTATATATATATATATACGGGTTTCAACACACATATCTCTAGAGGCCCACTATCTTGACCAAACCACCGATCCGACCTGCTCCACAAGTGCCAATGTCGATTCCTGATGATGTCTAATGTTAGGTCCAGTACACAAGCCCCCTAGGCTCGAGCTGGAACTTGTTCTAGTGAAGAGGCTAATTGCTCACCTATGGCGCCCTACATGTCTAGTGAGTGATAGGACGTGCACAGTGTTGAACCAAGTGTGTTCAAGCTTTGAAGAATCCAAACCCTTTGAAGATTGATGAAAGGCTGGATGTGCTTGTTGTTGCTGAGTTGTCTTTAGATAGGATCTGGGGTAGATTAATTGTATATATCTACTCTTGATTGAATCCAAAGCATAAGCATTCTCAAACCTTTTAATTGAAAAGTTTTTTTCAAACTAAGTGAAAAACAACCTGTTGTTTTGTCGAAACAACCGATTGTTTTATTCTTAGGTGTTTTTAGAAAGGTTGAAAACTGTTTTTGATGGTTGACTTGCTGTCAAACCAAAACAACCGATTGAATCGTGGAAACAACCGATTGTTTGTTATGGGACCATAACAGAAAACTATTTTGTGCTTTGACTGAGCATTAAGTGATTTTACAACTGTTTACGCTCCAGTTTTTAATGCTTTGACCAATGTTTAAATGCAATTAATAGTTTGTTAAGATTATGCAACAAACAACTTTGTTTTAATACAGAAAAACATATTTGAGTTTTTCATCAATTTTTGAGCTTTTGAAAGATTGAGATTGCTTAGAGATTGCATTAATCAAAGAGTGTGAGATAGGATTTTCATCTTGTATTGATTTCAGATTTGTTCTGTAACAAGTGTAATCCTTTGTACTTTGAAAGAAACTCTGTGTGTATAGCTGAGAAGTGCTGTGTGTTCTTGAGGGGATCAAGATCAACATTCTTAGTGGTGTTGTGCTGGACCAAAGGAAGTGTGTGTCTTGAGGGGATCAAGGTCACTTCTTTGGTTGTGTTGTAAGTGATCTAGGGTTGATTTCTTAGTGGATTCCCCAATGCTTTTTGGGAAGACTGGATGTAGCTCTGGGTTAAGAGTGAACCAGTATAAACCTCTGTGTGCATTTTCTCTATCCTTAATCTTATTAAATTCAGTTTTTATTTTTGTAAACTGGTATAAACAACCGATTATTTTTGCGATACAACCAATTGTTTTTCTGGTGCTGTGCTTATTTGCTTTGTGCTTTGGCAAACTGAATTCTGATTCAAGTATTTCTCGAAGTGATTTCATTCTAGACTTAAAAGTTTACGAAAACCCTCTTTAAAACATTCACCCCCCTCTATTTAAAGCCATACTTTCTAACAAGTGCCTCGAGGTGACGTTTCACCATACTCTCTCACCAGCGTACACGTGGCCAGATCAATGGTTGGGACGCGCTGCCGCTTGCGCTTCTCCTTATACGTTAACGCTTCAACTTTTTCGCTCCCTTCACTATTTCATTCCCTCTTTGCGTATCTTTTCAAACATTTCTTCTTTAAACGCTCTACTCTTTTCTCCCGAATACCTCGTCTCCTCCAAGCATAATCACTTTAAGGTACGTTTTTTATTCTGCAATTGCCCTTGCCCTATCATTTTGATGCTCTTAATCTACTCATAACTGCGCTAAGAGTGTTTATATTCCTCGCACCTATGATCGTTGCTCTCTGTTATTCTGCTTGTTTGCTTTGTTTTTTCCCAAACGCGTGCATTTCTTCTTCTAAGTGGTGCATTTTTTTCTTCTCTGTTTTGGATTGTGCAAGATGGATCAACCACCCCCGAACTACAAAACCTATACCCCTGGGCTTCTAATGACCTGTTAGGAGAGACTTCAGAATTCACTACCCATGCGAGTATAGTGACCTATAGGAAGAGTGAACACCCCAAACGACATTGCCTTTTTGGAAAAGAACACGATAAATTTGTCAAAATCGTGCCTCGCAGGGTGGGTGAACCGGTCTATTGCGATGAGTCGTCGGACCCGGAGGGACCGTTCTGTTTCATCTATTCCACCATCTTTAAAAAGCTTATCCTTTGTCTACCCTTTCCCAGTTTCGAGCGGGCTCTTCTCACAAAGATTAATGTCGCCCCTGCCCAGCTACATCCAAATAGCTGGGCATTTGTTCGGGCGTTCTCCATCCTGTGTCACCACTTTGGCCATTTACCATCAGTGGATGTCTTCCTCTACTTCTTCGAAGCCAAAAGCCCAGGTTGAAAGCTGTGGGTGAGCTTCAACGGATTTGTTGGGAAAGTCTTGCTAACCCTCTTTTAGCAATCGTATAAGGGCTTCAAGGGTAAGTTCTTCAAGATCCGTTGTAGCGCTAATGATCCGAACCTTTTGGATGGGTTCCCTCTGTACTGGACACAGAAACCCGTGCTCAAGAAACCCAGATGCCTCAAAGACTTACCCACACAAGAACAAGAGGTGTGCGACTTCCTCTCCAACCTCCAAGTAGTATTTAGCTTTGCCAAGCTGATTAAAAATGAATACAACCCTTCAGACCTTAAGGCTTATATTTGTATCCCCTTCCCCTCACTCCTATTAGCGTTGCCTGTGTGTGTTTACCTAAATCCTTATATGCTTCTCTTCTCATGCAGGCATGGTGCTAGATGCTTAAAAAAGGAAACACCTGGCTACTGTGGCCATTATGAAGAAAACTGCTCCAGGCCCTTCTGCGAAGGATAAAAAACTAAAAGCGGTGGCCGAGGTTGCCCCCTCTAAGGATGAGGAGACCTGCTCAGGTCTTGTCTTGAAGAGGAAATGCAAAGATGACACCACTATCCTTGTGCCTTCAGACTCGGATGGCCGACCTCCCTCCTAACGTGAATGTCCCCCCAACACCTTCTGATGTGAGTTGATTAAGAGATGATTCATTAGTAGACAGTTTTAGAATTAGGATCAAGATTCTCAAGCAATTCAAGAACACAATTCAAGAACCAATAATTGAATTGAAACCCATTAAAATAACACAATAAAAGAAGATGAACCGATTAAACTCAGAAACAAGAACAAACACAAGCTACCAATTGAAGTCAATCAATAGAAACATTCAACCGATTGAGACATCAAATAATGCACATGAACCAATTAGAATGATGTAAGGAAGCATTTGAACCAAACAAAATGAAGAACAATTCATTACAAACGATTAGAATCACACAATAACAACTTTCTAACAATTGAAAACAAGAACAAATGAACAAGACATGTTTAGAGTTTGATATGGAATGAATATGGAAGAAAAAGATGAAAGGTTGGTGAAAACTTATGTGGTTGTAGACATGGGAATGGTCACGCCACTTGGAAGGTTCATGGCTCCAAGATGAGTGAAGAATGCTGCCACTTGAGAGCTCCCAAAAACTCACAAGATAAGACTAGGAGAAGGAGAACAAGTCTCACAAAATCTCTCTCAATTTGAGAAGAGTAACTTTACTTCAATTTCAATTTAATGTGTCTTTACAATAGCCAAGCTCATCTTTATATAGAATATAGGTCCGGTCACATGAAAAGGCATATGGAAATGAAAAGGCATGGGAAGGCAAAGGCATATGAAAATGCCGCCCAACAAGTTACATGCTCCATGGAAAATGTGACTTTTGGTACTACTCTTCATAAGTCCTATACTCATATTCATACTTCCCTTTTTATGTTCTATTTTAAATCTATTATGAAGATATTACAAAAAAGATATTAATTGGGCTTAGGCCTCATCTTTTGAGAAGACTAATAAGTAGAAATTAAAATGCTTTGTGCCTTGTCCATTTTTTCTATTGATGAAGTCTTTAATTGCTTGTTGAGATGGCCTTTCAAGTTTAGCATCCTTGGTCATCCTTATGTTTTTTTGGGTCACATCATGCCCTCTAAGTTGGATAAAAATCGACCACAAATTTAGTACTCATGCATAAGACAAAGTCAGTTTACAATTAGATAAGAGAATGCAAGAAAAGATAGGCAAACTGGACATAACATTTTTAAGCATTGGGAGTTTAGAAAAAGAGGCCTTATAGACAGACCATGTTAGAAAATACTACTGCTAGAGTCACCTTTTTTATGGCCTGATAGCCCACCTCAGACCCTTGCAAGACTTGGCTGACAAAGTATATAGGTCTCTGCATGCGGTCTTGCTTCTGGATGATGACCGAGCTAATTGCACGCTCCGTAATGGCGAAGTGGAGTACCTGGCAGCGACTTACACAACACTGGAGGACTGGCCAGATATTCATTCAGCTTGAGGAACAATTCTTCACACTCGCTTGTCCACACAAACCAGTTGTTCTTCTTCAAGCACTGGAAATAGGGATGCCCCTTATCCCCTCCTGTCGATACGAACCGAGATATCGACCATTCATCTTGTCAATTGTTGCACCTCCTTCACCGAGATCGGCATCCAAATGTTGTGTTATAACCTTGAAGATCTGGCCTTGTGTTTCCTGGCCTAGAGACTTGCCGAGTGTGAACTTCTTTCCCCCGATCTCCCTTTCCAGCACCTCTCCTGTAGGCTCGGGTCGCCTCTCCCGAGCCATCTCAGTTCGGGCGACCCCTTCTCCCCTTTGAGGTTGGTTGGTGATTGAGCACACGCCTCTCTTCGTCTTTAGGCTATTCTCATAGCACTTTTTTGTCGCCTTCTGGTTGGACTTAGTGGTAATCCCTGCTCCCTCGAGGAAAGGAAGCTTCATCTTCATATGCCTCGTCGAGGCCACTACTCTTATCCTATTTAGGACAGGTCTACCTAAAAGGATGTTGTAAGCTGAAAGAGCGTTGACGACGAGGTGGCGCCGTCTGTGAAAGTCTTCCTTAGCTCCACATGCTATCTCACCTCCACTTGGTCTCCAGCGAAACCGTATAGGTAGCCATCGTAAGGTCTCAACTGGTCAGGCGACAACTGCAACTTATTGAAAGTTGACTAGAACATCACATCTGCCGAACTCCCCTGGTCAACGAGGACTCGATGCACTCTTCTCCTTACTGTCACCACTGAGATCACCACCGGGTCATTATCATGTGGGACCACATCTTGTAGATCGGCCTTCGTGAAGTAGCGATCGGGCTCAGAGGACGGGTCAGGCTCTGGTGCTTCCACTGCCATTACCTCTCTAGTGTACTTCTTTCGTTGGAAGGCGGTACACCCTTCTCCCGAAAACCCCCCAGAGATTGTATTGACCTCCCCATGAACTGGTACCTCATGCCTCTGATCTCTTGTTGGGGCTAGCGACGTTGGGGCTTCTTGATTTTCTTCTAGGTATTCCTTCAGAAAACCATCCCTCACCAACTCATCTAACTGGTGTCCGAGTGCTAAGCAGTTGCGCAGGTTGTGGCCAAAGGCTTGGTGGAATTTGCACCAAGTGTCCTTGCTTGGCCCCAATTTTCTGCCGCTCTTGGGAGGCGACTTCAGCTTATCGTCCACGTTGGGGAGAACGCTAAGCTTCTCGAGGTCTATTATGAACTTGTGCCTGGTGGGTGCACCATCCCTCGTTCGCACCTGGTCTGATGCCTTTTCGGCTCATATGGCGCCTGCTTAGACGAAAGTTTCTTCTCTGTCGTAGCCTCATGCACCCTCATGGGCTGAGGATGATCTGTTCCCCGAAGTCTTGTCAGTCCAACGCTTCCACGTTTTTCGTCACCTCCTCTGCTGCGTCGAGTGGGCCACAGCTCGGCGACGAATCTCGCTAAACGTTCTTGGACGACACCTTATCAGAGATTCGCTGAAGGGTCTTGATAGCATTCCTCGCCTGAAGGCGTGCACCATCATGTCTTCGTCTTTGGTGTGTAGTTTTACCATTAGTGTCTCGAATCGATTCAGAAAGTCTTTCACGGGCTCTCCCTGGTACTGTTTCACATCAAAGAGGTCGAAAGAGATGGGAGGTGGAACCTGATTGACAATGAAGTATTCCCTGAACAATGTTCAGAATTGATCAAATGAAGTAATGTGTCCATCGGAGAGACTGATGAACTAGTCCAATGTTGTGCTTGAGAATGTTCCAATAAACAGCTTGCAATGCATAGTGTCAGTTCCTCCTGAGATCATGATTTTGGTGTGGAAGGTCGTGATGTGGGTTTCTGAGTCTTCGATACCTGTAAAGGTGATTTTTGGATTCATGAAATTGGTGAGTATCACGACATTCATGATCACTTGGGAGAAAGGCATGGGGCGAGCCCTAACTGGAATGGGCAGGCTTTTTCACCTGCTGCGTGCCCCCCCATCCGTTGTAGTTCTCTACGCAGTTCCTCATTGGCCCTACGCAGTTCTTCGTTGTCTGTTCGTGACACATCCAAATCGACCTGAAATCGGTTTTGACTGGTTGTCTGCTATGAGAAGCCCAATCTCAGTAAAAGAAGTACAACAGTTGACGGGGCGCATGGCCGCTCTATCCATACTCGTATCGGCGGGAGGAGACAAGGGACACCTTTATTTCTAGTGCCTGAAGAGGAACAGTAGGTTCGCCTGGACCCGTGAGTGTGAGAAGGCGTTTGTCAAAATTGAAGGAGTACCTGGCCAGCCCTCCGGTGTTGTGCAAGCTAGAGTTAGCTATCCCACTCCGTTTATACTTCGTAGTTACGGAAAGGGCGATCAGTTAGGTCCTATTGCAGGAGCAAGACCGGGTACAGAGGCCAATCTATTTCGTCAGCAAGGTATTACAGGGTCGGAGGTGAGACACCAGGCCTTAGAAAAAGTAGCCTTAGCGGTCGTATTCTCAGCAAGAAGATTCCGCCACTACTTCCAGAGCTTCACCGTGATAGTGATGACAGACCTTCCAATCCGCAAGGTCCTGCAAACCAGATGTAGCGGGTAGAATGACACGATGGGCGATGGAACTGTCTGAATTCGACATACACTATGAACCTAGAGGCCCCATCAAGGACCAGATCTATGCAGACTTCGTAGTAGAACTCTCCTCGGCAGCCACACACCAAGAAGGGACAGATTTCAGGTGGATACTCTCTGTTGATGGTTCCTCAAACCAACAATGATGTGATTCCAATAGCCACATAGAACAAGATTCTTGACACTTTGAGGAATCACCTTGAGCTGGAAAACATAGAGGCACTTTCTTAGAAGTTGGATCATGGTTCTAAGTCAAGAACTCACCAATACAAGTACCAATTCCCAAACTCATTTGGATGAACCAAATATTGTCAAATTGAATCAACAAAGGAATTATAAAAGAGAAGACCGAACAGAATTAAACCACAAACAAATGTACCGAATAGAATTTAGAAAACCAAAACATAGGTGCTGGAAAATTAAGGACAGCCGAACCAAAAAATGCTTAAGAACACAAAACAACAAGAGTAATTGAAAGAGAAGAAAGGAAGGAGAAGAGAATTGCTCATGAAGATGGAAGATAGGTTGGATGATCACGCCACTAGAAGTATGGATGCTCCTAGATGAGTGTGGAAGCCGCCACTTGAGGAAACCATGGTCCTTCAAGATAAGACTAGAGTAGAAGCTCAAAAGCTCTCCAAATGCTCACTCCAATTTTGAGTATAGTTTCTTTAGATGAATTCAAATCTGAAATTTACAAGGAAGGCACCTCTATTTATAGCCTAAGGTGCTGAAAATTGAAAGCTAAAACAAATCAAAATTCCCTCCAAAACAAGCTAGAACCGGCGCTCAAAAACAAGGCAAGGAAGGTGTGATCCTTTCCTTCACTTTGGCACCCCCTATTCTACTCCTACACCTATCTACTAATACACCCCCCTAAAGCTCCTAACTAAAACCTAAAAGATGCTATAACAAAAGAGGTTTCTAAGGTTTCCCTCTAAGCACCTTCAACTAAAGACACTACAAAAAGAGAAAATAAATGTCCTCTAGCTCCCAAGGCTTTGAACATGCTTCTTGTAATCCTTTGAGGTGGACTTTGACCTCCATGGGCGTCCTCCATTTGTGCCTCCACCTCTTCTTGAGCTTGATGAGTGGCCTCCATGTTCTCTTGGGCTTGATCTCCATCAAACAAGGTAGTGGAGCAAGTGTTATCTTGGGGGGACCGGATGGGTTGCTGATTGAGCAGGCCCTACGGTTCGCTTTCAAGGCCAGCAACAACCAGGCAGAGTATGAGGCCCTAATCGCGGGAATGCTGTTGGCTAAGGAGATGGAAGCAAATGGGCTATTAGCAAAGAGCGATTCCTTGTTAGTTACAGGCCAAGTCACGGGGAATACCAAGCTAAAGACCCTCAGATGGCCACATACCCAGAATACGTCCAGGTCTTGAAGGAGTCGTTCGAAGCGTTCGAGTTAGTCCATGTACCCAGAGAACAAAATGCCTGAGCTGACTTGCTTGCAAAACTCGCCAGTTCGGGCAAGGGGGGCAGACAGAGGATGGTGATTCAGGAGACCCTAAAGACACCCCGAACCACCACGGGCAATACGCCAGAAATCCAACAAATTAGCACATTGGAAGGGACGAGAAGGAGTCATCAATCGTTGATGCAAGAGACAGTGAAAATATCCAGAATAAGCAGGTACCTAGTTGTTGGGGAAATAGAGCCGCAAGTTTGCCAGGTTGAGTTAGGAGAAACCTGGATGACGGCCTACCAGCGCTACTTAGCCGATGAGATACTCCCGTTAGAGCCCGTAGAAGCTTGAAAAATCAAGAAAAATTCGAGCAAGTACACCCTGATCGATGGGAAATTATTCAGGCACGGATTCACCCATCCTATACTGGTATGCATGGATGATGAGCAATGCACGCACATCATGGCAGAACTACACGAAGGGATATGCGGTAGCCACATCGGTGACCGATCTCTCTCGTCAAAGGCCATTCGTGCAGGATCTTCCTGGCCAACCATGAGGGAGGTTTGCACGAGATACGCCCAACGGTGCAAACAGTGCCAACAACACGCTGATTGGCACAAAGCATCCCCAGAGGAATTGAGATCGATATACAGCCCATGGCCATTTCATACCTGGGGAATCGATATTCTGGGGCCTTTCCCTTTGGCGGTACGGTATATGAAGTACCTTGTGGTTGCCATAGAATATTTCATGAAGTGGATCGAGGCCGAACCAGTGGCACAGATCACAACCCATAAAATCTAGCACTTCGTGTGGAAAAACATAGTGTGTCGCTTTGGGGTCCCGAAGAGGTTGGTATCCGATAATGGTACCCAGTTTGCAAGCCAGCAATTAGGCAAGCTATGTACGGAGTTGGGGATAAAACAAGTATTTGCATCAGTAGAACACCCCCAGACGAACGAACAGGTCGAGTCGGCCAACCGAGTTCTGCTCAGAGGTCTGAAAAGAAGGTTGGACAAAGCCAAAGAGACCTTGGCAGAAGAAGTTCCTAGAATCGTGTGGGCCTACCCCCTCAGTCCACAACCAAGGAAATGTCATTCAGCTTGGTGTATGGCTCGGACGCTATGATCCCAGTGGAAATCTAGGAAAACTCACCACGTTTCCAGAACTTCGTGGTCGAATAGTCTTACGAGGAAAGAAAGGTGAACTTGGACCTACTGGATGAAGTGACGGAGGAAGCAAGGATTAAAGCTGAAGCCTTGAAAAGGAGGGTGGAGTACAAGTACAACTCTAAGCTGAGACCTCGGCAGTTCCAGGTTGCCGATCTGGTGATGTAGAAGGCCCACCAGTACCAGTTGGAAAACAAGTTATCTTCCAAGTGGACCAACCCTTTCAGAGTAACGGAGGCCCTTGGGAATGGAGCATACAAGCTCGAAACATTAGAAGGAGGTGCGATACCTCGAACTTGGAACGCGACCAATCTTAAGTTTTATTTTAGTTAAGTTTGCATTGTACATGTTTAAGGGGGCACTCTTTTTCCCTGATGAGGGTTTTTTAACGAGGTCACCCGAATAAAATTTTATTCAGTTAAGAAATATGCATTGCAGTTAAATGAACCTCTCCCTTGTAGTGATAGTCCAAGAGCAGAAGTAGTATGGTTCCCCAAGTGGACCTCCCTCTTGCGTAAATTCACCAAGCACGAGAATAGTATGGTTCGACAGTTAAATGAACCTCTTTCCTTGAAGTGATACACGGAGAGCAGAGGTAGTTTGGTCTTCCCAATAAGCCCCTCTCGTGTAAGTTCACCAAGGCAAAGAAATAGTATGGTTCACAATTAAACGAACCTCTTTCCTTAAAGTGATACACGGAGAAAAGAGGTAGTTTGGTCCCAATAAGCCCCTCTCGTGTAAAGTTCACCAAGGGAAAAAGAAGTATGGTTCGAACGTCAAAGACTAGCCCCTTGATTTTCATAGCAAGGTCGAGATCAATTACTTAGGTCTGTCCCTTGACTTTTTACAGCAAGGATGAGGCCACGAAAGAACCGTTCGCTCGAATTAGGAACACCAAGAGGGAAGAAATACGATTCCTTAGGGAACCTCCCTCTTGCGTAATAACTCCGGGGTCGAACAACATAGCTCGTTGATAAAATCTGCCTTAACCTTCATGCGGCAGGATCAAGATCGGGAAGATACAATTCATCGAAAGCCAAAGTCAAGAACGGAATGGCTCACCAAAGTTGGCAAGCATGGTCTTCCCGTCGATCCAAGGAAGGAAGGGACGAATTTGGAATTGCCCTACTTCGCAAAAAGAAGATCCAGAACAACAAGAGAAGTATGTCCTCGACCAAGGATTGTACCAAGTCCAGGGATTCACGCGCCCAATATACAAAGTTAAACGTGCTACCTAAAAGGCGAACCTGGGTCGAAGCCGCTGTTGGTCGAAATCAACACCAGTAGGGGCGAAGGAATGTAGAGCAAAGCAAGTAAGGCAACAGTTAAAAAGGAGATAAATACTTATAAAGCATACAAGAGAGCTTGTTTATCAACAAAAATAGAATTACAAAGGGGATTCATTATCGTGGCACGATTTGGCCGTCCACAACGCATTTGGACTAATCAAAGAGGGTAAGATCCACCTCAGGATGCGCACAGACAAACTGAGCGACGACGTCTTGAAACCCCTCACCGTAAGCCTCAACGACATCATTAGTGAGATCCTCCTCTGTCTTTCTAAAGGACTCAATCGTCCCAGCCAAGGACTCAGTTTTCTAAGCTAATTGGCCCTTAACCTGCCCTAGAAGAATTTCACATTGCGTGGCCCTCTCTTCCAGATTGTCCACTTTTCCCTTCAGTTCGACCACCAGATCTTCAAGCTCGACCGCACGGGTACGAAGAAGCAAGATTTTCGCTTCTAGTTCGACCGCCTTTTGGCCCTTGTCATGGAGGGCCTTTTTGGCATCCTTCTCAGATTGGCGAAGGCTTGCCAACTCCAAGTACATGGCAGTTTTGCGATTGGAAAAGATTTTGGTTCTGGGGGTCAGGTCCTCCTCGAGCTTTGCCACCCTAACCTTGAGGTCCTCGGTCTCTTAGGTCTTGTCAAGCGCAAGGTTGGAGGCAAACAAGAGGTCCCCAAGAACATCGACCACTCGCTCCTGAAGGAGATTACCACTTAAGCCCTCCACCTCTTGGCTTTGGAAGCGACTGAATACTTTCTGGAGCACCAAGGGAAGTGGCAAGGAGGAGGGCGTCTCTTGGCCTCCAGGGGAACTCACTCCCCCACCCTCGAGAGCAACAACTTGAAGCTGGGAGGAGGCGCTAGGGGGATGATCCATGAAGGTCGGGGTTCCAGTAGAGGCGGAGGCAGAAGGCACCACGGTCACGCCCACCCTTGGTCGTTTGAAGACGAGACCGGAGCACGTATCTTCATCATCAGACTCGATCGCCACTGCCCCTCTTAGCTCAACAGTGGCAGGGGCCGGATTGGTGGGTTGGGAAGCAGGCGCAACCGAAGATGAAGAGGTTAGGGGCTTTGAAAGGCTCGCCCCAGTAGCAGCCGCCCTTCGCTTGGCCTGGAGGTCGGCCAACTTCTTCTTCTTGTCTTTATTGAAACCCATATCTGTGTAGAAGCAACAAGTCAATGTGGGAGTAAGTAAACAAGACAAGTATGCAGGCAAGAATGGGATAAAGTAAGAGGCATGAGAACAAGGGAGTACCGATATAGGTTTCGAGATCTTCGGGGCTAATCTCACGCTTGAGTAGCTCCAAAGTGTTCAAAAGGACAGAGAGCCTAGAGAGAAGCTCGCATACACCTCGCTCCTGAGGGGAAAGATCATCAAGACTCCGGACTCTCTGAAGGTTTGGCTTCTCCATCCAATATAAGGAAAACCCGTCTAGAAGAGAAGGGTCCCTCCGATTGCTACAAACTTTGAAGAAGTTCTTCTTGAACCCTTTGTATGATTGCTGGAAGAGTGTTAAGAGCACCCTCCCAGCCACACCATTGAAGCTGACCCACAACTTTTTCCCTGGGTCTTTAACCTAGAAGAAATAAAGGAAGATGTCTATGGACGGCGTGAGGCCAAGGCTGTAGCAAAGAATTGCAAAGGCCCTCACGAATGCCCAACTGTTCGGGTGTAGTTGGGCGGGGGCAACATTCACCTCGGTCAGAAGTGTGCGCTCAAAAGGGGTAAAGGGTAACCGAAGCCCCAGTCTTCGGAAGAGGGTGGAATAAATGAAGCAAAAAGGGCCTTTGGGTTCGTCAGAACATAATGGCTCACCCTCGCGACAAGCCACCATCCGCACATACTTATCGTGATCTTTGCTAAAGACACGCGATGGATGGAAAGATTGGTTCTTCCTATAGGTCACTATGCTCTTAAGGGTTGTAAAGGTGGATGTTTCCTCTAAAAGGTCCACCGGTGCCTAGCGGTATAGAGACTTTTAGAACGAGGTAGAAGGGGGAGGGATTGGTGAAGAAGATGGAACAGGGGACGACGATGAAGTCGAAGTGGAATTAGAGTTCGAGGGAGAAGTCAGTACGGGAACTCGTTCAGCTTGTTTGGTCATCTCGGATAAGAAAGCTAAAAAGAAGAAGAAAAAGAGAAACTTTAGAAGGTCGAAAGTGGCCCAACTCGACAGAAATAGAGAAGCCCAAGAAACAAAGACTCGAAGCATGAATAGTAGAAATGAATGTGCAAAGAAATGCAGAAATCATAAACAGACCCAAGCAGATATGAGCATGTTACAAGAAGTGAAATCATAAATAGCGAAATGATCGGGAACAAAGATCTAACCTTTTGAGCGTTGAGGTCTGAGGGTTTTGAATTTTGAAGAAAGAAAAGAGAGTGTTTTTCCGTAAATACCTAATGAAGGTTCGCGTAAGCAAGAGTGATGAAACAATGGTGAAAGCGTAAGGGTTAAAGTGTTTAAACAGTGCACGAAGAAGTTCGAGCGCCAACAAGTCTCAGCCATCGATCCCGACACGTGTACGTTGATTGACAAAGAAATGATGAGATGTCACTTCGGTATACTGTTCATGCCCGTCACCCAGCACCACATAGGTCGTCAAACACGATCACTTAGTCTCTTCACTGAAACAAGTTACAGATCGAGACTGGGGGGCTTGTGTCCCAACCAGTCCTCGGCCATCGACCTAGAGACTGACATCAGACATCGTGCACCGATGCTTGGTGATGGAAGGGGGGCCACGAGGTGGACCCCAGACACACCCACCAGGGGATTGGTTAGCCTTTGGACATTGGTATTCTAAAGCCCGATGTTGGAGATCGACATCGAACCTCACCAGTAAAGGGAGGAGATCGGACATCGGTCACTAGGATGTTACAGAGGGCCACGTAAGGTGGGCCCTAGAATCTGGTTAAGATAACAATTAAAGACAAGAGATATGTGGGAAGCCTAAGTCACGAGCGATCCATGTACGTGGTGTGTATGACGCATGAAGGCGCAACACATGTGGATAATCCTAGGAGGCGCTAAGGCCCATTAGGATTAGGGTTTCTGGGGAAAGTTGCATGTATGGCACGTGAATACTTAGGGCACCCACGAAGCAAATGGCGCTAGAGATTAGGTGCACAAGTTGGTACCCAAGCGACCACTCTGTCATTCGTTGGACTCTAGTTAAGGGAAATCCATGTGCTAGATACACTAAGATCCTATGAATAGCGGCGCAGGGACATTTTCCAAGGAACCCTAGGCAACGGTAATGACGCAAAGGTAAACCCTAGTTTTACCCTATATAAAGGGTGCCAAAACCCTAGTAAGGTACGCAGTTTCTAAGACTTAAGCTACTATACACACTTGGTGTTTCTTTGCCCTAATACTGACTTGAGCGTCGGAGTGCAAACGGGCGCTAGGGCTCCCCTTTGTCTTTGCAGGTGAGAGGTTTCTTGATCAAGAAGGCACGTTTCTCAGGCAAGATCGAAGGGCCAAAGTAGCTGTTGGGATCAACCGGCGAGGCGGGTCAACCGGCAGGAATACCAATGAAAAGATTCTCTATGAATAAATCCTAAATTAGCCAACTTATCAACGCATGCATTCCCTTCACGAAAATAATGAGTAACCTTAAAGCTAATTTTCCCACAGTAATTAAGACGAGTATTTCATCGATTACGAAGCATCCAACGAACATTTGTCCTAGCCGTAAACACAACACAAACCAAAGCAGAATCACATTCCAGATAGACATTAGTAAGCCTCATCTTTTGAGCTTCCTCCATAGCATGTATAACCCCATAAAACTCAGCAACCAGAGCAATCTGAACTTCAAGAAACGGAGAAAAAGCTCTAATAAATTCCCCCATACTCCCACATAAAATACCTCCACAAGTAGCAAGACTATCCCCTAATAGTCCCATCAGTGTTAATTTTAACCCAACCTGGTGAAGGAAACTCCCATCTAACAAGATATGGGTAGTGTTTAGACTAAGAATTTTTCAAATTTATGAGGTTTTATTTTAAATGTTGAAAATTTGAACTATTAGAATTATTATTTTTTAAATATTTTATTTCCATAAATTCATTTTTTAATTTCAAATTCTTAATTTCATTAATGTAATATAGTTTTTATTGTATGTATGCAAATAAAATTAAATATATATTTAAAAATAGAAATGTTCGAGATCCCACATCGACTAGAGATAAAAACATTTAATATTATATAAGTGAATGCAAACCTCATCTTATATGCTTGTTTTATAAGGTTGAGTTAGACTTAAAGTTCACTTCTTAATATAGAATTATAACCATTTAAAGCCTATCATAGCAAGAGTTTGTTAAGCTTATCAAGTCACCCATTATCGAATCATTATTGGACCACCCAAAAATATATACGCACGAGTTGGTCGGTCTCGGCGTGAGGGGGTGTGTTGGAGATCCCACATCGACTAAAGATAAGGATAATTTATATTAACCACGTTTAGTTGACTTCGTTTGATATAGGTCCCATTTGACTCAGCCTAACGTTAGCTACCACAATGCTGTCTGACATTGGTTCGATTTGACCTAGGTCTAAGCAAACTCAACTTGACTCAAATTTTTCCCAACTTGAGATTAGCCCCAACTTGGGTTTGGTTTAGTTCAATTTGACTTTGGTATGACCCGATCCTTCTTGTCTTAGTCAAGACCAAGCCAACCTTGCATAACTTGAGTCTAACACAACTTGACCTTGCATGAGTTGAGCACAATTGGACTTGATCCTACCTTTCCTAAGCTATATCTAACCTAAATTTTGAATTTTTAAAATCCAAAAAATTATACCATCTAGATTGAATCCAAATCTAATTAAATGCATTTTACATAAAATTTAAAAATATTAATTTAAATTTAACATAAATTTATTAATGTATTACATAAATAATTAAATATTAAACAATGCCTAATAGGCTTTCAGAAGGATGATTATAAACCCTAATATTTCAGTGTTAAATATTTTTTTGAAAAAAAAGATAAACTTTAATCAAACTGTAATCTACCCAAAAATTGAATAACTTCAACCCATAAAGAGAAAATCAGAAAAAAAAACAAAAGAAAATCATACCAAAATGATACTTTAATCCTATTTAAAATTCAAAATTCAAATTGTCAAGTAAGATATTTTACTAATTTGCTTCACGTGGACAAAGATCTTACCATCAATATAACTTTTGACCTTACCGAAATCGAGAAAGGCAATGCATAGAGTTTGTAGCATGGATTTGGAAACCCATTGAATGGTGGAGTAGAGCCTATAAAGAGAGAAGTACAAGGTTTGTGAGGAACAAAGAAACATTTGGGGAACACGAAAGGGCACCGTCGAGAATAAAGATCATAACAAAAAAGGTTTGTAGCATAGATTTCGAAAAGCATGGAGAAGAGGCAGTAGTATATAGTCTATGACAACGTGAGCGATTTGGGAAAGATAGTATATTTGTACTATGGATTTGGAAAAAAACATGGATTAAGGTGTTTCTGAGAAGTAGAGAATGGTATTCAAGTTTTGAGAAGTGAAACGTAGGGCTTTTTGAGTGCCACACGTCATTGTTTGGTTTGGTTGCATCTAGTGTGCTGGCTTTGCCACGTAGATGCAAACATTTTTTCTTTTGGAAAAGTTTTGAATTTTGTGTTTTAAATTTTTTCCATAAATTTCATGGTTAAGATACATATAAAAAGTTCCCATTGTATTTCCTTCATTTATATATGTTATAAATTTGGATAGTCATCAACATTAAATTCACAACATCTTCTTCCATGCCTAGATCAAAGATAAAAGAATAAGTTGTTGAAGATGGGAAGCTTTGATGTGTCAAATCCAAATGAAGCTTGAAGTTGTGTGATGTTTTAGGTTTGAGGTTTAGAATCTTTGTAAGATCAGCTTTGAGTCTCAGACAAAGCTCATTTCAATTAGTTTTAAAGATTAAAGTATTTTTCCATGCAAAGGTAAAAACAACCGATTGAAGTTTCGAAATAATCAGTTGTTTGTAACTTAGCTGGCAAAGAAGGTTTTGAAGCTGTTTTACAACTGACAAGAGCATTCAACCGGTTAAATTGTGGTTTTAACCAATTAAATGTATGTCATTGTAACAGCTTTTTGAAAATCTGTTTTAACTGATTTGGTTGTTTAGATTTGCTTCAACGTTAACATTTCAAGTATTATAAATATGTTTTTGATTCAAACGTTTAAGAGGGTGATTGGTGAAATATAAACTTTTGATACTCTGAGTTGAGATTGATTTGAGAGATTACAAAACTGTTTGTGAAAAGGTTTTTCATCAAGTTTTAGCAAGATTGCTTTGTGCTTTGTTGTGGTTCAAAGAACTGATCAATAGGGTGCTGGTGTATTGTGTTTTACCAGGTGTTTTCTAATTTTGTTCAAGTTCTCTTAATTGTTCATATAACATTCTGTATAACTGTGGAAATCCTGTAAAGTCAGTGTGATTTTGACTTGAAGTGTGTGTTGTGTGCAAAGAGGGTGAGTAGGCTTTGTGGGATTCAAAGTCACCTCTTTTTGTGTGGTGTTTGGGTAATATGTGATTGATTGCTTAGTGGATACTCAGTGGTTTGACTGAGGACTGGATGTATCTCATCTCTCATTAAACTGTTTGTATTTTTCATTGTCATAAACAACCGGTTAAATCACAATTTTAACCGATTGAATTTCTGATTCCAGTTTTTGTTTGACTATTGAATTGGTTTTCTGAACTGCTTTTCTGAGTTGTTTGTTAGAGCTTCATTCTAAGCCAAGTATTTGTGAAAATAGTTTGAAAACAATTCACCCCCCCCCCTCCCCCCCCACCCTCTCTTGTTGTAGCCATCAAACCTAACAATTTTCATTAAGAGCAAGGTTCTTGAAAGTTACTCAAGTTTTTGATTTATGGTTTTTGAAAATCTTTTGATGGCTGATAAAATGCCTTTTGGGGAAGGAGCCTTAATAAACAAGCCATCTTTGTTTTGTGGAGTTAATTACCAATTTTGGGAAGTTAGAATGAAGATTTTTAACTAACAAAGGCATTTGGGAGTCAATTGAAAATGGTCCTTTTGTACCTCAGGTTAAGAAAAATGATGTTTTAGTTGACAAACCTTCATCTGAATGGACAGAGGCAGAATGTGAGAAAGCTAAGTTTGATTGGATAGCTAAAAATATTATAACATCTGCTCTAAGTTGTGATGGGTTTTTTAGGGTTTCACAATGTAGCTAGGCCAAAGAAATGTGGGACATCTTGGAGGTCACACATGAAGGCACAAATGGTGTAAAGAGAGGTAGGAAGCATGCTCTGATCCAGGAGTTTGAACTCTTCTGAATGCAGAAGGGAGAATCAATATGTGATGTGAAAAAGAGGTTCTCTCACATTGTGATTCACCTTATGAGTCTTGGTAAGAAGTTTGATGAAGAGGAATTCAACATCAAGGTACTAAAGTGTCTTGATAGAACATGTCAACCAAAGGTTACTACCATTTTAGAATCAAAGGATCTCACCTCAACGACTGTGGCATCTCTTTTTGGCAAACTAAGAGAGCATGAAATTGAAATTCAAAGGCTTGCTGTTCAAGAGAGTGAAGACAAGCATAACACTCAAAGCTAGCATACAACATGTTTCCAGTGAAAGCGAAGAGGAAAACATAAGTTTGTTATCAAGAAAATTTAGCAAATTCTTGAGAAAGAAACAAGCTTCTGAAAGGTATGATTCAAAGAAACCTAGTGAATTCAATTCTAATAAGTATACCTGTTATGGTTGTGGTGAATAGGGACATATTAAGTTTGAATGCCCAAATAATGAAGTCAAAGAAAAGGGAGACTTCAAAAGGGAGAAAAATGGAAAAGCAAAGAAAACTTATATAGCGTGGGATGACAATGATGTCTCATCCTCAAGCTCTTCAGATGATGAGGAAGCTAATCTTTGTCTTCTAGCATCAGTAACAAGTAGTGTGGATTCTACTCAACTAGTAAAGGTACCACCTATGATCAATTACTTAATGCTTTTTATGAAACTCATGATGAAGCCAACCGATTGGTCCTTTCTCTCAACCAGTTGAAAGGATTAAATAACAGGTTAGAAAATAAAGTTAAGGATCTTGAGAAAGAGTTGTACAAAACCAATGAAGATTTAGAACATCTGGATTTAATCTATAAGAATTCTTCTTGCAGTTGTGAGAAAATGAGTTGTGAAAATTGTGAACTTCTTGAAAAGAAGATTTGCTATCTTTTGAAAACCTTGGACAAGCTTACAACTGGAAAGTCCAGCTTTGAAAATGTCTTAGCCTCACAGAAAAGTGTTTTTGGAAAAGCAGGTTTGGGATTTTACCCTAAAAGCAAAGAAAAAAAGATTGAAAAACTTTTTTCAAATTTTCCAGAAAAATAATCGGTTAAAGTGTCGTTTCAACTGGTTGTTACATGCTTCTATTGCATGAAGAAAGGCCATTCTGTCAGGTATTGCAGGTTTCGTAAATCTCTTGTACCTAAAGGCATCTATATGTGGATTCCAAGATGTATTGTCAATACAAAAGTTAAATCTAACACTGAAGGTCCCAAATTCTTCAAGGGATCAAATCTTAAGATTTGACAAAGTTCTGTTTTGCAGATTTCTGATTTCTTTCGCAAGGTTCAGCAAGGACTGGATGTTCTGTACTTGTCAACATATCCTGGTTTCCTTGAACTTCTGTAATTAGAAAATCAGTAATCTAAGGATTAAACTCTCATTCTTTGTTAAGAGCTATCAATGTACAAAATTCATTTCAATATGCTTATCTATGTTTCTATGAATGATTTCTATGTGCTCCATCTTCTCTCCATATGTTTTATAGCTTGCAGTTATGTGAAAACCTAATAATTACATGCAACATGTGGTTTTGGTTTAAAACATTTTTTTTATTCGAAACAAAAATTTAACCAATTGTTTCCTCGAAACAACTGAATATTTTTATCAGATAAGCTCTGGATGAATCTATTTTTGTTTTTTTTTTAATTTTGGGATTTGTGATTCTGTTAACCCTAGTGACGTGTATGGTCAAACTTGCTTTAATTGATGTTTGAATACAATTTAACTTTGGTACATTAGCTTTTAATAGATAAGATCTCTACCTATCTTGAAAATCAAATATGTCTTAAATGCTTGGTCAAATATCACATGTGAATCTATACTTTCTGATTTGACTGACCATGTCAGCCTTATTATTCAGATTTGATTTGTTTTTATGATAAATGCAATAAGCTTTGACCAGGGATTCTCTGCTATAAAACCCAATGCATTTAGATGTTGTTTCCACTCACAAGTAACTGGTTAAACTAGAACTGTTATTTCTATCTTTCTTCAAAAGTTTTCCTTGCAGAAACTATTTTTTATGTAAGCAATGGCTGAATCTCCTCCATCTGCAAAAAGAATGAAGTCCAGGGGTGTCAAAAGTGTTAGAATATATGGCCTTAAACGAGAGGGGGGGTGAATTGTTTAAGAGGGATTTTCGCAAACTTTGAAGGTATTATGAAAATCAATGCTGAATTACAGAGAAAGAAATCAAAGAAACAAAGAACCAAAACTGTTTCAAGATGATATCAGAAAAACAATCGGTTGTTTCTTCGAAACAATCGGTTGTTTTTATCAGCAGTTTATAAAAACAACTTTTCATAACCAGAAATTACCTTTTAAATTGATGAAAATGCAGTATGCAATTTGTTCATACCTTTGCACAGAGAACCCCAATAGATTCACCCAAAAATAAGACTTTGAGATGTTCATATGATCATAAGGCATACTTACGTAAATTGTGACATGAAAACACACATACTCTCTTTGAAGTTTCTCTTTTGATCAACACTATGCATGTGCCAAGATGTCTCTTGACTTTCAAAGAACCTTGCAAGACATATACAATTGAAAGTGTAGGTACAAAGATTGACTTTACTCTTGTCACTTTACCCTTTGACAGTCATTCTTCAAGCCCAAAGATGATTCTTGGCTGCCAAGGATACCTACAAGAAAAGATTAAGACGCAAGATTTGGTCCCCTTATGAATTTGAGTCCAATGATGTTAGTAGGAACCTTAGGAACCTTAGAAACCTTAGGGACCCATTTCAAAATACCTTTAGGAACAGAAAACCTTCTTACTCTGCAAAATCTAATAGTGTGGCCCCTTTTCATGCAGTAATGACAAATTTCAACCGGTTGTTTCGATAAAACAACAGGTTGTTTTTCAAAGAAACTTGAAAAGGGTTTTGAAACAGATTTGTTCTTGCTGTTTGGATTAAACCCCAACCAGCCTTGCCAAAAACACATTTTTGAGAAGCAAGAACAGTTTCAAGATTGGATTGGCCTTTGGAAAACTTGTCCATGGTTTTCAAAAGATATTGAACCTTCTTTTGAAGAGATTCATAATTTTCACAAAAACTTGAATCAACACACTTACAAGAAGAGTTTTGGTAAATCATTTCCAAATTTTCAAAATCAGTTTTTGAATTGTTCAACTCTTCTTCCAAGATCTTGACTCTATTTTCCAATGAGTTGTTCAAATCTTTCAACTGTTTATTCAAAAGGGCCAACCTATTAGCTTCTTCATGAGTCTCATTGAAGGCCTCAAGAAGTTGGCTATAGTTTTCAACATTAATGGAGGAGGTTGAACTTACACTGCTTGTGTCACTTTCTTGTCTTGTCATTTGACATAAGATTGCTTCTTCTTCATCACTTGAAGAGGAGCTTGATGAGTCATCATTATAAGCTCTTCTTGATTTTCCTTTCTTCTCATGCTTCTTGAAGTTTTTCCTCTTTTTGTTGGGACATTCAGTTTTAATATGACCCTGTTCACCACATCCAAAGCATGTATATTTGTTAGTGTTAAACTCAGTAGGTTTCTTGTTATCATACCTGTTGAATGAGTCACTTTTGTTGTTTCTCTTCTTTAGGGACTTGCTGAATTTCTTAAACAGCAACCTAAATGTTTCCTCTTCACTCTCATCACTTGAGTATTGATAGTTTTTGTTCCCAGCAGATTGACTTGATTCAAATTCTTCTTTTGTCATAAGACACACCTCTTTTCTGGATTCTGAAGAGAAAGATTCAACAAAAGATTCTTCTTTGTCCATCACGACACTCCTTGGATTCTTGTGATACTCTTCAAGGGTATTCCACATTTCTTTGGTAGAACTACATTCTGAAACCTTGAGCAATTCATTAGAATCAAGTGCAGATACAATGATGTTCATAGCTACACAATCAAGATGTTCTCTTTCAGAAGAAACATTTTCAGATATAGGCATGAGATAGTTATTTGTAATAACATTCCAGATTTTTCTATCTATAGATTCAACAAAGAATTTCATTCTAACCTTCCATAATTGATAATTCAGTCCACAAAACAGAGGTGGCCTGTTAATTGAGGCACCCTCCCCAAAAGGTAGTTTTTCAGCCATAGAAAAAAGATTTAGGATCGAAAACTTGAATATCTTTCAAGAACCAAGCTCTGATACCAATTGTTAGAATATATGGCCTTAAACGAGAGGGGGGTGAATTGTTTAAGAGGGATTTTCGCAAACTTTGAAGGTATTATGAAAATCAATGCTGAATTACAGAGAAAGAAATCAAAATCAGATTACAAACACCACACACCAAAGTAGTGACCTTGAACCCCTCAACTACCTTTGGCAAACAACACCAAGAATGTTGATCTTGAACCCCTCAAGAACACACAACACTCCTTGGCAACACAGATACAGAAATACAGTAATCAAGGAAGAAGGGAATAGAATACACCTGGGTATTACAAAGCTTATAGTTCAGAATTACAACCCAATCCTATTCCACACACTTAAGAATGATCCAAAGCTCTTTCAAATCTTGGAAAAAAATGTTTTGATAAAATCTTTCTGTTACTCCAAGATTAGGAGCGTAAAACCACCTTTATATAGACCCACCAAGTGGTCAAAAGCATTTAATAAAGGAGCCAAGTTAGTTAGGATCATTTAAAACATATTAAAACCGCTTAACAAAATTCTGTTAAGGTTTTCAGGAAAACAATCGGTTGTTTTGTCGAAACAATCGATTGTTTTGGTTTGACAGCAGAGTCAACTAAGTTTTTCAAAAAAAGCTAAGGCAAAACAATCTGTTGAATTTTTTACATCTTTTTAGAAAACACATATTTTCAAAAGGTTAAAGATTCAAATGAACTTGGATCATCTTAAGAAGTGAATTAACAAGTTTCAAACAACTAAACAACACACACACACCCAGCAGCAAGGTCTTCAAGCTTTCCTCTTGGATTTGGAGACATCAAAGCATCTTGTTCAACAAAAAGCTCTGGAAAGCTTGAAGGTTTGTTTGCAGGAGATACCAATCTCATCAACAAGTACCTACTAGAGACTAGTAGAAAGAATGTGAATACTCCAAAAGTTGTTTCCTTCACTTGGATGAAACAACAAAAGTTAGATTCTGTAAGGAGTGTCCTCAAAGAACAAAAGTTGAAAATGTTTCTGGAACTCACAGGGAACATTTATCTTGATCTTGTAAAGGTATTCTACACTAACCTTAGTTTTGATGGTGACTCACTTGTTTCTCATGTCAAAGGTGTAGATATGATTATTACAAGTGAGGTATGGTCCGCTGTCACCGAACTAAAGTCTTCTGGACTAAGAATCATTAGGGGAAACCTTGGAGTTGTGGAAGATTTCAACAAAATCCAGTTTTACAAAAGTTGTCTCAAGAATCCCCACTCCAAAGTGAGGAATTTTTCTGTTGGAGGATTGAAGCTTGATGAAAGTCTTGTGGCCTTCATAGTTTCATGGGTTCTCACACCTAGAGGGAGCAACCATTCAACTCTTTCTGAAGAAGATCTTCTCATGATCTACTGCATCATGAATAAAGTGAAGATCAATTGGATTCACACTATCAAATAGCATATGCAAAAAGCCATGAGGTTATGTGACTTTCATTATCCTTATGCTATTTTGATTTCTAAGTTCCTTCACTATTTTGAAGTAGATATAGAAGGTGAGCTAGCAGAAGTTATCAAGCCCTCTAGTGAAATCAATAGTAGATCCCTAAGCAAGATGGGGTTTACTAAGATTGGTGGAAGATGGGTAAGCAAAGATGGTGATTATGCTGGTCCAAGTGGAACCAATGAAGGAGATGAAACTGAAGAGGCAGCAATGCAAGATTATCTTGCTGCTGGAACTCAAGAAGAAATGCATCATCATATCAACATGGAGGAAAGGATGCCAAACATGTCATGCTTTGAAATGCAAATGCTTAATAGAATGGACACCTTTTCTGACAATCAAAGGAACCTTTATGAGATGTGCAAATCAAGGTTTACAAACATGGACACAAGGTTCTCTACTCTGGATGAACAAATTGGAGAAGTCCAAAGACAGATTCTGGAACTGCAATTTCAAAGGGAGGATAGCCCTTCGTTTTAGCATAAAATGTTTTAAATTTCTTTTATGTAGCTTTTTAATCCTACCATTTGTCTATTTTGATGAGACAAATAGGGGGAGAAGTATTGGGATTTGTAATGTTCTTAATATTGCTTTATTTCTTTTGAATATAGCTTTATTACTTGCTTTTATAAACTGTTGTATCTGGCTTGTTGTTTAGTTGTTATTTCTAGTTTTACAGCAGAATTTCAACCTGTTATCTCTGTATTATAACCGATTGTTCTTATGCAGATTTTGCTAGTTTTGAAAACTGATATAAAGTGCATATCTGTTTGGACTAGACTGTTCTATGTTTGTTCAGTGATTGCAGGATTCAACAAATTCTAAACAAAGAACATTTCTAAAAGCATCCCAGGGATTTGTCTCCATCAAATAGTGGGAGATTGTTGAAGATGAGAAGCTTTGATGTGTCAAATCCAAATGAAGCCTGAAGCTGTGTGATGTTTAAGATTTAGGTTTTGGTTTGGGGTTTAGAATCTTTGTAAAATCAGTTTTGAATCTCAAACAAAGCTCATTTCAATTACTTTCAAAGATTAAAGTGTTTTTCCATGCAAAGGGAAAAACAACCGATTGAAGTTTCGAAATAATCGGTTGTTTGTAACTTAGCTGGCATACAAGGTTTCGAAACTGTTTTATAACTGACAAGAGCATTCAACCGGTTAAATTTTGGTTTTAACCGATTAAATGTATGTCCTTGTAACAGCTTTTTGAAAATTTGTTTTAACTGATTTGGTTGTTTAGATTTGCTTCAATGTTAGCATTTCAAGTATCATAAATATGTTTTTGATTCAAACGTTTAAGAGGGTGATTGATGAAACATAAACTTTTGATACTCTGAGTTGAGATTGATATGAGAGATTACAAAATTGTTTGTGAAAAGGTTTTCCGTCTTGTTTTAGCAAGATTGCATTGTGCTTTGTTGTGGTTGAAAGAACTGATCAATAGGGTGCTGGTGTATTGTGTTTTCTAATGGTTCATATAACATTTTGTATAACTGTGGAAATCCTGTAAAGTCAGTGTGATTCTGGCTTGAAGTGTGTGTTGTGTGCAAAAAGGGTGAGTAGGCTTTGTGGGATTCAAAGTCACCTCTTTGTGTGTGGTGTTTGTGTAATCTGTGATTGATTGCTTAGTGGATACTCAGTGGTTTGACTGAGGACTGGATGTAGCTCTGTGATTGAGTGAACCAGTATAATCTTTGTGTGTGATTCTCTCTATCTCATCTCTCATTAAACTGTTTGTATTTTCCACTGTCATAAACAACCGGCTAAATCGCAATTTTAACCGATAGAATTTCTGATTCCAGTTTTTGTTTGACTATTGAATTGGTTTTCTGAACTGCTTTTCTGAGTTGTTTGTTAGAGCTTCATTCTAAGCCAAGTATTTGTGAAAATAGTTTGAAAACAATTCACTCCCCTCTTGTTGTAGCCATAAAACCTAACATAAGCATAGTAATATTATTTCAATCTTTTTTTATAATATTCCTTGAGGATGTTTTTGCACATCCTACAAGAGACTTCAGTAAAACAAAACCAATAATATATTTAGCAAAATATGTCACTTCTATGTATATTTTTATTTATACATGACAGCAAAATACATGATAGAGATGAGTTTGACTATCTTCATCCTCATTTTCAAGTAAGATAGATGATTCTTTTCATATATTTTTTACAACTAAAGAAAATTTTCTTTTTATTCTCTGGACGCATAAATGTCAATGTATAAGTCAGTGTATCGTTTCAGAAGTAATAAATTTATCCCTAAAGATGAATATCGAATCCACAAAGAACAGTTGAATTCTCAAGTATAATATTCACTAAATAGAAAACAATATGTAAAAGTTTGTTGGAAGTTTGTTGTTGTTTGAATTTGTAAGAATGTAAATAAAGCAAAGTAGAATATGTGCGTGAATCAATTGGGAAAATTGGGATTATGGTTCATCCTTATAACTGGTATGATTTTTTACAAAAAGATTATAATATTCAGTCTTGATTGATATTGATGCACATATAAAAATCATTCATATCGATTCTTCACATACAAAATTATTAAGAGAATCTCCTAAATATCGATTCCGCGCATATTTATAAAGCTCCTTATCATTATGAATAAATTTTATAAAAAGACATTTTAAATATATTCCTAGCATTCAAATATGTTAAGTATTATCATTTAGATCAGATTCTTAGAAATACTTTGTAGTCATATCTAAGGATCAAAATCATTAATAATTCAAGCTTTGAGAGTAAAATGATAATACCAATCATCAATCAAGAACTGAAATATTATAGATAAATATCAGCTCAATACATAAGAGTTTGAAGAAATTATTCCCAATCCCAAAGGGAAGAAGCAACCACTCATGTTGGCCATTACAATCATGGAAAGCAAGAAAAGAAGATCCAGGGTGTTTCTCCTTGATGATTGTCTCCTCTAGGATTTTCTATCTCTTTCTATTCTCCCAATGATGTCTACGGTTATGCCTCATGCCTCATGTTTAACCTAGTTCGGTTTGGGCTAAGTACTTCTCGCCCAACTGAGTTATTACTTAGGCAAGTTTGATGAGAAAAAAACCAACTTCACTAGAGTGAACTCGCTTGTGTGAGTTCCTCTTGAGTGATCTGAGTTGGGAGAATTTTGAGTGAGTTTCCACTATTCCAACTTTCCTTTTTCATTTTGTTTATTCTCCTTTGTCCATTTCATCTCCATTTCCCCCTAGAATCTTGAAATTAACACAATTTTGGGAATAAATCATTCATATTCATATTATAATCACAAAATATGTAAAAATATTTAAATTTCTAAATTAGTGGTTAAATTATAACTATTTTATCAATAAATATCTATAAGTGTATGTTCTTACCGGTTGACCTGGTCCCCGGTTGACTTCAAAGGCAAACGGTGGTTCCTCCTATCTCTGGTGGATTCGGTGTTTCCCTTTGGATGTTGGAATGTGGGTCTGTTTGAAACAGAGGGGGCCCTACCTGTTGATTGCACTCCGACAATCAAGTCAGTACTGGGCTAAGAAACAATGAGTAAATAAGATAGTAGTTTCAGTCTTAGAAACAGTCTGTCTTTACCAGGGATCACAAATCCATTTTATAGACTACTTTAGGTTATCTCGTTGTAACAACCTTCCTCTCACGAGAACCTTATCTCGAGTGAAAGTAGGTTCGATGGGAAGGCATTCTGTTACATTGTTACACAATCTTAGTGTAACAACCGCACATAATCTTCCTCCTTGGAATGCATAATCTTAACAACATGGCCGTCAGGGTACCAACTAATGTACCAATATCATGGGGCCCATTTGTCACTGTAGGCGTTCTAGCCTTTATGTATCATTCATGAAGCTTACCCATGAAAACCCTAGCGCTCTTGGGCCCAGGCATCTTTAGTGGGTATTTATTCGTGTTAGACCCCGAATGTACTATACACACACATGCACTTTCGCTGATAAAGTCTTTCATGCATACGGGTTTAAACATACGTATCTTTGGGGGCCCACTTACGTGGCCCATTATCTCGACTAGACCACCGAGTTGACCTGCTCCCCACAGATGCCGATGTCCGATCTCCTGAGCACCGATCCTATCGCTCAGGTTCAGTACACAAGCCCCCAAGCTCGAGCTGGAACTTGTTTCAGTGAAGGGGCTAATTGCTCACCTACGGTGACCTACGTGCTTGTGAGTGACGCGACGTGCACAATGCCTTGACGTACACGTGGCCACATCAACGGTTGGAAAGCATTGTCGCTTGCACTTCCCCTTATACGTTAACCCTTCAATTTTACGCTCCCTTCACTATTTCATTCCACTTTTGCGATTTCTTTCACACATCCTACTCTGAACTCCCTGTTTCCTCCTCTTCAAACGAGTCTCCTCGCCTCCCTTCACTAATCATCTCAAGGTACGTTTTTTATCTGTGACCGCCTTTCGTCTACCATTTCGATGCTTTTAATCTGCTTATAACTGAGTTGGGACTGTTTATATTTCTCGTATCTATCATCGTTGTTATCACTGGTTTTCTGCTTGCTTGCTTCATTCTTCAAAAACGCATGCACTTCTTCTTTTGAGTATTGCATTTGTTTCCTTTCTTTGTTTTAAATTTCCTATAAGATGGATTGCCAATCCCTAGATTACAAAACCTTCTACCCCTGGGCCTCTAGTGACCTTTTAGAGGAAACTTCTGACTTTACTACCCGTGTGAGCATAGTGACGTATAGGAAGAGCGAGCACCCCAAAATGAACTGCATTTTTTGCAGAGAGCACGAAAAGTTCATCAAAGTGGTACCTTGTAGGAAGGGTGAACCGGTTTGTTGTGATGAGTCATCGGACCCAGAGGGCGCGTTTTGCTTCATTTGCTCCACCATTTTCAAAAAACTCCTTCTACACCTTCCCTTTCCGAGCTTTGAGAGAGCCTTTCTAAATGAAGAGATATGCTCTGAACTCGTCTTTAAGAGGAAGCGAAAAGCTGATATTGCCATCTCTGTTCCTTCTTACTCGGATGGTCGAGCTCCCTCCTACCGGGACTACCCACCTAGCACTTCCTCTCCTCACGACATTGCGATGCAGGAGGGCGGAGGTGAAAGTGCCTCAGAGGGAGACCAGTGGGACTCCTCCTCAGACCCAGTCTACTTCCTACAAAAGATGCTGCTCTCGGCAAAAGTCAAATGGAGGCTAGAAAACTGGGAGGAGGATCCCTTGATGGAGCACATGTCAAGGCAACTGGGGGAAGCCCTAGTTGTGAACTACCTCCTCCTCTCCAAGATGTGGAAGGCTAAGGAATTGGCCAACGAAAAAGCCCTCCAAACTGTTGGGCTCAAACGACAAGTCACTAGACTTACCCTGGAGGTGGAGGAGCTTCGAAGAACTAGCCGAGAGACTAATGCCCTTCTGTTTGGGAAGCCTTGGGACTATATGCCAGGAACAACGACCTTCGCACTGAAGTTGAGAAGCTGAAAGGAGAGCTGGCCAGTAGGGATGAGGAGGTGGCCAGACAGAAGGAGGAGATGGCCTAAAAGGATGAACTTCTCCAAAAGACCAAAGACGAGCTGATGAGTGATGCCGCTGACTCCTATGCAACGGGCTTCGAAGATGCTATGGCCCAAGTCACTTGTATACACCTTGAGCCGGATCTCTCCCAGACAAGGTTAGGGAAAGCTGTCGTAGATGGACAACTAGTAGATGTGGAATAGCAATGGTGACCTCGCCATGGACTGGTACTTCGTGTCCCTAATCTCCTGCTGGGGTTACTACTATCGAGGCCTTGTGACCTTCTTCTAGGTATTCCTTCAGGAAGCCCTCCTTCACCAAACTGGCCAACTAGTGTCCAAGTGCCAAACAGTTGTGCAAGTCGTGCCCAATGGCCTTGTGGAACTCGCACCACGTGTCCTTGCTTGGCCCCAACCTCTTGTCAGTATATAGTGGTGGCTTTAGCTTGTCGGTCACGTCTGTGATAGTGATCAGCTCCTTGAGGGCTACCCTGAACTTGTGCCTGTAGAGTGATGACTTTTTACGGCAAGTGCACCACTTTGTCAGAAGCAATAATTGTCCCTAAGGACGGATATCGATCCCACAAGGAACAATGAATTATCAAGTACAATAATCACTAAATATAGAACAAAACAATTAAAAGTATATTGAAAGTGGTTGTGTTTAAGAAAACAGACAAAAAAATAGTTATTTCAATTAGAAAAATAGGGATTAGGTTTCATCTCTCTAACTCTCATGTATTTTGATTAGCATGTCAATATTAATTTCTTTTATTGAAATTGATGCCCGTATAAAAATCATTTATATCGATTCCTCGCATATAAAATCCTTAAGAATGTCCCCTAACTATCGATTCCTCGCATAATTATAAGAACAACTTAGAACGAAGCTCAGACGTTTAATACCAATTAACATTTCAAGTCTATTCTAGCACTCAAATATGTTAAGTATTGTTCTTTACGTCCAAACCCTAAAAATACCTCCCGATCAGATTTAAGATTCTCAATTTGTCACGGAAAATTAAAAGTAAAACAACAATACCGATAATCAATCTAGAACTGAACATTAATATATAAGATATCACCTCAATACATAAGAGTTTGAGCAGATTACTCCCAATCCCAAAGGGTAGAATTAGCCACGCATACTTCTAGCACCCTTCATTCTCCTAATTGAGTTACAATTCACTCTCTGGTGTTTTTCTCTCCATCTGGCACACCAGGGTTGAACCTCTAGCCCCCTATTTATCCTAATTTTTTAGGGTTAGGTTGCTTCATGTGTCGCACTAATGGGATAAGTGATAAACATAAAAAAGACCCAATCTTTCTATGCATCTTTTTCCATTCTAGGACCTTCGAGCTTTCTCTCTTTAGCTCAAATTATTCTCCTTTATTCCAAATCTTCAATTCTCCCTAGATATTTGCAATTGACACCAAATTTGAGAATAAAATGCTCTTATTTAAAAAAAGCTCATAAAAAATGTAAAAAGGTATAAATTCATAAATTAGGGAATATTTTATATGTAAATTAACAATAAATCCTCATAAGTGCCTATATTTTAATATGAAATATTACTGAAATTAGACACTTATTGCTCTCCCCAACTTAGAATCTTGCTTGTCCTCAAGCAAAGTAAATGAATATATTTGAATTTAAATATCAAACAACTTAATTCATTAAACAACAAATCAAATTAAAAACTTATGATGCTTCCAAATTCAAATATAGAAAAATATAGACACAATCAACTTCAAGGATCAAATCAAGACAAATAAATGACAATTCATCAAGGAAGATATTCTCATATGCTCACGGGTAAGTGTTTCTCTCTATTTTCACTGAATCATAACAAAACACAGTTGCTTTTTGATCCTGCCGACAACTCGAATGTGGAGGAATCGCTTTGTAGCACTCTCTGTCCCGTCTACGCGACTGTGTTCTCTGCAAAGTCACCCTCAGAACCTTCTCTTGGATCTCCAAACGCGACCTGCAAAACACACAGACGGCGCCTCTAGCGGCCGTTTGCACTCCGACGATCAAGTTAGACCACAGAACCACCAAATGAGAAAAACTAGTAGTGTGTGTGAAAAACTCTTGTTTTTTCTCCCTTGACTCTCACCCTGATTCTCCCTTTTATGTCGCTGCCTGTATCTGGGCCTAACAAAATTCTGTTATGCTTTTCTGACATGTGCCAGAACCCTGTTATGCTTTTCTGCGACAACGTACCTCTAGAATCAGTAGAGTGAGAGTGTGAGAGTCTGTTCGTGTCTGCGCGTCTCTGCGCTTGGCTGCGCCTGTCTGTACCCTCAGTGGTACGGAGTGCACCTTTATCTGGACCGCACCCCTCTCAGATGATGACACGTGGAGGCATGCAACTCACATCTAACCACACACGTGTCACTTACTGGAAGGGCTCTAGCGCTTCTCTTTGTGTGCCTAAATTACGCCCTTGCGGAGTAACTTGGGATATTTCTTCCATCTGGGTAAATCGCATACTCTTAGGAGAACGCCAGGTGTGGCTGGTCTAGGCACACTCACCAAACGTTGCTCTCTGCGTAAACGGCTTACCCTTCACGGTGTCACACACGTAATGGGTTGAGGGAATCACCAATCACTGACTGGTTTACTAGCTCCCTCAGGCCACTCTCGTGCATGGTTCCCTGAGATGTGCTCATGCGAGGTCCATGCGTAACGCTCTCGTTGGGAACCTCAGTCCCAGTTTAACTGCGTGTAACACGAGACCCCGATGACCATGCACCCGATGACTGATCGGTGCTCTATTGCTTCTCGCGTTCTGCCTCCAGACGTTCATCGGGGAAACTGGTCTGTTGGTGGCCACTTGGTTACTGACCACCGATCACCGTTCTGGTGATCTGTTCCCTGACTTCTCTGCCGCCTGACCTGTCGGTGGTCACTTGGTTAGAGACGACCGATCACGTTCACCTCGATCTATCTGTCACCTGGTCCGCGTGTCACCTCGCGAGCGGTCCACGTGGTTCTCTGCTGCTGACGTCATAGACTACCGATGACCGATCGGATCACTTTTCATTTCATCTTTAAATCACAAACATATTAGAACCATGAATCTTGAGGTCTTTTGAAGGGTTGTAGTGAGACTGGGCTTCCAAAAAATATTGGTTTTTCTTAGATAAAAAATGCACATCTTAAAGAAGAAGAACATACCTACGATTCAATTATAGAGAACATATATGTTATCTAATTATCACTTTCTTTCGAACCTTTTTCCTCTTTTTCTTTCTAACTTTTCATGATGATTTTTTTTTTCTATTTCTTTTTCTTCTTCTGTTTCTCTTTTTTTTTCTATAATAGGAAAATACTCTTCCTATATTTTAATTTTTTGAGCTTTCACAATCAAAACCAACCATTCCCTCTTGTATATGTATTGCATCTATGTTCTCCTTCCTTAAGCATGCTAAAGGGTAGAAAAATATATCATCAAAGGTTAAGGTGCAATAATAACAAAATTTTTGGGGGATATATATAAAAAATGAGATTCTAATCAGATAAAGGTTGGCTATTTGGCCATGGCTCCTAATTAACACAACAAATGCCTCAATCATCTTCATGCTCTTTTATGATGTAACAAAAATAAAAATTAAGCAACCACAACTGTCAATTCATCAGTAAAACTCTCAAAACTATTTAAGGTTCACACACTCACTTGGTTTAATTGGTCCATTCCTTTTTGTCTTGTCATTATCTGTCCTAATCAATCATCCTGTTAAATTTTTATGTATCATAATTTTAACTACATTTGAATAGGGATTCAATCATATATTTCTTTTCTAACCTATGCTTAATTCATCTTACTATTTAATATTTAAACACAAATTCTTTTTTCCACAATTCAAAATTAATATTCTAGTTCTTTTTTATTTGAGAAAAATAAACTAGAAAACAAACAAATTAAAACTGAAATTTATTTAAAAAATTAATTCAAGACATAAAACTAACAAAACCAAATTTATTCAAATTACCAAATAAGAAAATAAACAAATAAATAGAAAACAAAATAACCGAAAAATAAAATAAAAACTAAACAGAAAATAAAATTCAAATAACTGAAAATAAAAGATAATTAGAAAGATAAAACCATATTTTTTTTCAATCCTCTCTTCTTAAGAAGTCATCCAGCTGTTTGTTATCATTTGTTGGATCTACCCCTTGAATAATAGAACTTGTCCTCAGGTCAAAATACATAACCTGCAAAATGATTAGGAGGCATATAGGATTTTTATTTTTTATTATTTTTGAAAAATAAAATCAACAAAGGTAACAACATAAAATTAAAATGTGGACTGGGTTGCCTCCTTCTGTACACATTCTTCCCCTGCATTAAAATTTTTAAGACCATAAAAAAGATTTAAAGTTACCTCCTCATCTTGAGTTCTAACTTGAAGTTCTCCTTTGTCAATATCAACTATGATTCTAGCAGACTTCATAAAGGGTCTTCCAAGTATTGGTGGGTTTAATCTCCAAATCACCTATTTTCTTCAACATTGTCAAAGAAATTATATTTACGCTTGCTCGCAAATCCAATAAAGCATTGTCTACAAATAAAGCACCTATAGACACGGGAAGGTTAAAACTCCCTAGGTCCTTGAATTTTTTAGGCAAGCCTTTTCGAATAATGACACTGTATTTATCCTCCAGCTTTATATTTCTTTCTTCAATATAGCTCCTATTCTTTCGAAATCTTTCAAATGTTGAATTTTGCGTCAAATTTCCTGCAAAATAATTTTTAGGGAGCAATTTATCAAAGAATTTTCTTTCCTTCTCTTTTTTTTGAAGGAGGATGAGATGATAAATATTTTTCAAGAACACCTCTCTCCTTATATTCACTTTTTTCTTCCTCACTTCTTTTCTTTTCTCTTTCTAACTCCCAGTCTCACCTTCTTTTTCAGTTACTACATTATTGCAATGCTCTTTTGGGTTGGTTTGGCTATCAATTGAAAACTGGCTACTTTGTATTTATTCAAATTGTTTGACCACTTTTTCCATCTGGATCTTTATATTCCTAATCGTTGCCATGCTATTTTCTTCCATTATCACAAGCTTTGTTAGGGCGTCTTCAACTTTACTCATTTTTTCAAGCATGGATGGATCCTCAACTTCAGGTGAATTTTTCTGATAAGAACAGTGACCATTAGGATGATCACCTCCACAAAAATCACACCTGATTGATTGACTCTAGCTTTGAGATGAATGAACAACGTATAAATGTTAGTTGCTCAATCTGTTGTGTCAGAATTTTATTTTGAGCCAAGAGTGCATCTTCTAACAACCCTTCATTTTGATTATTTTGTCTATCATGTTGGGATTGATAATCAGTTGACGCTAATGCAGCAATAATCCTTGTCGCTTGTTCTACATCAAGAGCCATCATTGTGCTGCCAACTGTAGCATCTAGGAGCATCTTTGTGTCAGATCTGAGACCAGTGAGAAATATGCTTAGTTGAGCAATATCTTCAAACCCATGATTTGGGCTTTTTCTAAGTATCATTTTAAATCTCTCCCATGTCTCACAGAATGATTCATCTGTTCCTTGTCTGAACACAAAAATTTCAGACTTTGCTTTGATGTAGCGAGAAATTGAAAACAATCTTTGCAAAAGTTTTTTCTCTACATCCTTCCAACTAGTGAGACTCTTATTTGGAAGTGATCTGAACCAATCCTTAACCTTTCCTGCCAATGACAAAGAAAACAAGCACATATAAACATTTTCAAGATCACGTGATTGAAAGCCCATTGTTCCCACCAATTCATAGAATGTAGACAAATGTGAACATGGATCCTCATGATCCATTGCTTTGAATTGATGGGTAATGATGAGAGTGAGAAAAATGAGTTTTATTTCCAAGGCCTTGGCGGTAGCAGATATTGTAATACTAGAAAAATGCCTTGCCCCTTGGTACATGACATAATCTCCAAGTGTCCTTTTAGGAGGTGGTGCTTGTTCTTCTGTCATGTTGCTTTCTTCCTAAAACATATTAGTGGAGAAAAAAAAAGTATATTTTTTTCTATTTAAAAAAAAATAAAAGCAAATAAAATAAAATAAATTTGAAGATAAAAATAAAAAACAAATTAAAACAAATCTGCAAAAGAAAATAAAAAAAAAAACAAAAAAAAACACTAAAATGACACTAAGAGAAAAATAACAAAAATATGTAGAAAAAAAATATAAATAAAATAAAAACTTACATAAAATAAAAACTAAACATAAGATAAAAGAAAATAAAAAAATATAAAATATAAAACAAAAATAAATAAAAACTTAAAAATACAATATACTAATGTACTTAAAATAAAAAATAAATAATATTAATAAAATAAAAGCAAAATAAAAGAAGATAAAACAGAAAATTATAATTTTTAACAACTAACTAAAATAATTTAAAGATAACTACGTAAACTCTAAATAAACTAAGTAAACTGAACGTAGAAAAAAAATATAATAAATATAACAAAATCAAAATAAAAATAAAAATAAAAACAAAAACAAATAAATAACGTGTAAAGAAAAGAAAGAAAAAAAAAGAAAACAACAACTTTCTTTTTTAAAACAGCAAATCTATAAATTAAAATCAAATCAAAAGAAAAATCAAAATAAATAGAAACAAATAAAATCAAAATAAGAATTTAAATAATAAGAGCAAATCTCTGCAAATTAAAAATAAAATCAAAACAAATTTGATTAAAACAAAATAAAAACAGTAACAAATATAAACATAAAATTAAAACAAATCAAAACAATTAAAATATTCACAATATTTAGGAAACTATACTCAACAAATCAAAATAGTTCTCGACAACAGTGCCAAAAACTTGATGACTTTTTACGGAAGTGCACCGCTTTGTCAGAAGTAATAATTGTCCCTAAGAACGGATATCGATCCCACAAGGAACAATGAATTATCAAGTACAATAATCGCTAAATATAGAACAAAACAATTAAAAGTATATTGAAATTGGTTGTGTTGGCGATGATCAATAAGAAAACAGATAAAGAATTAGTTGTTTCAATTGGAAAAATAGATATTAGGTTTCATCTCTATCACTCTCATGTATTTTGATTAGCATGTCAATATCAAGTTCTTTGATTGAAATTGATGCCCGTATAAAAATCATTTATATCGATTCCTCGCATATAAAATCCTTAAGAATGTCCCCTAACTATCAATCCCTCGCATAATTATAAGAACAACTTAGAACGAAGCTCATACGTTTAATAGCAATTAACATTTCAAGTCTATTCCTGACACTCAAATATGTTAAGTATTGTTGTTTAGGTCCGAACCCTAAAAATACCTCTCGGTCATATTTAAGATTCTGAATTTGTCATGGAAAGTTAAAAGTAAAACAACAATACCAATAATCAATCAAGAACTAAATATTAATATATAAGATATCACCTCAATACATAAGAGTTTGAGCAGATTACTCCAAATCCCAAAGGGTAGAATTAGCCACGCATACTTCTAACACCCTTCATTCTCCCAATTGAGTTACAATTCACTCTATGGTGTTTTCCTCTCCATCTGACACACCAGGGTTGAACCTCTAGCCCCCTATTTATCCTAATTTTCTAGGGTTAGGTTGTTTAATGTCTCGCACTAATGTGCTAAGTGATAAACCTAAAAAAGGCTCAATCTTTCTATGCATCTTTTTCCATTCTAGGACCTTCCAGCTTTCTCTTTTTAGCTCAAATTATTCTCCTTTGTTCCAAATCTTCAATTCTCCCTATAAATCTGCAATTAACACCAAATTTGAGAATAAAATGTTCTTATTCAAATAAAGCTCATAAAAAATGTAAAAAGGTATAAATTCATACATTAGGGATTATTTTATATGTAAATTAGCAATAAATCCTCATAAGTGCCTATATTTTAATATGAAATATTACTGAAATTAGACACTTATTACAGGGCACGTCTCCCTTTGCTCGGGCCCTAGTCTGGTGCTTTTACTGCTCATAGGGCGCATATTTGGGCAGTGGTCTCTTCTCCGTTGTAGCTTCATGTACCCTCAGGGGTTGAGCTCGGCCGCTCTCCCGAGGTCTCGTCGGTCCAACGCTTCCACATTTTACTGTTACCTCCTCTTCTGCGTTGATGTAGGTGACAACTCGGTGCCGGATTTCGCTAAACGTCTTTGGTCAGCATCGTATTAAGGAATCGTTGAATGGCCCTGACACAATTCCTGATGTGATTCCAATAGCCATATAGAGAAAGGTTCTTGACCTTCTTAGGAATCACCTTGAGTTGTACATTATAGAGGCACTTTTCTTAGAGTTGGATCATTGTTCTAAGACAAGAACTCACCAAAAACTAGTACCAAATCCCAAACTCATTTGGATGAACCAATTTTAGTCAAATTGAACCGAACAAAAGAGTAAGAAAAGCAAAGGAACAAGATGAATGGACTGAAATATAAAACTGCCGAACCAAAACTCATAAAAAACAGCAAGAACACCAAACCAAAACTCAAGAACACAAGCTAACAAAAACAATAGAAAGAGAAGAAAGGAAGGAGAAGAGAGTGCTCATGAAGATGGAAGAATGTTGGATGATCTCGCCACTAGAAGTGTGGAATGCTCCTAGATGAGAGTGATGCCGCCACTTGAGGACTCCAATGATCCATCAAGATAAGACTAGAAAAGAAGGCTCCAAAAGCTCTCCAAAGTTCACTCAAAATTTGAGTAGAGTTTTCTTAGATTAATTCCAATCTCCATTTTACAAAGAGAGCACCTCTATTTATAGCCTAAGGTGCTGAAAATGCAAGCTAAACATTTCAAAAATTCCCTCCTAAAAAGCTTCTAGAATTTGCGCCTAAAACAAAGCATGAGGAAGGTGTGATCCCTTCTCTCACTTTGGCACCTCCTTATTTACTCCTACACCTATCTACTAACACCCCCCCCCCCCCCCCCCCCCCCCACTAAGACTCTTAACTAAAGACTAAAAGATGCTTTAACAATAGAGGTTTCTAATGTTTCCCTCTAAGCACCTTTCTAAACAATATTTATTTAAAACTTGGCTTTGCCCTTCATGCGATGGTCTTTGGGTTTTTGTGGGCTTTGGCCTTCTTGGGCTTGGGCTTGGGCTTGGGCTTGGGCTTTATCTTTTGCAAAGATTAACAAGAAAAACTTTAAATGTGAAGGCGAATGATCTTGTTCTTCATTATAAAAAGCCACCTTTAGTTGATTCTCATCATACTCCCTGAGTTGGAGAGAATTCGCCCACGAATTCTGAATCCCTGCATATAACAAAGTCAGTTTACTTTTACAATCAAAAGTGTAAGAAAAAGGAATACATGACTTAGCAGATGGAACCAAAGGGATTGCAGAAAAGGAGGTCCTACAAATCGACCAAGTTGGAAAAATGTGTTTGGGAATGATGATATTTTTGGGAAAAAGACCTCTTAAATGGTGAAACCCATTAGGAGGTATGAAAAAATCATCCCTAACATATTTTAACCAAGGTGGTGTTGAAATAGGAACCTTGGGTAATGAAAAAGATAAAGAAGAAGAAGAAGACCTTGGAGGGTCCATTTGAGGTATAGCACGAGTCAACATGATGGATTTAGAGGAGAAAATGGTGTGACTCGGTGTAGTACTTACTTCTTTTTCTTTCTCATTTTCTCTTTTAGTTTTCATTTTTATTTGGTCCTCATGAACCTCTTTGGGAGAGAGGGGTTTTAATATAACCTTGCGCCCTAGGAAGGAAAAAGACATTGTATTGGATAGGCCATCATGTAAAACATGTCTATCATATTGCCAAGGCCTTCCTAAAAGAAGATGAGAAGCTTCCATGGGCACAACATCACATAAAACCTCATCTTTATACTTTCCTATAGCAAAGTTAATGAGGACTTGTTTATTCACCATGATTTCACCTACTTCACTAAGCCATTGTAATTTGTAGGGCTTGGTATGAGAGATAGTGGGTAAGGCTAACTTCTCCACAACTCTTGTACTAGCCACATTAGTGCAACTTCCCCCATCAATAATCAAGGAACATAACTTGTTGTTGATAAGACATTGGGTGTGAAAAATATTTTCTCTTTGAGTATCATTCAAAGATTTTGGAATTGTGCCCAACATACGTCTTACCATCAATAAGTCACCTTCACAAGGACTTTCACTCTCATTTTCACTTGATGGTCTAGAAGGTGAAGAATGCCTAGGTGAATTGGAATCATGCTCACTAACTACAATGCCTTCATGCATGTACATACTTCGTTTAGAAGGGCAATTAGCAGCAATGTGACCATATCCCAAACATTTAAAACACTTTTGACTAGACGATTTAATTGGGGATTTAGGCCTAGAAGTAGATGGCTTAGATTCCTTGGGTTTGAAAGAAGAATCTTTGGAAGGATATTTAGAAAAAGAAGTTTTGTTTCTCCAAGACTTGGAGTAGTATCCATCATTGGAAGCATTTTTAAAAGAGTTTTTCTTAGCAAGTTGGGCTTCCACCTTCATTGCAAGATGAACTAAAGAGCCCAATGATGAATACTCTTGTAACTCAACAATGTCTTGAATATCCTTCCTAAGACCACTCACAAACCTAGAAACCATGGCTTCTTCACTTTCTTCTAATTCAATTTTAAGCACAAGCGTCTCAAGCTCCTTATAATATTCATCCACATTTAGCGTGCCTTGTTGAAACCGTTTGAGTCTCAACATGAGGTCTTTCCTAAAATGTGGGGGCACAAACCTAGCGCGCATGTGATCATTTAAAGAGTTCCAAGAGTCCACGGGAGGACCCTTGTGATAGATAATGTCCTTTACAATTCCATGCCACCATTTCATGGCATAATCACTAAACTCTAGGGTGGCTAGCTTGAGCTTATGCTCATCTTGGATCTCATGGATCTCAAAAATTTGTTCACACTTAGCCTCCCAATCTAAATATACATTTGGATCACTAGAACCATTAAAACAAGGTAGCTTGACCGAAGGAAGCTTGGACTTTGCATCATGATAGAAGCCGTTGCCGTAGTGAATTCTTTCCCCTTGGTGATGATGTCTTTGTCCATGGACTTGGGGTGGAGGTCTCCTTCTCCTATGCTCATCTTCACGGCCAACATCATTTGAAGAAGCTCTTGAAGATGGTCTATGAGAATAATGTCCATCATGGATAGAAGGAGATGGTCTAGCTTGTTGGACCTCCATCTTTTGCATTTTCTCCTCCAAACGTCTAATTGTTCTTTGAGCTTCATGTAATTCACCAAGAATTGAAGCTTTGGAAGGAGAATTCTGCTTGTAGGATGCATCACTTGAAAATCCAGCCATTTGTAATTAAAAACAGCAAACACACAAAAACAGCAAACAAGTTAAAAAATTAGCAAAAACAGTGAGCTTTGCAATTGAAACTGCCGAAGTGAAATGAGGTAGAAAAAGAGGTCACTCTCAAAGAAATAATGTTCTTGCACCAATCTGATCTTGAGGCCTTGGAATCCTCAAATGAAAGATGTCAAAGCAAGCACACCAATCTCAAAAGCAACCACAACAAAACCAAAGAAACAACAAAGACAAACAAGAAAAGGTATAAGCAAAAAAAGGTAATTGCAAAAGGAAAACTATATGTGAGATAAACTCAAAGAGTAAGAATGAAAGACAATCAAGAAAATAAAGAACTCAATGAGAAAAGTAGGCACACAAAAGAATACTTAAGGAAAAGTTCTAGAGTAGATGAAGAAAACAAAAAAAATTAGCTACTGGAAATTTTTTTTTAAAAAAACGCAAACTGTGCTTGATATTCACTGATTTAACTGGAATGATGTAGAGCGAACTGGATTATGAAATTTAAACCACAGAAACTTCAAGATGTTAACTCAATAATGGCACTGGAATCAATTAAAAAAAGTAAGCCAATTGAGAGAAATAAATTTTTCAAAATCGCTGCCAGATTACCGTATTTTTTTCGGCAGAATTGTACACTTTTTTTTATTTTATTTATCATTTTTTGTGTACTTCGTATTTTTGAATGATTCTTTTTTCTATTCTTTTCTAACACTTTGAATATCTCAAATCCAGAATTTCAGAATTTTCGAGTAAGTAAATCAATTGCAATAAGGAAAAACAGTAAGCACTTTTTTTTCAGAAACAGAGGAATCCTAATAGGAATAAAAAAAAGGATGATGAACTAGCAAAGACATAATAGAAAATGATGTATTGGAACTTGTATAGGTCTAGAATACAAGTATGAACTCAATTCTAAAAAGAAAATGCACAAAGGATCAACATCAATTCAGAAAATTATATGACACCAAAGCAAGAAACAATCAAAACAATAAAAGTACTACTAGAAGTAATGACAAATATGGAATAACATGACTAAGACAAAACTTGACATGATTACAAAATTAAAAGACACATCACAAATTTTAACAGCAAGTGAAAGGAAGCTTAAGGTAAACTCTAGGAAGGATAATGCCATTCCAAAAGAGCAACCATACTCATAAGAATTATGAGTGCCATAAACCTTTTCACAAGCACTTGGTGTAAAAGAAAAACAGCAAGAATACTCAATTAAAATTCTAAAACAAAAACTTAAATTGCAAGAAAAATTAAAGAGCTCTTGAAATTAAAGTGCACACAACTCAACAATTAAACAAGAAGAACCTAAGACTCATGATACCACATGATGTGATTCCAATAGCCATATAGAGAAAGGTTCTTGACCTTCTTAGGAATCACCTTGAGTTGGACATTATAGAGGCACTTTTCTTAGAGTTGGATCATTGTTCTAAGACAAGAACTCACCAAAAACTAGTACCAAATCCCAAACTCATTTGGATGAACCAATTTTAGTCAAATTGAGCCGAACAAAAGAGTAAGAAAAGCAAAGGAACAAGATGAATGGACTGAAATATAAAACTGCCGAACCAAAACTCATAAAAAAACAGCAAGAACACCAAACCAAAACTCAAGAACACAAGCTAACAAAAACAATAGAAAGAGAAGAAAGGAAGGAGAAGAGAGTGCTCATGAAGATGGAAGAATGTTGGATGATCTCGCCACTAGAAGTGTGGAATGCTCCTAGATGAGAGTGATGCCGCCACTTGAGGACTCCAATGATCCATCAAGATAAGACTAGAGAAGAAGGCTCCAAAAGCTCTCCAAAGTTCACTCAAATTTTGAGTAGAGTTTTCTTAGATTAATTCCAATCTCCATTTTACAAAGAGAGCACCTCTATTTATAGCCTAAGGTGCTGAAAATGCAAGCTAAACATTTCAAAAATTCCCTCCTAAAAAGCTTCTAGAATTTGCGCCTAAAACAAAGCATGAGGAAGGTGTGATCCCTTCTCTCACTTTTGCACCTCCTTATTTACTCCTACACCTATCTACTAACACCCCCCCCCCCCCCCCCCCCTAAGACTCTTAACTAAAGACTAAAAGATGCTTTAACAATAGAGGTTTCTAATGTTTCCCTCTAAGCACCTTTCTAAACAATATTTATTTAAAACTTGGCTTTGCCCTTCATGCGATGGTCTTTGGGTTTTTGTGGGCTTTGGCCTTCTTGGGCTTGGGCTTGGGCTTGGGCTTGGGCTTTATCTTTTGCAAAGATTAACAAGAAAAACTTTAAATGTGAAGGCGAATGATCTTGTTCTTCATTATAAAAAGCCACCTTTAGTTGATTCTCATCAATTCCCTTCCTGAAGGCGTGCACCATCATAGCTTCATCGTTGGTATGCAACTTTACCATCAGTGCCCCGAACCGATTCAGAAAGTCCTTTATGGGCTCCCCCTGATACTGCTTCACATCAAAGAGGTCGAAAGAGACAGGGGGTGGAACACGGTTGACTATGAAGTGCTCTCAGAACAATGTAGAGAATTGATCGAACGTGGTGATGTGTCCATCGGGGAGATTGATGAACCAATCCAGCGCTGTGCTTGAGAACGTTCCCATGAATAACTTGCAATGCATGGCATTTGTTCCTCCGATGATCATAATCTGAGTGTGGAAAGCTGTGATGCGAGCCTCCGGGTCTTCAGTACCTGTGAATGTGATTTTTGGAGTCATGAAATTGGTGGGTATCACGACATTCATGATCGCCTGAGAGAAAGGCATGGGACAAGCCCTAATTGGAATGGGTGGGCTTTGCTCCCTTGTTGTACGTTCCCCCTAATTGTAGATCTCTTCACAACTATTCGAATTGATGGCTAGAACAAGAGGGGGGGTGAATTGTTTATAAAAGATTTTCAAAAATACTTTGCTTAGAATTAAACTTTAAAAATCAACTCAGAAAACCAATTCAAAAAGCCAATCAAATCTCCAAACAGAAACAAATATCAGAATTATAATCGGCTAAAATGACGATTTAATAGGTTGTTTATGACAGCGAAAAATATCAAACAGTTATGGAGAGAAGAGGTAGAGAGAATTACACACAAGGTTTATACTGGTTCACTTTATCCCAGAGCTACATCCAGTCCTTGGTCAAACCACTGAGTATTTCACTATGTAACCAATCACAGATTACTACACAACACAAAGAGGTGACTTTGAATCCCACAAAGCCTATTCATCCTCGTTGCACACAACCAGCACCTCAAGCCAGAATCACACTGACTTTACAGGATTTCACAACAGTTTTACAGAGAGTAATATGAACAATTACAAGAAACTAAACAAGGGTAGAAAACACCTGGAATCACAGTACACCAGAAATCCTATTGATAAGTTCTTGAATCACAGCAAAGCTCAAAAGCAATCTTGCTAAAATTTGGTAAAACACCTTTTCACAAACAGTTGGTACTCTCTCAAAACAATCTCAAATCAGAGTATCAAACTTTTCTCTCTTATCAATCTTTTCACGTTTGAAAGAAGACTAGTTTTATAATACTTGAGAAGCTACCGTTGAAGGCAGATTTGAACAACCAAATCAGTTAAAACAGGTTTTCAAAAAACTGTTATGAAAACATACATTTAATCGGTTAAAACTGCGATTTAACCGGTTGAATGGTTTTGACAGTTATACAACTGATTCAAAAAACAGTTTCAAAACACCTTTGTCCGCTAAGTGACAAACAACCGATTATCTCGAAACTTTAATCGGTTGTTTTTCCCTTTGCATGGAAAAACACTTTAATCTTTAAAACAGATTGAAATAAGCTTTGTTTGAGAATCAAGACTGATCTTACAAAGATTCTAAACCCCATAACAAAACCTAAACCTAAAACACAACACACCTTCAAGCTTCATGAGGATTTGATACATCAAAGCTTCCCATCTTCAACAATCTCCCCTTATTTGATGGAGACAAATTGATGGAGATCAAGTTCAAGAGGACATGGAGGCCAATCAACAAGATCAAGATGAGGTGGAGGCACAAATAGAAGACGCCCATGGAGGTCAAAGTCCACCTCAAAGGATTACAAGAAGCATGTTCAAAGCTTTGGGAGCTAGAGGACATTTATTTTCTCTTTTTGTAATTTCTTTATTTGAAGGTGCTTAGAGGGAAACATTAGAAACCTCTTTTGTTTTAGCATCTTGTAGGCTTTAGTTAGGAGCTTTGGGGGGGTGTATTAGTAGATAGGTGTAGAAGTAGAATAGGAGGTGCCAAAGTGAAGGAAAGGGTCACACCTTCCTCATGCATAGAATAGGCGCCGGTTCTAGAATGATTTGGGAGGGAATTTTGAATTTTTTTAGCTTGCATTTTCAGCACCTTAGGCTATAAACAGAGGTGCTCTCTTTGTAAAATTCAGATTGGAATTAATCTAAGAAAACTCTACTCAAATTTTGAGTGAACTTTGGAGAGCTTTTGGAGCCTTCTTCTCTAGTCTTATCTTGATGGATCATTGGAGTCCTCAAGTGGCGGCATCACTCTCATCTAGGAGCATTCCACACTTCTAGTGGCGAGATCTTCCAACATTCTTCCATCTTCATGAGCACTCTCTTCTCCTTCCTATCTTCTCTTTCAATTGTTCATGTTGTCTTGTGTTCTTGAGTTGTTTGGTTCGGCTTTTCTAATTTTCCAGCACCTATGTTTTGTTCTTTGCCTTTTAATTTCATTTTGTTCGGTTGAAATGTGTTCTTATGCAATTCTGTTCGGTACTTCTTAATTCTACCTCTTTTGTTTGGTTCAATTTGACTATAATTGGTTCATCCAAATGAGTTTGGGATTTGGTACTAGTTTTTGGTGAGTTCTTGTCTTAGAACAATGATCCAACTCTAAGAAAAGTGCCTCTATAATGTCCAACTCAAGGTGATTCCTAAGAAGGTCAAGAACCTTTCTCTATGTGGCTATTGGAATCACATCATGTGGTATCATGAGTCTTAGGTTCTTCTTGTTTAATTGTTGAGTTGTGTGCACTTTATTTCAAGAGCTCCTTTAATTTCTTGCAATTTAAGTTTCTGTTTTAGAATTTTAATTGAGTATTCTTGCTGTTTTTCTTTTACACCAAGTGCTTGTGAAAAGGTTTATGGCACTCATAATTCTTATGAGTATGGTTGCTCTTTTGGAATGGCATTATCCTTCCTAGAGTTTACCTTAAGCTTCCTTTCACTTGCTGTTAAAATTTGTGATGTGTCTTTTAATTTTGTAATCATGTCAAGTTTTGTCTTAGTCATGTTATTCCATATTTGTCATTACTTCTAGTAGTACTTTTATTGTTTTGATTGTTTCTTGCTTTGGTGTCATATAATTTTCTGAATTGATGTTGATCCTTTGTGCATTTTCTTTTTAGAATTGAGTTCATACTTGTATTCTAGACCTATACAAGTTCCAATACATCATTTTCTATTATGTCTTTGCTAGTTCATCATCCTTTTTTTTTATTCCTATTAGGATTCCTCTGTTTCTGAAAAAAAAGTGCTTACTGTTTTTCCTTATTGCAATTTATTTACATACTGGAAAATTCTGAAATTCTGGATTTGAGATATTCAAAGTGTTAGAAAAGAATAGAAAAAAGAATCATTCAAAAATACGAAGTACACAAAAAATGATAAATAAAATAAAAAATGTGTACAATTCTGCCGAAAAAAATACGGTAATCTGGCAGCGATTTTGAAAAATTTATTTCTCTCAATTGGCTTACTGTTTTTAATTGATTCCAGTGCCATTATTGATTTAACATCTTGAAGTTTCTGTGGTTTAAATTTCATAATCCAGTTCGCTCTACATCATTCCAGTTAAATCAGTGAATATCAAGCACAGTTTGCCTTTTTTAAAAAAAAAATTTCCAGTAGCTAATTTTTTTTGTTTTCTTCATCTACTCTAGAACTTTTCCTTAAGTATTCTTTTGTGTGCCTACTTTTCTCATTGAGTTCTTTATTTTCTTGATTGTCTTTCATTCTTACTCTTTGAGTTTGTCTTACACATAGTTTTCCTTTTGCAATTACCTTTCCTTGCTAATACCTTTTCTTGTTTGTCTTTATTGTTTCTTTGGTTTTGTGGTGGTTGCTCTTGAGATTGGTGTGCTTGCTTTGACATATTTCATTTGAGGATTCCAAGGCCTCAAGATCAGATTGGTGCAAGAACATTATTTCTTTGAGAGTGATCTCTTTTTTCAGCCTCATTTCACTTCGGCAGTTTCATTGCCAAAGCTCACTGTTTTTGCTAATTTTTAACTTGTTTGCTGTTTTTGTGTGTTGCTTTTTTTTAATTACAAATGGCTGGATTTTCAAGTGATGCATCCTACAAGTAGAATTCTCCTTCCAAAGCTTCAATCCTTGGTGAATTACATGAAGCTCAAAGAACAATTAGACGGTTGGAGGAGAAAATGCAAAAGATGGAGGTCCAACAAGCTAGACCATCTCCTTCTATCCATGATGGACATCATGGACATCATTCTCATAGACCATCTTCAAGGGCTTCTTCAAATGATGTTGGCCGTGAAGATGAGCATAGGAGAAGGAGACCTCCACCCCAAGTCCATGGACAAAGACATCATCACCAAGGGGAAAGAATTCACTACGGCAATGGCTGCTTCTATCATGATGCAAAGTCCAAGCTTCCTTCGGTCAAGCTACCTTGTTTTAATGGTTCTAGTGATCTAAATGTATATTTAGATTGGGAGGCTAAGTGTGAACAAATTTTTGAGATCCATGAGATCCAAGATGAGCATAAGCTCAAGCTAGCCACCCTAGAGTTTAGTGATTATGTCATGAAATGGTGGCATGGAATTGTAAAGGACATTATCTATCACAAGGGTCCTCCCGTGGACTCTTGGAACTCTTTAAAGGATCATATGCGCGCTAGGTTTGTGCCCCCACATTTTAGGAAAGACCTCGTGTTGAGACTCCAACGGTTTCAACAAGGCACGCTAAATGTGGATGAATATTATAAGGAGCTTGAGACGCTTGTGCTTAAAATTGAATTAGAAGAAAGTGAAGAAGCCATGGTTGCTAGGTTTGTGAGTGGTCTTAGGAAGGATATTCAAGACATTGTTGAGTTACAAGAGTATTCATCATTGGGCTCTTTAGTTCATCTTGCAATGAAGGTGGAAGCCCAACTTGCTAAGAAAAACTCTTTTAAAAATGCTTCCAATGATGGATACTACTCCAAGTCTTGGAGAAACAAAACTTCTTTTTCTAAACATCCTTCCAAAGATTCTTCTTTCAAACCCAAGGAATCTAAGCCATCTACATCTAGATCTAAGTCTCCCACTAGAACATCTAATACTAAATGCTTTAAATGTATGGGTTATGGTCATATTGCTGCAAATTGTCCTTCCAAACGAAGTATGTACATGCATGAAGGCATTGTAGTTAGTGAGCATGATTCGGATTCTCCAAAGCATTCATTGCATTCTCATGCATCTAGTGAGGAAGAGAGTGAATGTCCACTTGAAGGGGACTTGTTAGTTGTGAGAAGACTTCTTGGACAAGTTTCACAACCTTTTGATGAAAGTCAAAGGGAAAATATTTTCCATACAAGATGTCTTATTCAAAACAACATTTGTTCCTTGATAGTGGATGGGGGTAGTTGTGCAAATGTGGCTAGTACAAGAGTAGTATATAAGCTTGGATTGCCTACTATCTCTCATACAAAGCCCTATAAATTACAATGGCTTAGTGAAGTAGGAGAAATAATTGTTAATAAACAAGTCCTCATCCATTTCTCCATTGGAAAATACAAAGATGAGGTATTATGTGATGTTGTGTCCATGGAAGCCACTCATGTTCTTTTGGGAAGGCCTTGGCAATTTGATAGAAAAGTTTTACATGATGGCTTTACCAACAAACTATCTTTTGAATTCCATGGTCACAAGGTTACTTTAAAATCTCTCTCTCCAAGAGAAGTCCATGAGGACCAAGTTATCATGAAGAAAAAGAGGGAGAGTGAAAAAGATAAAAAAGATAAGAGTTCTAAGCCTACACTCCTTGTGTCTAGGCGTGAAATTGAAAGGGAAATAGTGGCTCATCATCCTCTTTTTTTAGCCATCCCTAGAACTCTTAGAGTAGAATCACTTGTTGATAGTCCTCATTGCTTGGAAAATTTGGTAGAAGAGTTCCAAGATGTGTTTCAAGATCCTCCAAATGGACTTCCTCCTTTAAGAGGGATTGAGCACCAAATTGATTTGATACCGGGCTCTTCTTTACCAAATCGTCCAGCATATAGGACCAATCCAAGTGAAACCAAGGAAATTCGCCAACAAGTTGAGGCTTTGATTGAGAAAGGGTGGGTGCAAGATAGCATGAGTCCTTGTGCTATGCCTATCATCTTAGTGCCAAAAAAGGATGGCACATGGCGAATGTGTTCGGATTGTAGGGCCATAAATAACATTACCATTAAGTATAGGCATCCCATACCTAGACTAGATGATTTGTTGGATGAATTACATGGTTCTAAAATCTTTTCAAAGATTGATCTTAAAAGCGGCTACAATCAAATCCGTATCAAACCGGGTGATGAATGGAAGACGACTTTTAAGACCAACTTTGGTTTATATGAGTGGTTAGTTATGCCTTTTGGTTTAACTAATGCACCAAGTACCTCCATGCGCCTCATGCATCATGTTCTTAGACCTTTCATTGGTAAGTTTGTTGTGGTTTACTTTGATGACATTCTCATTTATAGCTTATCTTTGAATGACCATAGGTTGCATGTTAGGCAAGTTTTAGAAACCCTTAGGAAGGAACATTTGTATGCTAACCTTGCTAAATGTATGTTTGCTCTTGATCATATAGAATTCCTAGGGTTTGTTGTGAGTTGTAAAGGGGTCCATGTGGACAAAACAAAGGTGGTGGCCATTCAAAATTGGCCTACACCGAAATCTTTGAATGAGGTCCGAAGTTTTCATGGACTAGCTTCTTTCTATAGAAGATTTGTCCCAAACTTTGGTACCATTGCCGCACCACTCAATGACATAGTGAAAAAGGATGTGGTCTTTCATTGGGGAGAAGCACAACAAAATTCTTTTGATACTTTGAAAGAAAAATTGACTAATGCTCCCATCTTGGCCCTTCCTAATTTCACTAAGACATTTGAGATTGAGTGTGATGCTTCAAGTATAGGTATTGGGGTTGTTCTCCTTCAAGAGGGCCACCCCATAGCCTATTTTAGTGAGAAATTGAAGGGAAGTCATCTCAACTATTCCACCTATGATAAGGAATTATATGTACTTGTTAGGGCTTTGTTTACTTGGCAACATTATCTTTTTCCCAAAGAGTTTGTGATACATAGTGATCATGAATCTCTTAAATATTTGAAAAGCCAAAACAAACTTAACAAGAGGCATGCTAAGTGGGTGGAATTCATTGAGCAATTTCCTTATGTGATCAAACACAAGCAAGGCAAAATAAATATTGTGGCGGATGCTCTTTCTAGAAGATACACCTTGCTAAATCTTTTAACCTCTCAATATCTTGGTTTTGATCACATTAAGGAACTTTATCATGATGACCTTGATTTTTCTCTCATCTATCAAGAGTGTCTTAAAGGAGGACACAAAGACTTTTTTATTCAAGATGGCTTTCTTTTTAAAGGAAAACGTCTTTGTGTTCCCCAATGCTCTATTAGATTATCTCTTGTTAGAGAAGCTCATGAGGGGGGTTTAATGGGACATTTTGGGGTTGCTAAAACTTTGGATGTGTTGCATGAACATTTCTTTTGGCCTCATATGCATAAACATGTTCATAGTTTGTGTGATAAATGCATAGCTTGCCGCAAAGCTAAGTCTAAAATACATCCCCGTGTTCTTTATACTCCTCTTCCTATCCCTTCAATGCCTTGGGTAGAAATATCTATGGATTTCATCTTAGGCTTACCCAAGACATCAAAGGGAAAGGACTCCATTTTTGTGGTAGTGGATCGTTTTTCAAAGATGGCTCACTTTATTCCTTGCCACAAAGTGGATGATGCATGCCACATTGCAAACCTCTTCTTCCAAGAAGTGGTTCGCTTGCATGGGATTCCTAGGTCTATAGTGTCCGATAGAGATCCTAAATTCTTGAGTCACTTTTGGAAGACCTTGTGGGGCAAGCTTGGAACTAAGCTTTTATTTTCTACCACTTGCCACCCACAAACTGATGGTCAAACCGAGGTGGTGAATAGAACTTTGGGACAACTATTGAGATGCTTTATTTCGGGGAATCCTAGAGTGTGGGAGAATTTACTACCCCATGTTGAGTTTGCATATAACCGAGTAGTAAATTCTACCACCTCCCATTCTCCTTTTGAGGTGGTCTATGGGTTTAATCCCCTAACACCTCTTGATCTTCTTCCTATTCCCCTTCTTGGAGATGTCTTGTGCAAAGATGGGGATGAAAAGGCTTCTTTTGTGAAAACTTTGCATAAAGACATCAAGAAGAGAATTGAGAAGAAGGTTGGCAAGTATGCTGAACTTGCCAATAAAAGGAGAAAAGCATTGTTGTTAGATGAGGGCGATTGGGTTTGGCTTCACTTGAGGAAGGATCGTTTTCCTACTCAAAGGAAGTCCAAACTAATGCCTCGAGAGGATGGACCTTTCCAAGTCCTCAAGAGGATTAATGACAATGCTTATGAGTTAGATATGCCTGATACATTCTTAGGTAGTCATACTTTTAATGTCAGCGATCTAACTCCTTTTTCTGTAGGTCTCCAGAATTCGTGGTCGAATTCTCTCCAACTCGGGGAGTATGATGGAGATCAAGCTCAAGAGGACATGGAGGCCAATCAACAAGATCAAGACGAGGTGGAGGCACAAATAGAAGACGCCCATGGAGGTCAAAGTCCACCTCAAAGGATTACAAGAAGCATGTTCAAAGCTTTGGGAGCTAGAGGACATTTATTTTCTCTTTTTGTAATTTCCTTATTTGAAGGTGCCTAGAGGGAAACATTAGAAACCTCTTTTGTTTTAGCATCTTGTAGGCTTTAGTTAGGAGCTTTGGGGGGGTGTATTAGTAGATAGGTGTAGAAGTAGAATAGGAGGTGCCAAAGTGAAGGAAAGGGTCACACCTTCCTTGATGGAGATCAAGCCCAAGAGAACATGGAGGCCACTCATCAAGCTCAAGAAGAGGTGGAGGCACAAATGGAGGACGCCCATGGAGGTCAAAGTCCACCTCAAAGGATTACAAGAAGCATGTTCAAAGCCTTGGGAGCTAGAGGACATTTATTTTCTCTTTTTGTAGTGTCTTTAGTTGAAGGTGCTTAGAGGGAAACCTTAGAAACCTCTTTTTTATATAGCATCTTTTAGGTTTTTAAATAGGAGCTTTAGGGGGGTGTATTAGTAGATAGGTGTAGGAGTAGAATAGGGGGTGCCAAAGTAAAGGAAGGGATCACACCTTCCTTGCTTGGCAATTAGCGCCGGTTCTAGATAGCTTTTGGAGGGAATTTTTGAATTGTTTAGCTTTCATTTTTCAGCACCTTAGGCTATAAATAGAGGTGCCTTCCTTGTAAAATTCAGATTTGAATTCATCTAAAGAAACTATACTCAAAATTGGAGTGAGCATTTGGAGAGCTTTTGAGCTTCTACTCTAGTCTTATCTTGAAGGACCATGGTTTCCTCAAGTGGCGGCTTCCACACTCATCTAGGAGCATCCATACTTCTAGTGGCGTGATCATCCAACCTATCTTCCACCTTCATGAGCATTCTCTTCTCCTTCCTTTCTTCTCTTTCAATTACTCTTGTTGTCTTGTGTTCTTAAGCAATTTTTGGTTCGGCTGTCCTTAATTTTCCAGCACCTATGTTTTGGTTTTCTAAATTCTGTTCAGCACATTTGTTTGTGGATTAATTCTGTTCGGTCTTCTCTTTTATAATTCCTTTGTTGATTCAATTTGATAATATTTGGTTCATCCAAATGAGTTTGGGAATTGGTACTTGTATTGGTGAGTTCTTGACTTAGAACCATGATCCAACTTCTAAGAAAGTGCCTCTACATTTTCCAGCTCAAGGTGATTCCTCAAAGTGTCAAGAATCTTGTTCTATGTGGCTATTGGAATCACATCATGTGGTATCATGAGTCTTAGGTTCATTCTTGTTTAATTGTTGAGTTGTGTGCACTTTATTTCAAGAGCTCTTTTTAATTTCTTGCAATTTAAGTTTCTGTTTTAGAATTTTAATTGAGTATTCTTGCTGTTTTTCTTTTGCTCCAAGTGTTTGTGGAAAGGTTTATGGCACTCATAATTCTTATGAGTATGGTTGCTCTTTTGGAATGGCATTATCCTTCCTAGAGTTTACCTTAAGCTTCCTTTCACTTGTTACAATTTGTGTTGTGTCTTTTAATTTTTGAATCATGTCAAGTTTTGTCTTAGTCATGTTATTCCATATATGTCATTACTTCTAGTAGTACTTTTGTTGTTTTGATTGTTTCTTGCTTTGGTGTCATATAATTTTCTGAATTGATGTTGATCCTTTGTGCATTTTCTTTTTAGAATTGAGTTCATACTTGTATTCTAGACCTATACAAGTTCCAATACATCATTTTCTATTATGTCTTTGCTAGTTCATCATCCTGTTTTTTATTCCTATTAGGATTCCTCTGTTTCTGAAAAAGTGCTTACTGTTTTTCCTTATTGCAACTGATTTACGTACTGTAAAATTCTGATATTCTGGATTTGAGATATTCAAAGTGTTAGAAAAGAATAGAAAAAAGAATCATTCAAAAATATGAAGTACACAAAAAATGATAAATAAAATAAAAAAAGTGTACATTCCTGCCGAAAAAAATACGGTAATCTGGCAGTGATTTTAAAAAATTTATTTCTCTCAATTGGCTTACTGTTTTTAATTGATTCCAGTGCCATTTTTGAGTTAACATCTTGAAGTTTCTGTGGTAAAAATTTCATAATCCAGTTCGCTCTACAACGTTCCAGTTAAATCAGTGAATATCAAACACAGTTTGCATAAAAAAAAAAAATTTCCAGTAGCTAAATTTTTTTGTTTTCTTCATCTACTCTAGTGCTTTTCCTTAGGTATTCTTTTGTGTGCCTACTTTTCTCATTGAGTTCTTTATTTGCTTGATTGTCTTTCATTCTTATTCTTGAGTTTGTCTTACATATAGTATTCCTTTTGCAATTACCTTTTCCTTGCTTATACCTTTTCTTGTTTGTCTTTATTGTTTCTTTGGTTTTGTGGTGGTTTGCTCTTAAGATTGGTGTGCTTGCTTTGACATATTTCATTTGAGGATTCCAAGGCCTCAAGATCAGATTGGAGAAAGAACATTATTTCTTTGAGAGTGATATCTTTTTCAGCCTTAAATTCACTTCGGCAGTTTCAATTGCAAAGCTCACTGTTTTGCTAATTTTTTTAACTTGTTTGCTGTTTTGTGTGTTTGCTGTTTTTTTTTAATTACAAATGGCTGGATCTTCAAGTGATGCATCCTACAAGCAGAATTCTCCTTCCAAAGCTTCCATTCTTGGTGAATTACATGAAGCTCAAAGAACAATTAGAAGGTTGGAGGAAAAAATGCAAAAGATGGAGGTCCAACAAGCTAGACCATCTCCTTCTATCCATGATGGACATCATTCTCATAGACCATCTTCAAGAGCTTCTTCAAATGATGTTGGCCGTGAAGATGAGCATAGGAGAAGGAGACCTCCACCCCAAGTCCATGGACAAAGACATCATCACCATGGGGAAAGAATTCACTACGGCAATGGCTTCTACCATGATGCAAAGTCCAAGCTTCCTTCGGTCAAACTACCTTGTTTTAATGGTTCTAGTGATCCAAATGTGTATTTAGATTGGGAGGCTAAGTGTGAACAAATTTTTGAGATCCATGAGATCCAAGATGAGCATAAGCTCAAGCTAGCCACCCTAGAGTTTAGTGATTATGCCATGAAATGGTGGCATGGAATTGTAAAGGACATTATCTATCACAAGGGTCCTCCCGTGGACTCTTGGAACTCTTTAAAGGATCATATGCGCGCTAGGTTTGTGCCCCCACATTTTAGGAAAGACCTTATGTTGAGACTCCAACGGTTTCAACAAGGCACGCTAAATGTGGATGAATATTATAAGGAGCTTGAGACGCTTGTGCTTAAAATTGAATTAGAAGAAAGTGAAGAAGCCATGGTTGCTAGGTTTGTGAGTGGTCTTAGGAAGGATATTCAAGACATTGTTGAGTTACAAGAGTATTCATCATTGGGCTCTTTAGTTCATCTTGCAATGAAGGTGGAAGCCCAACTTGCTAAGAAAAACTCTTTTAAAAATGCTTCCAATAATGGATACTACTCCAAGTCTTGGAGAAACAAAACTTCTTTTTCTAAACATCCTTCCAAAGATTCTTCTTTCAAACCCAAGGAATCTAAGCCATCAACATCTAGACCTAAGTCTCCCACTAGAACATCTAACACTAAATGCTTTAAATGTATGGGTTATGGTCATATTGCTGCAAATTGTCCTTCCAAACGAAGTATGTACATGCATGAGGGCATTGTAGTTAGTGAGCATGATTCGGATTCTTCAAAGCATTCATTGCATTCTCATGCGACTAGTGAGGAAGAGAGTGAATGTCCACTTGAAGGGGACTTGTTAGTTGTGAGAAGACTTCTTGGACAAGTTTCACAACCTTTTGATGAAAGTCAAAGGGAAAATATTTTCCATACAAGATGTCTTATTCAAAACAACATTTGTTCCTTGATAGTGGATGGGGGTAGTTGTGCAAATGTGGCTAGTACAAGAGTAGTAGATAAGCTTGGATTGCCTACTATCTCTCATACAAAGCCCTACAAGTTACAATGGCTTAGTGAAGTAGGAGAAATAATTGTTAATAAACAAGTCCTCATCCATTTCTCCATTGGAAAATACAAAGATGAGGTATTATGTGATGTTGTGCCCATGGAAGCCACTCATGTTCTTTTGGGAAGGCCTTGGCAATTTGATAGAAAAGTTTTACATGATGGCTTTACCAACAAATTATCTTTTGAATTCCATGGTCACAAGGTTACTTTAAAATCTCTCTCTCCAAGAGAAGTCCATGAGGACCAAGTTATCATGAAGAAAAAGAGGGAGAGTGAAAAAGATAAAAAAGATAAGAGTTCTAAGCCTACACTTCTTGTGTCTAGGCGTGACATTGAAAGGGAAATAGTGGCTCATCATCCTCTTTTTTTAGCCATCCCTAGAACTCTTAGCATAGAAACACTTGTTGATAGTCCTCATTGCTTGGGAAATTTGGTAAAAGAGTTCAAAGATGTGTTTCAAGATCCTCCAAAAGGACTTCCACCTTTGAGAGGGATTGAGCACCAAATTGATTTGATACCGGGCTCTTCTTTACCAAATCGTCCCGCATATAGGACCAATCCAAGTGAAACCAAGGAAATTCGCCAACAAGTTGAGGCTTTGATTGAAAAAGGGTGGGTGCAAGATAGCATGAGTCCTTGTGCTATGCCTATCATCTTAGTGCCAAAAAAGGATGGCACATGGCGAATGTGTTCGGATTGTAGGGCCATAAATAACATAACCATTAAGTATAGGCATCCCATACCTAGACTAGATGATTTGTTGGATGAATTACATGGTTCAAAAATCTTTTCAAAGATTGATCTTAAAAGCGGCTACAATCAAATCCGTATCAAACCGGGTGATGAATGGAAGACGGCTTTTAAGACCAACTTTGGTTTATATGAGTGGTTAGTTATGCCTTTTGGGTTAACTAATGCACCAAGTACCTTCATGCGCCTCATGCATCATGTTCTTAGACCTTTCATTGGTAAGTTTGTTGTGGTTTACTTTGATGACATTCTCATTTATAGCTTATCTTTGAATGACCATAGGTTGCATGTTAGGCAAGTTTTGGAAACCCTTAGGAAGGAACATTTGTATGCTAACCTTGCTAAATGTATGTTTGCTCTTGATCATATAGAATTCCTAGGGTTTGTTGTGAGTTGTAAAGGGGTCCATGTGAACAAAACAAAGGTGGTGGCCATTCAAAATTGGCCTACACCGAAATCTTTGAATGAGGTCGAAGTTTTCATGGGCTTGCTTCTTTCTATAGAAGATTTGTCCCAAACTTTGGTACCATTGCCGCACCACTCAATGACATAGTGATAAAGGATGTGGTCTTTCATTGGGGAGAAGCACAACAAAATGCTTTTGATACTTTGAAAGAAAAATTGACTAATGCTCCCATCTTGGCCCTTCCTAATTTCACTAAGACATTTGAGATTGAGTGTGATGCTTCAAGCATAGGCATTGGGGCTGTTCTCCTACAAGAGGGCCACCCCATAGCCTATTTTAGTGAGAAATTGAAGGGAAGTCATCTCAACTATTCCACCTATGATAAGGAATTATATGCACTTGTTAGGGCTTTGTTTACTTGGCAACACTATCTTTTTCCCAAAGAGTTTGTGATACATAGTGATCATGAATCTCTTAAATATTTGAAAAGCCAAAACAAACTTAACAAGAGGCATGCTAAGTGGGTGGAATTCATTGAGCAATTTCCTTATGTGATCAAACACAAGCAAGGCAAAATAAATATTGTGGCGGATGCTCTTTCTAGAAGATACACCTTGCTAAATCTTTTAACCTCTCAGTATCTTGGTTTTGATCACATTAAGGAACTTTATCATGATGACCTTGATTTTTCTCTCCTCTATCAAGAGTGTCTTAAGGGAGGATACAAAGACTTTTTTATTCAAGATGGCTTTCTTTTTAAAGGAAAACGTCTTTGTGTTCCCCAATGCTCTATTAGATTATCTCTTGTTAGAGAAGCTCATGAGGGGGGCTTAATGGGACATTTTGGGGTTGCTAAAACTTTGGATGTGTTGCATGAACATTTCTTTTGGCCTCATATGCATAAACATGTTCATAGTTTGTGTGATAAATGCATAGCTTGCCGCAAAGCTAAATCTAAAATGCATCCCCATGGTCTTTATACTCCTCTTCCTATCCCTTCAATGCCTTGGGTAGATATATCTATGGATTTCATCTTAGGCTTACCCAAGACATCAAAGGGAAAGGACTCCATTTTTGTGGTAGTGGATCGTTTTTCAAAGATGGCTCACTTTATTCCTTGCCACAAAGTGGATGATGCATGCCACATTGCAAACCTCTTCTTCCAAGAAGTGGTTCGCTTGCATGGGATTCCTAGGTCTATAGTGTCCGATAGAGATCCTAAGTTCTTGAGTCACTTTTGGAAGACCTTGTGGGGCAAGCTTGGAACTAAGCTTTTATTTTCTAGCACTTGCCACCCACAAACCGATGGTCAAACCGAGGTGGTGAATAGAACTTTGGGACAACAATTGAGGTGCTTTATTTTGGGGAATCCTAGAGTGTGGGAGAATTTACTACCCCATGTTGAGTTTGCATATAACCGAGTAGTAAATTCTACCACCTCCCATTCTCCTTTTGAGGTGGTCTATGGGTTTAATCCCCTAACACCTCTTGATCTTCTTCCTATTCCCCTTCTTGACGATGTCTTGTGCAAAGATGGGGATGAAAAGGCTTCTTTTGTGAAAACTTTGCATAAAGACATCAAGAAGAGAATTGAGAAGAAGGTTGGCAAGTATGCTGAACTTGCCAATAAGAGGAGAAAAGCATTGTTGTTTGATGAGGGCGATTGGGTTTGGCTTCACTTGAGGAAGGATCGTTTTCCTACTCAAAGGAAGTCCAAACTAATGCCTCGAGGGGATGGACCTTTCCAAGTCCTCAAGAGGATTAATGACAATGCTTATGAGTTAGATATGCCTGATCCATTCTTAGGTAGTCATACTTTTAATGTCAGCGATCTAACTCCTTTTTCTGTAGGTCTCCAGAATTCGTGGTTGAATTCTCTCCAACTCGGGGAGTATGATGGAGATCAAGCCCAAGAGAACATGGAGGCCACTCATCAAGCTCAAGAAGAGGTGGAGGCACAAATGGAGGACGCCCATGGAGGTCAAAGTCCACCTCAAAGGATTACAAGAAGCATGTTCAAAGCCTTGGGAGCTAGAGGACATTTATTTTCTCTTTTTGTAGTGTCTTTAGTTGAAGGTGCTTAGAGGGAAACCTTAGAAACCTCTTTTTTATATAGCATCTTTTAGGTTTTTAAATAGGAGCTTTAGGGGGGTGTATTAGTAGATAGGTGTAGGAGTAGAATAGGGGGTGCCAAAGTAAAGGAAGGGATCACACCTTCCTTGCTTGGCAATTAGCGCCGGTTCTAGATAGCTTTTGGAGGGAATTTTTGAATTGTTTAGCTTTCATTTTTCAGCACCTTAGGCTATAAATAGAGGTGCCTTCCTTGTAAAATTCAGATTTGAATTCATCTAAAGAAACTATACTCAAAATTGGAGTGAGCATTTGGAGAGCTTTTGAGCTTCTACTCTAGTCTTATCTTGAAGGACCATGGTTTCCTCAAGTGGCGGCTTCCACACTCATCTAGGAGCATCCATACTTCTAGTGGCGTGATCATCCAACCTATCTTCCATCTTCATGAGCATTCTCTTCTCCTTCCTTTCTTCTCTTTCAATTACTCTTGTTGTCTTGTGTTCTTGAGCAATTTTTGGTTCGGCTGTCCTTAATTTTCCAGCACCTATGTTTTGGTTTTCTAAATTCTGTTCAGCACATTTGTTTGTGGATTAATTCTGTTCGGTCTTCTCTTTTATAATTCCTTTGTTGATTCAATTTGACAATATTTGGTTCATCCAAATGAGTTTGGGAATTGGTACTTGTATTGGTGAGTTTTTGACTTAGAACCATGATCCAACTTCTAAGAAAGTGCCTCTACATTTTCCAGCTCAAGGTGATTCCTCAAAGTGTCAAGAATCTTGTTCTATGTGGCTATTGGAATCACATCATTCCTCATGCATAGAATAGGCGCCGGTTCTAGAATGATTTGGGAGGGAATTTTGAATTGTTTTAGCTTGCATTTTCAACACCTTAGGCTATAAATAGAGGTGCTCTCTTTGTAAAATTCAGATTGGAATTAATCTAAGAAAACTCTACTCAAATTTTGAGTGAACTTTGGAGAGCTTTTGGAGCCTTCTTCTCTAGTCTTATCTTGATGGATCACTGGAGTCCTCAAGTGGCGGCATCACTCTCATCTAGGAGCATTCCACACTTCTAGTGGCGAGATCTTCCAACATTCTTCCATCTTCATGAGCACTCTTTTCTCCTTCCTATTTTCTCTTTCAATTGTTCATGTTGTCTTGTGTTCTTGAGTTGTTTGGTTCGGCTTTTCTAATTTTCCAGCACCTATGTTTTGTTCTTTGCCTTTTAATTTCATTTTGTTCGGTTGAAATGTGTTCTTATGCAATTCTGTTCGGTACTTCTTAATTCTACCTCTTTTGTTTGGTTCAATTTGACTATAATTGGTTCATCCAAATGAGTTTGGGATTTGGTACTAGTTTTTGGTGAGTTCTTGTCTTAGAACAATGATCCAACTCTAAGAAAACTGCCTCTATAATGTCCAACTCAAGGTGATTCCTAAGAAGGTTAAGAACCTTTCTCTATGTGGCTATTGGAATCACATCACAAATCCTTGGGATGCTTTTAGGAATGTTCTTTTTTTAGAATTTGTTGAATCCTGCATTCACTAAACAAACACAGAAGAATCTAGTCCAAAACAGATATGCACCACACATTAGATTTCAAATAAGCATAGCTGTATAAGAACAATCGGTTATTTTGCAGAGATAACCGGTTAAAAATCTATAAACCAGAAAACACAACAGCTTTAAAATTCCAGAAATAAAGCAGTAACACAGTCAATAATAGCAATGTTCAAAAGCAGTAAACACAATTGAGAACATTACAACTTCCCTACAATACTTCTCCCTCTATTTGTCTCATAAAATAGACAAATGGTAAGATTAAAAACAACATAAGAAAAAGAAAATTTTAAAAGTTGTTAAGCTAAAAAGAAGGTCTATCCTCCCTTTGAAATTGTAGTTCCAGAATCTTTCTCTAAACATCTTCAATTTGTTCATCCAGAGTAGAGAATTGTGTATCTTTGTTGGTAAACCTTGACTCGCACATTTCATAGAGGTTCTGTTCCGTCCGGTTGACCGGGACATCTTCGTGCGCGACCTCAACCGTCAGCTAGGGACTCCTTCCCACTGGTCACCTGTGGATTCCTGCAAAAAAGAGGACAAAGAGGCGCCCTAGCGGCCGTTTGCACTCCGACGCTCAAGTCAGCCAGCAAGAAACACCAAAACTGTTCACCTACGTCTCTGAGCACCGCGTATGGCACTCTGAAGGTGGTAAAAAGAACTATGTATCGTGTGTGTTTTTCTCCTCCTAGCAAAAATCTTTCCCTAGTCCTTGTGTGTAACTTCAAGGCTCGAGCAAGCAACTAGAGAGTTTCTGGGAAATTTGCCAAAAGTTCTCCCCCCTTTCCAACATTCTCAGCGCTATTTAAACTACCCAAGCATTTAAAGCGCCTTAAAGCGCTTTTAACTACAAATGTAACGCGCTCAATCAGCGTATCTAATTAGAAAACGTAGCTCATTTAAGACGTTGAAACGCTTCGGAGCCATTATAGTGCCTGAACGTTCGAAACGGAAACTGTATTGAATGACTTTAATTACCTGGCACCTGACTAAAGGGTGTTTCTATTCTGACATGGCTTCCGTACACGTGGAGGGCCTCACGACGCCGTGACCCCATCTGGGGGCGTTTCTGCCCATCTGGGGACGTTTCTACGTGTGAGTCCTCCTGCTTGGGAGTGCTACTGCGCTAGGGGTGACTTTTTGGGTGCCAACTCATGCCCCCAATCATCTAGTCACTTACTTTGAGAGCGTATCTGCCTTCCTCTCGTACCCGGCTACCCTGGGCGTGACCTTCCTCTTGAGTCGTATCTGTCCCAAAGGCGTCTCTGGGGCGGCAGGGATACTTCACGAGTCAGGCTGCCCTACACTGGTGTTGTTACTATGGCCTTGAAGCCACCTTTCTCTCCTCTTTATTACTGTTCCCTGGTTATACAGGGTTTGGGGCCTTCTCACGGCGTCGCCCCCTCCATGGTCTTTCCTACCCATGGGTATCGGGGAGCCGCACCGTGATCGCCTTGACTTAATGATATTTGATCTTGGCGACGCCCTGGTCGGGCGACGCCTTCACCCAGGCGACGCCTTGCCTTGGCGACGCTTCCTCTTGGCGATGCTGGCACTTGGCGTCTCTCCACCTAGGCGACGCCTTGCGTTGACTTTGACTCCAGGCGTTTGACTTTGACCTTGACTTAATCAACGCCCGGATACGGGACGGTACAGGTTCCTTTGATTGTCAGCAAAGGTATCCATTTTATTGATCATTTGCATTTCAAAGGATTGTTAGAATATATGGCCTTAAATGAGAGGGTGGCTGAATTGTTTAAGAGGGGTTTTCGCAAACATTGAAGGTATAATGAAAATCAATGCTAAATTACAAAGAAAAAAATCAAGGAAACAAATACCCAAAACTGTTTTAAGAAGATATCAGAAAAACAATCGATTGTTTTGTCGAAACAATCGGTTGTTTTTATCAGCAATTTATAAAAACAGCTTAAAAACAGAATTTAAAGAGTTAAGGGTAAGAGATAAGCACACAAGCAATTTATACTAGTTCACTCTTACACCAAGAGTTACATCCAGTCCCCAAAAACTACTGGGTATTCCACTATGCAATCAAAACCAGATTACAAACACCACACACCAAAGTAGTGACCTTGAACCCCTCAAGAAACACACTACCTTTGGCAAACCACACCAAGAATGTTGATCTTGAACACCTCAAGAACACACAACAGTCATTGGCAACACAACTACAGAAATACATTAATCAAGGAAGAAGGGAATAGAATACACCTGGGTATTACAAAGCTTAAAGTTCATAATTACAACCCAATCCTATTCCACACACTTAAGAATGATCCAAAGCTCTTTCAAATCTTGGAAAAACTGTTTTGATAAACTCTTTCTGTTACTCCAAGATTAGGAACGTAAAACCACCTTTATATAGACCAACCAAGTGGTCAAAAGCATTTAATAAAGGAGCCAAGTTAGTTAGGATCATTTAAAACATATTAAAACCGCTTAACAGAATTTTGTTAAGGTTTTCAGGAAAACAATCGATTATTTTTTCGAAAGAATCGATTGTTTTGGTTTGACAGCAAAGTCAACCAAGTTTTTCAAAAACTTCTAAGGTAAAACAACCTGTTATTTTGAAAAACAACCTGTTGAAATTTTGACAGCTTTTTAGAAAACACATCTTTTCAAAAGGTTAAAGATTCAAATGAACTTGGATCAACTTAAGGAGTGAATTAACAAGTTTCAAACAACTAGACAACACACACACACACCCAACAACAAGGTCTTCAAGCTTTCCTCTTGGATTTGGAAACATCAAAGCATCTTGTTCAACAAGGATGACATGTTTGGCATCCTTTCTTCCACGTTGATGTTATGATGTACATCTTCTTAAGTTTCAGCAGCAGGTTCATCTTGCACTGGTGCCTCTTCAGTTTCGTTTCCTTCATGAGTTCCACTTGGGTCAGCTTGATCACCATCCTTGCTTACCCATCTTCCACCAATTTTAGTAAATCCCATCTTACTTAGGGATCCACTATTGATTTCACTGGAGGGTTTGATTACTTCTGCTAGCTCTCCTTCTATATCCACTTCAAAATAGTGAAGAAACTTAGAAATCAAAATGGCATAGGGATAATGAAAGTCACATAACCTCAAAGCTTTTTGCATGTGCTCTTTGATTGTGTGAATCCAGTTGATCTTCACTTTATTCATGATGCAGTAGATCAAGAGAAGATCTTCTTTAGATAGAGTTGAATGGTTGCTCCCCCTAGGTGTGAGAATCCATGAAACTATGAAGGCCACAAGCCTTTCATCAAGCTTCAACCCTCCAACAGAAAAATTCCTCACTTTGGAGTGGGGATTCTTGAGACAACCTTTGTAAAACTGGATTTTGTTGAAATCTTCCACTATTCCAAGGTTTCCCCTATTAATTCTTAGTCCATACGACTTCAGCCCGGTCACAGCAGACCATACCTCACTTGTGATGATCATATCTACACCTTTGACATGAGAAACAAGTGAGTCATCATCAAATCGAAGGTTAGTGTAAAATACCTTTACAAGATCAGGATAGATATTCCCTGTAAGTTCTAGGAATCTCTTCAACTTTTATTCTTTGAGAATACTCCTCACAGAATCCAACTTCTGTTGTTTCATCCATGTGAAGGAAACAACTTTTGGGGTATTCACATTCTTTCTACTAGTTTCAAGTAGATACTTGTTGATGAGATTGGTATCTCCTGCAAACCATCCTTCAAGCTTTCCAGAGCTTTTGACACCCCTTGATTTCATCCTTTTTGCAGATGGAGGAGTTCCAACCATTGCTTAAATCATAAACAATTTTTGAAAAGAAAGCTTTTAGAGAGAGATAGAAATAACATTTCTATATCAACAGGTTATTTGTGAGTGAAAACAGCAACTACAAGCCTTGGGTTTTATAGCAGAGAACACCTGGTCAAAGCTGGTTGCATTCAACATAAAAACAAATCAAATATGAATCATAAAGCTGACACAGTCAGTCAAATCAGAAAGTACAGATTCACATGTGATATTTGACCAAGCATTTAAGACATTTTATATTTTCAAGATAAGTAGAGATCTGATCTATTAAAAGCAAATGTACCAGAGTTAAACTGTATTCAAACATCCAATTAATGCACTTTTGACCATACACGTCACTAGGTCTAACAGAAACACAAACCAGAAATTAAAAATCAAAAAATAAATTTGTCCAGAGCTTATCAGATACAAAATAATCGGTTGTTTCGAGGAAACAATCAGTTAAATTTATGTTCTGAAGATTTTTTGTTTTGTTTTTAAAAAACACATTTTGCATGTAATTATTATGTTTTCACATATTTCAAGCTATTAATCGTATGAAGAGTAGATGGAGCACATAGGAATTACACATAGAAACATAGAGAAGCATATTGAATTGAATTTTGTGCACCAATAGTTCTCAACAAGAAATGAGAATTTAATTCTCAGACCATTGATTATCTAATTACAGAAGTTCAAGAAACCAACACTAGACTTTGATATGTTGACATGTACAGAACATCCAGTTCTTGCTGAACCTTTCAAAAGAAATCAGAAATCTGCAAAACAGAACTTTGTCAAATCTCAAGATTTGATCCCTTGAAGAATTTGGGACCTTCAGTGTTAGATTTATCTTTTGTATTAACATTATATCTTGGAATCCACTTATAGATGCCTTTAGGTACAAGAGATTTACGAAACCTGCAATACCTGACAGAATGGCCTTTATTCATGCAGTAGAAGCATGTAACAATCGGTTGAAACGAAATTTTAACCGATTGTTTTTCTGGAAAATTTGAAAAAGGTTTTGTAATCTTTTTTTCTTTGCTTTGAGGGTAAAACCCCAAACCTGATTTTCCAAATACACATTTCTGTGAGGCTAAAACATCTTCAAATTTGGACTTTCCAGTTGTAAGTTTGTCAAAGGTTTTCAAAAGATAGCAAATCTTCTTTTCAAGAAGTTCACAATTTCACAAGCTTTTATCTCACAACTGCAAGAAGAATTTTTGTAGATTAAATCCATATTTTCTAAATCTTCTTTTGTTTTGCATAGCTCTTCCTCTAGATCCTTAACTTTATTTTCTAACCAGTTATTTAATCCTTTCAACCGGTTGAGAGAAAGTTCCAATCGGTTGGCTTCATCGTGAGTTTCATAAAAAGCATTAAGCAATTGATCATAGGTGGTACCTTTACTTGTTGAAGTAGAATCCATGCTACTTGTTAATGATGCTAGAAGACAAAGATTATCTTTCTCATCATCTGAAGAACTTGAGGATGAGACATCATTGTCATCCCATGCTATATATGCTTTCTTCGCTTTTCCCTTTTTCTCCATTTTGAAGTCTCCCTTTTCTTTGACTTCATTGTTTGGACATTTATACTTGATATGTCCCTATTCACCACATCCATAGCAAGTATACTTATTAGAATTGAATTCACTAGATTTCTTTGAATCATACCTTTTAGAAACTTATTTCTTTCTCAAGAATTTGCTGAATTTTCTTGATAACAAACTTATGTTCTCTTCTTCACTTTCACTGGAAACATGTTGTTGTTTGCTCGATTTAAGTGATATGCTCTTGTTATGCTTGTCCTCACTTTCTTGAACAACAAGCCTTTGAATCTCAATTTCATGCTCTCTTAGTTTACCGAAAAGAGATGCCACAATTATTGAGGTGAGATCCTTTAATTCAGAAATGGCATTAACCTTTGGTTGCCATGTTCTATTAAGACACTTCAGTACCTTAATGTTAAGCTCTTCTTCATCAAACTTCTTACCAAGACTCATAAGATGATTCACAATGTGAGAAAACCTCTTCTGCACATCACATATTGATTCTCCCTTTTGCATTTTGAAGAGTTCATGCTCTTGATCAGAGCATGCTTCCTAGCTCTCTTCACATCAGTTGTGCCTTCATGTGTGACCTCCAAGATGTCCCACATTTCTTTGGCCAAGCTGCATTCCTGAAAAACTCATCACAGCTTAGAGCAGATGTTACAATATTTTTGGCTATCCAATCAAATTTAACCTTCTTACTTTCTGCCTCAGTCCACTCTGATGAAGGTTTATCAACTAAAACATCATCTTTCATAACTTGAGGTACAAAAGGACCATTTTCAATTGACTCCCAAATGCCTTTATCAGTTGAGTGTATAAAAATTTTCATTCTCACTTTCCAAAATTGGTAATTGACTCCACAAAACAGAGGTGGCCTGTTCATTGAGGCACCTTTCCCAAAGGGAATTTTATTAGCCATCAAAAGATTTTCAAAAAACAGAAATCAAAACTTGAGTAACTTTCAAGAACCTTGCTCTGTTACCAATTGTTAGGATCGATGGCTAGAACAAGAGGGGGGGGGGGGTGAATTGTTTACCAAAAAATTTCAAAAATACTTTGTTTAGAATGAAACTTTTACAATTAACTCAGAAAACCAATTCAAAAAGCCAATCAAATCTCCAAACAGAAACAAATATCAAAATTATAATCAGTTAAAATGATGATTTAACAGGTTGTTTATGACAGCGGAAAATATCAAACAGTTATGGAGAGAAGAGATCGAGAGAATTACACACAAGGTTTATACTAGTTCACTCTATCCCAGACCTATATCTAGTCCTCAGTCAAACCACTGAGTATTTCACTATGTAACCAATCACAGATTACAAACACACAACACAAAGAGGTGACTTTGAATCCCACAAAGCCTACTCACCCTCTTTGCACACAGCCAACACCTCAAGCCAGAATCACACTGACTTTACAGGACTTTACAACAGTTTTACAGAGAGTAATATGAACAATTACAAGAAACTAAACAAGGGTAGAAAACACCTGGAATCATAGTACACCAGAAACCCTATTGGTCAGTTCTTGAATCACAGCAAAGCTCAAAAAGCAATCTTGCTAAAACTTGGTAAAAACACCTTTTCACAAACAGTTGGTAATCTCTCAAAACAATCTCAAATCAGAGTATCAAACTTTTCTCTCTTATCAATCTTTTCACGTTTGAAAGAAGACTAGTTTTATAATACTTGAGAAGCTACCGTTGAAGGCAGATTTGAACAACCAAATCAGTTAAAACAGGTTTTCAAAAAACACTACAAAAAAACGTGTATAAAGTGGCAGTTTTAATATGGCGGTTATTAATAACCGCCACAATCTGTCGTATAATACGACATTTTAGTAACCGCCACAATGATCCTTTAAAATATGACATTTTTAACTGCCACAATTCTTCTTAAAAATATTTTCACTCTCTCGCATTTTTTCCCACCACACCATTACTTTTCCCCAAATTTTTTCCCCCTTAAAGACCTCACACTTTGACCCCTTTCACCCCTCTAGACCTCAAAGAGACCCTCTCACCCGACCTTCTCACTAACCCTTTCGAACCCTCAAACTCAAATCTTTCACCATTCACATTGAGCACTCTTTCAAACTCTTTTGAGTCCTCTCATAGAACCCTAACTCTTCTCTCTCCCTCTCATTACTGCAAACCCTCTAACCCCTCTCGTAGAACCCTAACCCTTTTCAATATCGTCCTTGGTTTTGTTCACCATTGCCGCCGGCTTGAGTGACGCCCTCCTCACAACAATTTTGGTGGTTTGTCATCGTAACAGGTACGTCATAAAGGGTGTGTAATGGTACTTGAGGCCGAGGCGATTGGTAAGGATGTCGATGTGGCTGACGATTTCGAGGATGTCGTATTGTGAAGGGAGGGTTTCGGTGGAGGGTACAAGGGTTGGTAAAATTGTTGTTGCGTCGGCTAGGGCTTCTTGAAGGACATCACAATAAAAACCCTTATTTCTTCGAAAGGGGTCTATGCCATCAACAAATGTTGAGTCTCCCAAGTCTTCTGCTTCTTCGCCTTCACCACTCCCAACGCCACCACCTTCCCCCCTTCGGGGCTGGCTCTAACGGCTTTTCGGTGACTAAACTGACAGAAATCGGCGGTTTCTCGTTCTCATCTGCGAACAAAAAATCCGAAGAATGTAGAGGTAGGGAGGAATGAAGCAGGTGAGGAAGAAGGTCCACAGGTGCGGGGCTTCAGTGAGGAAGAAATGCGAGAGCAAAGGGAGTGAGTTTCAAACCCATTGCCATTGATAAAACCCCTGTCGATATTAGAATCACTTTCACAGAAACCTAACCCATTCTTCCTTTTTTTCTCAACTTACCTTTTGTGCTCTGTCACTGGATTTTATGCGCGTATTTCCAGTATTATTCAAATATCTTAATTTCTTTTAAATTTTCATTTTAATACAGATCAAACCATTGGAAATTTTGTTATGCAGAATATGTATAACGTGTCGATTCTTGTTTAGTTATTGAGTGAGTTACTTTGTCCTGACAATTTAATATTACTATTGGAACATTGTCATACACCTAAGCTGCTTAATTTCATGATTATTGCAATGTCAACTCAGCTTCTCTGTGGATCATCTCCTAAGCCCAATGATTAAACCCCTTTCTTGATATTTTTTTTCTGCATAGGCTATGGCTTGGTGGATGGTCAGACCATGGTGAAAGGATGAGCGTTTTTTATGCCTGCAATCGTTACGAAGAAGCTAAACAAGAGGGAATGGTAAGGGACCAAACTCTACTTTTCTTGATTAAGGTTTGAGACTACCATTATTTTGTGGTGAGCATACATGTCAATTAATTTTGTGAACAATAAGTTTTAGATTAATTTAGTGCTTGTACTTAGGTGGTGAAACATTTATCTATTAATGTACTCTAATATTTTTCATGATATATACTTGTTTTAGGAAGACAATCTTTCTGATATGCCCCTTTTTTTCTCAGTTTTATCTTATGGTAAATTTAGAATTTCTTTAATATTCTCTCAGTGAACCTAAAATGGTCGAGTTCTTTTGTATTATGTAATAATGATTTGCTTTACATGTATGCATTTCGTTTATGGATCATTTGTGGCATTTCTGTTAAAAGGTCTTTGAATTGTTGACACACGGCCATGGATTTTTTTTTCTTTCTAGTTTCTCTTACCTTTTTGTTTTCTATTTCAGATTGGTGATGTGACAAAATCTGGAGACATTGCAGGACCTCGTGTCTTGGAGCATATTGTTAATGTTGTTCTGTATATGGAAGTTGGTATCTTGTTTTCTTTGAACAGTCAGTAAAGCTTATTTTTGTTTATCGTTATACTTTCTACTACTTGGCATGTTTCTAGGAGTTCATTTTCCTTTTATTCTTGTTATTGCTTGAGGCATCTTAAATCTGTAAATCCTTCATGTGGCTCATTACTGAATTTTTGTAATTCTTATATCTTTTGTGCATTTTGGCGTTCCATCAACTTTATTGCTTTATGTACTTGCCAAATTTAATACTTATGGGGGCTATGAGTTTTTTGGGTTTAAAACAATTCCATTTCAGTTTGTGATGTTTTGATGCATGTGAGACACTCAATCTTGAAATAATACATGTGAGGTTCACATTTTTATTGTCCATAAATTACTATTTAGTACCTATTTGTAAATTGAAATTTTAAGTGAAAATAGGAACTTTGTTTCCTTGTGCAATTTGCATGCTATTTATCCAAGTTAACCATCAATCTCATAGGTTATTCTCATAGACCATATCTTGCCATATATTATCATTGTCTAAATGAAATTCACATTATGTTGATAACGATTTCTTTAGGAATATATGTTAGTTAGCATTCATGTGAAGATATACATTTCATGATGATCCTTTATTTTTAATTATTACTACAGGTTGACAATAACCCTGAGTTTCACTCTTAGCCTGACAAGTCCAAATATGTGATTGAGGATGATGCAGTGCTTTCTAGTCCAGCTATGGAATCAAAAACTGAAATCCTTGGCAGTAGTAGTTTACTGTAGGAGAACACAAACATGGTTCATAACTCGGATCATTCGGGTCATGGAAGAAGTCAAAATGGAATAGGAGTCCAGTAAGATTGGCAAAACCTGATAGTAAGGATCAGAATATTATAAGATCAAGTGGAGGCATCAAGATAAATTAGAACTAAGAGTTCTGTTGTAGTATGTTCAAATATGAGTTTATATTTTGACAATTTAATTTAATTTAATTTACTTGTTGTTTGGATTAATTTCACATTATTAAGTTTATTCTCTCAATGAATGAATTTATCTTTTAATTATTATATTTATCAATTTTAATTATATTATGAAGTATAATTATATTATGAAATTAGTTTATGATATAATTTAATTATATTATGAAACATAACTGTGTTCTGAAGTTTATTTATAATATGAAATTAATTAAAATTATGAAATCAAATTATAAAATAGAATTAAATAAAATATTATAAATATTAAAAATAAAATTAAAGTTTAATTATAATATGAAATTAAATAATATTATGAAATCAAATTATAAAATAGAATTAAATAAATTATTATAAATATTAAAAATAAAAAACAATATTTAATATTCGAATTATGATAGTTATAATGGGTATTATAAACGTCATACTATACTGTATTAAGTGGCGTTTAAAACTGCCACTATTTATGTTAGAATTGGTTTACCCAATTTCAAAATTATGACAATTATAACTGACGCCAATTACACGCTTAAAACCGCCACTTTATACCATGCATAATATGGCGTCTACTACAACGGTTCTCAATTGACCGCCACATTAAACTTTGTGGCGGCAAGAATTCTGACGGTACGTGGTACCGCCACAGACGTATAATGTGGCGGTTAGAAACGTCAGCTTTTGCGAAAATAACCGCCGCAGTATACACGTTTTTTTGTAGTGAAATTGTTATGAAAACTTACATTTAATCGGTTAAAACTGCGATTTAACTGGTTGAATGATTTTGACAGTTATACAACTGATTCAAAAAAACAATTTCAAAACACCTTTGCCAGCTAAGTGACAAACAACCGATTATCTCGAAACTTTAATCGGTTGTTTTTCCCTTTGCATGGAAAAACACTTTAATCTTTAAAACAGATTGAAATAAGCTTTGTTTGAGAAGAAAAACTAATCTTACAAAGATTTTAAACCCCATAACAAAACCTAAACCTAAAACACAACACAGCTTCAGGCTTCATGAGGATTTGATACATCAAAGCTTCCCATCTTCAACAACAACTCCGCATTAGCCTCGCGCAACTCTTCGTTGCTTGCGCGTGATGCGTCCAACTCGACCTGGAATTGATCTTGCCTGAATGCATGCTCGGCGCGAACCTCAGCCAACACCCTCTCCTGATCAGCCTTGGTTGTCGCCACTATCTGCTAAAGAGCGCGGATAGTCTCCATGAGTTGTTACATGGTAACGTTGTCACCTTCTTCTTGTACAGATGTACCTTGTTTTGTATTCCTCATGTCGTTTGATAGCTCTGATCACTACTGTGAGTGGAACCTAGTTTTATCCTGCCCCATGGTGGGCGCCAAATGTTCTTATCGGTTGACTTGGTCGCTGGTTCACTTCAAAGGCAAACGGTGGCTCCTCCTACCTCTGGTGGATTCGATGCTTCCCTTTGGATGTTGGAATGCGGCTTTGTGTGAAACAGAGGGGGCCCTACCTGTTGATTGCACTTCGACAATCAAGTCAGTACTGGGCTAAGAAACAATGAGTAAATAAGATAGTAATTTTAGTCTTAGAAACGGTGTGTCTTTACTAGGGATCACGAATCCCTTTTATAGACTACTTTAGGTTACCTCATTATAACAACCTTCCTCTCACGAGAACCTTATCTCGAGTGAAAGTAGGTTCAATGGGAAGGCATTCAGTTACGTTGTTACACAATCTTAGTGTAACAACCGCACATAATCTTCCTCCTTGGAGTGCATAATCTTAACAACATGGCCGCCAGGATACTAACTAATATACCAGCATCATGGGGCCCATCTGTCACTGTAGGCGTTCTATCCTTTACGTATCATGCATGCAGCTTACCCCTGAAAACCCTAGCGTTCTTTGGCCCAGACGTCTCTAGTGGGTATTTACTCGTGTTAGACCTCGAATGTACTATACACACCACATGCATTTGCGCTGATCAGGCATTTCACGCATACGGGTTTAAACACGTATCTTTGGGGGCGCACTTACGTGGCTCATTATCCCCACAGATGTCGATGTCCGATCTCTGAGCACCGAGCCCAACGCTCAGGTCCAGTAGAGTGTTTGTCTTTTAATATGAAATATTACTGAAATATGACACTAATCAAGTCTTTAAACCTTTACCTAGTTACTACTTTTTTGTTGTCAAACAAAAATAGGTTTGTCACCTACATATTGTGATCACTTGTATTGTTGGAAACCAAATTAATGACCAAAATTTCTATTTCAAAATTTGGTCACCTGACTAATAAAATATAAATATATAAATTTTATACATGCAAATAATATTATTAGAGGTGGTCATAGATTGGAATTTTCAAAATCTAGATAAAATAATATAGGTTGAATATAAAATTCACATTCATTTTAACTAGATCAAATTGATTTGGATTTTTCCAATCCAATTTATATTTTTTTTTTCAAATTATATTTGAATTGGCCTAATTTGGACTTGATTTCGCCATACCAACTTAAATGAGTTGGTATTGTCAAACTCAATTTGACAAGAGTTTGACACGACTCCATCTAAGTACTTGTATTTTCATAGGAAATATTATTAAAATATGACCCTTATCAACCTAGAATCTTGCTTGCCCTCAAACAAAGTAAATGAATATAAATAAATTATAATTAAATTAAAATATCAAAACAAGTTTATTTACAAAACAACATATTAAATTAGAAACTTATGGTGCTTCCAACTTTAAATATAGCAAAATATAAATACAATCAACTTCAGTCTGATTTGGAAATTGTCCCCAGCCTGACTTGGAAATTGTCCCCAACCAGACTTGGACTTGACTCCAACCTAACTTGGGCTTGGCCTGTGGGCCAACTCAGTTTGCCTGACCTAATGTGGACCTATGTTAACTCAACATGACTTTGAAATTTTCTGACTCATCCTAACTTGGGTAAGGTTCGTCTAGGTCAACTGGGTCATGAGCAACATGCCTACTTGGACTTGACCTATGTGCAACCAACTTAGTGCGACTTGGGCCTGACCTAACTTGACTTGAGTTCAAACCAATTGAAATTGACCTAAGTGTAACCTAACTCAACTTGACTTAAACTCAACTCGAATTGAGATTGACTTGACTTGAGCCAATCTAAATCGAGTTTGGCTTGGCCCCTAACATATAGCTTGGGTTAGTTTAGTTCAACTTAACTTTGGTGTGACCTGATTCGTTTTGTCTTGGACAACCTATCATAACTTTAGTCCAATCTCACTTGACCTTACCTGAGTTGAACCCAATTAGACCAATCTTATCTTACTCGAGCCTTATCCAACCTAATATTTCATATTTTGAATGGATCTAAATTTACATTAATTTTTAATTTTTAAAATTCAAAAAATTACACCATTTATATCGAATCTAATTAAATGGATTCTAATTAAAATCTAAAAATATAAATTTAGTTTTGACACAAATTCATTAAAATAAACTTAAAGTAATATAAATTTAAAGAATTATGATTTAATTTTAAAATATTTTTTTACCCAAACTTAAATGTCCCTAAATTTTTCGTCAAAGTGAAAGTTTTCTCTAAAAAATTGAATACGAGTGATTTATCTATCTTCGAGAGACTATTTGAATTGATAAATAATACAATTTTGAATTATATTAAAACAGGAAACAGGATTTCTAAATTTTGGTCTTACAGATAGTAAGAATTAATAACTAAACAACACATCAAATTTGATTCTGATTGTGAAACAGTAAACACGTATCATTCTTATAGCAAGCTGCTATAGATTTGTTTATTATGTTTGGTGCGATTTGCTCACCTGTGATCTTGTTTTTCCATAAACTTCCAACAGTTATTGTGTCCCTATGCTCTTGCATGTCATAGATGTAAATCAACTACAGTAACCGAATTTATTCTTGTTCTGTAATTTATAATTTGAATCACGCTAGCTAATTAATTAATCAATCAAAGAACAAGTAAATCAATTGACTTTGTTTTTATTTAATTAATGAGAGTTTCATCCTTCATTTCGGTGCCATCCAACCTGAGAAATATTTTTATGGAAAATATTCGTGTCTTCATAGAAAAAAAAGAGAGCTTAGTACTTAAACTAACTTTTATAGTCTTAAGTTTTTGAATAAAAGTTGAATTTAATAAATTAAAAATAAAGTAAAATGTTTGATTATTTAATAAATTTTGAATAAATAACCATTTTTTGTATGACGTTATTATCCACATTGTCCCTACATTTGAGTAATGTTTCCAAAGAAGTAGCTTTACATCTTTTACGGACTCAAATTTTTGTTAAACAAACAAACCTTTTTGTTCAACCCCAGTCTTTTATTTTGTTAGAAAGAGTGTAAAGAGACAAATAAATAAAAAATCCCATTTTTATACATGAACTATGAATGCATAAGTATTTTATTTTCTAAAATGAAGGATTTCACTTTGAACCAATTATTATCAACAAGAACATTATACTAATATAAAAACATAAAATTGAAGCAAGATGAGCATGGACAGGTATGCTATGTACACATAAAAGCAAAAAAATTTAACTTGGGTATAGATAACTGATATTTGGAGAAAAAACATTATGTGTGTGGATAATGACTTTAGGAGAAAAACATGATAAAAAAAAGGCAGATATAGAGGTTTGGAGTGGGATGATGGAATAGATAGGCCCCCATTGATCTATAATGTAATTGATTATAGGTTAGACAGATATGGGTCTCTCATTACTCTTTAGTCTTTTCCAAACCCTGAAGCGATTCAACTGAACTGTGAAATGATGAAAGAAACTTATGGGACCAAGGCTATCAGATTCAGTGAACTATATGAATATATTCAAAAGCCATGGCCACAGGGCATTTTGATGCGTTTTGTCACTGCATTCGTACTACCACTCACTGCACCATACTAACATATTGTGTACATCATATTGACTTAGGTATAAAATCCCATCTTAATTTGATGATATTGTAGATAAAAAGTTGACAGATGAGCAAATTATCGACAAGATTAAGTGTGGGGATCATAGTTGTTGATGAGGATTTCCTTGACATTTGGTGCAACTAGATTGCACATGCATGGTTCCATGTAAGTGCGACATCAAGTTATAACAGTTAATCTGTGTTATTAGTATGTCATCCATGTTGGGTTTTTCCGTTTTTGAAGTCTCAAGTTGCACATCATTAGAGTTGGAAAAGGCTCAGCTTCAGATTACTTTCCAATATAAATAACCCTTTCTTGCATCAGAAGTTTCTAAGGGGAATTTGTGTGACTGGTTGACCTGTATTTTTTATTATTTAATTTTTTGGATCTGATCCATTAAAATCTGTCTTTTTAAGAGATGAAACTTAATTATATAATTAAATTGTAGAACTAAAAGTAGATGATCAATAATCTATATCATGACTGAATGTTATATTATAGTGTTGAAGGGTTCATGAGTGGTTTATCACTAGGCTTAGAATAACATGTGAATGCCTAACTTGAAGGGAATGGATAAATAAAAAGTGACATGGTCAACCCAAAGTGCAAGAGTGAAATAGATAAATATGACTAGCCATGCAGCTTATAGCGTGACATGCTTTCGTTATTTGTCAAATTCTCAGACTTCACCCACCACCCACGTTCTCACCAGTCACCATCTTCTGTCTATTTGTGGAAACCCACCTTTAGCTTTGGTGAGCAGTAAAATTATTTGGTTCCAGTTTTTATCATATTTTTTATGATTGACGTGTGTCACCAACATTTTATCATAGGAAGAGTTTTGGATTTTTATTATTGAATTTTTCTATCATGTTCGAAATCCAATAATGTAAAAGTTAACACCAGTACTAAGGACCTTCCTGTTATAACAACTTTATCACATATTCTAAACAATCATTTTACATTTTGATAATCATTTCCCTCCAATTTAACGATGATGGGTGATGGTCTACTGAGAAATGAGAGAGAGAGGTTTTGGTCTAAAAAGTACAAACTAGGGACGTAAATGGTAGGTTTGTGGGTTTGTCCCAAAAAGCCGAAAACAAAGGGTAGGGGTCACATATGACATTGGAATTTGAAGTTAGGTGTAGAAACTTTTTTCATAACAAGGCTTATGTGCAAAATAGAAAACTTGGTTTTGTGAGGTTGGAATGCTTCACCCATTTTGGATTATGAAATATATAAATAAATTAGCGCAAAACACGTGGTTGAAAGCTATATTTTTTTGCTTACAATACAATCTAATTTTCGACTCTGTTTTCCAATTAGGACCGAAGGCTCCACAATCCAAATTGCTGTTAGTTTGAAAGGCCCCCACCATTGATGGTTTACTGAAGTAACGTCACACTAACAAATTATCACAACTGATTAATGCTAATATATATATATATATATATATATATATATATATATATTATAGGATTCCTCAAAAACCATTATTCCATTTTCTTACAACCTTTTAACTTCATTCTGCCATGGAAGATGGAAAATGATTGGTAGGCACTCAAATATTTAGCATTATACACTTCTGTTCTATATGTTACCATAAAAATTGAGGGAAGAAAAAGGGAGGGAGTAAAAATAGACAGGAGAATAATAAGTTTTTCATTGATAATATAAAAAATAGAAAGAATGAAAAAAAATTATTATTTCTTTTACAGTTAATAATTTTGAAAACTAAGATTCAATTTTTTTATTCTATTACTTATTATTTATATTTGTTTTTCTTTCAACATTTTGTAATATATTTGAATAACTGTCTAAAATAATGTGATGGCACAAATTTTTGTCAAAAGCTCTTAAGTTATGCACCAAATTATATATACAAAATTCTGAAACAAAATAGTATTAAGCGTGTCATGTATGTTACTTCTCAAATCATATACGGAGTGTGATTACATGGGGATATATTGAACAATTGTCAGTACTCAAAATACACAAACACGATCTAAAGTAGATTGAAGAAGATTACATGCACAACTAATATCTTTCTTCTAAAAGGGGAGATCAAATTTCAGGAAATACAGCATCTGCATGAAATTTTCTTATGATGCTTCTACATATTTGGAAAAAATTACAAAGTAGGACTTGAGTTTCGGGCATTAATTGAACAACATGTTACATGGTTTATTTATAAACAAGGTATCTCTTTGTTTACTATTGCAGAAAAGAGTGAGAGAACGGATTTTCCATATGTATGTTTTTATTTATCTATTCATTTTCTTTGCACTGTCCTTCTGTCTCATCACTTAACTTATTATGTTTATCACTTTTTGCAGTTTTTTTTTCTTCCACCCAATCCAATGAGGAGGAGCTGGTATTGAAAAGTAGTGTTAGTTATTTGTATGATTTATGAGATAGTTATTTGGGTTGGATTAAGAAAATAATGGCAATTATGATATTATAGTAGCTTTTGAGCTTGTCAATCAATGCTAACAAAGGAACACACGTAACCGACCACCTTGGAACCTTATAAAAGAGTGTCTGTGCTTAATCCCTGAACACATACACACAGACTTTGCTTTCTTCCTCTCCTCTCTAACTCCTCCTGGTCCCGCTCACTTTTGTTTTTTGAAGGAGTGTTTTTCAGAGGAGAGGAATAAAACATCCCCACCATTATCCCCTTCTGTTCCTCATAATTAACCCTTTTCTCAAAACACACTCAGAAACAAGAAAATAACCAAAACTAACCAAAACCTTTGAGATGCTTGCACAACAGAAATCCCCAAAGACATACCCGACACTTCCCCAGGTAAGCTATCTCTTTTTCTATGATTTTCACACCCACATACTTCATATAATGTGCAGACTTTTATTTATAAAAATATCTATCATCCACTCACTCTCTCTTCCATTCCATTTTCATCCTCCATTTTTAAAATAAATAAATAAATGGTTCAGAACTATCTCTTCTTTTTTCGCTCTCATTTTTAAAAGAAATAGTTAAGTGATTCTGAATTATGAAGATCTCTACATAAAGATCTATTAGAACCATAAAGTATTACTTTTTTATTATATATACTATTTTCTCAGTTTTCACCTTTCCTGTTTTCATCTTATCTCTGTTTTTTCCATTCCAGCTATCAGATTTTGTGTAGACAAGCATCATTACTTTCATTTATGAGATTTGGCTGGCATTCTAAAACTTATCTTAAACCTGATATGGATCCCTCATTCATGGGTTTTGTTAATCATGCAGGTATTGGAGGAAGTAAAGAGAATGTCAGACATAGGGTTCCCTATATCCGCCATGAGCCTTGTGGGGTACCTAAAAAACTTGACCTTAGTTGTGTGCATGGGAAGGTTGGGAAGCCTGGAATTAGCTGGAGGTTCTTTGGCAATAGGCTTCACCAACATAACTGGTTACTCTGTCCTCTCAGGTCTAGCCATGGGCATGGAACCCCTCTGCACCCAAGCCTTCGGTTCTAGAAACTTCTCCTTACTCTCTCTAACTTTGCAGAGAACAATTCTGATGTTACTGCTATTTTCTCTCCCCATTTCTCTTCTGTGGCTCAACCTCGAATCTCTCATGCTTTTCCTTCGCCAGAATCCAGACATAACCCGTGTAGCTACCCTCTATTGCCGCTTCGCCATCCCAGACCTCATAGTCAATAGCTTCCTCCACCCTCTTCGCATCTATCTACGCAGCAAAGGAACAACTTGGCCACTGTTGTGGTGCACTTTACTTTCCATTCTTCTACACCTTCCCACCATCGCCTTTTTAACCTTCAAACTCCACCTTGGGGTGCCGGGAATCGCTGTTTCATCCTTTGTTGCCAATTTTAACAACCTTTTTTTCCTTCTTCTGTACATGTTCTATACACGTGTTCCCAAGGAGTCCTTACACGTGCCATTACTACTGTCTCGTACCATTTCACATAATAACTTGATGACATGTAGAAGCAGTTGTAGTAGTCTTGCCATGGAATGGGGTGTGCTACTGAAATTTTCAATACAAAGTTGTCTAGCTGTTTGCTTGGAGTGGTGGTGGTACGAATTGATGACAATTTCCGCAGGCTACCTTCAGAACCCTCGTGTTGCTCTAGCCACGGCTGGCATAGTGATACAAACCACATCTCTTTTGTACACTTTGCCAACATCACTAAGTGCATCGGTGTCAACGAGAGTAGGGAATGAACTAGGGGCGGGGCAAGCTGAAAGAGCGAGTTTGGCAACGGTGGTAGCAATAGGATTATCACTTGCAAGCTCAATTTTTGGGTTATTGTGGACCACTATGGGAAGAGAAAGGTGGGGGAGAGTGTTCACTAGTGACGGTGAGGTGCTGCAATTGAGTATGGCAGTGTTACCTATAATTGGACTTTGTGAGTTAGCCAATTGTCCACAAACCACAAGCTGTGGAATCCTCAGAGGAAGTGCTAGGCCTGGTGTTGGGGCAGTTATAAACTTTTGCTCCTTTTATTTGGTGGGAGCACCAGTAGCCCTTGTTTTGGCCTTCGTTTGGAAACTTGGGATGGTGGGGCTGTGTTATGGGTTGTTGGCAGCACAGATCGCATGTGTGGTGTCAATTTTCATTGTCGTGTACAAAACTGATTGGGAAAGGGAGTCATTGAAAGCCAGAAGCTTGGTGGGAAAGGGTTTATGTGGCACTTTCGCATTTCATCAGGACCAAATCACGATCAAATGTGAAGAACATCTTGTCTTTCTCAAAGAGGACAACTCTGAAAAGTGAACAAGTTACGCCCCAAAAAGCTCGAACAAAATTCAACCCAAAATTATGATTCTTTTTAGTATTGGAAATTAGATTGTCACACCCCAAATCTTGCATCCTTCCCCTATATACTCATATACACCTGTGTCTACATTCTCACACATAAATACGTAATTTAGGAGGAGGATCTAAGATTTTAGAGCGTGAATTTTTATTTTTTTTACTGTGATTATATACATATGCATTTACATAACCAATTGTCTTCTTGTATTTTTTTTTCCTTGCAGAAAGCCTCAATGCAAGGTCTATCTAATTTGTACTTGTAATTGTAATAGTAGATGGTACCATGAAACATAGTATAAGTAATTGTAATAGTAAGGTGTAACTACTTTGTACTTGATTAGTATAATAGATCGATTTCAGCCAAATGATTCGAATAGTTAACAGTTATATGCGTCAGATTAAACAACAACAATTTTGCACATGGCACAGGGATTTTGTAATAGCGATCTTTTCTAAATACAAACTAGTTAAAATATATAAATAAATTTTGATGCACAAAGTCAAAATAGAAATAACGAAAAGTTGTTAGCTTAATGTAATCCATATGAATAATGAGCATTGTTTTTAAGAAAGATATTTCAATAGTAGATTCAATTTAATTTTTTTTTTAAATTGTGGCATGAAAACAATTGAGTAAGACATATATAAGACCACACTAAGCATGTGCTAGCATGTGTTCATGCATGAGCGGGAACACAGAGTGAGAGATTATGATTTTAGTATGTTCATCTATGAAAAAAACTAAACATGCCCAGACACTTCTTCTTAAATGGCGTATCCGTGTCGGACATACGTATGCGTGTCGATACTCGTACGACACTCGTAGGATACTTATCGGTGAAGTGTTCAATTCAAAAAAATATTTGTTAGATTTTTGAAAATTCTAGCACGATTTTAACACAATTTTAAAAGGTATAAATACAATAACTTTCTAAAAACTCAAATTTATTGTATAAATTTTTATTATGATTATAAAAATAAGAACAAATTCTTTTGAACCAGTCATGAAAAATATCTTCCTGCTCTCAAAAGAATCTGGAACATACTTTTGCACATAAATATTTATTTTCAATTTATATAATTCAAAATTATATAATATATAGATCCGTGTCCCCGTATCCTACATTTTAGAGATTATACGTATCTCCGTGTCCGTGTCCGTATCAGTATCGTGTCAGTGTCCGTATCCGTATTTATGCTACATATGTATCTATTTTGGCAGTTAAGTGGTGGTAGTTGTAATTTGTTAGATGTTCTTAGTATAGACTTCTCTTTATATGGTATACCCTTTTGAATAGACTCCACATATTGTCATATGCCAAAGTTTGGAAGAAATTAAAATACCAATTTGAAAGGGCATATCTCAAATAAATAACCATCATCTCACTACTTCTATCAATTTACTTCTTAAAACACTCTAAATTTCTATTTAATTTTTTAATATGTATAATGTCTTTCAATTATCTTATGTTACTAACCTTTGTACAATATTTTGCCACTAAATTTTTTTTAAGGACTAATTTAACACTAAATCAGAAATTATTTTATATTTTTTTTTACACAAACTATTTTCCTAATTTTTAAAAAATTAATTTTACAATGTCTTCATGTTTGATGACCAAATAATTATTTATCCAACTAAAAACATGAATGGTCAATCTTAATGTTTAAATCAAAATAATTGACTTGATTAAAACTCCACTAAAATTTTCACTTCCATCCTATTATCATTCTAGTTCAATAATATGATACTAGTAATAATTATCATAGTGATCATTAACTAATGACTAATTATTGATTTAGGATATCTAACAGAGTTCTCAAGAAAAAAAATCAATATTTATTCTATAATATTTAGAAATACTATAAGTTTTAAGATTTTACTAAGCTGATAAAAAAAAGATTTTACTAAATTTTCATATACCTATATATAATTTTTATCACCTCGATATTGATATAGACACTTTGTCCATAAGTAATTAGCATTCGAAAATTTTGGTCGATCACTTTATGGAATCTCCTTTTCCAAACAATGTCTTTTTTCAACCCTAAAAGATAATAAAATTGAAATTCCAACACACCACTATTTCAAGTTCACCATATACCTCAAGCATCATGTAAGATTTCAGATTTTTTTTCTTTCCAGGAATATGTAAAACTAATAACTAATTTTTAAAATATTGAGATTTATTTAAGAAATCAGATTTCTGATGTATGTTTTTAATGAGGAGGTGATAGTGATCCAAACAACAACAAAAACTGGGGTGCACATTGTATTTGTTGGGCTCAATATGATAAATCACTGATATATCCAATGGTTTTGTTTCCAAATCCTAATCCCTAATTTTCTTTTTACCCCAATAAACAGCGGCATTTCAATTTCATAACTATGAAAATTTTCACTATCTTTAAAAAAAAAATGGATTGTATACATTTAAAACTATTTTTTATATTAAACCTTTAGATGTACCATGTATAATTTCTTCTAAAATTTTTCATGACAAAATTCATTCAAATACGTCCAAAAGGTATATTAAAAAACTCATAAATTGATACACCAATTGTAAAATATGAGAAAGACAGACAAATAAGTGAAAAATTAAAAAGTAATACACAAGAGAAGTTGATTTTCTGTTCACGTTTGCAGGAGACGAAATGCTCTGAAGTTATTAGAGAGAAAGTGTATCTTATTTGGGGAAATAACAATGTTGATTGGGTTGAAAACAAAGCGGTAAACAGCGCTGGAGGGGTACTTACGATCTGGAACAATACGACTTTTCAGATATTTAGTTTTGTTAATGGAAGGAATTACTCTATCATTGAGGGCCTTTGGAAGGTAGGCAATGGGTTACATGTCTCCATCGTGAATGTCTACTGTTATGGCTCCCTACGGGAGAAGAAAGTGATGTGGGGAGAGATCAATGGGTTCAGGTCGAATCAACTCTCTAAGGCCTGGTGTGTTATTGGAGACTTTAATTCAGTTAGACGACAAGAGGAGAGGAAGAGTATGATCTCGGTGACAGACTATTCTAGAGAAATAAAAGGATTTAATGAGTTTATAGAAAAATCTGAGTTCGTGGATATCCCGCTGGTTGGTAGGAAGTTTACTTGGTATAAGCCTAATGGATTGGTGAAAAGTAGAATTGACAGGGTTCTTGTGTCAAAGGAGTGGCTCGAAGCCTGGCCACTTTGCCAACAGTTCGTCCTAAATAGGTCAATCTCGGACCATTGTGCAGTTGTCCTTAAGGAAGTGTCTGTCGACTGGGGTTCGAGACCTTTTAGGAGTTTGGATGTTTGGCAAAAAGATAGTAGGTTTAAAGATTTTGTGAGATTGAAGTGGGACAACTTTGATGTTCAAGGAAGTGGAATTTACGTCTTAAAAGAAAAATTGAAAAAGCTTAAAATAGAGTTGAAAATCTGGAACAAAGAAGTGTTTGGAGATGTGAACCTTGCTAGTGAGGAGTTACAGATGAGGATTGATGAGTTAGACACACGTGATGACGATAATGGTCTAGAAGAGTCAGAAAGGGAGGAGAGAAGGTCACTCTTAGTTGATCTGAACAAAGCCATGTTTAAACAAGAGGCGGTTGTATTTCAAAAAGCAAGACAGAAATGATTGAAACAGGGGGATCTTAACACAAAGTTTTTTCACTCATCTGTGAAATGGAGAAGGTCGAGGAATGAATTGCACGGGTTGTTTGTTGAGGGTAGGTGGTGTGAGGATAAGGGGGTAATCAAGGACAAGGTTCGTGACTTCTTCAAGGATAGATTCGACAGGAACGATGTATGTCAGGTCAGGTTAGATAACGTAAGGTTCAATTCTATCTCGGAAGCTGAGATGTTGGTGGGGGAGTTCTCTGAAGAAGAAATTAGGCCTGCGGTTTGGAATTGTGAAAGCTCTAAGAGCCCTGGTCCTGATGGATTTAATTTTGGTTTCATAAAGTTTTGTTGGGAAATTTTAAGGATGGATCTGATGTTAGCAATGAAGGATTTTGCAACAAAGAGCCACTGGCCTAGAGGTTCAAATGCTTCTTTCCTTTGTCTTGTCCCAAAAGTTGAAAATCCTTTGCAGCTTGGCGAGTTTAGGCCAATTTCTTTGGTAGGATGCCTGTATAAAATTATCTCAAAAGCGTTGTCTCTACGCTTGAAAAAGGTGATTAGCAAAGTGATTGATGTCAGACAGTCTGCTTTTCTTGAAGGTAGGGGATTGCTGGATAGTGTACTGGTAGCGAATGAGGTGCTGGAAGAATATAAAAGGAAGAAGAAGAGTTGTGTGTTCTTCAAAGTTGACTATGAAAAGGCATATGACTCGGTTAGCTGGGAGTTCTTATATTATATGTTGGAAAAACTGGTTTTTGTGCTCAATGGATTCGTTGGATAAAGTGTTGTTTAGAATCTGCTTCTGTCTCTGTATTAGTGAATGGCAGCCCAACTGGGGAATTTTCTCCTAGGAGGGGACTTCGTCAAGGTGACCCGCTTGCTCCGTTCCTCTTCCTCATAGTTGCTGAAGGGTTGGCTGGGGTGTCTAGGATGGCGGAAGAGAAGAATTTGATTGACAGTCTGGAGGTTGGAAGAGCTAAGGTGAAGGTTAATATGTTACAATACGCTGATGATACCTTATTCTTCTGCAAAGCGAATACCAAAAGTGTTTTTAATATTAAGGCTATTTTGCTTTGCTTTGAGCTTGCTTCTGGGCTTAAGGTGAATTTTCTAAAAAGCAGAATTGGCAGGATGGGGTTGGATCAGTGTTCGCTTCAACGTTTTGCAGCTATTCTTAACTGTAAGGTGATGGTAACTCCTTTTGTTTATTTAGGATTACCGGTACGTGGGTGCCACAAGCGCGGTGTTTTTTGGAACGGGGTGCTAGAGAGAGTTCAGGGTAAGTTGTCGAGGTGGAAAGGCAGGTGGTTGTCAATGGCTGGGAGGATCTGTTTGATTAAGTTAGTCCTCTCCTCACTCTCGTTATTCTTTATGTCCTTGTTCAAAATACCATCTGGGGTGGCTAACAAGTTAGTTCGAATCCAAAGGAATTTCCTTTGGGGATGGGGCTCTGACGGAAGGAAAATCGCTTGGGCCTCTTGGAATAAGGTCTGCGAGCCTCGGGACTACGGGGGTCTTGGAATCATTGATTTAAGGACTTTTAACCTGGCCCTGCTAGGCAAGTGGATTTGGAGGTGGGGGTTGGCCAAGGGAGGTTTGTGGAAAGAGATTCTTGACTCTAAATATGGTGGTTGGAGGAATTTGAGAGCGGAAGGTAAACCTTGCAGTGGTTCCCTATGGTGGAGAGACTTGAAGGAGGTTTAGGCCTCTAAGGGTTGGGCAGAAGTTTTGAAGATGGGATTGAGTGGAAAGTTGGTGATGGAGGGAATATTTCTTTCTGGGAAGATAGCTGGTTGAATTGTGGTGCCTTGAAGGGAATGTTTTCGAGATTATATTCGCTTAGCACGGCTAAAGCTGCTAAGGTGGCCGAGATCGGGAACTGGTCTAATGGTGTTTGGATTTGGCATCTGTGTTGGCGTAGATCCCTCTTTGACTGGGAGAAGTTGTTGGAGGAGCAGTTGAGTCAGCTGCTGCAAGGGATAAAGATGGATGCGGGAGGGGTGGATAGCTGGGTATGGAAGGCTGAGGGGTCTCAAAGTTTTACTATTAACTCAGCTTATATTAAGGTAAGGAGGGTTAGTGATGGGGATTTCTCTCCGATTTACTATAGGTTGTGGAGGTGTAAAGCCTTGCCTTCTGCTGTTTTCTTGGCTTGGAGGGTGTTGGAAAATAGGATTGCAACTAGGGTTAATTTGGTAAGGCGCGGGGTGGTGGTTGAAAACCCTGTTTGCTGCTTGTGTGGAAAGGTTGAAGAGTCGTCGAGTCACTTGTTCTCCGTTTGTGACTTTTCTTGGAGGGTCTGGTATCTTTGTTTTGAGTGGCTTGGAGTGTCATTCGTAATCCATTTGGATCCTATGCAAAATTTTATCCAATTCAGGTTGAGTCAGGCATCGGTTTCAGTTAATGATGTTTGGGGGGCAATTTGGGTTGGAATTGTGAGTGAAATTTGGAAGCATAGGAACTTGATCGTCTTTAATGGAGGAGTGGCAGATGTGTTAGAAGTTTTTGCCTCTGCGCAAGTAAAGGTATGGTCTTCGATTGCTGCAAAGTCCCGCGAAGTTTACTTTTCCTACCCCTGTTGGGTTATGGATCCTTTGGCATGTATACGGCTGATTCGGTAAAGCTAGTTAGCGCTTGGTTTGGTTGGTCCTTTGTCCGACGATTTTGGGTGCCAAGTTAGGAGTTAGATTCTATGTGTTCTTGTAAAAGGGTTGGATCACCCCTGAAGTGGTCCCCATTTATTTATTTTTTATTGCTGATCAAAAAAAAATGTATAATCAATTTCTCTTTAACAGGAATTATATATAGTGTTTTCGGTGGTTTTAACCCCGTTAAGTGTATTATCAGCAGTTTGTTTTTTTCCTAAAGGATTCGACGTTGTTAACGGATTACTAACAACTTTTACTAACACCTGGAATGACAATTACTTTTAGACAGTTCTTTGAATCCCAATTACTTTCAACGGTTTGAAACCCCTGTTATTTTCGGCGGTTTCTAAACTTCTGTTATTTTTTACGGTTTCTAAACCTCTGTTATTACTGGCGGTTTTAAACTCTCATTATTTTTTACAATTTCTAAATTCAATTATTTTTTACGGTTTTTAAACTCCTGTTATTTCCTGCGGTTTTCGTTATTTTTGTTATTTTTGACAAATTCCAAACTACCACTATCTTTTACAATTTCTAAACTCTTATTACGTACGACAATTCCTAAACCCCATTACTTGCAACAGTTCCATTACCTCGGTAATTTCATTTATTGTTCTTTTGATTTGTTATATATTTTTAATGTCTCCTTAATTTCATTTGTTTTTTTACAAGTTACAATAAATTATTTTGTAAACTTTTTAATATTTCATTTTTTAAAAATTTTAAAACTATTCAAAGAGACTCCTAATATCAAATTCATCAAATCTCAAAATGAACAGTTGTTGTTTAGTTAATAAAATTTGGACAAGCATGTTGTAGTTTTTTTTTTCGTTGAAAAAAAACTCACCTTTTACCAAGTAATTATTTTTTAAGTTTGTTATGTATTTGTTACAACTCTTTGTTTTTTCAAAAAAAAAAAAAATATACGTTGAAAATAATAATAAAAAGTATGAGAATAACTAAAATATATTTAAAACAACTTAACACATGATGTAAATTCTTAAAAAATAAGAATTAATATACTCATAAACATATAAAAAAAAATATAATATCAGCAAAACTGATATATAAACTTATACTAGTATAGGCAGTATTGAGATTTTTTTTTTTCTTCTCAATTGGGAATCCTCTTTTGGCACAGGATGAAAAACTACGGGATGATTTGAGGGTTGATAATGCTATAATAGTATTATAGGGATTTTTAATGCCCACCTTTCCAATCAAAATTGCTAAGGTTCTTCAAGGCTCTTAATTATTGTGATATTACGGACACAGGCTCTTAAGAATTTCCCTTCATGTGGTAGCTATAGGATCTCAACATTCGACTTAATAGAACATTAATTACCTCATAATAGAGTACAGTTTCAGGAGGAAAGGGTTCGTCATGTTCCCTCTTTCAACCTACTTGAACCTAAAATAGTAAACAAAGGAGAGATCACTTATTTCAATTGCAATGAGACTTCCGGAGAGAAAAACAATAAAATTAAATATCTCTAAAAATGTCAAGTATAACACATTTTTAAATCTTAATCATAACTGTACCGGTCGGCATCGAGGTGTGCACATTAAATAAATAAATAAACATGGTTACATGTGGAAAATAAACAGTTGTAACTTTCATTGAATGAGTCAAAAACATTTCGTAGAGCACTCCCTTAATATCAGGAAGCCACCAGGCACGACCCAGAGACCACTAAGCATGTCTCTAGCAATCGGTTACTTGGTCCACATAGCCAATGCCCAAGTCAACCTACTAAAGGAACTTCTAAAAGGGGGAAATGTACGTTTTTCATAATATAAGAGAAATCTAAATAAGCACTAGCACTGACTTGAGCGTCGAAGTGCAATCGCAGGTACCCTCGCCGACCAGACGAACGCACGCGAGAAGGAAGAAAGACTTGAAGAATTGGACAGCTGGAGACACGACAATCATTGTGTATCGACGTGGATCAATATTACTCAGGCCCTGACATCCATACAGGTACAACTGGCGCCCACTGTGGGGCCGAGTAATCGCTTTTCTCAGGCCTAAGGATTCCAACAAGTGAAGATGGTTTCAACAGTGAACAATACCAACAATGACAATGCAGCGGAAGAATATAGGATGATGCTCCAAACTCTCCAAGCCCAGATGCAGGAATTGCTTCAGAAAGGGGTTACTGACCAATTACGTCAGGAGGAGGAGAAGAAGAGATAGGAAGAAGAGCGACGACGACACGCAGAAGAAATGGCTCAATTAAAGGAGCAAAACAAAAGGTTATTGGAAAGACTCGAACAATCTGAACGTGAAGGGCATTCACGTGCGCCCACACCACCACCACATCAATCTGGGACAAGAATAGTAGCCCAAACAGTAGCTCAGACAGGGCCTCATACATCACTCGTCCACCAGACCCACCAAAGCGTAAAGCAGATAGTTCCGAACAGAGTAGCAAATCCAAGGGGCCATCCGTTTACAGATGACATCATAGCCACACCTCTCCCCAACAAATGGAGAGGTCTAACCATGAACCTCTATGATGGTTCCACCGATCCGGACGAACACCTGAATATCTTCAGAACACAAATGACCCTCTACACGATTGATCGGTTGGTGTGGTGCAAATTCTTTCCTACGTCGCTCAGGGAAGGACCTCTCGGATGGTTTTCTGACCTTCCCCCTAATTCCATCGCCAACTTTGATGCTTTAGAATTGAAGTTTACTACTCAATATGCCACGAGTAGGCCTCATCGGACATCCTCCATGTCCCTTCTTAATGTCAAACAGGAAAGGGGAGAGTCTTTGAGAGCTTTCATGGACAAATTCAGTAAAGTTTGTATGGGGATACGCAACTTGAATCCGGACATCGCAATGCACCATTTGGTTTCGGCCATTGTACCGTCCCGTCCACGGGCATTGACCAAAGGTCAAAGTCAACGTGTGGTAGGACCCCTCGTGGGATCCAAGGAAGGAAGTCAACAGATTGACCGACCGAGGCATCGCCGGGTTGAGGCGTCGCCAATAGGAGGCGTCGTCGCGCTAAGGCGTCGCCTAGCAAAGGCGTTGCCAGGTTAAAGGATCGCCAGACAAAGGCGTCGCCAGGATAAGGCATCGCCAAGCTAAGACGTCACAAGGAGGCTTCAGGCCTCGACAGTTCAGGGCAGTAACAAAGAAAAGAGAAAGGTGGCTTCAAGGCCATAAGTTCTAGTGCCAGTAGGGGGTAACCTGACTCGTGAAGTATTCACGCCACTGCTGGGAGACCCTGCGACAGATACGACCCATGAGAGGGCCACGACCAGGGGAGAACCACATGCATGGTACGAGAGAAAGGTAGATACACTCCTAGGGCAAGTGACTAGAGAAAGGGGCGCATGAGTTGGCGTCCAGAAAGTCATCCCACGCGCCAGATGCACGTCAAGGAAGGAGGACTCACACAACGGATTAACCCTAAGTTGGGTTACGGCGCTGTGAGGCTCTCCGCACAGAATAACGATCAAGTCAGAAAGACACATGGTAGTGCACACGTGTTCATTAAAGGTTTCAGTAAAAGTTTGCCAAGGTACGCGTTAACTTAGCTTACGTATCAAATGTTTCAAGGCACATTTTTATATGCTTTCAATGCATTTGAACACGCTTTAAATGCGAAAGGTATATAAAAAGGGGCCTTGGGTCATTTGAGAGGGGGTCGAGTTTTAACCTAATTCTCACAGTTTTACACAGAGCACTAACACTAGTTGTTCTCGCGGCGCATCCACTGTGAGCACAAGACAATTAGGGCAACACAGTTCTAGTCACTCAGTTATTTCTGACCACCTTCAGAGGGTGTGTCACCTTTGATGTTTCTCGCTAGCTAACTTGATCGTCGGAGTGCAAACGGCCGCGAGGGCGCCCCTTTGTTCACTTCTTTTCAGGTATCGCAGACGGAGCATAACGAAGGTGCCCTAGCTCGTGAGGACAAGCCACGCGCAAAGACGATCCCGGTCAGCTGGCCGGAACAACCATGCTACCCGGAAGGTTCACAGAAAGCCTTATCAAGCGACCACCGTATAGTATGGACGAATTGAGAACAAGAGCAACAAAATTCATGCAAATTGAAGAGCATGTTGTTGAGAACACAGAAAGAAACAAGGGGGTTTGTCCTCCAATAGTACCGGTCGACCGAGACCGGTATCGCCCCAATAGAGGTCCGCGCTTCCACAATTACACGTCCTTGGTCGTACCAAGGGAAAAGATTTTGGATGAAGCCCTACAAACTGAACTGATCCCAGCACTGAAGCAATCACAGACACCTCCCAACGCCGATACAGCTAAACGCTGTCAGTACCATCGCAACTACGGTCATACGACCGAAGGTTGCCAAGCATTGAAAGATAAGATAGAAGAACTTGTCCAGGCCGGCCATCTTCGCAAGTTTGTGAAGACAACCGTGCCTACACCCAAATCGCCCCAGCGCGACCTTGACTCCCGAGAACGTTCGGGACGACGAGACGATCGAACCCGCAACGATCATCGTCACACAAACAGAAGGAAACGAAGCGAAAGTCCGGTCAGACGGACAAGACCCAAAAGTGAAAGTCCAGAACGTAGAAGTCGAACCAAGCAGAAAGTTCGTGAAGTTATCAACACGATCGTCGGACCAGTGTCACTCGGCGTACCTCCACAAGAGATTAATTACATAGCAGGTGGTTTTATAGGTGGAGGATGTTCGAATTCGACAAGGAAGAAGCATTTAAGGGCGATCCAATCCATCCATTCGGCCTCCACACACCGCCGACCGCACATACCGTCGATCACATTTACTAACAACGATTTCACAGCAATTGATCTCACTCAGGACGATCCCATGGTCATAACCGTGGAAATAGACAAGTTCGCAATTGTCAAAGTCCTTGTGGACCAAGGCAGCTCGGTCGACATACTTAATTGGGAAACATTCAAGAAAATGCAGATTTTAGAGGCAGAGATACAACCTTACAACGAACAGATAGTTGGATTTTCGGGAGAAAGGGTAGATACAAGAGGATACATTGACCTATTCACTACGTTCGGCGACGATTACCTCAGCAAGACTATCAATATACGATATCTGCTGGTCAACACCAATACATTCTACAATATCGTGCTCAGTCGTCCATCCATCAACAGATTGAAAGCCATTGTTTCAACCCCTCACCTGGCCATGAAATTCCCCTCGGATAATGGAGATATAGCCACAGTACATGTAGATCAGAAGATAGCACGAGAATGCTATGTAGCCAGCCTGAAAGTAGAGCCAACCCGACGGCTCTACACCACAACGACCGACCGATCCCCGGATCGAAGAGGTCGATCACCGGAAAGGCGTTCTAGAGGAAGAGGTTCTAGAAGGCACTTGGTCACCCTGGTCGACCTAGACCCCCGACTGGATGATCCTCGAATGGAGGCAAGGGAAGATCTTCAACCCATATTCCTCCGTGACAAAGACCGCAAAACACATATGGGAACGTCCCTCAAGCAGGACGACCGGGAAGCAATTGGTAAGACATTAATAAAAAATGTTGACCTTTTTACTTGGACTGCTACAGATATGCTAGGGGTAAAATCGGATGTTATCACTCATCGTTTATCTGTCTACAAGGAAGCTAAGCCGATTGCCCAAAAGAAAAGAAAATTGGGTGAAGAGCGGCGCAAGGCCACACGAGAGGAAACTGATAAACTAGTAAAAGTTGGTTTCATTCAAAAAGCCCGTTACACAATGTCGTTGGCCAATGTAGTAATGGTCAAGAAGGCAAATGGCAAATGGAGAATGTGTGTAGACTACACAGACCTTAACAAGGCATGCCCGACGGATTCATATCCTCTACGTACTATCGACCGACTGGTCGACGGCGCGACCGGGCATCAAATCTTGAGTTTCCCCGACGCCTATTCAGGATACAATCAGATACAAATGCATCATCACGACCGGGAGAAGACAGCAAATAGAATAGACTCCGATAATTTCTTCTATGAGGTCATGCCGTTCGTCCTCAAAAATGTTGGAGCCACCTATCAACGCCTAATGGATTATGTCTTTCACGATATGATTGGACGGAATGTAGAGGTATACGTCGAGGATATTGTCGTTAAATCAGACTCGTGCGAACAACATATCTCAGATTTAAAAAAAGTCTTCCAGGCCTTACGTAAATATCGCATGCGCTTAAACCTGGAAAAGTGTGCGTTTGGCGTAGAAGGTGGAAAGTTCTTAGGTTTTATGCTCACCCATTGGGGCATAGAAGCCAATCCATAAAAGTGCAAAGCCATTACATAAATGAGAAGTCCCAGTGGACTCAAAGTGATTCAACGACTAATCAGTCGTCTTACATCATTGTCTCGATTCGTACCGAAGCTTGCCGAACGAACGAGACCCATCATAAAACTGTTAAAGAAAACGACTAAGTTTGAATGGACAGATGAGTGCGAACAAAATTTCCTCCAACTCAAAACATTTATGGCATCCCCACCGGTCATCCAGAAACCGAACACACGCGAGCCCATCATAGTCTACCTCGCTGTCTCCAACGAAGCAGTAAGTTCTGTTCTTGTGCAGGAAATTGAAACAGAGGAGCGGCCGGTATACTTCGTTAGCCGAGTCTTACACGGTGCGGAGGTCCGGTATCAGATGGTGGAGAAGGTCACATTGGCGTTAGTGATTACCGCACGACGGATGCGGATGTACTTCCAGAATCATCGGGTCATAGTTAAAATTAACTATCCCATTATGAAGATCCTCACTAAACCCGACTTGGCCGGACGAATGATAGGTTGGGAGATCGAATTATCAGAGTTCCATATCGAGTACCAACCCAGGGGAGCCATTAAATCCCAAGCACTTGCTGACTTCACAGTAGAACTCTCTCCTTATACGACCGAAGAGAAGACATCCCGATGGACATTGTACATAGATGGCTCTTCGAACAGTCGTTCGTGCAGAGCATGGGTTGTACTCGAAGGACCAGGAAAGATTGTTATTGAGCAGGCAATGAAGTTTGAATTTAAAACTTCAAACAACCAAGCTGAATATGAAGCAATAATTGTCGGTCTACACCTGGCAATCGAATTAGAAATAACTACTCTAATTTGCAAAGGCGATTCCTGCCTAGTCGTCGGACAGCTCACATGAGAATATGAAGTAAGGGAGACTTTGCTTCAGCAATATTTCCACTTTGTAAGAAATCTCTTAAGCAGCTTAGAAGAAATTTCGTTCCAACACATCTGAAGGGAGAATAATACTCGGGCAAACGCTCTCTCAAGATTGGCTACTGTCAAACAGAAAGGAGTCCATTTGTCGGTCATACACGTGACCCTGACTAAACCAAGTGTTGGTGCTGAAGAATGTATGGCGACCAATACTCAGCCTAACTGGATGACCCCCATCAAGCAATACTTGACTGAAGAAGTATGTGACCCAGACTTAGAGAAAACGATGAAGCAGCAGGCCGCCCGATACATACTCATTGACCAAGACCTTTATCGAAGAGGATACTCCCGTCCTCTCATAAAGTGTCTTAACCCCGAGCAAGTCACTTACGTGATGACCGAACTACACGAAGGAGTATGTGGAACCCATTCTGGAGCACGAACCATGGCTGCCAAAGTATTATGAGCCGAATACTACTGGCCGATCGTGCAAGGAGATTGCACTAAATACGTCCAAAAATGTTTGAAGTGCCAGGAGTTTGGCACTCTATCACACCAAAAACCGAAAAACTTGCATTACATACTATCTCTCTGGCCCTTTCGTGAAGTGGGGGATGGATATTATTGGACCCTTCGCACCTGGCAAAGGTCAATGCAAATTTCTATTGGTCGGCGTCGATTACTTTACCAAGTGGATCGAAGCCGAACCACTGACAGCCATCACCGGCCGAAATGTCCAAAATTTTGTTTGGAAAAACATCGTCTGCAGGTTCGGCCTACCACAAGTTATTATCACAGATAACGGTCGACAATTTACCGACCGAGGGTTAGCAGAATTCTATGAGAAACTCCACATCAAGCATGTTACAAGCTCGGTCGAACACCCGCAAACCAACGGTCAAGCCGAGGCTGCCAACAAAGTCATTCTTAATGAGTTGAAAAAGAGACTTGGTCCAACCAAGGGAAATTGGAATGAAGAACTTTTAGAGGTTCTCTGGGCCTATCGGTGTACCCCTCAGTCAACGACTCAGGAGACACCTTACAGTCTGACGTACGACACTGAAGCCATGATTCCGGTCGAAATAGGCGAACCCTCATTACGCCAACAAACGTTAGATTTGGACTTAAACAAAGAAAGCTTGTTGATCGGCCTCGACCTCATCAATGAATTAAGAGACAAATGCAGGATAAGAGAAGAAGCATGCAAGATACGAGCGGCAAGAAGATATAACTCGAAGGTGAAGCCACGAAGTTTTCAAAAAGGAGACTTGGTTTGGCGCATGCGCAGTGACGCTCGGAAGGACGGTGGGAAGTTTTCAAGCAACTGGGAAGGACCATTCCGTATTGCCGACACCACAATTGGAGGAGCATACTACTTAAAATATTTGTCAGGAAAATCTATACCGAGAACATGGAATGCCACACATCTCAAATTCTATTACAGTTGATAAATAAAATCAGTGCACTCTTCCTCGCTCGGTCGTTTTATCCCTAAGGAGGGTTTTTGATCGGGAAGGTTTTAACGAGACACTTTAAAAAATTCTTCTCCATAAAGTATTTACCAATTTTTTGGTCAGGAATTAATATCAACTATTAATTAACCGAGTGTTCGGTCATAATTATAACTTAAATGTTACTTACCAATATTTGGTCAGAAATTAATATCAATTATTAATTAACCTAGCGTTCAGTCAGAATTATAACTTAAACATTATTTACCATTTTTTGGTCAGAAGTTAATATCAATTATTAGTTAACCGAGCGTTCGGTTAGAATTATAACTTAAACGTTATTTACCAATTTTTGGTCAGAAATTAATATCAATTATTAATTAACCGAGCGTTCGGTCAGAATTATAACTTAAACGTTATTTACCAATTTTTGGTCAGAAATTAATATCAATTATTAATTAACCGAGCGTTCGGTCAGAATTATAACTTAAACATTATTTATCAATTTTTGGTTAGGAATTAATACCGGAACCGTTCACACCATTCGTTCGGTTGCCACAAGTACTTAATAGAAACACATTATCATATTAGAACTAGAGCGTAAAGGTAATTGTTCAAGACAGTCAAAATATAAGCAGGAAAAAATAGTAGCATGTTCAAAGCCCACAACCTGGGTCCAAGTATGTTTCACAATTATACTATTTCAATGGTTTCGTCTTGCTGAGGGGTCTCCGCCGCGGGATCCTCCAAAATCTGATCAGCATCCTCAGCATCTTCGGCTTCCTCAGCATCTTCGCCTTCAAGAAGTACCAGCTGACCATCCACCAAATCCATACCCAAATCATAACGGGTATCTTCGGCCAGCACACCATGGAAGAAAGCTATCTGGCGAACGCCCTGATTAAATTTTTCTTCACTAACACGCAGCATAAAGCCTTGGCATTGTTCAATCTCGGCACTCAGAGATTCCTTCTCGACCGTCAGATCAACTTTTTCTTTTTTCAAGAGGTCTCGTTCGGCCATCACCGTGGCAAGTGTGGCCTTTAAAGTCTCTTGCTCTTCCTTGGCCAGTTGATTATCCTTCTCTTTCTCTTTCTGGCAATCATCAACAGCCTGCAAAGCCTTCCTCAAAGAAGTGGCCGAGTCGTCAAGTCTATTTCTCAACTTTGGAATTACGACCGACTCGGCCCTCTTCAGTCTGTCGCCAATAGCACGACTCACAACTGCCGCACGGCATTGAAGCTCAACCATCTCTTCAATAAGGTCTAAAGTCAGAACGACAACCAATATTCCCTCATCCTTAGGCAAGAGCTCGAATTGCATGGTGGGAGCAACTCTTACCCCAATCCCCAACATGCTAACGGGCCTACCCCATAAGAGGTGCCCGTCTCCACCCTTTGTACCTTAGCCGGACGCCCTGTCTTCTTGCTCACAACCGGAGCAGCAATGGCGGTCTCGGTCGGCACCTCTTCGATGGCAACAGACGGAGACTTAGACTTGACACTAGCAACGGTAGAAATCTTACGGCTTTTCGCTTGCCTGTCCATCTTCAGAACAATATCTACAAAACACATATATAGTTAAGTAAAACATCAAGTTATTAGCAGAACGACCGAAAAGCAAAGGTGCTCACCATTCAGATCTGTCCATTGCTTGGACGACCCATAGAGAGCTACCAGTTCCCGAGTAGGAAGTCTACACGGCAGTTGATTTACGATCAACAAAATTTCTTTATTGAAATGGGATAAAGATTCCCAAAACCGGTAGTCAAGGGAAGTGGGTTTCTTAGTCTAGTGGAACGGAAATTTAGTGGTCCCATCGGCATTATAAAACAAGTCTCGGCCGTCCGGCTCGACAAAAACCTTAAAATAATATTCTTTGAAATTTTTATAATTGGTAAAGGCAGCGAAACGCACATTACCCGGACGACTGGATAGGGACAACCAACCCACAGGATTACTTGGATGAGTGTTATAGTAATATAAAAAGGACTCGGGAGTAGGTTTAAGACCAAATATTTGACACACAACTCGAAAGGGTTGTAAAATTGCCCAGGAATTTGGGTGCAGCTGAGTCAGAGCGACGTTAAGAATACGAAGGACCCTCATAGTAAAATCATCAAAGAGAAAAGTAATGTGCAAATGAGAAAAGAAGGTGCTACATACAAAAAAGAAGTCGTGCGGTGCATTTTTCCGACCGTGGCACACACGGTCGATCACACCACAGACATCGACAGCTAGTGCCTCGGTCGGGCAGTCGAGCGCTAGGAATTTTTTATGTTCAGCAAGGAACTCATCCAAATCATCAGCAGTCCTAATTTTAGTAGGAATTTGGAGGATGGACGGATCAACCCAATCATAGCTTGGGTCGTCCAACGACTGACTCGCACTGCCGGATGCGGTACGAGTCAAGGATGAATCTACACTACGAGACGACGCAACGAAAGAAGGCATCACTAACCTCAACTGTGGACTCGACGAAGAATTTGATAACTGCGACGGACTCGGCACTCGGAGCAAAGAGCACAGGGTTCACAGAGTAGAAGGAACGCGAAAACCCTTCTACTCGCAAATGAGATGCTATTTATAGGCAATGAGGTGAGAGAAGAAAAACCCTTGAAATTGTCCAACGCCATTGGATCAAACATAATCTAACGGTTAAGCTCATTCGGCATTCGAAACGACGCAAAATGCTCACTGTTAAAGCCATCAGATGAAACAGTATATCCCAAACGGCGGTTCTGCCATGCGTCACATCTCTGCCACTCATTTACTAGCGTCAGCTATCAAGCACTACCTTGGAAATCCCACACATCCCATACGACTCTTCGGTTATCCGCATCCCCGAGCCTGGGGGGCAAGTGTATCGGTCGGCACCGGACGACCGAGGTGTGCACATTAAATAAATAAATAAGCATGGTTACACATGGAAAATAAACAGTTGTAACTTCCATTGAATGAGTCAAAGACATTTCGTAGAGCACTCCCTTAATATCAGGAAGCCACCAGACACGACCTAGAGACCACTAAGCATGTCTCTAGCAATCGGTTACTTGGCCCACATAGTCAAGGCCTAAGTCAACCTACTAAAGGAACTTTTGAAAGGGGGAAAAATACGTTTTTCATAATATCAGAGAAATCTAAATAAGCACTAGCACTGACTTGAGCGTCGGAGTGCAATCGCAGGTACCCCCGTCGACCGAACGAACGCACGCGAGAAGGAAGAAAGACTTGAAGAATTGGACAGCTGGAGACACGACAATCATTATGTATCGACGTGGATCAATATTACTCAGGCCCTGACATCCATACAGGTACAATAACTTCCTACTTTTTAGTGTTTATGATATGACACATTATTTTTACAACTAATCTAATAAGGAATTTTTACAACTGATCTAATAAGGAATGAACACTAATAAAGCAAGTGACTTGATTCCCACTAAGTTAGGATCAGGTGAAAACTTATACGGTAGCTTATATAATCTAAAAGTAATAGAAATTCTTTTTAATGACACAAATGGAATATAGTACTTAGCAACGTCAACTCCATGGCCATTTAAAACGAACATTGACCCAACCAGCAAAGATATGGATATAGGACCAGCAAACTCTCCAGCACAAACAACTTGCAAGTTTGAAACAAATAATATTTTACATTCGCTCAAGAATGACACAGTGTAGAATGGTCTCACAAAATCACGATGGTCAATATGAGGAGGAATGCAATCTCCTTCTTCATATATGTTCGCAATGCAACTATCAAGAATGCATGAGGAAGGAACTATATTTCCACCTAGCCATCCTCTTTATCATTTGCTTGAACACAGGTGGTAATGGATCAACCTCTTCATCTCTCATTATGCCATGAGGGTTACAACTTTTGTCCACTACATAATAGTAACAACAATAAAATTGTATTGTGACATGTCCCTTGCCCCACATCCATTTTCTTGGTTCAGAATATGTTTGATATTTAAGTTTCCCTTGTTGTCCCCTCCATTGCAATTTATATATCCACTCAACGATTTTCCTCTGCTCCAGAACATTGAAAACTTTAGTGTGAATTTCAAGTCCATGTACCACATTTATGTGTCTACTATTTACCTTTTCAACAAAATTAAAGTCCTTTGTACTGCAAACTAGAGAATACCTAATTCACAAATTTCATCATTTAACAACATCTCAAAATCATAATGCTTGTAGCCCACGAAACATTTATTCACTGAAGTAGCAGAATCATGCACCTGTGAAGAGTTCCTTGGATCATCCCATTGTTTTCCATTTCTTCCAGTCAAAGACTATGAAGTTGAAGCATTGCCATTTAAGGGCATGTCCAAAAAAGACACAAATCCTTCATCCATTATTTAAGATTAAAACTCATTTTTTTCTCATCCTTTTGCTTTCATTTTAAATTCTCCATATGTCTCTGTTTTCCTGCCAAATCCTTGATATCAATTCAATCAAGGACCAGTGACCTTTGCTTATCAGTCATCTCCCACAAATTTATTACTTCCTTAATCTCTCCACCAAGTGCCAAAGAGTTGACAAAAGAATTATAAGATTCACTAGTAGGAAGAAAACCTTTGGTCTTCATTTCATAACATAACTCTTTGGCATTATTTGTTCCGATGGAAATTTACCAAAATGGTGTAGTTTGTTTTTAGATTTATGTAAATGGGCAGATTCAGAAAAAATTATACTAATGGGCATTTTTTTGTCAAAGTTGTCAATGGTGTAGGCAACATAAATTAAATTCATTAATCTTGACGCACTTGTATTTTTAATTAAAGTTGATAACCGGATTGACAACTTCAGTTTAAATAAAATTGAATACAGGATTGACAACTTCCGTGTATTTTATCTCAATTAAAGTTGTCAATTTAATTGACAAATTCACTTGATTTTATTTTTAGGGTTTAAACAAATGATAATTAATATTTTAAAAATAAAAATATATACTTAAAAAAATATTTTATAAATAATACCAAAATTTAATTTTGTTTTATTTAAGAAAATGATATATAAAGTTGAATAATTAAAATGAATAGTTTTTACAATAATTTTAAATAAATTGGGTTAAAAATATTTGTTTGATAAATTAAAAATATTTAGTATTTTATAAATGTTGTTAAAGTTAAAAATACACTTATAAAAATGTGATATAATTTATGTATAAATTCTTAGATTATATAATATATGAAAGTATAAATTATATAATATGTAAAAAGTAATAATATACATGTATTTATGTAAAATAAATGTATTAAAAATAAATTAAATTATTGAATATATGTCATTAAAAGAAGATGATATTAAAATATTTGATGAGAACAACATTACAAATGATGACTCTATTGTCTAAATAGACAATTTCCTCTGTTGTGACCTTCATTGTGAAAGTAAGAACACTTTTTTGTCTTGTTCTGAATTGATTGATCCATTTCATTATGCAAATGAGTTGTAATTGGTCGTCCCGAGTTTTTACGTCGCATGTGGGGTTCTGGTATGAAATTTGGCTCGGTATAAGTAGACCAATAATCCTCGTTTCGAACAAGCCAAAATTCAACTTGATATGCCTTTCTAATCGTGTGGAGGTTGTAAACTGAATCAATGAATATCGTCATTTGTAAATGACAAGAGGAACAAACGACAATAACATGACGATAGGGAAGTCGAAGAGCTTGGAAGTGGCCACAATCACACCACCAATCATTTAATCTAACTGTATATGATTGAGGTCGCCGACCATGTTAGGGGGTGGCTAATTCTTGGACATCAAATTCAGAATTTTCTGCATTAAACCTTTCCACAAAACACATAGCTGAATCTTGTTGATTTTTTTCTAAGTAAGGTTGTGATATTTTCTGAATAATAATGACCTGCGCGTAACATGGTGTCTATTTTGAAGACTCGTTCAACAAACCATATTTTTGTTTTTTCAAAAGTTGCCTTAACCAAAGCGGCAATCGACAAGGAACAAGCTCCCTTAAGCACGAAGTTAATGCATTCTGCTAGATTTGTGGTCATATGACCATACCTCTTTCCCCCATCATATGCTTTTGTCCATTTTCTAATGGTATGCGATCTATCCAGGAAAATGCTTGTTTGAACTCAGATCGCATAACTGATAGCTTTGCATGTACTCATATATGCATTTTTAAAAAAACCTGATAAATAAGAATGTTATGGAAAATTTACATTACCTTTACAACTTTCTTTGAACTTTATACTAGAAGGAGAAAATAATATATCTCACAAAGCTTGTCCTCAATTTTTTTTACTTGGATGCATGAATTAAGACAAGAAAAAGTGTAGAACAAAGAAGGAGTGCAAGGGTACAGGGGTGCATTGTTGTTCCATTATATAACAAATGTTTTGTATGAGTACAATATAATTTTAACATAATTTTTGAAATTTTTATTCATAAGTCAAGTCGTGAGGTACTTGTCACCGAAAGTCATCACTCCACGCTACACTTTGTTTTTTTTTTTCCAATTTCATAACAAAGAATTTGACTTCACCATTGGCAACTTTGGAAGAAGTTGCATTCACCATTGACAACTTATATTGAAAGTTGTCTTCATGGTTGACAGCTTTGCATAGGCACCAAATGAAAAAAGTTCACACACCATTGGCAACTTCAATTGCAATTCCGTGCACCACCAACCAATGCTTTATTTTTTCTCCAGCTTTATGTTCACATGGCTATAGTTTTCATGGCAGAGATTCTTTTTGGAAATGAAGTTTGAATTCAAACTTTCATTTATTCAAACTCACAAGCAACTCTATTTAATAGAGTTTGTCTCCTACGCAAAACACTCTCCAGCTTTTGCCATTGTTCCAAAGTGCTTAGGTGTGGCATTCAATCACAAAGGTAAGTTCTCTCTAATATTTTAATTATTTAATTAATTGTAATAGCAAGCACATGCTAATAAGGATTATCAATATATTTTAGCTCTAATAAATTGTTTTTATATTTTTCGTGATTTGTATGTATTTTTGTATTACATGGTGGCATTACTCATGAGCCCTTGTTCATTTCAGAAGAAAATTATATCTTGGTTTTAACTAAAATTTAGTTCTATATATATATATGAGGGAAAATTACATGTAAAAAAAAATTAGTTATAATAATTTAGTTCTAATGTGTTAATTAATATCTTTAAACTTGTAAACAAAGTTAACTACTTAAAATATGTTTTAAAAACATTAACAAAATTCAACTAATATTTTTTATTTTCATACAATGTCTTCCATTATAGCTGATGATTAAGTTTAAAGAATAGCGTATGAGTATGAGTATTTTATAAATAGTAAGGAGTAGAATAAGAATCTCTGATGATGGAACAAAGACATATACATAAATGAATTGTTCTCCATTTAGTGGGATATAGCCAAAGGGAAGAAGAGACCTAGTTCTTGACCTAACACAATAAAGGCCAAAGTGGAAGGTGGTCACATCTTATCCACGCAGAAACTTTAATTTTGAATATTAAAATGAATATGGTTGAATGAATGAAATAAGAAAAGACGCACATGTAATCTATGTTATATATATTTTAATATTTTTATTTGAATACTTATATTTTAATACCTTATCCATACAAACATATTTAATACTTATATTTTAAATTAATAAAGTTATTTAATGTATTATATTCAGTATTCTTTAATTAGTATATGTAAATATCTTTTTCTTATTTTTAATTTAAGAAAATTTTGTTTATTGATAATATCATCGAAGTCATGCGAATTGGTAGAAAATGAACAAAAATTAAAATAAAAGTTGAAGACAAAATTCATATTAATGTGTGAGAGATATATTATTCTGTTAAAGAAATTTAAAAATGATAGTTTAAAACATGAAATTTAATCGGTATCAACTTATAAAAAAGGCAAGTTAATATAATTAATTGATATGAAATCTCTCTGTCAATTTTTTTCTCCTTTGGACCGACCGATAATGGAGAAAAAAAAACGTCTAACAATTCAAACATTGACAAACAATTGTTAAAAAGAAATTTTTATTTTATTTTTCTTATATTTTTATTGTTCGTACATAATTTATTACTAATAATTTTTTTTATAATATGTTATATTTAGTACTTTTTAATATGTTATATTCAATACTTTTTAATTAGTATATGTAAATATCTTTTTCTTATCTTTAATTTAAGAAAATTAATGTTTATTGATAATTCATTTTAATAGGAACTATCTATAAAGGTACTTTAAAAATTGGTTGTATTTTCAGGAATCATTTTATTAGAATTTTATGGCATCTCATCGTCTTCCCGCGAATATGTCTATATTCTGACTCCAAGAGAAACATGTTACTAAATACGTATGGGAAGGTAATGAAAGACTATTAAGACCCAAAAGACATGCAAGTTGGGTACTAAAGCATGAGGATATACTTGACCAACGAGTCAAACAGTTAATTGATCATTTTGGTTTTGGACATTTGTTAAAATTTAAGCACATTGACTTCAACCACGTACTAATTATAGCATTAGTGGAAAGATGGAGAACAGAGACTCATACCTTTCACTTTCCTCTCGATGAAACAACTGTTACTTTGGAAGATGTGGAATTAATATTAGGTTTACCTATTGATGGACAGGCTGTCACCGGGATTACTAGTGGTGATTTAGTATATTTTTGTGAGCAGTTTCTCGTATTTATACCACCCTCAACAGCGGTAAAAGAAAATGCAATTAAGTTATCTTGGCTTAACAACCAATGATATTATTGCTCAACATGATCGAGCCCACATATTAACACTTATTGGGAGTCTATTGATGCTTGATTCTTCAGGTAGTAAGGTACATTTAATGTATCTATTATTGTTGGCTGACTTGAACAACGTCAGGAATTATAGTTGGGGGTCAGCTGTATTGGATTCTCTATATCGTGCGCTCGATCACGGAATAGACTTTAACCAAAATAATATTGGAGGTTGCACGCTGCTTTTACAGTGTTGGGCATGGGAACGCCTAACATGCATTTCTCTACAACTTCAACCATTGACCGATGAAGAAGTTCAACAAGGAGTTGGTTTCCCACTCGGGAAAAGGTATTTTATTTTTGTATTAATTTTCGAGATAAGAAAACAAAGTTCTTAATATTCCTTTGCTTACGTTAGGTGGACTCGGAGGATGCATAAGACACACATAGGAGGAACCACTGTTCCACAAATACGAGCAATGTTTGATGGCATTAAAGCTAAAGAGGTTGTGACCAATATATAAACTAACATATCATTTTAACTGAATATTTCATATTACTGATGTTTCAAACATTTATTTACTGTTTCTTTGGACTCCATATCGAGTGGATTATGTTAGACGCTTGATCATTATTGAGGTTTCCCCAACTTCACGGGCTGTAGTTCCTCTCATATGTTTTGCAACTGTTGAATTTCATCAGGTTGATAGGGTTATGTGTCAATTTGGATTTCGACAGAGTATTTCAAGTGACCCATTCAACCTTGATCAACTTCACAAAGAGGATATGAGAGGACGAACTGATCGATACTGGCCACAATATCATGTCGCATGGATAACTATGTGGAATGACCATCATAATCATCTAATTCACGAAAATCAGTTTAACAAAAATGGCCATTTGCATGAAAACTCAACATACATGCAATGGTACATCAACCTACTATCCGCTACATCACCCCTATACAGTCATCGTCTGATGATGATGTAAGTTCAATTACAAAATTATTTATTATTCTTCATTCACTCATCCAAAATTAACACATATTTTCAAAACAGTATGATATGCCACAGGAGACTACACAACCTCACTATCAACATCATGTCGGGTCTTCTTCTCAAGTTCAATCATTTGAACAACAATCTTTTCATCCACCAGGTGTTCAACCGACCCAGTTGTTCGGATATAGGGATCAATCTCACATGTCATTCCAATCATCATTCCATCAACCACCTTTCAACTACTCAACATTTCCATCTCAACAACAATTTTTTGCTGGCCCGTCAAATCCCTATGCAACCTCTACCATGGCCCCCATCTGCCTACAATCCAATGTCATCTATGCAGTATTATCGACCAACAATGCATTCACAAGTGTCCGCAAATCAGAGTGATAACAATGAAATCGAAGGCATTGACGATGACATTCCACCTTCGTCCCGTCCTACCCTTCCATCTGAATAACAACCACAAGGACAACCACGAACACAACGAAGAAGACCACCATGTGGCACAACTTCTCATAAATGACAACTTTTCCTAACTTTCTATTTTCTAATCATGTATAATATCATTTTATAAATATTGTTTAAACGCTACCCTTTTTATTTATAATTGTATCAACTATAAATGTTACTTCATGAACATAATTTCAATTTTTTAAAAACAACAAAAATATTTAAAAAGTACTAAATATTTTACATTTATTACACAACCTATTTTAAATCCAACTTATTTTTTGTGAAAACAAAATTTAGTTTAATTTTTTAATATTAATTATCTATAAAAAATATAAATTTTCTCAATATTCTTATTCTTATTCACTTCATATCATTTTAAATAATTTTTAAATTATTATTATATACATTTTTTAATTTTAAAAATATTAATTATTTAAAAAAATCAACTAAACTTGTCAATAAAATTAGAAATTTCAGTTGAGATAAAATATACCTAAGTTGTCCAATGTACAATTTTATTTAAACTAAAATTGACAATCCAGTTGGAAACTCTAATTAAAAGAAAAAAATTAGGTGAATTAATAAATTTAATTGATATTAATTACAATGGCAATTTTTTTCTTTTCTGCATTTGCCCGTTTAGGTAAATCTGAAACAAAAGTGCACCACTTTGGTAAACAAACCTTGTTCTGACCTGGATAAACAAGACGTAAGCCAACCAATCATGTGCCAACGCATTGGGCTGATATATTAAACAAAAGGCACCAAAAGAAAAGGAAAGAAAAATTAAACAACATCAACAAAAGGCACAAAAGAAATGTAAACAAAAGATGCACGAAACATTTCACATGCTTAAACAAAACCAGAAACACCTAAGCACGAAAACAATACAAATGAAGTTACCTTCACGCAGCATGCGCTGTGTCAAATTCACCTACAAAAGAAAGAAAGAGATATTGAAGAAAGTGAAGCATATAATGTAAAATGAATCCTCGAACGGCGACCTCACCTAATTAAGTACACTTGTTTGCCTCAATCCCTGCACAAACCAAAACCACACAACGTGTTCAGACATAGTAGTATGTTATCACAAAGCAAAACTATCACAATCCACTAACCGAATGTGTGATTCCCTTCTTCCTGTTTTACGATAGAAACTGACGCCGGGATACTGCGAGCTCCTTGACCTCCGTCCACGACGGCTCTTCTTCACGTGCGACTGCCACAAAGTGATCTTCTGCTCCACAACGACACCGTTCAGATCCACCTTTGACGAGACATTCAGCCATGCCGACAAGACACCGGAGTCGGTCACTGGAAAGAGCTAGATGTGCGGACGGAGGATTCTTTGACGGAGAAGGAGGCATTATTGTTGAGGATGGCGAAGTTGTAGGCGATGGCGTCACTGTAGGAGTAGTAGGAGTCATCCATATCGGCAACATTGACAACGAAGGAACTGGAGCTTCCAGAGCTCTCCATTTGAGCGACAAAGAGCGGCGACGTATGGTTGTTATTAGACGTTGAGGTTAAGATCTAGCATCGTGGTGAGAGTTTGTTAGAATTTGTTAAGGCATTTGGAGGGAAAATAAAGTTAGGAAGAAGCGGAGGTAGAGGGATGAATTCCTACGGTAACATATTCACATCTCTGTGAAATAGGTTACTGGGCCAACCCTACAACAATATGAAGGATCATAGAGGGAGAAGAGTGAACCGTGAGAAAAAATTGAAAAACCTTTCAGAAGATATAATGAATGTGTCAAAACCTTTACTTTAAAAAATTAAAATAATAATTTTTTTACCGAGGTTTATTATAAAACTGCTGATATTTATCGGAAGTTTGCAAAACCTCCATTATCTACATATCTTGCTAGAGGTTATTATAACCTAAATTAATTGTAACGAAATGGGCGAGTCCGAGGTCCACCTGACTGTCTGAGGCCGAGTTCACCTGATCGAGACCAGGAGAACCTGGCTGAGATTTAAGAAATTTGGTTGGATGACGAGGCCGATGACCCACTTGGCCGAGACCTTAAAAGACTTGGCGAGACCTTAAAAGACTTGGCCGAGACCTTAGAACGAGACCAGGAGAACCTGGCTGAGATTTAAGAAATTTGGTTGGATGACGAGGCCGATGACCCACTTGGCCGAGACCTTAAAAGACTTGGCGAGACCTTAAAAGACTTGGCCGAGACCTTAGAAGACTTGGCCGAGACGACTGAGATGGCCGACGGTCGACCCTTATTACAGTTAACGCTCAAACCAAGATCAGTGAAGTTAATCTATCATTAAGAATTAGGTAATGCAACCCTAAGCGGTATCCACCTCGATAAACGGGCCCAACAAGGTAGGCCCATTAGAATAATATAAATAGCACGCATTCCAAGGAGTAAGGTATGTCCTTTATTACTATTCACCTACTTGAGAGCTGACCACCCGCTGTACTGACTTGAGCGTCGGAGTGCCTTCGCAGGTACCCCCACCATCCGGTGTTCACCCGAGACCAAGTGCCGAAGGAGAAGCAGGAGGACGACAAGAATCCCAGCTCACCACTCAGTCACCTGACCGACCGAAGGAAGGAGAAGAAGACTTCAATAGTTCTCTAGGTCCCATCTCCCTAGTAGGAACAATTGGCGCCCACCGTGGGGCCGAGGGAAACTAGCTGAAGGAAAAAAGTAGATGGTCTCAACAAGAAGCATGGAAAAAATGACTGAAGCCGACCAAACAATGTTGTTGTTGTTTCTCCAGAGAGAGATGGTCGAGATGAGAAGGAAGGCCGAGGAGGCTGCTCAGAAAAAGGAGCAAGAGCTGCAAGTTCTCCGTAGAGAGAACGAAGAGATGAAAAAGAAGCTGGGGGAGGGAGGACCCTCCGTCATACCGACGAATGTTGTCAGCAAGTCATCTCTCCCCCCAACCCAGATGTAGCCGAGGGGACGAGAGGTCGACCCCCTCCTCGAGAAACCGAGATGGGCGACGAGTCGTGCCTAATCAGGTCCACCCGGACGACCCTGACGGCCAACCCGAACCGCCGACACCCCTTTACCAACACCATCATCGAAGTCCCACTGCCTGAGAAGTGGAAGGGTTTCAACCGAGACCGATATGACGGGTCGACCGACCCGGACGAGCATATGGACGCCTACACCACCCACATGGGCCTCTATACCTCGGACGACGTTGTGTTGTGCCGAGTGTTCCCCACATCCTTGAAGGGAGCAACCCTTAGTTGGTTCACCAAGCTCTCACCCAACTCCATCGATAGCTTTGCCACGCTCGTAGCAAAGTTCGAAACTCAGTTTGCAACCAGTCGGCCGCAACACCTAACCTCCATCGCCTTGGTAGGATGGTCAGTCGAACTCTCCGAGTTCGACATACGCTACGAACCAAGGGACGCCATCAAGTCTCAATGCCTGGTCGACTTCTCGGCCGAGCTGACACCACTGCCCACCCTCTCGGGCGTGTGGACTCTCTATGTGGACGGCTCCTCAAATAAAACATCCTGTGGAGCGGGAGTCGTCCTGGAGGGGTCGGGCGACCTCTTCCTGGAACAAGCCCTCCAATTCAGATTCCGGGCGACCAACAACCAGGCCGGGTACGAGGCCTTGCTCGCCGGGCTGAACCTAGCCTACGACATGGGAGCGCGCGAAGTTACATGCAAAAGTGACTCCCAGGTGATGGTCGGCCAGGTCAATGGAGAGTTCGAGGTTAAAGAACCTTTGTTGCAGCGGTACTACCATGCGGCCAAAAACAGCATCGCCCGCTTCAGCAAAGCACCCTTGGAGCACACACCGAGGGAGGACAATAAAAGGGCCGACATCCTGTCCAAGCTATCGGTCACCAAGAAGAAGAGCCATCAAAGGTCAGTCATACAAATATGGCTGAGACACCCCAGTGTGACGGAGGCCGAAGCCGACAACTGGATGACACCCGTCATCCAATACCTAACGGACGGTACATGCAAGGCCGACCAAGAAAAGGCGATGAAGCAACAATGCGCCCGGTACACCATGATCAACGAAGATTTGTACCGGAGAGGTTATTCCACCCCCTGCTAAAATGCATCACCAACAAACAGGCCGAGTACATTATGGCCGAGATCCATGAGGGGATCTGCGGAAATCACGCCGGGGCAAGGACGATGGCCGCCAAAGTTCTGAGGGCCGGCTATTATTGGTCGACCATACAGGGTGACTGTGCCGAATACGTGAAGAAATGCGCTAAGTGCCAAGAGTTCGACCCCCTTCACCACACCAAGCCGGAAGAGCTGCACAGCATCACCTCCCCATGGCCGTTCGCTATTTGGGGGATGGACATCATCGGCCCCTTCTCCCCAGGGAAAGGGCAGACCAAGTTCCTCCTGGTGGGAGTTGACTACTTCACCAAGTGGATCGAGGCCGAATCCCTTGCCTCCATCTCGGCAAAAAATGTGCAAAACTTCGTATGGAGGAGCATTGTCTGCCGATTCGGCGTCCCACACAGATAATAACAGACAACGACCAATAGTTCATTGACCGAGGCCTACGGTCCTTCTACGACGACCTGGGCATCAAATCCATCACGACCTCGGTAGAACACCCTCAAACCAATGGACAGGCCGAGGCCGCCAACAAGGTCATACTCAACGAGCTGAAAAAGCAGTTGGGCAAGGCAAAAGGCCGATGGACCGAGGAGCTGATCGAGGTACTCTGGGCGTACAGGTGCACCCCCCAAACTACCACGCAGGAGACACCCTACAGCCTGACATACGGGACCGAGGCCATGATTCCGGTGGAGGTGGTCGAGCCCACCATACGACGACAGATGTTCGACCTCAACCTAAACGAGGAGAGCCTAGCGGTCAACCTCGACTTGGTAAGTGAGTTTCGTGACAAAAGCAGGATCCGGGAGGCCGCTTGCAAAATTCGGGCGTCCAAACGGTACAATACAAAGGTCCAGCCGAGGTGTTTTCAGAAGGGCAACCTCGTTTGGAGAATGCGCAGCGACGCGAGTAAAAATGAAGGGAAATTCTCATCCAACTAGGAGGGACCTTGCCGAGTCCGAGAAGTCGCACAGGGGGGAGCTTATCATTTATAATGGCTTTCGGGGAAAGTTGTACCGAGGACGTGGAATGCCACGCACCTTAAGTTTTACTACAGCTAAAATCAATAAAGTCACACACTCTTTCCTCACCCGACCAGGGAGGTTTTAACGAGGCGTTTTCATCAAAATATTGACAAAGTTCTTCTACAACTTCCCGGCTCGGCGTCCCCTGCCGAGACCGACCGCCCACCAAACTTGCTCGATTAACATTGCAAGTATTGGCCGATCGCCCACCAAACTTGCTCGATTAACATCGCATGTATTGGCCGACCGCCCACCAAACTTGCTTGATTAACATCGCAAGTATTGGTCGACCGCCCATCAAACTTGCTCGATTAACATCTCAAGTATTGGCCGACCGCCCACTAAAACGACAACCAAGCTTGCTCGATTTAACAATCACAAATTACGGCCGAACGTTGATGTTTTACTTATTCGATTCAACAAATCACAATTACATGATCGATCGCCAACTTAACTTGCTTGATTACCATCGCAAGAACGGCCGACCGCCTAGCGCACTTGCTCGGTCAGCATCACAATTAAATGGCCAAACGCTCGACTCAACTGGCTCGTTTTAACAATTAATGGTCGAACGCCCAATCATACTTGCTCGATTAACCAATCGCAGTTAAATGATCGACCGCCCAGTGCAACTCGCTTGATTTTTACATTCACAATTAATGACCGACGACCAGCTGAAATCGCTCGAATTTACACTCGCAATTAATGGCCGACCGCCAATTGAACTTGCTCAAACTAACATCCACAGTTTATAGCCGACCGCCCATGCTTTACTTGTTCGATTATCATCGCATTAAATATGGCCGATCGCCCGATTCAATTAAGGACTGACTTGTTAACTTGTAAATTTAAATGCAAAGTCATTACGAAAGGAAAGTTGAACATTATATTAAAGAAACATCAAAGAAGGACGATACATCATAAAGCAAAAAGGAGGAAGCCACACCCCGGCCTCGGAGGAAACAAAATAAAAGACAAGGCCACAACCCGGCCAAGGGTAAAACCTAGTCTTGGATTTCCACGCACTCTCCCTCCTCAGCCTCCGCCTCCCCTCATGGGTCCCGGCCGCCTGAGCCTCTGATGCCTCCAAAGCCCCCACCTCGGCACTCGGAACCAACCACCCTGGTGAACCTCATAATCCATGTTGAATTCACCAGTGGTCGGCGGCCCCCCATAGAGAACATGGGCTTGGCGCACGGCTCAGTAAGCAACTCCTCTAACTCCTCGTAGTTTTGGTCGAGCTCAGCCTCGACTTGCTCCTTCTCAACTTGGAGGGCGGCCAACTCAGCAGCCGAGGATGAGAGCTTCTCCTCGGCCGCCTTCTTAACCTCGGAAACTTCAGCCGCCGCCCTCATAGCCTCCCCCTAGCCGAGGCCAAAAGCCGCCTCGCCTCAGCAGTAAGCTCCCTTTCGGCAGCCTCTCGGGCAGCACTATCCGAGAAGTCATCATTAGCAGCCAAAGACCACTTCAAATTCTCGCGAGCCTCGGCCAGCTCCTGCTCCATCCGAGAGATGTCCTCGGCGTGCCGGTCGTGGCCTTCAATCCCATGCTCAACAAGGACGATGGACCGGCACATGAGCTCAAGGCCGCTCCTCACCAAGTCCATGGGGGTGACTGATCAGAGCGACTCCCGAGTCCCCTCGGGGAGGGCCACGCGAACTCTGCGCATGAACCTACGATTCCCCCTAGAAGATCTAGGGCCGATGACGATGGCTGGTGGCCGCCAGCTTGAGGCTCGAACGCCTGCTCCACACGCTGAAGGGAAAGAGGGACCACCTCGGCAATCTCGCGGCGAGGAGGCGGCGTCGGCAGAGAGCCGGGGGAACGAAGGGTGGTGGCGATATTGCCGTCGTCCCTCGGCCTCTTCTTGGACTTATGAGAAGGACCAGCCAAGTCCTTTCCAGCGCCAGGGGCGGTCACGGGAAGAACGTCAATGCTCCGACGTCCCTTTCGATCGGCCGCCCTCTGTTGGTACTTGTCGAGGACGCTAACGCCGGCCGGTTTCTCTTGAACCATCATAGCTGCAAACCAAAACACACAAGTTAGAAAAACGAAAATAAAAATACCGACCAACACAACAAAAGACGAGCCCATACCCCTAATGGTCGCCCAACGCGCCGTCTCGGTATATGCACCGATCAGCGATCGGCAAGGAAGATTCCTTGGGAGTGCGTCGAAGAAGGAGAGAATCTCCACCTCCTCCTCACTCTCCGTCGGCCTCGGCCAAATCTTAAAATCTTTGGGCTTGGAGGTCCAATATAGAGGGAACCGAGACCGACCGGATCAGTCAAAGAAAAAGGTCGTCGCCTCAGGCCGAATGATGACCTTGACGAACCTTTCCTTAAACCGCTTGTACGAGACCGCAAAAGGGTCAAACAATACGTGCCCCGGCCGGCCGGCCAAGGAAAGCCAAGAGGAAAGACGACCGGGGTGGGAACCATAATAACAAAGAAAGGAAGAGGGGGTGGGGCGAAGCCGCATGGCGTCACACAGCAAGCGAAACGCTTGAAGGGACGCCCACGTGTTTGGATGCACTTGGGTGGGTGCCACGTTGAGCTCCCGAAGGACGCCCATTGTGAACTTATCGAAGGGGAGGGACACATGAAGATCGGAAAAGAAACAAGTATACATGTAAAAAAAAGGAGGACCGGCACCAGCCCGATCCATACACACCCGCTCGGTCGACCCACAAGGCAAGATCCTAAAGTAGTCTGGATCCCTAAAATCGTCAGAGTCCTCGCCCGCTTTCAACACCGGGTACTTAGCCAAAAACTTGGCCACAGACTTCTTGGTATCATAAGCGGACGAGAACTCAACAACCTTAGGATCCACCCAACTAAGATCCACGAGCGGAATGGCCGTCGGGGGAGAGTCCGGCCGGTCAATGACGTCGGCCGAAAGAGAGTCTGGCCGGTCGACAACGTTAACTGGGGGAGAGTCCAACCGGTCAACAACGTTAACCGGGTCGTCCCCCCTGACCACCTCTACCATGGGTGGCGCCTCGGCCACTCCAACCGATAAAGAACTGGTGGTAGATGAAGAAGAAGATGAAGAAGAGGAAGACGACTCAAGGGTGGGAGAGGGGCGACCGAGAGAAGGGGAAGAATGGTCGGATGAAGAGGACGTTGGCCGAGACACGGTCGACATCACTAACCTTGCAAATAATGGACGAGGTTGAACCTAATAAAAGTGGGTGAGAAGTCGCTCGGATCTCATAGCTAGGGGAGGAAGAACACTCGGCTATCAGACAGGCTCAGAGATGAAAACACAGCGTCACAACACTGTGGAGACCCCTATTTATAAGGCCCATGGGCCTCGGAATTCGAACCGTCGAATCGATCTCAACCGTTAGATCGCTTAGATCCAACGGTTCACAACACTTCCCGCCCGAAAAACCCTCATTAATGCCAATCATGTCACGTCGCCTAGAGGTCACATCACGCCGCCTAGGTCACGTCATACCTCGAGAAATGAAGCAATCGCACGATCAAGGGAGGCCGACCGACACCCATCATTAAAGACTCATCGGACATCTAACACATCTGCCCTTGAGCCTGGGGGGCAAGTGTACCGGTATGGGCGAGGCCGAGGTCCACCTGGCTGCCCGAGGCCGAGTCCACCTGACCGAGACCAGGGGAACCTGGCTGAGACTTAAGAAATTTGGCCGGATGACGAGGTCGATGACCCACTTGGCCGGACCTTAAAAGATTTGGCCGAGACCTTAGAAGACTTGGCCGAGACGACTGAGATGGCTGACGGCCGACCCTTATTACAGTTAATGCTCAAACCAAGATCAGTGAAGTTAATATATCATTAAGAATTAGGTAATGCAACCCTAAGCGGTATCCACCTCGATAAACGGGCCCAACAAGGTAGGCTCATTAGAATAATATAAATAGCACGCATTCCAAGGAGTAAGGTATGTCATTTATTACTGTTTACCTACCTAAGAGCTGACCACCCGCTTTATTGACTTGAGCGTCAGAGTGCCTTCGCAGTACCCTCACCATCCGGTGTTCACCCGAGACCAAGTGCCGAAGGAGAAGCAGGAGGACGACAAGAAATTCATCTCACCACTCAGTCACCTGACCGACCGAAGGAATGAGAAGAAGACTTCAATAGTTCTCTAGGTCCCATCTCCCTAGTAGGAACACTAATAAACTCCTCTTGTAGTGCTTTTCCTACTCTCAAACTATGTGTGAAGTGGTAGTAATGCTTCTTCTTTAGCTTGTACTTACTTCAAAAAAAAATTATATATGTCTTGGTAAAAATGAAAACATGTTATCTAAAAAAACATTATGGTAATCTGTTTGTTCTATGTTAGGTGCCTCTATCTTCATTAGTAAACAAAGTACGAAAAAACAATGCCAAGAAATTTGATTCTCTATAATTTCAAATTTGAAATATTTGACTTGATTGTGGGAAAGTTTCCTAATAATTAGAAGAATAATCCACCAAAAAATTGGATGTTGGGTGGAGATGCTTGTGTTATTAGGAAATGATCCCATCACATATGGTTTTTGGTGATGATGACAAATGTTTTGGACATAAGAGAGATCGAATATGATGATTCACACAGACCATTACGTGTTTCTTAGCCACCATCCTATAATTGTATTTCGTACTCTGTCCCTCTCTAACTCTCACATGCAATAATTTCATTAAAGTTGTTCTTCCAACAACTTTTGTGTAGGGATTTTCCTTTTGTTGCGTGAAGTATTAAGTTTCTAATATTCTTTATCAAGATGTAGAGACTTGTAAGAAGAGTTCTAAAATAACAGTAATCATCGTAATTCCACCATACTTAATAACATTTATACACGAGAATCAACATGATTGAGAGATATGTTGGTTTAAGTGAGACATGAGAAGAATACCACTGTAAATATAGAGTTTAACCATTTAAATAATGGAAGTTAATTAATAGGTCGGAAAACTCTCAAAAGCTTAAGGAAGAAAGAAAAAAAAAGGTTTAAATGGGTTTTATTCTTATAAATATATTATATATAATTTAAAAAAGAGAGAAAAAATAATAATACTCAACTGTTTGTAAGCTTTAACCCTAGAGTAATTCAGAATTTCTTTGATTTGCTAGAACAATAATAAAATGTAAATTCTTAATAAATGAGTTTTGACTATAATATTTTGGAAAATTAAGTGGATTTACTTAGTACTTTTCAGAATAATAATACTTAATAATAATAATTATAATAATAGAGTAATGAGAATAAAATAATATTTCTTTTAATAATTATCCTATATTTATAGGTTTTAAAACTTTAAAAAACGAGACTAATTAAACATAAAATATTTATCTATTTTTTTATAGATAAGCTCTATTGAACTGATTATATGGTTGATCCGATCTCATACTAGAAATTCTGCTAATACAACTAGATAAAATAATATTTATATTAATAGTGGCTGAAAAGAAATAATAGACAATTTAATGGTTTTGTGACACAACCAAAACCAATGGAAGCGTGCGGTGGTGCGGGAGTGGGTGTCACTTTTACTGGCAGAAAGAACATTGCTGGAATGGTGGGCGACACTTACACATCAATATGTACTTGTTTTGGGTTGATGATAAAAAGTGAGTTAAGAGGATAAGAAAAAGAAAATTAACATTATTTAAAAAAGTTGAATAAAAAACTAAGTAAAAAATAAAATTTATTTGTTATTTTTTCATATTTATCATTGTTTTAATTATTTATTTTTATTATAATAAATAAAATTATAAATATTGCAGTATATTTATCAATTTAAATAATCCATCACAAACACATGTTACAACAACACACTCATAATATATAACTATAACGCTGATCTCACATAAAATTAGAACAAATTAATTTAAATAATAGTAGTTTTTAGTATAAGAACTTTTTTAATAACTTAATCTAAATTAGAAACAATAATATATTTTTTACATTAATAAGTTTTATATACATAGTCCTTTAAACCCCATAACCTTCACTACGATACCATCGCGAGTTTCCACTTTATCATAAAGAATATAGTTATATAAACTTTATCATAGTAAGCTCAACCATATAATTTGTTACACCTTTCAAAATAGTATAGAAATCTACTAAATTTAACTAACTAAACCTAGGTATGAAAAAATAATTCAACAAATGAAAAAAAGAAGAGCAATATCACTTGATGTGATTGGTTTTTAAAAGAGTAAAAACAAGATGAAACTTCTCCTAATGAGTTTCTAGGTACAACTTAATTCAAGAAGAAGGCATCTTCATTGATCAAGGTGTTTGATCTTCATTATCTCTATTACATACTTTTTACCTGAAAGAAACTTATATACATCCTTTAGAAAAGATAGTTTTTTTTTTTTTGTTAATAGTAATTGACCATATTGTTATTGAATAGAAATCCATTACAAATTAATTAAATAAGTTATTTTTGCAAATATTTTTTATTTCTTAATCATGATAGATTATTTACTAATAGTAGTTAGAGTGTTAAGAGTCAAAGTGATTAAATAAAATAATAAAAATTAATTAATTAAAATAAAAAATTAGATTGATTTAATTTTTCTTATAATTGAATCATTTGATTTAGTTTATGATTTTACATTTCAAAACTAAATCATACCAAAATCAATTATTTAATATTATTATATTAATTATTTTAATTATATATTATAAATGTAAGTAATGAACGATAATTTAATATATCTAACTTAGTTTATATTTAAACCCTAAATATGTAATATGTGAGAGAAAAATAATATGACATGTACCGTCCCGTATCCGGGCGTTGACTAAGTCAAGGTCAAAGTCAACGACTGGAGAGTCAAAGTCAACGCAAGGCGTCGCCTAGGTGGAGAGACGTCAAGTGCCAGCATCGCCAAGAGGAAGCGTCGCCAGGACAAGGCGTCGCCTAGGTGATGGCGTCACCCAACCAGGGCGTCGCCAGCTCAAACAGTACTAAAGCAAGGCGATCACAGTGTGGTTCCCCGATACCCATGGGTAGGAAAGACCACGGAGGGAGCAACGCCGTGGGGAGGCCTCAGGTCCCGATAACCTGGGGCAGTGATAAAGAGAAGGAAAAGGTGGCTTCAAGGCCATAGTAATAGCACCATTGTAGGGCAGCCTGACTCGTGAAGTACTCCTGCCGCCCCCGAGACGCCTTTGGGACAGATACGACTCAAGAGGAAGGTCACGCCCAGGGTAGCAGGGCGCAGGGTGCGAGAGGAAGGCAGATACGCTCTCAAAGTAAGTGACTAGATAATTGGGGGCATGAGTTGGCACCCAAAAAGTCACCCCTAGCACAGTAGCACTCCCAAGCAGGAGGACTCACACGTAGAAACGCCCCCAGATGGGGTCATGGCGTCGTGAGGCCCTCCACGTGTACGACAGCCATGTCAGAATAGAAACACCCTCCAGTCAGGTACCAGGTAATTAAAGTCATTCAATACAGTTTCTGTTTCGAACATTCAGGTACTATAATGGCTCCCAAGCGTTTCAACGTCTTAAATGCGCTACGTTTCCTAAATCAGATACGCTGATTGAGTGCGTTACATTTTGCAATTAAAGGCGCGTTAAGGCGCTTTAAATGCTTGGGTAGTTTAAATAGCGCGGAGAATGTTGGAAACAGGGTTGGAACTTTTGGCAAATTTACCAGAGAACTCTCTAGTTGCTTGCTCGTGCTTAAGGTTACGTACAAGGGACTGGGGAAAGATCTTTGCCTGAGGGAGAAAACACACACACATATACACATTTCTTTTTATCACCTTCAGAGTGCCATACGCGGTGCTCAGAGACGTAGGTGAACAGTTTTGGTGTTTCTTGCTGGCTGACTTGAGCATCGGAGTGCAAACGGCCGCTAGGGCGCCTCTTTGTCCTCTTTTTTGCAGGAATCCACAGGTAACCAGGGGGAAGGAGTCCCTAGCTGACGGTTGAGGTCGCGCACGAAGACGTCACGGTCAACCGGACGGAACATGACATATTTAATATATAAATAAGATAAAAGAAGAGTATATATTTGATTTTTATTTGAATAATACATTACCACTTCTCATAATTGATCATTTAAAGTTGATATTACATTTAATAAAAAATGAATCATTTTCAATCCTTGTTGTGTATCTCTTCTAAGTTTTATTTAAGATAAATTTCTCAACAGAAAATTCATCAAATAATGATACTAATTCAATTTTTTTTTATTTTCAATAAACTTAATAACACAGGATATATTAACAAGAGTATAAGAGAGATGATGTTCCTAACAAAATTCAAGGTTTTTTTTAACAAATAATAATGAATTTTGTAAAAAAATGCACCAAAAGAGGTGAGAAACAATTAATAGAAAAAAATGCACGTAATTTTTTTTTTTTTTGGAAGATGTGATAATATTTGATGAAAAATATAACACCGTATAAAATACATCTAACTATTACAAGATTATGACTTATAAAAATATAAATATTAACAAAGTTCAAAATTATATTATAAAGCCCTCCAGACCCTCTCCTCCCCCCGACACCTGTATGATCGTTTGCTTGTGTACCTAGTACAATCATCACAGTTCACAACACAATAAGAAAAATAAGGGTAAACTAATGAAAAGAAATTTCACAACATTTAATTCATGCAAAAAGAACCAATCAAACTAATCATTTATAAACATTTATTTAAATATATAAAATTTTAATACCAATTTCATCATTCATATAGACCACACATGGATCTATTTTCAATCGCAATCATTAGATTTCATTGCAATCCCATTGACTACACATGAATCCATCGTCTTCCGGAAGACTCATTAAGTATGTCCCTACCAGAGACTAACACCTGATCCAAAGATTATCAGCAAATTCAAGAGAAAAGATCAGGGTAAGTTCAAACATCCAATATATAGAGTGTCTACAACGGGACCCATTGTGTATGAACTCCCTCACCAGCTTCTCACCACCTGATATCTTAGTCTATATGACTTAGATCATCAGTGAAACTAGATCATCTCTATTAAACATAGTTTTTACCATCAAATAATAACTCATATATTATCCCAAATGTATGACATCAATTTCATACAACTTTCATCATTCATATATAATACATATCATTCAATTACATAAAATTTAAAAATTCATAACATTCAAGAATTTTTCAAACATCAAAAACAATATTTAACTTCCAAACTATCAAAATATAATATTTATACATGTTCACACAACATAAAATCAAACAACTTTATCAAATAACATCCATACAAGAGAAATTGAAACTTGGGACCACGTCCCCTCCACATTCAGATCTTCTAGCCTAGGGTACTATTGAGAGTTAAAGTTAGTTTCCCTTACCTGAAATTCCACTAATGGAAATTCTACCTCGAAGAGGGGGGACTACTTCAAAATTTAGGAACACGCAAGTTATCCAAATATTACCAAATTTTAGTATGAGCTTAATCAAATTGAGAGAAACATTTTTATCAATTGGTCTCACTTTATGACTAAATCAAAGAAAAACATAGAGAATAATGGATATTTAGAGTAAAAATGAACTTACTATGTTTGAAAATCTGAAAGGGTAGAAATATACCCTCACTCTTCAACTACAACATGGTGTGATCAGATTTTAAGATAGATGAAGTATGAGATATAAAATAAAAAAAAAAGAAAAAGAGAGAATTTTAAACCGAAAGAGCGGGACGAGAAAAAGAAGAAGAAAGAGAATAAGCGGGGGATTTATAGAAAAAATGTTTATATAAAATATCACTTAGGTTTTTTTTTCTACAATGGAATGGAAGAGAGATGTTTTTTTAATATCTTTTTATCTATTAGTGTACTTTTATACAATTTTGTTATTAATATATTATAACAATAAATGTGCTTCAGTTCATGTAAAAAAGATATAATTTTATTATTTTTATGAATAATTAATTAAAAAATAAAAAATATACAATTTAATATATGTATGTTTATAAAAATTATATTAAAAAAATTATGTAGCTATTATTTTAAAAAAATAACTTTTTTAATTACTTTAAAACAAAGAGAAGTTATTCAATGAAATAAATAATTTTTTATTTATTAAATGACACTAAAGAAAATTACAAAATGATATAAAGTTATATATTTTTAAAACTGTTAAATATAACTTTTGTCCTATATTATAAAGTGAAATTAATTTTTTTTATCTAATCTAAACTTTAGACAATATAGTACTTATAATTTATGTAACTGAAAATTCGTTTGTCAAAAAAAAATTAACAATATTTCATTTCAATAAACTTTTAATTATAAATATTTATGATATATAAAATTTAAATAGAAATAAAAACTAATTTTTCATATAAATTTAAAATATATTTAATTCTTTTAAATATATGAAACTAGAAGATGTCATAGTCTATTTTCACATGTAAACAGGTCTCGCTAGTTCAAACACCCTTATGCAATAAACCTAGTCCCTAACCACACCACATATAGGGAAACAAAGTGTAATAAATGTAACAACGATAACAAAGTTTAATTAAAATTTGGTTGTAAGATACCGATGAAACAAAAAATATTTCTGACTGAATAATAATAAACTGTACTTATGATGTTAACAAAAGTACTAAATAAAATTATGACTAAAATTATTTTTTACCCTCACTCTTTAGTCATTTCCTCTTAGGTTATTTAAGCTTTAAAAGATCATTTTAATTCATTTAACTTTGTAATGCTAATCAGAAGGGTTTATTTATTAGATGTACACCAACATCCTTAATATTTTTAAATTAAAAGTTATTTTTAAAGTAGTAGTGGTTAAAATTTTATTATTTATTTAAGAGAAACTTGTCATAATGTCATGCGTTAAAACTAATAAATATGTTTACAAGATTAGAAGTGGACGGAGATTAAAAATATATTTAAAAAAAACAAAAACATCTGATGAATTAGAATATATTCGTGAAAATGAAAAATAAAAAAATAATGAGAAAATAAATTTAAATTATTCAATTAAAATACGAGCTTAATGTAATAATATTTTATATTTAATCATAAATGATTATGTAGGATAATTTTGATAATTTCTCAAACATGGTACCCAACTTGATTTGTAATAAAACAAAGACAGTTAATATCTTATTAAACTTAATAAAATATGTTGGGCATTTGGTCTAGTGGTATGATTTTCGCTTTGGGTGCGAGAGGTCCTGAGTTCGATTCTCGGAATGCCCCACCTTTTTATATATATTTTAAAAACCCTAAAAAGCAGATTTTTTTTCTTCCAATTAAATTATTTGTTCTATTTTTTTTATTATATCCACTTCTAATAAATATTATTTTTTCAATAATGTATTCATAATTTTTATGGTCATTATTATTTTATATTTATTAACCAAAGATCACACTTTCTGATATATGTAGGAAAAAGATCTTCTCTCTGCAATTCAAACATATCTAGTTATTTATTTATTATCTTTTATTAATAATAAATAAAATAAATAAAAATGAGTATTTAAGAGGTACCTTAATTTTTTTTTAAAAATAAACTTCACACACACTCCAAAACACTCAAGATCAACATCAACCACACCCTTACAACAAACCAGTAAAATTACACAAATTCATTACTACTATGGTTGCAGCAGTTTCACTAGATTTAAAACTACAACAACTCACAAATATGCTATTGCGAAGTTTCCTATGTTGCATCTTTTCTTTTTCCCACTGCTACCAGGATAACGTTACTATACCTCCTTTACGATCCTCCTACGCATGGCTATCTTGGGAGTTCAAAGTAGAAATTTGAGGCTCCTACAACCCCTAAAGTGAGGTAACATATATTTGACTCCCCGCATCATTACATGGACTTGCTTCCATCTCCCGCTTGATACAGCCGTGACAAATCAATTTTCCTTGAGGTTTTAGCAACCCATCCATTCGGCACACACTCTTTACACCCTACTCATAAGAAACTGAGTAGGTCCTTTGACTAGCATCTTTGTCTAGGTGCATGTTATTGCTTTCAGTAACCACTCTCTATTTCTTGCATATTAGTACCCACAACAATAGCCATAGATAGTTAGTTACCTACGTCTAGATCATAACATTTTCAGGAATGTCGTTGGATATTGGACCTAATAAGAGTAGAAGATAAGAGCTTTTGGGTATCTTGTGTTTTGTCCAGGACCATGAATTGAGTTGGGCCATGCAAAAAATTTCTTGAATATCTAACCTCCCTTGTTCAATCACTATCTTATTTATATGCTTCCATATCATCCATATTATGCTTATTTACACTCCTTTCCAGACTCTATTTTGTTTTTTTTTACAACTTCATGAGATAAAAATGTCAGAAGTGATCAGGTATATTTTGATGGCTCACACATTGAATTCTCACCCATATGTCACACATTAACCAAATGTTTTGCACCTACTTACACCTCAGGAATAGATGTATAATTATTTGCACCTATTCACACTCCCTTGTTCAAGTCGACACAACTTACCCAATGTATTCAATAATCCTATCTTCACTAGTACAAAAAGGTACATTAACGACGATTAAAAATGACATATAAAGACGGTTCTCAAACCGTCGTTACTGCGGACGTCGTTATAAAATAATCATTTTTAACGACGGTTGTTGAATTGTCGTTATAAAACGACGGTTCATTTAATCGACTTTATAAGTAGATGCTAAATAGTAATAAAAAAGTTTTAAACAAACTTTTAAAGACGGTTCCCATGGGAACCGTTGTTATATGTGTGACTTTTAAAGAGTGTTCCACATGGAACCGTCATTGTATGTGAGACTTTTAAAGACGGTTCCATGTGAAACTGTCGTTATATGTGGGTTTAAAAAAATATTTTGTTTTTTAATAAACCTCAAATCTACATAAAATATCTAATTCCAGAAAATCAAAACATTTAAAATCATAATTTAAATAAAAAAAATATACATACAACAAATTATAACATTCTACAAAAAGTTTTGCTAATATATGAAAAAGTATGTCATTCTAATGATTTAACTTTGTATGTAAATCATTATATTTTGTTTTTTAATAAACCTCAAATCTACATAAAATATCTAATTCCAGAAGATCAAAACATTTAAAATCATAATTTAAATATAAAAAATATACATACAACAAATTATAACATTCTACAAAAAGTTTTGCTAATATATGAAAAAGTATGTCATTCTAATGATTTAACTATCCTAAGGTGTTATACATGGTTACAAAATACTTTGACCATGTTGTTCTCACATACTCCAATGCTTTTGAATCTAATGGGTGTTAGTCGTTGAAAAACTGTGACATTTGAATTTTTTTGAATCAGTGCATGAATAATAAACCCCGAATTTTAAAGTGTTTATTGTATTGAGGTATTACCTGATCCCAACCTTTATTAATTGCAGCTTGCACAATAGTCAACATCCACTGCATAACATAATAACCACACTCATAACTTCTGGATTGCTTGTTGGACTGCATGTGAAAATAAATGTATTAAATGAATGATTAAGACACATTAAATTAAGTGAACAAATATACTTTAAATACCTTAAGGTACATCCAAATGAGTCTTTGTGCGTTTGCACTTCTCCTCCCACTCAACATGTTATATCCAGAGTAAGTACTAAAATAATAAGATTTCATGTCAGAATACATAACATTATATAATGTATAAGTAATAATAAATGTTAAATGAAACTGTCGTACCTATCTATAATGTGTTTAAAATAGGGAGGGTTTTTTTTTATGCAAGGAGCAAAACCATGCAATGGTATGATCTTGAACAAATATGATCAATAGTTGCCAATGACACCTATATAACAAATCAGTTAATTTATCTTATGTTAATAATTTAATATAACTTATTTAATAAGGACTTACTCATGGATGTATGGAGCAAAATAAATTTCTTTTCCTCCATTCTTTAAGGCATTGGTGATGTATGTTTGTGTTTCTGACTTCTTGTTTCCAATTAATTGAATGACTTGAGGGTCTAAAAACCCATACATATTGTGTTTCCCCTCATCGAAGCATAATCCACAAAGATACCTAAATTTCAATAAGTTAGTACTAATATATTTAATAAATCAAAAGTATAAAGATTTTAATATTTGAACTTACATAATCCATAATTGCAGAACTGTTAAGTTAATCTCTTGATCTCCGGATGCAAGGTCCAACAAATCAGACATGTGAATGTACAACGGTACATCACTATGCCTTCCAAAAACATTGGCATCCCATGGAACCTTTAAGACGGTTGTATCCAAAGCTGTAGCAACTTCCACCAATGCCGCCACAGGATCATCAATGGAGAATATTTTCTTCTTTCGCAAAGGCAGTTTTGTCTTAGGTTCCTGCTACTCATCAACAAACAAACAAATACTTAAATTAGTTAGAATGTAATATATCTTATATATAATCCTATTAGTATTAGTGCAAAGATATACCGTAGAGTCTATAGGTCTGATCAGATGTCTAGGCTAGGCAACGAAAGTATGTAATGCCTCTGCTACAATTGTGACCTCTGATGTCGGCACAGAAATTGCAACATCACCATAAAGGACCTTCACCACCGTGACCTTCATGAAATTAGAAGGAAGAGGCACATTGTGTAACATTGTGACCCTTTTATAACACTTACCTAGGGCAACAAATCGGGTCAAAGAATTACATTCAACATATAACTCGCATTGGCTAGTTGAGCCAAAGTCATCTCCCGATAGATCAACCACCGAACAACTCCCTTTAGTCTGACTTTCTTAATAGGAGGCGGAGGTGGTTCATCTTCTATCATAGTAGGTGGTTGCTGTGAGAGTCTTAAACCCTCCCACCACTTTTCGAACTCCCTTTTCATCCCCCATTAAACTCCTCCATTAAGCTTTCTCTAAGCTCTTGAGTTACCTCAACCTTTATCTGCTCACGTAATTGTAGTAAATACTCTTGGCTAGGTTGACTGAACGATTGTTCCTTGCTATGTGATGAAGGTCCAAAGTATGACTGAATCCCAACCCCATATCCAGTTACACGAACACGTTCAGGGTGCTCAGGTCGTCCGAGAGCAACATTAAGAATATCATTGCGACCACATGGATTAAAAGTCCCCTGTGTTGATTGCTCAGCAAGAGAATCCTAAAACAAATGAAAAGAAATTGTCAAACTTCAACACATTCAATTTAAAATAACACATAGAAAACATATTTCTTACAATTTGTTCAACTGTTTGTTTTGTAGACTTAGAACTCCATGTCCCTGATAGGTTTATATGGGCACCCTTCCACATCTCATGTCGGAGTGGTGGGGATGGAGGCCTAAAAGAATCTACACTATTCATTTCCTCAATGGAAGTAGAACGTGATTTAATATTTTCTTTAAGCATCTTCTGCTCTAACAACTTATAACCACCACGGGACAATAAGTGTGGGGTATCATTATGTTCCTGACTGACTTTTGCTTTGTTCCGAACATCCTATCATCAACATTCAAAATTTAATAATATGTTAATATAAACTATATCCAAATATAAAAGTGATATTAACCTGCCATTTTTCAGTTTGTCGAATTTGCACAAACTGCCGCCAAGTTTCTTCATCAAGGGATGCATATTTTGTACAAGGATTTTCTTCTTTCCTTTTACCATATATAAAATTTGTTGTCAATTTTGATTTGAACTGACGAAACTTGACACCCACATCAGAAAGAACCTTCGCTTTCAAGGTTTCCACATTCAAGATCTTGTAACGCATCTACATTATTTGAAAGAATTAGTTCATAAACAAGAACAAAGTATAAAAGAACTTTCGATTGAAGAAGGTAAAAACAATTACATACCATAATATCTTGCCAAATCATGTTTCTCTCGTGCTTGGTCACGTGATCCCAAAACTCAGTTAAGATAGAGATCCTTTCACGAGACAGTACTCCAAGATAACTCCTATATTTCTTTGCATATGGCCCAGTGGCCACACCAGTGTGGACATCAATAGGCAATGATATTTTGTCATCTTTATTTATCTTCTTAAACATATTCTTTAATCTTGTAGGTCATCTACCAGTTTTTGAACGAGAAACTTTATCATCTGCCATGTTCCTGTTATCAAACAAATATGATAAGCATCAAGAATATGAAATATAATTAAAATTATATATTGTAAAACTAAACATGAATCACATGCACATACAAATGTATATTCCTTCGTTGTGATCATTTCGAGTTGCATGTACACCATCAACAATATCCTTGTACTCTTTATTGATGGTCGTTCTTGTAACAAATGTCATTGTTTGTATCTTCTGGGTCATTATGTTGTTTTTTTTCCATGTAGCACAACAAACCAGTGTTCAGACATAGGATCTTGGATATAGAAAACTTAGGAAGCTTGATGTGCCATTATGAATGGTTTGTCATGATAACCCATCTTTCGAAAGTCAACCAAAGTCATTCCTGATTCATCAACTTTGACACCAGTCTTATTGTCAACCCACTTGCATTTAAAAATAGGTACAGTAAACTTGGTATAATTAACTTCCCCAATCTTTACTATGCACCATAATAAGGCATCGATCCCACAACAGGATTTTGATACTTTGCAGTTGAAAACCGCATAGACTTTGCCTCCAAGGTGACTCGGCTATTTTGCACTGTACTCCTATCATCTCGAGACTTTGTGTAAAACAAACAACCATTTACTTCATAGCTAGAACAACATAAAATATCAAACTTGAGACCGTTTGCAAGCCATGTTAATGTTTCAGATGTTGATGGATCATTCATTATTTGTTGCTTAAATCATGACATGAAAGTTTTGTTATGCTCAATTAACACCCATTTTTCTAATTGTCTTGGATTTTTATATTTGATAATGTCTTTGTGTGTATCTAAGTGTACCGACCAGTCCTCGGTCTCGGGCAATGACCAAAGTCATGGTGGGGCCCCGAAGGCTAGGTCCACTGGGAGGTTGGCAGGACGGGCCAGAGTCTTAGTTGGCTCACAGATAAGGGGAGCCGAGGAGGGGGCGACATCAAGGCAGGGCGTGGAGGCCTCGGGCCTTGGTAACCCAACAGTAAAGATAGACCGAAAAAGGTGGTTTCCAAGCCACACTCTAGTTATCAGTGAGGGGAAGCGTAGATCATGAGGGATCCGTGCATGGGGTGTAGGGGACACGGTAGTACGCACCACTATCAAAGAGCCAATGGGAAAGAGACGACTTGTAAGGGTCACGTCCCAGGGGTGATCTGCATGCATGGCGCGTGAATAGTTAAGGGCACTCCTAGAGCGGATGGCCTGGGGGTTGGGTGCATGAGTTGGCATCCAAGTGGTCATCTCGCGCCAGTTGCTCTTCGGCAAGGTAGTCTTACGCACTAGATGGCCCTAAGACTGGGTGATAGTGTCGCTAAGACGCACCTACAATAAGCTTAGGTCACAGTTAGCAAAAGGGGCAGAGACACTGAAAGGTATATAAAGGGAAACAACTAGCATAACAAGGTACACATTTCTAATGCATGTAACACACAGAGAGAATACACACACAGAGCTCTCATAGTTTAGAGTTTTTGGTGTTTCTTTGCCCGATGTTTGACTCGAGCGTCGGAGTGCAAACGGCCGCGAGGGCGCCCTTTGTCTCTTGTGTTTTCAGGTGGTTCCGTCAGGGGAAAGGCACGTAAGGAGGAGGGATTCTAGGACGCACAACTGTCGTAGACGCATAAGATGCCTTGGGTCAACCGGCGGGAACACTAAGTATGGTAACACCTCATCAGTGTTATTCAAGATATACAAGTGTGCTTGCAGAACCTCTTCTCTAGATTTGCTTATGACATGTACACCTTTTGAAGATTTTACTTATCAATCTACGAGAGTGCCAACCTTTTTCAGGAACTCCTATACATTTGGCTTTTGACATGTACTCGGAACAAAACTCAATAGATTCTTCTGAAATGTATCTTTCAATAATGGAAGCTTCAGGACGACATTGATTCTTCACATATCCCTTCAAAATCATGTATCATTCAACTGGATACATCCATCACATATAAACTGGCCCACACAATCTGATTTCTCTCACAAGATGAACAACCAAGTGTACCATAATATCAAAAAAAGATGGAGGAAAAAACATCTCGAGTTGACACAAGATAACAATTATTTCTTCTTCAAGTTCATCCAACTTCTGAGAGTCAATCTCTTTACTATATATGGAATTGAAAAATGAACATAGTCGAGTGATTGTATGCCTAACATATTTTGGTAAGATTCTACAAATAGCCACCGATAGTAATTGTTGCATTAGAACGTGACAATCATGTAACTTTAAGCCAATTGGTTTCAAATCATTCATAGATACAAGAATCTTCACATTTGAAGAGTAGCCTTGTGGTACCTTAACACCTTTAAGAAATTCACAAGAACTTGTTTTCTCTTTCTTTGACAAAATGTAACACGCTGCAGACAAGTATGTACGTTTACCAACTTCTCTCGGTGCTAATTCCTCTCATATATTCACCTCAATCAAATCCAGACGTGTATTCACACTATCCTTTGTTTTTCCTTTAATGTTTAGAAGTGTTCCTATTAGACTATCACACACATTCTTTTCTACGTGCATTACATCTATACAGTGTCTGACATCTAACTTACGCCAATACGGAAGATAAAAAAAGATTGATCTCTTCTTCCATATTTCACTCACAGTTTGCTTTTTCTTCATTTTTCCAAAAGTCACATTAAATTTTTTTATTTTTTCATAAATTTCAACACTACTTAAGGGAGTGGGACAAATGTCATGTTCTTGGTATCTGTTAAAAGCTTTTTTCAATCTATGATACGGAAGATATTTCTTTAGAAATCTACGATGCCCAAGATACACAGTTTTTCTTCCGTGTTTCAACTGCTCATAAGATGTCTTGTCTTCACATATTGGACATGATCTATGGCCTTTCACACTATAACCTGACAAGTTCCCATATGCAGGGAAGTCATTGATAGTACAAAACAACATCGCATGCAATCGAAAAGATTCATTCTTAAACGCGTCAAACATATCAACCCCTTCATTCCATAATAACTTCAAATGTTCAATCAATGGATTAGGATAAACATCTATGTCATTTCCAGGTTGTTTTGGACCAGAGATCATCATAGATAACATCATGTATTTGCGCTTCATACAAAAAGCAGGAGGTAAGTTGTAAATCACTAACAAAACGGGCCATGAAAAATGATTACCACTTAAATTTCCAAAGGGATTCATTCCATCAGTTGCCAATCCAAGTCTTAAGTTTCTTGATTCTTTTCCAAATTCTGGAAATTCTTTATCAATATTCTTCCACTACAAAGAATTAGTAGGATGACGAAGTAGTCCATCACTTTTTCTATTATCTGTATGCTAGCTAAGGTTTTTAGCGTCATCTGCATTTGCAAACAAACGCTTAAGCCTTGGAATTATTGGAAGATACCAAACAACCTTAGCAGGAGGACCAACTTTAGGACATTCTGACCTTTGTGAATTCATCAATTTCATCATTCTGACCAACTTTAACCTTATAACGTGACAAACCACACTTGGGACATCTTCTTAAATATTCGTACTCATTTCTGTATAAAATACAATCTTTAGGACATGAATGTATTTTTTTATATTCCATACCCATCGGACAAAGTATTTTTTTCCTCTTAATTTCGATTGGGTAATGTATTTCCTTTTGGAAGCATGTCCTTAACTAATTCGAGCAATTCTGTAAAGCTTTTGTCGGTCCATCCATTCTTTGCCTTCAAATTCATCAACCTTAACACTGCTGATAATCGTGTGAAGTTAGTTGAACCAGGATACAAAGGAGTCTCTGCATCATTAGACATATTTTCGAAAACTGCATTAGCAAAAGATTCTACTCCCACATCACGAATCATGTCTTCTAATCTATCATTCATTGAGAAATGAACTTCCTCCGAAGCTCGGCGCACATTTGGTAAGTCTAACAATTCAGCATGCCACGTCCATATTGTATAATTTTTCAAAAATCCATCACACGAAAGATGTTCTCTATTTTCGGAAGCACTCAATATCCTTCCATTCAAACAATTGACACAAGGACACCTTATTCTTACTCCATTATTACAACTAACTGCATTATGTTATGCGAACTGTATGAATTCTTCCACCCATTTTTCTTAAGCATCACTTATTCGTGGTGTATTAATTCAACTCTAATCCATAGAACTACGAAACTCAGAACCAATGCAGACTCAGAACCAATGCGTTCAATATGTAATCATTAAAAAAATAAATCAAAATTGTCGAAGGTCGGACACCTCCAGACTCAAAACCAGTGCGTTCAATATGTCAAAACAATATATAACCATTAAAAACTAAATCAGAAAGCCAAAGGTCGGACACCCTCAGACTCAGACTCAGTGTGTTTAATATATAAAATCAATATCTAACTCAAAACAAACACTTTCAAAATATAGTTATAATATTTAATATATAATTAAATAAAAAATACAAATATATGATAAGTGTCTAATTTCAGTAATATTTCATATTAAAATATAGACACTTATGAGGATTTATTGCTAATTTACATATAAAATAATCCCTAATTTATGAATTTACACCTTTTTACATTTTTTATGATCTTTATTTGAATAAGAGTAGTTTATTCCCAAATTTGGTGTTAATTGCATATTTCTAAGGAAGATTGGAGATTTGGATTAAAGATGAATGATTTGAGCTAAAAAGAGAAAGATGGAAGGTCCCAAAATGGAAAAAGATGTAGAGATAGATTGGGCCTTTTTATGTTTTATCACTTAGCCCATTAGCGTGACACAGGAACCAACCTAACCTTAGAAAATTAGGTTAAATAGGGGGCTAGAGGCTCAACCCTTGTGTGCCAGATTGAGAGGAAAACACCAGAGAGTGAATTGTAACCCAATTGGGAGAATGGAAGGTGCTAGAAGTATGCGTGGCTAATTCTACCCTTTGGGATTGGGAGTAATCTGCTCAAACTCTTATGTATTGAGGTGATATCTTATATATTAATATTCAGTTCTTGATTGATTATTGGTATTGTTGTTTTACTTTTAATTTTCCGTGACAAATTGAGAATCTTAAATATGACCAGGAGGTATTTTTAGGGTTCGGACCTAAACAACAATACTTAACATATTTGAGTGCTAGGAATAGACTTGAAATGTTAATTGCTATTAAACGTCTGAGCTTCGTTCTAAGTTGTTCTTATAATTATACGAGGGATCAATAGTTAGGGGACATTCTTAAGGATTTTATATGCGAGGAATCGATATAAATCGTTTTTATACGGGCATCAATTTCAATCAAAGAACTTAATATTGACATGCTAATAAAAATACTTGAGAGTGAGAGAGATGAAACTAATCCTTATTTTTCCAATTGAAACAACTAATTCTTTGTCTGTTTTCTTATTGATCAGTGCCAACACAATTAATTCAAAACTCTTTTAATTGTTCTGTTTTTATATTTAGCGATTATTTTACTCGATAATTCACTGTTCCTTGTGGGATCGATATCCGTCCTTAGGGACAATTATTACTTCTGACAAATGCGGTGCACTTGCCGTAAAATGTCATCAATATACTAACCTCCAAAGTGAAACGAAGCTGAAAAGAAACTCGCGCAAACGAGCGAGAACTTTGTTAACGAACGGGGCAACAAGGAGGCGGTGCTAGCGCGGTGGGGCAGGGACGCGAGGCGCGCGGTCGTGGTTGCCAGGGGCGCGACGACGCTGGCGCAGGGGCGCGGTGCGGGGCACGACGTCGCAAGGGCACGATCGTGGGGCGGCGCTGGTCACAAGGCAAGCGGTGCAGAGGTGAAGGCGGAAGGGTGGCCTATGAACGGTGTGGGTGAGGAGTGAAAGAAAAGGGATATGTGAGAATGAAAATGGATCTATGAGAAAGAAGAGGGATCTGTGTGAAAATGAAAGGGAGGCAAAGCGTTGGTGCTGAAAAAATCAAAAGACACCACCTTTAACGACTGTTTCGTGAGAACCGTTGCGGAAGCCCTACTTTTAAAGACGGTTCTGGTGTGAACCGTTGTTGTATCCTCAACTCCCACCTTTAACGACGGTTCAGGCAGGAACAGTCGTTAAAAATGCAAAAAAAATTCAAAAAATTTATGGAACTGCCTCCGCCTCGCTTATTACGATTGTTGTTTCCAAACCGTCTTTAAAGGGTGTCATTAATTATGTATTTTGTACTAATGCTCCCTACATGTAAGGTTCACCTCGGTAGGACATCTGTCCTTAATCACTCTTTAGGCCAAAAGTTGGGCAACAAGTAATACTTTAATATCCTAAAAAGTAGAGTACCAAGACTCCCTAATCTCCATTTCCTCCCTCTGGTCGGGTTGTAGGCAACTATATGCTGACTTAACAAAATACTCTAGGTGGTCATCTACCCACACACCCACATGTCCTCTTGTTCCTTTTTAAGGTTTAGATTTTGCACAATCTGCATAAATTCTGCTTCTAGTTCCTTTTCCCAACAAAATCTATCCCGTCTCCAATTTAACCTCCACTTTTATGTTTGAGCACTCAAGTCCAAAATCTTCCTATTGTTTTCTCCTGGTCCCATATATTGTATAGAGTCTAGGGAATACATTGTTTAACGGTTCCCCTGCAAGCCATACATTTTCCCATAATTTGACTTCATTTCCTCTACCTATTTTCCAATGTATATTACTATTAAACCAATTACTCTCTTGTTGCTTCCCACATACCTTCTTTAGGTCTTTCCACCAGGCTGATTCTAAACTCACACTTCCCTCCCCATCCAAAGTCCTCCATGTCCCATCACTACAAAAAATTGTGTAAAAAGTGGCAGTTTTAATATGGTGGTTATTAATAACTGTCACAAATTTCAGTATAATACGTCATTTGACTAACCGCCACAATTATCTTTCAAAAATATGTCATTTTCAACTGTCACAATTATCCTTCAAAATAAAAACAAGTTTAACATCCCTCATTATTCCCAATTATTTTTGAAAATATTTTTGGTAACCGAAATTAGTTTATTCCCAATTATGTTTGAAAATCTGGTTTGACTTTTGGGAAACGAAAGTTTCTTCCCTCTCTTCCCTCTCTTTGCCTAAACAGTCAAATCTCTCTCTGCCTAAACACTCAAACCCTAACGAAGCTCTGCCTAAACACTCAAACCCCTCTTTTCCTAAACACTCAAACCCTAACGAACTCCTTACAAACCCTCCTCACGAAGCCCTAATTACGAAGTTGTACTCGCGAAGTTGTACTTGCAAAATCCTTTGTGCTTCACGAAATCCTTTCGCAATTATCCGAAATCGCCACCATCAGTGCCTCCGCGAAAGGATTTATTCAGATTTGTTCATTATCCGAAAACGAATTCCACTTCTACACTTTTTTGGATTTCAATCTAACCAACCCTATTTCATGTGGTGGCACTGGAGGTAGTGGAAGGAGGGCGAAGTTTTGCGACATTTTCATTTCAGCAAGGTAGCTTGATATTGCGGGAAATTACGTTTCGTTTCGTTTCTACTAAATGGTTTTTTAAAACCTTAATTTCAATGTAACATGTGGAACTGAGATGCTGGTTAGTTGCTCCCTTTCTACTTCTTTCATCACATTCTTTCTGAGTTCGATTTATCCAGTGTTCTCTGATTTGATTGGATTGAATTGGTATGGTTTTCTTCTGTTCATTTTTTGGTCTTAGAGATTTCAGTTGAGGTGAATTTCATTATGGTTTGCTGTCTTAATGGTTTGATGAGTTAACTCTAGCAATTTGTAATTTGTAAAGCACGACTCTTCACTAAAGAAGATTACGTGATAAGAGTCATATAAGCATAAAAAGCATTTAACACATGAAACATAAAATGTAGGTAGAGTTGAATCTCCTCATTTGTTTCTATTCGCGAAAACTTATATGAAACTTCAGTCAATGATTCTAACAACAAGTTCACAAGAAGAGTAGAAAATATTTTATAATCCGCATCCAGTACTTTCAAATACACTCTAAATTTCTTATTCTAGGAATAAAATACAGAATATAATTGAAACAGAATCAAACACAACATCATTATGAGCAAAAGGATTTGTTTTGGACAGGTAAAATTTGATGTGATACAAATGTTTTATGAGCAGAAACTTAAGGAGATTTAGGGTGAGCCAATCTGATATAGCATGAGTGAAGAATGTCATACATCATGCTTTCTTGGATCCCTTGTTTGCCAATAAATAGAAACAACCGTTGCATGACATGTTGTTCCTCTTTTCTAGTTAGCATGATGAGACATATCAAGAATATGCAAGCCAAGCAAAAAGCATGAGAAATTATTTTTCAACAACAAATTTGAACTACCTATATATTGTTGATCAAGAATGATCAAGTGCTTTGAAGAATCCAAATCTAAGGTGTTTGATGAAAGGCTGGTGTTTCTGCTGTGTTTGGGTGGGATCTAGGTAGAATAAAGTGTGATCCACTCCTTTGTTGAATCTAAATCTATTGTGAATTAAAACCTTTTTGAAATTAAGTGTTTTTCCAACTAAGTGAAAAACAACATGTTGTTTTGTCGAATCAACCGGTTATTTTAATCTTAGGAGTTTTTGAAAAAGGTTGAAAAGTGTTTGGTTTGGTTGACTTAACTTTCAAGCCAAAACAATTGGTTGTTTCGTGATTTTAACTGATTGTTTCTTTGAAAATCCAAACAAAATTCAGTTTTGAATGGTGAATCTGTTTTAAATGTTTTCTAACTAAATACGCTCCTTCATTAAATGCTTTGACCAATATTTGGAAAATATAAATGGTTTGTTTATGTTTTCAAACAAGTAAGAAACAACTTTGAGAAATTTAGTTTGACAGATTTGATTCTAAGATTTCAAGATTCACATCAAACTTTGGATTTTCAAGAGAGAGTGGAATAGGATTGTAATTGTATTCAATTCAGATTGTACTGTGATAAGGTTGTTGAACCAAGTGGTGTTCAAGCTTTGAAGAATCCAAACCCTTTGAAGGATGTTGAAGCCTCTGTTGTGCTTGGTGTTGCTGTGCTGGTTTATCTTAGTTCTGGGGTAGTTTATATGTTGTAATCCACCCTTTGATTAAATCTAAAGCATTAGCAATCTCAATCTTTGTGAAAGTAAAAATGTTTTCAAACTAAGTTAAAACAACCGATGGGTTTGTCGAAACAACCGATGGGTTTGTCGAAACAACCGATTGTTTATACTTAGGTATTTTGAGAAAAAGATTGAAAACTGTTTTTAAAATGGTTGAACTGTTAAGTACCAAAACATCCGATTGATTCGAGGAAACAACCGATTGTTTGTTTTGGGACCATAACAGAAAAACTGTTTTAGCTTTGACTGAGCTTTAAATGTTTTAACTGCTTACGCTTCAGTCATTAAATGCTTTGAACAATCTTTTAATGCAATTTAAGAGTTTGTTAAGATTTGATAACAAACTACATCTTTGAATAAATTCAGAAAAACAGATTTGACAATTAATTCTTTGAAAAGTTTTGCAAAGAGTTTTTGAGTTTTTCAAAGAGCTAAGAGTGTGTGATTGATCAAAGTTGTGGAATAGGATTCTGTTTGTATTGATTTCAGATTATCTTCTGTAACAAGTGTAATTCTTGTATTCTCTGTGAAACAAGTTTCGTTTCTGTGTTTGCTAAGATTGGTTGTGTGTTCTTGAGGGGATCAAGATCAACAATCTTGGTGTATGTGTGTTGGCCAAGGAAAGTGTGTTTCTTGAGGTGTTCAAGGTCATTCTCTTGGTTGCTACGTAAATGATCAAGGTGTGGTTGCTTAGTGGATTTCCTCAGGGTTTCTGAGAAGACTGGATGTAGCTCTGGGTTTGGAGTGAACCAGTATAAACAACTGTGTACAATCTCTCTATCTCTAACTCTTTAAATTCAATTTTATTTGTTGTTTGCTGGTATAAACAACCGATTGTTTCTGTGAAACAACCGATTTTTTTTTCTGGTACTACAGCTTTTGCTTGCTGTTTTGGCGAACTGAATTTTTGAATCAATTCTTTCCTGAGATAAATTCTTTCTTGTTTTAAAAGATTACAAAAATCTTCTTTAAACAATTCACCCCCCTCTAGTTTAAAGCCATCCATTCTAACAAAGGTGTAATCCTTTCTAAACCTACTGTATTTATGGTGTTGTGTTGCCAAGGAGTATTGTGTGTTCTTGAGGTGTTCAAGATCAATACTCTTAGTGTGGTTTGCCAAAGGTAGTGTGTTTCTTAAAGGGTTCAAGGTCTCTACTTTGGTGGTTTGTGTTTTGTAATCTGGTTTGATTGCTTAGTGGATTACCCAGTGGTATTCTGAGGATTGAATGTAGCTCTTGGCTTAAGAGTGAACCAGTATAAGCTGTTTGTGTGATTCTCTCTTACCCTGAACTCATTTAATTCTGTTTTAAGCTTAACTGATATAAACAACTGATTGTTTCGAAGAAACAACCGATTGTTTTTCTGTGTATTGCTGTATATCTGCTTGAGTTCTTGGCTAACTTGATTTCTATTTTGGATTTATACAAAGAATTTCATTAAACCTGAAATCTTTTTCAAAACCCCATTTTTTCAAAACCACATTAAGGCCATATATTCTAACAATTGGCATCAAGAGCTTGGTACTTTAAAAATATTCAAGTTTGATCCTAATTTTTTTTTCTATGGTTGAAAAACTACCTTTTGGGGAGGGTGCCTCAATTAATAGGTCACATTTGTTTTGTGGTTTGAATGATCACTTTTGGAAGGTTAGAATGAAAATCTTTGTTGAATCTCTTGATAAAGGAATTTGGGATGCAATTGAAAATGACCCTTTTATTCCTAAATTTGAAAAGGATGGATCTTCTATTAAAAAACCATGATCCTAATGGACTGATGTTGAAAATAAAAAGGCCAAGTTTGATTGCATTGTCAAGAATATCATAACCTCTAATTTGAACTCTGATGAATTTTTCAAGATCTCATAGTGTGCATCTGTTAAGGAAATGTGGGATACCCTAAAGGTCACCCATGAAGGAACAAATGATGTGAAGAGAGCAAGGAAACATACTCTTATACAAGAGTATGAGATGTTCAGAATGCTCAAAGGAGAATTAATTGCTGAAGTACAAAAGAGATTCACTCACATTGTCAATCATCTAACGAGTCTTGGAAAAATATTTGACAAAGAGGAGTTGAACATCAAGATTCTCAAGTGTCTTGGTAGATCTTGGCAACCTAAAGTCACGACTATCTCAGAATCAAAGGACTTGACATCTTTGACTACAACCTCCTTGTTTGGAAAGTTGAGAGAACATGAGTTGGAGATGAATAGACTCAATGTTCAAGAAAGTGAAGACAAGCATGTAAGGAACATTGCCTTGAAAGCTGCCAAGCACAAGAATAAGCAAGACTCAAGTGATGAAAGTGAGGAAGAAACTCTTAGTTTGTTGTCCAAAAAGTTCAGCAAATTCTTAAAGAGAAACCGCAACAAGGAATCCAACAAAGAAAGGTATGGAAACAAGAAAACTAGTGATTTCAATTCTAACAATTATACTAGCTTTGGTTATGGAGAACATGGGCATATAAAAGCTGATTGCCCAAATAAAGAAGCCAAGGAAAAGAAGTCAAGCAATAAGGAAAAGAAAGGGAAATCAAAAAGAGCCTATATTGCTTGGGATGAAAATGAAGTCTCTTCATCAAGCTCCTCATCAAGTGAAGATGAAAAAGCCAATCTGTGTTTGATGGCTGAAGGAGATGATGATTCAAGCAGCTCAAGCAGTGTAAGTTCTTGTGCCTCCTTAAGTGCTGAAAACTATAGTCAATTGCTTCAAGCTTTTAAAGAAACTCATGAAGAAGCTAACCGATTGGCTCTCTTAAACAACCGATTGAAAGGGTTGAATAACTATTTGAAAATAGAGTCAAGACTCTTGAAAAAGAATTGGAAAAGTCAAAAACTGATTTTGAAAATCTTGAAATGCATTGCAAAAGTTCTTCTTGCTTGTGTGACTCTAAAGCTTATGAAAATTGTAAAACTCTTGAGAGTAAAGTCCACTATCTTGTAAGAACTGTGGATAAACTTTCAAAGGGTACATCCAACTTTGAAATTGTCTTGGCATCCCAAAAATGTGTTTTTGGAAAATCTGGTTTGGGGTTTAATCCTCAAAACAAGAAAAATGGGATTTCAAAGCCTTTTTCAAAAGTGCCAGAAAAACAACCGATTGAAATATCGAAACAACCGGTTGTTACATGTTTTTACTGCATAAAGAGAGGCCACTCAGTTAGATTCTGTAAAATTAAGAAATATTTTATTCCTAAAGGTATTATGAGATGGATTCCCAAAGGTTCTGAAGTTTCCAGTGATAAAGCTGAATCAAAAGGACCTGCATTTGTAAGGGGACCAAATCTTGTTGCTTGAATTTATTGTGTTGCAGGGATACTAAAAGAAGCATGGGTTCTTGAGTTATCAGATCAAGATTTTGGAAGAAATGGATTTTGTCTGGAATTGAATTAAGGTTTTGTACCAGCTTAAGTTGTCTTGAAAGCCAAAAGAAACATTCTTGATCATGAATAATGACTCATTGAAGGAACTCCATGACAAAAGGATAGGACTTTCTTTGTATTTGTTTTTCTGTTATAAATTCATGCTAAAATCTTCATCTATGTGTGTTATATATGTACAATTACACTTTGATTCTTCTCTGTTTTTTTTTTAAAAAAAATTCAAACATTGTTGATGCTTCAGAAAAATAACTGATTGCTTCCTCGAAACAACCGATTGTTTCCTCGAAACAATCGATCGTTTCTTCTCTGACAGCACTGCATAAAATTGATTTAATTTCTTTATGCATTCTATCTTTTACAATTTTTCTTTTTTTAAAGGATTATGAGTCATTAAAGCAGTCATGAGGTCTAATTTGGTTCAGGAGAAAGTTGTTTCTTGTCATAAAAGGAATTTATTCCATATCTTGGAAATTCAAGTGCCTTTATGACTAGTCAAATCCACATGTGCTGACCATGTGATTTTCTAGTAAGGGCTGACGTGGTTCTGTGCAAGCTTGGACTAGATTCCTCTTCTTGAAGACTGGAACCCACTGCACCCAAAGGATCAAAGAGGATTTCTGCTTTGCTATAAAACCCTCTACAGCTGTTTTTCTACACAAAAACAACCCATTGGCATATCTCTTGTTGCATCTCATATCTTCCTTTGTTTTTCAGATTTCTCTCATTCTGGTTTCATGGATTCCACTCCTCCATCAGAAAAAAGGATTAAAACCAGAGTTGTAAGATCAGGAGGGCGTCTTGAAGGCTGGTTTTCAGGACACAATGAATTGATGGAGAAATATCGCTTTGAAACAAGTAGAAAAGTGATAAACAATCCAAAAGTTGTCTCTTTTAGCTGGCTGAAGAGTCAAAAGTTGGATGATGTGAGAAGACTACTCTAAGAACAACTGTTAATGAGGTTCTTATAGATGAAGGGGAACATCTATCCAGATCTTATTCGGGTTTGCTACACCAATTTAAAGTTTGAAGGTAACAATCTTGTTTCTCATGTCAAGGGTGTGGATATGGAGATTACTCATGAGGTATGGGCCGTTGTGACTGACCTAAAGTATGTTGGTTTGGTGTGGAGGAAGATTTCAACAAGATTCAATATTATAAAATTTGTTTGAAGAATCCACATGCACAATTAAGAACTTGTTCTGTTGGAGGGTTGAAGTTGAATGAAAGGTTGTTGGCTCTCATTGTCACTTGGATTCTAACACCAAGAGTGAACAACCATTCTGTTCTCTTTGAGGAAGATCTTGTCTACATGTACTGCGTAATGAGCAAAGGCAAGATCAATTGGATCCATATCATCAAGGAACACATGCAAAAATCTATGAGGTTAAGTGACTATCATTATCCTTATGCTATCTTGATTTCTAAATTCTTAAACTATTTTGAAGTGAATCTTGAGGATGAAACATATGATTTGGTGAAATCAACACATGAAGTGAACAATGGTTCACTAAGCAAGATGGATTTTACCAAGATTAATGGAAGATGGGTAAGTAAGGATGGTGAACATGGTGGTTCCTCAAGTTGTGCTCATGCTGAACATGATGAAGAAGATCAAGAAGGTGCTGAAGGTGCTGATATTAATGTTCTAGATGAAGAACAATCTGTTGCTGACTTAGGTGCTGGAAGAAGTGTTGGATATCAAGGAAATAGGATTCCCTCAATGTCTTCCTTTGAAAGATTCATGGTCAATAGGCTGAACAACTTTGCTAAAAATCAGAGAAATCTTCATGATCTTTGTCTTACAAATTTTCAGAACTTAGACAACAGACACGTTTTCAGACCCTTGATGAACGAATTAAAGTTGTTCAGAACCAGCTTTTTGAGCTGCAGTATGGGAAAGAAGATTGATGCCAAGTTTTGTTATTCTTTCTATGCTTGTATTGCTTTATTTTGGACTATTCTGTTTTCATCTCTTCCTAAAGTCTATTTGTGAAGACAAATAGGGGGAGAATATGATTTATGTGTTGTCTTAAAACTGCTATAACTCTGATTTAATCTTCTGTTGCAATTTGGTTTGTATGGTGCTGTAGTTTGGTGTGTTTTAGTTGAGTTTTTTGGCTGGTTTTTCTACTGTTATGGTTGTGTAGAAAACTGGTTTATGTGCCATCATAACCTACTATGAGAGATGCTCTGCATTGCATAGCTTTTTGTTTTGCAGGTGCTTTTTCAGATTCAATCAAGATCAACACAAGCAACCAAGGATTTGTCTTCATCAAATAGGGGGAGATTGTTGATCAAAAGTGATCAAGTGCTTTGAAGAATCCAAATCCAAGGTGTTTGATGAAAGGCTGGTGTTGTTTCTGTGTTTGGGTGGGATCTGGGTAGAATAAAGTGTGATTCACTCCTTTGTTGAATCTAAAATTAACGTGAATTAAAACCTTTTTGAAATTAAGTGTTTTCCCAACTAAGTGAAAAACAACCTGTTGTTTTGTCGAATCAACCGGTCGTTTTACTCTTAGGAGTTTTTGAAAAAGGTTGAAAGGTGTTTGGTTTGGTTGACTTAACTGTCAAGCCAAAACAATCGGTTGTTTCGTGATTTCAACCGATTGTTTCTTTGAAAATCCTAAGAGAAATCAATTTTGAATGATGAATCTATTTTAAATGTTTTCTAACTGAATACGCTCCTTCATTAAATGCTTTGACCAATATTTGGAAAATATAAATAGTTTGTTTATGTTTTCAAACAAGTAAGAAACAACTTTGAGAAATTCAGTTTGACAGATTTGATTATAAGATTTCAAGATTCACACCAAGCTTTGGATTTTCAAGAGAGAGTGGAATAGGATTGCAATTGTATTCAATTCAGATTGTACTATGATCAGGAGTAATCCTTTCTAAACCTAATGTATTTCTGGTGTTGTGTTGCCAAGGAGTATTGTGTGTTCTTGAGGTGTTCAAGATCAATACTCTTGGTGTGGTTTGCCAAAGGTAGTGTGTTTCTTGAAGGGTTCAAGGTCACTACTTTGGTGGTTTGTGTTTTGTAATCTGGTTTGATTGCTTAGTGGATTACCCAGTGGTATTCTGGGGACTGGATGTAGCTCTTGGCTTAAGAGTGAACCAGTATAAGCTGTTTGTCTGATTCTCTCTTACCCTAAACTCATTTTAATTATGTTTTAAGCTTAACTGATATAAACAACCGATTGTTTCGAAGAAACAACCGATTGTTTTTTGTGTATTGTTGTATATATGCTTGAGTTCTTGGCTAACTTGATTCCTTTTCTGGATTTATACAAAGAGTTTCATTAAACTTGAAAAGGTTTTCAAAAACCCCTTTTAAACAATTCACCCCCCTCTTGTTTAAGGCCATATATTGTAACATATATAGTCATTTAAGACTAAGATTTGGTATAAATTTACAAGAAAGAAGGATGGGATTTCAAATTTAAATTTTAAATCTAGATCTAGATTAAAGGCTAGGATTAAATCCATGTTGCTTATGCTTGTATCATACTTTCTATGCTAATCTCATTCCTTGTGTTTCCTTGTGACTTATCTTGGCCAAATTTTCCATGAGCATAATTGTGTTGGATTGGTTTTCATTTACTCCTTGTTAGCTTGTTGTCATAAACTTCTTTTGGGTTTGATAGGCTCAAATATAAAAATTACTATTTACATCAATTTTACCAATGATAAATGCAGTTTTCATTAACCCACTTTTGTGTTATTGTGAACTGTTATCATAATCATATACATAGTAATAGTAATATTAATATGTCTAAGGTACGTGAGTATGTGAAATATACTATATTCCTAGTGGGAATGTGTTGGATGTTATTATATCTATCAACTAGTAAGCTTGATTATATGTTAATCGTGTTCTCTTTAAATTTATTGTTCTCAATTGTGACAATTTAAAATTGCAGAAAACATTTAAAGAAGAGAAATATTTGAGAAAACAGGTTGAAAAGGAATTATCTGCCAGAAAACAGGTTGAAAAGGTATTTTTTCTTACCCAAGTTGTGTTAATCTTCAGTGTTTGTTTGCTTTCCCTTCTGACACGAATAATAAGCTTGGTACTGAAAAAAGTTGAAGTAGTATGGGTCTTTAATTTGCTAAATGTTTTAGGGTACTACAGGTAATGCCTGAAGTTGATAACTACTTGGGTTACATTGGGTTGCGAATGGTTTCATTTTGTTACCCTGGTGGATATTTATTCAAAATAGATTATGTGCTTGAATGTACTAATAGCCATATATGTCTATTTAGGATATTGGTAAAATTAAAGGAAGTAAAGTTTGACAACTGGTTGTATGGTTGTAGGTAATAGTGGAAATAGACAATTGAGTTATTTTTATTTTTAGTACTAACATGTAAGTTGAGTTGGTGTGGTTTGTTGGGGAAGGAGAATTAGGGTAAATGTTACTCTCAATTTACCCTGTGTGCTACTATGATTTACAGGAACCCGAAGTGTTGCAAGAACCATTTGTTGCTCTTAGTAGTGAGGAAGAAGACGAGGTTGAACGTGCCTTCTCTGCCAACCGATATTACTTTATGATTTGGCTATATGTTAGGAGGTTGAGTATAATCTGTAATGTAAGCTCTTTGCTTTTTCAGGTGGACAATCTTGGTTACCCATGAAAATTCTAATATTGAGATTACTGGAGAAAAGTTTCGGTGCCTTAGGTCAACTGGATGGTTAAATGATGAGGTAAACTTGTTTGCTTTATTATTTGTTTATCCCATTGTTGAGTTGTTGAATTAGAATTTAGTATCTAACTATATCATGATTTGAAATTTTGGTACCATGAAATTCGGTGATAGATGATGTACCTTTATCTAAATGTGACTTTTGTCACTGAAATTCGTATTATAGGTTAATTTGATTTTTTTCTACCATGAAATATATATATAATCTACTGGTACTATTAAAAAAATTATATATATTTTTCTTGTCGGTCGACCTGGTCGCCAGTTGACTCTGCTGGAATTTGCTCTTTCCCTTGGATGTTGGAATGCGATTCCGTTTGAAACAGAGGGGGCCCTACCTATTGATTGCACTCTGCCGATCAAGTCAATACATAACTTATAGAAACAATGAGTAAGTAAGCAAGTAGTTTCAGTCTTAGAAACGGTGTACCTTTACCAGGGATCTCAAGTCCCTTTTATAAACTACTTTTAGGTTACTTTTCGTAACAACCCTTCTCTCACGAGAACTGATATGATTCCACTAGCAAGATATACTTGATTCTTTGACATTTTAAGGAATCAACTTGAGTTGGAGAAAGAATAGACACTTTTAATAGAATTGAATCAATGTTCTATGTTTCAAGAACTCACCAAAACTTGCACCAAACACCAAACTCACATGGAAGATCCATCTATTGCCAATTGAACCAATTAAATTGAACAAGAAAGCAAATGCACCGTTTAAAAAGCTTAAGAATGGAAATGAACCGAACAAATCAAGCTAGAAAAGAGAAGAACCGAACATAAAGTGAAAAGGAAGCAAAAACACCGAATAGAATGAAACTAGGACATGTTTAATAGTTCGTATAAGCATGGAAATGAAAAGGAAAAGATGAAGAAGAGATGAACTTATGAGGATGGAGAGCTTGGTTAATGGTCACGCCACTTGAAGTGTGAAGGCTCCAAGATAAGTGAGCAAATGTCGCCACTTGAGAGAACCAAGGCACTCAAGATAAGACAAGGTAGAGGAGAAGACAAAGTTCTCACACAATTCTCTCTCAATTTGAGTAGAGTTTCTCTATAGCCAAATTCCAATCTGAATTATGAAGGACCTAAGCCCTCCTTATATAGGAGAATGACCGGTCAAAGAGTACACAAAGCTTACATAAGAAGCTAACCAAAGGTCCTTTCCCTTTTACCTATTCTAACGCCTATTTAGTGATGACATGAAGAGTTACCTTCTAGAAAATTCTAAACTAATGCCTAAAGATGCTTTACAAAAGAGGTATCTTAAGGTTTCCCTCTAAGCATCTTCCTAAACACTATTCTATATTATTTACAATTTAAAAGAAACTATAAAGAGACATATTTAATTGAAGCCCATTCTTGAAAACTTGTAGACTTCTTTGGCTTTAGGCTTGATCCTCTCTTTATTTTATGTCTTCTTTTATTTTGAGAAGACTAGAAGGAAGAACTTCAAATGTGTAGGTGAATGACCTCTTCCTTCATTAATAAAAGCCTCCTTTATTTGATTCTCATCATACTCCTCGAGTCGGGGAGAATTCGACCTCGAATTCTGAATCCCTGCATATAACAAAGTCAGTTTATTTTTACAATTAAAAGTTGAATAAAAAGGCAAACATGAATTAGAAGTTGGAAGCAAGGGAAGTTCAGAAAAGGTGAAGGGAGAGCTAGCCTAGTGGGAAGATGAACTGGTGTAGAAAGATGCCTCACTAGAGAAGACCATGGAGGAGTTGACCAAAGATGCGGCCAACTCCTACATGATGGGATTTGACGACGTCGTTCCCCAAGTCATCTGCGTCTACCTTGAGTTGAACCTCTCCCAAATAGGCTTAGGCAAAGTTGTCGTGGATGGGCAACTGGTAGATGAGGAATAGCCGTGTGGGATTCCCCCGCTATTACCTCCCTTTTGTAACCTTATGAACAATTTACAATGTATGTCTCGAGTAAGCACAACTTCCATAAATCAATGATTTCTCTCTTACCTCGTCGAGCAGGTCTAAATTTACCTTCTTTTCCTCGTTACACTCCTCCGCTACGAAGTTTTGGAATCGCGGTGAACTTTCCTGGATCTCAACAGGGATCATAGCATTCGACCCTTACACCAGGCTAAAAGGTGTCTCCTTGATGGTGGATTGGGGAGTGGTGTGGTAAGCCCACACAATTCGAGAAACCTTGTCGGCCCAAGTTCTTTTGGTTTTCTCCAGTCTCCTCTTTAGGCCTCTGAGCAGGACTTGGTTAGCATATTCAACCTGCCCATTAGTCTAAGGGTGCTCTACCGAGGGGAACACCTGCCTGATGCCGAGCTTTGTGCATAGCTTGCTTAGCTGCTGACTTGCAAACTGGGTGCCATTGTCAGACACTAAACGCTTTTGGATTCCAAAACGACAAACTATGTTCTTCCACACAAAGTGTTGAACCTTGTGGGTTGTGATATGTGCAACGGGCTCGACCTCTATCCGCCAGTAATACCCTGCTTGAACAACTTTTGATGAGAGAGCTCATACCCCAATATGACTCCCACAAATACCTTCATGGAGCTCAACCATGATACGTGTGCACTGCTCATCGCTCACACAGGACAAGATAGGGTGAGTGTAGCCATGCCTTAACAACTTTCGATCCACTAGGATATATTTGCATGCATTCTTCTTAATGATTTTGGCCTCTGTTGGCTCCTGTGGGAGTAAACCATCAGCCAGGTAACGCCTATAGGGTGTTATCCAGGTTTCACTCACGTCAACCAAGCATACATTCGATGATTCTCCCCCTGACAAGTCACAAACATTTACCTTGGGCACCCTCAACGTTTCTTGTGTTAACGATCGGTGCCCTCTTCTCCCGCCCTCGAAGAAACTCACCTGTTGGACCTCTTTCGCGCAGCCTGTGGTGGTCCTGGGCGCTTTTAGGGTTTCCTGAATAACTGTCCTGTATCGGCCCCCCTTGCCTGAGTTGGCGAGCTTTTCCAGTAAGTTAGCTCGGGCATTGTGTTCCTTGGGAACGTGCACCAGCTCGAACGCAACAAAGGTCTCCTTTAAGAGCATGGCATACCTTAAGTACAAGGCCTGGTACTCACCCGTAACTTGCCCCGTCAATAGCAGCGAGTCACTTTTTACCAACAAACTTCGAGCGCCCATCTCTTTGGCTAGCAACATTTTTGCCACCAAGGCTTCGTACTCCGCTTGGTTGTTGTTGGCTTTGAAAGCGAATCTTAGGGCTTGCTCAATTAGTAATGCGTTTGGTCCCTCTAGGATGATACCAGCTCCACTGCCTTACTGGTTAGAGGACTCGTCCACGGAGAGGACCCACTGGAAATCTCCATTGTCTAACTGGGTGGCTGCCAAGGAGAGCTCTACTATAAAGTCTGCATAAACATGACCCTTGATAGGTCCTTTGGGCTCATACTGCACACCGAACTCGGACAACTCGATCGCCCAGCACACCATCCGTCCCGCCATATCAGGTTTCTGTAAGACCTTACGGATGGGAAGGTCAGTCATCACGATCACTATTAAGCTCTAAAAATAGTAGTGGAGTCTCCGAGCTGCGAATACTACTAGCGCACCTCGGCCCTTACAACACTTTGCTAACAAAATACATAGGCCTCTAGACACGATTCTGCTCCTGCACTATGACTGAGCTGATCGTTCGATCCGTGATAGCGAAGTAAAAACGGAGGGGAGTACCTGGCAATGGTTTACACCGAACAGGCGGGCTGGCCAAGTACTCCTTTAGCTTGAGGAACGCTTCTTCACACTCGTTTGTCCACACAAATCGGTTGTTCCTCCTCGAGCATTGAAAATAGGGATGTCCCCTATCTCCTCCTGCTGATAAAAACCGGGACAGGGCAGTCATTCATCCTGTTAGCTGCTGCACCTCTTTCATCGAGGTCGGGCTTCTCATCGCTATGATCGTCACACACTGATGGATATCCACTAGGAGAGGATTTTATTAATGAAGGAAGAGGATTTTCACCTACACATTTGAAGTTCTTCCTTCTAGTCTTCTCACAAATTAAAAGAAGTCAAAGAGAAGATCAAGCCTACAGATAAAGAAGTCTACAAACTCTCAAATAATAGGCTTCATATTAAATATCTCTCTTTATAGTTTCTTTTAAATTGTAAATAATATAGAATAATGTTTAGAAAGGTGCTTAGAGGGAAACATGAGACACCTCTTTTGTAAAAGCATCTTTAGGCTTTAGTTTAGCAAATTCTAGAAGCTTGGGGAGTGAGCTTAGTAAGGGGGGTGTGATCTTAGGAGTTTTTTGGGTAGCTTAGGGAATAAACTATGTAAATGACCAGCCCTTACTCCTATAAAAGGAGGGCTTAGGTCCTTCACAATTGAGATTGGAATTTTATAGTAGAGAGACTATACTCAATTTTGGAGAGAATTTGTAATTTTGAGTCTTCCTCTTCTTTGCCTTATCTTGTGAGTTATGGTGAGCTTCAAGTGGTGGCACTCCATCACTTATCTTGGGTCAAGGTTCCAAGTGGCGTGAATGGCTTATTCCAATTCTCAAAATCCAGCAAGCATCTTCCTATAAGTGTTCTTCTTCCTTTTCTTCAATTTTCCATTCGGTAGTTTTAATTCGTAGTGTTCTTCCTTCTTTTTCTACCGTTTAATTTTGTGTTTCCAGCATTGTGTTCTTATTTATGTTTTGGTTCAGTAGCTATCTTTAAAATTCTGTCCAGTTTTAATTCTTGTTCTTCTTTCCTTTTGTTTTGATTCAATTTGACAATAAATGGACTTCCATATGAGTCTTGGTTGGTGCTTAGTTTGGTGAGTTCTTGAATTTAGAACATTGATCCAATTCCAAAGTAAAGTGCCTTTCAAATCCAGCTCAAGTTGTTCCTAAGAATGTCAAGAATCATGTGTTCTTGTAGTTACATTCACATCACACACTTCTGGGGGTTCGCCTCTATTCCCCCCTTGGTGAGGAGAAACCCCAAGAACTTCTTTGCTTCCACCCCGAATACGCACTTTTCGGGATTTAACTTCAAATTATGCCTGGTTATTGTGGTTAATAGCTCCTCTAGATCAGCAATGTGTTGGTCCTTCTCCTTGGAGGTGACGACCATGTCATCCACACATGCCTGCACGTTTTTCCCTATCATCAACATTCTTAAGCCCAAAGGGCATCACCTTATAGCAATAACTGGAGAGCTCTGTCATGAATGTTGTCTTGTATTCGTCTCGGGGATGCATCCGGATTTGGTTATACATTGAGAAGGCATCAACTGAGAAGTCAGCAGCCTGACGCGTTGTCTACCAAGGCGTCGATGCTGGGCAACAGATATGAATCCGTCGGGCAGGCCTTGTTCAAATCCGTAAAATCGACGCACATTTTCCACTTCAAATACAAAGAACAACAACATAGGCTCAATAAGAAGTGATCATGGAGGTGAATTCCAAAATGAAAAGTTCAGCAAATTCTGTGAAAAGATGGGAATTCTGCACAATTTTTTAGCTCCAAGAACTCCACAACAGAATGGTGTAGTGGAAAGGAAGAACAGATCCCTTGAAGAACTAGCTAGAACAATGCTAAGTGAATCTTTTCTTCCTAAGTATTTTTGGGCTGATGCGGTTAGCACCTCTTGCTATGTGATGAATAGAGTGCTAATTAGGCCAATTCTGAAGAAGACTCCTTATGAACTCTTCAATGGAAGGAAACCAAACATCAATCACCTAAGGGTTTTCGGTTGCAGTTGTTTTGTTCTCAACAATGAAAAGGAAAACCTAGGGAAATTTGATGAAAAAGATGATCATGGTATCTTCATAGGCTATTCTCTAACTAGTCATGCATACAGAATCTACAACAAGAGGTTAATGACTGTAGAAGAGTCTGTTCATGTTGTCTTTGATGAAGTGGATCGCAAAAGCATTCAAATCTCGAAGAACAGTCCTGAAGAGGATGAGCAAAACATCAGTTTGGAGAAGCTAGACATTTGTGCAGAAAAACAATCGGTTGATTGCTCGAAACAACCGATTGAAATTCTGCAACAGAGTGAGTTGCCTAAAGAATGGAGGATTCCTAGAGATCTGTCAGTGGAGAACATCATTGGGCAGATAAAGGAGGGTGTCTCTACACGTAGCTCCATCTCAAACTTCTGCAGGCACACTGCTTTTGTCTCTCAAATTGAACCAAAGTCAATTGATGAAGCTCTCAAGGATGAAAAGTGGGTTGAAGCTATGCATGAAGAGCTAAATCAGTTTGCAAGGAATGAGGTATGGTTTATTGTCCCTAAATCATCTGAGATGAACATCATTGGTTCTAAGTGGGTGTTCAGAAACAAACTGGATGAGGATGGTGTGATCACAAGAAATAAAGCAAGGCTAGTTGCCAAAGGCTACAATCAAGAGGAAGGGATTGATTATGGTGAAACATTTGCTCCTGTTGCAAGATTGGAAGTTGAGAGGTTGTTGTTGGCTTTTGCATGTATGAGTGGTTTTAAACTCTTTCAAATGGATGTCAAAAGTGCCTTTTTAAATGGCTACATCAACGAGGAAGTGTATGTGGATCAACCACCGGGCTTTGAAGATCACCAATATCCCAATCATGTCTTCAAGCTGAAAAAGGCTTTGTATGGGCTGAAGCAAGCTCCAAGGTAGTGGTATGAAAGGCTTAGCAACGTCCTTTTGTCTCATGGCTATGAAAGGGGAATGATTGACAAGACTCTCTTCATCAAAAAGTCAAATTCTGAAATTATCCTTGTGCAAATCTATGTTGATGACATCATCTTTAGTGCAACACAAGATAGTTTGTGTGAAGAATTTGTGGCTGCTATGAAAGGTGAGTTTGAAATGTCTATGATGGAAGAATTGTCTTTCTTTCTTGGATTGAAAGTTAAGCAAACAAAGGATGGAATCTTTCTATGCGAATCAAAGTATTGTAAAGAGATTCTCAAGAAATTTGAAATGGACAGTTGCAAGGAAGCAAGCACACCTATGTCATCAAGCTGCTACATGGATGCATATGTTGCTGGAAAAGGTGTAGATCAAACAAAATACAGAGGTTTGATTGGCTCTTTGCTCTATCTAACAGCAAGTATACCGGACATCATGTTTGCGGTATGTCTTTGTGCAAGATATCAAACAAATCCAATGGAATCCCACTACAAAGCTGCAAAGAGAATTCTGAAATACAGAGGTTTGATTGGCTCTTTGCTCTATCTAACAGCAAGTATACCGGACATCATGTTTGCGGTATGTCTTTGTGCAAGATATCAAACAAATCCAATGGAATCCCACTACAAAGCTGCAAAGAGAATTCTGAAATATCTCAAAGGAACATCAACTGTTGGGTTATTGATGTGATTCCACTAGCACAATTAGAATGATTCTTGACATTCTTGGGAATCAACTTGAGTTGGACAAATGTTAGGCACTTTTTCTAAGAATTGGATCAATGTTCTAAGTCAAGAACTCACCAAAACTAGCACCAAATGCAAACTCACATGGAAGTTCCTCATATTGTCAAATTGAACCAACAAAAAGAGGTAAAACTTAAAATCACCGAACAGAATTGGATAAGGAACAAACTGAACCGAACAAAATGAAATTAAAAGGCAAAGGACTGAAAATGTTTGTTGGAAAATAAGAACAACCGAACCATAAACTCAAGAACACAAGACAACATGAACAATTGAAAGAGAAGGAAGGAAGGAGAAAAGAATGCTCATGAAGATGGATGCAAGGTTGGATGATCACGCCACTAGAAGGATGGTTGCTCCTAGATGAGTGTGCTGCCGCCACTTGAGGACACCATGGATCCTTCAAGATAAGACTAGAGAAGAAGGCTCAAAAGCTCTCCAATGCTCTCTCAAAAATTGAGTATAGTTTCTCTAATCAAAATTCAAATCTAAAATTTACAAAGAGAGCACCTCTATTTATAGCCTAAGGTGCTGAAATGTAAGCTACACAAATTCAAAAACTCCCTCCTAAAAAGCTTCTAGAATTGGCGCCTAAAACAAAGCATGAGGAAGGTGTGACCTCTTCCTTCACTTTGGCACCTCCTTTTCTACTCCTACACCTATCTACTAACACCCCCCCCCCTAAGACTCCTAACTAAAGACTAAAAGATGCTTTAACAATAGAGGTTTCTAATGTTTCCCTCTAAGCACCTTCAAACAATATTCTTTATTATTTAAAACTGGGCCTTGCCCTTCATAGGATGGACTTGGGCTTGGGCTTGGGCTTTGGGCTTGGGCCTCTCTTTATTTTATGTCTTCTTTTAATTTTGAGAAGACTAGAAGGAAGAACTTCAAGTGTGATGGTGAATTGCCTCTTCCTTCATTAATAAAAACCTCCTTTACTTGACTCTCATCAGTTATGGTATCCTTCTCACTCTGCCATTCATTTAATTGGCTATTCAGATTCTGATTTTGTAGGATGCAAGCTAGATAGGAAAAGCACAAGTGGCACTTGCCACATTCTTTTTTGAAGCCTCATCTCATGGCATAGCAAGAAGCAAGCTTGTGTGGCTCTCTCTACTGCTGAGGCTGAGTACATAGCTGCTGGAAGCTGTTGTGCACAAATCCTATGGCTCAAACAGCAACTTGCAAACTTTGGATTGCAAATCAGCAAGGTCCCTTTGATGTGTGACAATAGAAGCGCTATCAATCTTACCAAAAATCAGATTCAGCAGTCAAGAACTAAGCATATTGAGATACACCATCATTTCATCAGGGATCATGTGAGCAATGGGGACTGTGAAGTGAAGTTTGTCGAGACAAAACTACAACTAGCAGATATCTTCACAAAACCACTACCAAAAGAGAGATTCTTCTTTTTGCGAAATAAGTTAGGTATCCTTAACCTTCAAAATCTTTCCTAAATCCGTTTTAATACCTGTTAGAGTCTATTTGTGAAGAGAAATAGGGGGAGAATTGATTGTTTCTTGTGTATCTTTCTCTGGAATTGTTTAAAACTGCTGAAATCTTTGATATCAAAATTGTTTCTGCTTCTGCTGATAGAAACAACCAATTGTTTCGTGTAAACAACCGATTGTTTGTCTGGAACCTTGTTTTTAATATGTGTAAAACTAACCTGCTATTGTAGAAAGCATTGGATTGTATATATGTTGTTTTTGCAGGAACTGCTTCAGATTCAGTCAAATCCAACACAAGCAACCAGGGATTTGTCTTCATCAAATAGAGGGAGATTGTTGAATCAAGTGTGTTCAAGCTTTGAAGAATCCAAACCCTTTGAAGTTTGATGGAAGGCTGGATGTGCTTGTTGTTGCTGAGCTGTTTTAGAATAGGATATGGGATAGATTATCTGTGTAAATCCACTCTTGATTGAATCCAAAGCTTAAGCATTCTTAAACCTTTTAATTGAAAGTGTTTTTCAAACTAAGTGAAAAACGACCTGTTGTTTTGTCGAAACAACCGATTGTTTTATACTTAGGTGTTTTGAAAAATGTTGAAAACTGTTTTTGATGGTTGACTTGTTGTCAAACCAAAACAACCAAGTGATTCGAGCATTCAACCGATTGTTTGTTTTAGGACCATAACAGAAAACTGTTTTGTGCTTTGATTGAGCTTTAAATGATTTTATAATTGAATACGCTTCAGTCTTAAATACTTTGACCAGTCTTTGAAAGCAATAAATAGTTTGTTATGTTTTTGTAACAAATAACTAAGCTTTAATCATAGAACAACAGATTTGAGTTTTTCACTGATTTGGCTTTTGAAGAGTTGAAGTTTGCTTTTGAGATTGCTTTTGATCAAGAGAGTGTGGAATAAGATTTTCATCTTGTATTGATTTAAGATCTTTCTGTAACAAATGTAATCCTTTTGTAGTTTGAGAAAACTTTGTGTGTGAAGCTGAGAAGTGTTGTGTGTTCTTGAGGTTGTCAAGATCAGCATTCTTAGTGGTGTTTGTGCTGAGCCAAAGGAAGTGTGTGTCTTGAGGGGATCAAGGTCACTTCTTTGGTGGTGTTGTAAGTAATCTAGGGTTGATTGCTTAGTGGATTCCCTAGGGGGTTTTGGGAAGACTGGATGTAGCTTTTCGTTAAGAGTGAACCAGTATAAACCTGTGTGTTCAATCTCTCTATCCCTCGAACTCTTTAAATTCAGTTTATATTTGTGAACTGGTATAAACAACTGATTGTTTATGCGAAACAACCGATTGTTTTTCTGGTGCTGTGCTAAATTGCTTTGTGTTTTTGGCAAACTGAATTCTTAATCAAGTTTTCTTGAAGTAATTTCATTCTAGACTAAAAAGTTTGCGAAAACCCTCTTTAAACCATTCACCCCCCCCCCCCTCTAGTTTAAAGCCATACGTTCTAACAGCTTGAACTTCTTTCCTCCGATCTCTCTTTCCTGAACCTCGCCAATAGGCTCAGGTCGCCTTTCCTGGGCGATCTCCACACGGGTAACCCCGTCTACTTCTTCAGGATGGGCGGTGATCGTGCACACTCCTCTTTTAGCCTTTAGGCTATTCTCATAGCATTTCTTTGTCGCCTTCTGGTCGAACTTGATGGTAATCACCCCTCCCTTAAGGGAAGGAAACTTCATTTTCATGTGCCTCGTCAAGGCCACTGCTCCTAACCTGTTCAGGGCAGGCCTGCCCAGGAGGATGTTGTAAGCTGAAGGAGCATTAACGACGAGGTATCTGATATTGGTTGTTAGAGATGCGGTGTCATCTGTGAAGGTCGCCCTTAATTCCACATGTCCCCTTACTTCCATCTGGTCTCCAACGAAACCGTACAAACATTCGTTGTATGGTCTGAGTTGGTCCGGCGACAACTCCAATTTGTTAAAGGTTGACCAAAACATAACATCGGTCGAGCTCCCTTGGTTGATGAGGATTCGGTGTACCCTTTTCCCTACCGTGACCACCAAGATCACCACCGGGTCATTATCGTGGGGGACCACATCCTGCAAATCGGCCTTAGTGATGTAGAGGTCGGGCTCGGGCGACTGGCCAGGCTCCCGTGCCTCTACTGCCATCACTTCCCTAACATACTTCTTTCGCTGGGAGGCGATGCATCTTCCCCCCGAGAAACCCCTAGAGATCGTGTTGACCTCGCCATGGACTGGCAATTCGTGTCCCTGATCCGCTGATGGTTTCACCGTCATCGAGGCTTCTTGACCTTCCTCCTGTCCAGATGGACCTTGTCGAGTATTCCTCATATTGTCCCACGGTGGGCGTCAAATGTTCTTGCTGGTTGACCTGGTTGCTGGTTGACTCTGGGAACAGGTTGTGACTCCGTCTGCTTAAGCTGAAATTTGCTCTTTGCCTTGGATGTTGGAACGCAACTCCGTTTGAAATAGAGGGGGCCCTACTTGTTGATTGCACACCGACGATCAAGTTAGTACCGGACTTATAGAAACAATGAGTAAGTAAGCAAGTAGTTTCAGTCTTAGAAACGATTTACCTTTACCAGGGATCTCAAGTCCCCTTTATAGACTACTTTTAGGTTCCTTTTCGTAACAAACCTTCTCTCACAAGAAACTTATCTCGAGTTAAAGTAGGTTTGATGGGAGGAGAGTCTGTTACAATGCGCACAATCTTAACACGACATCATCTTTCCTCCTTGGAGTGCATAATCTTAACAGCATGGCCGCCAGGTACCACTCATGTACTAGCATTAGGGGAGCCATCTGTCCACTATAGGTGTACAAGCCTTTTATGTATCATGCATGCAGCTTATCTCCAAAAATCCTAGCGCTCTTGGGCTTAGGCGTTTCTAGAGAATATTTTAATTGTGCTAGACCCAAATGTACTAAACACACCACTCACACTTTTTTGCTTACCAGACCTTATTCACGTTGAGTATATGAATGAACCTCAATGCACACATACCTGAGGCCCACTTATGTGGCCCATTAACTCGACCAGACCACCGAACTGACCTGCTTAACACAAACGCTGATGTTCGATCACTGAGCCCAGTGCTCTGGTTGGTTAAATGATGAGGTAAAATTGTTTGCTTTATTATTTGTTTATCCTTTTTTGAGTTGCTGAATTAGAGAAGAATATATATATAATTTACTCTTTAAATAAGAATATTGCTAAAGAAGACAAATTTTTATATAAATTAAAAAAGAACACAGATAGGTAACGGGGAAGCACATCACTATCTATTCTACTAAAGTATTCTTTTAATTTTTTATTAATATACAATTTTGTAATCTATTGTATTATTAAGACATTATATTATTTATCACCATAAACAATGATTAAAACAAGTTGATAGTTTGAGTCTGTAGGTATTTTAACGTTAACAAGTTAATAACGTCCCCGTTGTTCCCCGTTACCCCGAAAGCCACAAACCCTTGATTTGATGACAATTGGGTATATACCTAATCAAAAGGTACATTCAAAGGCACCACCACCCAAGACCAATTTCTCATATCTTATCCGTCCCTTTCTTTATCTCTCTATATAAAGCAAAAACACAGATTTATGATGGTGGTGCAAACTTTTATATTAATTGCAGTATTTTATTAGGACATTTTTCGCTTCACAGCAGCTTCACAGTTCATACGTCTATTCGGTTTTTACAACCATCACATTATGTAAGTTTGGTTTTTATTTAACTATTTATTATTTATTTGAATAAACTATTTTTAAAACCCAATTAACTATTTTGCTGTTCCAAAACATTTTACTGCAATAACCGCTATTTTAGTTCATGCATCCACTAATGAGATATTAATATATTTAAATATATTATTGATGTTTTTTATTTTATAATTATAAACATACAAATTCATTAACTTAAAATTATTTATTTCAGGCATCAGATAATGGAAGTGGTGCTCCATCACCTAATCAAGTAATTGGATCAAGTGATGGAAGCAAAAACTGATTAGGGATGTGTTTTTTAATTTTAAACTTGATTAGGGATGTATAAAATTTTGAACAATTATGTGATGTAATTTTAAACTTGATTAGGGATGAATGAACATTTAATGTGTTTTAATTTTTAATTATGTATAAATTTTTGAACAATATTATGTGTGCTTTAACTTTCAATGAAATGAATGGATGATTATAACTTTATATATTATTTTATTTTATTATGAAAATATATTATATTTAGGTTAATTGTATAAAACAGATTATAAAGAAATGGTGATTAAATTTAATTTATTCAGAATTACTATTACGTCAGTTAAAAACGTCACTACTGATCCGGTCGGTCATCGGTAGTCGGTGACATCAGCAATAGATAGCCACGTGGACCGTTCTTAGCGGAACACGTGGGCTAGGGAAGCAGATGAGTCATTGAGAAAGTCACCAGGGTGGTGATCGGTGATCAAGGGGCGGTGGTCAAAGAGGATGCGCGATCAGCGCCTAGATAAGCGCCTGGAAGCAGAAGGCGTGGCGCTATGGTGCACCGATCGGTCATCTGGTGTGAGCGATGATCATTGGGTTTTCGTGTTACACACAGTTAAGCTGGAAACGAAGGGTGATCCCCAGAGAGAGCGTTGCATACGAGCCTGGCATGGCAGAGTATCAGAGAAAGGAGAAGTTATGTGCTTTGTAGTGTAGTGCATGAGAGTGGCCCAAGAGAGCTAGTAAGCCAGTCGGTGATTGGTGCTCTCTTAACCCATAACGTGCATGGTGCAAAGTAGGGGTGATCGCTCACACAGTAGGTAATGCCTGGTGCGTGCGCTTAGCCAAGCCACACTTGGTATTCACACTTAGGTTGCACGAGCCACCTAGTGGAAGAAACGCGCTAAGTTACTTCATGCATGGATAACTTAGGCGCACAACAGAGTATATAAAGGACATTCTGCGCTCATGCAAAGGGGGGTAAGATTCATTCTTGCAAGTTACCAGTTTACACACACACAGAGAAAAGAGAGAGAATCACAGAGTGCACACGAGTCTCGCAGAGAAACAAGTTCTTAGTTCTTTGGTGGTTTTGTAAGGCTGACTTGAGCGTCGGAGTGCCACCGACCGCTAGAGGCGCCGTTTGGTGTGTTTCGCAGGTTTGCTTGGAGTTCTTGTGGAGTTCCTGGAGCGTTCTTGCACTTGTCACAGTTGCGGAGGTGGAAGATAGAGTTGGACGAGGCGAATCCTTTGACGTTTGAATACCCTGCAAGATCATTTGACGCCCACCGTGGGGCCCGTGTGAATTTGTGATCCCATCCACACTTTGCTGTCAGATTTCGTTTGTTCTTGAGGTTCTTTGCTGAGAAAATGAGAAGGACAAGGCAAACTTCACCCGCGCCATCAGCTGAAGAAGGAGCTGTGATGATGGCGCAGGTCTTGGAAATGATGCAAACGCTGCAAGACAATGTGGCAGCGTCGAGAATGGAACAAGAAAGGATGCAAGCGGATTTGGCTACATCACAGAGCAGAAACGAGGAGTTAGACAAAGTTAATGGAGAGTTGCGCAAGGCGCTGCAAGCGCAGAAGGAACGCGCGGCTGAGGAAAGGGTGGCGCTGCCGCTGTCTCCTCCAGGACTTTCCCCATGTCTTTCTCATCGGAGATTATGAGCGCGGTGGTGCCACCAAACTTGGTTGGGGTGAAAGCCTTCTTTACCGAGGTGGAGGACCCAAAGACGCATATGACAGCGTTTCACACCCAGATGATGCTCTCTAGGGGTTCAGATGCGGTGTATTGCAAGCTGTTTATGAGCACCCTGAGCGGAATTGCTTTGGAGTGGTTCGTGAGCCTACCAGATGGCCACATCACCTCGTTTCATCAATTCTCTAAGTTGTTCATGGAGCAGTATATCGTGAACAGGGCACCCTAGTGGTGTCGTATGACTTGTTCGGCGTGCGACAAAACCAAGGTGAGTCCTTCAAGGTCTACCTCAGTCATTTTGGAGCTCAGGTGGTGAGGCTGCCCAGCAAAGATGAAGATATGTTGGTGCATGCATTTAAGAAAGGGGTTCTGCCAGGCCCTTTCAGTGAATCGTTGATCAGAAGCCACCCCAGCACCTTCGTAGAGATTAGGCGTCGTGCTGTGGCACACATTGTAGCAGAGACGGAGGTCTTTGAGAAGAGGGGAAGCGCGGTCCCGGCCAAGTCGCGCGGAGGACCGGGCAGGTCTCAGCAGCCGATGAGGGTGCATGAGGCCAGAGAAGGAAAGAAGGCTCAGGGGAAGCATCGCCCTTACGAGCCTAGGAAGCATCAGGGTAGGGGGCGCGCGAGGGAGAGTAACATGCCCTCCAGGTTTGACTTCGTGGTGGAATTCGTGGAGCTGATCACCATTCCAGCCATAGCGGCAAGGTTGCGAGCACCAGAGAAGACTGGCAAGGTGCTGGGAAGGAAAAAGAATGTGTGGTGTGAGTTTCACCAGGCCTATGGTCACTCACTCCACTCTTGTTTAGCGTTGGGACACCAACTCACGGAGTTGGTAAAAAGTGGCTTTTTGAGCGATTACTTGCGGGAGGCGCAAGGTGATCGGGCGTCGGGGCCACTAGCAGAAGATCAGCAGCACGAGGTACCTGTGCACAGAGAGGTCCACACGATCGCGGGGGCCTTCTCTGGAGGGGGGTGTACAGCCTCTCAGAGGAAGAGGTACGCTCATTCGGTGATGGCTGTCGACTCGGCGGAGGAAGATCATTCCCCCGATGCTGACATCACATTCACAAAGGCGGATCTCCGGGACGTTGTGCCTCACGACAACGATCCTATAGTCATCTCCCTTGTCACGGCAGGGAGAAGGGTGCACAGGGTCCTCGTGGACCAGGGAAGCTCGGCGGACGTGATGTTCTGGCCGACATTCAACAAACTGCAGCTGTCCCTTGATCAACTGAGACCGTACGTAGGGTTCTTGTATGGCTTCGCAGGGGACCAAGTGGAGGTGCGAGGCTACATAGAGCTGAGGACCACGTTCACGGATGGGACCGTGGCTCGCACTGAAAAGATCAAGTACCTAGTGGTTAACGCCCCATCCGCCTACAACATACTGTTGGGGAGGCCGACGCTCAACAGGTTGGGAGTTGTACCGTCAACGAGGCACATGAAGTTGAAGTTGTCGTCGATGGAGGGGGTAGTGATCACCATTAAGTCAGACCAGAAGGAGGCTAGGCGCTGCTATGAGAACAGCCTCAAGCAGCAAAGGAGTGTGTGCCATGTTACCCCGACACCACCGCCGGGTGTGGACGAGAGGCGATCGGAGGTCGTATGGCTGGTAAGAGGTATACAAGGTGATGTGGAGATGGAGGAAGCAGTGCTGGGGGGGCTCAGGGGTGGCCCAAGTAGAAGCTGAGAAAGGGAGCATGATCACGCCCTGCGAGTCAAGGATCGCAAGGGCGGTCATCGCCAGTGAAAAGAGGCCCCACCATGCTGAGGGGTGGGTGGTGTTAGAAAAGATGGCTTTAAACTAGAGGGGGGGTGAATTGTTTAAAGGGGTTTTCGCAAACTTTTCAAAGCTAGAATGAATTTATTTCATAAACCAATTGATTTAGCAATTTAGTTAGCCAAAACAGCAAGCAAAAATTGTAATACTAGAAAAAACAATCGGTTGTTTCTTCGAAACAATCAGTTGTTTATTCCAGCAAACAACAAACAAACTGAAAATAAAGAGTTAGGGATAGAGAGATTGTACACAGTTGTTTATACTGGTTCACTCCAAACCAGAGCTACATCTAGTCTTCTCAGAAACCCTGAGGAAATCCACTAAGCAACCACACCTTGATCACTTACACAACAACCAAGAGAAGGACCTTGAAAACCTCAAGAAACACACTCTCCTTGGCCAACACTAAGATTGTTGATCTTGAACACCTCAAGAACACACAACCAGTCTCAGCAAAACACACAAACGAACTGTTCAGCAGTTTACAAAGATTACACTTGTTACAGATGAATATCTGAAATCAATACAAGTAGAATCCTATTCCAGCACCTTGATCAATCTCTAAACTCTTAAGCAATCTCAGAACTCTTTGAAAAACTCTTAGTTAAAAACTTTGTCTCAAGATTCTTAAAACTTAAAAACATTTTTTTTTTATATATTCAAAGATATAGTTTGTTATCAAATCTTAACAAACTCTTAATTGCATTTAAAACTGATTGGTCAAAGCATTTAATGACTGGAGCGTATTCAGTTAAAGCATTTAAAGCTCAGTCAAAGAAAACAGTTTTTCTGTTATGGTTTCAAAACAAACAATCGGTTGTTTCCTCGAATCAATTGGTTGTTTTGTTACTTAACAGATTTCACCATTCAAAAACAGTTTTCAAACTTTCTCAAAACACCTAAGTGTAAACAATCGGTTGTTTCGACAAAACAATCGGTTGTTTCAACTTAGTTTGAAAAACATTTTACTTTGATAAAGATTGAGATGCTAATTGCTTGAGATTTAATCCAAGGGTGGATTACAACATTAAACTACCCCAGAACAAAGCTTAAACCAGCTCAACAACATCAAGCAAAGCAGAGGCTTCAACCTCCTTCAAAGGATTTGGATTCTTCAAAACATTGAACACCACTTGGTTCAACAATCTCCCCCTATTTGATGAAGACAAATCCTTGATGCTTGTGTTGTACCTGATTAAATCTGAAGCAGTTCCTGCAATAGAACTTTGAGCAATACATTGAACTTCTGATATTCTGTTAGCATACAGATAAACATTTAAAGCTTAAAACAGTTAATATCAGAAACAAACTACATATTACCCAAACTGTTTTTAACAACATGAAAAACAGAAATTTAAACAAACTGGAAAACACAACATATATCTCCCCCTATTTGTCTTCACAAATAGACAAAGATAAGAGATAAAACAAGATATTGTTTCCATTACATCAGAATTAAAACAGCAACAACAGAAGGAAAGAAATTTTAAAACTAGAAAAGAACAGCCCAAAAACAATCGATTGTTTTGTTGACAAATCGGTTGTTTTTCCTTCATTCTTCTTCATCAGCAAACTGAAGATCAAAGATTTGATTCTGGACAGCTTCAATTTGTTCATGCAGAGTCATAAACCTTGCATCCATGTTGTCAAACCTTGTGTCAATCCTCTGGAAATTACTAACACACAGATCATGAAGGCTCCTTTGATTTTCAGCAAAGCTATCAAGCCTATTCACCATGAGTCTTTCAAAAGGAGACATGGTTTGCATTCTTTCTCCTTGATGTCCATCATCAGCACTAGGTCCTGCATCTTGAAAATCTTCAGCTGGATCTTCATGTTGAACATCCATATCAGCAGGTTCATCTTGTTCAAGATGAGCAGCACCACTAGATGAGGCACCATGATCACCATCCTTACTTATCCATTTTCCACCTACTTTTGTAAAGCCCATCTTGCTAAGTGATCCATTGTTCAACTCTTGAGTTGACTTGACCAGCTCAGAAGTTTCATCTTCAAGATTAACTTCAAAAAAGAGTAGAAACTTAGATATTAAAACAGCATAGGGATAATGGTAATCACCTAACCTCATGGCTTTTTGCATATGTTCTTTGATTATGTGAATCCAATTGATCTTCACTTTCTTGGTGATGCAGAAGATGTAAACCAGATCTTCTTCAGTCAACACAGAGTGATTACTCCCCCTTGGAGTTAGAATCCAAATTACAATGAGAGCAAGAAACCTCTCATCAAGCTTCAAACCTCCAACCGAGCATGTGCTAACTTGAGATTGATTATTCTTCAAGCAACTTTTGCAGAACTGGATTTTGTTGAAATCTTCCACCACACCAAGGTTTCCCTTGTTGATTCTTAGACCAGAGAACTTAAGCCCAGCAACAGCAGCCCAAACCTCATGAGTTATCTCCATTTCCACACCTTTCACATGAGAAACTAGATTATTTCCCTCAAACTTCAAGTTGGTGTAGAATACCCTCACCAAATCTGGATAAATGTTCCCTTTTAGCTTTAGAAATTTTCTGAGTGATTGGTCCTTGAGAAGCCTCCTTACATTGTCAAGCTTTTGACTTTTCAGCCAATCACACACAACCTTGGGGTTGTTTATCTTCTTGACACTTGTTTCATACCTATACTTCTCAATGAGATCGGTGTCACAAAAAAACCAACTTTCAAGCCTTCCTCCAGACCTTACAGCTCTGGTTTTGACTCTTTTAGAGGTGGGAGGGGTTGATTCCATGACAGCAGAGACGAAAACTCACTTCAAAGAATTTTTTGCAAGAGATGGTGCAAGAGATATTGCAATAGATGTTGCAATTGGTTGTTCTTGTTGGAAGAAATCTGCACCTGATTTTATAGCAATAAGAGAATCAATTTGAATTTAATTTCATTCAATGGGTACCTGATTTTTAGAGAGAGGACTTGACTCTATTCTGTACAAAAAATGTCAGAAAAAGCTGAAAATCACATGGTCTTCACATGTGATCTTTGACTAGTCATTAAGGCTCTTGAATTTCCAAGATTTTGGAATATATTCCTTTAAGATTGTTGTAACTTCTTTCTGAACATGCTCAGCTTTCAACACAGATCTTTTGACCAAGATTCTCCCTTTGAAATTGATCTGCAACGGATAGAATTTCAAAAAGCAATTAAATCAATTTCTTCACAGTGCTGTTAGACTCAAAACAATCGGTTGTTTTTCTGCAGCAGTAAAAAAAACTTGATTTTGAAGTTTTTAACCATAAACAGAAACAGATTAAAGCCCATGATTTTGATTAAAAGAAAATTAATCACAAGAAAGAACTTTGAAACAGAAATTGAGAACAAATAAAGGAAGGTCTTATCCTTGTGTTGTTTCTTTAATGAGCCAATTGCTTGTTGATCAAGAAAACTTCTTTTCACTGTTTTGACATATTGCATAGCATTGATACAACTTCAATGACTGCCTTTTTCTTCAACAGCTTGATCAGATGGCTCAGTTGTTCTTTCTCTCTTCATTTTTCCTGCATAAACAAATTCAAGTTGCAAGATTTGGTCCCCTTACAAATTTGGGTCCATTTGGCTTTTCTTTGCTGTTAGAAACATCACATTCCTTAGGAATCCATTTCATAAGACCTTTAGGAACAGAATATTTTCTAATTTTACAGAATCTAACAGAGTGGCCTTTCTTCATGCAGTAAAAGCATGTAACAACCGGTTGTTTCGTCTTAACAATCGGTTGTTTTTCTGATTTTCTTAGAAAACTTTTTGAAAACCTATCTTGCTTGTTTTGTGGATTGAAGCCTAAACCAGTCTTTCCAAAAACACAGCTTTGAGATGCCAAGACATTCTCAAAGTTTGACTTCCCCTTTGAAAGCTTGTCCACAGTTTCAACATGATAGTGAACCTTTTTCTCAAGATTTTCACAATTTGTGCAATTGAGAGTATCACACTTGTAGGAGGAATTTTTGAAATGATTTTCCAGTTTTTCAAAATCAATTTTTGCTTTTCTCATATCCTCTTCAAGTGATTTAACTTTCTTTTCAAGCCCATTGTTAAGATCTTTCAATCGATTGTTTGAAAGAACCAATCTATTAGCTTCATCATGTGTTTCTTGAAAAGCTTCAAGCAATTCACTATAGTTTTGTTCATTTAAGGAAGCACATGAACTTACCTCACTTGAACTGCAATAATCATCATCATCCTCATCTACTAAGCATATGTTGGCTTTTTCATCTTCACTTGATGAAGAACTAGATGATGACACCTCATTTTCATCCCAAGTTATGTAGGCTCTTTTTGTCTTGCCTTTCTTCTCCTTGTAGCTTGTCTTTTTCTCTTTGCTCTTGTTGGGACAATATGCCTTTATGTGACCTTGCTCACCACAACCAAAACAAGTATAGTTATTTGAATTAAATTCATTGGGTTTCTTGTTTCCATACCTATCCTTGTTGTTGTCTTTGTTGCGGTTTCTCTTTAGAAATTTGCTGAATTTTCTTGACAGCAAACTAAGATTTTCCTCATCACTTGAATCTTGCTTTCCCTTATGTTTGGATGCTTTCAAGGCTATGCTCCTTGTGTGCTTATCTTCACTTTCTTGAACATTGAGTCTATTCATCTCTAGCTCATGTTCCCTAAGCTTTCCAAACAAAGAAGCAACACTTAATGATGTTAGATCTTTAGATTCGGAAATTGAAGTTACCTTTGGTTGCCATGCTCTATCTAGACATTTCAAGATTTTGATGTTTAGCTCTTCTTTGTCAAACGTCTTGTCTAGGCTCATAAGGTGATTGATGATGTGTGTAAACCTTTTCTGCACCTCAGCTATTGTTTCACCTTTAAGCATTCTAAACATCCCATACTCTTGGATGAGAGCTTGCTTTCTAGCTCTTTTCACCTCATTTGTTCTTGCATGAGTGACTTCCAAAGTACCCCACATTTCTTGTGATGATTTGCATTGTGAGACCTTGAAAAACTCATCAGAATTTAAAGCAGAGGTTATAATATTTTTGGCAATGCAATTCAATTTGGCCTTTTTACTTTCTGAATCAGTCCATTGAGACCATGGCTTCTTAATGGAAGAACCATCTTTTTCAAAATTTGGGATAAAAGGACCATTTTCAATTACATCCCAAATTCCTTTGTCAAGAGATTCCATAAATATTTTCATTCTAACTTTCCAAAACTGGTAATTCAAACCACAAAACAAGGGTGGTTTGTTTATTGAGGCACCTTCCCCAAACGGTAGTCTATCAGCCATTTTAAAAGATTTTAGGATAAACTTGAATGACTTTAAAGAACCAAGCTCTTGATGCCAATTGTTAGAAAAGATGGCTTTAAACTAGAGGGGGGGTTAATTGTTTAAAGGGGTTTTCGCAAACTTTTCAAAGCTAGAATGAATTTATTTCAGAAACCAATTGATTCAGCAATTTAGTTAGCCAAAACAGCAAGCAAAAACTGTAATACTAGAAAAAACAATTGGTTGTTTCTTCGAAACAATCGGTTGTTTATACCAGCAAACAACAAACAAACTGAAAATAAAGAGTTAGGGATAGAGAGATTGTACACAGTTGTTTATAATGGTTCACTCCAAACCAGAGCTACATCTAGTCTTCTCAGAAACCCTGAGGAAATCCACTAAGTAACCACACCTTGATCACTTACACAACAACCAAGAGAAGGACCTTGAAAACCTCAAGAAACACACTCTCCTTGGCCAACACTAAGATTGCTGATCTTGAACACCTCAAGAACACACAGCCAATCTCAGCAAAACACACAAAGGAACTGTTCAGCAGTTTACAAAGATTACACTTGTTACAGATGAATATCTGAAATCAATACAAGTAGAATCCTATTCCAGCACCTTGATCAATCTCTAAACTCTTAAGCAATCTCAGAACTCTTTGAAAAACTCTTAGTTAAAAACTTTGTCTCAAGATTCTTAAAACTTAAAAATAGTTTTTTTTTAATATATTCAAAGATATAGTTTGTTATCAAATCTTAACAAACTCTTAATTGCATTTAAAACTGATTGGTCAAAGCATTTAATGACTGGAGCGTATTCAGTTAAAGCATTTAAAGCTCAGTCAAAGAAAACAGTTTTTCTGTTATGGTTTGAAACAAACAATCGGTTGTTTCCTCGAATCAATCGGTTGTTTTGTTACTTAACAGATTTCACCATTCAAAAACAGTTTTCAAACTTTCTCAAAACACCTAACTGTAAACAATCGGTTGTTTCGACAAAACAATCGGTTGTTTCAACTTAGTTTGAAAAACATTTTACTTTGATAAAGATTGAGATGCTAATTGCTTGAACCAACTCAGCAACATCAAGCAAAGCAGAGGCTTCAACATCCTTCAAAGGATTTTGATTCTTCAAAACATTGAACACCACTTGGTTCAACAGGTGGAGACGGAGATCCAAGGGAAGAGGTTCAAGCTGGGAGGGCCGCTCAGCGAGGACATGCGACGACAGATCGCCGGGGTGATTGAGAGGCATCTGGACGCATTTGCATGGTCAGCCTCAGACATGCCAGGTGTTGACCCAGACTTTCTCTGCCATCGTCTTGCAATGGACCCTCAGGTCCAACCGGTGCGCCAGAGAAGGAGGAAGTTTAATGAGGAGAAGAGGCAGGTGATCCACGAAGAAACCCGCAAACTCCTGGCCGCGGGGAATATTAGAGAAATCCAGTACCCGGAGTGGCTGGCAAATGTGGTACTGGTGGAGAAGTCGAATGGCAAGTGGAGGATGTGCGTGGATTTCACCGATTTGAACAAGGCGTGCCCCAAGGACTCCTATCCCCTACCCAGCATAGATGCCTTGGTGGATAGCGCGTTGGGGTGCAAGCTTCTGAGTTTCTTGGATGCATTCTCAGGTTATAACCATATTAGGATGCATCTGATGGACGAGTGCAAGACCGCGTTCATGACTGAGCGATCTTGTTACTGTTATAAGGTAATGCCGTTCGGGCTAAAGAATGCGGGAGCCACCTATCAGAGGTTGATGGATAGAGTGCTCTCGCCGATGCTGGGAAGGAATGTGCAAGCTTACGTGGATGACATGGTGGTAACTTCACGAGAGAAGGAACAACATGTCACTGATCTGGAGGAGTTGTTTACGACTATCGCCAAATACAGGTTGAAGCTCAACCCAGAGAAGTGTATTTTCGGCATAGAAGCTGGGAAGTTCTTAGGCTTCCTCTTGACAGAGCGGGGAATTGAGGCAAACCCCGAGAAGTGCGCGGCGATCATGGCAATGAGGAGCCCAGCGTCAGTGAAGGAGGTGCAGCAGCTCACCGAACGGTTGGTGGCATTGTCGCGATTCATGTCTGCCGAAGGAGAGAAGGGTCACCCTTACTTCCAATGTCTCAAACGGAACAGCAGGTTCGTTTAGACTAAGGAATGCGAGGAGGCTTTCGTCAAGCTGAAGGGGTATCTGGCAAGCCCACCAATTTTGTGCAAGCCACAGGTGGGCACCCCTCTCCACTTGTACTTTGCTGTGACGGAGAGGGCGGTCAGTTCAGTGTTGGTCCAAGAGCAAAACCAAGTTCAGAGACCTATTTATTTTGTGAGTAAGGTGCTGCAAGGTCCTGAAGTAAGGTATCAGGCTCTAGAGAAGGCGGCTCTGGTGGTGGTGTTTTCGGCGAGGAGGCTCCGCCACTACTTTCACAGCTTCACGGTGGTGGTGATGACCGATTTACCTATCCAGAAGGTGCTGAAGAAGCCAGATGTAGCTGGGAGGATGGTGAAGTTGGTTGTGGAGCTGTCTGAGGTGGAGCTGGGAGTTTGGTAAGTTCACTCTTATTGATGGGGATCTCTTTAGGTTTGGGTTCACCCATCCGGTGTTGGTGTGCGTGCACGGGGAGCAGTGCACGAGAATCATGTCAGAACTCCACGAGGGAGTGTGCGGGAGCCACGTTGGTGGTCGCGCCTTGGCAAGCAGAGTCCTCCGTGCGGGGTACTTCTTGCCAATGCTGAAGGAGGATTGTGTGGGGTATGCTCAGCGTTGCAAGCAGTGTCAGCAACACGCAGATTGGCTCAAGGCGCCCCCTGAAGAGTTGAGGTCAATTCACAGCCCATGGCCGTTCCACACCTGGGGAATTGACATCTTGGGACCCTTCCCTTTGGCAGTAAGGTAGTTGAAGTTTTTGATCGTCGCCATTGAGTATTTCACAATGTGAGTAGAGGCAGAAACAGTCGCACAGATCACCGCACACAAGGTTCAACAGTTTGTATGGAAGAACATTGTGTGCCGTTTCGGAGTGCCCAAGCGTTTGGTTTCTGACAATGGCACTCAGTTCACGAGTCATCAATTGAAGAAGCTGTGTGAAGAGATGAAGATACAGCAAGTGTTTGCCTCGGTGGAGCACCCACAAACGAATGGGCAGGTAGAGTCGGCCAACCGAGTGCTGCTTAGAGGGCTGAAGAGAAGGTTGGAGAAGGCCAAGGGGACGTGGGCAGAGAAGGTTCCCTGGATCGTGTGGGCCTATCACACCACTCCACAATCTAGCACCCATGAGACACCGTTCAGCTTGGTCTATGGGTCAGACACTATGATCCCTGTGGAGATACAAGAAAGCTCACCAAGGTTTCTAAACTTTGTTGCTGAGGAGTCCAATGAAGAGAGGAAGGTGAACCTAGACCTCTTGGATGAGGTGCGAGAAGAAGCTAGGATCAGTGTCGAAGCTGTGAAGAGGAGGGTGGAGCGTAGGCACAACTCCAAGGAGAGGCCAAGGCAGTTTCAGGAAGGAAATCTGGTAATGAGAAAGGCACACCAGCACGAGATGGAGAATAAGTTGTCCCCCAAGTGGACTGGCCCGTTCAGAGTGGTGGAGACGTTGGAAAATGGCGCTTATCGGCTGGAGACTTTGGACGGGGGGGCGATCCCCAGAACATGGAACGCCACACACTTGAAGTTCTATTTTAGTTGAAATTGTAAAGTAGTCGCGCTTTCGCGCTTTTGTAAGCAATTGAACAAGTTCAGGGGGCACTCTTTTCCCTAAAAAAGGGTTTTTAATGAGGCCACCCAATAAAAAGGAAGTTATCGGTATAAGAGTTTGCAAAGTTTCAAAGTTAAAATCCTCCCCGCCCCAGGCGCGAGCGCAGGTAATCGGTTAGGCCTTCCTCGCCCCAGGCGCGAGCATGGCAACCGGTTTAAAGTCCTCCTCACCCCAGGTGTGAGTGCAGGCAACTAAGGTTCGAAAAGCCAGGGGTGCTAGTAAGCCCAAAAAGGGAAAGGAAGGATTTCGAGAAACGCCTTTACCCAAGTGGCATAGCATCAATATTGGCGCAGTAGAACTCTTAGTCAAAACCCTTCTCACCCCAGGAGTGAGAAGGTGGAAAGTACGACCCGACGTGTTAAGGGTTGATGACCTTGGGGCAGGCAAAAGGGGTTATCGAGAAACACTCTTTTCCCTAAAACAAGGCATCATCCTTGACCGATCGGTCTAGGAGTCCTCTACGCACTTAGCGCTGGAGCGACAAGCAATATAGAGAGATATAAGGTGGAAGCAGAGGCGCGAGGACTGATGAGTGGGTGGCTGTAGCATTCTGATCGGTTATCGGTGGTTCGAACATTGTTTAAGAGTTTTAGACAAGTTCTTACGCGATAGGCCTAAGCAAGCCAAGCCAAGCCAAATCAGTTATCAAGTGTTGTTAGTTGTGATCGAAGTCAGAAGTGGAGAAGTCAAGTACAGTAAAGGTTCGGGCCAAGTTCGAGCGGGTTAGCAGTTCGTCATGCATGACAAGAGATAAAGGATAAGAGATGCACAGCAAGAAGGACGGTAAGAGAAAAAGTGGCATTTTATATATGCATGAAGAGTCTTTACATTCAAAGTTTTATGTACAAAGGGATATAAACAAGATAGCAAATGATCAAGGGCGAATGATCTTGCTGTCCACCACTTCGAAGTCGATAGTGAACTAAGAGTAGTCAGCCTCCGGGAAGACGCACTTAACTTGCTCGAGGGCCAAGTCGAATCCCTCAGCAAAAGTGTCAGCGGCCTCTTCCCAGAGCTTGGTCTTCTCAGCCTCGAGCTCAGCCTTGTCGGTCTCAAGCACGACCTTCTCAGTTGTAAGGGTGGCGATGGTTGATTCGGCTTCCTTGAGCTTGGACCCCTGATCATCGGCACGCTTCTCGTTTGCTGCGAGAGCCTCCACCAGATTTGCGATCTGTTGGCACAGGAAGGCATTCTAAGCTGAATGGCTTTGCCCGTGGTCTCGACCAACTTAGCGTCAAGAGTGGCGACGGCGTCCCCCATCATCATCTCTGTCTTGATGGTTTCTTGGACTTGCAGGGCGTGCCCCCCCTTGGTTTCCTCCACCATGTCCCTCAGCAGCCCGTTGGTGTTCTGCAAGGCCTCGTAGTTATTTTGTAGCGACTCTTTTTGGTCGTGCAGCTCGGTCATCTTTCTCTCCATCTTCTCGATGCGGCGATGCTGTGTCGAGAAGTCCATAGAAAGCACCAGTTGGCGGACCAGATGAAGGTCCACCTCGCTCCTGCTCCACTTGACCAGCTCGCGATTTTGGAGCAGTTGTCTGGCCAGCTTGATAACCGTGGTGAGCCCTTCAGTGCTGGAACCTGAGGCTCAGAGGGAACTCTCACCACCACCCTCGGTCGTGGCGGCGGAGTCTTGAGGACGTGGTGAGGTTGAGGGGTGAGAGTCCCCTCCGAGCGAGCAGCCCCGCTCCCAGCAGTTTGAGATGGCAAGGTGAGGGGTTCGCTGGTTGGGGGCAGGGAAGGAAGAGGTGCTGGAGAAGGAGGGCGCGTTGGAGAAGTCTGTGCTGGAAGGGTTGGAGTGGCATCCCCCTCAGCGCCCTCGGGTCTTGGGGCGGAAGAGCCGCCCACCTCGGCTCCCCTTCTTTTTCTTTGGGCTAGAGGAGACCCCGAGCTCTCCCCCTCGGTGGATGCGACGGTGGTGGGAGCCTTCACCAGCCGTTTCCTTTTCTTCTCACCCTTGGTCTCGGGGCCTTCAGCTGGCGCGAACGAGAGAGGGGAGGCAGAGATGGGCTCGGAGGAGGCCTCGGCGGTGGCCTCGGTCCCCGAAGACGACCTGGCAGCTCGTCGGCTTTTGGCCAGCTTAATTAGTTTTTGGCATCGTTCTTTGCTGGAAGTGATATCTGCACCAGTTAGGCATGGCAAAGGGTTAGTGCACAAAGAGCCAAGAAAGCAAACAAAGTGCAGAGGAGTCAATCAAGTTCATCAGTTCAGTGTTAGCATGCAGAGAAGTGATTAACATGTGCAAGAGTGCAAGTATGGCAAACAAGCTGGGAGTGAAAACAACACAAGCAGTTGCAGTTAAGTGCAAGCACACTATCATACTCAGAGAAATAACAAGTTGAAGGGAAGAAGAGAATGCAAACCAATATATTTCTTAAGCGCCTCCGCGTCAAATTCGTGCTTGATGAGGGTGGAGGAGCCGAACTTAGCACCCAAGCTCGAGAGTAGGCCGGCTCGTGCTCATAAGGTGCCATAGCCTCCAAGCCTCGGGGTTTTTTGAACTCTACCTTGGGAACCCAATAAAGTGGGAAGCCCTCAAGTAGAGTCGGACTGTACTCGTTGGAGGTGATCATGTAGAACCTACCCTTCCAGTCCTTGAAGGATTGCTGGTATAGGCCCAAGTCACTCTCCCTGACACGCCGTTCAGGCTCACCCATGACCTATCACCTGGGTTCTTGGCCTCGAAGAAGTGGAGGAAGACGTCGGTTGAAGGAGGGTGTCCGAAATGGTTGCAGAGAATCTCGAATGCTCGGATGAAGGCCCAAGCGTTTGGATGGAGTTGACAGGGAGCCACGTTCAACTCGGTGAGGAGGTCCTTCTCAAAGAAAGTGAAAGGGAGTCGGAGGCGCAACCTCTTGAAGATGGCGGAGTAAATGAAGGTGAAGGGCACTCCATTGGTGGCCCTATCATCCACGCATATTGGCATGTTTTGAGGGGGGATGCACACGTCCAAGTGTGAGTCATCCTACTTGTCAAGGGCGCATGTGGGTTCGTCTGAGTCGCTGCTCAGAAGGTTGGTGAGATGGTTGTGAAGTTGCGTAGAAGTCTCAGCGAGCAAGTGGAGGGGAGCCCACTTGTACACGCACGTAGTCATGTTGAGGAGGCGCCGCTTGGGGGTGCGCACTCGTTGGGGGGGCGTGCTCGTCGAAGGCGGTGGTGGTGCACTTGCGAAAGGCTGTGCACCAGAGGAAGCAAGACGCGCAGTAGTTTTTGTTCGAGCCATTGTTCAGTAGCTACAATGGAGAAAGAAAAAAAAGGAATGAGGGACCGATGAAAAACAGGGTTCAGCGAAAAACAAGAGGAAGGCGAGGAGAACGAAAATGCTATGGTTGAAGGGAGTGGAGAAGCGAAAGCGGCGAAGAAGAAGAAACGAAAACACAGAAGAATGCAGAAAAACCAGAAGAAACCTTAGAACAATGCAGGGAAAGGGAAAACGGCCCATAACGTATGCACAGTACAGTTATTGGATGATGCAATCGGTAGAAAATATTCAATATGCCATAGATGAAGAAAAGGGGTACCTTTTGATGATCGCAAGTGGTTTCTGAAAGCTTGAGATTGAGGAAGACGAATCGCGTAGAGAAGGGCTTCAAGAGTTTCAGAGAAGAGCGTTCGAGAAAGTGAGGGAACAGTGGAGGCGCGCAAGTATTTGAATGTGGGAAGCGCAAACGACGTTTCATGTTAGCCGTTGATGCGTACACGTGTCGCAAGATTAAGGGAGGAAGGCGTAACGTCACATAAAACACAACACGTGATGTGGCACGTGACGTGGCATCAGTTGTTACGTGGCCACTGAAGACGATCACTTAGTCTCTTCGCTGAAAACAAATTTACAGCTCGAGACTGGGGGACTTGTGATCCGGTCGGTCATCGGTAGTCGGTGACATCAGCAACAGATAGCCACGTGGACCGTTCTTAGCGGAACACGTGGGCTAGGGAAGCAGATGAGTCATTGAGAAAGTCACCCAGGGTGGTGATCGGTGATCAGCGCCTAGATAAGCGCCTGGAAGCAAAAGGCGTGGCGCTATGGTGCACCGATTGGTCATCTGGTGTGAGCGATGATCATCGGGTTTTCGTGTTACACGCATTTAAGCTGGAAACGAAGGGTGATCCCCAGGGAGAGCGTTGCATACGAGTCTGGCGTGGCAGAGTATCAGAGCAAGGAGAAGTTATGTGCTTTGTAGTGTCGTGCACGAGAGTGGCCCAAGAGAGCTAGTAAGCCAGTCGGTGATTGGTGCTCTCTTAACCCATAACGTGCATGGTGCAAAGCAGGGGTGATCGCTCACACAATAGGTAATTCCTGGTGCGTGCGCTTAGCCAAGCCACACTTGGTATTCACACTGAGGTTGCACGAGCCACCTAGTGGAAGAAACGCGCTAAGTTACTTCATTCACGGATAACTTAGGCGCACAACAGAGTATATAAAGGGCATTTCGCGCTCATGTAAAGGGGGTAAGATTCATTCTTGCAAGTTACCAGTTTACACTCACATAGAGAAAAGAGAGAGAATCACAGAGTGCACACGAGTCTCGCAGAGAGACAAGTTCTTAGTTCTTTGGTGGTTTTGTAAGGCTGACTTGAGAGTCAGAGTGCCACCGGCCGCTAGAGGCGCCGTTTGGTGTGTTTCGCAGGTTTGCTTGGAGTTCTTGTGGAGTTCCTGGAGCGTTCTTGCACTTGTCACAATTGCGGAGGTGGAAGATAGAGTTGGACAGGGCGAATCCTTTGACGTTTGAATCCCCTGCAAGATCAACTACTTACTTATATTATGGCGCCAGAATCTTCTTCAATGAATTAAATTGCGACAATTATAACTGACATTACTTACATATAAAAACTGCCACTACTTACATATAAAAACCACCACTACTTACATATAATAACCGTCACTACTTACACTATGTTTAAAGTGGTGGGTGTTGCGGTGGGTAGCGTAAAACTGCCACATTAAACTTTGTGGCGGCCAATTCTATGGCGATTAGGGAAACCGCCACAAGCGTTTATTGTGACGGTTATACACATCAGTTTATACGAAAATAACTGCCACAATTTACACTTTTTTTTGTAGTGCATACTTTAAATGTATAACCTATTTCCATAAGCCTTGTCTTTCTACCCCTAACCTCCACTTCCATTTAGCTAAAAGGGCAATATTGAATTTTTGAATATCCTTCCATAATCCTCCTTACTCCTTTGGCCTAATTAGATCACCCAATATAATCCATGCAATTTTTTAGCCCTTTAAGTGCCTTCCCCATAAGAACTTCCTTTGTAGATTGATAATTTCTCTACAAACGAACTTAGGTACCTTGAACATAGAAAGTAAAACAATGGTTTTGCAAAAAGTAATGATTTGATTAGGCATACTCTACCCCTTAAGAACAATAACCTACCCTTCCACATGGACAACTCATTTTTAATTCCACTTATTACATCATCCCATAATTTGACCTTCCTTGAATTGTGATACAAACCGACTGATAACAAAGGACACAACAAGCACTTCGCAAAAGGGTCAGTCATCTCAAGATACAAAGTCAGACCCCACCAAGCCTCGAGAAAGAATCAGCAAAAGAAGAAGAAGCTATAAACTTGAATATTAGAAGTTCTTCCTTTTGGTCTTTTTAGAAAATAGAATATGTTTGTAAATAATTTGGGCTCACTTTAGGGGTCCAAATAGCAAAGATAGGCTAGAATAAGGCACCTTTAGCATAATAGAGGGTGTAGGTATCATTTTAGCTTGTTCCTAGCCCTTTAGGAAAACAATTTGACCTAGTTTCTAGAAGGACAAGCCTACGTGAGGGTTTGACTTAGTCAAACCCTAAGACTGCCCATTTTTTCCCTTTTCCCATCCTACTCCTCTTGCTTGTTTTCCAAGGCTCCTTCACCTATAAATAGGAAGCCTACCCATTGTATTTTACATGTTCAAATTGAATAGAAAAGTTACTCTGCACAAATATTGTGCGAGCTTGAGTGGCTATTGTCTCCTCTTTGTTTTGGTCTTATCTTGATGAGAATGAAATTCTCAAGTGGCGGCCTAGCACTTATCTTGGTGGTTTCCACCCATCAAGTGGTGTGATCTCCCACCGCCATCTCCATATGTTTCTTCTTCCATTTCCTTCATGTTTCCTTTCCATCAATGTTTCCTAGTTTCCTTCTTTATTTCGACAATTGCAAACATGTTCACCATACAATGTCTTTTATCTTTGCCTTTGTGAAATGCACCTTCACACCTACTTAACCACTTGGTTAACTTAGTGTTCAGTATCACCATTAACTCCTAAAATCTCAATCCTAAAGTAAAGTGTCATCGAAATGAAAACATCTAAAATGAAGCAATTTAAACTCATATCATGTGGTGCACTTAGGTTCTTGAGCTTATTTTGCTTTGAGTTGATTTGACACTTTACTTTCTTGCATCTTTCATTCCTTGTCTCTACATTCAGTTCCCTTTAAATTCTTGTCTTTACTTTCAAGAACTTATAATTTCAGCCCTTTACTTTCTTGCTTTTAATTTCGGTATTTACCTTATTCAATAGCATTGTTTCGCTTTTTGAATGTTCCTTTATGTCTTTTATTGTTCTTGCTTCTTTGCCTTGAGTCATATGTTCTTTAATGTTCTAGGATTCCTTATATTGTTGCTTCTACTTACTTGCTTTTAATTGTGAAATTTTATAAGTAATTAGAAATTTGTTTTAGTAGAAGTAGATTTAAGTTCCAAACAAAAGATTGTTGAACCAAGTGGTGTTCAAGCTTTGAAGAATCCAAACCATTTGAAGGATGTTGAAGGCTTGGTTGTGCTTGCTATTGCTGAGCTGTCTTAGTTAGGATCTGGGCTAGTTTGAGTTTTGTAATCCACTCTAGATTGAATCCAAAGCATAGGCATTCTCAATCTTTTAAAAGAAAAGTGTTTTTCAAACTAAGTTAAAAACAACCGATTGTTTTGTCGAAACAACCGATAGTTTTATACTTAGATGTTGTTTTTAGAAAAGATTGAAAACTGTTTTTCAAATGGTTGAACTGTTAAAACCAAAACAACCGATTGATTCGAGGAAACAACCGATTGTTTGTTTTGGTACCATAACAGAAAAACTGTTTTGTGATTTCACTGAGCATTAAATGATTCTAACTGTTTACGCTCCAGTCTTTAATGCTTTGACCAATCTTTAAATGCAATGAATAAGTTTATTAAGATTTGATAACAAACATCTTTGAATAAATTCAGAAAAACATATTTGAGAAATAACAATCTTTTGAGAACAACAAGATTCTGATTTTCAAAGAGTTGAGATTGCTTAGAGATTGAGATTGATCAAAGAGTGTGAGATAGGATTTCTACTTGTATTGATTTCAGATTTACTTCTGTAACAAGTGTAATCCTTGTATCTGTTGAACAAGTTTCTTCTGTGTCTTTGCTGAGAAGTGTTGTGTGTTCTTGAGGGGATCAAGATCAGCATTCTTAGTGTTGGTGTGTTGGCCAAGAGAAGTGTGTGTCTTGAGGGGATCAAGGTCACTTTCTTGGTTGTGTTGTAAGTGATCTAGGTTTGATTGCTTAGTGGAATTCCTTAGTGGTTTCTGAGAAGACTGGATGTAGCTCTGGGTTTAGAGTGAACCAGTATAAACATTTTTGTGCATTCTCTCTTCCTTAACTCTTTAAATTCAGTTTTAATTTTGTAAACTGGTATAAACAGCCTATTGTTTTTGCGAAACAACCGATTGTTTTTCTGGTGCTGTTGTTTTTGCTTATTTTTTGGCAAACTGGATTCCTTATCAATTGTTTCTTGAGATAATGTCATTCTTGACTTAAAAGTTTTCGAAATCCCTCTTTAAACCATTCACCCCCCTCTAGTTTAAAGCCATCCATTCTTACAATTGGTATAAGAGCTTGGTTCTTGAATGTTATTCAAGTTGATCCTAAAACAGTTTTTAAATGGCTGATAGACTACCTTTTGGGGAAGGTGCTTCAATCAACAGACCACCTCTGTTTTTGGTTTGAACTACCAATTTTGGAAAGTAAGAATGAAAATCTTTATGGAATCACTTGACAAAGGAATTTGGGATGCAATTGAAAATGGTCCTTTTGTCCCAAAGTTTGAAAAAGATGGATCTTTCATTGAAAAGCCTTGGTCTCAATGGACTGAATCAGAAAGCAAGAAGGCCAAATTCGATTGCATTGCCAAAAATATAATAACCTCTGCTTTAAATTCTGATGAGTTTTTCAGGGTCTCTCAATGCAAATCATCAAAAGAAATGTGGGACACCTTGGAAGTAACTCATGAAGGTACAAATGAGGTAAAGAGAGCTAGGAAGCATACTCTAATCCAAGAGTATGAGATGTTCAGAATGCTCAAAGGTGAAACAATTGTTGAGGTGCAGAAAAGATTCACACACATCATCAATCATCTCATGAGCCTTGACAAGACCTTTGAAAAGGAAGAGCTAAACATCAAGATCTTGAAATGTCTTGATAGAGCATGGCAACCCAAGGTAACTGCTATTTCCGAATCTAAAGATCTAACATCCTTGAGTATGGCTTCTTTGTTTGGTAAGCTTAGGGAACATGAGTTAGAGATTAATCGACTCAATGTTCAAGAAAGCGAAGACAAGCACGTAAGGAGCATAGCCTTAAAAGCTTCCTAGTACAAAGGAAAACAAGAATCCAGTGATGAGGAAAACCTTAGCTTGCTGTCAAGAAAGTTCAGCAAATTCTTGAAGAGGAACCGCAACAAGGACAACAACAAAGATAGGTATGGAAACAAGAAATCAAATGATTTTAATTCCAATAACTATACTTGTTTTGGCTGTGGTGAACAAGGTCATATAAAGGCAGATTGTCCAAACAAGAGCAAGGAGAAAAAGCCTAGCTACAAGGAAAAGAAAGGCAAGACAAAGAGAGCCTACATAGCTTGGGATGAAAATGAGGTATCATCATCAAGTTCTTCATCAAGTGAAGATGAGAAAGCAAACATCTGCTTGATAGCTAAAGAAGATGATGAATCTTGTAGCTCAAGTGAGGTAAGTTCATGTGCTTCTTTAAATGAACAAAATTATAGTGAATTGCTTGAAGCTTTTCAAGAAACTCATGATGAAGCTAATCGATTGGTTCTTTCAAACAACCGATTGAAAGAACTTAACAGCTGGCTGGAAAAGAGAGTGAAATCACTTGAAGATGAGATTGAAAAATCTAAAACTGATTTCAAAAATCTGGAAAATCATTTCAAAAATCCTTCTTGCAAGTGTGACACTCTCATTTGCGAAAATTGTGAAAATCTTAAGAAAAAGGTTCATTATCTTGTTGACACTGTGGACAAGCTTTCAAAAGGGAAATCTAACTTTGAGAATGTCTTGGCATCTCAAAGCTGTATTTTTGGAAAGGCTGGTTTAGGTTTCAATGCACAAAACCAACAAGATAAGTTTTCAAAAAAAATTTTAAGAAAGCCAGTAAAACAACCGATTGTTAAATCGAAACAACCGGTTGTTACATGCTTTTATTGCATGAAAAAGGGCCATTCGGTTAGATTCTTCAAAATAAGAAAGTTTTCTATTCCTAGAGGCTACATGAAATGGATTCCTAAAGGATGTGAGGTTCCAAATGAGAAAAATAAATCAATTGGACCCACATTTGTGAAGGGACCAAATCTTGTTGCTTGAGCTCATGCTTGTGCAGGAATTCTAAAGAAGTGTGAAGAACTAAGTCATATGATCAAGTTTTTGGAAGAAAAAGACCAACATTGAAGCTGAATCAATGCTCTGCATCTGTCCAAAGGCCCTCAAAAGTTAAAAGAGGCTTCTTGATCATAAAGCACATGGCTCATTGAAAGAACAATATAAAGGATAAGACCTTCCTTTCTCTGTTCTTAATTTGTTTTAATGTTCTTTCTCATGGTTAAATATCTTCTTTAAAATGCTTAACTTCATCTACTTTGAACTCTTTCTGCTCATGGTTAAAATTCAAAATCAGTTTTAACTGCTGCAGAAAAACAACCGATTGTTTTGAGCCTGACAACATTGTAAAGAAATCAATTTAATTTCTATTTTGAATTTCTATCCGTTGCAGATCAATTTAAAGAGAGAATCCTTAGTCAATGAACCTGTGTTGAAAGCTGATCACGTTCGGAGAGAAGTTACAACAGTCATAAAGGAATATATTCCAAAATCTTGGAAATTCAAGAGCCTTAATGACTAGTCAAAGATCACATGTGAAGACCATGTGATTTTCAGCCTTTTCTGACGTTTTCTGTGCAGGGCAGGGTCAAGTCCTATCTCTCTGAAAATCTGGTACCCACTCATGTCATTGAATGTTTTTTAATTCTATTACTGCTATAAAATCTGTTGCAGCTGATCTCTTCCACAAGAACAACCAATTGCAACATCTCTTGCAAAATCTATGAGTGAGCTTTTCTCTGTTTTCTTCTCTGCCATCATGAACTCAACTCCTCCCACCTCAAAGAGAGTCAAAACCAGAGCTGTAAGGTCTGGAGGAAGGCTAGAAGGATGGTTTTCTGGAGACAATGATCTAATTGAGAGATATAGGTTTGAAACAAGCCCCAAAGTGATAAACAACCCCAAGGTTGTGTGCTTTGATTGGCTGAAAAGTCAAAAGCTGGACAATGTAAGGAGATTGCTCAAAGATCAATCTCTCAAAATGTTCCTGGATATGAAGGGAAACATCTACCCAGATTTAATAAGGGTGTTCCACACAAATCTCAAGTTTGAGGGAAACAACCTAGTTTCTCATGTAAAAGGTGTAGATATGGAGATAACCCGTGAGGTATGGGCTGCTGTTGCTAGTCTAAAGTACTCAGGCCTCAAGATTAACAAGGGAAACCTTGGAGTAGTGGAGGATTTCAACAAAATCTAATACTACAAGAGTTGCTTGAAGAACCAACATGCTCAAGTTAGGACTTGCTCGGTTGGAGGCCTAAAGCTTGATGAAAGGTTGCTAGCCCTCATTGTGACTTGGATTCTAACACCAAGGGGGGGCAATCATTCTGTTCTTACTGAGGAGGATCTGGTGTACATCTTCTGCATCATGAAGAAGATCACAATCAATTGGATCCACATCATCAAAGAGCACATGCAAAAGGCAATGAGGTTAAGTGACTATCACTATCCATATGTTGTTTTGGTATCTAAATTTCTACTCTATTTTGAAGTGAACCTAGAGGATGAAACATCTGAGTTGGTCAAGTCAACTCAAGAGTTGAACAATGGATCACTCAGCAAAATGGGTTTTACCAAAGTAGGTGGCAAATGGATTAGCAAAGATGGTGACTTTGGTGCCTCATCTAGTGTTGTTGCTGATCATGAACAAGATGAACCTGCTGATATGGATTTTCAACATGAAGATCTACCTGAAGCACATCAAGATGCTGGACCTAGTGCTGGTGTTGGGAATCAAGAAGAAAGGATGCAAACCATGTCTCCTTTTGAGAGACTCATGATGAATAGGCTTGATAGCTTTGAGAAGAATCAAAGGAATCTCCATGATCTCTGTGTCAGCAATTTCCAGAGGATTGATAACAGGTTTGACAGCATGGATGAACGTTTCATGACTCTAGATGAACAGATCGAGGCTGTACAGAATCAAATCTTTGATCTTCAATATGCTGATGATGATGAATGAAGAAAAACAACCGGTTGATGTATCGAAATAACCGATTGTTTTTTTTGTGGATGTATCAGTTTTTCTTTTTGCTACTTTTGCTATTTAATTCTCATGTATTCAAAACTATTATCTTGTTTTATCTTTTCTCTTTGTCTATTTGTGAACACAAATAGGGGGAGATATATGTTGTGTTTAATTTCAGTTTTTATTTTTTTTCTACAAAACAGTTTGGATGAGTTAAACCTTATAGGTTTTTGCTCCTATATTTGTTTGTTGATTACTCTGATATTATGCTCTGAATTTCTATACTTGCTTTTGTGCTAACCAAATATCAGAAGTTCTATGCTTTGCTTAAAACTGTTCTTGGCAGGAACTGCTTCAGATTCAATCAGGTACAACACAAGCATCAGGGATTTGTATTCATCAAATAGGGGGAGATTGTTGAACCAAGTGGTGTTCAAGCTTTGAAGAATCCAAACCCTTTGAAGGATGTTGAAGGCTTGGCTGTGCTTGTTGTTGTTGAGCTGTCTTAGTTAGCATCTGGGGTAGTTTGAGTTTTGTAATCCACTCTAGATTGAATCCAAAGCATAGGCATTCTCAATCTTTTAAAAGAAAAGTGTTTTTCAAACTAAGTGAAAAACAACCGATTGTTTTGTCGAAACTACCGATTGTTTTATACTTAGATGTTTTTAGAAAAGATTGAAAACTGTTTTTCAAATGGTTGAACTGTTAAAACCAAAACAACCGATTGATTCGAGGAAACAACCGATTGTTTATTTTGGTACCATAACAGAAAAACTGTTTTGTGCTTTGACTGAGCATTAAATGATTCTAACTATTTACGCTCCAGTCTTTAATGCTTTGACCAATCTTTAAATGCAATGAATAAGTTTGTTAAGATTTGATAACAAACATCTTTGAATAAATTCAGAAAAAAAGATTTGAGAAATAACAATTTTGAGAACAACAAGAACAGATTTGAGTTTTTCAAAGAGTTGAGATTGCTTAGAGATTGAGATTGATCAAAGAGTGTGAGATAGGATTTCTACTTGTATTGATTTCAGATTTACTTCTGTAACAAGTGTAATCCTTGTATCTGTTGAACAAATTTCTTCTGTGTGTTTGCTGAGAAGTGTTGTGTGTTCTTGAGGGGATCAAGATCAACATTCTTAGTGTTGGTGTGTTGGCCAAGAGAAGTGTGTGTCTTGAGGGGATCAAGGTCACTTTCTTGGTTGTGTTGTAAGTGATCTAGGTTTGATTGCTTAGTGGAATTCCTCAGTGGTTTCTGAGAAGACTGGATGTAGCTCCGGGTTTAGAGTGAACCAGTATAAACATTTTTGTGCATTCTCTCTTCCTTAACTCTTTAAATTCAGTTTTCATTTTGTAAACTGGTATAAACAACCTATCGTTTCTGCGAAACAACCGATTGTTTTTCCGGTGTTGTTGTTTTTGCTTATTGTTTTGGCAAACTGGATTCCTTATCAATTGTTTCTTGAGATAATTTCATTCTTGACTTAAAAGTTTTCGAAATCCCTCTTTAAACCATTCACCCCCCCCCCCCCCTCTAGTTTAAAGTCATCCATTCTTACAAAGATTTCAAGTGATCAATTATTGTGAATCCCAAACTTTTTGTGAAAATTGGAGTTATAAGAAAATATGCATGGTCAAAACTATGGAAATTTCATTTCCATAATCCAAAAACAAGTAAAAAAAGAAAAGAAAAGGAGTTTGCGCAAAAAATAAAAAAAATTTGTTCTAATTATTTTTTTTCAAAGAGCAACATTTTCAAAATTTTGGGTTCATCTTGATTGGCAAATTGATTTCAAACTTTGTGGAGTTTTGATCCTTTTGCTTTGACAAATTTCTAAAAAAAAGTTTCATTGTTAAAAGTTTAGTAGGTATCTTAGAGTCTTTCTTGTGTGCATTTTTCTTGCTTGTCTTCCTTTTCGAGTTTTGTCATAGTCTATTTTCCCAAATTTGATTTAACTTTCTTGTTTTGAGCTTTTCTTGATTGTCTTTCCAAATTTCTTAAGTTTTGTTGTGGTTCTTTGAGATCAAGTTTTTTTGGCTTTGTCCTCTTTCACTTGAGAATATTTTCAACACCAATATAGACCTTTTTGAGAGGATAAAATTCTTTTTTAGTGTCGTTCTCCTCTTGATTTCTTTTCACCAAAAGTGAGGCAAACTTGAGAGAGTGTATTCTAACTTCTTTTTCACTAATTGTTTGATTCCTTTGTGCAAACATTATGGGTCATTTGTCTTTAGGTGAATCTTCAAAACCGCAATCACATCACAAAACCCACCTTTTGGGAGAACTTGTGGAGGTCAAGAAGCGAATGGTCCACAAAGATGAGGAAATAAGCCAACTAGCGAAAAGATTGGAAAGACTAGAAGAAGCTCAAGCAAGGCAAACTCAAGAAAGGAGATGGGAGCCGCCAAGAACAACTAGACATTCCATGCACTATAGGAGTCAAGAACATGATTGGCGAGTGCACAATTTTGACAACGACACCATCAACACCAACAACAACCACAACATTCTTTTGATTTTGTAAAGTTACCTAGTTTTAGTGAGTCTAATGACCCTACTTTGTATTTAGAATGGGAAGCTAATGTTGAACATCTCTTTAATGTGTATAAGGTCACCGAAGACCAAAAGGTTAGGTTAACTTCCCTAGTTTTCTTAGACTATGCCATCCAATAGTGGCAACAAATTGTAATGGACATTGGGCTAAAAAAGAGGCCAATTGTGGTCTCTTGGTATGATTTGAAAGCATGTATGTGCGTGCGGTTTGTTCCTCATCCTTATAGGAAGGAACTCTTGTTGAAGCTCTAATGGCTTCATCAAGGACCTAAGACAGTAGACGAAAATTTTAAAGATCTAGAAACAACTTTGACTAAGATAATATGCATGATAGTGAAGAGTCAAAGATCACTCGGTTTGTGAGTGGTTTAAGGAGAGAAATTAAAGATGTTGTAGAATTATATGAGTACTCTTCTTTAAAGAAGTTGGTTCACCTAGACATCAAGGTGGAATCACATATTTTGACGAAAACAACTTTCAAAAATACTCATCCTGATGACTTCTACAAATCTTCAGGGAATGATAAAAATAACATTTCTACAACAAATTCTCCTTCCAATTTTTCAAAAGAAACAACTTCTTCCTATAACGTTTTTAAAGACAAACCTTCTACATCTACCCCTAAGTCACCCACCAAACCCTCAAGCACAAAATGTTTTAAATGTTTAGGGATTGGGCGCATAGCTTCCAATTGTCCAAATAAAATAACCCCAAAGCTAGAAGAGGAACATCAGGCCCAAATTAAAAGAAAAAACAAAAGTGAAAATGAAAGAGAAAACGAAGGACAAGATAACACAAGTATCATCACTTCACCTCAAAGGTGTTTTTATTCCTTGTCTTTTTCATTCCCTAAACATTCTAAATACTTGACATATTTGATTAAGAAGTTTAGGGATGATATTCAAAAACCTCCTAAAGGTTATCACCTTCTAAGAGGATTCTCTCAAAATCATTTCATCCCCAAATATTTTTTCCAAACATGGCCTGTAGCTAGAATTCAACCATGTAATCTCCCTAAGCTTAATGAACATAAGTTTGCTTCACACCTACCATATACAAATCATGTGAACAAACTCACTATGTTATTTGTAGGAGTTTTAAATTCGAGGACGAATTCTTTCGAATCTGGAGAGCATGATACAAACTGACAGATAACTAAGGACACAACAAGCACTTCCCAAAAGGGTCAGTCATCTCAAGATACAAAGTCAGGCCCCACCAAGCCTCGATAAAGAATCAACAAAAGAAGAAGTTATAAACCTGAATATCTAAAGTTCTTCTTTTTGATCTTCTTAAAAAATAGAATATGTTTGGGTCCAAATAGCAATGATAGACTAGAATAAGGTGCCTTTAGCATAATAGGGGGTGTAGGTATCATTTTAGCTTGTTCTTAGTCCTTTAGGAAGGCAAATTGACCTAGTTTCTAAACGGACAAGCCTAGGGTGTGAGTTTGACTCAGTTAAACCCTAAGGCTGTCCATTTTTTTCCTTTTCCCATCCTACCTCTCTTGCTTATTTTCCAAGGCTCCTTCACGTATAAATAAGAGACCTACCCATTGTATTTTACAAGTTAAATTTGAATGAAGTAAAGAAACTCTGCACAAATTGTGTGAGCTCTTAGTGAGGCTTGTGTTCTCTTAGGTTTTAGGTCTTATCTTGAGTGATTGGGAAGCTCTCAAGTGGCAGCCAACACACTCATCTTGGAGCACATCACTCTCCAAGTGACGTGACTTTTCTCACCCACCATCATAAGTTTTCTAATTCCATTTCTCCATTCCATTTATGTTCTTATCTCTTTTTCTCTTAATTGTTGTTCTCGGTTTTGGCCTCATGAATATGAGTATGGCGCATCATTTGGGAGGTTATGTCCACCATTGATGTTAACCTTACCCCCTTTTTCAATTTCGCAATTGCATTTCCTTCTCACCATATCTTGTTTTTCATTTTTGCCTATGTGAAGTGAACATTCACACTTACTTAACCAGTTGGTTAAGTTCATGTCCAGTGAAAATCTTCCTTAGGTCCTCACCTCTAATTGTTAAAATCTCAACCTTAAGTAAAAGTGTCACCATAAATGAAAACATCTAAAAATCAGCTCACATCAAATTGTCTCCACAATCATCCCCAATTGAAATTTCTCATCTGACATGTATACATTTTTTTCTAATAATATTTTAAAGTAACAATACACAATTTATTTTAAAAAACTAAAAAAAGAAATAAATTATGCTTTTATAAGAATTCATTGGACTGTTATTTCTTTTATATATATATATTTAGATTTTTATTTTTTTTATGTGTTTTTACTTAAAGTTAACTCAGGAAAAGTTCAAACGATGGCGAGAATGTTAAAGGACCCGTTTTGGTGGAGCAGATCGGGTGAAGCAGTGTTTAAACCAGCAGCTGAGTCAAAGTTTGTTGCGTAAGGAATGTTTTTACGATAAGGTTAATTGCCTTAAGTTTACGAATCGATAAAGTGATTGTTGCTTAAAGGTTGAAGTGGTTTGAAACAGTTAAGTCAAAGATCGTGCCTGCGGTTTTGCTAAGAGATTTCTTTGAGATTAAACACGCAAGGAAAGTTGAGGCGATTGAAAGAGTCAAAGGAGGAAAAACGCAGACTTTGTCATTAACGGTGAATAACAGTTCAAAACATATATACAAAAGGACATAAAGTTTATTACAAGTTATAATGCAAGGGAGAGTATGAAAGCAATGGATGAATTAAATTGATCAGTCTTCGGCGGGCACCACTTTTCCATCCACCACTTCATTATCCAGCGACACCATGCTGAGATCCAGGTCGGGGAACAAGCAGGCGAATTGTTCCCGTGTAGCTTCGAATCCAGCGGCCAGAATTTGAGCAGAGTTTAGCTTGAGATCTTCAATTTGCTTCTGAAGTTCCTCAATCCGCTTCTTGAGATCTTCAGTTTGCTCTTTCAGCTCCTTATTCTGTTGCTCCAGCTCTTCAACCTGCTTCTTGAGTTGTTCGTTGGTCTCTTGATCCTGGAGAAGGTCTTCAGCAACCTTCTTGGATTCCGCTTGCACTTGGGCCAATTCAGCAACTGCCTTTCCCTTCTCTTCGTTGGCTTTGGCAAGATCAGCTATGGCGTCGTCCCTTGCCTTTTCCACCTGCCCAAGGAGGGTCTCTCGGTCGGCTGACCTTTTCTCTAGTTTTTGCACCTTGACGGCGTCGGCCTTCATGAGAGCCTCCAGGTCAGCCACCTTGACGCGGTAAGGCACAATCTTACTCTCTAGTTCAATCTTTTCTTGAGCAAGCTGTTGCACTTTGTGGCGGAGATCAGTGGCCTCTTTGCGCGCCAACCTGAGCTCGGTGCTCATTGCGTCCTCCACTCGGGAGTGTTCAATCTCCGCCAGCGTCAAGTTGAAAGACAACTTCTCCACCTCAACCCTCATGGTGCTGTTTTCGGTCTTGAGGTTGAAGAGGTCGTCTTGGAGCCTCCTAGTAGAGCTTTCCACAGCTCTGGTGATGATGGATGGGATGTCCTCTGCTATCGTCTTTAGTTTAGCAGATAGAGGCTCCCACATCCTTGTGACCTCAAGGGGGAGGTTTGCTGCTTGCAGAGGCACCAGAGGCGCTGTGGGGGCCGGTTGTGGGTTTTCGTCGCCACCTTCCTTAGCAGGTTCTTCAGTGGGCGCTTGTTGGCGTGGCGACGGAATCGGGGATTCGGTGATCAGAATCGGTGAGGTATGAGCGACCTCATCCCCGATTGGAGCAACCTCTGCGGCTGAGGCATTTGAAGGGGGACCCCCTCCCGTTGATATGTGTGGCGTGGAGGCGCTCGGGGGGTCCTCCATGAAGTTTGGCTCTTGGGCCTCAACCGCAGGCAGCGCAGTGGCTAGCGGGATTGCTTGGACTGGTGAAACAGGAGCTTGTGGGGGTGGCGAAGATGGAGGAGGAGCAGGTGTGGATGGTGGCGTTGATGAGGGAAGAGGGGGTGGTGCAGGTGGTGAAGAAGGTGCCACCCTCTTCCTCTTTGTAACGAGGCCATCCTCAGTGACCTCGTCATCTTCTTCCTCATCCTCTTGGACTACCTGGGGAGCCTTCCTCTTGGGCCTCTTGAGGACCAGTTTCTTGCGTTGCGCAGGTTCCTTAGGTGGCGATCGCCCGTGGACAATGGCTGTCTCCACCACCGAGTTGGGCACCGTTTGAGAACCCGTCGCCAACCCGTGGGTTCGGGCGAGCGCCCTCAGTTCAGCAAGCATGCCTTTGCCCAACATGTTATCTGCATGAGACGAAAATGCATGGGTTAACTCAAGGAGAAAATAAGTGCACAAGGCAGTATGCAGCATAGCAGATAATCGGTGCAGGAAAAATAAAACCAAAGTCTTGCGCATAACGCACAAGACGCCCAGAAACAGTCAAATAGAAGCAGTATTAAAACAACAGTTTAAATGTTCTAACCTATTCGAATTTCGAGTTGGTCCTCGTAGAATTCGAAGCAGATCAGGGTGGTGGTAAGGAAGGTGATGTTGGCATCCGCGACCCTTTTCCAGAAAAGGCAGAGATCTCGGTCCAACGCTCCCATGCTGTCAGGACTCCTGGGTCTCCTGAAGCAGCTTTTGGACTCTTTCTTCCCCTTGTCCACCCAGTACAAGGGGAAGCCGTCGAGTAGGGAGTCGTCCTTGTCGTTGGGGCGCACTTGGACGAACTTCCCCTTCCAGTCCTTGTAGGATTGCTGAAAGATAGCAAAGATGGACCTCCCAGCAATCGCGTTCAAGCTAACCCACAGGCGATCTCCTGGGTGCTTGGCTTCGAAGAGAAATAAAACAACGTCCACGGATGCGGGCAACCCCAGATGGTCGCACATCACTTGGAAAGCTCGAACAAACGCCCAGCTGTTGGGGTGAAGCTGGGCGGCGGCAATGTTGAGCTCGGTAAGGAGTTCCCTCTCGAATCGGGTGAAAGGGAACTTGAGCTTCACCTTCTTGAATAAGGTCGTGTAGACGAAGCAGAAGGGCCCGTCGGCGCTCACTTTGTCATCAGCACAAACAGGCAGATCGGGGGGGCAAGGCAGCACTATCATCTTTTCGTCGTGCTCCTTATGAAATGATTGATGAAGCTCATCCCCCTTAGTCAGCCGCAAAACTGGTCCCGCAGTGTTCACAGAAGATGTCTCCCTCAGAAGGGTCGAGTTGGCCCAGGGATACAAGATTTTGAAGTCTAGCAAGGGAACGGGGGCTCCTCCGGCGATAGGTGGAGTCGCCTGGGCCAGGATAGGACGGGAAGACGCAGGCCTCTCAGCCTGGGAAGATGAAGCGCCACGAACTCGTGGTGGGTCGTGTGCTTGAGAAGGGGGGTTTCTTGATGAAGGGGGAGGATTCGAGGTGATCTTTATGCGAGTCATTGTTGCAGCTGCAAAGGAAGAAGAAAAGGAAAAATGATCAGGGGTTACAAAGGCTGACTCGATCATGGAAGGAAGGTGAAAAACGAACGAACGTAGGTTCGTTGCGATGATTGACGAAGCCCTAAGTTACATAGAAGGAGAAATGAAAAAAGCAACCCACAGCGTATGCACCAGGCAGTTACAGGATGATGCGAATCGGTTAAAATGCAAGAAAAACCAGCAGAAGAAGGAAAGTAGGTACCTTTCGATAATCAAGAAGACGATGAAGGTTGATGATGGTTCAGGATGTTGAAGAGCGCTGAGAGAAAGTTTTTGCAGGAGAAGGTGAGAGCGTTTGAGAACACGAAGAAGAGTGATGGAACAGTATTGAGTGAAAATGGGTTTAAGAGTTTTTTCGAAAATGGGTTTGGGAAGCGCAAACGATAACTGAAGGTAACCGTTGATGAAGCCACGTGTCGAGTGATGAACGAGGGGTTTGGTGGAGCGTCAGAGCAGCAGAAAGTACAATCGCTTGGAATTCTGCGTCAGTGCCACGTAGATCGGTGTTGACGTGACTCTTTCAGTCTTTTCGCTAGACGAGTCTTCGCTTAAGACTGGGGGGCTTGTGTACCGCCCTGGTAGTCGGAAGTGATGACGTGGCATCCCGCTACAGTATAGGCGTGTTGGCAAGGCGCCAGGTTGGCAGAAGGGAAGGAAGTCGCCAGTTATTAAGTTGGCGTGTTCCGATCTCCAGCATACCAGAATAGGCGATCACCGGGTTAAAGATGAAGTCGCCAGATGTAAACTCAGGCAACCAAGCGATTGGAGATCGCCAGAGAAAGCACATCGCCGAAGGTGAAGGAGAAGCAGATTATGAAGGCGGCCGGCGAGACCACAGGGAAGGTGTATGAAGGCACCCTAACTCGCCAGTTCCAGTAGAGATCGCACTCCCAAGTTGGCTATGCACTGGGCAGTACCATGCATAAGTAACTTAGTAAAACAAGAGTAGAAGCAGCGCCCAAGTCAAGGAGGCTCCAGATGATGGCACGTGTACGGTTGGATACGAGCCACGTGTCCAAGTCTGTAACTGCCAGGAGAGAGAAAGTCACCAGGTATATAAGAGTTCTCAACGAACTTTCTAAGGTACGCACGTTCAGATTATACTCTTTACGCTTGCGAGTTATAGAGCTGATTGTGAGAGAGGATTTGCACGGTTCTTGTTCTCTTAGTATTTGGTGATTCGGTCACTGACTTGGGCGTTGGAGTGCGATCGGCCGCAGCGGCGCCGCTCTGTTTCTTTGCAGGTTCTTGAGGTGGATCTCGGAGAGGAACGGAGGTGTGAAGCGGTGCACACGTCGATCCTTTGACGAGGCAGTTTCCAGCGTTCTGGTCAATAGGCAGGATCATCAGGCGCCCACCGTGGGGCCGTGTAAAACTTGCTCCCATCCACAGCGTGAGTTCTTGGAGGTTTTCGAAGTTTTCTACGTGGTTGTGTGCTGGTGCAACCATCGTTCGCTGTTTGCTTGAATTTGTTCGGTGAATTCGCGTTTTACACCGTTCGCTCGGGTTTTCGATCGATGAAGTGAGGTTTTCCTGCTGTTTTCGCGCGATTTGTTCGGTGGAGTTGAGTTCTTTCATCCGTTCGGTTGTCCGCGGGAAGAGCAGTGGTTGCTGGTGAAGTTACAAGTTTCTTTGAAGGTTTACGGTGTTCTTGAGTTTTCTCCCGGAGTTTCGCACAGTTTTTCCGATTGATCGTTGACTCAATCGTAGCTGAAGTAAGTGTTGTTCGCTGCATTCTGTGATTCGCTGAGTTTCATGAGAAAAATGAGAAGCAATCGCTCAAGTCCAGTTGCGCCCGTCGCTGCCGAAGGCGCCGCTGCCATGACCATGGCGCAGATGGCAGAGATGATGCGTTCGTTGCAGGCAACTGTGGAAGCCTCACGCATAGAGCAGGCGAGAATGCATGAGGACCTGGTCGCCTCTCGTGCCAGGAATGAGGAGCTCAGCAAGGTGACTGAGGAGCTGCGTCAAGCTCTTCAGGAGCAGCAAGGGCGTTCTTCTGCTGAAGAGGTGGCGCCGTCATCGCCACCTCGCGTTTTCCCTATGCCTTTTGTTCAGGCGATTACCGACACGCCCATTCCTATGAGCGTGGTCCCTGTCAAGGCTGTCTTTACCGGCGTGGAGGACCCAGAGGCCCATCTGACCACGTTCCATACGCAGATGATGCTGTCGGGGGGGTCAGACGCCGTGTATTGCAAGATGTTTGTAAGCACGCTCCAGGGAACGGCGTTGGAGTGGTTTGTGAGCCTACCTAACGGTCACATAACCAGTTTTCAGCAGTTTTCGAAGGTTTTCGTCGAGCAATACATCGTGAACAAGGCACCGCCCAGGGTGTCTTATGATTTGTTTGATATAAGGCAGTACCAGGGAGAGTCCCTCAGAGACTACCTGAATCGCTTTGGAGCGCAGATGGTCAGATCGCCGGCCAAAGATGAAGAAATGTTGGTCTACGCATTCAAGAAGGGCGTGCTGCCGGGACCATTCTGCGAGGCCTTGATCAGGGCTCACCCTGCAACGTTTGCTGAAGTCAGGCGACTTGCGGTGGCTCACATCGCCGATGAAAGTGAGGTCGCTGAAAAGAGGGGTAGCGTGGCTCCCGCTAGGCCACGCGCCCAGACCAGAATCCAGCCGCAAAGGGTGTTGGAAACAGCGGCGGCGGCCAGGAAGGACCAGAGGACTCGCCATCCTTACGATAGGAGGAACAAGGGGAGGAGCCAGGGGCGCCAACAACCAGCACGACGGGAATACAATCGCCCGCCTAAGCACAAGTTTGTTATGGGATTAGCGGACCTGATCGCCATTCCCAACATATCTGCCAGGTTGAAAGCGCCTGAGAAGGTGGGCGACAAGGTGCTGGGACCATAGCCAGACGCCTGGTGTGAGTTTCACCAGGGCTTTGGCCACACTTTGGACTCGTGTTTGTCCTTAGGGTATCAGCTTGATGATCTGGTTAAGAGCGGATTCCTAAATGACTATCTGCTGGATAGGAGGACGGGGGGAGCGTCGAGTTCCCAGCCAGCAGGTGGAGAAGCCCAACAACACGAAATGCCTATCCACGGGGAAATCCACACCATCGCAGGAGGCTTCTCAGGTGGTGGATGCACCGCATCACAGAGGAAGAAGTACCCGCGGTCGGTGATGACAGTGGATATGTTTGAAGATCATTCGCCGGAAGTGGACATTACGTTCACCAAGCAGGATCTTCGGGACGTTGTGCCCCATGACAACGATCCCATAGTCATTTCGTTGGTTACGGCGGGAAGGAAGGTCCACCGAGTTCTGGTGGACCAGGGAAGTTCGGCAGACGTCATGTTCTGGTCGACTTTCACGCAGCTGGAGTTACCCCTTGACCAGCTAAGGCCCTATGGAGGGTGCCTATATGGGTTCGCTGGTGACCAGGTGGAGGTCAGGGGATATATTGAGCTGAGAACCACGTTTACAGATGGGGCTGGTTCGAGGACGGAGAAAATCAAGTACCTCATCGTAAACGCTCCTTCAGCATATAACATCCTGTTGGGAAGGCCCACGCTTAACAGGATAGGCGCCATTCCGTCGACTCGGCACATGAAGGTAAAGTTGCCGTCTATGGAGGGGGTGGTGATCACGATCAAGTCTGATCAGAAAGAAGCAAAAAAGTGCTATGAGAATAGCCTGAAAAACAAGAGATCAGTGAGTTATGTAACAACCACCCCACCTCCCGGTGTGAAGCCTAGATCGACGGTAGCGGACGAGACCGCCGGAAGGGACGTGGAGATGGTGGACGCTGAGCTAGTGGAGGGAAACGCTGGCCTGGAGGAGGAGGAGGCGCGGAATCGCCCTGAGGAAGCGAGAGAACAGGGAATCGCCATGGCGGTGATCGCCCGAGAATCTAGGCCAAAGCCTGTCGAGCAGTGGCTCGAGAAAGAGATCGGGGGAAAACTCTTCAAGTTGGGAAGATCTCTAGTGGTCGAGCTCCAGGACCAAATCGCCAAGGTGATTGAGCGGCATCTGGACGCGTTTGCATGGTCTGCTTCGGACATGCCCGGGATTGATCCCGACTTCCTGTGCCATCATCTGGCGATGGACAGCTTGGTGAGACCAGTGCGACAAAGAAGAAGAAAGTTCAACGAAGAAAGGAGGCAGGCGATTAGAGATGAAACTCAGAAGCTCCTCGCTGCAGGCCACATCAGGGAGGTCCAGTACCCTGAATGGCTGGCGAATGTCGTGCTGGTAAAGAAGAGTAACGGGAAATGGCGCATGTGCGTCGATTTCACCGACCTGAACAAAGCTTGCCCAAAGGATTCGTATCCTTTACCAAGCATAGACGCCCTGGTGGATAGTGCTGCGGGGTGTAAGCTGTTGAGCTTCCTGGATGCCTTCTCGGGGTACAATCTGATTAAGATGCATCCCATGGACGAAGAGAAAACAGCCTTCATGACGGAGAGATCGTGCTACTGCTACAAGGTGATGCCGTTTGGGCTGAAGAACGCGGGGGCCACGTACCAGAGGCTGATGGATCGAGTACTTGCACCGATGCTGGGAAGGAACGTGCAAGCGTACATCGATGACATGGTCATGACCTCGCCGGAAAAGAGTAAGCACGTTGCCGACTTGGAGGAATTGTTCACGACGATCGCCAAGTTCAGATTGAAGCTGAATCCAGAGAAATGTATTTTCGGCGTGGAGAAGGGCCCTGTCCCGTTTCGTGTCCGCTAGCGGGGAGAAGGGCCATCCCTATTTTCAGTGCCTAAGGCGCAACAATAAGTTTGTTTGGACGAAAGAGTGCGAGGAAGCTTTCGTCAAGCTGAAGGACTATCTGGCGAGCCCGCCGGTTCTGTGCAAACCGCTGGTGGGAACCCCTCTCAGGTTGTATTTTGCTGTAACTGAGAGGGCGGTGAGTGCGGTGCTCGCCCAGGATCAAGACCAGGCTCAGAAGCCTATCTATTTTGTGAGCAAGGTGTTGCAGGGCCCCGAAACGAGATATCAGGCCCTGGAGAAGGCTGCGCTGGCTGTGGTATTTTCGGCGAGGAGGTTGCGCCACTACTTCCATAGTTTCAAAATACTGGTGATGACTGACCTGCCCATCCAGAAGGTCTTGAAGAAGCCTGACGTTGCAGGAAGGATGGTGAAGTGGGCAGTGGAATTGTCAGAGTTTGATATCAAATATGAGCCCCGAGGCCCGATTAAGGGGCAAATCTTTGCAGATTTCGTGGTCGAGCTCTCATCTGAGGCAACGCGAGTTGAAGGGGACGATTTCCGTTGGGTACTTTCGGTGGATGGATCGTCAAACCAGCAGGGCAGCGGTGCTGGAGTCATATTGGAAGGACCCAACGGCGTGCTGATCGAACAATCTCTGAGGTTTGCCTTCAAAGCCAGTAACAATCAAGGGGAGTATGAGGCGCTGATCGCCGGAATTTTGCTGGCCAAAGAGATGGGAGCTAGGGTGCTGATGGCTAAGAGTGACTCGCTGCTAGTCACAGGGCAAGTAACAGGCGAGTTCCAGGCTAAAGATCCACAAATGGCGGCCTATCTGGAATATGTGCAGGAGTTGAAGAGTTCTTTTGCCTCCTTTGAAGTAGTGCATGTGCCCAGAGAGCAGAATGCCCGAGCTGACTTGCTAGCTAAGCTCGCCAGCTCAGGCAAGGGGGGTAGGCAGAGGACGGTGATTCAAGAAACTCTGAAGACGCCGAGAGCATTTGTGGCAGATCACCTGGTCCTTCACATCAGCAAGTCGACGGAGAAAGCCGCGAGAAGCCATAAGTCCCTGACGCAAGAAACTCTGAGATCGCCGAGAATTAGAGCTTGCCGGGGAGAGAGGGTGAACGTGATGCAGGTCTGCGCTACCCATGAGCCAGACACTTGGATAACCCAGTACAAGCGGTGCCTGGCGGATGGCCTTCTCCCGCTGGATCCGACTGAGGCTAGGAAGGTAAAGAAGAATTCTAGCAAGTACACCCTGATTGATGGCGATCTGTACAGGTTTGGGTTCACTCACCCGCTCCTGGAATGTATACATGGCGAGAAGTGCACGAGAATCATGGCGGAGCTCCACGAAGGTATATGCGGAAGCCACGTCGGGGGTCGAGCTCTGGCCGCGAGGACTCTCCGTGCAGGATACTACTGGCCATCCATGAGAGAAGATTGCAAGAAGTATGCCCAATGTTGCAAACAATGCCAGCAGCACGCCGATTGGCATAAGGCGCCTCCCGAGGAGTTGAAGTCGATTTATAGCCCTTGGCCGTTCCATACCTGGGGAATCGACATCCTGGGACCTTTCCCGCTGGCGATCAGGCAGATGAAGTACTTGGTGGTGGCGATTGAATATTTCACCAAGTGGATCGAAGCAGAACCAGTGGCCCAGATCACCGCACACAAGATCGAAGGTTTCGTGTGGAAGAACATCGTGTGCCGGTTTCGAGTGCCTAAACGCCTGGTGTCGGATAATGGGACTCAGTTTGCAAGCCACCTGTTGAAGAAGCTTTGCGAAGGGGTGGGAATTCAACAAGTGTTTGCATCCGTCGAGCACCCTCAGACAAATGGCCAGGTGGAGTCAGCTAATCGGGTGTTGTTGAGAGGTTTGAAGAGAAGGCTAGAAAAAGCCAAGGGAAGTTGGGCTGAGGAGGTGCCCCGTATAGTCTGGGCATACCACACCACCGAGCAGTCAGGAACCCACGAGACCCCGTTCAGTTTGGTCTACGGGTGTGATGCGATGATTCCAGTAGAGATCCAGGAGAGCTCACCGAGATTCCAGAACTTTGTAGAGGAAGACTCAAACGAAGAGAGAAGGCTGAACCTGAATCTACTGGACGAAGTCAGGGAAGAGGCAAGACTGAAAGCTGAGGCGGTGAAGAGAAGGATTGAACGAAGGTACAACTCGAAGGTGATGCCAAGGCAATTTAGAGAAGGCGACCTGGTGATGAGAAAAGCCCACCAGTACGAGATGGAGAATAAGCTGTCGCCCAAGTGGACGGGACCGTTCAGAATAACCGAGGTGCTCGGGAACGGCGCCTACCGCTTAGAGACGCTGGAAGAAGGGGCGATTCCTCGCACTTGGAACGCCACGCACTTGAAGTTGTATTACAGTTGAGAACTTTTGTAAGTAAAGACGAACACAAAAGTTATTTACGATGTTTCTGATAAAACAGTTTGAAGGGGGCACTCTTTTTTCCCTAAGGAGGGTTTTTAATGAGGCCACCCAATAAAAGAAGAGTTTACGAAGTATAAGGCGTTTTCAGATTGCATGCTTGCTGTTTTCCAGAAAAGTTTTGAAGAAGACCTTGTCACTTATACGTGATTTAAGGCGAGTTAAAGATATTTTGCATGCTTTCTAAAAAGTTTTTAAGTCCTCATCGTTTTTCGGCGATTGGAGGCATCAGTTAAAGTTTTTAAGTCCTCATCGTTTTTCGGCGATTGGGGGCATCAGTTAAAGTTTTTTAAGTCATCATCGTCTTTCGGCGATCGGAGGCACCAGTTAAAAGACCTCAACGCCCGCGCGCGTCCCGAGGCATGTAAAAGACCTCCTCGCCGTCGAGCGAGTGCAGGGGAGAAAGAGTAAAAGTCCTCAGTGTTTCTGGGGGCGAGAAGATGTAACCCCTGAGGCAATGTAGAGGCAAGTAAAAGTCCTCAGTGTTTCTGGGGGCGAGAAGATGTAACCCCTGGGGCAATGTAGAGGCAAGAAAAAAGTCCTCAGTGCTTCTGGGGGCGAGAAGATGTAACCCCTGGGGCAATGTAGAGGCAAGTAAAAGTCCTCAGTGTTTCTGGGGGCGAGAAGATGTAACCCCTGGGGCAATGTAGAGGCACGATTTAAAGACCTTCTCGCCTGTGAGCGAGTTCAGGCGAGTAAAAGACCTTCTCGCCTGTGAGCGAGTTCAGGCGAGTAAAAGACCTTCTCGCCTATGAGCGAGTTCAGGCGAGTTAAAGACCTTCTCGCCTATGAGTGAGTTCAGGCAAGATAAAATCCTTCTCGTCTTGAACGAGTTCAGGTACGGTGTAGAGGGTGGAAGAAGTTCTGAAGGTGGCTAAGGTAGGTTCGAAGAGAACGCCTAGCCACCCGGTCTCTCGCTCTGAAGCACAAGGAGGCAGAGAAGGATCCGAAAGGCATCTCTACCCCCAGATCAAAGAGCAAGGGCCAAGGCGTGAAGCTGGAGAGAAGCTGATCGCCAAGAGTTTCTGGTGACCAGGAAAAGTTCAAACGATGGCGAGAATGTTAAAGGACCCGTTTTGGTGGAGCAGATCGGGTGAAGCAGTGTTTAAACCAGCAGCTGAGTCAAAGTTTGTTGCGTAAGGAATGTTTTTACGATAAGGTTAATTGCCTTAAGTTTACGAATCGATAAAGTGATTGTTGCTTAAAGGTTGAAGTGGTTCGAAGCAGTTAAGTCAAAGATCGTGCCTGCGGTTTTGCTAAGAGATTTCTTTGAGATTAAACACGCAAGGAAAGTTGAGGCGATTGAAAGAGTCAAAGGAGGAAAAACGCAGACTTTGTCATTAACGGTGAATAACAGTTCAAAACATATATACAAAAGGACATAAAGTTTATTACAAGTTATAATGCAAGGGAGAGTATGAAAGCAATGGATGAATTAAATTGATCAGTCTTCGGCGGGCACCACTTTTCCATCCACCACTTCATTATCCAGCGACACCATGCTGAGATCCAGGTCGGGGAACAAGCAGGCGAATTGTTCCCGTGTAGCTTCGAATCCAGCGGCCAGAATTTGAGCAGAGTTTAGCTTGAGATCTTCAATTTGCTTCTGAAGTTCCTCAATCCGCTTCTTGAGATCTTCAGTTTGCTCTTTCAGCTCCTTATTCTGTTGCTCCAGCTCTTCAACCTGCTTCTTGAGTTGTTCGTTGGTCTCTTGAGCCTGGAGAAGGTCTTCAGCAACCTTCTTGGATTCCGCTTGCACTTGGGCCAATTCAGCAACTGCCTTTCCCTTCTCTTCGTTGGCTTTGGCAAGATCAGCTATGGCGTCGTCCCTTGCCTTTTCCACCTGCCCAAGGAGGGTCTCTCGGTCGGCTGACCTTTTCTCTAGTTTTTGCACCTTGACGGCGTCGGCCTTCATGAGAACCTCCAGGTCAGCCACCTTGACGCGGTAAGGCACAATCTTACTCTCTAGTTCAATCTTTTCTTGAGCAAGCTGTTGCACTTTGTGGCGGAGATCAGTGGCCTCTTTGCGCGCCAACCTGAGCTCGGTGCTCATTGCGTCCTCCACTCGGGAGTGTTCAATCTCCGCCAGCGTCAAGTTGAAAGACAACTTCTCCACCTCAACCCTCATGGTGCTGTTTTCGGTCTTGAGGTTGAAGAGGTCGTCTTGGAGCCTCCTAGTAGAGCTTTCCACAGCTCTGGTGATGATGGCTGGGATGTCCTCTGCTATCGTCTTTAGTTTAGCAGATAGAGGCTCCCACATCCTTGTGACCTCAAGGGGGAGGTTTGCTGCTTGCAGAGGCACCAGAGGCGCTGTGGGGGCCGGTTGTGGGTTTTCGTCGCCACCTTCCTTAGCAGGTTCTTCAGTGGGCGCTTGTTGGCGTGGCGACGGAATCGGGGATTCGGTGATCAGAATCGGTGAGGTATGAGCGACCTCATCCCCGATTGGAGCAACCTCTGCGGCTGAGGCATTTGAAGGGGGACCCCCTCCCGTTGATATGTGTGGCGTGGAGGCGCTCGGGGGGTCCTCCATGAAGTTTGGCTCTTGGGCCTCAACCGCAGGCAGCGCAGTGGCTAGCGGGATTGCTTGGACTGGTGAAACAGGAGCTTGTGGGGGTGGCGAAGATGGAGGAGGAGCAGGTGTGGATGGTGGCGTTGATGAGGGAAGAGGGGGTGGTGCAGGTGGTGAAGAAGGTGCCACCCTCTTCCTCTTTGTAACGAGGCCATCCTCAGTGACCTCGTCATCTTCTTCCTCATCCTCTTGGACTACCTGGGGAGCCTTCCTCTTGGGCCTCTTGAGGACCAGTTTCTTGCGTTGCGCAGGTTCCTTAGGTGGCGATCGCCCGTGGACAATGGCTGTCTCCACCACCGAGTTGGGCACCGTTTGAGAACCCGTCGCCAACCCGTGGGTTCGGGCGAGCGCCCTCAGTTCAGCAAGCATGCCTTTGCCCAACATGTTATCTGCATGAGACGAAAATGCATGGGTTAACTCAAGGAGAAAATAAGTGCACAAGGCAGTATGCAGCATAGCAGATAATCGGTGCAGGAAAAATAAAACCAAAGTCTTGCGCATAACGCACAAGACGCCCAGAAACAGTCAAATAGAAGCAGTATTAAAACAACAGTTTAAATGTTCTAACCTATTCGAATTTCGAGTTGGTCCTCGTAGAATTCGAAGCAGATCAGGGTGGTGGTAAGGAAGGTGATGTTGGCATCCGCGACCCTTTTCCAGAAAAGGCAGAGATCTCGGTCCAACGCTCCCATGCTGTCAGGACTCCTGGGTCTCCTGAAGCAGCTTTTGGACTCTTTCTTCCCCTTGTCCACCCAGTACAAGGGGAAGCCGTCGAGTAGGGAGTCGTCCTTGTCGTTGGGGCGCACTTGGACGAACTTCCCCTTCCAGTCCTTGTAGGATTGCTGAAAGATAGCAAAGATGGACCTCCCAGCAATCGCGTTCAAGCTAACCCACAGGCGATCTCCTGGGTGCTTGGCTTCGAAGAGAAATAAAACAACGTCCACGGATGCGGGCAACCCCAGATGGTCGCACATCACTTGGAAAGCTCGAACAAACGCCCAGCTGTTGGGGTAAAGCTGGGCGGCGGCAATGTTGAGCTCGGTAAGGAGTTCCCTCTCGAATCGGGTGAAAGGGAACTTGAGTTTCACCTTCTTGAATAAGGTCGTGTAGACGAAGCAGAAGGGCCCGTCGGCGCTCACTTTGTCATCAGCACAAACAGGCAGATCGGGGGGGCAAGGCAGCACTATCATCTTTTCGTCGTGCTCCTTATGAAATGATTGATGAAGCTCATCCCCCTTAGTCAGCCGCAAAACTGGTCCCGCAGTGTTCACAGAAGATGTCTCCCTCAGAAGGGTCGAGTTGGCCCAGGGATACAAGATTTTGAAGTCTAGCAAGGGAACGGGGGCTCCTCCGGCGATAGGTGGAGTCGCCTGGGCCAGGATAGGACGGGAAGACGCAGGCCTCTCAGCCTGGGAAGATGAAGCGCCACGAACTCGTGGTGGGTCGTGTGCTTGAGAAGGGGGGTTTCTTGATGAAGGGGGAGGATTCGAGGTGATCTTTGTGCGAGTCATTGTTGCAGCTGCAAAGGAAGAAGAAAAGGAAAAATGATCAGGGGTTACAAAGGCTGACTCGATCATGGAAGGAAGGTGAAAAACGAACGAACGTAGGTTCGTTGCGATGATTGACGAAGCCCTAAGTTACATAGAAGGAGAAATGAAAAAAGCAACCCACAGCGTATGCACCAGGCAGTTACAGGATGATGCGAATCGGTTAAAATGCAAGAAAAACCAGCAGAAGAAGGAAAGTAGGTACCTTTCGATAATCAAGAAGACGATGAAGGTTGATGATGGTTCAGGATGTTGAAGAGCGCTGAGAGAAAGTTTTTGCAGGAGAAGGTGAGAGCGTTTGAGAACACGAAGAAGAGTGATGGAACAGTATTGAGTGAAAATGGGTTTAAGAGTTTTTTCGAAAATGGGTTTGGGAAGCGCAAACGATAACTGAAGGTAACCGTTGATGAAGCCACGTGTCGAGTGATGAACGAGGGGTTTGGTGGAGCGTCAGAGCAGCAGAAAGTACAATCGCTTGGAATTCTGCGTCAGTGCCACGTAGATCGGTGTTGACGTGACTCTTTCAGTCTTTTCGCTAGACGAGTCTTCGCTTAAGACTGGGGGGCTTGTGTACCGCCCTGGTAGTCGGAAGTGATGACGTGGCATCCCGCTACAGTATAGGCGTGTTGGCAAGGCGCCAGGTTGGCAGAAGGGAAGGAAGTCGCCAGTTATTAAGTTGGCGTGTTCCGATCTCCAGCATACCAGAATAGGCGATCACCGGGTTAAAGATGAAGTCGCCAGATGTAAACTCAGGCGACCAAGCGATTGGAGATCGCCAGAGAAAGCACATCGCCGAAGGTGAAGGAGAAGCAGATTATGAAGGCGGCCGGCGAGACCACAGGGAAGGTGTATGAAGGCACCCTAACTCGCCAGTTCCAGTAGAGATCGCACTCCCAAGTTGGCTATGCACTGGGCAGTACCATGCATAAGTAACTTAGTAAAACAAGAGTAGAAGCAGCGCCCAAGTCAAGGAGGCTCTAGATGATGGCACGTGTACGGTTGGATACGAGCCACGTGTCCAAGTCTGTAACTGCCAGGAGAGAGAAAGTCACCAGGTATATAAGAGTTCTCAACGAACTTTCTAAGGTACGCACGTTCAGATTATACTCTTTACGCTTGCGAGTTATAGAGCTGATTGTGAGAGAGGATTTGCACGGTTCTTGTTCTCTTAGTATTTGGTGATTCGGTCACTGACTTGGGCGTTGGAGTGCGATCGGCCGCAGCGGCGCCGCTCTGTTTCTTTGCAGGTTCTTGAGGTGGATCTCGGAGAGGAACGGAGGTGTGAAGCGGTGCACACGTCGATCCTTTGACGAGGCAGTTTCCAACGTTCTGGTCAATAGGCAGGATCAGGAGGTTATGTCCACCATTGATGTTAACCTTACCCCCTTTTTCAATTTCGCAATTGCATTTCCTTCTCACCATATCTTGTTTTTCATTTTTGCCTCTGTGAAGTGAACATTCACACTTACTTAACCAGTTGGTTAAGTTCGTGTCCAGTGAAAATCTTCCTTAGGTCCTCACCTCTAATTGTTAAAATCTCAACCTTAAGTAAAAGTGTCACCATAATCTCAACATCTAAAAATCAGCTCACATCAAATTGTCTCCACAATCATCCCCAATTGAAATTTCTCATCTGACATGTATACATTTTTTTCTAATAATATTTTAAAGTAACAATACACAATTTATTTTAAAAAACTAAAAAAAGAAATAAATTATGCTTTTATAAGAATTCATTGGACTGTTATTTCTTTTATATATATATATATATATATATATTTATATTTTTATTTTTTTTGTGTTTTTACTTAAAGTTAACTCATCATGAAAATAGACATAGAGCTATTTATAGGAATTATCTATAATATTTAAATTTCTCATAATATATATTTTTTTTCTATTTTAGTTTACTAACGTTTTAAAGTAATAATACAAAATGTACACTAAAAAACTAAGAAAATGAATTAAAGTGTAGTGAATCCAAATAGAAAACAGAAAAAACTAAGAAATAGTGGAAAATATTTTTAAAAAGTAATAATTCACATCTTATTTATAATCAAATTGTAAATATTTAAAATAACTAATTCTATATAATTATTTTTTTATTATATTACAAGAAAAAAAGTTTTAACAATCCTAGAAATTGATTTAATTAATAGATTTTTTAACCTTTGTTAAATCCTAAAGGTTTACTCTTAAATTATCAGCAAAACAACTAAGGTTTTTTTTAACCTTAGTTAAGTTCTAAAAATTTATTCTAAAACCTCAACAAACTTGAGGATTTTTTTAAATAAGTTTCAAAGATTTATTTTAAAACCTAAAAAAAAAAAATTTAACTTCCTTAATTACCAAATATTTATTCTTAAAACTCAGCAAAATAATACAGATTTTAGGTCTCTATTATAAAATCTTATCAAAATAATAGATTATTTTTTTAATTTTTGTTAGATTCCAAATATGTGAATAACAATAATGCAACCAACCAAAAATATTATTATTTGTTAATGAGTTACTCATAAAAAAAAGTAACTATTTTAATTAAACTATCAAATTTACTTAAATTTATTAATTTTATAATAACAATTTTAAATTTTATATTAATAATAATTTGTAATTAGTTCACATGATAAAGATCTCACATACTTGTGGATTATCATTGTTCTTTAAATGTTCAATTTGAATTTTTAACAAAGAAAAGATGTGTACGAACGAGATATTTTTAATAGAAGAACTCCTGAACATTTAGCGATCTCATATGTGTCAATATCAATAGTAACTCATTATTTCGATGAGTTACTTTATTCAGACAGAAGAAGGTGGACGATTATATAGCATCTCAAAATGTGATTTAAAGGTGTTGGCAAGCGATTAATGATATATGTGGAACAAATATGAATCAGATGCAAAATGATTGGTTGATGAGGTTTGCACCACTTATATACAAATGAAATGTCCTAATTTCTATGTGGAATCTCCAAAACACCCTGTGGTGGGATAACATATTATGGGTGGTCCGATAACGGCTCGATAAGCCCAACAAACACTCGCTAGGATATGCTCGAAATGATTTTGATACAATATAAAGAAATTGTATGTAAGAAGATAGTAAGAAGAAGTTTTTATTTTCTTATGTGTATATTAGAGAGACTTTCTTTTTTCAAATTACAATCTAAATAGGTATAAATCCTCCACAATGATAAAATTATAATATTATTAAATTAATTACATATAATTAAATACATTATACAATATTACATATAATTTTTTTAGTAAAAAATTAAACAAACAAACGAACTCACATAAAAATGGACTAGAAAAAAAGGAAAAAAACAAACAAAGAAAAAGAAAAAAAAAAAAAACTTATCTTCTTCCACCAACTTATAAAATCCAGCAAAACTAACAAAACCTATACGTCTACCCAACTTAAAACAAGACAGCTGCATAAAAGCTAACCTCCAAATCACTTTTACAACCTATCATTACAGTGCCTCACACCATCACTTACTGCACAATCCAGTTTGGTTTCCAAAATTCTATCTTCTAAGTAGCTCCTTTAGCAGGACACAATTTATAACGGCTTGAAAGTATCATTGTTCTAGAATTCTCCCTGCATGAATAATTTTGATAATCGCTGCATGAATTTTCCGGCGAAGTGTTGGAGAAGATGACCGAAAACATATTTTGAAATTTCAGAGGTTCATTAATCTTTTTGCTTGTTTTCTGGCGCGTTTTTTGAAACAAAACCTCACGAACAAGTTTCTACGTTGATTGAGAACGAAATCGGTGTACGGAGGTTTCGCGACCTCCGGCGAACAGAATTGGCGAAGATGACTGGAACAGTTGTTGCATCCAGAATCACTCAACAATAATGTTTTAGCGGTGATTTTTTTTTATCAGAACAGTATCAAGTCCTGCTTTATTGCTTTTGTAAATTCCTCGCCGGAAAAGAAAACAGAGTCATGAAGAATTGCGAATCGGAGTTGGTTTCACTGCTAAAACTGGCGTACGAGATCAGAGAAATGGTGCAGTGTTGAATTACGAATGGAAATGGCGTTTTCCGGAAAATCAGTGAACGACATTGGTGAGCGGTGAATTTTTTGTTTTCTGATTTGCGGTGAACTTTGTTGTATCAATTTGTTCTACGTAAACGAAAAATTACTCGAAGAATTACTCGGTGACGATTGAGTCACTAAGTTGAGGAAAAAAACGATGCACAGGTTTGATTCAAACACTGGATTTGATATTCAGTTGAATTGTTTTGTGGTCAATTGAATTGAAATTGAAGCCTCGGGTAGGTGAAGGTTGATTTTATTTGCTGTAGTGAGTTTAGGGCTCCAACTGTTTGATAATAGTACTGAAGTTCTGGTTTTGGTGTTTGCTGGAATTGTTTTCTGGTTTTGGTGTTTGCTGGAATTGTTTTCTGGTTTTGCTGTTGCAGTTTCAATTGGAACTGTGTTTCTCAATTTCAATTGAGTTTTGGTGTGTTGCTTGAGTAAAATTTGCTGGTGCAGTTTAGAGAAATTTTTGGTAGCAGCTGAAGTAATTTTTCAGATTTGGTGATTGTTCACAGTTGAAATTTTCCTTGGTGTTTCTGGTTTTGGTACAGCAGTGCTTTGTGAAATTGGTTCAAGTCCAGCAAACCAACACGTGAAGCAGTTTTCAATTTCAATCTTTGGGGATTGATGGAAATTACTGATTTGTTTTAGTGCAGATTTAATGTCTTCTTTAATCATTTGAATTTTGAATTGGTGAGTATCTGTGCGTGAATTACATAAGGCATTGTTGAATTTGAGTGCATGCGTGAAGAGTTGAGGTGCAGGTGACTAAAGCGTGAGAATTGCTGAAAGTTTGCAACTAGAAAAAAAAAAGGTTCTTGTTTGCATCATATTTGGTAGAGCTCAAATGGCAAGAGTGCTGCCCACCTTGACACCTCAATCTGAAGACTAGTAAAACTGGCCATGTCCATTTTACCTTATTTCACAAGCTTGATAACTAATGCTACCCCAAGAGCCTATATAGAACTGACTTGCCTTTTCAGCTGCTTTTCAATTCTTGTTCAGTTATCTTTAGATTTAAAGCACCTTGTAGCTTCAATTCGTGTTTTTTATAATGTCTTCTTGTTCATCTCGCTCCTTTTCTGCTACTTAATTAACTACTATTTCATGCTGTAAAAAAATTAAACACTTGCATTTTGATTATCATTGTGTTATTGACTGGTGGAACTAGGCAGTCTACTGATTTGTTTTCATTTTCTTTTTAATATATAGTCTAGTAGAGGTGTTGTGGTGCTCATCGACATTGTCTTCTGGCTAGTCCTTTATCCATTTATGACAGACAAAGATTTCCGTCTGGAATTTGTAAGTATTATTGATCCTGTCCCTGGTCTGCCATTTATCTTTTGGTCCTAATAAGCTGTCAAAACTACAAGAACGTTCAGATGAATATGCAGCTCTTATCATGGAGGAGTTGGATCCAGATAACCTTGGATGCATTGAGGTTTGTATTCTATCAAATTACTGAAAACTAATAATTCACTAGAAATTGAGTTGGTTGATTTTTTGTTGTTGTTCAACTGTCCTAATAGATAGGAACATACTTAAAGTGTGGAAAGCAGTAAGTGTTGCCTGTGTGGGGAGGAAGAGTAAACTATGCCCCCATCTCTTTTGTACATGCAAAGTTGCGTGACTAGTATGGTCAAAGTGTTACGAAGTGGTTTGGGGTGGTATCGACGGAGCACTGCGAGCCAAAAATGCACTTTTTGAGCTTTAAGATCAATGAGATGAATAAAAACGTTAATTAGTTGTGGGATTGTGTGTGGATAGCAGTGGTAGCCAAGTTGTGGAAACATAGGAATAAGAAGATATTTAAAAGCGGTAGGATAGACCACAGGAATTTTTGCAATGGTGCAAGTGAAGGTATGGTCATGGGTGAATTCTAAAGCGGGTGTGGTAAGTTTTTCGTATTTTGGCTGCCGTCTTGAACCTTTGGCATGTATGAAATATGTTAGAAAATTATAGGTGTTTTGTTGTATTGCGGGGTTGCTTACGTTTGTCAGCCGTGATCCTCAGTTTTTCTGTTCTGGTCTGTGTATGGTTTTCTGAGGACTGTGTTTTGTATAAGGGTTGAGGTATTCCTGAAATACCTCAATTTAATTTATTTATTTTTTGCGGATAAAAAAAAAAAAACATACTTTAAGTCTTAAATTTTATTTTATTTTCCCTTCAAAATTTTCAACTCACCCACTGCATATGCTTGACCATGCCACTAAACAGCCCAATACTTCAGCCTATTAGTGAAGTATGAATAACAAGCTGCTTTTCCTAACTTTTTTTAATAATCACATGAAGAGTTTTTGAAACTTAATTGAAACATGTCATGTTTATTTTTGGTTGCAGCTACACAACTTGGAAATGCTTCTATTGCAAGCACCATTACAATCAACTCACATAACCACGGAAAGTCGTGTGATAAGTCAAATGCTGAGCTTGAAACTGGTCCCAACCAAAGAGTACAACCCTATAAAGCGTGGCTTCCGGGCACTGGCTTACTTTGTTGAGGACAATCGGAAGAGAATCTGTGTTATTGCTCTTTGGCTTTCAATTTGTGCTGCCCTTTTCACTTGGAAGTTCATCGAATACAAGCACCGTGCCGTGTTCGACGACATGGGCTATTGTGGCATATCAACCAAAGGTGCTGCTAAGACCCTCAAGTTCAAAACATGGCCTTAATCCTCTTACCCGTTTGCAGAAACACCTTCACTTGGCTCAGAAGTAAGACCAAGTTAGGCATGGTTGTTCCCTTCGATGACAACCAAGGTAAACATGCATCAATGGAAAAAACACATTAGAATAATTTCGTTTTTATTTGCTAATAATGGTTTTGATTTGATACAGGTGATAGTTTTTGGCCTTGCAATTGGGGTTGGGATACATGCAATTGCTCATTTAACATGTCACTTCCCAAGGTTGTTACATACAACAGAGGAGGAATATGAGCCTATGAAGCAATTTTTTCGAGAAGACAGGCCCAATAATTACTGGTGGTTCGTGAAAGGGACAGAGGGTTGGATGATAACCATTGTGGTGCTCATGGCTATAGCCTACACTTTGCTCAACCCTGGTTCCGACGAAACAGGCTGAAAATCCCCAAGCCTCTCATAATGCTCACTGGCTTCAACGCCTTTCGGTACTCTCACCATCTTTTTGTCATCGTCTATGGCCTTTTCATCGTTCACGGATACTACTTGTACCTCACCAAGAAATGGTACAAGAAAACGGTATGTACGCATGCATGCACTATTACCCTTTAAGTTTGCTTCATATGAAATGTTGTTCTTAATTCGGTCAAATTTATTTCCACATACTTGGATGTATAATGCAATTCCTGTGATACTATACGCATGCGAGCAATTGCTTCGTGCTTTCAGGTCTGGCAACAAAAATGTCAAGATTTTGAAGGTTCAATATTAATACCACAGAATTCACCTTCTCCCTTGAAGTTTTAATTAAATTCAATTTTGCGTTTTTGCTATTAATGATGTTGGTTTTTTAAATAATTAAGAGGAAGATATTTTATTATCTTTGCTGACAATTACATTTATAGTACTTGCAATAACAAACTCTTTAACTAATTTTATGAACAGTTACCTAAAAATATTAAATCAACAATTAAAACAGAAATAAAACAGACAGAATTTTCAACACTCCTCCCACAGGTTCTTTGTGATCCACAGGTTCACATATTGCAACGTTACATCTATGATATATGTTAGAGAGTAATCGATTGCCTTTAATTGGTGGATCATCTTCTATTTCAGATTTTTGCATCTTGAGAAGCCCTTGACTAGTCAGCTCCTCCTGAAATAGATCTAATGAGAAACTTTTACCTCTCATTTGTACCTTGAACAAATCTGGTCCTGTAGCATCCTTGATCAAACAGTGGTTATCTTCAAACAACACCTTGAAGCTTTTTTGTAGCAACTGACCAACACTCAATAAATTTTGATCTATGATAGGTACATATAACACATCAGTAATAGTTTTAGTACCTGAATGTGTTGCTAATGTGTTGCTATCTTGACCTTTGTGATTTTTGAAGGCTTCAACTCCTTGAAAAGTTTTTTTGTCATAAGTCATGTGATTTGTGCATCCACTATCAATTAGCCAAGATGCACTTGAAATATTGTTGGAGGAACTAGTTGCAATGAAAAAGTACATCCTCCTCCTCATTTGCAAATTGAGCATTTACATCTTGTTGCTCACTTTGGTTTCTACAAATGACTGCTTCATGCCCAAGTTGATTGCTTCTCCATTTTCTTGTTGGTTCTGCTTTATCATCTTGCTACCTTTGTTTCTCCAACCACCTTCATGTTTGGCTGTTAAGGCTCCTTCTATTGCTCTATCTTGTCTCATGGCTCTTCTTTGTTCCTGTGCTTGTAAAGCATTTAAGAGCTCTGCAAGAGAAATTTTTGATAGGTCCTCTAGGGTTGTTATGGTGGCTTCAAACCTCTCTGAAACAGTTACAAGTAGTTTTTCCACAATTCTTGAATCTTTTAACAGAGATCCAAGCAACCTCACTTTGTTGGCAATGCTTAGAAGTCTGTCAGAGTACTCTTTTATGGATTCTGACTCCTCCATCTCTGCAGTTCAAACTCCCTGATTAGATTTAGCACTTGCATTCCACGAATCCTCTCATCACCATCCTCTCATGACTCCTCCATCTCTGCAGTTCAAACTCCCTGATTAGATTTAGCACTTGCATTCCACGAATCCTCTCATCACCATCCTCTCATCACCTTCATATTCTGCCTTGAGGTAATCCCAGATTTCTTTTGCTGACTTCAAGGACATTATTCTTGTGAATACCATAGGAGATACAGCTGCAAATAGACATGCTTTTGCCTTTGATCTTTTCATCTTCTTTTCCTTCTGTTATTTTTTGTGCCTTCTGTTATTTTTTGTGCCTTCTGTTATTTTTTGTGCCACAGTAGGGTTTTCTTTCTACAATTTCTCATAAATCCAATGCTTCTAGGTAGGTCTCCATACGAACAACCCACATTTGATAATTGTCTCCATCAAAGACAGGTGGTGCCATTGTTGAAAAATTGAAACCTCCTAACTTCCATTGATGCACTCTACTAACTTCCAATAGATCCCTTAAGAAGAAACCTCACAGACTGAAGTTGGTTTTTTAGAATAATTCAGAGGAAGATATTTTATTATCACAATTACATTTATAGTACTTGCAGTAACAAACTCTTTAACTAATTTATGAGTAGTTACCTAAAAATATTAAATCAACAATTAAAACATAAATAAAACAGAATAATAAGATATCACTTGCACTTATGTGCATTTATTTGCAGTTAAAAAACAGAATTTTCAACAAATGACTATACACTAAATTTTTTAATGCTTTTCTTTAAAATTCAGGTGGCAGTGTAAAATCCTTTTTTGAGGTAATAGTGCCTTCCCTCATTACTTTATTTCTAAATGGCAGTAGCATTATAGATTTATGCATTCTTTCTAAATTTTAATGTCAGTAGCATTATAGATTTATGCATTCTGTTGATTTATTGTTTATAGCATTTTTAGTTGTACTTCTCTGAAATTATTGTAGCAGAGAAGTAGTTGAAAAATAATTTATTTTTTAAATTTATATTTTTAATTATGGTACATATTTATATTGTAAGTTTTTCATAAAAAAAAAAGTGTTTCAATTAATAGAATAAATTGACATTATGAGAAATATATGTGATCGTTGAAGAATATAATATAATAAATTGACATCATGAGAAATATATGTGATTGTTGAAGAATATAATATAATGTGGAAATGACTTTTGTCATATTTTATGTTTTGTAATCAATGTTAGGTTTTCATTTGTATTACTTCATAGAAGTATTTGTTTTTTTTATTGATTCATCGTAGTTTAGTAATTCATATTGTATATTTGAATTTGAATTTCAATGTCTACTTGATATTTTTGTATAAATTTTAATTTAGTTATATATATGTATAACATGTTAATGAATGTTATATTTGTTTATTTGTGTTATTTATTGAAAAAATTAATTTAACAAACATAGACAAATAAATACAATATATGTAAATAATTGTGGTTTAAAAAACATATAAATGCTTAAATGATAAATGAATGAAAAACAAATGTTCATAGCTCTGAAACCTATGGTATTTTACAAAGATTCTGAATCCTACGGTATTTTACGGAGGTTCTGAAACCTATAATATTTTACGGAGGTTCTGAAACCTAGTATTTTACAAAGGTTTTGAAATCCATGATATTTTACAGAGGTTGTAAAACCCATAATATTTTACGAAAGTTTTCAAACTCATGATATTTCACAAATGTTTTGAAACATATGGTATTTTACGGAAGATTCAGAAACCTATGATATTTTATTGAAGTTTTGAAAGACTTTTATGGAGTTTAAAATAAAGTCCAGAAACACGTATCCCTTGTTTTTTAACAGTTTGGGGGATGGAAGTCGAATTGCCTTTTTCTAGTTCCCCGAAAAATCTATTTAATAGAAAAAACTGCAATTTGAATAAATGACTTTATGAAAGTTAAAATTTTTTTTCTTGCGGTGACAACTTTAATACAATGTATAAAACTATAATATATTTAATTTATTTGTTGTCATATAATAAATAAAATCACATAAAATAAATGGTAATAATATATATATATATATATATATTTATAAAAACACACAATTGTATATATATAATAATAAAAAATATAAATACTAAATTAATATAAATACTAAATTTTATTTTAAAAAAATATGATTTAATAATAAAATTACGAATATAATGTTTGTTGATCTGTTGTTCCCGCTAGTAATCTAGCATGTAAACTATAAATACTTACATTCTATAAATTTTAACCATTTTTTATAAGTTTTATTTGCTTACATTAATACAACAATGGTTAAATACTACTTGAAAACGTTATTTGACTTCTTTGCTCAATAAATAAACCCTTAACGAATGTATTAGAGATTAAAATCAATGATTCAATAACTAAAAAATTGATTTAATACTCTCACTTCCCAAGTGCTAATATGTCATTTTCTTTGAAAGAAAAATAAAATCTACAAAAGAGAACATGAGACAGCGATAGATGAATCATTGCTGTATTTTTCTCATTTTTGTGAACTTTTATTTATCGTTAACCCTCATGATACATTATTTTTATTATTAAAATAAATTAAATTCCAAACAAGTTCTATATAATTCTCAATTTTAATAATTTTAATTATCATCTCACCACATATATACCAGCCAACGAATTTAAGAATTTAAATTGTGTCATTTCTTTTTAATTTTGAACTGTGCATGAGGCAAACTGAAAATTTTAAATAAATAAAATACCATGATGCAAATAGTCATCATATATGGTATTACACATAAACCAAACAACTTTACATAAGAAAAAGAGTTACAGTTAATTGTGCAGTGATGTTGCTAAAGAGAGCATTCATTGAAACTGAAACTGAAACTCATACTCTTCCAGTTCTGGGAGGAACAAATTCTGAAACTCCAACGTGGATAACTCCCGTGCATAGCAGTTGAGTTGCGCTTACAATTATCGTGATTGTTTCTAAGGTGCGCTGCAAAAGTATTTGGAAATTTCTGGTTATTATTATTAGAAACCAAATTATGAGTGCAGTTCCGTGATTAGTTACTGTATGTGTTGGTTTCATTAGAATTATTACCAAAGAGTTGTCGTTTATTAACAGATAAAAATGATTTAGTATAAAATTTTGTTTACCAAGCAGGCTAATATAATGTTAAACCATTGGTAAATGACAAATTTGTTTGGCAGTGAATTGAAATTGTAGCATTAAAGCTAAGGTTACCAGGTTTGAGTCAGTCCATCCAAGTTCAATCTCTTTGCATGCAAATCTGGAACAAAATAAGCAGCAATTTAGTCTCTGTTGGAATGGTAGAAATTTGACTAAGTAGAAAGGAGAATGGGTGATGAGGTTCACCCCATGGCTAGTAGAGTGAGTGCCCATGTAGTGAGTGAAGACATGGCTGCTGCATGTAAGCTGGGAGCATCCCACTGGAAAATGTTATTGAGTCCAGTGAGTGAGGTGGTGAACCCCACAACACCAGAAATGAGAGACAATATCACGAAGAAACCAGTTGTCATGTTTCCCATTGGAAAATATATTGGAAATAGTCGAGCCCGATGAGGGGACAAAACAGATGCTACCATACAAACAACTCAGAGTCAGCCTAGTCAATAAACACCACACACACCCTCCAACTAAGTTCAAAATTAACCAACCAACAACAACACTTACCTGTTTCACCAGACCTTTCAATCCCATAATTCACTGCCCAGGAAGCAATCACAAGCACAATGAAATACAACACGAGATTCAGTGCCAAGAGGATTGAGGCTACTGATTTGGATCCTGTAGCCATGGCCCGTGAACTTCAAACACCAACAAATCAGACTGGAACCTTAACTTGTCCTTATTCTGTGAATGGAAGGTCGGCACATATATATATAAACCAAGATTAACTCTCCAAATTGTATTATACTAGAATATTGCTGGCGAAAGGTTGTTCTGTAATGTGGTTGTTCTTTGCTCTCAGCATTGAGAAAAAGTTTCTTGTATTCAAAGAAATGGCTTGTATTCTTTGGTCATGAATTGCTTTGCCTCGTTAAGAGGAAAGGAATTATATGGCAGCGTAGAAGGGAAAACTTTGTATCTATCATTATCAGAGTGAGAAAAAAGTCCACAACACTTTAAATAAAATATGAGACTACTTATAAGTTTCTTACAGATCACTCAAAACACAACACAAGCGGTAGACAACAACTGCAAGTGCTTGAGCAGAAGATCATGTTACAGAGCAGAAATACATAATAAAAGGATGTAAAAAAATACTCTAAACTCCCATAAATATTAAAGACTACAAATAATACATTGTATTTATATTATTATTTTTATTGTTATTATTATTATTAAACTTCAGATTTCCAGCAGTTACATCACCGGTGATTTAATTTAATTGTATATAGCATTGATTTTGATTGTCCGACCAAATTGCTTCTAACATTAAACATATACTTGGTCTTTGTTTATTTTTTTTTCTCTGAAAATGTTTGCTTTGTTTTACTTGAATAACAACCTTCTTCATTCGTTTTATTTAATTTTCCAAATTTTATATTAATATAAAATTTCTATTTATTAACCAAATTTCCTGTAAACAACTTCTAAAAATAAAGAAAATTATATGTAAGCAACTTATTCATTCCATTTACATTAATAAATGAAAATATATGTAGAAAATAAAATAAAAAATTTAATAAAAAATCCTACGTGTAACTAAAAAAACTTAACTCCTATTTACACAATGAAAAATATATTTTACGTCACGTTATGGAAAATCGTACATTGGAGCATGATATCCATGTGAATAATTTTTTTTAAAAAATATACCATCAATAAATTTCAAAATAAATTAATTTAGTAAATTTACTTAAATATTATAACGCACTAATTTTAACGTGGAGGTTATTAAGAATTATATAAGGATAAAACTAATAGGGTATAATTATATACTATTAGTATAATGTATTATAAATTATAATTGAACATAAAATTTATGTATATTTTAACTTATTAAATTTGTAGATAGGTGAAATAACTATTACACAAGATGTTTTAAAATATAGTTTAAGTTAAATAAAAGAATACAATATATTTATACCTATATATATAAAAAGATTCTCCTCTAACCGCTCTTTTGGTATACACATTTACTTTCTCATTTTATTCTTATATCAATATTTTATTTTATTATTTTAAAAATATATAATAATAGATTTTTTGTCATTTTATTGTTATCTTGGACATTCTTGTTTTTCTTTTTTTGGTATCTATTCTCAATTTTTTTAATTCTATACTTTGAAAACTAAAAGTAACTTTCTTAACAAGTTCCCACTTTTCTCTTTATCAAAAACATCCTACTTTTCTCTTTATAAAAAACTTCTCACTTCTTTCTCTCTCTTAATTGTCCTTAAACTGATACGTTACAATATTAATGTATATGAAACCTCACTTCCTTCTCACTTATTTTTCTTTTGTCTTTCTCTTCTATTGTCTGTAGAGCCTACTCTCATCCTCATTTTTTTTCTATTTTTTCTGGTTTTGTTCCAATTGTTCTATCTTCTTTACATGCTTTGCATTTTGGTATATAGGATTTTGTATGCAGTTTTTTTTATTGGTTTACAGTTGTCATCATAAGCGCATGAAGTTTGGTTTGAGTTAAGACGAGTGAATCTTCATCCAACACGTTTTCTTCTGCAATTCCCCTCATGCGCTCTATTTCCTCCATTCTCAAATGAGTAAGTTTCTCAAAAAAAAAATTCACAAGACACTACAAATGTAAACCTAACCACGTTTTGTTCTCTGCGTTCTAGATATCCACATTTTGATTTTTGCGTTTCAGATATCCACATGGCATTTGTTGCTTATTTCTTCACTATTTTTCTCATAAATATTTTTTTCTTTATTTTTCTCTTTATTAAAGACTCAAATGTTATTTTTTTCTTATCAAGAACACTAAAAGATTGTTTTTATAAACATTAATCATTCCTTACTTCTTTTCTATCTTCAAAGATGTTCCTGCTAGGGAGATGGGACCTAGAGAACTGTTGAAGTCTTCTTCTCCTTCCTTCGGTCGGTCAGGTGACTGGGTAGTGAGCTGGGGTTCTCTTCGCCCTTCTGCTTCTCCTTCGGCCCTCGGCCTCGGCTGAACACCGGATGGTGGGGGTACCTGCGAAGGCACTCCGACGCTCAAGTCAGTAAAGCGGGTGGTCAGCTCTCAGAGTGATAAATGACATACCTTACTCCTTGGGATGCGTACTATTTATATTATTCTAGTGGGCCTACCTTGTTGGTCCCATTTATCGAGGTGGACACCTCTTAGGTTTGCATTACCTAATTCTTAATGATAGATTAACTTCACTGATCTTGGTTTGAGCGTTAACTGTAATAGAGGTCGGCCATCGGCCAAATCATCATGGCATGGGTCGGCCATCGGCCATGTTTCAGTGGTCTCGGTCGTCTCGGCCAAGTCTTCTAAGGTCTCGGCCCCTCGGGCAAGCCTTCTAAGGACTCGGCCCCTCGGCCTCTCAGCCAAGTCTTCTAAGGTCTCGGCCTCTCGGCCAAGTCTTCTCAGGTCTCGGCCTCTCGGCCAAGTCTTCTAAGGTCTCAGCCTCTCAGCCAAGTCTTCTCAGGTCTCGGCCTCTCGGCCATACCGGTACACTTGCCCCCCAGGCTCAAGGGCAGATGTGTTACATATGTCCGATGAGTCTTTAATGATGGGTGTCGGTCGGTTTCCCTTGATCATGCGGCTATTCCATTTCTCGAGGTGTGACGTGACCCTAGGTGTGATCAAATAAGTTGGATTTGGGCGGTCGGCTTTTTAATTGTGATTTTAATCGAACAAGAACGGGCGATCGGCCATTTAATTGTGATCTTTAATCGAACAACTAAGGATAGGTGGCCAGCTATTACTTGCGATGTTAATCGAGCAAGTGTAGTGGGCGGTCGGCCATTTTGATTGTGGACGTGTAACTCGAGCAAATAAAATATGGGCGATCGGCCGATATTTGCGAGCGTTAAACTCGAGCGAGTAAAATGTGGGCGATCGTCCATTTTAATTGTGAACGTGTAAGTTGAGCAAATAAAATGTGGGCGATCGGCCAATATTTGCGAGCGTTAAACTCGAGCGAGTAAAATGTGGGCGATCGGCCAATATTTGCGAACGTGTAACTCGAGCAAATAAAATGTGGGCGATCGGCCATTTTAATTGTGAACGTGTAACTCGAGCAAATAAAATGTGGGCGATCGGCCAATATTTGCGAGCGCTAAACTCGAGCGAGTAAAATGTGGGCGATCGGCCATTTTAATTGTGAACGTGTAACTCGAGCAAATAAAATATGAGCGATCGGTCAATATTTGCGAATGTTGGAATCGAACAAGCGGGCATTCGGCAGGCCGGCACTTGCGATGTTAATCGAGCAAGCGGGCGTTCGTCAGGCCGGCACTTGCGATGTTTAATCGAGCAAGCGGGCGTTCAGCAGGCCGGCACTTGCGATGTTAATCGAGCAAGCGGGCGTTCGTCAGGCCGGCACTTGCGATGTTTAATCGAGCAAGCGGGCGTTCAGCCAATACTTGTGATGTCATCGAGCAAGTTTGGAGGGCGAGCGGCCGGCACTTGCGATGTTTAATCGAGCAAGCGGGCAGTTGGGCGGCCGGCACTTGCGATGTTTAATCGAGCAAGCGGGCAGTTGGGCGGCCGGCACTTGCGATGTTTAATCGAGTAAGCGGGCAGTAGGGCGGCCGGCACTTGCGATGTTTGATCGAGCAAGCGGGCGTTCGACCAATACTTGCGATGTCGAGCAAGTTTGGTTGGCGATTGGCCGGCACTTGCGATGTTAATCGAGCAAGCGGGCAGTCGGGCAATACTTGCGATGTCATCGAGCAAGTTTGGTTGGAGATCGGCCGGCACTTGCGATGTTAATCGAGCAAGCGGGCGTTCGTCAGGCCGGCACTTGCGATGTTTAATCGAGCAAGCGGGCGTTCAGCCAATACTTGCGATGTCATCAAGCAAGTTTGGAGGGCGGTCGGCCGGCACTTGCGATGTTTAATCGAGCAAGCGGGCAGTTGGGCGGCCGACACTTGCAATGTTTAATCGAGCAAGCGGGCAGTGGGGCGGCCGGCACTTGCGATGTGTAATCGAGCAAGCGGGCGTTCGGCCAATACTTGCGATGTCGAGCAAGTTTGGTTGGCGATTGGCCGGCACTTGCGATGTTAATCGAGCAAGCGGGCAGTCGGGCAATACTTGCGATGTCATCGAGCAAGTTTGGTTGGAGATCGGCCGGCACTTGCGATGTTAATCGAGCAAGCGGGCGTTCGTCAGGCCGGCACTTGCGATGTTTAATCGAGCAAGCGGGCGTTCAGCCAATACTTGCGATGTCATCGAGCAAGTTTGGAGGGCGGTCGGCCGGCACTTGCGATGTTTAATCGAGCAAGCGGGCAGTTGGGCGGCCGGCACTTGCAATGTTTAATCGAGCAAGCGGGCAGTGGGGCGGCCGGCACTTGCGATGTGTAATCGAGCAAGCGGGCAGTTGGGCGGCCGAGAAGTCGGCCAAGCATTGAGACTTGATGGCGCTCCTCGGCTCATACGTATGTCGAACTCGGAGAGTTCGACCGACCATCCTATCATCCTCCCTGCAAGGTCCGGTTTAGATAAAATTTTAAAAATAGGGTAGTCGGTTCTTACAGTTATGGAGTGATTTTGGAAATAGGGGCGCATCCGCCTTGCTGTGAGGACGAGTGCGAGAGCCTCCTTCTCAATCACCTGATATCGGGTCTCGGCCGAGTGGAGGGTTCGGCTAACATAGTATACGGGTCGCTCCTTGCCCTCGGGTTCCTGCACTAGGGCAGCGCTGACTGCTTCTTCCGAGGCTGCTAGATATACCAAGATTGGGTTGTCGGGCCTCGGCTTCTGGATGACGGCCGGGGATGTGAGGAACTCCTTGAATTGTTTGAAGATTTCCCCACATTGGTCGTCCGAGACGAATTTTTTGCCCTTTCGGAGTAACTGGACCATCGGACTCGTCCTCCTGGCGGTAGTCTACGTCCTTGGAGTCTTCGTCCGCGAAGGTGATGGGTGGCATCCTCGGCCGGAATGCCACTGCGTTGACCTGGTGTACCGCCCAGAGGTGTTTCTTCCGAGTGTTGTTTGTGCTTCCTCCCCCGGCGAAGCCGCCGGCTATAGTGTTGATAACTTCTCGGTTACCTCTCCTATCGGCCTCCCTGGGGGGATCGTCTCTTTGAGGGGGGTCGGCCCTTGCAGGTTGTCGGTCGCCTCTGTTATCTCGGTCATTTCGTCCGCCTGGGTGGACCCGCCCGGCCTGGTGGGTCTCGGCCATTCCTGACGAAATGGCGGAGATGCCCAGCCTGGATAAGTTCCTCGATCTTATCCTTAAGGGCCTGACACTCGTCGGTTGAGTGTCTGGTGTTTTGGTGGTACCGACATTGCTTCCTCTGGTCGGCGTTATTTGGGCTGGCCACCTTCCTTGGGGGAGGGATTAGCTCAGCGTTGAGGGCTTCGTCCAAAATCCTCCCCCGCTTGGTCATCAGGGGTGTATACCTTGAGAACCAGATCGGTCGTTCCTTTGACCCGGCCGCCCCTGACGATTCTTCTCTTCCTTGTTTTTCTCTCCACCGGCCTCGGCACGGGCCTGGTTACGGAATTCTCTTAGCTCTTCCAGCTGCATGTACTTAGCAGCTCTCTTTCTCAGCTCGTCCAGGCGGTCGGCCGGCTTCATGCACAGGTTGTCGGCAAAGGGCCCCAGACGCAGGGCCGTCAGCATGTGGTGCATGGCGACGTCCGGACTCAGATTTCGGATGCTCATCGCCACTTTACTGAACCTATCCACGAAGGTTCTCAGCGACTCTCCCTTCTCCTGGCGAATGCCTACCAGAGCGATGGAGGTTAGATGGTGCGGCCGGCTGGTCGCGAACTGCGTTTCAAACTTTGCGACGAGCGTGGCAAAGCTGTCGATGGAGTTGGGTGAGAGCTTGGTGAACCAACTAAGGGCTGCACCCTTCAAGGATGTGGGGAACACTCGGCACAAGACGGCGTCGTCCGAGGTGTAGAGACTCATATGGGTTGTGTAGGCGTCCATATGCTCGTCCGGGTCGGTCGACCCGTCGTATCGGTCTCGGTTGAAACACTTCCACTTCTCAGGAAGTGGGACTTCGATGATGTTGTTTGTAAAGGGATGTCAGCGGTTCGGGTCGGTCGTCCGGGTGGACCTGATTAGGCACGACTCGTCGCCCATCTCAGTCTCGCGAGGAGGGGGTCGGCCTCTCGTCCCCTCGGCCACATCCGGGTTGGAGGGAGAGGTGTAGGACTTGCCGACCACGTTCGTCGGTATGACAGAGGGTCCTCCCTCCCCCAGCTTCTTTCTCATATCTTCGTTCTCCCTGCGGAGAACTTGCAGCTCTTGCTCATTTTTCTGAGCGGCCTCCTCGGCCTTTCTTCGCATCTCGGCCATCTCCCTCTGGAGAGACAGCAGCAACATTGTTTGGTCGGCTTCAGTCATTCTTTCCATGCTTCTTGTTGAAACCATCTACTTTTTTCCTTCAGCTAGTTTCCCTCGGCCCCACGGTGGGCGCCAATTGTTCCTGCTAGGGAGATGGGACCTAGAGAACTGTTGAAGTCTTCTTCTCCTTCCTTCGGTCGGTCAGGTGACTGGGTAGTGAGCTGGGGTTCTCTTCGCCCTTCTGCTTCTCCTTCGGCCCTCGGCCTCGGTTGAACACCGGATGGTGGGGGTACCTGCGAAGGCACTCCGACGCTCAAGTCAGTAAAGCGGGTGGTCAGCTCTCAGAGTGATAAATGACATACCTTACTCCTTGGGATGCGTACTATTTATATTATTCTAGTGGGCCTACCTTGTTGGGCCCATTTATCGAGGTGGACACCTCTTAGGTTTGCATTACCTAATTCTTAATGATAGATTAACTTCACTGATCTTGGTTTGAGCGTTAACTGTAATAGGGGTCGACCATCGGCCAAATCATCATGGCATGGGTCGGCCATCGGCCATGTTTCAGTGGTCTCGGTCGTCTCGGCCAAGTCTTCTAAGGTCTCGGCCCCTCGGGCAAGCCTTCTAAGGACTCGGCCCCTCGGCCTCTCGGCCAAGTCTTCTAAGGTCTCAGCCTCTCGGCCAAGTGTTCTCAGGTCTCGGCCTCTTGGCCAAGTCTTCTAAGGTCTCAGCCTCTCAGCCAAGTCTTCTCAGGTCTCGGCCTCTCGGCCATACCGGTACAAAAGATAATTTGTTAAGCCTTAAAACTAAAAAGAGATAAATGTTTTCTTAAACTTATTTACATGTTTCTGTTCTGTTCTCAAGTTTCTTGGATACGAAAATGTAGAAGTCATTAATCTAAAGGAATAAAGAAGACCTGGAGGAGGAAGCACAAAGATAAATATATAAATATTTTATTAAGCTTATTTACATGTTTATGTTTTGTTCTTAAACTTCTTTGATACGAAGGTGTAGAAGTCATTAATCCAAAGGGAAAAAAAAAAGACCTAGAGGAGGAAGCACAAAGATAAAAATGAAAAAAAGATGAAAATGAAAACAAGAGTATTTATTTATTTATTGTCATTGTCTCTTTTATGTAAAAGAAATATATGATTACGAGAAGATGATGTATATAATAGATACATGTAACATTTTTTATTCAATTTTTAATATTAAACATAACTATATATAAATAATAAAATAAAAAATACTGATGCACAGACACATCAACGCTGGTATATAATAATGATAATTGAAAGTAAAAATTCGTAATAAAGGATGTTGTAAATAATTTTTTTACATAAATTAATTATAAATACTACAATATATATTTTATCAATAAAGTTAAAATGTATATAAGACATAATATATATATATATATATCTACTTTTGTTATTTGAAATTATCAAATAACAAATAAGTTTATCAAACATTTAATAATGTAATAAGTTAGTTGAAAAATTCAACTAATTACGAACTTTTAGAAGTAACTATAGTTTTTTATTTTTCAATTACCTAAACATAATTTAAGTAAGAGTCCCGATATGTTGACACCCTCTGCACATGACACACATTTGACGCTGCAGACGTGGCAATGACATGACAAAGTGAGATTGCGCGTGAATGAGCAGCGCGAGCTTCAAAATAGGGTAAAATAGAATATATTACATCGATTCTTAGAAACAACCGGTGTAATATTTTTTTTTTTACTTAGAATGACTCATATTACATCGGTTAAGTCATCTAACCGATGTAATATATGACCCATATTAAAAAAATTGAATTTTTTTTCATAAAGAGTGGGTGGGTCATAAACGTCACATAGGTGACCACTTACCGACATACGGGTAACCAGTTTTGTGTGTGCCAAAACCTGTGGGTAACCAGTTCTGGTAGGGTTATTATATCGGTTAAGTTATCTAACCGATGTAATATATGATTTTTACATCGGTTAAGTCATCTAACCGATGTAATATATGGTTTTTATTAAAAAAAAGTGATTTTTTTTCATGAAGAGTGGGTGACCATAAATGTCACATAGGTAACCACTTACAAACACACAGGTAACCAGTTTTGCGTGAGCCAGTATATGTTGAGGAACCTGTGGCTGGGTAGTAGTTCTGGTAGGGTTATTACACCGGTTAAGCTATCTACCCGATGTAATATATGGTTCTTATTAAAAAAAATGATTTTTTTTCATGAAGAGTGGGTGGCGATAAAAGTCACATAAGTAACCACTTAAACACACGAGTAACCAGTTTTGTGTGCATCACATAAGTAACCAGTTTTGCGTGTGCTATGAGTCATATATTATAATATAGAGCCAGTGTCACATCCTCACCAAATATCACGTCTGCGGCATCAATTAATGTCACGCAAGCGGTGTCAAGTCTGTGTTAGTGAGAGAGGGTGTTAATAAAACATTTTTCTTTAATAACTCACATGCTTATGAAAAGTGGGGATTTTGGTTATATGAAAGAAAAAGACAATGGTGTTCCAAAACAGTATTACAGGAAGAGGGAGAAACTCTAACAAAGGCAATGGCAGGATAATCAACAACCACAGTGCCAAGTCTGAGAAGTTTGGTCATATAACCTTGAAATTACCCACACAGAATAAATAAATAAAGGTATTTAAGGATATGTGAACCTCGTTGAATGCTTAATATAACCAGGATCAAATAATCAGAACCTAAATGATAAACTTTTGGTATCACTACAGTGACAACGAGTTAGAGTTAGAAAACTCTGACGACTTTAGTACTGTTATGCTTGTCCTTCAGATAGTGTATGTTTGTGCTAAGACTCCGGATGTTAAAGTGAAGGTTTACAGAGATATTTCCTGGGAGAATTTTGTGCAGTGATGTAGAATGAGGTAGCTGTTTTTCACGGCCAGTGTAAAAAGCTTGGTATGATTACCTGTATGCCACATTCTCAATATTTGCTTAGCCAAATCCAATTTGTGAATGATGGTGTTGATTTTGTTATGATTGATGGAGCTACGGCTGCTAGTAATCCAGCTTAGGTTGCTGTGAGTGAAGTCAAACAACACACTGATGAGAACAAAGAAATCCTATTGCTGTCATTAGGAACTGGAACAACAAAAATTAGATGGCTATTTAAAAGTATTGATGTTGTTAGTGAGGATTTATAATGTATAAACAAGATCCTCTACTACCTTGCCACAGTTTTCCCTTTGAGAAGATAGGAAAGAACTTGTTATGTTTTCAGGGTATTTTTAAATTGTCTTGGTTAGATATGTTAAAGCAGGGGAGGAATACTAAAGAAGTTGGGCCTTATTTGTCTATTCATGTAAGATGCTCTTTTGAGTGAAATATTTTTTATTTTGTATAAGAGGGTTTAGACATTCTTGAAGGGTCCATTCTTATTTATTTTTTAATTCTTTACTTATAGGTGATCACGACCTTACATTCCTTTACAATTTCACCTCATAATGTTAAACCGCTCCCTCCCAATAACATGTTATACAGGAACCTAACATCTCAAGAAATCTATACTCACAATTTCCCCAAAAAAAAAGTTTATTCCAAATTCTATTCTTGACAACTGCTATGTGAAATCTCAGGCAAGTCTTGATGTTAGAATATTTCATGCCATTTTTGCAATCAACTTCTTAGTTACTTGGCATGAAGACTACGTCATGCCGATTTAAACATATAATCAAATCATGAATCATAAATTTATATTATTATAATATAACAAGACACATGAAGCATGAAGGCATTATATTGGCCTATGCAAAGGGAGAAAACATTGGAAACTCTAGATATCCATATCCAAGCAAAGCACAGTGCAGCGGTGGTAGCAGCATGGCAATGAAAATGAGTAGTTTTAGTTGGGGCAACCGGGCCAATGAACGTCCTTAGGAGAAGGGGTTTTGAGAACAGGATTCCTCTCGAAGAAATTGGTTGGCCTGAGCTCGAATGCAGTGGTCAACAATGGCATTATGGGGAAGTCTTCCTGGGCTGGAACGTGATGAATTCCCACAACGTGCCACAGCACAATGTCCTTGTTCTTTATGTCTCTGTTCCTGCAATTATTTTAAGTGTAAAGGAATAGGGTAAGTTGTTGTGGACAGTAAATGCACTTAAAAAATAGTAAGAAAAATGAAATAATGGTACTTTATGGTCCAAACGGCTAAAGTATCATCTCCATGGCTGTGATCAACGTAGAGTCCACCAGCCCACTTCTCAGTCCTGTTGTAAGGAGTGACCCACACATTAAAGTTTGTAAAAGCGCCACGTATTTGTGGATAATCGTCATCCGTTAGAAGAGGATGAGCTGGGTTGCTGGAATCAAACGGTATCTCACGTCGTTTCCAACCGATGTCTTCTTGTTAGGGTTCACCACTGAAAGCTCACCCGGTGTGGACCCAATTCTGATCTTTGCATCGTTCTCGCTCTCAGCAGTTTCACTCTCAGTTGTCCAATAACTTTTCCTCTTCGAGCTGCCATCTGTTACTCTCACCGTCTTCAAACTCGTCTTCTCAAAAGAGTTGTACACGCCATCAATGTCAAGGTCCAGATGGTATATGTAGAAGTGGTCGTGGTAGACACCAATGCTGTTTGCTGACACCAGGGTACCATGTTGGTCACTCTTTATCTCGTTCTTGTGCTTGATATCCACTCCCTTGATTTCCAACATACCCGACAGAGCAATCTGTATATATACGTATATGTATGTTCAAGGATTTTGATTAGATTAGTTTAGGCTACAGGACTAGATGTCTAGCACTTACAGATCAGGCAAAACATAATAAATCAGGTGACGTCCACTTTTGTATTTCTTAAAACGTTTCCAAAAATATGTATTTATAACGAAGCATGTACTACTTTATTTCATTCTGAATGACAAACTCGGGTAAACTTTCATGCATGCATATTGCAAAGTTCATATGACATGCGTACCAATGCCCCTTGGGTTCGCAGGTGAACCACGTGGTGTACATACCTTCATACGGTCCAAAAAATAATGGACCTTGTCTTATAAAATAACATTGTGAAGAATTATCAAAACAATTACATATAATGCCATCTTTTTTATGTTCAAATAACGAATAGTAAGATTTATTCTTTGTACCATGGCTTTAAAAAGATTAAATTTGATATCGCGACAGAACATATCACACAAAAGTCACACCTTTACAAAAAAATGTTTCTGAAACTTAAAACCGGCTCTTAGTATATTATGAAATATAGTTATCTTTTTTTTTATCAGCAAAATATACTTATCTTTAAGTTATACTCACACGTAGCTATAGTAAATGATGAGACATACCGCGGGTTTGATTGAGCCACTTGTCTTAAACTCCCAGTCAATGATGTTGTCGTAGTTGCCTACAGTAACAATTGTTCTTACCACCAAGTTCACTTCCGTTCTGGTTTCTGCGAACTGTCAGAGGCCAAAACTAACGTAAATATTTAAATTTAAATTTAGTTGAATGAGAAATTAGTGATTATTGATAAGAATGAGGTGTAGTATGTATATATACCGATTCGTTGGGAATTCCAGTTTCGGTGTGACGCCACAAGATGCTACCATATTGTTCAAACACACAGACTGCGTTGGCAATGAGCAATGGAGTGCCATTGGATGGGCAATCACGGTTGGGCACCAATGAGACAGTGGAGATACCGAACCCAAACTCTCCAGCATCAAAGAATGTCTTATAGTAAAAGTCGTCTGTTGGGTCTTGGTATGGAACGAACAGCTCAGAAATGTACCCTTTGTATAATACTCTTCGAGGCTTGTGCTTCTCCAGATCGTAAATAGACGCCAGTGATATCACAAGTCCGGCACGTGGATCGAATCCAATGTGGAACTTCCAGTTGGCCCAGCTGAAAGGATTAAAAATAAAAAATAGTTAAAACTATATATAACCAAAGCAAAGATAAATGGTAGAGGATAAAGAATAAAGAATAAGAAAGAAGAAAATTACTTACCTAACACTGTGGCCACTGATTTGGAAGCCAGGACCGTCTGGTTGATGGGTTGCTAGACTGTGTTGTTTTGGTCTAAATGGTGGCTTCTGATGTGATAAGCGGTATTCAGTGTTATCAGCGGTTGGTACTGGTATAATACCACCGTCGTGATACTCGACGATCTTCATGAGCTCAAGATCAACCACTATTGTGAGTCCACTGATAGGCCTCACCCAGATATTGGGGCTGCTTTCTTTCATGAAGCATTCCACCCTCACTGTCCTTCTGCTCTGGGCTTCTCCAAACCACCCCAAGGTGAAAGGGGAGCACACCACCTCTGAGAGGTTTCACTGACTCTTTTTTTTTTTATCAGCAAACAATGAATAAATATAAAAAATGGGACACTTCAGGGTATACATCCGATAGATGCTCTAAACAGGATGAGGGGTATACATCCGATAGATGCTCTAAACAGGATGAGGATGAGAAATGAATCATGAGTTCAACTAACCTATTCAAATGAAAACCTGCTAAACACACAGACCATAATAACTAAAAAGAGCAAAATTACAAACAAGATACTACTTTCCAATTCAATAACAAAAATAAGTGCACGACCAGCCGCATATCAGACTCCAATTGCTCCACACCTTGGTGTAATCCTGTCATTCACCAACCTCAAATTCCAAAAAAACAAAAAAGCCAACAGCATAACATGCCCTGCATTAGACTCAAAAAAACCTCTGCAACAAAAGCTGCTCCAAGTTGCACTTTCTGTTATGTCATTAACAATTCCATGCATCTCCCTTGCTATGCCCATCAACTAGGACTCCATGATTTCGTAATCCCAGCACAAACTCCACTCCGCGTCATATACCCACCTTAGTTGAAAAGTTGGGACCTTCCAACCGTATCCCTTCTACTTCGCTTCACCTTAGACACCACCTACTCCCACAAAATTTTAGCAACAGTAATTCTCCCTGCAGCTAAGCCCTTCTCCTTAACAACTTCACCTTAAGACAAACGACAGACCACATTAATCACCTCTGTCTCTTTCCTTCCAGCCGTAGGACCAGTCAACCAACCTCATATAATAACAGAGTTTTAATTACACAACTACCTTTATATAAAGGATTGTGTTTATAGCAGAGTCCTCTCCTCAGGACAGTTCTCAAACTCTCTCGGTCTGCACATGCTTCCATACCTGCATGTATGTGCTGAGATCATGCCAGCTCCTCCATTTCCACCACCGATGCACTCACAAAAGCAGAGAAATCACTTCCAACTGGAGATATCATTGAGCTTGACTTTCCATCCTTTTCTTCCATGAATTGCCTGGACCAAGACAATAACCTGGGGTCATCTATACTGAACCCCTTAAGTCCTCCTTGTCCTGCTCCCCCTATGGTACACGGACCTATTGCACCCCATCTTGCTAACCATCCCACCATCTACTACATCACCTAAACACCCCCCAAAGAGACACCCAGCACCCGTGCAACCTTCCCACCTAACAACAGTATCAGCAGCATCCAGCAGCATAACACTAAACCCTTTTATTTGAAACTACTAATACATACCATTGGATTCAAAACCCAATCTGTAAAGCAGTAATTAAAATTATGCGCTTTATGCTTCATCCATAACCACGACTTAAGTTAGATTAATAGATCACTTCCAAATGGCATATACATCACATATCCTGGATCAAGTCAAGACTCTGGGATTCCGCCAAGCTACGGCTACATCCATTTCATTAGGAATTGATGACCTTTTGTGCATTCTCGAACACCTCTTCCGCATCTACCACACCTTGGTTGAACACAACAAGGTTCCTATGTTCCCATATACACTATGTTCCTAGGTTCCTATGTTCTTCACTGACTCTTTGAATGGACCGTATTCCAGTGGCAGCTCTATGGCAACGGCCTGTTCATCCAGGGATAGGGGGGGAACCCATTTCCTTTGTGAATGTTGTATGAGAGAATTGTCTTTGCCTGTAGTTGAATTAGGATCTGGTGAGTTTGGCTGTTGATGATGGCAATGGCCAAGGCCTTGCGAGGGACGGTTGTGATGGTTGGTTTGATGGATTCCCATTTGAGGATGGCATCCTTTTCAGGGTCATCAAGGCCAATGTAGTGGAAGCTCAACCTGTTGTTGGAGGTTGGGTACTTCCTCTGGACTATGGTTTGGACAAGAGTTATCTCTTCTTTGGTCAGAGGGTCCAGTGGATGCTGAAAACGCAGTTGGGCGACAGAAAGCACTGATTGGAGGGAGAAGAGCAGAAGAGCAGATAAAAGCACAAGTTTCATGGTGGAAACCATGATATGAAGCTATGTACCTGATGCCCTAGTTTAGTGTGTCCAGTGGCAGCTCTTCCTTAAGCCCTTAAATTCACGCTGCGTTCTACCCTTTTAGCCAATTGTTTATACTAATTACATCCCACGTGAATTCTCTGTATCATGCCATCTTTTAAGCGCCAATAAACTTGTTTTCTATAACTCTCGTGGGACATTAATGGTGTACTTAGATAAGTGTTTTGAGAGAAATGTGTGAAAAAGAAAAAGAAGTTGTTTGAAGTAGAGCTGATAATTTAAGAGTGGTTACTATTTGGGTTAAATATGGGTGAGTGGTTACTATTAATATTTAGTGGGATGTAGGGTGGAGTAATGGGTGTCAAACAATCATTTTCCGTTAAATATAGAGTAGTTGTTTTAATTATTTGGGGGTGTTAAACAAACTTTATTATTTAAGATGTGATTGATGTGATGATTGCGAGAGAATTTTTAATTTGTTTTAAAGGTTTAAAATGTAAGTGTATAAATTTATCTTTGTCTTTAAAAATAAGTGAATGAAGGTTAGAATTAGTTTAAGATTAGGGTTATGGTTACGGATATGTGTAAGGTTAGGGTTAGAGTTACTATTTTAGGTAAAGGATAGGGTTATGGTTAGGACCATTGTTTATTGAAGGTGTTGTCTTCATGATCGATTGGAATCCTTGAATTGGAGAAGGACGACTCTAATGGAGCTATGATTTCCTTGTAGGTGCATGAAGAGTAGGAAGAGTGATTGGTTGGATCATATCACTTGGAGAGGTGAAGAAGAAGATCAAGGTGTCTATCCTAGAGAGGTCTAGACAAGGGAGTGAGAAGACTTTCAACTTGACAACAATTCACTCATATATTGATCTTAAAAAAATGTGAGTCAAGCACCCCAATATATAGTGACGAGGTTCGACCAATGTACAAGGAAAAGAGTGGGATAATTCAAACCAATTAAGTTTGAATTAGGCGCCTAAAATGAGATCACAAGGCAAGCATGTGACTCATTTAGCTCTAAATGACCGACCTAGGTTAATTAGGAGTCTCTTGAAACCCTGATTTAACCTAGGTTAGTTTTTAGATGCCTAAATTTAACCCTAATTGGAATAAGAAAATTTACAAGTAAAATTCCTATTATAAATTTAGCAAAAATTAAATTCTACTCTAAAAATTCTACAGTAGGTTATGACATTTTTGAACATGTATAAAAGGGTGTCTCTACCATCGGTAGCAGAGTCTCAAAGTCTTCTTGAATCTTCCTTGCCATTGACCTAGTGATTGTTCATGAGTTTGACCTTCTTCCATCATTTATGCTAGAGATTAGGGTTAGTTTTTGGAGTTAGTGCTACAATTAGCTTAAACATTAGATTTGGTGTTACAATATAATTACACTCAACAGGTTTTAAATATAAAATTAAATAAATAATATATTTATTAAAATAATTCTATAACACAAATGAATTAAATATACAATCATTTGTTAAACACATATATTAACTTACAAAAAAAAAACAAAATTTTCAATTCATTGACATCAATTTTTCATGCATACAACTCCAAAAAAAAAATCTATTTTCTATATTATTAATTTTTTACATACTTAATACACAAATGAATTATCATAAAAACATAAATAAAAAGAAAAAAAACATGCAGATAATCGATCAAGAGTATGAGATAATCAATTATTCTCTATTCAGTCATAATCAATTTTAATTATGTATGGTGATATTACGATGTGTTTTGAGCACAACTCTATGTGTTTTGAGCAACTTTTTCTGCATGTGAGAGAAATAGTGATTTGACTATATCCTTCCTCACCATATTCTAGCATATTATTTTATTCAAACTCAATGCTTTGCGTTTTAACCTTTTTGTTAACACCTTCTCTCAAGTTACACACTTTTGACGTTACAAACGTGAAAACGGTGGATGATGTGGCAAGGACATTGTTGTAAATGTTATGATAATGATGTGGCTTTGGGAGATAGAAAGGGAAGAACGTAGGATTTGAAAACGGTGTGAAAAGTTGAACTTTCTCAACACGGATGAAGAAGGCGGTGTTGGAATTGGGAGGTTGGTAGTGACATTGAGGTCGGTGGTGACGTCCAGCGCCTCGCTGAGATCGTTGTTGCCGCGCTCGACGTGACAACACACCGAGAACAACTCCAACGCTAACAGTAAGGATCGCGTGCGATCGCTGTCGTGGACGATGGCGCGGAACAGGTCGGCGTCGAAACAGATCCACATGACTCTCAGAATGTTGTCGGAAACGTCGGTGTAAGGCTCTTCGCCATGAGGTCTGGTTACCCAGCCACAGGTTCCTCCACAATGCAAAACTGGTTACCCGTGTGTCTGTAAGTGGTTACTTATGTGACGTTTATGGCCACCCACTCTTCATGAAAAAAAAATCATTTTTTCTTAATAAGAACCATATATTACATCGGTTAGATGACTTAACCGGTGTAATAACCCTACCCGAACTTGTTACTCAGCCACAGGTTCCTCCACAACGCAAAACTGGTTATCCGTGTGTCTGTAAGTGGTTACTTATGTGATGCACGCAAAACTGGTTACTCGTGTGTATGTAAGTGGTTACTTATGTGACGTTTATGACCACCCACTCTTCATGAAAAAAAATCAATTATTTTAATATGGGTCATATATTACACTAGTTAGATGGCTTAACCAATGTAATATGGATCATTCTCAGTAAAAAAAAGTATATTAAACTGGTTGTTAGTAAGAACTGATGTAATATATTCTTTTTTATCCTATTTTGAAGCTCGCACTCCTCATTCGCGTGCAATCTCACTCTGCTACGTCATTGTCACGTCTGCAGCGTCAAATGTGTGTTACTATTAAAGGGTGTCAATATATGTGGACTCTTTCAATATTGGCATATTGCGTCACGTGTCGATTTCCGAATCAAATTGATTTGATTATAATATATACAAATAAATATTTAGCAAGATGCAGCAGCTATTATGTGGCTACGTGAAAATGAATTCTCATTATAAATTATTATTGAACATTTAATTGAAAAATGAACCATACTGTAGTCTCACTGATTTAGTAAACATTAATTTTTCTATTGGTTGATAGTTATCCACGAGGATATTTTATTCGTTTCTTTTCGATTTCCTACCATCTGTATCTCAATAATGTAATATACATGAGTACATGATTTGGCCGAAAACGGAGCTGAATTCTTTGCATGTAGTGCAAATATTATGGATCCATCCATGTGCGATCTTATCTTGACCATAATTGATTTTCGCTGCAGCCACAGCAGAAGAAGAACAGCAATATATATGTTAGAATGAATAATTCATTAGACTGTGTCTATGCGTTTCGAGAAACAGAAGTTGTAAAAATGTGGAACATTCAAGCACCTAATTTCTCATATGTCACTGGAATCTATTTGCTCCCAAGAAGTTACCAGTGCAATTAAAACTGTAGTTCCAATTTTCGTATGTCACGGAAAGAATAAAAAAAGTAACTAATGGCATGGGTTGGGTACTGGTGTATGGTTTTTTCTTGTGTAGGTGCATGGAATGCAGATACAGCAGGCATCCTGCCAATCTATTGGATCAGATTTAACAGGGATCAAAGTAACATCACTCTTTTATAATGGGTTGGAGTATCCAAATAACATCACTTTTTTTGTAATGGATTTGAATACTTCTAGTACTCCAATTTATTATATTTTGTTAGTGATAAAAAAAAATCAAATTTTTCTTCTCTATATTTCTTGTTACATTAATAGATCTTATTTCTTGAATTAGTTGTGAGCCAATCTCTAATGGTTTTTCTGCCAAAAGAGAATATTTCTAATTATGATAGAGTGACAACTAATTATCTAAATGAGATCTTTAAACCATATAATCCTTCATATTTTCTTTGCGAGTCTTATGGCCATTATCTGCTATCAATTGCCATTCTCCTTTGGGCTAATGGATTAACCTTGTCCTCAAGATTTATGAAGGTTGCTACGGTAAAAGGTGGATTTTGTGAAAAAAAAAAATGCTCAAAACTACTAGGAAATAAAGAAATGACGGTTGATAATTTTACCATTTTTGTCATTAATTAATAAAAAAAAAATGTATGGGAGGAGCTAACTCATGAATTAATAACTACTTGAAAATTAAGTTTTTCATTTTATAAAATTAATTTTAATTTTAAACAATAGTTAAAAGACTTAAAGTATATTGACTTGCTTTATTAAGAAAAATTAAGTATATATTAAATGAACAATGATAATTGTACGGTCCCGGTCCCGGTCCCGATTCTGCATATAACGCCTGGTCTAAATCGGATGTAAATTATAATCACTATGATGGATTGTTCATGAAATAGAAATCAATTTTAAATAAAAAAATAATTAGTTGTTCTAGTGATTAAATTAGAGACTATTTTAAAAACTAAAAAAAACTTTTGGTTTCTAAATTAGTTTCTATTACTGTTAAATAATTTATAAATTGATATCTAATTAGCTACCAAGGTTTTTGCTACCAAATTTAGAATCTAAGTAATTGGTAATTAAAACTTTGATAGTTAATTAGATACCAATTTAGAAACTATTTAATAATAATATAAATTAATTTAGAAACCAATTTTTTTTGTCTTTAAAATAGTTTCTAATTTAATTATTATAGCAACTAATTATTTTTTGTCTCTAAACTTTGTTCCTATTTCATGATTTGCTTGTAGTGAATGTATCCGAGATCCATAAGAAAATGGAATGTTAGAATGGTGAAATTTTCAAAAAAATACCCATAATTATTTCCTAAAGCTTAATTTCGAAAAAATAACCAAAATATTCGAGACACTCACTAAATACCCTGCATATTTATCAGTGTGAAATCACCTAGTTTGCACGAATATATCCCGTCAATCAAATTTATTATCACAAAATTGATATGATTCCTGATAACTGATTTTAGGACACAACATCATGATTTTAGTAATGCAATGCATTGATTTTATCACACAATATTCTGATTTTATTATATAACACTCTAATTGCACCATATTCTAATTTTATTACATAATACTTTACATTATTATTAATATTATTAAAATTATAAATATTATTAATACTATTAAATATTATTAATATTATAGACATTATTAATATTATTAAAATTATTAATATTATTAAATATTATTAATATTATAAACATTATAAATATTATTAAATATTATTAATGTTATTAAATATTATTAATGTTATTAATATTATTAAGTGATCCTGTCTGTTGACCAAAACGTTGGAACTTTGCCTAGTCAAACTTGGATCGACGTGTGCGCCGCGTCAACCTCCGTCCTTCACCGCGATTCACCTCAAGAACCTGCAAAAGAACAGAGCGGCGTCACTGCGACCGATCGCACTCCAACGCCCAAGTCAGTGACTGAACCACCAAATACTTCAAGAGTAACACTCAAGAACTCTCAAGGAACCGTGAACCAGTTCTCTCTCAGTATGCTCAAAAACTCGCAAGCGTAAAGAAGACAATCTGAACGTGCGTACCTCAAAAGTTCGTTGGGAAACCCTTATATACCTGGGCACTTTCTCTCTCCTGGCCGTTATACATCTGAACACGTGGCTCGCATCCAGCTGTACACGTGCCATCATCTGGAGCCTCCTTGACTTGGGCGCTGCTTCTGACTCTCTCTTGGCTAAGTTACTTATGCATGATACTACTCAGTGCATAGTTGCCTTGGAGTGCGATCTCTACTGGATTGGCGAGCTAGGGTGCCTTCGTACACACCTTCCCTGTGGTCTCGCCGGCCGCCTTCATAATCTGCACCACCTTCATCTTCGGCGATGTGCTTGCTCCGGCGATCTCTAATCACTTGGTCGCCTGAGTTGACATCTGGCGACTTCATCTTTAACTCGGTGACCGCCGGTTCTGGTGTGCTGGAGATCGGAGCACACCAACTTAATAACTGGCGATTTCACGAGCCCCCCGACTTCCTTTCCTTCTGCCAACCTGGCGTCTCGTCAACACGCCTATACCGTAGCTTGGTGCCACGTCATCGCTTCCGACCACCAGGGCGGTACATTAAGTATTGTTAATATTATTAAGTATTATAAATATTATTAAGTATTATAAATATTATTAAGTATTATAAATATTATTAAATATTATAAATATTATAAATATTAGTAATAATAATATTATTATTATTAGTATTTTTAATATTATTATTACTAATAATATTATTAAATTATTAATATTAATATTAATAAAAATATTAATATTAATGTTATCACTAATATCAATATTATTATTACAGTAATTAAAAATATTCTATATGTAATACTTTATATACAAATACAATTCGTATCTATTTTTTTTATAATTTTAATATTATAATTTTTTCTTTAATTAAATTAAAAGAAATAATTAAATTCAAATTACTTTTCTAATTTAATTCTAACAATGTAATAAATTTTAAAATTATTTCAATTCTCTATATTTGTATGAAAAAATTCGTATGTAATGTTCACTTTACAAACATACCTATATCTGTATGTAAAAATCCGTGTGTAACGGTCACTTTGCATACGGATCCAAATTCGTATGTAAAAATCCGTATATAATGCTTATTTTATATTTTTTTTATCGGTTCAACCTTTATACACAGTACTCAAACACCAATTCCAGCCAAAAACCACCAAAACTAACTAAACAAAACCTTGCCCTTACTACACCTAGCTAAACTTCAAGAAACTAACCTCATACACTCCATTGGTTCCAAACACCAATCAGAAAAGGAGAACGAGACTAACCGATAATTTGTAGAGACCCAGGACCAAACTTTTACTTGTACCAACACAAAAACTTCAGACGCATCAGCCACTCCTCTTTTGAAAATTATGCGATTCCTGTGACTCCAGATTTCACTAACCAACCCTACCCAGATTGTGTTCCAAACGATATGAACCGACTCAAAAGGTAGATTCATCCTATATTGATCAAAGTTAAACCTCGGCTCAATGTGAGACACAAACATAACCCCAAGCCATCTGTAGCATAAACACCAAACTCGCCAAGCGAAACTGCAACCGAAGAACAAATGTCTGCAAGACTCTTCCTCCTTCCCGCACAATACGCACCTCGAGCTTTCTATCAACACCCCTCTTCTACTTAGATTTACCCTAGTAGCAAGCTTGTTTTCCAACACCCTCCAAGCCATAAGCACTGCAGAAGGAACTGCCTTGCACCTCCATAACTTACTAAAAACCGGCGAAGAATCCGCCTCTTTGTCCTTCTTGACAAGATTGTAGGCAGAACTAACTGTAAAAGTTTGGAGACCCCCATCTTTCCAAATCCAACTATCATCCTCTCCTGGGGCAACCCCAGCCCCAAGCAGAAGCTGACTCAACTGATCCGCCATCGACTTCTCTCATTCGAAGAACGACCATCTCCAAGCTAGTTGTTAAACCCATATTCCATTAGACCAAGAACTAAGCTCCATCAGCTTTGCGTCTTTGTTAGAACTAATAGAAAACAGTCTTCGATAGACATTCTTCAATGCCTCACCCTTCAACCAACTATCCTTCCAGAAGTAAATGTCCTTCCTGTCACCTACTTTCCACTTGAAACTGTCTTCAAAACTTCTCCCCCAACCCTGCGAAGACCATACCTCTTTCAAATATTTCCACCAAAGATAGCATCTCCTACCTTTACCTTCCTCTCCCAAATTTCTCCACCCACCATACTTAGAAATGAGAACTTCCTTCCAAAGGTCACCCTCAACCGAACCCAACCTCCAAATCCACTTCCCCAGCAAAGCCAAGTTGAGCAGCTTTGGATCTATAATTCCTAGCCCCCCAGGCTTCAAGCCAAGTTCCAGGAAGCCCAAGCAATCTTCCTTCCGTCTGCACCCCATCCCCAGAGAAAATTCCTTTGTATCCTAACCAGCTTCCTTGCCACCCCAGAAGGCAATTTGAATAACGACATAAAGAATAACGGAATAGAAGAAAGCACAGACTTTATCAGACAGATCCTCCCAGCCATTGTCAAACATCTTCCCTTCCACTTGCTTAATCTAGCCTGAACTTTCTCAATCACCCCATTCCAAAAAGCACCGCGTTTATGAATCCCTCCAACTGGCATACCCAAGTATATAAAAGGGGAAACCATTGTATCGCAGTTAAGAATCGTTGCGAAACGCTGCAGCATGACCTAGTCCATCGTCGTCCCTCCAATCCTACTCTTCGCAAAATTAACCCTTAATCCGGAAGAGAGCTCAAAACACTACAGAATCGCCTTAATGTTAAATACGCTTTTGGTATTTGCTTCATAGAAGAATAGGGTGTCGTCCGCATATTGTAACATATTTACCTTTACTTTATCCTTTCCGACCTCCAAACTGTCAATCAACTTCTTTTCTTCTGCTACCCTTGTCACCCCAGCTAACCCTTCCGCCACAATGAAGAAGAGAAAAGGAGCAAGCGGATCGCCCTGATGGAGACCCTTTCAAGGAAAGAACTCCCTAGTTGGACTCCAATTTACCAGGACAGACACCGACGCTGACTCCAAGCAACCTTTTATTCATCGAATCCAACGATCACAGAATCCCAACCTCCTTAGCATATAATATATAAAGTCCCATTTCACCGAGTCGTAAGCCTTTTCATAGTCGACTTTAAAGAAAATACAGCGCTTCCTCTTTCTCTTGTAATCCTCCAGAACCTCATTTGCAACGAGCACACTGTCCAATAAACCTCTTCCTTCAAGAAAAGCCGACTGTCTAATATCAATAATTTTTCCTATCACCTTTTTCAATCGCAAGGAAAGCGCCTTAGATATGATTTTGTACAGGCAACCTACTAAAGAAATAGGTCTAAACTCCCCAAGCTGTTGAGGATTTTCAACTTTTGGAATCAAACAGAGAAACAACGCATTTGATCCTCTTGGCCAGCAGCTATAACCAGCAAAATCCTTCACTGCCGACATCACGTCCTTCTTCAATATGTCCCAACAAGATTTTATAAAACCAAAGTTAAACCCGTTGGGACCGGGACTCTTTGAACTATCACACCCCCAAATCTCTGCTCTGACCTCTTCTTCAGAAAATTCACCAATTAACATATCATTGTCAGCTTCCGAAATGGTATTGAATCTAACCTTATCCAGTATGACCTGACAATCATATGCTTAATTTATATACAGATCTGGATCCGAATGTAAAAATCTGTATGTAACACTTACTTTACATGCGGATTTAAATCTGTATGTAATGCTCACTTTACATACGGGGATTCAAATTCGTATGTAAAAATCCGTATATAATGTCACTTTACATATGAATTTAAATTCATATGTAATGGCTCAATTTACATACGAATTTGAATTCGTATGTAATAATCAATATATAAATAGCAAATTTTTTATAATAATTGGAAAATATTTTGTAGATGAAATCCCCTCTTCTCCTTGAAAGCAATCCACAAAACTTGTAAAGATAAGATTAAGTGATTATCTCAAAATTTACCTATCTCATTTGGACAAGAACAATAATCATACATATATTTTAATTGTAGAGTGTACCGACCAGATAGTCGGGAGTGATGACGTGGCAGTAAGTGAGAATATAGGCGTGTTGAGCGGAACACCTGGCTGACAGAGGGGAAGTACATCGAGAAGTCTGGGTAGTCGCCAAAGTTGGCGTGCTCCGATCTCTAGCATATCTAAACCGACGGTCACCAGGCTTGTGTCATAGTCGCATGTGAGCTTAGGCGACCAAGTGGTCAGAGATCGCCGAGAGGGGGACATCGCCGAAAGATCAGGAAGGCTTGTTCAAGGCTTTCAAAGGGCAAGAGTACAAAGGATGAAGTTATCAGATGATCATTCCCTAGCCAGAGGTTGAGGCAAGGGAACAGTTTACCAGAACATGTACGATGAGCAAGTAAAGCAGATCGTGATAGCGGCAGGCGAGACCACAGAAAAGGTGTGCATGGTGACACCCCGTGCTCGCCACTAGAAGAAATCGCGCTCCAAGGCAGCTATGCACCGGGTTGCTCCCCGCCTGAGTAACTTAGTCGAACAGCTTGGAGAGTAGAAGTGACGCTCAAGTAGAAGACGCTCCAGATGATGACACATGTACAGTTGGATGCGAGCCACGTGTCCAGAGGTGTAACCGTCAGGAGAGAGAAAATGCACAAGTATATAAGGAACTCTTAACAGATTCTGAGGTACGCGCGTTTTTAACACTTCTTTACGCTTTGAGAACACTTGAGTACGCTGAGAGAGATTTTGCACGGTTCCTTGAGTTTTAGCTTTTGTCTCTTAGAGTTTTTGGTGATTCCGACACTGACTTGAGCGTCGGAGCGCGATCGGCCACAGCGGCGCCACTCTGTCTTTTTTAGGTTCTTGAGGAGAATCTTGGTGTGAAGGAAGGAAGCTAGCGTGGTGCAAAGCCGATCCAGAGGGAAATACCTTTGACGTGGCAAGACTCTTGCGTTCTGGTCAACCGGCAGGATCATAGAGAATATTGAAAACTGAACAACTAATAATATGGAAACTCTAAATATAGTTTTTGTGTGTTGAACTACTAAGTTTTTTATATCAACAATAAATTAATAGAATAAAATGAGATATTTAAGAAGTGTCCCAACCTTTATACATAAACACTCCTAATTTAAACAAATAAAATAAAAACAAAGTTAAGATTTAAACACTTAACACTAAAAGACTTAAACTATTAAGGAGTCCATACATGAGAAAAAATCTGTGCAGAAATCAGCAGAAACCAAACTGATGGATAAACAACCTAAAGTACTAAGTAGATGGAATAAACTAACGGACGAGTTGATCACGTGACTTGCTTCACTATTCAATTATATCATAGATATTATAACTCAACTCATTTATTTAAATGAGTCCAGAAGTAAGTTTTTCTCGATATTTGTATTAGGATTGACACTCCGTTTTAATTCATATATTTTAAATAATAACAAAATAATATTTAAATGAGAGAGTTTTTTTAACTCGATTTACTGAAATTATCAAACTTAGGCTTCACTTCTATCATTTATTTACAGCTTAATTATTTTTTATTTCTTTACTTTAAATATTTTTTATTTTAAATTAAAAATGATAAAGAATAAATAAAAGATATCTATAAAATATTAGCTGAAAAATGTATTAAACAGTTTTCATAAAAATCTTATAATTAATATATGTATATCGATTTTTTTAGTGCGTGCCTTTGTACACATTTTAACAATTATATAAGTGCATAATTATTTTTCGATAAAAATGTTAATTAAATTTTTTCTATCAAAATAAACTCAACAAAATAACATTCATTTGAAAATATATCAACATTTTTAAAGTTAATTCGCATATGAGTTTTGTTGATGATGATGTTGATAATTTTCTATTAATATTTAAATATTTTATTAATGTTAAAGTATTTTTTAAAGACAAATTTTGTTAACACAAAATTCATTCTATATCTTACGTATTTTTATTAGGAAAATTGTGTTTTTATGATTATAGTTATTTTTATAAGAAATCATATTTATTCTTTATTATTATATATATATATATATATATATATATATAACATTAGTTGTTGTAACATTTAAAAGTTATATTGAATAAATAAGATTCATTTATGAGAGAAAAAAAAAAAAGATGATCTGCCTGTTGATCAAAACGTTGGAGCTTTGCCTCGTCCAACTTGGATCGACGTGTGCGCCGCGTCAACCTCCGTCCTTCACCGTGATCCACCTCAAGAACCTGCAAAAGAACAGAGCGGCGCCGCTGCGGCCGATCGCACTCCAACGCCCAAGTCAGTGACTGAACCACCAAATACTTCAAGAGTAACACTCAAGAACTCTCAAGGAACCGTGTACCAGTTCTCTCTCACAGTATACTCAAGAACTCGCAAGTGTAAAGAAGACAATCTGAACGTGCGTACCTCAGAAGTTCGTTGGGAAACCCTTATATACCTGGGCACTTTCTCTCTCCTGGCAGTTACACACCTGGACACGTGGCTCGCATCCAGCCGTACACGTGCCATCATCTGGAGCCTTCTTGACTTGGGCGCTGCTTCTGACTCTCCTTTGGCTAAGTTACTTATGCATGATACTACTTAATGCATAGCTGTCCTGGAGTGCGATCTCTACTGGATTGGCGAGCTAGGGTGCCTTCGTACACACCTTCCCTGTGGTCTCGCCGGCCGCCTTCATAATCTGCACCGCCTTCATCTTCGGCGATGTACTTGCTCCGGCGATCTCTAATCACTTGGTTGCCTGAGTTTACATCTGGCGACTTCATCTTTAACCCGGTGACCGCCGGTTCCGGTGTGCTGGAGATCGGAGCATGCCAACTTAATAACTGGCGACTTCACGAGCCCCCCGACTTCCTTCCCTTCTGCCAACCTGGCGTCTCGTCGACACGCCTACACCGTAGCTTGATGCCACGTCATCACTTCCGACTACCAGGGCGGTACACAAGCCCCCCAGTCTTAAGCGAAGACTTGTCCAGCGAAAAGACTAAAGGAGTCACGTCAATACCGATCTACGTGTCGCTGGCGCAGAATTCCAAACGGTTGTACTTTCTGCTTTCCTGACGCTCCACCAAACACTCCTCCCATCGCTCGACACGTGGCTTCATCAACGGTTACCTTCAATTGACGTTTGCGCTTCCCAAACCCATTCGAAAAAACCCTTAAACCCATTTCTCTTCACTGTTCCATCACTTCTTCGTTTTCTCAGACTCTTCAACTTTCTTCTGCAAAAGCTCTCGACGTTCTTCAACCACCTGAATCACTAACTTCCTTCATCACTCTTCCGATCACAAAAAGGTACTTCCTTTACTTCTCCTGCTGGTTTTTCCTGCATTTTAACCGATTCGCATCATCCTTTAACTGTCTGGTGCATACGCTGTGGGCTGTTTTTCCTGTTTCTCCTTTCTCGTAACTTAGGGCTTCGTCTTCGTTACAACGAACCTTCGTTCGTTCGTTTTTCACCCCTCTTTCATGATCGAGTCAGCCTCTGCAAACCCTGATCACCTTTTCTTTTCTTCTTCCTTTGCAGTTTCCGCGATGGCTCGCTCAAAGATCACCCCAAATCCTCCTCCCTCGTCACGAAACCCTCCATCTCAAGCACACAACCAACCGCGAGCACCTGGTGCTTCTTCTTCCCAGGCTGAGAGGCCTGCACCCTCCCGCTCTAACCTGGCTCAGGCTACCCCACCTGTCGCCGGAGGAGCCTCCGTTCCTACCCCAGACTTCAAAAAACTATACCCATGGGCCACCCCGACCTTGTTGAAGGAGACTTCCTCAGTAAACTCTGCCGGGGCAGTTCTACGTTTGAAGAAAGGGGACGAGCCTCACCTATCGTTCCACAAGGAGCACGACGACAAGATGATGGTGCTACCTTGCCCCTCCGACCTGCCAGTGTGCGTCGACGACAAAGGGAACACCGGCGGGTTGTTCTGCTTCATATATACCACCCTGTTCAAGAAGGTGAAACTTAGGTTTCCCTTCACTCGCTTTGAAAGAGAGCTACTTACCGAGCTCGACATCGCCGCCGCCCAGCTCCATCCCAACAGCTGGGCGTTCGTGCGGGCGTTCCAGATTATGTGCGACCACCTGGGGCTGCCAGCGTCAGTGGACGCCTTTCTCTTCCTCTTCGAAGCCAAACACCCAGGAGATCGCCTGTGGGTGAGCCTTAATGGGATTGCTGGGAGGTCAATCCTCTCTATCTTCCAGCAATCTTACAAAGACTGGAAGGGCAAGTTTGTCCAAGTGCGCCCGAACGACAAGGACGCCTCACTGCTCGACGGTTTCCCCTTGTATTGGGTAAACAAGGGGAACAAAGAGTCCAAAGGCAGCTTCAGGAGGCCAAGGAGTCCTGATAGCATGGGTGCTTTGGACAAGGATCTATGCTTCTTCTGGAAGAGTGTGGCAGACGCCAACATTACTTTCCTCACCACCACACTCATCTCCTACGAGTTCTTCGAAGATCAACTCGAAGTTCGCATAGGTTAGAACTCACCTCAACATCTAAGTCTTTACTTTGGCATTATCTCTGTGAACTGTTTCTGGGCACCTTGTGCGTTGTGCACAAGACTTTGGTTTTATTTTCTGTACCATTTATCTGCTTTGCTGCATACTGACTTATGTGTTTACCTTCCTCTCTGAACTAACCCATGTATCTTTGCATTATGCAGATCGTATGTTGGGCCAGGGAAAATTAGCTGAACTGAGGGCGCTCGCCCGAGCCCACGGGTTGGCATCGGGTTCCCAAACCGTGCCAAACTCGGTGGTGGAGATCGCCGCCGCACAGGGCAGATCGCCACCCAAAGGCCCAACTCCTCCCGAGGCCCAACCCGCCAACCAGCGCAAAAAGCTTATCCTCAGGAAACCAAAGAGGAAAGCCCCCAAGTAGTCCATGAGGAAGAAGAAGACGATGATGAGGCGACTGAAGATGGCCTTGTCACCAAGAGGAAGAGGGTGGCGCCTTCTTCACCATCTGCTCCACCTCCTTTTCCAACATCAACACCGCCATCCACACCATCTCCGCCTCCAACATTGCTTCCTCCACCAGCTCCCGCCTCGCCAGTCCAAGCGATCCCACTGGCGTCTGCACCTCCTGTGGTTGAGACCGCCGAAGCCAACTTCATGGAGAACCCCCCGAGCGCCTCCACGCCTTATGTATCAGCGGGAGGGGATCCTCCTTCAAATGCTTCAACCGTAGGGGCTGCTCCAATCGGGGATGAGGGTGCTCACAACTCCCCAATCCTCATCACCGAATCCCCGACGTCGCCACCACGCCAAGAAGCACTCATTGAACAACCAACTCAGGAAGGTGGCGGCGAGAACCAACAACAAGCCCCCCCGGTGCCTCCACCAGCAAACCTCTCTCTTGAGGTCAAAAGGGTATGGGAGCCCTTCTCAGCAAAACTGAAGATGATGGCGGAGGATTTCCCCTCCATCATATCTAAAGCTGTGGAGAGTTCTACCAGGAAGCTCCAGGATGACCTCTTCGCACTCCGAACTGAGAATAGCACCATAAGGATTGAGGCGGAGAGGTTATCCTGCAATCTTACACTCGCCGAGATCGAACACTCCCGAGTAGAAGATGCCATGAGCACCGAGCTCCGGGTGGCGCGCAAGGAGGCCACCGATCTACGCCATAAGGTGCAGCTCTTGGCTCAAGAGAAGATTGAGCTGGAGAGCAAGATAGTACCTTATCGCGTCAAAGTGGCTGACCTGGAGGCCTTGATCAAAGCTGACGCTGCCAAGGTGAAGAACCTCGAGAAAAGGTCAGCCGATCGGGAGGTCTTTTTGGGGAAGGTGGAGAAAGAAAGAGACGACACCGTGGCCAAGCTCGCGGAAGCCAACAAAGAAAACAGGAAGATCGCCGCTGAACTGGGCCAGGTGCAGGCAGAATCCAAGAAGGTTGCTGAAGACCTTCTTCAAGCTCGGGAAACCATCGAAGAACTTAAGAAACAAGCTGAAGAGCTGAAGCAGCAGAACGAGGGGCTAAAGAAACAGATCGAAGAACTTGACCTGAGTTCTGCCTAGATTCTTGCTGCTGGATTCGAGGCTGCCCGGGAACAGTTCGCCTGCCTGTACCCCGATCTAGATCTTACCATGGTGTCTCTTAACAACGAGGTGGTGGATGGGAAGGTTGTTCCTGCTGAAGACTGATTGATTCCCTTCATCCACGATCTTATGCTTTCTCCCTTACCCAATCTGCTTGTAATAAACTTTCTCTTTTTCTGTACATGTGCCTTAAACTGATGTTTACTTTATGATAAACTGATGTTTACTTTATGATAAGGTCTTTGTATTCTTCTCGTAACTTCTCTGTTTGCTTTATCTTTCCTTGCACAATTTTCTTCAAAAAATTAACTTCGCAATTCCGTAAGCGCGATTATATACTTAACTGCTTCGAACCGCCGATTTTCGAACAAAAACTCTCTAACAACTTGCAACCTCAAGGTAACGAACCTTAGCGTGAAATCACTCTTCAAATAACGAACTTCAACTCAACTAATGGCTTAAGACACCGCTCACCCGATCTGCTTCATCAAAACGGGTCTTTGACTTTCTTGCCACTGCTTGAATTTCTCCTGGTCGCCAAAGACTCTTGGCGATATCAGCTTCTTCCTGGCTTCATAACTTGGCCATTGTTCCTTCATCTGGGGGTAGAGGCGCCTTTCGGATCCTTCTCTGCCTCCCTGATCTTCAGAACAAGAGACCGGGTGGCTAGGCATTCTCTTCAAACCTACCTTAGCCACCCTCCAAACTTCTTCCACCCTTTACACCATACCTGAACTCGTTCGAGACGAGAAGGATTTTATCTTGCCTGAACTCGCTCATAGGCGAGAAGGTCTTTAACTCGCCTGAACTCGCTCATAGGCGAGAAGGTCTTTAACTCGCCTGAACTCGCTCATCGGCGAGAAGGTCTTTATCCCGTGCCTCTACATTGCCCCAGGGGTTACATCTTCTCTCCCCAGAAACACTGAGGACTTTTCACTGGTGCCTCTACATTGCCCCAGGGGTTACATCTCCTCTCCCCCAGAAACACTGAGGACTTTTCACTGGTGCCTAAAAATTGCCCCAGGGGTTACATCTCCTCTCCCCCAGAAACACTGAGGACTTTTTGCTCTTCCTCGCCTGCGCTCGCTCGACGGCGAGGAGGTCTTTATCTCGCCTCAGAACGCGCGAGGGCGTTGAGGTCTTTTAACTGGTGCCTCCGATCGCCGAAAGACGATGAGGACTTTAACTTTAACTGCTGCCTCCGATCGCCTAAAGACGATGAGGACTTTAACTTTAACTGATGCCTCCGATCGCCGAAAGACGATGAGGACTTAGAAACTTTTTAGAAAGCATGCAATATATCTTTAACTTGCCTTAAATCACATACAAGTGACAAGGTCTTTCTTCAAAACTTTCGGAAAACAACCAGCACGTAATCTAAAACAACTTTGAAAACTCTTCTTTATTGGGTGGCCTCATTAAAAACCCTCCTTAGGGAAAAAAGAGTGCCCCCTTCAAACTGTTTTAACAGAGACATTGTACATAACTTCGTGTTTGTCTTTACTTACAAAGTTCTTAACTGTAATATAATTTGAGGTGCGTGGCGTTCCAAGTGCGAGGAATCGCCCCTCCTTCCAATGTTTCTAAGCGGTAGGCGCCGTTCCCGAGCGCCTCGGTTATTCTGAACGGTCCCGTCCACTTGGGCGACAGCTTATTCTCCATCTCATACTGGTGGGCTTTCCTCATCACCAGGTCGCCCTCTCTAAACTGTCTTGGCATCACCTTCGAGTTATATCTTCGTTCAATCCTTCTCTTCACCGCCTCAGCTTTTAATCTCGCCTCTTCCCTGACCTCATCCAGTAGATCCAGGTTCAACCTTCTCTCCTCATTCGAGTCTTCTTCCACGAAGTTCTGGAATCTCGGCGAGCTCTCCTGGATCTCTACTGGAATCATTGCGTCACACCCATAGACCAAGCTGAACGGGGTCTCATGGGTTCCTGACTGCTCGGTGGTGTGGTACGCCCAGACTATACGGGGTACCTCCTCAGCCCAGCTTCCTTTGGCTTTCTCTAACCTTCTCTTCAAACCTCTTAGCAACACCCGATTGGCTGACTCTACTTGGCCATTCGTCTGAGGGTGCTCGACGGATGCAAACACTTGTTGAATTCCCACCCCTTCACACAGCTTCTTCAACAGGTGACTTGCAAACTGAGTCCCATTGTCCGACACCAAGCGCTTGGGCACACCAAACCGGCACACAATGTTCTTCCATACGAAACCTTCGATCTTGTGTGCGGTGATCTGGGCCACTGGTTCTGCTTCGATCCACTTGGTGAAATATTCAATCGCCACCACCAAGTACTTCATCTGCCTGATCGCCAGCGGGAATGGTCCCAGGATGTCGATTCCCCATGTATGAAACGGCCAAGGGCTATAAATCGACTTCAACTCCTCGGGAGGCGCCTTGTGCCAATCGGCGTGCTGCTGGCATTGTTTGCAGCACTGCGCATACCTCTTGCAATCTTCTCTCATCGTTGGCCAGAGCTCGACCCCCGACGTGGCTTCCGCATATCCCTTCATGGAGCTCTGCCATAATTCTCGTACATTTCTCGCCATGCACACATTCCAGGAGTGGGTGAGTGAACCCAAACCTGTACAACTCGCCATCAATCACTGTGTACTTGCTAGAATTCTTCTTTATCTTCCTAGCCTCTGTCGGATCCAGTGGGAGAAGGCCATCTGCCAGGCACCGCTTGTACTGTGTTACCCAGGTGTCTGGGTCATGGGTCGTGCAGACCTGCGTCATGTTCACCTTCTCTTCCCGACACGCTCTTATTCTTGGCGACCTCAAGGTTTCTTGCGTCAAAGACCTGTGACTTCTTGCCGCTTTTTCCGTCGACTTGCTTATCTGAAGAAACAGGTGATCTGCTACAAATGCTCTCGGCGTCTTCAGAGTTTCTTGAATCACCGTCCTCTGCCTACCCCCCTTGCCTGAACTTGCGAGCTTAGCTAGCAAGTCAGCTCGGGCATTCTGCTCTCTGGGCACATGCACCACTTCAAAGGAGGCAAAAGAACTCTTCAATTCTTGTACATACTCCAGGTAAGCCGCCATTTGTGGATCTTTGGCCTGGAACTCGCCTGTTACTTGCCCCGTGACTAGCAGCGAGTCACTCTTTGCCATCAGCACCCTAGCTCCCATCTCCTTGGCCAGCAAAATCCCGGCGATCAGCGCCTCGTACTCTGCTTGATTGTTGCTGGCCTTGAAGGCAAACCTCAAAGATTGTTCAATCTGCACGCCGTTGGGTCCCTCCAAGATGACTCCAGCACCGCTACCCTGCTGGTTCGACGATCCATCCACTGAGAGTACCCAACGGAAGTCGTCCCCTTCAACTCGTGTCGCTTCAAATGAGAGCTCGACCACGAAGTCTGCGAAGATCTGCCCCTTGATCGGGCCTCGGGGCTCATATTTAATATCAAAGTCTGACAGCTCCATTGCCCACTTCACCATCCTCCCAGCAACGTCGGGCTTCTTCAAGACCTTCTGGATGGGCAAGTCGGTCATCACCAGTATCGTGAAGCTATGGAAATAGTGGCGCAACCTCCTCGCTGAAAATACCACAGCCAGCGCAGCCTTCTCCAGGGCCTGATATCTCGTTTCGGGGCCCTGCAGCACCTTACTAACAAAATAAATAGGCTTTTGAGCCTGATCTTGGTCCTGGGCGAGCACCGCACTCACCGCCCTCTCAGTTACAGCAAAATACAACCTGAGAGGGGTTCCCACCAGCGGTTTGCACAAAACCGGCGGGCTCGCCAGATACTCCTTTAGCTTGACAAAGGCTTCTTCACACTCCTTCGTCCAGACAAACTTGTTATTCCGCCTTAAGCACTGAAAATAGGGATGGCCCTTCTCTCCGCTAGCTGACACGAAGCGAGACAGGGCGGCCATCCGACCTATAAGCTGTTGTACTTCCTTCACAGTGGCCGGGCTCCTCATCGCCAAGATGGCGGCACACTTGTCAGGGTTGGCTTCTATTCCTCTCTCAGTTAAGAGGAAACCCAAGAACTTCCCAGCCTCCACGCCAAAGATGCACTTCTCAGGATTCAACTTCAACCTAAACTTGGCGATCGTCGTGAACAACTCCTCCAAGTCCGCAACGTGCTTGCTTTTCTCTGGCGAGGTCACGACCATGTCATCCACTTACGCTTGCACATTCCTTCCCAGCATTGGTGCAAGTACTCGATCCATCAACCTCTGGTACGTGGCCCCTACGTTCTTCAGCCCAAACGACATCACCTTGTAGCAGTAGCACGATCTCTCGGTCATGAAGGCAGTCTTCTCTTCATCCATGGGATGCATCTTGATCTGGTTATACCCCGAGAAGGCATCCAGAAAACTCAACAACTTACACCCTGCAGCACTATCCACCAGGGCATCTATGCTTGGTAAAGGATATGAGTCCTTTGGGCAAGCCTTATTCAGATCAGTGAAATCGACGCACATGCGCCATTTCCCATTACTCTTCTTCACCAGCATGACATTTGCCAGCCATTCAGGGTACTGGACTTCCCTGATGTGGCCTGCAGCGAGGAGCTTCTGGGTTTCGTCCCTGATCGCCTGCCTCCTCTCCTCATTGAACTTCCTTCTCCTCTGTCGCACTGGTCTCACCAAGTTGTCCATCGCCAAATGATGGCACAAGAAGTCGGGATCGATCCCGGGCATGTCCGAAGCGAACCATGCAAACGCATCCAGATGCCGCTCTATCACCTTGGCGATCTGGTCCTGGAGCTCGACCTCCAGGGATCTTCCCAGCTTGAAGATCTTTCCTCCGATCTCTCTCTCGAGCCACTGCTCGACGGGTTTTGGCCTGGTTTCTCTGGCGATCACCGCCCTGACGATTCCCAGTTCCCTCGCTTCCTCAGGGCGATTCCTTGCCTCTTCTTCCTCCAGACCGGCGTTCCCCTCCCCTAGCTCAGCATCCACCATCACCATGTCTCTTCCGGCGGTCTCTTCTATTACCGTCGATCTGGGCTTCACACCAGGAGGCGGGGTGGTCGTCACGTAGCTCACAGACCTCTTGTTTTTCAGGCTATTCTCATAGCACTTCTTCGCTTCTTTCTGGTCGGATTTGATGGTGATCACCACCCCCTCCATAGACGGCAACTTCACCTTCATGTGCCGGGTCGACGGTATAGCGCCTATCCTGTTGAGCGTGGGCCTTCTCAACAGAATGTTGTATGCTGAGGGAGCGTTTACGACAAGGTATTTGATTTTCTCTGTTCTCGAACCCGCCTCATCTGTAAACGTAGTCCTCAGCTCGATGTACCCCCTGACCTCCACCTGGTCACCAACGAACCCATACAAACACCCTCCATAGGGCCTCAGCTGGTCAAGGGGTAGCTCCAACTGCGTGAAAGTCGGCCAGAACATCACGTCTGCCGAGCTTCCTTGGTCCACCAGAACCCTGTGGACCTTCCTTCCTGCTGTGATCAACGAGATGACTATGGGATCGTTGTCATGAGGCACAACGTCCCGAAGATCTTGCTTGGTGAACGTAATGTCCACATCCGGCGAGTGGTCTTCAAACATATCCACCGTCATCACAGACCTCGCGTACTTCTTCCTCTGTGATGCGGTGCATCCACCACCCGAGAAACCCCCTGCAATGGTGTGGATTTCCCCGTGTGTTGGCATCTCGTGCTGCTGAGCCTCTCCACCTGCTGGTTGGGAGCTCGACGCGCCCCCCGTCCTTCTATCCAGCAGATAGTCGTTTAGGAACCCGCTCTTGACCAGATCGTCGAGCTGGTATCCTAAAGCCAAACACGAATCCACGGTGTGGCCAAAGCCCTGGTGAAACTCACACCAGGCGTCTGGCTTTGGTCCCAGCACCTTGTCGCCCACCTTCTCAGGCGCCTTCAGCCTAGTGGATATATTGGGAATGGCGATCAGGTCCGCCAATCCCATGACAAACTTGTGCTTAGGCGGGCGATTGTACTCCCGGCGTGCTGGTTGAGGGCGTCCTTGGCCCCTGCCCTTGTTCTTCCTCGGATCATAAGGATGGCGAGTCCTCTGATCCCTTCTGGCCGCCGCTGTCTCCAACACCCTCTGTGGCTGGATCCTGGTCTGGGCACGTGGCCTAGCGGGAGCCACGCTTCCCCTCTTCTCGGCGACTTCACTCTCATCGGCGATGTGGGCCACCACAAGTCGCCTAACCTCAACAAACGTAGCAGGGTGAGCCCTGATCAATGCTTCGCAGAATGGTCCCGACAGCACGCCCTTCTTGAATGCGTAGACCAACATTTCTTCATCTTTGGCCGGCGATCGGACCATCTGCGCCCCAAAACGATTCAGGTAGTCCCTGAGGGACTCTCCCTGATACTGCCTTATGTCAAACAAATCATAAGACACCCTGGGCGGTGCCTTATTCACGATGTACTGCTCGACGAAAATCTTTGAAAACTGTTGGAAGTTGGTTATGTGACCTGTAGGCAGGCTCACAAACCATTCCAGCGCCGTTCCCTGGAGTGTGCTCACAAACATCTTGCAGTACACGGCGTCTAACCCTCCTAACAGCATCATCTGCGTATGGAACGTGGTGAGATGAGCTTCAGGATCCTCCACGTCAGTGAAAACAGCCTTCACAGGTACCACACTCGCAGGGATAGGCGTGTCGATAATCGCCTGAGCGAAAGGCATAGGAAAAACACGAGGCGGCGTTGACGGCGCGACCTCTTCAGCGACTGGGCGCCCTCGCTGCTCCTGAAGGGCTTGACGCAGCTCTTCAGTCACTTTGCTAAGCTCGTCATTCCTGGCCCGAGAGGCGACCAGGTCCTCATGCATTCTCGCCTGCTCTATACGCGAGGCTTCCACATTCGCCTGCAACGAACGCATGATTTCCACCATCTGCGCCATAGTCATGGCGCTGGCGCCTTCAGCAGCAACGGGCGCAACTGGACTTGAACGGTTGCTTCTCATTTTTCTCATGAAAACTTGGCAAATCACAGAGTGTAATGAGCAACACTTCCTTCAACGACGATCGATTCGGCGATCAATCAGTCAAAACTTCGCGAAACTCCGAAAGAAAACTCAAGAACACAGCGAACCTCCACAGAAACCTGCAACTCCACCAGAAACCACCGCTTCTCCCACGAAAAACCAAATGAGCCAAAGAACTCAGATCTCACCGAACAAAACTCGCGCAACCAGCAGAAAACTTCACTTCACCGAACAAAAACCCAAACGAACGGTGGAAAACGCGAAATCACCGAACAAAACCTAGATGAACAGCGAACAGTGGCTGCACCAGCACACAACCACACAGAAAACTGCAAAAACCTCCAAGAACTCACGCTGTGGATGGGAACAGGTTTTACACGGCCCCACGGTGGGCGCCTGATGATCCTGCCTGTTGACCAAAACGTTGGAGCTTTGCCTCGTCCAACTTGGATCGACGTGTGCGCCGCGTCAACCTCCGTCCTTCACCGCGATCCACCTCAAGAACCTGCAAAAGAACAGAGCGGCGCCGCTGCGGCCGATCGCACTCCAACGCCCAAGTCAGTGACTGAACCACCAAATACTTCAAGAGTAACACTCAAGAACTCTCAAGGAACCGTGTACCAGTTCTCTCTCACAGTATACTCAAGAACTCGCAAGCGTAAAGAAGACAATCTGAACGTGCGTACCTCAGAAGTTCGTTGGGAAACCCTTATATACCTGGGCACTTTCTCTCTCCTGGCAGTTACACACCTGGACACGTGGCTCGCATCCAGCCGTACACGTGCCATCATCTGGAGCCTCCTTGACTTGGGCGCTGCTTCTGACTCTCCTTTGGCTAAGTTACTTATGCATGATACTACTTAATGCATAGCTGTCCTGGAGTGCGATCTCTACTGGATTGGCGAGCTAGGGTGCCTTCGTACACACCTTCCCGGTGGTCTCGCTGGCCGCCTTCATAATCTGCACCGCCTTCATCTTCGGCGATGTGCTTGCTCCGGCGATCTCTAATCACTTGGTCGCTTGAGTTTACATCTGGCGACTTCATCTTTAACCCGGTGACTGCCGGTTTCGGTGTGCTGGAGATCGGAGCACGCCAACTTAATAACTGGCGACTTCACGAGCCCCCCGACTTCCTTCCCTTCTGCCAACCTGGCGTCTCGTCGACACGCCTACACCGTAGCTTGATGCCACGTCATCACTTCCGACTACCAGGACGGTACAAGACTGGTTTAAAAAGAATTAAGAATTATGGTTTTTGAAATATATATTCAAATTATTGATCCATAAAACATTAATGTATTTTAATATATTCAAATTATTGATCCAGAAAACATTAATGTATTCATAAAATTATGCGATTCAAGTATTTTACAAAAGAAATAATCTTATATTAAAGTGAAAAAAGGTTAAAAAATGAGAAAAAAGAATAATATATATTATTCAGAAAAATAAACAGTCATCAAATGATTTTTAACAATTAAAATATTTAAAAATTTAAAAGTGGTTCAAATTTTTCATAGATGTCAATTATAACTTAGTTTCAATAAAAAATATATTTATTTTTAAAATAAAACAAAATTTCTCAACCACTTCGAATAAGCACGCCTATCTTTCTAAGATTATCAGACGATTTTATATGAATAAAATGAGATTATTTTTGTTGTCACATTTAATTTTGGAGGATAATGTTTTCGATATATACGTATACATAAAAATATTAAGGAACTTAGAGACTGGCATAATCATATATAATAGTACAACAATTATTGTGAATTATTTAACTTTCAAAAAATTCAAAAAACTGTTGCATAAATAATTGAATGAGCATGTTTGTAAAACAAATGATATTATAAATATCATCTTTCATTGCTAAATAAGAATACCTCTCACACATTCCTTTTTTACAACACAATTTCACTAAGAATATAATTTATTTTACACCTTTCAAAAGTTTTAAAATTGTTACATTTTTAAAAAACCATGACTTTTATTTTCTATGAAAAATCTTCATCTTTAAATATCACTCCTTATGATCTTACCTATTTTCTGATTGTTTTATCTGTTTCTTATTTATTTGGTCCATACGTGTTAATTAAACAATTTTAAATATTTTAATTTTTATTTTAAAATTTAAAAAATATGTATAATTCATAAAAATATATAGTAATAGAAATGAAGGTATTGGTGAGAAAACGAAACACTGAGGAAATAATTTTGCAGTATATTATTTGAGTGGGAAAATGTGTAATGAATGGTCTTGGACATTAAAAAGTAGACTTCTTTATTTGTGGAACCATGAAAACTTTAGAAAATGTTATCCCATTTCTCATATCTAGCCTTATCAACCATAATTTACATTAAATTAAATCACATGAATGTGAACTCGACAACTTTTCTAGATCTCATCTATCCCTACCTTTTCTAACATGAACAAAACATGAATATATTTTATTGGACCCAAACGATATATATATATATATATATATATATTTATTTTATGTGGCATATTTTATTATTTAATCAATTTAAAAAAACTAAAATGTATATAATATAAAAATTAACTTATATAGCATTTTTCTGTTTGTAGAGTTAATTCACTACAAGAAAATCATTAAATAAAAACTAATTTTAGAGAAAAAAAATAATTAGAATTAATTGCTATAGTGACTAAATTAGAGACCATTTTATAGACTAAAAAAATTATTGGTTTCTAAATTAGTTTCTATTATTAATAAATAATTTCTAAATTGATATCTAATTAGTTGCAAAGGTTTTAACTACCAACTATTTACTATAACAATTAATTATTATTTGTCTCTAAAATTACTTTTTATTTAATAATTTTCTTGTAGTAACTATTGTAACGTTCCATAAAATTAAAAAAAAAATTGAATATATTATTTAATTTACTTCACTTTATACTTTAAGTTTAACAACAAAGGGTTACAAAACACCACCAGTTTGCAAAAAACAATTTTTTTATTACATATATCTTAAATATTTTCAGAATTTCATGGAAAAATCACAATATCTCCTCCCAATCACTAATCTAACTATAACAAGGAGGATTATCCTTTTATCTATAACAATCTATAATAATATACAAAGATAATTGCTCTTCACGTATTTTATCATCTATTTTTAGTTTTCTAAAGTCATGTTGTTTCTGTATGTCATAAAATGAAGTAGTCATTTGTTTGATTTCTTTTGTTTCTTGTTTTTACAATGAATATCCATGTGGTTTGAGTCTTTTTGTGTCTTTTGTGTGCTCTTCTTTTTATGTTTTTGAGTATCTTATCTTGTTATTAGATATTAACAAGTTCATTAGAGTTAAGTTTATGTCTTGAGTTTCAATTCTTTTTTTCAAATCCCTTAGGTTTCTTCTTTTCCAGTTTTTTTGAAATTTTGTCTCTGTTGTGAGAATTTATTGTGGGTTTGTATTTTGGTAAAAAATCTGAAAAATTCACAGAACCCTATTGAGATGTTTTTATATCCATTTAAAACAGAACGTCCAAAAAAATAGAAAAAAAAAGTTATAAAAGTCAGGACGTTTTTAGCCCAGAAAAAACAATTTCAGTGTGGTGTTGCTCTCAGTAGAAAATTTACTACACCTTATTCCTTGGGCTTTTTGACTTGAAATTTTTACCACACCTTTCTTGATGTGTTGTGGAGTTGGGATAAAATTTTGGGATTCAAATTCATTAGAATATCTCCCCAGTCAATTTTTGAATCATCTCTACCAGTGTTGGAAAACAATTTCAATCTCTAAATACTGGTGCTGCAGTGGTTGATTTATTTCTCTCAAAATACACATTCGTTTGAACTAAGATGTGTTTCTTTTGTTAAATATTTTGTTGAGATTCTCACCTAAAAATTTCATACACAAAATGCTTATGGATGAAGTTTCACAAATTTTGGAAGTTTCAGTGTTTGTTTCATTCTAGATTTTTGTTTTGAAATCTATTCTAGTGCTATTCTTAGGTTTTCTATTTGAGTGCTCACTATTTTTATTAGCTTTTGTACCGCCCAGGTAGTCGGAATAGATGACGTGGCAGCAAGCTATAATATAGGCGTGTTGAACGGGACACCTGGCTAGCAGAAGGGAAGGAAGTCGGGAGGCTCGTGTAGTCGCCAATCATTAAGTTAGCGTGCCCCGATCTCTAGCATACCTAAACCGGCGGTCACCAAGTTTGTGTCGTAGTCGCCGGATGTGAACCCAGGCGACAAGGCGATCGGAGATCACTGAGAGGAGGACATCGCCGAAGGATCAGGAAAGCTTGTTCCAGGCTTTCGAAGCAAAGGATGAAGTCGTCAGATGGTCATTCCCTAGCTGGCCAGAGGTTGAGGTCGGGGAACAACTTACCCGAACATGCACAGTGAAGTAAGTAAAGTAGAATATAATGGCGGCCGGCGAGACCACAGGGAAGGTGTGTATGATGACACCCGTACTCGCCACACAGAAGAGATCGCACTCCAAGGCAGCTATACGCTGAGTTGCTTCCTGCATAGGTAACTTAGTCGAACAACCTGAAGAGTAAGAAGTGATGCTCAAGTCAAGGATGCTCCAGATGGTGGCACGTGTACAGCTGGATGCGAGCCACGTGTCCAGATGTGTAACTGTCAGGAGAGAGAAAACGCACAGGTATATAAGGGATCCTAACGAACTTCTGAGGTACGCACGTTTTAGAATACTTCTTTACGCTTGCGAGAACTTGAGTACGCTAAGAGAGAACATTGCACGGTTCCTGAAGTTCTTAGTTTTCCTCTTAGTATTTTGGTGGTTCAGTCGCTGACTTGAGCGTCGGAGCGCGATCGGCCGCAGCGGCGCCGTTCTGTCTTTTGCAGGTTCTTGAGGTGAATCAAGGTGAAGGACGGGAGCTAACACGGTGCAAAGTCGATCCAGAGGAAGCTACCTTTGACGAGGCAAGGCTCTCGCGTTCTGGTCAACAGGCAGGATCAGCTTTAGTTATTGATTTGTGTATTAAATTACTCCTTGCAGTTGTCTTAATAATTCCGTTTGAGTTTAACAATTTTAATTGATTTTTTTTTTTTACTTGTTGGCCTCATAAGGTGAAATTCATATTGAGTGGAAGTTTGGTTTTGAAGTTGTGAAACTAATTTCTACTTGATGATTCATAGCTAAAGGCTAAAAACAGTGATTATTTGGAAATGACGAAAATTGAAGAGAAGAATCAAGTTCATATAAAGAGAAGAAAGATTTGACAACTTGAAGAAAAGAAATTCATAAATACTTTTTGTTTATTTTTAGCTTTGTATCACAGAACCTTTGTGTACAAGTTTAATTTTTTCTTTTCTTATCTTGCTTATATTAGTTGGTGGGTGATCTTGCCTGTTGACCAAGACGCTGGAGCCTTGCCTCGTCAAATATGGATCGACTTCTGCGCCGTGTTAGCTTCGGTCCTTCGCTTTGATTCACCTCAAGAACCTGCAAAAGACAAAACGGCGCCGCTGCGGCCGATCACGCTCCAACGCCCAAGTTAGCGACTGAACCACCAAATACTAAGAGAAATTCAAGAACTCTAAGGAACCGTGCAAAATTCTCTCTTAGCATACTCAAGTTCTCGCAAGCGTAAAGAAGTAATCTAAACGTGCGTACCTCAGAAGTTCGTTAGAATCTCTTATATACCTGCGCACTTTCTCTCTCCTGACAGTTACACATCTGGACACATGGCTCGCATCCAGCTGTTCACGTGTCACCATCTGGAGCATCCTTGACTCGGGCGCCACTTCTTACTCTTCAGGCTTTTGGCTAAGTTACTTACGCATGAAACAACTCAGCGCATAGCTGCCTTGGAGCGTGATCTCTTCTGCGTGGCGAGTACGGGTGCCTTCATACACACCTTCCCTGTGGTCTCGCCGGCCGCCTTCATGATCTACTTCACTTGCTTCACCGTGCATATCCAGGTAAGCTGTTCCCCGACCTCTGTTGAAGATGGTTGCTGCCCCTTTCAAGATTGTGTTTGATGAAGACTTATATGTAGTGTTTGATGAAGACTTGTATGTAATTCTCATGTATTTTTGCTTTGCTTTAAGTATATTTTAGTTAGTGCTTAGAGGTTGTCTAAGAGTGGGCTTTTTGCTGAGTAACTCACCTCATAACCACTGACCATGTGTTAAGAACAAGCATAAGTTTTCTTAAACTGTTTTTCACATGTTTTACACAAAAACACGTTTACTGCATAAAAATAAATCTGTTCTTTTCTAAATAAACAGATTCATTTTTTCACTGATGCCTTGGCTAAAGTCTTGTAAAAATTTGATTTTGTGCATCAGGTATTTTGACTAAGTCTTCTTCTTTTCAAAACGACTGAGTTTCAAATAGTTAAACTTTCTCTGTTTTCGTTTTGAAAAATAAATCTGTTCATCTGTAAATGAATAGATTCTTTTTGCCTCTGGTGCCATGTCAAGCTTAAACGTTTTTCAATTTTATCTCAGCACCAGAATGGTTGACTAAGTCTCCTCACTTAACAGATTCTCTAACTGCTTTTTGAAAATAAATCAGTTCATTTTATTTTCAATCTTTTCATTTTATAACAACTTTAACTGTTTTTCAAAATTCTGTTATAATCTGGCTTTCTATAAAATGCAAACTTGTTTATGAGTTTAACAACGATTCAAACAGTTCATAAATTTGCAAAAAAACAAGTTTTGACAGCAGAGAGTTAAGTGTTTTCAAAGGATTAGCATTTGTTCTTCAAAGATTTCAAAAATCACAAAGTGCTTGTTCTTGGTTTGGTTCCAAAAGCTTGGTGTGAGGTGCAGCTACTGTTCTAGCAATCTTGCCTACTGGTTTAAGGCAGATCTGTGTATCCTCAATCAGGTGTAGTCGTTTCACATCTCTATCTTGTAATAGTTTGGTTGAACACTCTTCTTGTTAGGTGTTCTTGAAGAGTGGGTGTGTGTGTATGCTGAAATAGGTTTTTTCAGCAAGAGTACCTAAGTTCTTGTAGGTTTCAAGAACAGTGGGAATTGTACTTGGTTGTACTGTGTGTTAGTGATTTCCACCTATTGTTGGTGAAGACTGGATGTAGCTCAGGTTGAGTGAACCAGTATAATTGCTTGTGTTCATTCTCTCTCTCTCTCTGCAATCTCGTTTCTGCATAACTGATAAAACAGCAAAGAAATAAATCTGTTATTTCTGGGCACTGTGCATACTGTTCTTGATTTATGAAAAAGGTGTTTGAATCTGATAAGAACATATATAATCTGCTAAAAACCATTGGAACAGATTGACTGTGATAGGCTGCTCAAGAAACTGTAAATGCTATTAATTGAACCTTAAACAAATTGCTTAAAGTTGAAGCTTGCTGTTATGTGATTCATTGTTCTTAATTTCTGGAAAATTGCTTGACATCAAGAAGAACACTCATAGTCTGTTAAAAGCCACTGGAACAGCTTGTTTGCAAAGGTCACTCAATTAACTAGCATGCTATCAATTGAACCTTAATCACTTGCTTGAAATTGAAGCTTGCTGTTTTTGTGTTTCACTGTTTTTCAAATCTGATATCTGTGTGTGTGCTGCTGGAAATTCTCACTACATAGTCTTGTGATTAACCTTGCTGTATTAAAAGCGTTTCAAACAGAAAAACAGTGCTGAAATAAATCTGTTCATTTTCACATAAATCGATTTATTTTCTGTAAAACTGGGTTAAACATTGTTTCTGCGAAGAAGTTTTAAAAGGTCAATTCACCCCCCCTCTTGAACTTTGGCACTATTAAACCCAACAATTGGTATCAAGAGCTAGGACTTGTATTTTAATCAAGTTTGTTTGTAATAATGTCTGAGTTCAATGTGCTTTTTGCTGAAGGTTCTGCTGTTAATAGACCACCTATGTTTAATGGAATGAATTATGCATTTTGGAAAGTTAGAATGAGAATTTTTATGGAATCCATTGATGCATTAATTTGGGAAGCTGTGGTCAATGGACCTTATGTGCCAATGCAGGTTGTCAAGGATGAACAAGTGGAAAAGCCAAGATCAGAATGGAATGAGACCGAAAGGAGGAAGGCTCAACATGATCTTGTGGCCAAGAACATCATAACCTCTGCATTGACAATGAATGAGTTCTTCAGGATATCCCAATGTAAGTCAGCTAAGGAGATGTGGGAAGTCTTAGAAGTGACTCATGAAGGTACTGAAGATGTGAAAAGGTCAAGGAAACATGCACTCATCCAAGAATATGAGCTGTTCAGAATGCAACCCGAGGAGAGCATTGCTGATGTGCAGAAGAGATTCACCCACTTTGTGAATCACCTCACTGGCTTGGGAAAAGAATTTGACAGAGAGGAGCTCAACATAAAGATATTGAAGTGCCTCGACAGAAGCTGGCAACCAAAGGTGACAGCTATCTCTGAAAGCCGTGATCTGTCAAAATTAGGAACTGCTGCACTGTTTGGAAAGTTGATGGAGCATGAGCTAGAGCTTAAAAGACTTAAAGAGCAGGAAACAACAGAGAGAAAACCCAAAGGTCTTGCACTAAAAGCAACTGAATTGGATGAGATCAAGGAGGAAAAAGAAGATGCTGAAGATGATGACACAATCAGCCTTCTTACAAAAAGATTCAGCAAATTCCTGAGGAAGAAAAGCAAAAATAGGAACCAACAGAAAAGAAGGTATCCTAAACCCAATGATTTAAATTCCTCTAAATATACTTGCTTTGGATGTGGCAAAACAGGGCATATCAAAACAGATTGTCCAGACAATCAAACTAAGGACAAATCTGCCAGCAAGAAATTTGAAAGGAACAAAGGAAGAAGAGCCTACATCTCATGGGAGGAAAATGAAGTATCCTCAACTAGCAGCTCTTCAACAGAAGATGAGGAGAACAATCTGTGTTTCATGATGAAGGATGAGGAGTCAAGCTCTGAATCAGTAAGTAATTTTTTTGCTGATTCTGATAACTATGATGGTTTGCTTGCTGCCTTCAAGGAAACACATGATGAAGCCAATAGGCTAGCTGTAATATGCAATAAGCTGCAAAAGGTAAATAATGTGCTTGCACCTAAAGTAAAAACACTTGAGGAAGAATTGCATAAGGCCAAAACAGATTTGGTAAGCCTTGAACTGACTTGCTTGCATGCCTCTATTAAAAACTGTGAAAACTGCAAAAGATTGGAAAAACAAGTGGAATATTTGCTGAAAACCCTTTCCAATTTCACCAAGGGAAGAGAAAACCTTGAGTCTCTCCTTGGATCACAGAATGTTGTTTTCAATAAGAATGGACTTGGTTATAACCCTGGAAATACAACCAATGTCAAAAAGCTTTCAAGTTTTTTTGTTCCAGCAAAATCAGTTTTTTCAGCTTTTAACAGTGGCAAAAAGGCATCTCATGTAACCTGTTTTTACTGCATGAAATCTGGTCATACATCTAGGTCTTGCATTGCTAGAAAGCATCTTGTTCCTAAGAACTTAGCTAAATGGCTGCCAAAGAGAAGGTGTTAATCTGTGCTGGACCCTATACTGAAAAGGGTACCATTTGTATATTTTTTATTCTGTTTTGCAGATTGGAAGCAAGAAAAACCAGTGGTACTTGGACAGTGGCTGTTCCAAGCATATGACTGGAGATCTTACAAAGTTCACCAGCTTAAAGCTCAAAGCAGAAGGACATGTAACCTATGATGATAATAACCGAGGGAGGATTTTGGGCAGAGGAACTGTTGGAACAGGGAATTCAACAACCATTGAGAATGTGCTGTATGTAGAAGGACTCAAGCATAGTCTTCTCAGCATAAGTCAGCTTTGTGACAAAGGATACAAAGTGAATTTTGAGTCAAGTGGCTGCACAATCTCAAGTAATTCATCTAGTAAGGCACTGTTTACTGGTAAGAGAGTGAATAACATTTACCTGTTGAATATCATGGAAACTAACTCTTCAAATGAGTGCTTGCTGTCCAGAAGTGATGAGTCTTGGTTGTGGCACAGGAGGTTAGCTCACATACACACAAATCACTTGAATAAATTGAAATCTAAAGATTTAGTTTCTGGTTTACCTAACATTAAATTTCAGGATAACAGGCTTTGTGATGCTTGTGTGAAAGGTAAACAAATCAAATCCTGTTTCAAGTTAAAGGATATTGTCTCTACAAAATATCCATTGGATGTGTTGCATATGGACTTATTTGGTCCATCTAGAGTTGCTAGCTTGGCTGGAAATTTGTATGCTTTGGTTGTTGTGGATGATTACTCTAGATTTACATGGACTTTATTTCTTGCACATAAACATGATGCTTATTCTGCCTTTAAGAGATTAGCAAAAATTCTGGAAAATGAAAATTGTTGCTGCATTAAATCAATTCGAAGTGATCATGGGGGAGAGTTTCAAAATGCTAAGTTTGAGAGGTTCTGTGAGAAGCATGGGATAACTCATACCTTTTCAGCTCCTAGGACACCCCAACAAAATGGTGTAGTTGAAAGGAAAAATAGATCACTAGAGGAACTTGCTAGAACTATGTTAAATGAATCTAAGCTTCCTAAGTATTTTTGGGCTGATGCTGTTTATACTGCAGGTTATGTCTTAAATAGGACCTTAATAAGACCAATTCTTAAGAAAACCCCATATGAATTGTATAAGGGCAGAAAACCTAGTGTAAGTCACCTTAGAGTATTTGGGTGTAAATGTTTTGTATTGAATAATGGTAAAGAAAATCTTGGTAAGTTTGATGCTAAATCTGATGAAGGTGTGCACATTGGTTATGCTTTGAATGGTCATGCATATAGAGTCTTCAATAAAAGGTTGCTCATAGTAGAAGAATCAATGCATGTTGTTTTTGATGAAACTGATCATAGTGTATCTAAAACTGCTGCTGATGAACCTGACAGTAATGAATTTAAATCTGTTTTAAATCAAAATGAATCGATTCATTTTGATACTGCTGATACACATGCTATGCAAGAATCTACTGCAGCTGCAGGTTTGCCAAAAGAGTGGAAAACCCCAAGAGACTTAACCCTTGATAATGTCATTGGGAACATTGAGAAAGGAGTGTCAACTAGAAAATCCTTGAACAATTTCTGTGAAGCAATGGCTTTTGTATCTAAAGTTGAACCCAAGAATTTGAAGGAAGCTCTCAAGGACAGTAACTGGATTTTAGCTATGCAAGAGGAACTGAATCAGTTTGCTCTTAATGAGGTCTGGACTCTTGTTCCTAGAATACCTGAGATGAATGTTATTGGAACAAAATGGGTATTTAGAAACAAAATGGATGAGCATGGAGTGATCACCAGAAACAAGGCTAGGCTTGTAGCTAAAGGGTACAATCAAGAAGAAGGAATAGACTATGATGAGACATATGCACCAGTGGCTCGGTTAGAAGCTGTTAGATTGCTGCTTGCCTTTTCTTGCATCAAAGGGTTCAAGCTATTTCAAATGGACGTGAAGAGTGCCTTTCTAAATGGCTATATAAATGAAGAGGTATTTGTCTCACAACCACCAGGTTTTGAAGACCATCAACATCCAGAATATGTGTTCAAACTCCAAAAGGCTCTCTATGGACTCAAGCAAGCTCCTAGGCAATGGTATGAGAGGCTAAGTGATTTTCTCACCTCTCAAGGCTATGACAGAGGAACATCAGATAAGACCTTGTTCATTAAGAAGAAAGGAGATGACTCAATTCTAGTCCAAGTATATGTGGATGACATCATTTTTGGATCAAACAATGGAGAATTGTGTGAAGCTTTCGTGAAAGTCATGAAGAGTGAGTTTGAAATGTCAATGATGGGTGAGTTGAACTATTTTCTAGGTTTGCAGGTCAAACAACTCAAGGATGGCATTTTCTTGAGTCAAGCAAATATTGCAAGGATTTGCTGAAGAAATTTGAAATGGACAAGTGTAAACCAATCAGCACACCCTTCTCAACAAGCTGTCATTTGGATCATGATGAAGCTGAAATTTCTGTTGATGAAACCAAATACAGAGGACTCATAGGATCACTGTTGTATCTTACTGCCAGCAGGCCAGATATAATGTTTGCAGTGTGCATGTGTGCAAGGTTTCAATCTGCTCCTAAAGAATCACACTACAATGCTGTCAAAAGGATTTTGAAGTATTTGCAAGGAACTAAAGAAGTTGGCTTGTGGTATCCAGGTAATATTTCATTAAGCTTAACTGGATATTCTGATTCAGATTTTGCAGGTTGCAAAATTGATAGGAAGAGCACAAGTGGAACCTGTCATTTGCTTGGATCAAGCTTGATCTCATGGCAATGCAAAAAGCAGGCTTGTGTAGCTCTTTCCACTGCTGAAGCAGAATACATTGCAGCAGGGAGTTGCTGTGCTCAAACTATATGGCTAAGACAACAATTGAATGATTTTGGTATCTTACTTAACCATATACCTCTGCTGTGTGATAATACAAGTGCAATCAACTTAACCAAAAATCCTGTCATGCATTCAAGAACCAAACACATTGAAATAAGGCATCATTTTCTAAGGGAACACATATCTAATGGAACATGTGATATTAAGTTCATTGGTACTGACTTACAACTTGCTGATTTGTTCACAAAACCATTAGCTAAAGATAGGTTTAATTTTCTGCTTAATGAATAGGGTATTATAAGTGTCAATTGTACATAGCAGTAAAAAATTAAATCTGTTTATTCGCAATTAAACGTGCTTATTTTCTGCACTGATATGCATTGATGACTAGGAAAGAGAAATTCTGATCTTTGACTGCTTGACTGACTTAGTGGGCATTAACCTCTGTACCTTTGACGGTTTTGGTCATGGTTATGTAACCGATTTGATGGTTTGGGTGCTCAATAAGAATTTGAGTGTATGCATCGTGACCCTAAATATTTGGTGCATATTTTCAAAGATTCTCTGCACAAATTCAGAGCATAATATCTTCATGCATATCCACTCATAACTCCCATATCAATCCATTTATTCTGCTATAAATCTGTGTGAATACTTGCTACCCACATTGGCCATTCTCTTTCTATTCTCACCATTTGAAATCAAGACAAGAATTCAGGTTCAAAACATGGCTTCGTCTTCAAGACAAAAACAGAAAAGCAAGGGAAAGCAAACCACTTCTCAAGGTGTGTTAGAAGGATGGATCGCTGGAAATGAAGAAGGCATCAATGCCTACATTCATGAAACAAGCAGGAAGCAGATCAACATACCCAAGGTGCTGGATTTCAACTGGCTGAAATCTGAAAAACTGGTAGAAACAAGGGCTGTGTTGAAGCACCAGAAACTGAAAAAGATGCTGGAATTAACGGGTAATGTTTATCCTGACTTGGTTAAAGTGTTTTATACTAACCTCACATTGGATGGGAAGAATGTTGTCTCTTATGTGAAAGGGACCAAGATGAAGATCACAAGTGAGGTGTGGAATTCTGTGGCTGGAATAAAATATGCTGGACTGAAAGTTGGGAAAGGAAATACCAGTGGAATTTCAGAATTCAACAAGCTGCAATATTATAAGAGTTGCATGAGGAATTCTACAGAAAGTATAAACAGGTTCCATGCAGGGCATTTGAACCTCACTCCACGTCTAGTCGCATACATCATAGCTTGGCAACTGATTCCAAGAGGGACAAACCATGCTGTCTTACATGAAGAGGATCTCATTCTCCTATATTGCATCATGAACCAGATTAAGGTAAACTGGGTGTTCATTGTCAATGAACACATGCTCAAGTCAAAAAGGTTGGCTGATTACAGATTTCCCTATGCTATTCTTGTTTCCAAATTAATTGATTACTTTGGTATTGATGTTACAAATGAGAGAAATGACCCTATCAAAGCTGTAAGTGAGATTGATACTTCAACTCTCACCAAAATGGGTTTTCACAAAATTGAAAACAAGTGGGTGGTTCTCAAGGAGAAGGACACTCAAGCAGAACATGAGGATGAGGATGAAGCTGTTCCTATGGATGATGACTCCCCTGCTGCCCAATCTGAACATGAGGAAGTTGCTGCAAATGCCATAGTTGCCTATCAAAGTCCAGAATACCGTGGAGAACCAATGTCTATGTTTGAGAGGCAAGTGTTGTACCGTCTTGATGTCATGTCTGCAGAACAAAGGGCACACTTTGAGACTACTCATGCAAGGTTCCAACACCTTGATAATCAGATTGAAGGAGTTCAGGCACAGCTTGCAGAGCTTTACTACAAGGATCAGTAGTTTTCTGTTTTTAATGCTTTTCATTATCAGTTTTCAAGTTTCTGTAATGCTGAACAATTTGGTTTTATGTTTCTGAACTATTATGATTGTGGTTTCTGCTTTATATCCCTTTATTCCCTGTGCTTATATGCTGTTTGATGAATCCAAAGGGGGAGAAAAATAGCTCACCATGCTAGGTGAAGCTAGCTGTAACAGGGAGTTAATTCTGCACCTTTAAACCTGATCCTGCCTGTTGACCGGAACGCTGGAAACTGCCTCGTCAAAGGATCGACGTGCGCACCGCTTCTCACCTCCGTTCCTCTTCGGGATCTATCTCAAGAACCTGCAAAGAAACAGCACGGCGCCGCTGCGGCCGATCGCACTCCAACGCTCAAGTCAGTGACGGTATCACCAAAAACTAAGAGAACTGGAACCGTGCAAATCCTCTCTCACAGTTAGCTCTATCACTCGCAAGCGTAAAGTGTATGAACTGAACGTGCGTACCTCAGAAAGTTTGTTAAGAACTCTTATATACCTGGTGGCTTTCTCTCTCCTGGCAGTTACAGACTTGGACACGTGGCTCGCATCCAACTGTACACGTGCCATCATCTGGAGGCTCCCTGACTTGGCGCTGCTTCTGCTCTCATATTGGCTAAGTTACTTGTGCATGGTACTGCCCAGTGCATAGCTAACTTAGGAGTGCGATCTCTACTGGAACTGGCGAGTTAGGGGCCTTCATACACCTTCCCTGTGGTCTCGCCGGCCGCCTTCATAATCTGCTTCTCCTTCTTCTTCGGCGATGTGCTTGTTCTGGCGATCTCCGACTGCTTGGTCGCCTGGGTCTACATCTGGCGACTTCATCTTCAACGTGGCGATCGCCCATACTGGTAAGCTAGAAGTCGGAACACGCCAGCTTAACAACTGGCGACTACGCGTGCCCCCCGACTTCCTTCCCTTCTGCCAACCTGGCGCCTTGTCAACACGCCTACACTGTAGCAGGATGCCACGTCATCACACCCGACCACCAGGGCGGTACACAAGCCCCCCAGTCTTAAGCGAAGACCTGTCTAGCGAAAAGACTGAAAGAGCCTTCGTTAACACCGATCTACGTGGCCTTGACGCGGAATTCCAAGCGGTTGTACTTTCTGCTGCTCTGACGCCCCACCAAAACCCCTCACTCATCGCTTGACACGTGGCTTCATCAACGGCTCTCTTCATTTGCCGTTTGCGCTTCCTAAACCCATTTCGAAAAACCCTTAAGCCCATTTCGCTTCACTGTTCCATCACTTTCTTCGTGCTTGCAAACGCTTTAACTTCCTTCTGCGAAAACTCTCAACGCTCTTCAACGCTCGAGATCACCATTCTCCTCCATCGTCTTCCTGATCATCGAAAGGTAATTACTTTCCTTCATCTGCTGGTTTTCCTTGCATTTTCACCGATTCGCATCATCCTGTAACTGCTTGGTGCATACGCTGTGGGTTGTTTTTCCATTTCTCCTTCTGCGTAACTTAGGGCTTTGTCGATCGTCGCAACGAACCTGCATTCGTTCGTCTTTCACCTTCCTTCTATGATCGAGTCAGCCTTCGTAACCCTCCTGATCATTTTTCCTTTCTTCTTCCTTTGCAGCTGCTATCATGACTCGCACCAAGATTACCCCGAACCCCCCTCCATCAGCACGAAACCTTCCTTCACAAGCACATGACTCAACACAAGTTCGTGGCGCTTCCTCTTCGCAGGCTGAGAGGCCTGCGTCTTCCCAATCTGCCCCGGCCCAGGCGACTCCATCTAACGCTGGAGGAGCCCCCGTTCCTCTGCCAGACTTCCAAACTTTATACCCCTGGGCTAACTCAACCCTTCTGAAAGAAAAATCCTCTGTGAACACTGCGGGGGCAGTCTTGCGGCTGACCAAGGGGGACGAGATCTACCAGTCGTTTCACAAGGAGCACGACGAAAGGATGATGGTGCTGCCTTGCCCCGCCGACCTGCCCGTGTGTGCTGATGACAAAGTAAGCGCCGACGGGCCCTTCTGCTTTGTCTACACGACTCTGTTCAAGAAGGTCAGGCTCAGGTTTCCTCTCACCCGATTCGAGAGGGAACTTCTTACCGAGCTCAACATTGCGGCCGCCCAGCTCCACCCCAACAGCTGGGCGTTTGTTCGAGCCTTCCAAGTAACGTGCGCCCACCTGGGGTTGCCCGCGTCGGTGGACGTGTTTTTGTTCCTTTTCGAAGCCAAGCACCCAGGAGACCGCCTGTGGGTCAGCTTGAATGCGATTGCTGGGAGATCCATTTTTACCATCTTCCAGCAATCGTATAAAGACTGGAAGGGGAAATTCGTCCAAGTACGTGCAAACGACAAGGACACCTCCCTTCTTGATGGCTTCCCCTTGTACTGGGTGGACAAGGGGAAAAAGGAGTCCAAGAGCTGCTTCAGGAGGCCCAAAAGTCCTGATAGCATGGGAGCTTTGGACAGAGACCTTTGTCTCTTCTGGAAGAAAGTGGCGGGCGCAAATATAACTTTCCTCACCACCTCCCTGATCAGCTTTGAATTCTTCGAAGATCAGCTAGAATTTCAAATAGGTTAGGTCATTTGAACCATTGCTTTAATACTGCTTCTGTTTAGCTGTCTCTGGGCGTCTTGTGCGTTATGCGCAAGACTTTGGCTTTACTTTTCCTGCACATATTATCTGCTTTGCTGTTTATTACACTATGCACTTATCTGTTTTCCTTGAGTTAACCCACGCATCTTTGTCCCCTGCAGACAACATGTTGCCCAGGAACATGCTCGCTGAACTCAAATCGCTCGCCCGAAACCACGGGTTGGCAACCGGTTCCCAAACGGTGCCCAACTCGATGGTGGAGGCCGCCATTGTCCAAGGGCGATCACCACCCAAGGAGCCCGCTCAACGCAAAAAATTGGTCCTTAAGAGACCCAGAAGGAAAGCCCCCCAAGTCGTCCAAGAGGAGGAAGAAGAGGACGACGAGGTCACCGAGGATGGCCTCGTTACGAAGAGGAAAAGGGTGGCACCATCTTCACCACCTGCCCCACCCGCTCTTTCGACCTCAACACCACCATCAACGCCTGCTCCTCCTCCCTCATCGCCAACACAACAAGCTCCTTCATCACCAGTCCAAGCGGTTCCACTGGCCACTGCGCCACCTGCAGCTGAGGCCCAAGAGCCAAATTTCCTGGAGGAACCCCCAAGCGCCTCTACGCCATACGTGTCAGCCGGAGGGGGCCCCCCTTCAAACACTTCAGCTGCAGAAAACGTTCCAATCGGGGATGAGGTTGCTCATACCTCTCCGATCCTGATTACCGAATCCCCGATTGCGTCGCCACGCCAGGAAGCAAACACTGAAGAACCTGCTAAGGAAGGTGGCGACGAGAACCCGCTACAAGCCCCCCTGGCGCCTCTCCAAGCGGCAAACCTTCCCCTTGAGGTCACAAGGATGTGGGAACCTCTGACTGCCAAACTCAAAACCATAGCAGAGGATATCCCATCGATTATAACCAGGGCCGTGGAAGGCTCAACCAGGAGGCTCCAAGATGACCTCTTCAACCTCAAAACCGAAAACAACACTATGAAGATTGAGGTGGAGAAGTTATCCTTCAACCTGACGCTCGCAGAAATCGAACACTCCCGAGTGGAGGATGCAATGAGTACCGAGCTCAGGCTGGCGCGCAAGGAGGCTACTGACCTTCGCCACAAAGTTCATGATCTTGCCCAAGAGAAGGTCGAATTAGAAAGCAAAATTGTGCCCCTTCGTGCCAAGGCGGTCGACCTGGAGGCTCGCATGCAAGCTGACGCCGCTAAGGTGCAAAAACTGGAGCAAAGGTCGATTGACCGGGAGAAACTACTTGGGCAAGTAGAAAAGGCGAGGGACGACGCCATGGCTGATCTCGTCGAGGCCAACAAAGAGAAAGGAAAACTGGCTGCTGAGTTGGCCCAAGCACAATCGGAATCCAAGAAGGTTACTGAAGACCTTCTCCAGACTCGAGAGACCAACGAACTACTTAAAAAACAGGTTGAAGAGCTGGAACAGCAGAACAAAGAGCTGAAAGAGCAAACCGAAGACCTCAAGAAGCGGATTGAGGAACTTCAGGGGCAAATCGAAGCACTCAAGCTAAATTCTGCTCAGATTCTGGCTGCTGGATTCGAAGCTGCGTGGGAACAATTCGCTTGCCTATTTCCCGATCTGGATCTCAGCCTGGTGTCGTTGAACAACGAAGTAGTAGATGGAAAGGTCGTTCCTGCTGAAGACTAATCAACTCCACCTCATTTGCTACTTATGATTTCCCTCATATTATTCTGTAAAAACTCTTGTATGTGTGCTTTTATCAAGTACTTATCTCAATGACAAAGTTTGGGTATTCACTCTCTTGACTTCTTTAGGCGCTTTACCTTCTTTGCATGTTTAACTTTGTCGGCTTTAACTTAACGATTTTTGCAAACACAACCTTCTGACTTAACCGCTTCGAATCACTTCAAACTCAAGTAAAAATTACTTTAACCAACTTGTACTCTTAAGGCAACTAACCTTATCACGAGAATACCCTTCAAGCAACGAACGGTAACTCAATTATTGGCTCAAACAACGTCCCACTCGACCTGCTTTATCAAACAAGTCTTTCAACCTTCTCGCCGCTTGTTTGAACTTTTCCCGATCGCCAAAAACTCTTGGTACCATTAGCTTTTCTTAGCCTCATGCCTTGGCAATCGTTTCTTTGCATGGGGGCAGAGACGCCTTTAGGGATCTCTTTTTACCCTCCTGGACTTCAGAACAAAGACCGGCTGACTAGGCGTTCTCTTCGAACCTACCTTAGCCACCTTCCATACTTCTTCCACCCTCTGCGCCATACCTGAACTCGTTCGAGACGAGAAGGATTTTATCTTGCCTACGCTCGCATGTAAGCGCGAAGGTCTTTAACTCGCCTGAACTCGCTCATCGGCGAGAAGGTCTTTATCTTGCCTCTACATTGCCCCAGGGGTTACATCTTCTCGCCCCCAGAAACACGGAGGACTTTTACTCTTCCTCGCCTGCACTCGCTCGACGACGAGGAGGTCTTTAACTTGCCTGAACTCGCTCGACGGCGAGAAGGACTTTATCTGGCGCCTCAACTTGCCCAGGGTGTACATCTCCTCCCCCCTGGATGCACTGAGGACTTTTCTCTTTCTCGCCTGCACTCGCTCGACGGCGAGGAGGTCTTTAACTGGCCTTAGCTCGCACAACGGCGAGAAGGACTTTATCTGGTGCCTCAACTTGCCCAGGGTGTACATCTCCTCCCCCCTGGATGCACTGAGGACCTTTTCTTTTTCTCGCCTGCACTCGCTCGACGGCGAGGAGGTCTTTAACTTGCCTCAGGACACGCGAGGGCGTTGAGGTCTTTCATCTGGTGCCTCCGATCGCCGAAAGACGATGAGGACTTTAAACTTAACTGGTGCCTCCAATCGTCGAAAAACGATGAGGACTTAAAACTTAACTGGTGCCTCCAATCGCCGAAAAACGATGAGGACTTAAAACTTAACTGGTGCCTCCAATCGCCGAAAAACGATGAGGACTTAAAACCTTTTAGAAAGCATGCGATATATCTTTTCTTGCCTTAAATCACTTACAAGCGACAAGGTCTTTCTTCAAAAACTCTTGGAAAACAGCAAACATGCAACCAGTAAACGCCTTATACTTCGAAAACTCTTCTTTTATTGGGTGGCCTCATTAAAAACCCTCCTTAGGGAAAAAAGAGTGCCCCCTTGAAACTGTTTCATCAGAGACATTGTAATATAACATTTGTGTTTGTCTTTACTTACAAAGCTTTTAACTATAGTACAACTTCAGGTGTGTGGCGTTCCAGGTGCGAGGGATCGCCCCTCCTTCCAGCGTCTCTAAGCGGTAGGCCCCGTTCCCGAGCGCCTCGGATATTCTGAACGGTCCAGTCCACTTGGGTGACAATTTATTCTCCATCTCGTACTGGTGGGCCTTCCTCATCACCAAGTCGCCCTCTCTAAACTGCCTTGGCATCACCTTCGAGTTGTATCTTCGTTCAACCCTTCTCTTCACGGCCTCAGCCTTCAACCTCGCCTCTTCCCTGACCTCATCCAGCAGATCCAGGTTCAGCCTTCTTTCTTCATTCGAGTCTTCCTCTACGAAGTTCTGGAATCTCGGCGAGCTCTCCTGGATCTCCACCGGAATCATGGCATCACACCCATAGACCAAGCTGAACGGGGTCTCGTGGGTTCCTGACTGCTCGGTGGTGTGGTACGCCCAGACTATACGGGGCACCTCCTCAGCCCAACTTCCTTTGGCTTTCTCAAGCCTTCTCTTCAAACCTATCAACAACACCCGATTAGCTTACTCCACCTGGCCATTTGTCTGAGGGTGCTCGACGGATGCAAACACTTGTTGAATTCCCACCCCTTCGCAAAGCTTCTTCAACAGGTGGCTTGCAAACTGCGTCCCATTATCTGATACCAGGCGCTTAGGCACTCCAAACCGGCACACGATGTTCTTCCATACAAAACCTTCGATCTTGTGTGCGGTGATCTGGGCCACTGGTTCTGCTTCAATGCACTTGGTGAAATACTCAATTGCCACCACCAAGTACTTCATTTGCCTGATCGCCAGCGGGAAAGGTCCCAGGATGTCGATTCCCCAAGTATGAAACGGCCAAGGGCTATAGATCGACTTCAACTCCTCGGGAGGTGCCTTATGCCAATCGGCGTGCTGCTGGCATTGTTTACAACATTGGGCATATTTCTTGCAATCTTCTCTCATGGATGGCCAGTAGTAGCCTGCACGGAGAGTCCTTGCGGCCAGAGCTCGACCCCCGACGTGGCTTCCGCATATACCTTCGTGGAGCTCCGCCATGATTCTCGTGCACTTCTCGCCGTGTATACATTCCAGGAGCGGGTGAGTGAACCCAAACCTGTACAGATCGCCATCAATCATCGTATACTTGCTGGAATTTTTCTTTACCTTCCTAGCTTCTGTCGGATCCAGCGGGAGGAGGCCATCTGCCAGGCACCGTTTGTATTGCGTTATCCAAGTGTCTGGCTCATGGGCGGCGCAGACCTGCATCACATCCACCTTCTCTCCTCGACATGCTCTAACTCTCGGCGATCTCAGAGTTTCTTGCATCAAGGACTTATGGCTTCTCGCTGCTCTCTCCGTCGACCTGCTTATCTGAAGGACCAGGTGATCTGCTACAAATGCCCTCGGCGTCTTCAGAGTTTCTTGAATCACCGTCCTCTGCCTACCCCCCTTGCCTGAGCTGGCGAGCTTAGCAAGCAAGTCAGCTCGGGCATTCTGCTCTCGGGGCACATGTACTACTTCAAAAGAGGCAAAGGAACTCTTCAATTCCTGCACATACGCCAAGTAAGCCGCCATTTGTGGATCTTTAGCCTGGAACTCGCCGGTTACTTGCCCTGTGACTAGCAGCGAGTCACTCTTAGCCATCAGCACCCTAGCTCCCATCTCCTTGGCCAGCAAAATACCGGCGATCAGCGCCTCATACTCTGCTTGATTGTTGCTGGCTTTGAAGGCAAACCTCAAAGATTGTTCAATCAACACGCCGTTGGGTCCTTCCAATATGACTCCAGCACCGCTGCCTTGCTGGTTCGACGATCCATCCACCGAAAGTACCCAACGGAAATCGTCTCCTTCTACCCGCGTCGCTTCTGATGAGAGCTCAACCACGAAATCTGCAAAGATTTGCCCCTTGATCGGGCCTCGGGGCTCGTACTTAATATCAAACTCTGACAACTCTACCGCCCACTTCACCATCCTTCCCGCAACATCGGGTTTCTTCAAGACCTTCTGGATGGGCAGGTCAGTCATCACCAGTATTGTGAAACTGTGGAAGTAGTGGCGCAACCTCCTCGCCGAAAAAACCACAGCCAGCGCAGCCTTCTCCAGGGCCTGATATCTCGTTTCTGGGCCCTGCAACACCTTGCTCACGAAATAAATAGGCTTCTGAGCCTGATTTTGATCCTGGGCGAGCACCGCACTCACCGCCCTCTCAGTCACAGCGAAATAAAACCTGAGAGGGATTCCCGCCAGCGGTTTGCACAGAACCGGCGGGCTCGCCAGATACTCCTTCAGTTTGACGAAAGCTTCCTCGCACTCTTTCGTCCAAACGAACTTATTATTGCGCCGCAGACATTGAAAATAGGGATGCCCCTTTTCTCCGCTAGCTGACACGAAGCGAGATAGGGCTGCCATCCGACCTGTTAGCTGCTGGACCTCTTTCACCGTAGCCGGGCTTCTCATCGCCAGGATGGCGGCACACTTGTCTGGGTTGGCTTCTATTCCTCTTTCAGTCAAGAGAAAACCCAAAAACTTTCCAGCTTCCACGCCGAAAATGCATTTCTCCGGGTTGAGCTTTAACTTGAACTTGGCGATCGTCGTGAACAATTCTTCCAAGTCTGCAACGTGCTTGCTTTTCTCCTGCGAGGTCACGACCATGTCATCGACGTAGGCTTGCACGTTCCTTCCCAGCATTGGTGCAAGTACTCGATCCATCAGCCTCTGGTACGTGGCCCCCGCGTTCTTCAGCCCAAACGGCATCACCTTATAGCAGTAGCACGACCTCTCCGTCATGAAGGCTGTTTTTTCTTCATCCATGGGATGCATCTTGATCTGATTATAGCCCGAGAAGGGATCCAGGAAACTCAGCAGCTTGCACCCTGCAGCACTATCAACCAGGGCATCGATTCTTGGTAAAGGATACGAATCCTTTGGGCAAGCTTTGTTCAGATCAGTGAAATCGACGCACATGCGCCATTTCCCGTTACTCTTCTTCACCAGTACGACATTTGCCAACCATTCCGGGTACTGGACTTCCCTGATGTGGCCTGCGGCGAGGAGTTTCTGTGTTTCATCCCTGATCGCCTGCCTCCTCTCCTCGTTGAATTTTCTTCTCCTCTGTCGCACCGGTCTCACCATGTTGTCCATCGCCAGATGATGGCACAAGAAGTCGGGATCAATCCCGGGCATGTCCGAAGCGGACCAAGCAAACGCGTCCAGATGCCGCTCAATCACCTTGGCAATCTGGTCCTGGAGATCGACCTCTAGGGATCTTCCGAGCTTGAAGATTTTCCCTCCGATCTCCTTCTCGAGCCACTGCTCGACAGGTTTAGGCCTGGATTCTCTGGCGATCACCGCCCTGGCGATTCCCTGTTCCCTTGCTTCCTCGAGGCGATTCCGCGCCTCTCCCTCCTCCAGGCTAGCATTTCTCTCCCCTAGCCCAGCGTCTACCATCTCTACATCCCTTCCGGCGGCCTCCTCCGTTACCGGCGGTCTGGGCTTCACACCGGGAGGTGGGGTGGTTGTTACATAACTCACTGATCTTTTGTTTTTCAGGCTATTCTCATAGCACCTTTTCGCTTCCTTCTGATCAGACTTGATCGTGATCACCACCCCTTCCATGGACGGCAACTTCACCTTCATGTGCCGAGTCGACGGAATGGCGCCTATCCTGTTAAGAGTGGGCCTTCCCAACAGGATGTTATATGCTGAAGGGGCGTTTACGATGAGGTACTTGATTTTCTCCGTCCTCGACCCGGCCTCATCTGTAAACGTGGTTCTCAGCTCAATGTACCCCCTGACCTCCACCTGGTCACCAGCGAACCCATATAAGCACCCTCCATAGGGCCTTAGCTGGTCAAGGGGCAATTCTAGCTGCGTGAAAGTCGGCCAGAAAATCACGTCTGCCGAGCTTCCTTGGTCCACCAGAACTCTATGGACCTTCCTCCCTGCTGTAACCAACGAAATAACTATGGGATCGTTGTCATGAGGCACAACGTCCCGAAGATCCTGCTTGGTGAACGTAATGTCCACTTCCGGCGAGTGATCTTCAAACATGTCCACTGTCATCACCGATCGCGCATACTTTTTCCTCTGCGATGCGGTGCATCCACCACCTGAGAAACCCCCTGCAATGGTGTGGATCTCCCCGTGGATAGGCATCTCATGTTGCTGGGCTTCTCCACCTGCTGGCTGGGAACTCAACGCTCCCCCCGTCCTTCTATCCAGCAGATAGTCATTTAGGAACCCGCTCTTAACCAGATCGTCGAGCTGATACCCCAAAGACAAACACGAGTCCAAGGTGTGGCCAAAACATTGGTGGAACTCGCACCAGGCGTCCGGCTTTGACCCCAGCACCTTGTCGCCCACCTTCTCAGGCGCCTTCAACCTAGCAGATATGTTAGGGATAGCGATCAGGTCTGCTAGTCCCATGACAAATTTGTGCTTAGGCGGGCGATTGTATTCCCGGCGTGCTGGTTGTTGGCGTGCTGGTTGTTGGCGCGCTTGGCTTCTTCCCTTGTTTCTCCTGTCGTAAGGGTGGCGAGCCCTCTGGTCTTTTCTGGCCGCCGCCGCCGTTTCCAGCACCCTCTGCGGCTGGATCCTGGTCTGGGCGCGTGGCCTGGCGGGAGCCACGCTGCCTCTCTTCTCGGCGACTTCACTCTCGTCGGCGATGTGGGCCACCGCAAGTCGCCTGACTTCAGCAAACGTCACTGGATGAGCCCTGATCAAGGCCTCGCAGAATGGCCCTGGCTGCACGCCCTTCTTGAAGGCATAGACCAGCATTTCTTCATCCTTGGCCGGCGATCTGACCATCTGCGCTCCGAAGCGATTGAGGTAGTCTCTGAGGGACTCCCCATGGTACTGCCTTATATCAAACAGATCATAGGACACCCTGGGCGGTGCCTTATTCACAATGTACTGCTCGACAAAGATTTTCGAGAACTGTTGAAAATTGGTTATGTGGCCGTTAGGCAAGCTCACAAACCACTCCATCGCCGTTCCCTGGAGCGTACTCACGAACATCTTGCAGTAGACGGCGTCTGACCCTTCCGACAGCATCATCTGCGTGTGGAACGTGGTCAGATGAGCCTCTGGATCCTCCACGCCGGTAAAGACAGCCTTAACCGGAACCACGCTCGTGGGAATAGGCGTGTCGGTAATCGCCTGAACAAAAGGCATTGGGAAAACACGAGGTGGCGTCGACGGCGCCACCTCTTCAACAGAAGAACGTCCTTGCTGCTCCTGAAGAGCTCGACGCAGCTCCTCAGTCACCTTGCTGAGCTCCTCGTTCCTGGCGCGAGAGACGACCAGGTCCTCATGTATCCTCGCTTGCTCTACGCGCGTTGAGTTGCCTGCAACGAGCGCATCATCTCTGCCATCTGCGCCATGGTCATGGCGGTGTCGCCTTCATCAGCGACAGGCGCCACGGGACTGGAACGATTGCTTCTCATTTTTCTCATTAACTTCAGCGAATCACAGGAAAGCAGCAAACAACACTTCAGCCTTGATCGAATCAGCGATCAATCGGAGAAACAGTGCGAAACAGTGCAAGAAAACTCAAGAACACCGTAAGCCTTCAAAGAAAACCACGACTTCGCCAGAAACCACCGCTTCCCCGCGAACAACCAAACAAACGAAAGAACTCGAACTTCCACCAAACAGACTACGCGTAAGCAGCAGAAAACCTTACTCCACCGATTAAAAAGCCAAACGAACAGTTCAAAACGCAAATTCACCGAACGAAACTCAAAGAAACTGCGAACGACGGTTGCACCAGTACACAACCACGCAGAAAACCTCGAAAACTTCCAAGAACTCACGCTGTGGATGGGAGCAAGTTTTACACGGCCCCACAGTGGGCGCCTGATGATACTGCCTGTTGACCGGAACGCTGGAAACTGCCTCGTCAAAGGATCGACGTGCGCACCGCTTCTCACCTCCGTTCCTCTTCGGGATCTATCTCAAGAACCTGCAAAGAAACAGCACGGCGCCGCTGCGGCCGATCGCACTCCAACGCTCATGTCAGTGACGGTATCACCAAAAACTAAGAGAACTGGAACCGTGCAAATCCTCTCTCACAGTTAGCTCTATCACTTGCAAGCGTAAAGTGTATGAACTGAACGTGCGTACCTCAGAAAGTTTGTTAAGAACTCTTATATACCTGGTGGCTTTCTCTCTCCTGGCAGTTACAGACTTGGACACGTGGCTCGCATCCAACTGTACACGTGCCATCATCTGGAGGCTCCCTGACTTGACGCTGCTTCTGCTCTCATATTGGCTAAGTTACTTATGCATGGTACTGCCCAGTGCATAGCTAACTTAGGAGTGCGATCTCTACTGGAACTGGCGAGTTAGGGGCCTTCATACACCTTCCCTGTGGTCTCGCCGGCCGCCTTCATAATCTGCTTCTCCTTCTTCTTCGGCGATGTGCTTGTTCTGGCAATCTCCGACTGCTTGGTCGCCTGGGTCTACATCTGGCGACTTCATCTTCAACCTGGCGATCGCCCATACTGGTAAGCTAGAAGTCGGAACACGCCAGCTTAACAACTGGCGACTACGCGTGCCCCCCGACTTCCTTCCCTTCTGCCAACCTGGCGCCTTGTCAACACGCCTAAACTGTAGTAGGATGCCACGTCATCACACCCGACCACCAGGGCGGTACAAAACCAATTCATATGCTATGCAATACTGCTGTTTTTTTCTGGTTTAAAATCTGGTGCAGTGCAGGTGCAATTCTGGTTTAAAATCTAGAGCAGTGCAAGTGCTTAAAGCAACAAAGCTATGAGGTTTAGCTATGGGGATTTGTCTCCATCAAACAAGGGGAGATTGTTGAAGATGGTTGCTGCCCCTTTCAAGATTGTGTTTGATGAAGACTTATATGTAGTGTTTGATGAAGACTTGTATGTAATTCTCATGTATTTTTGCTTTGCTTTAAGTATATTTTAGTTAGTGCTTAGAGGTTGTCTAAGAGTGGGCTTTTTGCTGAGTAACTCACCTCATAACCACTGACCATGTGTTAAGAACAAGCATAAGTTTTCTTAAACTGTTTTTCACAAAAACACGTTTACTGCATAAAAATAAATCTGTTCTTTTCTAAATAAACAGATTCATTTTTTCACTGATGTCTTGGCTAAAGTCTTGTAAAAATTTGATTTTGTGCATCAGGTATTTTGACTAAGTCTTCTTCTTTTCAAAACGACTGAGTTTCAAATAGTTAAACTTTCTCTGTTTTCGTTTTGAAAAATAAATCTGTTCGTCTGTAAATGAATAGATTCTTTTTGCCTCTGGTGCCATGTCAAGCTTAAACGTTTTTCAATTTTATCTCAGCACCAGAATGGTTGACTAAGTCTCCTCACTTAACAGATTCTCTAACTGCTTTTTGAAAATAAATCAGTTCATTTTATTTTCAATCTGTTCATTTTATAACAGCTTTAACTGTTTTTCAAAATTCTGTTATAAGCTGGCTTTCTATAAAATGCAAACTTGTTTATGAGTTTAACAACGATTCAAACAGTTCATAAATTTGCAAAAAAATAAGTTTTGACAGCAGAGAGTTAAGTGTTTTCAAAGGATTAGCATTTGTTCTTCAAAGATTTCAAAAATCACAAAGTGCTTGTTCTTGGTTTGGTTCCAAAAGCTTGGTGTGAGGTGCAGCTACTGTTCTAGCAATCTTGCCTACTGGTTTAAGGCAGATCTGTGTATCCTCAATCAGGTGTAGTCGTTTCACATCTCTATCTTGTAATAGTTTGGTTGAACACTCTTCTTGATAGGTGTTCTTGAAGAGTGGGTGTGTGTGTATGCTGAAATAGGTTTTTTCAGCAAGAGTACCTAAGTTCTTGTAGGTTTCAAGAACAGTGGGAATTGTACTTGGTTGTACTGTGTGTTAGTGATTTCCACCTGTTGTTGGTGAAGACTGGATGTAGCTCAGGTTGAGTGAACCAGTATAATTGCTTGTGTTCATTCTCTCTCTCTCTCTGCAATCTCGTTTCTGCATAACTGATAAAACAGCAAAGAAATAAATCTGTTCAATTGAAAATAAATCTGTTCTTTCTGGGCACTGTGCATACTGTTCTTGATTTCTGAAAAAGGTGTTTGAATCTGATAAGAACATATATAATCTGCTAAAAACCATTGGAACAGATTGACTGTGATAGGCTGCTCAAGAAACTGTAAATGCTATTAATTGAACCTTAAACAAATTGCTTAAAGTTGAAGCTTGCTGTTATGTGATTCATTGTTCTTAATTTCTGGAAAATCTCTTGACATCAAGAAGAACACTCATAGTCTGTTAAAAGCCACTGGAACAGCTTGTTTGCAAAGGTCACTCAATTAACTAGCATGCTATCAATTGAACCTTAATCACTTGCTTGAAATTGAAGCTTGCTGTTTTTGTGTTTCACTGTTTTTCAAATCTGATATCTGTGTGTGTGCTGCTGGAAATTCTCACTGCATAGTCTTGTGATTAACCTTGCTGTATTAAAAGCGTTTCAAACAGAAAAACAGTGCTGAAATAAATCTGTTCATTTTCACATAAATAGATTTATTTTCTGTAAAACTGGGTTAAACATTGTTTCTGCGAAGAAGTTTTAAAAGGTCAATTCACCCCCCCTCTTGAACTTTGGCACTATTAAACCCAACAACCTCAACCTCTGGCCAGCAAGGAAATGACTATCTGACGACTTCATCTTCGACGATGTCCTCGTTTCGGTGATCTCTGATCACTTGGTCGTCTGGGTTCCCATCCGGCGATTTCATCTCAAACCCGGTGACCACCGGTTTAGGTATGCTGGAGATCGGAGCACGTCAACTTAAGGACGGGCGACTACACGAGCCCCCCGATTTCTTTCCCTTCCGCCAGCCATGGGTCCCGCTCAACACGCCTACATAATAGCTTGCTGCCACGTCATCACTTCCGACTACCAGGGCGGTACACAAGCCCCCCAGTCTTAAGCGAAGACTTGTCCAGCGAAAAGACTAAAGAAGTCACGTCACTACCGATCTACATGGCGCTGGCGCAGAATTCCAAACGTTCGTACCTTCTGCTTTTCTGACGCTCCACCAAACATCTTCCTGCCTTCGAAACGCTCTGAGTCTTCTTTTGCAAACCCACGACGCTCTTCGACTCTCTCAATCCCCAACTCCCTTCAACGTTTATCTGATCATCGAAAGGTACCTCTTTTACTTCTTCTGTTGATATTTGTTGCATTTTAACCGATTCGCATCATCCATTAACTGTCTGGTGCATACGCTGTGGGTTGTTTCTTCTTCTTCTCCCTTTTCGTAACTTAGGGCTTCGTCTTCCCTTACTTTCATCGCAACGAACTTTTGTTCGTTCGTTTTTCATCCTTCATTCACAATCGAGTCGACCTCTACGACCTTCGCTCATCTTTCTTTTCTTTTTTCCTTTGCAGTTCCCGCGATGGCTCGTACAAAGACCACCGCGAATCCTCCTCCTTCGTCGCGAAACCCTCCATCCCAAGCGCATAACCTACAGCGAGCACCTGGTGCTCCCTCTTCCCATGCTGAGAGGCCTGCAACCTCTCGCCCCAACCTTGCTCAGGAAACTCCACCAGTTGCCGGAGGAGCCTCCATCCCCTCTCCAGACTACAAGAAACTATACCCATGGGCCACCTCAACTTTGCTGAAGGAGACTTCCTCAGTAAACTCTGCTCTGGCGGTGCTTCGGTTGAAGAAAGGGGACGAACCCAACCTTTCGTTTCACAAGGAGCACGATGACAAATTGATGGTGCTGCCTTGCCCCCCTGACGTGCCGATCTGCGCGGATGACAAGGGGAACAACGGCGAGTTGTTCTGCTTCGTGTATACTACCCTCTTCAAGAAGGTAAAACTCAGGTTTCCCCTCACCCGTTTTGAACGGGAACTCTTAACCGAGCTCGACATCGCCGCCGCCCAGCTCCATCCCAACAGCTGGGCATTCGTGCGGGCGCTTCAAATTATGTGCACGCACTTGGGACTACCGGCCTCGGTAGATGTATTCCTTTTCTTGTTCGAGGCCAAGAATCCTGGAGATCGCCTTTGGGTGAGCCTGAACGGAATTGCTGGGAGGTCGATCCTTTCTATCTTCCAGCAATCTTACAAAGATTGGAAGGGAAAGTTTGTCCAAGTGCGCCAGAATGACCAAGACCCTTCGCTGCTCGACGGTTTTCCCTTGTACTGGGTAAACAAGGGAAATAAGGACTCCAAGGGAAGCTTCAGAAGGCCTAGAAGTCCTGACAACATGGGTGAGCTGGACAAGGATCTATGCCTCTTCTGGAAGAGCGTAGCAGCCGCTATATTACCTTTCCCACCTCTGCAATAATCACCTTCGAGTTCCTCGAGAGCCAACTCGAAGCTCACATAGGTTAGCACTTACTTCGACCTTTAGGTTTTATCTTGTGCTGCATCTCTGTTACCTGTTATTGGGCGTCCTGCTGGTTGCACACTAGACCTGGTTTTTATTTCCTGTACCATTTACTTGTCTCGTTTGCACATGTACTCGTATACTTTACTTTTGTCTTTGAGCTTACTTGTATACTTTTGCACTGTGCAGATCTCATGCTGGGCAAAGGCAAGCTAGCTGAATTGAGGGCGCTCGCCCGAACCCATAAATTGGCATCGGGTTCTCAAACCGTGCCAAACTCGGTGGTGGAGATCACCGCCGCTCAGGGCAGGTCGCCCCCTCAAGGCCCAACTCCTCCAGAGGCACTGCCCGTTCCTCAACGAAAGAAACTCATCTTGAGGAAACCAAAGAGGAAAACTCCTCAAGTGGTCCAAGAAGATGAAGAAGAGGACGATGAGGCAACAGAGGATGGCCTTATCACCAAAAGGAGAAGGGTGGCACCTTCTTCACCACCTGCTCCACCTTCCCTTCCAACACCAACACCGCCTTCTCCCCCAGCTCCAACACCGCCAGTCCAAGCACTACCTTTGGCGGCTGCACTTCCCGCGGTTGAGGCTAACGAGCCCAACTTCATGGAGAACCCTCCGAGCGCCTCCACGCCGTTCGTATCCGCTGGAGAGGGTCCTCCTTCAACTGCCTCAATCGTCGAAGCTGTGCCAGGTGGGGATGAAGGTGCTCATAACTCGCCAATAATCATCACCGAGTCCCCCACGTCACCACCACGCCAAGAAGCCCAAACTCAACAACCAATCCAAGAGGGCGGTGGTGAGAGCCAGCACCAGGCTCCTTCAGCGCCTCCACCAACAGCGGTTGCAAACCTTCCCCTCGCGGTCAAAGGAATCTGGGGGCCCTTCACAGCTAGGCTTAAAATGATGGCAGAGGACCTCCCCTCTATCATATCAAAAGCTGTGGAGAGCTCCAACAAGAAACTTCAGGATGATATCTCCACACTCGAAGAGGAGAATCGCCTAATAAGAATCGAGGCTGAGAAGTTATCTTGCAACCTTATGATGGTGGAAATCGAACACTCAAGGGTGGAGGACGCCATGAGCACCGAGCTGAGGGTGGCGCGTAAGGAGGCCACCGATCTGCGCCAGAAGTTGCACCTCCTAGCTCAAGAGAAAATCGAGCTGGAGAGCAAGCTGGTTCCCTACCGTCTCAAGGTGGCTGACCTGGAGGCATCAATCAAAGCGGATGCAGCCAAGGTAGAGAACCTTGAGAAGAGGTCGGTTGATCGGAAGGTTCTCTTAGGAAAAGTTGAGAAGGAGAGGGATGACGCTGTGGCTGAGCTCGCCGAAGCCAGGGAAGAGAATGCAAAGATCGCTGCAGAGCTGGCCCAGGTGTGGGAGGAAAACAAGAAGGTTGTTGAAGACCTCGCTCAGACTCGCAGGGAAGCTGAAGAATTAAAGAAGCGAGCTGACGAGCTGAAGCAACAAACCGAGGGGCTCAAGCAACAAAATGAAGATCTTGAGCTGAGCTCCGCCCAAGTCCTCGCCGTTGGGTTTGACGCCGCCCTGGAGCAATTTGCCTGCCAATACCCCGAGCTCGACCTCTCCATGATATCAATATGCAACGAAGTGGTGGATGGAAAGATCGTTCCTTCTGAAGATTAGCTGCTTCCCTCCATCACTTATTTGTCTATTTTCTTTGCACAAACTTTACTTGTAATCTTCCTTTCTCTGTATTTGAACTGATGCCACTTTATCATAAATCTTTTTGTTTGCTTTGCTCCTTCTTGGAAAAATCGTTTAAACGAACTTAACTTAGCGATTCTGCGGGCGCAACTGTTTACTTAATGCTTCGAACTCAATCAAGCTATCAACTCTCAAACGATAGCGTCTTAATAACTTGTGAACTTTAAGGCAACGAGCTTCATCGTGAAACTACTTATTAAACAACAAGTCTCAATCCAACTGATAGTTTAAGACATAGTTCACTTGATCTGCTCCATCAAAACGGGCCCTTACTCTTGCCATCGCTTGAATTTCTTCTGATCGCCAAAGGGTCTTGGCGATACCAGCTTCCTCTTGCCTTCATGGCTTGGCCATTGTTCCCTCATCTGGGGGTAGAGGCGCCTTTCGGATCCTTCTCTTCCTTCCCTGAGCTTCAGAACAGTAAGCCGGATAGCTAGGCGTTCTCTTCGAACCTACCTTAGCTATCCTTTGAACTTCTTCCACCCTTCACACCATACCTGAACTCGTTCGAGACGAGAAGGATTTTATCTTGCCTAAACTCGCTCGACGGCGAGAAGGTCTTTAACTCGCCTGAACTCGCTCGACGGCGAGGAGGTCTTTAACTCGCCTGAACTCGCTCGACGGCGAGAAGGACTTTAACTCGCCTGAACTCGCTCGACGGCGAGAAGGTCTTTTATCTCGTGCCTCTACATTGCCCCAGGGGCTACATCTTCTCTTCCCGGGAGGCACTGAGGACTTTTTACTGGTGCCTCTACATTGCCCCAGGGGCTACATCTTCTCTCCCCGGGAGGCACTGAGGACTTTTTACTGGTGCCTCTACATTGCCCCAGGGGCTACATCTTCTCTCCCCGGGAGGCATTGAGGACTTTTTACTGGTGCCTCTACATTGCCCCAGGGGCTACATCTTCTCTCCCCTGGAGGCACTGAGGACTTTTTACTCCTTCTCGCCTGCACTCGCTCGATGGCGAGGAGGTCTTTATCTCTTTCTTGCCTCAGGACGCGCGAGGGCGTTGAGGTCTTTAAAACGTTGCTGGTGCCTCCGATCGTCGAAAGACGATGAGGACTTTTAACTTTAACTGATGCCACCAATCGCCGAAAAGCGATGGGGACTTTTAACTTTTAGAAAACATGCAACATAACTTCAACTTGCCTTAAATCACATACGAGAGACAAGGTCTTTTTTCAAAACTTTCGCACTAACGATAAGCATGCAATCTAAAACACTTTAAACTTTGAAAAACTCTTCTTTATTGGGTGGCCTCATTAAAAACCCTCCTTAGGGAAAAAAGAGTGCCCCCTTCAAACTGTTTCAACAGAAAGCTTGCCAACTCTTCGTGTTTGTTTTTACTTACAAAGCTTTTAATTGTAATATAAATTGAGGTGCGTGGCGTTCCAAGTGCGAGGAATCACCCCTCCTTCCAACATTTCTAAGCGGTAGGCGCCGTTCCCGAGCGCCTCGGTTATCCTGAACGGTCCCGTCCACTTAGGCGACAACTTGTTCTCCATCTCGTACTGGTGGGCCTTCCTCATCACCAGGTCGCCTTCTTTAAACTGCCTTGGCATCACCTTCGAGTTATACCTTCGTTCAATCCTTCTTTTCACTGCCTCAGCTTTTATTCTCGCCTCCTCCCTGACCTCATCCAGCAAATCCAGATTCAACCTTCTTTCCTCATTCGAGTCCTCCGCTACAAAGTTCTGGAATCTCGGCGAGCTCTCTTGGATTTCTACTGGAATCATTGCGTCGCATCCATAGACCAAGCTAAACGGGGTCTCATGGGTTCCTGACTGCTCGGTGGTGTGGTACGCCCAAACTATACGGGGTACTTCCTCAGCCCACGATCCCTTGGCTTTCTCTAGCCTTCTCTTCAAGCCTCTTAGCAATACCCGATTGGCGGACTCTACTTGGCCATTTGTCTGAGGGTGCTCGACGGATGCAAATACTTGTTGAATTCCCGCCCCTTCGCATAGCTTCTTCAACAGGTGACTTGCAAACTGAGTCCCGTTGTCCAACACCAGGCGCTTGGGCACACTAAACCGGCACACAATGTTCTTCCACACGAAACCCTCGATCTTGTGTGCGGTGATCTGGGCCACTGGTTCTGCTTCGATCCACTTGGTGAAATACTCAATTGCCACCACCAAGTACTTCATTTGCCTGATCGCTAATGGAAAGGGTCCCAGAATATCGATTCCCCACGTATGAAACGACCAAGGGCTGTAAATCGACTTCAACTCCTCGGGAGCCGCCTTGTGCCAATCGGCGTGCTGTTGACATTGCTTGCAACACTGTGCGTACTTCTTGCAGTCCTCTCTCATTGTAGGCCAATAGTAACCTGCACGGAGGGTTCTTGCGGCCAGAGCTCGACCCCCGACGTGGCTTCCACATATCCCCTCATGGAGCTCGGCCATGATTCTTGTACATTTCTCTCCGTGCACACATTCCAGGAGTGGGTGTGTGAACCCAAACCTATACAACTCGCCATCAATCATTGTGAACTTGCTAGAATTCTTCTTTATCTTCCTAGCCTCCATCGAATCTAGCGGGAGAAGGCCATCTGCCAGGCATCGCTGGTACTGCGTTATACACGTGTCTGGCTCATGCGTAGCGCAGACCTGCGTCATGTTCACCCTCTCTCCCCGACATGCTCTTATCTCGGCGATCTCAAGGTCTCCTGAGTCAGAGACCTGTGACTACTCGCCGCTTTCTCCGTCGACCTGCTTATTTGAAGAACCAGTTGATCTGCCACAAATGCTCTAGGCGTCTTCAGAGTTTCTTGGATCACCGTCCTTTGCCTACCCCCCTTGCCCGAATTGGCGAGCTTAGCTAGCAAGTCAGCTCGGGCATTCTGCTCTCTGGGCACATGCACCACTTCAAAAGAGACAAAGGAACTCTTCAACTCCTGCACATACTCCAGGTAAGCCGCCATTTGTGGATCCTTGGCCTGGAACTCGCCTGTTACTTGTCCCGTGACCAGCAGTGAGTCACTCTTAGCCATCAGTACCCTAGCTCCCATCTCCTTGGCCAGCAAGATTCCGGCGATCAGCGCCTCATACTATGCTTGATTGTTGCTGGCTTTGAAGGCAAACCTCAGGGATTGCTCAATCAGCACGTCGTTGGGCCCTTCCAAGATGACTCCAGCACCGCTACCCTGCTGGTTCGATGATCCGTCCACCGAGAGCACCCAACGGAAATCATCCCCCTCAACTCGTGCTGCTTCTGAAGAGAGTTCGACCACGAAATCAGCGAAAATCTGCCCCTTGATCGGACCTCGGGGCTCATACTTGATATCGAACTCCGACAGCTCCACCGCCCACTTCACCATCCTCCCAGCTACATCGGGCTTCTTCAGAATCTTCTGGATGGGCAAGTCGTTCATCACCAGTATTGTAAAACTGTGAAAATAGTGGCGCAACCTCCTCGCCGAAAATACCACAGCCAGCGCGGCTTTCTCCAAGGTCTGATACCTCACCTCCGGGCCCTGCAGCACTTTGCTGACGAAATAAATTGGCTTTTGAGCCTGGTCCTGGTCTTGGGCGAGCACCGCACTTACCGCCCTCTCAGTCACAGCAAAATACAACCTGAGAGGGGTTCCCACCAGCGGTTTGCACAAAACCGGCGGGCTCGCCAGGTACTCTTTAAGCTTGACGAAGGCCTCTTCACACTCCTTCGTCCAGACAAACTTGTTGTTTCGCCTTAAACACTGAAAGTACGGATGACCCTTCTCTCCGCTGGCTGATATGAAACGAGATAGGGCGGCCATCCGACCTGTAAGTTGCTGCACTTCCTTCACGGTAGCCGGGCTTCTCATCGCCAAGATGGCAGCACACTTATCAGGATTGGCTTCTATTCCTCTTTCAGTTAAGAGAAATCCCAGGAACTTCCCCGCCTCTACGCCAAAAATGCACTTCTCGGGGTTCAGCTTTAATCTGAACTTGGCGATTGTGGTGAACAACTCCTCCAAATCCGCGACGTGCTTGCTCTTCTCCGGCGAGGTCACGACCATGTCATCTACGTACGCTTGCACATTCCTCCCCAGCATCGGTGCAAGTACCCGATCCATCAACCTCTGGTACGTGGCCCCCGCGTTCTTCAGCCCAAAGGGCATCACCTTGTAGCAGTAGCACGATCTCTCGGTCATGAAGGCGGTCTTCTCTTCATCCATGGGATGCATCTTTATCTGGTTGTACCCCGAGAAGGCATCCAAGAAACTCAACAACTTACACCCTGCAGCATTGTCCACCAGGGCGTCTATGCTTGGCAAAGGATATGAATCCTTTGGGCAAGCCTTGTTCAGGTCAGTGAAATCGACGCACATGCGCCACTTCCCATTGCTTTTCTTCACCAGCACGACATTGGCCAGCCACTCAGGGTACTGGACTTCCCTGATATGGCCTGCAGCGAGGAGCTTCTGGGTTTCATCCCTGATCGCCTGTCTTCTCTCCTCGTTGAACTTCCTTCTTCTCTGTCGCACTGGTCTGACTTGGTTGTCCATTGCTAGATGGTGGCACAAGAAGTCGGGGTCAATTCCGGGCATGTCTGAAGCAGACCATGCGAAAGCATCCAGATGCCGTTCTATCACCTTGGCGATCTGGTCTTGGAGCTCAGCCTCCAAGGATCTTCCCAACTTGAAGACCTTTCCCCCGATCTCCCTCTCGAGCCATTCCTCGACGGGTTTGGGTCTGGCTTCCCTGGTGATCACCGCCCTGGCGATTCCCAGCTCCATCGCTTCCTTTGGGCGGTTCCTCGCCTCTTCTTCCCACTCGGCGTTCTCTCCCTCAGCCTCGGCATCCATCATGGCGACGTCCCCCCCGGCGGCCACCTCCATCGCTGCACCAACAACTCTCCACTATGTCGGCTTGGGCTCCACACCGGGAGGCGGTGTCGTTGTGATGTAACTTACTGACCTCTTGTTTTTCAGGCTATTCTCATAGCACTTCTTCGCTTCCTTCTGGTCAGATTTGATGGTGATCACCACCCCTTCCATCGATGGCAACTTCACCTTCATGTGCCTGGTTGAAGGCACAACTCCTATTCTGTTGAGCGTTGGTCTGCCCAACAGAATGTTATATGCTGAGGGAGCATTCACGACGAGGTACTTGATTTTCTCCGTTCTCGAGCCTGCCTCATCCGTGAATGTAGTTCTTAACTCTATATACCCCCTGACCTCCACCTGATCGCCAACGAAACCATACAAGCACCCTCCATAGGGCCTCAGTTGGTCAAGGGGCAACTGCAACTGTGTGAAAGTCGGCCAGAACATCACATCTGCCGAGCTTCCTTGGTCCACCAGAACCCGGTGGACCTTCCTCCTCGCCGTAACAAGTGAGATGACAATTGGATCGTTGTCATGAGGCACAACGTCCCTGAGATCTTCCCTTGTGAACGTGATGTCCACATCTGGCGAGTGGTCCTCGAACATGTCCACTGTCATCACCGACCTCGCATACTTCTTCCTCTGCGACGCGGTGCATCCACCACCAGAGAAACCTCCCGCGATGGTGTGGATCTCCTCGTGAGTGGGCATTTCGTGCTGCTAAGCCTCACCACCCGCCGGCTGGGAGCTCGACGCGCCCCCCCATCCTTCTATCCAGCAGATAATCGTTGAGGAACCCGCTCTTGACCAGGTCATCGAGCTGGTATCCTAACGCCAAACATGAGTCCACGGTGTGGCCAAAACCCTGGTGGAATTCGCACCAAGCGTCTGGCTTTGGTCCCAACACCTTGTCGCCCACCTTCTCGGGCGCCTTTAGCCTGGCTGCAATGTTGGGGATGGCGATCAGGTCCGCCAACCCCATGACAAACTTATGCTTTGGCGGGCGATTGTACTCCCTGGGGCGCCCTGGGCCCCTGCCCTTGTTTTTTCTTGGATCGTAAGGATGGTGGGCCCTTTGATCCCTCTTGGCCGCCGCTGTCTCCAGCACCCTCTGTGGTTGGATCCTGGTCTGGGCGCGTGGCCTAGCCGGGGCCACGCTCCCTCTCTTCTCGGCGAACTCGCTCTCATCGGCGATGTGGGCCACCGCAAGTCGCCTAACCTCAGCAAACGTGGCGGGGTGAGCCCTGATCAGTGCCTCGCAGAAAGGTCCCGGCAGCACGCCCTTTTTGAAGGCGTAGACCAACATCTCTTCGTCCTTGGCCGGCGAGCGGACCATCTGCGCCCCAAAACGATTTAAGTAGTCCCTGAGGGACTCTCCCTGGTACTGCCTTATGTCGAACAGGTCATAAGACACCCGAGGCGGTGCCTTGTTCACTATGTACTGCTCGACGAAAAGCTTCAAAAACTGTTGGAAATTGGTTATGTGGCCAGTGGGCAGGCTCACAAACCATTCCAGCGCTGTTCCTTGGAGCGTGCTCACAAACATCTTGCAATACACAGCATCCGAGCCTCCTGACAGCATCATCTGCGTGTGGAACGTGGTGAGATGTGCCTCAGGATCCTCCACGCCGGTGAAAACAGCCTTCACGGGTACCACACTCGCAGGGATAGGCGTGTCTATGATCGCCTGAGCAAAAGGCATGGGGAAAATGCGAGGCGGCGATGACGGCGCGACCTCTTCAACGACTGGGCGCCCTCTTCAACGACTGGGCGCCCTCTCTGCTCCTGAAGAGCTTGGCGCTATTCCTCAGTCACTTTGCTGAGCTCTTCATTCCTGGCCTGAGAGGCGACCAGGTCCTCATGCATCCTTGCCTGCTCTATGCGCGAGGCTTCCACATTCGCCTGCAGCGCACGCATAATCTTCACCATCTGTGCCATTGTCATGGCGCCTTCAGCAGCAACTGGCGCAACTGGACTTGAACGGTTGCTTCTCATCTTTCTCATGAAAACTTAACAGATCACAATGAGCGACGAACAACACCTCCATCAGCAACGATCGATCTAGCAATCAATCGGTCAGAACTTCGCAAACTCCAAAGAAATCCAAGAACACAACCTCGACAGCAAACCTTCACAGAAACTCGCAACTTCACCACTGACCTTCAGTTTTTCCACCCAAACCTCTGATTCACCGGTCGAAAAGTCCGAACGAACGTCGAAGCTTCGATTTCACCGATTCAAACTTGCGTAAACAGCGAAAAACCTCACCTCACTGAACAAGAACTCAAACGAACGGTGGAAAACACGAATCTACCGAAAAAAGCTTGAATGAACGGCGGAAAATGGTTGCACCAGCACACAACCACACAGAAACTGCAGCAACTCCCAAGAACTCACGCTGTGGATGGGAACAAGTTTTACACGGCCCCACGGTGGGCGCCTGATGATCCTGCCTGTTGACCAAGACGTTGGAGCCTTGCCTCGTCAAATATGGATCGACTTCTGCGCCGTGTTAGCTTCGGTCCTTCGCTTTGATTCACCTCAAGAACCTGCAAAAGACAAAACGGCGCCGCTGCGGCCGATCACGCTCCGACGCCCAAGTCAGCGACTGAACCACCAAATACTAAGAGAAATTCAAGAACTCTAAGGAAGTGCAAAATTCTCTCTTAGCGTACTCAAGTTCTCGCAAGCGTAAAGAAGTAATCTAAACGTGCGTACCTCAGAAGTTCGTTAGAATCTCTTATATACCTGCGCACTTTCTCTCTCCTGACAGTTACACATCTGGACACGTGGCTCACATCCAGCTGTACACGTGTCACCATCTGGAGCATCCTTGACTCGGGCGCCACTTCTTACTCTTCAGGCTTTTGGCTAAGTTACTTACGCATGAAACAACTCAGCGCATAGCTGCCTTGGAGCGTGATCTCTTCTGCGTGGCGAGTACGGGTGCCTTCATACACACCTTCCCTGTGGTCTCGCCGGCCACCTTCATGATCTACTTCACTTGCTTCACCGTGCATATCCAGGTATGTTGTTCCCCGGGGCCACGCTCCCTCTCTTCTCGGCGAACTCGCTCTCATCGGCGATGTGGGCCACCGCAAGTCGCCTAACCTCAGCAAACGTGGCGGGGTGAGCCCTGATCAGTGCCTCGCAGAAAGGTCCCGGCAGCACGCCCTTTTTGAAGGCGTAGACCAACATCTCTTCGTCCTTGGCCGGCGAGCGGACCATCTGCGCCCCAAAACGATTTAAGTAGTCCCTGAGGGACTCTCCCTGGTACTGCCTTATGTCGAACAGGTCATAAGACACCCGAGGCGGTGCCTTGTTCACTATGTACTGCTCGACGAAAAGCTTCAAAAACTGTTGGAAATTGGTTATGTGGCCAGTGGGCAGGCTCACAAACCATTCCAGCGCTGTTCCTTGGAGCGTGCTCACAAACATCTTGCAATACACAGCATCCGAGCCTCCTGACAGCATCATCTGCGTGTGGAACGTGGTGAGATGTGCCTCAGGATCCTCCACGCCGGTGAAAACAGCCTTCACGGGTACCACACTCGCAGGGATAGGCGTGTCTGTGATCGCCTGAGCAAAAGGCATGGGGAAAATGCGAGGCGGCGATGACGGCGCGACCTCTTCAACGACTGGGCGCCCTCTTCAACGACTGGGCGCCCTCTCTGCTCCTGAAGAGCTTGGCGCTATTCCTCAGTCACTTTGCTGAGCTCTTCATTCCTGGCCTGAGAGGCGACCAGGTCCTCATGCATCCTTGCCTGCTCTATGCGCGAGGCTTCCACATTCGCCTGCAGCGCACGCATAATCTTCACCATCTGTGCCATTGTCATGGCGCCTTCAGCAGCAACTGGCGCAACTGGACTTGAACGGTTGCTTCTCATCTTTCTCATGAAAACTTAACAGATCACAATGAGCGACGAACAACACCTCCATCAGCAACGATCGATCTAGCAATCAATCGGTCAGAACTTCGCAAACTCCAAAGAAATCCAAGAACACAACCTCGACAGCAAACCTTCACAGAAACTCGCAACTTCACCACTGACCTTCAGTTTTTCCACCCAAACCTCTGATTCACCGGTCGAAAAGTCCGAACGAACGTCGAAGCTTCGATTTCACCGATTCAAACTTGCGTAAACAGCGAAAAACCTCACCTCACTGAACAAGAACTCAAACGAACGGTGGAAAACACGAATCTACCGAACAAAGCTTGAATGAACGGCGGAAAATGGTTGCACCAGCACACAACCACACAGAAACTGCAGCAACTCCCAAGAACTCACGCTGTGGATGGGAACAAGTTTTACACGGCCCCACGGTGGGCGCCTGATGATCCTGCCTGTTGACCAAGACGTTGGAGCCTTGCCTCGTCAAATATGGATCGACTTCTGCGCCGTGTTAGCTTCGGTCCTTCGCTTTGATTCACCTCAAGAACCTGCAAAAGACAGAACGGCGCCGCTGCGGCCGATCACGCTCCGACGCCCAAGTCAGCGACTGAACCACCAAATACTAAGAGAAATTCAAGAACTCTAAGGAAGTGCAAAATTCTCTCTTAGCGTACTCAAGTTCTCGCAAGCGTAAAGAAGTAATCTAAACGTGCGTACCTCAGAAGTTCGTTAGAATCTCTTATATACCTGCGCACTTTCTCTCTCCTGACAGTTACACATCTGGACACGTGGCTCGCATCCAGCTGTACACGTGTCACCATCTGGAGCATCCTTGACTCGGGCGCCACTTCTTACTCTTCAGGCTTTTGGCTAAGTTACTTACGCATGAAACAACTCAGCGCATAGCTGCCTTGGAGCGTGATCTCTTCTGCGTGGCGAGTACGGGTGCCTTCATACACACCTTCCCTGTGGTCTCGCCGGCCACCTTCATGATCTACTTCACTTGCTTCACCGTGCATATCCAGGTATGTTGTTCCCCGACCTCAACCTCTGGCCAGCAAGGAAATGACTATCTGACGACTTCATCTTCGACAATGTCCTCGTTTCGGCGATCTCTGATCACTTGGTCGTCTGGGTTCGCATCCGGCGATTTCATCTCAAACCCGGTGACCACCGGTTTAGGTATGCTGGAGATCGGAGCACGCCAACTTAAGGACGGGCGACTACACGAGCCCCCTGATTTCTTTCCCTTCCGCCAGCCATGGGCCCCGCTCAACACGCTTACATAATAGCTTGCTGCCACGTCATCACTTCCGACTACCAGGGCGGTACAGTGGGGAAAATGCTTTCAAAGAAATCTCATTAAAAACATTGTAATAATCAAATCCGTACGTTAGTAGGTAAAAGTGTGTCAAGGGGCTCATCGTATCACTTGCACTTTCACATAGGACTCGTCTAGTTTACTTTCTTCATCCTTTTTTCTTTAATTTCTTGTTTTATTTCTTGCTTTCCTTTATTTTTCTATGTTTTCTTGATACTAAGGTTTTTGCTCTCCGTTAGTAGTTGATCTTCCTTTGATCACTAGGACGCCTTGCATACATCACATTTAGGGAAAATTTGTTTTGAAGTTTCTTTTGAGGAAAAACTTTGTTAATACTATCCAAGGAAAGCTCTGGCTAAGGGAATACTTGGTATTTTAGTAGTCCTAGTGACTTACCTCTCTTTCTTGGGAGTGAACTTGGAGATAGTTTGACTTGTTCACTTTGATTGAAACTTCACTAACTCTAAAACCTATTTGTGAAAATCTTTTATCACTCATTTGAAATAAAAATTTATGTGAAAATCATTTCTTTTTAATTTCAAAATGAGTGATCATAATCATGCATGTAGTGTTTAAGTTAGTAATAAGAACACAAAAGATGAAAATGGGTGGAAAGAAAAGGCTATGTTATTGAGAAAAAAATTAGAAAAACATAGAGAAAATACAAATAAAAAAAAATGGATGAGATGAGAGAAATGTTTGGACAATTAGTTCTCAATCAAAACATGGGAAAATGGCGTATCTGAGAGAGAGATTTTGTATCAGCTCCACAGACTTCAACAAAGAGATATAACTGTAGAATAATATAGATAGAAAATGGAGTTACTTATGTTGAGGGAAGGAATAAGAGAAAAGCCTAGAAAAAACATTGATAGATTCAAAAGTGGTATAAACCTTGAAATCTGGGATAGGGTCGAACTTTTTCCCTTTAATTACTTTAAAGATTTGAATAAAATAGTTCAACAATGTGTTAGGATAGAACAACAAATTACAAGAAGGACTACTGATGACTTTCTATGATAAGTGCACCGCGTTTGTCAGAAGTAATAATTGTCCCTAAGGACGAATATCGATCCCACAAGGAACAATGAATTATCGAGTACAATAATCACTAAATATAAAACAAAACAATAAAGAGTGTTGAATTTGTTGTGTTGGCAATGGTCAATAAGAAAACATACAAAGAATTAGTTGCTTAAATTAGAATATAGGGATTAGGTTTCATCTCTCTCACTCTCATGTATTTTGATTAGCATGTCAATATTAAGTTCTATGATTGAAATTGATGCCCGTAACAAATTCATTGATATGGATCTTTCTCATATAAAATCCTTAAAAATGTTTTCTATATATCGATCTCTCGCATACTTGTAAAAACAACTTAGAAATCACAATCAGACGTTAATGACAATTAACATTTCAAGTCTATCTCTAGCACTCAAATATATTAAGTATTGTTGTTAAGGTCCGAACCCTAAAAAGACCTCTAGGTCAGATTTAAGATTCTAAATTTGTCACGAAAATTTAGAAGTAAAACAACAATACCAATAATAAATCAAGAACTTAATATTTTAATATATAAGATATCACCTCACTAAATAAGAGTTCGAGCATATTACTCCCAATCCCAAAGGATAGAATTAGCCACACATACTTCTAGCACCTTCCATTCTCCCAATTGGGTTACAATTCACTCAATGGTGTTTTCCTCTCAATCGGGCACACTAAGGTTGAGCCTTTAGCCCCCCTATTTAACCTACATTTCTATGATTAGGTTGCTTTTGTTAGAATTGATGGCTTAAACAAGAGGGGGGGGAGTGAATTGTTTTATGAAAGATTTTCGCAAAGACTTGATTTAGAATCAGTCTTTATGAAACAAACTAGATAAGCACTTAAGGAAAGCAATCAAACAATCCAACAGAAACAGTTATCAGAATTTTAACCGGTTAAACCTTCGTTTTAATCGGTTGTTTGTACCATCAACAGAAATGAAATTATCAAACAATTATGGAGAATTTGAGAGAAAGAGTCACACAACAAGTTTATACTGGTTCACTCACGCATGAGCTACATCCAGTTCTCAGAACAACCTCCGAGTTCTACTAGTAATCAAAACCAGATTACAACGCACACACACGAAAAGTGGTAACCTTGCAACCCACAAGATTTACTCACCCTCTTTGAAATATCAAACACCTCAAGACATAACAACCTCTGTCTTTACAGGATTTCAAACACACACAAAAATTTAAAGAAGTACTATTACAAGTATCTAGACAAGGATAGAAAACACCTGAATTTGCACAATACAGGAAACTCCTATGATCAGAACTTGTTACCACTACAAAGCTTGAACAACAATCTTGCACTTTGAAAAACTCATTTAAAAAACAAATCTCTTTCTTTTATCTCAAATCTGTATCAATACTTGTTGTATTTGAATGTGTATTTTGCTTTGAAAGAGAGGCTATATTTATAGCACTTGAAATGTAGCCGTAGTGGTAGTTTTAATCATGGAATCAATTAAAACAAGTTTTCAAAAGTCTGTTATGAAAACACGCATTTAACCGGTTGAAACCACGATTTAATCGGTTGAATAAGTCAAGAAGTTGCATAACTAATTCAAAAAAAAGTTTCAAAAACGTCAAGCCAGGTAAGTGACAAACAACCGATTATCTCTATGATTCAACCGATTGTTTTCCCTTTGCTTGGAAAAATACTTTGTTTCTTTTAAAACTGTTTGATCAAGCTTTGTGTAGAGTAAGAACTGATCTTAACAAAGATTCTAAACAACCTAATCTAAACCCAAACCAAAAAGCAACACAAATTCAGGCTTCATGAGGATTTGAAACATCAAAGCTCCCATGTTCAACAATCTCCCCCTATTTGATGGAGACAAATCCTTGGGATGCTTTTAGGAATGTTCTTTGTTTAGAATTTGTCCAACCTACATTCATGAGCAAACACAAAAATACAGGGTAATCTATTCCAAAACAAATAAGCACCTGAAACCAGTTCTGTCTTGGTGATTTCCAAAACAGGAACATTAGCCAAATCAGATGAGAACCCAACAAACATACATAGGTGCAAAACAGATAAACAATCGGTTATTTCGCAGGAATAACCAGTTGAAATTTTGTATATCATAGTTTAACAGTTTTAACAAAATTCAAATTTAAACTAGTTAAAACAGTTCATAACAACAATGTTCAAAGCAATAAAGAAAGCAATTAATAAGAACATTACAAAACCAACTTCTCCCCCTATTTGTCTCATCAAATAAACAAAAGGCACGATTTATAACAACATAAAAAAAACAAAACCAATTGTTTAGAAACCAGAAAATTTTAAATGAAGGGTTGTCCTCCCTTTCAAACTGAAGTTCCATAATTTGCTTATGGACTTCTTCAATTTGTTCATCCAGTGTTTAGAAACGTGAGTCCATATTGTTAAATTTTGATTCACACATATCATAGAAGTTCCTTTGATTCTCAACAAAGGTGTCCATACGGTTGACCATCAATCTTTCAAAAGGTGACATTGTTGTCATCCTTTCTCCCATGTTGGTATCATTATGATAATCTTCTTGAGCCTCAGCAACAGGTTCATCTTGTGGTGCTGCTTCCTCAGGTTCATCATCCTCATGTGTTCCACTTGGGCCAGCTTCATCACTATCATTGCTCACCCATCTTCCACCAATTTTAGTAAATCCCATTTTACTTAGGGATCCACTATTGATTTCACTGGAGGGCTTGATTACTTTAGCTAGCTCCCCTTCTATATTCACTTCAAAATAGTGAAGGAACTTAGTGATCAAAATAGCACAGGGATAATGGAAGTCACATAACCTTATGGACTTTTGCATGTGCTCTTTGATTGTGTGGATCTAATTGATATTCATTTTGTTCATTATACAATAGATCATTAGGAGATCTTCTTCAGAAAGAGTGGAGTGGTTGCTCCCCCTAGGTGTGAGAATCCATGATACTATGATGGCAATGAGCCTTTCTTCAAGCTTTAATCCTCCAACCGAAAAGTTTTTCACTTTGGATTGGGGATTCTTGAGACAACCTTTGTAGAACTGCATTTTATTGAACTCTTCAACAATTCCAAGGTTCCCTCTATTGATCCTTAGCCCAGAGTAATTTAATCCGGTCACAACAGACCACACATCATTGGTTATGATCATCTCTACACCTTTCACATGAGAAATAAGTGAGTCACTATTAAAATGAAGGTTAGTGTAAAATACTTTCACCAAATCTGGATATATGTTCCCAGTGAGCTTTAGGAATCTCTTCAATCTTTGTTCTTTGAGGATGCTTCTCACGGTGTCCAGTTTTTTGTTTCATCCAAGTGAAGGAGACCATATTGGGTGTGCTCACACTTTTACTACTTGTTTCAAGTAGATATTTGTTGATAAGATCAGCATCACCTGAAAACCAGCCTTCAAGTTTTCCAACACTCTTGACAACCCTAGATTTCATTCTCTTAGCTGAGGGAGGGGTTCTAGCCATTGCTAAACTCAAAATCAAGCTTTTGCACACTACAAATAGGTTTTAGAGAAGAAAAATAGAAGAACAACAGGTTGTTTTATGTGAAAGCAACAACTAATTTCATTGCTTTATATAACCAAAATTCTTTGTCAAAGATGGCACAAAGAGGGTTGTTTTCAAAACAGAAAAACGAATCAAATTTGAACCATAAAGCTGTTTTTCTCAGTCAAACAGAAAGTACAGATTCTCACATGTTGATTTGACCAAACATTAAAGGCAATTTTAATTTTCCAAGAGAGGAGAAATTTGATTCTTAAGAGCAGTTACAACAAGGGTAAATTGTACTCAAACACGCAATTAATGCAACATTGACAACAATTATTGCTAGGTTTGAACAAAATCTCAAAATAGAATTTAGAAATTAAAAACAGATTTTTCCAGTGCAGACACAGATAAAATAATCGGTTGTTTTGAAGAAACAATCGGTTAAAATATTGTACTATTTGAAAATTTTGAGAAAAAACAGATTTTCTTGAAAAACCATGCAAAAATAAACATCAAGGTTTATAATTGACACAAATATGTATAAAGCATAGATGAAATTTCAGTTAACTATATTCCAATCACAAAGAACAACATTGAATTGGATTTAAGAGATAATTGTTCAACAAGAAGAAAAATAAGAGAGTTATCCTCAGATTACAATTACACTAATATGAGCAGTTCGTGTAATCAGAAAAAAACTTTGACATGCACGGAGATCTTCTTGAGGTCCTGATCTTTCTGAACCTTCAAGCACAATCAGAAATTTGCAAAATAGAACTTGTCAAATCACAAGGTTTGATCCCTAAAAAATTTGGGACCCTTTCTATTGGACCTATCTTTAGAACCTTCAATACATTTGGGAATCCATTTAAAGATGCCTTTAGGCACAAGAGATTTTCGAAACCTGCAGTACCTAACAAAATAGCCTTTCTTCATACAATAGAAGGATGTAACAAACAGTTGAATCGATTGTTTTTTTGGTACAGATGTAAAAGGTTTTGAAATCTTATTTCCTTTGCTTTGAGGATAGAAGCTGATGTGACCCAAAAATACACGAAGATGACCAAGGATGCTAAACTTGAAGGGTCATCTCAACAACTAAATAAAGATGCCATCAATAGGAGGAATGGTCAAGGACCAAAACATTTGAAGTTCTTCCTATTAATGTTCTTAAAAGGAGTATAGGACTTATTAGAAGTAGTACCGAAAGTCAAACTTTCCATGAAGAATGTGACTTATTGGGCGACATTTTCTAAAATGCCTTTCCACTTGCTTCTTCTCACTTTTTGCCTTTTGAATAATCGACCCTCTACTCTACATAAGAGGTGCTTGGCTCTTGTAAAGACACATTAGATTGAAATTGAAGTAAAGTTACTCTTCTCAAATTGAGAGAGATTTTGTGAGACTTGTTCTCCTTCTCATACTCTTATCTTGTGGGTCTTTGGGAGCTCTCAAGTGGCGGCATTCTTCACTCATCTTGGAGCCATTCACCTTCCAAAAGGCGTGACCATTCCATTGTCTACAACCACACAAGTCTTTCCAATCTTCTTCTTCCATTTCCATGTCATATAAAAATTCTAAAACATGTCTTGTTCATTTGTTTGATGTTTCAATCGGTTGAAAGTTGTTATTGTGTGGTTCTAATCGGTTGTGATGAGTTGTTCTTCATTTTTTCGGTTCAAATGCTTCCTTACATCATTTTAATCGGTTCATGTGCATTCTTGATGTTTCAATCGATTGAATGTTGCTATTGATTGATTTCAATCGGTAGTTTGTGTTTGTTCTTATTTCTAATGTGTTTCTATTCGATTATGTGTTCTTGATTGTGTTCTTGAAATTGCTTGAGAATCTTGATCCTAATTCTTAAAAGTGTCTACTAATGAGTCATCTCCTAATCAACTCACATCATGTGGTATCATGAGCCATGGGTTTGTTCTGCTTTTTGAGTTTATTTGGCACTTTTAATTCAAGCAATTTACATTCAAGTACCTTTACTTTCAAGTACTTTTACATTCTTGTTCCTTAAATTCAAGTTTCTTTACTTTCTTATCATTACATTCTTGTTCTTAATTTTCCAGCACCTTTAATTCTTGTACAAATTTTTTTTACCTTGTTAATATTCATTGCATTTTTCATTTTGAATATGTCTCTTGTTGTGCCTTTTCATTGATCTTGCTTTTACTTTGTGTCATATGTTCTTTAGTGTTCTAGGTGTTCTTCCTTTGATTCTTCTTGCTTACTTTTAATTGTGACTTTTCCAATTCCATTAGAAATTTCTTTTAGTAAAACTTGATGTTAAGTTCTAAACATATGATTGCAAATGTTCAATTTTCTTGAATCCACCAATTTTTTTTTGTGAAATTTGTTGAATCATGTGTGTTCAAAGCTTTGAAAAATCCAAATCCTTGTGTTTGATGGAAGGATGGAGTTGCTTGAAGTTGCTGATGTGCTTTAGAGTAGGATCTGGGGTAGCTTATCTTTGTAATCCACTCTTTGTTGAATCTAAAGCTTGAGTGTTTTCAAATCTTTTAAGTTTAAAGTGTTTATCAAACTAAGTGAAAAAATCCTCTTGTTTTGTCGAAACAACCGATTGTTTTATACTTAGGTGTTTTTGAAAAAGTTTGAAAACTGTTTTGGATGGTTGACTTGCTGTCAAACCAAAACAACTGATTGATTCGCTCTTTCAACCGATTGTTTGTTTGAAATCCTAACAAAATAGTTTTGTTAGTTAAGTGAGCTTTAAATGTTTTTATAAATGAATACGCTCATGCTTTAAATGCTTTGACCAAGATTTGAAAGCTATAAATAGTTTGTTAATGTTTTATAACAAACAACAAGAAAGAAAAACATATTTGAGTTTTTCAAAGAGCTTTCAAAGATTTGAGTTTTCACTTTGAGCTTTGGTTATTCAAGAGAGAAGTGAAATAGGATTACTCTTTATTGATTTCAGTTGATTCTATAACAGTGTAATTCGTTCTAAGAACTTTGTACATTCTGGTGTTGTAAAGCCAAGAAGGGTTGTGTGCTCTTGAGGTTGTCAAGATCAACATTCTTGGTGTGTGTGTGATTAGCCAAAGGAAGTGTGTTTCTTGAGGGGATCAAGGTTACTTCTTTGGTGGTGTGTGTATGTAATCTGGTTTTGACTACCTAGTGGATTCCCCAGTGGTTTCTGGGAAACTAGATGTAGCTCTTGGTTTAAAAGTGAACCAGTATAAACTTTTTATGCATCTCTCTCTTCCTAAAACGCTTTAAATTCAGTTGTTGTTATTTTTAATGGTATAAACAACTGATTGTTTCTACGAAACAACCGATTGTTTTTGCGAAACAACCGATTGTTTTTGGGAAACAACCAATTGTTTTTCTGGTGCTTTACTTTTTTGAGCTTTGTTTCTTGGATAACTGAATTCCTAATCTATTTTCTTGCAAAGAATTTCATTCTAGACTATAAAGTTTGCGAAAACTCTCTTTAAACAATTCACCCTCCCCCCTCTAGTTTAAAGCCATACATTCTAACAATTGGCATCAAGAGCTTGGTACTTGAAAAATACTCAAGTTTGATCCTAAAACCTTTTTTCAATGGCTGAAAAACTACATTTTGGAGAGGGTGCTTCAATCAACAAACCACCTCTTTTCTGTGGTTTGAATTATCAATTCTGGAGAGTTAGAAAGAAAATCTTTGTTGAATCTCTTGACAAGGGAATTTGAGATGCAATTGAAAATGGCCCCTTTATTCCAAAATTTGAAAAAGATAGATCTTCCATTGAAAAACCTTGGTCTCAATGGACTGATTCTAAAAACAAGAAGGCCAAATTTGATTGTATTGCGAAGAACATCATAACATCTGCCTTGAATTCAGATGAATTTTTCAAGATTTCTCAATGCTCATCGGCCAAGGAGATGTGGGACACTTTGGAGGTGACTCATGAAGGAACCAATGATGTGAAAAGAGCTAGAAAGCATACTCTAATTCAGGAATATGAAATGTTTAGAATGTTTAAAGGTGAGTCAATTTCTGAAAAACAAAAGAGGTTCACCCACATCATCATCCACCTTATGAGCCTTGGGAAAACCTTTGATAAAGAAGAGCTAAACATCAAGATCCTCAAGTGTCTTGATAGATCATGGCAACCTAAAGTGACAACAATTTCTGAGTCAAAAGATTTGACATCCTTGACAACGGCTTCATTATTTGGTAAGCTTAGAGAACATGATGAGAGTCAAGTAAAGGAGGTTTTTATTAATGAAGGAAGAGGCAATTCACCATCACACTTGAAGTTCTTCCTTCTAGTCTTCTCAAAATTAAAAGAAGACATAAAATAAAGAGAGGCCCAAGCCCAAAGCCCAAGCCCAAACCCAAGTCCATCCTATGAAGGGCAAGGCCAAATATTAAATAATAAAGAATATTGTTGAAGGTGCTTAGAGGGAAACATTAGAAACCTCTATTGTTAAAGCATCTTTTAGTCTTTAGTTAAGAGTCTTAGGGGGGGTGTGTTAGTAGATAGGTGTAGGAGTAAATAAGGAGGTGCCAAAGTGAGAGAAGGGATCACACCTTCCTCATGCTTTGTTTTAGGCGCAAATTCTAGAAGCTTTTTAGGAGGGAGTTTTTGAATTTGTGTAGCTTACATTTCAGCACCTTAGGTTATAAATAGAGGTGCTCTCTTTGTAAATTTCAGATTTGAATTTATCTAAAGAAACTATACTCAAAATTGGAGTGAGCATTGGAGAGCTTTTGAGCCTTCTTCTCTAGTCTTATCTTGAAGGATCATGGTTTCCTCAAGTGGCGGCTTGCACACTCATCTAGGAGCATCCATACTTCTAGTGGCGTGATCATCCAACCATTCTTCCATCTTCATGAGCATTCTCTTCTCCTTCCTTTCTTATCTTGTTAATTTCCTTGTCTTAGCTTGTTTCCTAATTGTTTTGGTTCGGCAATTTCAGCTTATTTTGTGTAGCTATGGTTCATTTGTGTTCTTGGCTATTTTTCATCTTTTCTTCTTCAATTCCAGCAATTTGATTCGGTTCCTTACTGTTTTGTGTTGTTAATTCGTGTTTTTTCCTTTCCTCCATCTCTTTTGGTTCAATTTGACAATATGTGGAACATCCAAATGAGTTTGGGATTTGGTACTAGTTTTTGGTGAGTTCTTGTCTTAGAACAATGATCCAACTCTAAGAAAAGTGCCTCAATAATGTCCATCTCAAGGTGATTCCTAAGAATGTCAAGAATCATTCTCCATATGGCTAGTGAAATCACATCAGAACATGAGTTAGAAATGAATAGACTCAATGTTCAAGAGAGAGAAGACAAGCATGTGAGAAGCATTGCCTTGAAAGCTTCTGATGTGATTCCACTAGCACAATTAGAATGATTCTTGACATTCTTAGGAATCATCTTGAGTTGGTTATGAGATAGACACTTTATCATAGAATTGGATCAAGGTTTTATGAACAAGAACTCACCAAAACTAGTGCCAAAACACAAACTCATATGGAAGTTCCAATTATAGTCAAATTGAACCGAACAAAAAGGAACAAAAGCTAAGCAAACTGAAATAGAATGTTGGAAATTAAAATGTACCGAACCAAAAGCTAGAAAATGAAGAAGAAAGATGAAGAACAACAAGGAACACAAAAGAACCGAAGCAACACAATTAAAATCTGAAAATGCCAAACCAAAAACAACAAGGAAACAAGCTAAGACAAGGAAATAACAAAAGAAGAAAGGAAGGAGAAAAGAATGCTCATGAAGATGGATGTGTGGTTGGATGATCACGCCACTAGAAGGATGGTTGCTCCTAGATGAGTGTGCTACCGCCACTTGAGGACACCATGGATCCTTCAAGATAAGACTAGAGAAGAAGACTCAAAAGCTCTCCAATGATCACTCAAAATTTGAGTATAGTTTCTTTACTCTCAATTCCAATCTGAATTTTACAAAGGGAGCACCTCTATTTATAGCCTAAGGTGCTGAAATGCAAGCTACACAAATTCAAATTTCCCTCCTAAACATGTTCTAGAACCGGCTTGAATTACAAGGTATGAGGAAGGTGTGAACTCTTCCTTCACTTTGGCACCTCCTATTCTACTCCTACACCTATCTACTAACGCACCCCCCTCCTAAAGCTCCTAATTAAATCCTACAAGATGCTATAACAAAAGAGGTTTCTAATGTTTCCCTCTAAGCACCTTCAACCAAAGAAATTACAAAAAGAGAAAATAATTGTCCCCTAGCTCCTAAAGCTTTGAACATGCTTCTTGTAAGCCTTTGAGGTGGGCTTTAACCTCCATGGGCGTCCTCCATTTGTGCCTCTACCTCTTCATGGATCTCAAATATTTGTTCACACTTAGCCTCCCAATCTAAATATACATTAGGATTACTAGAGCCATTAAAACAAGGAAGCTTTACCGAAGGAAGCCTAGACTTTGCATCTTGATAGAAGCCATTGCCGTAGTGTTGTCTTTCCCCTTGGTGATGATGTCTTTGTCCATGGACTTGGGGTGGAGTTCTCCTTCTCCTATGCTCATCTTCACGGCCAAAATCATTGGAAGAAGCTCTTGTTGAAGCTCTATGATGCTCATCATGGATTGAAGGAGATGGTCTAGCTTGTTGCACCTCCATCTTTTGCAATTTCTCCTCCAAGTGTCTAATGGTTCTTTGAGCTTCATGTAATTCACCAAGGATTGAAACTTTGGAAGGAGAATTCTGCTTGTATGATGCATCACTTGAAAATCCAGCCATTTGGAATTAAAAACAGCAAACACACAAAAACAGCAAACAAGTTAAGAAACAAAAAAATTAGCAAAAACAGTGAGTGTGTCCAGCAAAAATGCCGAAGTGAAATGAGGCAGAAAAAGAGGTCACTCTCAAAGAAATAATGTCCTTGCACCAATCTGATCTTGAGGTCTTGGAATCCTCAAATAAAAGATGTCAAAGCAAGCACACCAATCTCAAAGGCAACCACCACAAAACCAATGAAACAATAAAGACAAACAAAAAAAGGTATAAGCAAAGAAAGGTAATTGCAAAAGGAAAACTATATGTAAGACAAACTCAAAGAGTAAGGAATGAAAGACACTCAAGAAAATAAAGAACTCAATGAGAAAGTAGGCACACAAAAGAATACTTAAGGAAAAGCACTAGAGTAGATGAAGAAAACAAAAATTTAGCTACTGGAAATTTTTTTAATGCAAACTGTGCTTGATATTCACTGATTTAACTGGAATGATGTAGAGCGAACTGGATTATGAAATTTAAACCACAGAAACTTCAAGATGTTAACTCAAAAATGGCACTGGAATCAATTAAAAACAGTAAGCCAATTAATTGAGATAAATTTTTCAAAATCGCTGCCAGATTACTGTATTCTTTTCGGCAGAATTGTACACTTTTTTTATTTTATTTATCATTTTTTGTGTACTTTGAATTTTTGAGTAATTCTTTTTTCTACTTTTTTCTAACACTTTGAATATCACAAATCCAGAATTTCAGAATTTTCCAGTGAGTAAATCAATTGCAATAAGGAAAAACAGTAAGCACGTTTTCAGAAACAGAGGAATCCTAATAGGAATGAAAAACAGAATTATGAACTAGCAAAGACATAATGGAAAATGATGTATAGGAACTTGTATAGGTCTAGAATACAAGCATGAACTCAAACTAAAACAGAAAATGCACAAAGGATCAATATCAATTCAGAAAATTATATGACACCTGTTCCGTCCGGTTGACCGGGACGTCTTCGTGCGCGACCTCAACCGTCAGCTAGGGACTCCTTCCCACTGGTTACCTGTGGATTCCTTCAAAAAAGAGGACAAAGAGGCGCCCTAGCGGCCGTTTGCACTCCGACGCTCAAGTCAGCCAGCAAGAAACACCAAAACTGTTCACCTACGTCTCTGAGCACCGCATATGGCACTCTGAAGGTGATAAAAAGAAATGTGTATATGTGTGTGTTTTCTCCCTCAGGCAAAAATCTTTCCCCCAGTCCCTTGTACGTAACCTTAAGCACGAGCAAGCAACTAGAGAGTTCTCTGGAGTTTGCCAAAAGTTCCAACCCCCTTTCCAACATTCTCCGCGCTATTTAAACTACCCAAGCATTTAAAGCGCCTTAAAGCGCTTTTAATCACAAATGTAACGCACTCATTAAAACGTTTAATTAGAAAACGTAGCGCATTTAAGACGTTGAAACGCTTGGGAGCCATCATAGTACCTGAACGCTCGAAACGGAAACTGTATTGAATGACTTTAATTACCTGGTACCTGACTGGAGGGTGTTTCTATTCAGACATGGCTGTCGCACACGTGGAGGGCCTCACGACGCCATGACCCCATCTGGGAGCGTTTCCGCGTGTGAGTCCTCCTGCTTGGGAGTGCTACTGTGCTAGGGGTGACTTTTTGGGTGCCAACTCATGCCCCCAATTATCTAGTCACTTACTTTGAGAGCGTATCTGCCCTCCTCTCGCACCCTGCACCCGGCTACCCTGGGCGTGACCTTCCTCTTGAGTCGTATCTATCTCAAAGGCGTCTCTGGGGCGGCAGGAGTACTTCACGAGTTAGGCTGCCCTACACTGGTGCTATCACTATGGCCTTGAAGCCACCTTTTCCTTCTATTTATCGCTACCCCGGGCTATCGGGACCTGAGGCCTTCCCTCGGCGTCGTTCCCTCCATGGTCTTTCCTACCCATGGGTATCGAGGAACCTCACTGAGATTGCCTTGTTTTAGTACTGTCTGAACTGGCGACGCCTTCACCTAGGCGACGCCTTGTCTCGGCGACGCTTCCTCTGGTCGATGCTGGCACTTGGCGTCCCTTCACCTCGGCGACGCCCTTCGTTGACTTTGACCTTGACTTAGTCAACGCCCGGATACGGGACGGTACACAAGTCCCCCAGTCTTAAGCCGAAGACTTGTCTTCAGCGCAAAGACTAAAGCCTCGCCCACGCCGTCCACGTGCCATCCTGATGACGTGTCATTCCCTGCTGATTCAACAATTCTCGAATTGTTGACGTGACGCTCTTTGAACCCTAGGAGCGCTCTTACTGACTGATTGGACCTCCTCTGAAATGGTGATAATAACACCCTTTGGGGCTACCCTTGATCGCGCGCCACGTGGCCCATCGCACGGCCAGCCTCTAAAGACCCTTGCGTTTCCCTGGAGCGATTGATCCTTTGACACGTGGTACGATCTCACGGCCCTTAGTTAGCGCCTCTTGGGTTACGAAATGTAACGTTTAAGTTATCTCCAAACCCCGCGCTCACCCCACTGTTACATTCATTCCCTCTGTATCCTTGCACTGTTCGTCTTCTTCAAACCCCCTTTCTCTGCAATTGCTGTTCTCTCCTTCCTGTGCTCTTCTACTGCCTTCACTCCGATAGCAAAGGTACGATTTCGAGTTCTTACGACTCTTCCCTTTCGTCGTATTGCATGATTTATTGAACTGCCTGGGACTGTTAATATTCATGCATCACTGTGTTCTTCCGTTTCTCCTTCCTTCTTTGTCCCTCCTCCTTCTTTCTGGGTTCTCTCGCGTGGGTGATGTTTCCAGGGTTTCATTCCCTTTCCTGTCATGGCTACACTTGCTAAAACCTTTTTCCTCTCTTCTTTCTTCAGCTATTTATTTACATCATGACGCGCCCAAACGCGGAGCCTGATTCCTCCCCCAAGACCCCCAAGTCCAACTACAAAGCCTTCTACCCATGGGCCCCCGACGAGCTCCTGAACGAATGTACCAGCCTGACTTCCTTCCAGGACCTGGAAGCTCATCGTGGGGATCCCCATTTGTACAACTTTAACGCTTTCTGCCGCACACACGACGCCCACATATCCGTTTGTCCCGGCAGGCCTGGGGAGCCTGTCTGTTTGGATGACAGACCTAGAAAGGGGAAACCCTTCTTCTTCATGTACCAGACCGTGTTCAAACGCGTAGGAGTGCGTCTCCCATTCACCCCCTTCGAACGGGAACTCCTCACTGAAATCAATACCGCCCCCGCCCAGCTTCATCCCAACAGCTGGGCATTCGTGAGGGGGTTTCAAATTCTTTGCGGACACCTGGGTATCCTCCCTTCCGTAGACGTCTTCCTGCATTTCTTTGAGGTGAAAAAGCAGGGGAAAATCTTCTGGGTAAGCTTTTCCGGGATCGCGGGCAGGATCCTCCTCTCCCTCTTCCAAAATTCTTACAAGAACTGGAAGGGGAAGTTCTTTAGGGTGTGCAGCGCCAAGCACGATCCTACAGCCTTGGATGGCTTCCCCCTTTACTGGACGGAGCGTCCTAAGCTGCTCAGGGCCAAAACCCTGGAAGAGCTATCTCCTGCTGACAGGGAGGTAAGCAAGGCCTTGGCTGGGCTGGGGATCGTTTTTGATACCCTGAAGCTTGTTGCTAGTGAGTACAATGCTCACGCCCTGACAACATATTTTGGTAAGGAGATGCTTCCCTTCTCCCCTTTTGCTGTGAACACCTTGTTTACCAGACGTTTGTTTCCCCAGACTATTCTACTCGTTTTACATTGTGCCATGTTACTTGCATCTCACGCCTCCATGTGTAATGTAATTTTGCATAGCTGCTTTGGTCCTAATTTTTGCTGTTTGGTCTGTTTTGATGTAGGATCGGTGATGGACGCTTCTAAGAGAATGATGCTGGCGAAAGCAATGAAGGAGGCTCGCGTCGCCAAGGCGGGCGCCTCCTCCACCCCTGCTGCCGATCCGGTTCCCCCACCAACTCTGTCGCCGCCTCCTCCGATCACCGCCGAAGCTCCCCTAAGTTCATCTCCGTCATCTCCACATAGCCCCGCAGCACTTCAGGCTCCTGGCTCTCCTCTGCCCATCGCCGCTGTTCCCCTAGTCGCGGCCTCGTCGCCGGCTCCAACCCCCCTTGACAAAGGGAAACGGGTCTTGGAGATTCTATTAGATGATGAGGACTCAGAAGGCGTGGCACCCTTCAAGAGAAGAAAATCTGCGCGGGTTCCTCTTTTGGTAGAGGCGTCGCCCCAGGGAGGGAACTCCTTCATGGACAACCCCCTAAGTGCGACCTCACTTCCTTCCACGACACTCCAAGAGGAAGGGGGCGAAGGCGCCGAATCTGCCCCGCCTCCGCCGCCGGCAGAAGCCATTGCTTCCCCTGCTCCCGTCGCCGCCGATTTCATCGCCATCCCTCCTCCAATCATGCATCTAATGAGGGGCTTCAGTGGCGGGACTCTGCCAGAGGGCACCGACAGGAAGGAAGGCATGCCTTTCTACTTGGGGGCCTTCTTGGCGGTGGCCCTTGAATGGCGCACCCAGGCCAGGAACGCTGCCTTACAAACCCAAACTCTCCAGGCCTTGGAAAAAAGGGTGACTGCTCTGGAGGAGGAGAAGAAAACCCTGGGATGCCAGAATGAAAACTACCAAACCTCCCTGAAGCAGGCGCAAGAGTCCAAAGCAGAAACTGAGAGGCAACTGGCAGAGGCATTGGAGCTCCAGGCTGGCTTTTATACTCGGGAAGTCGCCCTCCAAGTTCAGATAACAGGCCTTCAGGAATTGGTCAAAGCTGATGCAGAAGTTCAAAAGGACCTGAAGGTCCGTTGCTGTGAGCAGGCTGACAAGATGGAGCGGATGGAGGGGGAAATGGCCTCCCAAGCCAAGGCTATGGGCCTTCTCCAAGCTGACCACGACAAACTACAGGCCGAGGTCAGTCGGCTTCGTGTGGAAAAGGAGGCTTTGGAGAAGCAGGTAGCCTCGGGGGACGCCGCCATCGAGGAACTAGAGAAGGACAAAAAGGCCCTTATCCAGGAGATGGCGGGTACTTTCGAGGAGGGGTTCCAAGAAGCTTTGGCCCAAGCAGTCTGCACGAATCCGGGGATAGACACTTCCAGCTGCGATGCCACTCACCACATTGTTGATGGAAAGGTCGTGCCCTTGGAGACTGACGATTGAGCCGCCACCCCCCGATCATCAGCTCCTTTCTTTACACTTATTTTAAGTTTCTATGATGAATTTGTAATTCTTTGAATCATCTGGACTCTTGATATAACTCTGGAACTTTGTTATAATTACTCTCATGTCCTCGTGACATAGAATTCTGCCTGTGCGATCTTATTCTCGTCCTTCGCCTTCGCGCGCTTCGGTTATTTTATTTGTGTTTTGCCTGTTTCTTTCACTTCGTTGGACGGCCTTGTATGCCCGGGAAAGGTCACGTGCCAACCTTCACGCCCATGGAGTGGCTCGCCTAGCGACGTCGTATCGTCCACAGGGTGTCTCTAACACCGAAACAGTTCTTTCCTTGATCCTTAGCACCCGGCGCCCACGCCTAAGGAAAGGCCTGCTACAGCAGCGCCGTATCGTCCCCGGGTGTCTAAAACGTCGAGTGCTTTGGGGGGGGGGGGGGGGGGGGGGGGGGGGGTCGTTCCCTCTATGGTCTTTCCTTCCCATAGGTATCGGGGAACACCCCGCCAGCGATTCGCCGGTGTTTGGCGGTCTTATCTCCCTCCACAGTCTTTCCTACCCGTGGGTATCGGGGAGGCGATGCCAGCGACTAACTCTGCCCCTTCAACTTCGTCTCCCTCCACAGTCTTTCCTACCTGTGGGTATCGGGGAGGCTACCCTGTTGATATTTGGATTGGCGACGCCCGCGACGTCTCACGTTGGCGTCGCCCTTCACGTCCTCCCGGGCGACGCCTCGGGCGTTACCTTTACTTCAACATTGACTTTGATTCTTGCCTTGGTCGACGCTTGATGACAGCGAAGAGCTCAAGGTTTGTTCGTGCCATCCACGTGGCGCTTCTTCTATGGCTGATGGGACGTTCCGTCATTCGACTTGATCCACGTGGCGCTGCTTGTATGGATGATGGGACATTCAGTCATTCCACTGAGTCCTAACTCCTGCTGCGCCCCTGATTTCATTTTCGACGGCGCATCGTACCACTAGATACTCTACTGATACGACGTTCTCTGATTTTAACCAGCGGTGCCAGGGTCATCCTTTCATCTTCTGCCACGTGGATCAATCGTGCGGTGCATCCATTCGCGTCGTTTGGCGCTCTAACCGCTTTATTTAACTCTTCAAACTCTGAAACTATCCTCATCATTTTCTCACTCTTCATAACCTACTTACGTTCTTTCTTCTTGCACCCTTCCTTCTTGCACCCTTTCTTTTCTCACGAAGGGTTGTTCCAGCCTTCGCTTCCCTCGCTCAACCCTTGCATTTCCGGCAGTCCCTACACCCTTGACCATCCCTGATCTTGTTAAAGAATGTCTTCTCACGCTGCTTCCTCCAGGGTCAATCCCAAGGACCTGTACCCTTGGGCTTCGAGTGAACTTCTTGACGAGTGTTCATGCTTACTCTCTACCAGGGCCATAAGGGAGCACAAAGGGGATTCGTGTTCCTATGACCATCGGGCGTTCGCGAGGAGGCATGACGACGACATCGCCGTGCTCCCTTGCACTCTAGGGGAGCCAGTATGTGGAGATGAACGGGCCAACGAAGGGGTCCCTTTCTTTTACTTTTACCAGGTGGTGTTCAAGACCATCGGAGTGCGCCTACCCTTCTCCTGGTTCGAGAAGGAACTGCTGACGGAGGTCAACGTCGCTCCGGCCCAGTTATACCCCAACAGCTGGCCCTTTGTCAAAGCCTTCGACATTCTCTTCGGGTTTCTGGGTTGTGCACCCTCGGTTGACCTCTTTCTTCACTTCTTCGAGGTGAAGAGGCAGAGACACAACCTCTGGGTAACTCTCAGTAATGTACCCGGGAGAGTTCTCTTCACACCCTTCCAAAGCTCGTTCACCGGGTGGAAAGGCCGGTTCTTCAAGATCTGCCGTACTGACCTTGTCCCCGACGCTCTGGATGGGTTTCCACTGTACTGGGTGAGAGAGGAGAGGGCCCTCAAAACCAAACCCGTCAAGAAGCTGGCTCCAAGTGATCAAATAGCTTGCCGGATTCTTGTTGAGGCGGGAGGTTTTGACTCTGCCACTTTGATCAGCCTGGAGTTCAACGCTGGGACTCTCGAAAAGTACATATGTAAGAACCACTGCCTTAGAAGCCTCGGCCTTCATTGCTTTCTAACAGTGTATGTCTTGCTTCATGGTGTCTCTGACACGTTTATCTCCCTTGGTGCAGGTTCGAAAATAAACCAAGAAAGAAGGACACGACTTACTCGAGCTCTGCGGGCTGGGAAAGGGGCTTCGCCTTCCTCCAGTGCTGATTCTAACGACCACTGAGAAATGGCTTGTTCGTGTTTTTGCATGATCTGTAGCGTTTGCTCCTTTTGTGCTACTCCCATTGTATTGAACATTGCTTGTAACAACAACTTTTCTATATCATACTTGACTTTTTGCAACGCCACTTTACTTTGCATATGCTTCGCGTACCGCGCGCTTTTTCTTTCGTCCTGTTCTTCCAACGGTGCATGCCTTCACCTGGGCGACGCCTTCACATGGGCGACGCCACCCGTGGCTGCCTTGCTTTAGCACTGTTTGATCTGGCGACGCCCTGGTTTGGCGACGCCATGACCTGGGCGACGCCTTCTTTCTTGGCGACGCATCACATTACTTCAAACGGAGAAAGATAAAGGCTGAAAACCACGACACTTCTTTTTCTCAAACTGGTTTTTCCTTTTATTAGGGTGACCTCATTAAAAAACCCCCGAGGGGGAAAAAGAGCGTCCCCTTCAACTAAATTGTTACATACTGCTTACATAAGTCAGCTGAAATAAAATTTTAAGTTGGCTGCATTCCAACTGCGCGGGATAGGACCTCCATCTAAAGTCTCCAGGTTGTACGAACCGTTGCCCTTAGCCTCAGTAACTCTGAAGGGTCCGGTCCACTTGGGAGGCAGCTTATTCTCCAACTCGTATGGGTGAGCTTTCCTCATCACTAGGTCGCCAACTTGAAACTGTCGCGGCTTTACCTTAGAGCTATATTGCCGCTCTACTCTTCTCTTCATCGCTTCAGCTTTTATTCTAGCTTCTTCCCTAGCCTCGTCTAGCAGATCCAGGTTTACCCGCCTCTCTTCATTGGATTCCTCCACCACAAAGTTTTGAAAACGTGGTGAGCTTTCATGTATTTCTACTGGAATCATCGCGTCCGACCCGTAAACCAAACTGAAAGGCGTCTCCATAGTAGAGGATTGGGGCGTGGTGTGATATGCCCATACAATCCTTGGTACCTCTTCCGCCCACCCCCCTTTGGCTTTCTCTAACCTTCTTTTAAACCCCCTCAGCAGAACTCTGTTTGCCGACTCCACTTGTCCATTGGTCTGGGGGTGTTCGAGATGCGAACACTTGTTTGATTCCTACTTCAGCACACAGATTTCTCAACTGCTGACTGGCAAACTGGGTCCCGTTATCAGATATCAGGCGCCTAGGTACGCCAAAACGGCACACAATATTCTTCCACACGAAATGCTGTACCTTGTGCGCAGTGATCTGTGCAACGGGCTCTGCCTCTATCCATTTGGTGAAGTATTCGATGGCGACGATCAAATACTTCATCTGCCTGATCGCCAGTGGGAACAGGACCAGGATGTTGATTCCCCATGTATGGAAAGGCCACGGGCTGTATATGGATCGCAATTCTTCTGGCGGCGCCTTGTGCCAGTCGGCGTGCTTTTGGCATTGCCTACACCGCTGGGCGTGCCGTGCGTAGTCCTCTTTCACTGTTGGCCAGAAGAAACCTGCGCGTATTACCTTGGAGGCTAAGGATCTTCCCCCTACGTGGCTCCCGCAGATGCCTTCGTGTAGCTCTGCCATTATCCTGGTGCACTCGTCGCCACTTACACATGTTCGGATAGGGTGAGTGAAACCGTGCCTGAACAACACCCTATCCACCAGGGTGTACCTTGCGGCGTTTCTTTTGACCTTTTTACCCTCTCCAGGCTCTACTGGGAGAGTCCCATCTGCCAGGTATCGTTTATAGGGCGTCATCCAGGTGTCTCCCTTGGACAAAACGCATACCTGCATCTGCTCTTCCTCAGGCACGCCCGCGTACATGCTGATGCGGGGCGCCCTCTGCGTATCTTGGGTCAAAGAGCAATGACTCCTCGGCCTTCCCCTTGATGTATAAATCTGGAGGACATCCACCCTGTTGTCTTCCACGAATCTACGCGGAGCTTTGAGAGTCTCCTGGATCACTGTCCTCTGTCTACCCCCCTTGCCTGAGCTGGCCAGCTTTGCAAGCAGGTCAGCTCTGGCATTCTGCTCCCTCGGGACATGTATCAGCTCAAGAGCGTTGAACGCTCCCTTCAACAACTGGACGTATTTCAAATACGCCGCCATCTGCGGGTCCTTCGCCTGGAACTCACCCGACACCTGCCTCGTGATCAGTTGGGAGTCGCTCTTCACCAGGAGGTTCTGCGCGCCCATCTCCTTGGCCAGGAGCATTCCTGCTATCAAGGCTTCATATTCTGCCTGATTGTTACTTGCCTTGAAGGCGAAGCGCAGGGCCTGCTCGATCAGTATGTCGTTGGGTCCCTCCAAGACTATTCCCGCACCGCTCCCTTGTTGGTTGGAAGAGCCATCAACCGAGAGCAGCCACTGCGAGCCCACTTCCACCTCTTGCTCACCTCCGGGCGAAAGTTCCGCTATAAAATCTGCGTACACCTGCCCTTTGATGGACCCTCTGGGCTCATACTGGATGTCGAATTCTGACAGTTCCACCGCCCAGCGCACCATTCTTCCCGCCACATCAGGCTTGTGCAGCACCTTCTGTATAGGGAGGTTTGTCATCACCACCACTGTAAAGCTGTGGAAATAATGACGGAGCCTCCTGGCGGAGAACACTACCGCTAGCGCCGCCTTCTCCAGCACTTGATACCTCGTCTCAGCCCCCTGTAATGCCTTGCTTACAAAATAGATGGGCTTCTGACTCTGGTCCTGCTCCTGGACCAACACAGAACTAATGGCTCGCTCCGTTACAGTAAAATATAACCGGAGGGGCACGCCTGTTACCGCTTTGCAGAGGACCGGTGGCGTCGCCAGGTACTCCTTTAACTTAATGAAAGCCGCTTCGCATTCATCAGTCCATGCAAAGCGACTGTTTCTCTTGAGACACTGGAAATATGGATGCCCCTTCTCTCCCCCGGCGGAAACAAACCTTGAGAGCGCCGCCATCCACCCTGTCAGCTGTTGCACCTCCTTTACCGACGTCGGGCTTCGCATGGCAATAATCACCGCGCATTTGTCGGGGTTCGCCTCTATCCCCCTTTCTGTGAGCATAAAACCCAAGAATTTGCCGGCCTCTACCCCATAAACACACTTTTCAGGGTTTAACTTGAGGCGGTATTTGGATATTGTGACGAATAACTCCTCCAGATCCGTCACATGCTGCGCCCTATCCTGCGACGGCACCACCATGTCGTCGACATAGGCGTACACATTCCTCCCGAGCATGGGCGCCAGGACCTTGTCCATTAGCCTCTGGTACGTGGCGCCCGCGTTTTTCAGCCCAAAGGGCATCACCTTATAGCAGTAACTGCAAGTCTCAGTCATGAATGCAGTTTTGTTCTCATCTCTGGGGTGCATCTTGATCTGGTTATACCCTGAGAAGGCGTCCAAGAAACTCAGCACCTTGCTGCCGGACGCACTGTCTACCAAGGCGTCGATGCTGGGCAGCGGGTACGAGTCCTTCGGGCATGCCTTATTCAGGTCCGTGAAGTCAACACACATCCTCCACTTTCTGTTCGCCTTTTTCACCAAAACGACGTTGGCAACCCACTCAAGGTACTGAATCTCCCTGATGTGGCCAGCACTCAACAGCTTCTGCGTTTCGTCTTTCACCACCTGCTGTCGTTCTTCATTGAACTTTCTCCTTCTTTGACGCACGGGGCGGACCGTGGCGTCCATGCTGAGGTGGTGACACAGAAAATCGGGATCGATGCCGGGCATATCCGAGGCGGACCATGCGAAGGCATCCAGGTGGCGTGAAATCACTTCCGCCACCCCTTCCTGTTCTTCTGGGCTCAACGAACTTCCTAGCTTGAATGTCTTGCCACCAATCTCCCTTTCTACGGCGTTAGCCGTTGGCTGTTCTCTGCTATCATCCTCGACGGGCGCCGCCTCTTCTACGGGCGCTGCGTCCTCAGGGCTTTCCTCCATTGGTGCATCAGCTTCGGGCGTCACCTTCGCTGGTAGGGCCTCGTCAGGCGTCGACCCAGCGGGCGCCGCCTCAACCATCGTCGTGTCCGCGCTGGGCGGACGTTCATACACCATGAACACGCCTCTCTTCGTTTTCAGGCTGTTCTCATAGCATTTCCTTGCCTCCTCCTGGTCTGACCTGATGACTATCACCTGGCCCCTGAGGTCCGGCAGCTTCATCTTCAGGTGACGGGTGGAGGACACCGCGTTCAGACGGTTTAATGCCGGTCTGCCCAGCAAAATATTGTAGGCAGAATTGGCGTTCACGACAAGGTACCGGATGTTTTCGGTACGGGAGGCCTCTCCGTTTGTGAACGTAGTCCTCAACTCCAGGTAGCCCCGGACTTCCACTTGGTTATCCCCGAACCCGTACAGGCATCCCGTATAGGGACTCAACAGATCGGGGGACAACCGTAACTTATTAAAGGTCGACAGAAACATGACGTCTGCCGAACTTCCTTGGTCCACAAGCACTCTGTGCACCTTCCTTCCGGCTGTCACGACTGAGATGACAACGGGGTCGTTGTCGTGGGGTACCACGTCTCGGAGGTCTCCTCTTGTGAACACGAGATCTGACTCCCACGGCTCTCCCGAGAGTCTCTCTTCGATCGAATGGACCCCCCTCGCGTATTTCTTCCGCTGGGAGGCGGTGGGTCCTCCGCCAGAAAAACCTCCAGCAATGGTGTGGACCTCGCCAAGCACAGGCATCTCGTGTGCTGGTTCTTCCGCCTACGGCGACGACAAGGTGGTGGTCGTCGTGGGCTCCGCGACATAATCCTTCAAAAACCCAGTCCTCACCAGCTCATCTAGCTGGTAGCCCAACGACAGGCAATTATCAATGTGGTGCCCGAAAGCCTCGTGGAATTCGCACCAAGAGTCTTTACGGGGCTCCAACACCTTGTCGGTCTTCGCCGGTCGCCTCAGCCTCTCAACTATGCTAGGCACGGCGATCAAATCCTTCAACTCAACCACGAAGTTGTACCTCGCCGGTCTCGCTCTTTCTCTGGCCGGGCGATCGCCTCCCGCTGGACCCCGTGGCTGGGGCTTTCTGGCTTCGTAGGGGCGTCTCGCCTCTGGCTTCTTCCTTCCCGTCGTGGTCTCATTGACCCTGACGGGTTGAGCTCGCGCCGGTCCCCTTGGGCGTGAGGGTACGACACTGGTGCGCTTCACATACACCTCCCCTTCAGAAGCAATATGTTCTACCGCCCTACGCCGTAGTTCAGCGAAAGTCCTAGGGTGGTTGCGGATGATGGATTCTCCAAAGGGACCGGGGCATACGCCTTTCACGAATGCGTACACGATCATAGGCTCCTCTGTCGTCCCGACCTTCACGACCTGGGCCCCGAATCGATTGATGTACTCCTTAAGGGTCTCCCCTTGGTATTGCTTCACATCAAACAAGTCGTAGGAAACTGGTGGCGGGGCCTTGTTTGCTAAGTATTGTTCCCTGAACAATCGTGACAGTTGGCGGAAAGATGTGATATGATGATGAGAATCAAAGAAAGGAGGCTTTTATTAATGGAGGAAGAGGACATCCACCCTCACATTTGAAGTTCTTCCTTCTAGTCTTCTCAAAATTAAAAGAAGACATAAAATAAAGATGAGGCCCAAGCCCAAAGCCCAAGCCCAAGCCCAAGAAGGCCAAAGCCCAAAGAGCCCAAATCCATCCCATGAGGGGCAAGGCCAAGCTTTGAAATACTCTTGTATAGTTTTAGGAGGTGTGGTTATTAAATAAAGGTGTGTGAAAATGTAAAATAAAGTCACATTGTCCATGTGACTTAGGAGAGTGGTGTTGGTGTAGTTTTTGGGAGGTTTCATAGTAGAAAAAGGTCACACCTCCCATGTGACTTGTTTTTGGTGGGAATTTCAAATGAGTTTATTTGAAATTTCCCACCTATTTTTCAGCACCTTAGGCTATAAATAGAGGTGCTTCCTTTGTAAAATTCAGATTTGAATTTTATCTAAAGAAACTATACTCAAAATTGGAGTGAGCATTTGGAGAGCTTTGAGCTTCTTCTCTAGTCTTATCTTGAAGGACCATGGTTTCCTCAAGTGGCGGCTTCCACACTCATCTAGGAGCATCCATTCTTCTAGTGGCGTGATCATCCAACCATTCCTCCATCTTCATGAGCATTCTCTTCTCCTTCCTTTCTTCTTCTTCAATTTGTTCTTATTGCCTTGAGTTTTGAGTTGTTTTTGTTTCGGTTCCTTTAATTTTCCAGCACCTATTTTCTGTTTAGTTTTTAAATTCTGTTCGGTTCTTTTGTTTTGAAGTTCAATTCTGTTCGGTTTGTTCTTTTCCTTCTCCTTTGTTGATTCAATTTGACAATATTTGGTTCATCCAAATGAGTTTGGGATTTGGTACTTGTTTTGGTGAGTTCTTGATCTTAGAACTATGATCCAACTTCTAAGAAAGTGCCTCTACATTTTCCAGCTCAAGGTGATTCCTCAAAGTGTCAAGAATCTTGTTCTATGTGGCTATTGGAATCACATCATGTGGTATCATGAGTCTTAGGTTCATTCTTGTTTAATTGTTGAGTTGTGTGCACTTTATTTCAAGAGCTCTTTTTAATTTCTTGCAATTTAAGTTTCTGTTTTAGAATTTTAATTGAGTTTTCTTGCTGTTTTTCTTTTGCTCCAAGTGTTTGAGGAAAGGTTTATGGCACTCATAATTCTTATGAGTATGGTTGCTCTTTTGGAATGGCATTATCCTTCCTAGAGTTTACCTTAAGCTTCCTTTCATTTGTTACAATTTGTGTTGTGTCTTTTAATTTTTGAATCATGTCAAGTTGTGTCTTAGTCATGTTATTCCATATATGTCATTACTTCTAGTAGTACTTTTATTGTTTTGATTGTTTCTTGCTTTGGTGTCATATAATTTTCTGAATTGATGTTGATCCTTTGTGCATTTTCTTTTTAGAATTGAGTTCATACTTGTATTCTAGACCTATACAAGTTCCAATACATCATTTTCTATTATGTCTTTGCTAGTTCATCATTCTGTTTTTTTTATTCCTATTAGGTTTCCTCTGTTTCTGAAAAGAGTGCTTACTGTTTTTCCTTATTGCAACTGATTTACGTACTGTAAAATTCTGAAATTCTGGATTTGAGATATTCAAAGTGTTAGAAAAGAATAGAAAAAAGAATCATTCAAAAATATGAAGTACACAAAAAATGATAAATAAAATAAAAAAAGTGTACATTCCTGCTGAAAAAAATACGGTAATCTGGCAGTGATTTTAAAAAATTTATTTCTCTCAATTGGCTTACTGTTTTTAATTGATTCCAGTGCCATTATTGAGTTAACATCTTGAAGTTTCTGTGGTATAAATTTCATAATCCAGTTCGCTCTACAACGTTCCAGTTAAATCAGTGAATATCAAACACAGTTTGCATAAATTTTTTTTTTTTTTCCAGTAGCTAATATTTTTGTTTTCTTCATCTACTCTAGTGCTTTTCCTTAGGTATTCTTTTGTGTGCCTACTTTTCTCATTGAGTTCTTTATTTTCTTGATTGTCTTTCATTCTTATTCTTTGAGTTTGTCTTACATATAGTATTCCTTTTGCAATTACCTTTCCTTGCTTATACCTTTTCTTGTTTGTCTTTATTGTTTCTTTGGTTTTGTGGTGGTTTGCTCTTAAGATTGGTGTGCTTGCTTTGACATATTTCATTTGAGGATTCCAAGGCCTCAAGATCAGATTGGTGCAAGAACATTATTTCTTTGAGAGTGATCTCTTTTTTCAGCCTCATTTCACTTCGGCAGTTTCATTGCCAAGCTCACTGTTTTTGCTAATTTTGTTTCTTAACTTGTTTGCTGTTTTTGTGTGTTTGCTGTTTTTTATTTGCAAAATGGCTGGCTATTCAAGTGGTGCATCTTACAAACAGCATTCTCCTTCCAAAGCTTCAGTCCTTGGTGAAGAAGAACATAGAAGAAGGAGGCATCACCATCATTCTCATGAAGAGAGCTATAACCGTGACCAAAGATATCACCAAGTCTTCAACATTGCTTGTAAAAAAGTCCCTAGTTTTAATGGTGATAGTGATCCTAATGTGTATTTAGAATGGGAGACTAAGGTTGATCATTATTTTCATGTGTATAAGGTCCAAGATGACCAAAAACTTAGAATAGTTTCTTTATCCTTTTTGGGCTATGCCAAAGAATGGTGGCATAAAATTGTAATGGACATTATATATCGCAAGAAACCTCCCGTGGTTTCTTGGAATGCTTTGAAAGAGTGTATGCGCGCGAGGTTTGTTCCTCCTTCTAGGAAGGAACACTTGTTGAAGTTCCAAAGGCTTCCTCAAGGACATAGGATGGTAGAAGAATACATTAAAGATTTTGAAACAACTTTGACTAAAATGAATATGCATGCTAATGAAGAGTCAAAGCTAAAATGGTTTGTACGTGGTTTGAGAAGAGATATTAGAGAAATTGTAGAATTAAATGAGTACTCTTCTTTAAAGAAAGTGTTTCGCCAAGCCATCAAGGTAGAATCCTATCTTTTGAAAACAACTTTCAAAAATACTCATGATTATAATTTCTACAACTCTTCTAGGAAGGATGCCAACAAAATGTCTACTCAAAATTGTCCTTCCAATTTTTCCAAACAAACCATGTTTCCAAACAAAGTTTCTACTACAAATCTTTCTACTCCTAAGTCACCTACCAAAACTTCAAATATCAAATGTTTTAAATGTTTAGGTTTTGGGCACATAGCTCTTCATTGTCCACAAAAGCAAATCTTAAAGATCAACAAAGTAAAACAAGACCTAACTCACCCACCTACCACAAGTAAACAAGAAAAAGACAAAGAAGGCCAAGTTGACATGGGTCTTATCCTTTCACCTCCAAGGTGTTTTCCTTCCTTATCTTTTTCATTACCCAAGGTTCCTATTTCACCACCATCTTGGTTAAAAAATGTTAGGGATGATTTGTTCATACCTCCTAATGGTTGTCACCATTTAAGAGGTCTTTTTCCAAAACATCACATCATTCCCAAACAAATTTTTCCAACTTGGTCGATTTATAGAACCTCCTTTTCTGAAATCCCATTATTTACAAATGCTAAGTCATGTTTACATTTTTCTTCCACTTTTAATTGTAAAACTAAACTGACTTTGTTATATGCAGGGATTCAGAATTCGTGGACGAATTCTCTCCAACTCGAGGAGTATGATGAGAATCAAAGAAAGGAGGCTTTTATTAATGGAGGAAGAGGACATCCACCCTCACATTTGAAGTTCTTCCTTCTAGTCTTCTCAAAATTAAAAGAAGACATAAAATAAAGATGAGGCCCAAGCCCAAAGCCCAAGCCCAAGCCCAAGAAGGCCAAAGCCCAAAGAGCCCAAATCCATCCCATGAGGGGCAAGGCCAAGCTTTGAAATACTCTTGTATAGTTTTAGGAGGTGTGGTTATTAAATAAAGGTGTGTGAAAATGTAAAATAAAGTCACATTGTCCATGTGACTTAGGAGAGTGGTGTTGGTGTAGTTTTTGGGAGGTTTCATAGTAGAAAAAGGTCACACCTCCCATGTGACTTGTTTTTGGTGGGAATTTCAAATGAGTTTATTTGAAATTTCCCACCTATTTTTCAGCACCTTAGGCTATAAATAGAGGTGCTTCCTTTGTAAAATTCAGATTTGAATTTTATCTAAAGAAACTATACTCAAAATTGGAGTGAGCATTTGGAGAGCTTTGAGCTTCTTCTCTAGTCTTATCTTGAAGGACCATGGTTTCCTCAAGTGGCGGCTTCCACACTCATCTAGGAGCATCCATTCTTCTAGTGGCGTGATCATCCAACCATTCCTCCATCTTCATGAGCATTCTCTTCTCCTTCCTTTCTTCTTCTTCAATTTGTTCTTATTGCCTTGAGTTTTGAGTTGTTTTTGTTTCGGTTCCTTTAATTTTCCAGCACCTATTTTCTGTTTAGTTTTTAAATTCTGTTCGGTTCTTTTGTTTTGAAGTTCAATTCTGTTCGGTTTGTTCTTTTCCTTCTCCTTTGTTGATTCAATTTGACAATATTTGGTTCATCCAAATGAGTTTGGGATTTGGTACTTGTTTTGGTGAGTTCTTGATCTTAGAACTATGATCCAACTTCTAAGAAAGTGCCTCTACATTTTCCAGCTCAAGGTGATTCCTCAAAGTGTCAAGAATCTTGTTCTATGTGGCTATTGGAATCACATCATATGACCATCTGGAAGGCTGATGAACCAATCCATGGCCATCCCGGTCAGGGTGCTCATAAAAAGCTTGCACTTGGCAGCGTCAGAACCGCCTACCAGGACCATCTGTGTGTGAAATGCAGCAAGGTGCGTCTCTGGGTCCTCCATCCCAGTGAAGATCACCTTGGGCCCCGCGAACGTGTTCGGGATCACTGCATCTAGGATCTCCTGCGAGAAGGGAGTGGAAAACTCCCTTGGTGGGGAATGGTTCTCCATCTCGTCATGTCTAGGCCGCCTCCGGTCATTTCTCAGGCCCTGGCGCAACTCCTCATTGACGCGGTGGAGCTCTTCGTTTCGCTCATGCGAGGGGTCGAGATCTGCCTGCATGCGTTCCTGCTCCATTTTCGACTCCGCCATGTCCTGCTGCAGCCCCCTCATTATCTCCAGGACCTGTTGCATGGATAGTTCTGCTGGGGCTGCGCGTGCTGTACGTCGTCTGGTGGGGGCCATTGTCACTCCAACCTCCTCCAACGTTACTACGACTTAGCAGATTTTCTCCGAACTTGTGATGGGACTGATGTTTTATATCAGCCCCACGGTGGGCGCCAAATGTTCCGTCCGGTTGACCGGGACGTCTTCGTGCGCGACCTCAACCGTCAGCTAGGGACTCCTTCCCACTGGTTACCTGTGGATTCCTGCAAAAAAGAGGACAAAGAGGCGCCCTAGCGGCCATTTGCACTCCGACGCTCAAGTCAGCCAGCAAGAAACACCAAAACTGTTCACCTACGTCTCTGAGCACCGCATATGGCACTCTGAAGGTGATAAAAAGAAATGTGTATATGTGTGTGTTTTCTCCCTCAGGCAAAAATCTTTCCCCCAGTCCCTTGTACGTAACCTTAAGCACGAGCAAGCAACTAGAGAGTTCTCTGGAGTTTGCCAAAAGTTCCAACCCCCTTTCCAACATTCTCCGCGCTATTTAAACTACCCAAGCATTTAAAGCGCCTTAAAGCGCTTTTAATCACAAACGTAACGCACTCATTAAAGCGTTTAATTAGAAAACGTAGCGCATTTAAGACGTTGAAACGCTTGGGAGCCATCATAGTACCTGAACGCTCGAAACGGAAACTGTATTGAATGACTTTAATTACCTGGCACCTGACTGGAGAGTGGTGACTTTTTGGGTGCCAACTCATGCCCCCAATTATCTAGTCACTTACTTTGAGAGCGTATCTGCCCTCCTCTCGCACCCTGCACCCGGCTACCCTAGGCGTGACCTTCCTCTTGAGTCGTATCTATCCCAAAGGCGTCTCTGGGGCGGCAGGAGTACTTCACGAGTTAGGCTGCCCTACACTGGTGCTATCACTATGGCCTTGAAGCCACCTTTTCCTTCTATTTATCGCTACCCCGGGCTATCGGGACCTGAGGCCTTCCCTCGGCGTCGTTCCCTCCATGGTCTTTCCTACCCATGGGTATCGGGGAACCACACTGAGATTGCCTTGTTTTAGTACTATCTGAACTGGCGACGCCCTGGTTGGGCGACGCCTTCACCTAGGCGACGCCTTGTCTCGGCGACGCTTCCTCTGGGCGATGCTGGCACTTGGCGTCCCTTCACCTCGGCGACGCCCTTCGTTGACTTTGACCTTGACTTAGTCAACGCCCGGATACGGGACGGTACAACACCAAAGCAAGAAACAATAAAATCAACAAAAGTACTACTAGAAGTGATGACAATTATGGAAAAACAAGACTAAGACAAAACTTGTAAAGATTCAAAAAGGAAAATACTCAAACATATGATAGGCAAAAGAATTAAAACAGCAAGCAAACTCAAAATAAGCCTAAAACAGAAACTTAAATTGCATGAAATTAAAAGAGCTCTTGAAATAAAGTGCTACACAACTCAACAATTAAACAAGAACACACCTAAACTCATGATACCACATGATGTGATTCCACTAGCACAATTAGAACGACTCTTGACATTCTTAGGAATCATCTTGAGTTGGTTATGAGATAGGCACTTTATCATAGAATTGGATCAAGGTTCTATGAACAAGAACTCACCAAAACTAGTGCCAAAACACAAACTCATATCGAAGTTCCAATTATAGTCAAATTGAACCGAACAAAAAGGAACAAAAGCTAAGCAAACTGAAATAGAATGCTGGAAATTAAAATGTACTGAACCAAAAGCTGGAAAATGAAGAAGAAAGATGAAGAACAGCAAGGAACACAAAAGAACCGAAGCAACACAATTAAAATCTGAAAATGACGAACCAAAAACAACAAGGAAACAAGCTAAGACAAGGAAATAACAAAAGAAGAAAGGAAGGAGAAAAGAATGCTCATGAAGATGGATGTGTGGTTGGATGATCACGCCACTAGAAGGATGGTTGCTCCTAGATGAGTGTGCTGCCGGCACTTGAGGACACCATGGATCCTTCAAGATAAGACTAGAGAAGAAGGCTCGAAAGCTCTCAAATGATCACTCAAAATTTGAGTATAGTTTCTTTACTCTCAATTCCAATATGAATTTTACAAAGGGAGCACCTCTATTTATAGCCTAAGGTGCTGAAATGCAAGCTACACAAATTCAAATTTCCCTCCTAAACATGTTCTAGAACCGGCTTCAATTACAAGGCATGATGAAGGTGTGACCTCTTCCTTCACTTTGGCACCTCCTATTCTACTCCTACACCTATCTACTAACGCACCCCCCTCCTAAAGCTCCTAAATAAATCCTACAAGATGCTATAACAAAAGAGGTTTCTAATGTTTCCCTCTAAGCACCTTCAACCAAAGAAATTACAAAAGGAGAAAATAATTGTCCCCTAGCTCCTAAAGCTTTGAACATGCTTCTTGTAAGCCTTTGAGGTGGGCTTTGACCTCCATGGGCGTCCTCCATTTGTGCGTCTACCTCTTCTTGATCTTGTTGATTGGACTCCATGTCCACTTGAGCTTGATCTCCATCATCTTCCAAGCACAAAAGCAAGCAAGAATCAAGTGATGAAAGTGAAGAAGAAAACCTTAGTTTGCTGTCCTAGAAGTTTAGTAGATTCTTGAAGAGAAATCGCAACAAAGAAAGGTATGGCAATAAGAAAACTAGTGATTTCAATTCTAACAATTATACTTGTTTTGGTTGTGGTGAACAAGGGCACATTAAAGCTGATTGCCCAAACAAAGAAAGCAATGAAAAGAAACCAAGCCACAAGGAGAAAAAGGGAAAATAAAGTATATTGCTTGGGATGAGAATGAAGTCTTCTCATCAAGTTCCTCATCAAGTGAAGATGAAAAAACAAACATATGCTTGATTGCAGAAGGAGATGATGAGTCATGTAGCTCAAGCAATGTAAGTTCATGTGCTTCCCTAAGTGCTGAAAATTATAGTAAATTGCTTCAAGCTTTTCAAGAAACTCATGAAGAAGCTAACTGATTGGTTCTCTCAAACAACCGTTTGAAAGGGCTTAACAACTGGCTTGAAAAGAAGGTTAAAACACTTGAAGAAGAGCTGGAAAAATCAAAAATTGAGTTTGAAAAACTTGAAAAACATTGCAAAAACTCTTCTCATGTGTGTGACTCTCTTGCTTGTGAAAATTGTGAAAATCTTGAAAAGAAAGTACATTATCTTGTTAGAATTGTGGATAAGCTTTCAAAGGGAAAATCCAACTTTGAGAATGTCTTGGCAACTCAAAATTGTGTTTTTGGAAAAGCTGGATTAGGTTTTAATCCACAGAACAAGCAAGATAATTTTTCAAAAAGAATTTCTCAAAACAGCCAGTAAAACAACCGATTGTTAAGTCAAAACAACCGATTGTTAACTCCATCCTTGTGTTTGATGGAATGATGGAGTTGCTGATGTGCTTTAGAGTAGGATCTGGGGTAGCTTATCTTTGTAATCCACTCTTTGCTGAATCTAAAGCTTGAGTGTTTTCAAATCTTGTATGTTTAAAGTGTTTTTCAAACTAAGTGAAAAACAACCTGTTGTTTTGTCGAAACAACCGATTGTTTTATACTTAGGTGTTTTTAAAAAAGTTTGAAAACTGTTTTGGATGGTTGACTTGCTGTCAAACCAAAACAACCGATTGATTCGCTCTTTCAACCGATTGTTTGTTTGAAATACTAACATAAACATTTTTGTTAGTTAAGTGAGCTTTAAATGTTTTTATAACTGAATACGCTCCTGCTTTAAATGCTTTGATCAAGATTTGAAAGCTATAAATAGTTTGTTAATGTTTTATAACAAACAATAAGAAAGAAAAACATATTTGAGTTTTTCAAAGAGCTTTTCAAAGATTTGAGTTTTCACTTTGAGCTTTGGTTATTCAAGAGAGAAGTGGAATATGATTACTCTGTATTGATTTCAGTTGATTCTGTAACAGTATAATTCGTTCTAAGAACTTTGTACATTCTGGTGTTGTAAAGCCAAGAAGGGTTGTGTACTCTTGAGGTTGTCAAGATCAACATTCTTGGTGTGTGTGTGATGAGCCAAAGGAAGTGTGTTTCTTGAGGGGATCAAGGTCACTTCTTTGGTGGTGTGTGTATGTAATCTGGTTTTGATTACCTAGTGGATTCCCTAGTGGTTTCTAGGAAACTGGATGTAGTTTAAGAGTGAACCAGTATAAACTGTTTGTGCATCTCTCTCTTCCTTAAACTCTTTAAATTCAGTTGTTGTTATTTTTACTGGTATAAACAACCGATTGTTTTTCTGGTGCTTTACTATTTTAAGCTTTGTTTCTTGGCTAACTGAATTCCTAATCTGGTTTCTTGCAAATAATTTCATTCTAGACTAAAACGTTTGCGAAAACCCTCTTTAAACAATTCACCCCTCTAGTTTAAAGTCATACATTCTAACAAAATTGAATGTTCCTGAAACTTTGCATGTTGCCATTAGTATAAAAAAAATTAAAAACAACAAGCTATTATCTCTACAACACCAAAAAAGTGACGTTTCACCAATTATACATCCAAAATAGTAGCACATTTGTTTGCAAAAGCATCTTGCTTATCATTTGATTTAGAAATTCATTTTTACATCTATGGATTCAACTTAATTGACAAATTGTTTTCTACTTTGTGGAATTTTGTATCTTTTTGCTTTAGCAATTTTCTAGTTCTAAAGATTTCATAGTTAAAGGTTTAGTAAGGATTCTTTGAGTCTTCTTTTGTGCTTTTCTTGATTGTCTTTTCTTCTTCCCTAAAGTTTTGTGGTGATTTGACTTTGAGCAAGTGTGGTTTGCTTTGGCATCTTTCACTTGAGAATTATCCAATCCACAAGCGAGACTTTGGTTAAGAAAAGAAAATTTTTCTTTTAGTGCTTACTTCCTTTTTCTTCATTTTGGTTGTGAGCAATTTTGCTTTCTAACTTGATTTCTCTAATTGTTTGTTCTTTGTGATTTGTGTTTGTTTGTTAATATGGATAATCTTTCTAGTGGTGAATCTTCTAAGCCTCATTCTCGTAAAAAAGCTTTTTTAATTGGAGAATTGAAGGAAGCTAAAAGAACCATTGCACAAAAAGAAGAGGAAATGAGACAATTGGAGGAAAGACTCCAAAGATTGGAAATGATGAATGAAAGACCACAAAAACAAATGAGACATCATCATAGATATGAATCAATAAGTTCTCAAAATTATGGTGGCTTTGATGAAGAAACCGAATGGAGGAGGCACCAACATTATGAAGATAGGCAACAAAATGTGGCTAAGCCTTATTTTCCATATGTAAAATTACCTAGTTTTAGTGGAGATGGTGATCCTAATGTGTATTTAGGATGGAAGGCTAAATGTGAACAAATTTTTAATGTGCATGAGGTCCAAGATGACCAAAAGGTAAAATTAGCCTCCCTATAATTTTTAGACTATGCCATGCAATGGTGGCATAAACTTGTAATGGACATTGGGCTAAACAAGAGACCACCTGTGGTTTCTTAGAATGATTTAAAAGAATACATGCATGCTAGATTTTTGCCTCCACATTATAGGAAAAACCTTTTCTTAAAACTCCAAAGGTTTCATCAAGGCATGCTTAGTGTGTGATGTGATTCCACTAGCACACTTTGAATGATTCTTGACATTCTTAGGAATCATCTTGAGTTGGATATGAGATAGGCACTTTATCATAGAATTGGATCAAGGTTCTATGAACAAGAACTCACCAAGACTAGTACCAAAACCCAAACTCATATGGAAGTTCCATGTATTGTCAAATTGAACTGATTAAAATGGAACAAAAGGCAAGAATACCGAAAGAATTGCTGGAAAATTAAAAGCACCGAACCAAAATAAAAAACAAAAGAAGAACAGCCAGCTGAAATTCAAAATGCCAAACCAAAAAGACAAGGAACACAAACTAAGACATGAACATGAAAAAAGTAGGAAGGAAGGAGAAGAGAAAGCTCATGAAGATGGAGGAATGGTTGGATGATCACGCCACTTAGAGGATGGTGACTCCAAGATGAGTGTGCAAGCCGCCACTTGAGGTAACCATGGAACTCTCAAGATAAGACTAGTGAAGAAGGCACAAAGCTCTCCAATGCTGTCTCAAAAATTGAGTATAGTTTCTCTAATCAAAATTCAAAATCTGAATTGTACAAGCTAAGCACCTTTATTTATAGCCTAGAGGTGCTGAAAAATAGGTGGGAAAATTCAAATAAACTCATTTGAAATTCCCACCAAAAACAAGTCACATGGGAGGTGTGACCTTTTTCTACTATGACACCTCCTAAAAACTACACCTACACCACTCTCCTAAGTCACATGGACAATGTGACTTTATTTTTACATTTTCACACTCCTTTATTTAATAACCACACCTCCTAAAACTATACAAGAGTATTTCAAAGCTTGGCCTTGCCCCTCATGGGATGGACTTGGGCTCTTTGGGCTTTGTCCTTCTTGGGCTTGGGCTTGGGCTTGGGCCTCATCTTTATTTTATGTCTTCTTTTAATTTTGAGAAGACTAGAAGGAAGAACTTCAAATGTGAGGGTGGATGTCCTCTTTCTCCATTAATAAAAGCCTCCTTTATTTGATTCTCATCATACTCCTCGAGTTGGAGAGAATTTGTCCACGAATTCTGAATCCCTGCATATAACAAAGTCAGTTTATTCTTACAATTAAAAGTGGAAGAAAAAGGAAAACATGACTTAGAATTTGGAAACAATGGGATTTTAGAAAAGGAGGTTCTATAAAACGACCAAGTTGGAAACATTTGTTTAGGAATGATGATATCTTTTGGAAAAAGTCCTCTTAAATGGTGACAACCATTAGGAGGTATGAAAAAATCATCCCTAACATTTTTAAACCAAGATGGTGGTGAAGTAAGAACCTTTGGTAATGAAAAAGATAAGGAAGGAAAACACCTTGGATGTGAAAGTATAAGACCCATGTCAACTTGACCATCTTTGTCTTTCTCATTTTTATTTATGGTAGGTGGGTGAGTGAGGTCTTGTTTTACCTTGTTTAGCTTGAAGATTTGCTTTTGTGGACAATGAAGAGCTATGTGCCCAAAACCTAAACATTTAAAACATTTGATATTTGAAGTTTTGGTAGGTGACTTAGGAGTAGAAGGATTTGTAGTAGAAACTTTTTTTGGAAACAAGGTTTGTTTGGAAAAATTGGAAGGAGAATTTTGAGTAGAAATTTTGTTGGCATCCTTCCTAGAAGAGTTGTAGAAATCATCATCATGAGGATTTTTGAAAGTTGTTTTCAAAAGATAGGATTCCACCTTGATGGCTTTGCGAAACACTTTCTTTAAAGAAGAGTACTCATTTAATTCTACAAATTCTCTAATATCTCTTCTCAAACCACGTACAAACCATTTTATCTTTGACTCTTCATTAGCATGTATATTCATTTTAGTCAAAGTTGTTTCAAAATCTTTAAAGTATTCATCTACCATCCTATGTCCTTGAGGAAGCCTTTGGAACTTCAACAAGTGTTCCTTCCTAGAAGGAGGAACAAACCTCGTGCGCATACGCTCTTTCAAAGGATTCCAAGAAACCACGGGAGGTTTCTTGCGATATATAATGTCCATTACAATTTTATGCCACCATTCTTTGGCATAGCCCAAAAAGGATGAAGAAACTACCCTAAGTTTATCGTCATCTTGGACCTTATACACATGAAAATAATGGTCAACCTTAGCCTCCCAATCTAAATACACATTAGGATCACTATCACCATTTAAACTAGGGACTTTGGCACAAGAAATGTTGAACACTTGGTGATATCTTTGGTCACGGTTATAGCTCTCTTCATGAGAATGGTGGTGAGGCTTCCTTCTTTTATGTTCCTCTTCACGGCCAAAGTCATTTGAAGAACCTCTTGATGAAGGTCTATGTGAATGATGCCCACCATTGATAGAGTGAGATGGCCTAGCTTGTTGCACCTCCATCTTTTGCAATTTTTCTTCCAAACGCCTAATGGTGTGTTGAGCTTCATGCAATTCACAAAGGACTGAAGCTTTGGAAGGAGAGTGCTGCTTGTAAGATTCACCACTTGAATAGCCAGCCATTTGCAAATGAAAACAGCAAACACACAAAAACAGCAAACAAGTCAAGAAACAAAGTTAGCAAAAAAAATGAATTTGGCAACCAAATTGCCGAAGTGAATTTGGCCAGAAAAAGAAGTCACTCTCAAAGAAATAATGTCCCTGCACCAAGATGATCTTGATATCTTGGAATCCTCAAATGAAAGATGTCAAAGCAAGGCACACCAATCTCAAAGCCAACCACAACAAAACCAATGAAGCAATAAAGACAAATAAGAAAAAGTATAAGCAATGAAAGGCTAGAACAAAAGGAATACTAGATGTTTGACAAACTCAAAGATTAAGGAACAAAAGACAAGCAAGAAAATAAGGAACTCAATGAGAAAGTAGGCACACAAAAGAAAACTTAAAGAAAAGCACTAGAGTAGATGAAGAAAACAAAAAATTAGCTACAGGAAAATATTTTGATGCAAACTGTGCTTGATGTTCACTGATTTAAATGGAATGATATAAAGCGAACTGGATTATGAAATTTTAACCACACAAACTTCAAGATCTTAGCTCAAAAATGGCACTGGAATCACGCAAAAAAAGTAAGCCAATTAATTGAGATAAATTTTTCAAAATCGCTGCCAGATTACCGTATTTTTTTTCGGCAGAATTGTACACTTTTTGTATTTTATTTATCAATTTTTGTGTACTTTGAATTTTTGAGTACTTCTTTTTTCTATTATTTTCTAACACTTTGAAGATCACAAATCCAGAATTTCAGAATTTTCCAGTAAGTAAATCAATTGCAATAAGGAAAAACAGTAAGCACGTTTTCAGAAAATAGAGGAATCCTAATAGGAATGAAAAACAGAATTATGAACTAGCAAAGACATAATGGAAAAATGATGTGTAGGAACTTGTATAGGTCTAAAATACAAGCAAGAACTCAATCTAAAACAGAAAATGCACAAAGGATCAAGTATCAAACTCAGAAAATTATATGACACTAAAGCAAGAAACAACAAATTCAATAAAAGTACTACAAGAAGTGATGACAATTATGGAAAAACAAGACTAAGACAAAACTTGTATGGATTCAAAAAAGGAAAATACTCAAACATATGATAGGCAAAATAAAGAAAACAGCAATAAAACTCAAATAAGCCTAAAAACAGAAACGTAAATTGCAAGAAATTAAAGAGCTCTTGAAAGTAAAGTGCTACACAACTCAAAAATTAAACAAGAACACACCTAAACTCTTGATACAACATGATGTGATTCCACTAGCACACTTTGAATGATTCTTGAAATTCTTAGGAATCATCTTGAGTTGGATATGAGATAGGCACTTTATCATAGAATTGGATCAAGGTTCTATGAACAACAACTCACCAAGACTAGTACCAAAACCCAAACTCATATGGAAGTTCCATGTATTGTCAAATTGAACCGTTTAAAATGGAACAAAAGGCAAGAATACTGAATAGAATTGCTGGAAAATTAAAAGCACCGAACCAAAATAAAAAACAAAAGAAGAACAACCAGCTGAAATTCAAAATGCCAAACCAAAAAGACAAGGAACACAAACTAAGACATGAACATGAAAAGAGAAGGAAGGAAGGAGAAGAGAAAGCTCATGAAGATGGAGGAATGGTTGGATGATCACGCCACTTAGAGGATGGTGACTCCAAGATGAGTGTGCAAGCCGCCACTTGAGGTAACCATGGAACTCTCAAGATAAGACTAGTGAAGAAGGCACAAAGCTCTCCAATGCTGTCTCAAAAATTGAGTATAGTTTCTCTAATCAAAATTCAAAATCTGAATTGTACAAGCTAAGCACCTTTATTTATAGCCTAGAGGTGCTGAAAAATAGGTGGGAAAATTCAAATAAACTCATTTGAAATTCCCACCAAAAACAAGTCACATGGGAGGTGTGACCTTTTTCTACTATGACACCTCCTAAAAACTACACCTACACCACTCTCCTAAGTCACATGGACAATGTGACTTTATTTTTACATTTTCACACTCCTTTATTTAATAACCACACCTCCTAAAACTATACAAGAGTATTTCAAAGCTTGGCCTTGCCCCTCATGGGATGGACTTGGGCTCTTTGGGCTTTGGCCTTCTTGGGCTTGGGCTTGGGCTTGGGCTTGGGCCTCATCTTTATTTTATGTCTTCTTTTAATTTTGAGAAGACTAGAAGGAAGAACTTCAAATGTGAGGGTGGATGTCCTCTTCCTCCATTAATAAAAGCTTCCTTTATTTGATTCTCATAAGTGTGGATGCTTATTTTAAGGAACTTGAAACGCTTTTAACTATTATAAACATGCATGAAAGTGAGGAGTCCAAAATGGCTCGCTTTGTAAGTGGTCTTAAAAGGGAAATCCAAGATGTGGTAGAATTATATGAGTATACTTCTTTAGACTCGTGAAAATGAGAAGTAAATGAGAACTAAAAGTGAAAATGAGAAGTAAAGGAAGGAAATGATAAACCTTGTCACACTACCTTATCAACTAAATCACTAATGTAGACTCGTGCTTTGTCTCAACTTGAACCTTTAAGGTATTCTTCTTCTTTTTCTTTTTCATTACCCAAGATTCCTACTTCCACTTCATCTTGGTTAAAAGATGTTAGGGATGATTTTTACATACCTCCTAATGGTTTTCACATTTAAAGAGGACTTTTTCCAAAGAATATCATCATTCCTAAACAATTTTTTCCAACATGGTCTGTCTATAGGACCTCATTTTCTGAACTACCAACGCTTACAAATTCTAAGTCAAATTCGCATTTCTCTTATTCTACTGTTAAATTTGATAGAAAACTGTCTTGTTATATGCAGGAGTACTAAATTCGTGGTCGAATTCTATCCTGTTAGAATTGATGGCTAGAACAAGAGAGAGGGGGGGGGGGTGAATTGTTTTCGAAAGATTCTCAAATTACTTTGCTTAGAAAGAACCTTTAACAATTATTCCAGAAAAACAATTCAGAAAACCAATATAGAAAACAAACAAAACATGGTATCAGAAATTCAATCGGTTGAAATTACGATTCAATCAGTTGTTTATGACAACGAAAATTGCAAACAATTAATGAGAGAGGAGATAGAGAGAATTACACTTAGAGCTATACTGGTTCACTCAATCACAGAGCTACATCCAGCCCTCAGCCAAACTACTGAGTATTCACTAGGCAATCAATCACAGATTACACATACACCAACCACAAAGAAGTGACTTTGAATCCCACAAAGCCTTCTCAGCTTCTTTGCACACAACAAACACCTCAAGCCAGAATCACACTGACTTTACAGGATTTTGTCACAGTTCTATAGAAAGTAATATTGAACAATTACAAGAACTTGAACAAGATAGGAAAACACCTGGAATCTCTATACACCAGAACCCTATCGATCAGTTCTCTGAATCACAGCAAAGCTTCAAAGCAATCTTGCTAAAGAAAAACATGGTAGAAAACTTTTCTCAAATCATTCGTAATCTCTCAAATCAAAACTCAATCAAAGTAAAACTCTTTTCTGTTTCATCAATCTCCTTTTGTTAAAAACTAAGACTCATTTTGTATACCTTGAAAATCTATCATCACTTCAGTTTTGAACGATCAAAACAGTTAAAACAAATTGTCAAAAAGTTGTTGTGAAAACACACATTTAATTGGTTAAAATCACGATTCCACCGATTGAATGGTCTTGTCAGTTATGCAACTGATTCAAAAAATAGTTTTAAAACAGCTCTGCCAGCTAAGTGACAAACAATCGATTATTTTGAAACTTTAATCAGTTTTTTTCCCTTTGCATGGAAAAACACTTTAAGCTTTAAAAACACTGATCTTACAACAATTCTAAACCCCAAACCAAAACCTAAACCTAAAACAACACAGAGCTTCAGGCTTTAAGAAGATTTGGCACATCAAAGCTTCCCATCTTCAACATCTCCAACTTGGGGGGACTGATGTGACCCAAAAATACATGATGATGACCAAGGATGCTAAACTTAAAGGGTCATCTCAACAAGCAAATAAAGATGTCACCAATAGGAAGAATGGTCAAGGACCAAAACATTTGAAGTTCTTCCTATTAGTGTTCTTAACATTTGTAATTTCTTAAGAGTAGATTTAAAATAAAACATAAAAAGGAAGTATGAAAGGAGTATAGGACTTATTAGAAGTAGTACCAAAAGTCACTTTCGATGAAGAATATGATTTATTGGACGAAATTTTCTAAAATGCCTTTTCACTTGCTCCTTCTCACTTTGGGAGCTCTCAATGCCTTTTCACTTGCTCCTTCTCACTTTTTGCCTTTTGAATAACCGGCCCTCTACTCTATATAAGAGGTGTTTGGCTCTTGTAAAGACACATTAGATTGAAATTGAAGTAAAGTTACTTTTCTCAAATTGAGAGATATTTTGTGAGACTTGTTCTCCTTCTCCTAGTCTTATCTTGTGGGTCTTTGGGAGCTCTCAATGGGTGGTATTCTTCACTCATCATGGAGCCATTCACCTTCCAAGTGGCGTGACCATTCCCTTGTCTATAACCACATAAGTCTTTCCACCCTTTTCATCTTCTTCTTCCATTTCCATGTCATATCAAAATTCTAAAACATGTCTTGTTCATTTGTTTGATGTTTCAATCGGTTGAAAGTTGTTATTGTGTGGTTCTAATCGGTTGTGATGAGTTGTTCTTCATTTTGTTCGGTTCAAATGCTTCCTTACATCATTTTAATTAGTTCCAACCAGTTATTTAGACCTTTCAACCGGTTGAGAGAAAGAGCCAATCGGTTAGCCTCTTCATGAGTTTCATTGAATGCATCAAACAATTGTTACCTTTACTTGAGGATGAATAACTCATGCTACTTTTTAATGAAGCTTTAAGGCACATATTTTCTTCTTCATTATCTGAAGAGTTTGAGGATGAGACTTCATTGTCATCCCATGCTACATAGGTCTTTTTGGTTTTCCCTTTTTCTCCTTCTTGAAGTCTGGCTTTTCTTTGGCTTCATTATTGGGGCATCCAGCCTTGATATGACCCTATTCTCCACAACCATAGCAAGTGTACTTGTTAGTATTAAATTCACTAGATTTTTTTGAACCATACCTTTTTGAAGCTTGTCTTTTCTTCAAGAACTTGCTAAATTTCTTTGATAGAAGACTCATGGTGTCTTCATCACTCCCACTAGAGTCTAGTTGCTGTTTGTGGTTGCAAGATTTGAGTGTTATGCCCTTGTTGTGCTTGTCCTGACATTCTTGGACAACAAGCCTACTTTTCAAGCTCATGTTCCCTAAGCTTACCAAACAATGCAGCAACTGTCATAAATGTTAAATCTTTGGATTCTGAGATGGTAGTGACCTTTGGTTGCCATGATCTATCAAGACACTTCAGTATCTTGATGTTCAGCTCCTCCTGATGTGATTCCAATAGCCACATAGAACAAGATTCTTGACACTTTGAGGAATCACCTTGAGCTGGAAAATATAGAGGCACTTTCTTAGAAGTTGGATCATGGTTCTAAAATCAAGAACTCACCAATAACAAGTACCAATTCTCAAACTCATTTGGATGAACCAAATATTGTCAAATTGAATCAACAAAGGAGAAGGAAAAGAAGAAACCGAACAGAATTGAACTTAAAACAAAAGAACCGAACAGAATTTAAAAACAAAACAGAATATAGGTGCTGAAAATAGAAAAACCGAAAGCTAGACAACTCAAAACACAAGATAACATGAACAAATTGAAGAAGAAGAAAGGAAGGAGAAGAGAATGCTCATGAAGATGGAGGAATGGTTGGATGATCACGCCACTAGAAGAATGGATGCTCCTAGATGAGTGTGGAAGCCGCCACTTGAGGAAACCATGGTCCTTCAAGATAAGACTAGAGAAGAAGCTCAAAGCTCTCCAAATGCTCACTCCAATTTTGAGTATAGTTTCTTTAGATAAAATTCAAATCTCCATTTTACAAAGAAGGCACCTCTATTTATAGCCTAAGGTGCTGAAAAATAGGTGGGAAATTTCAAATAAACTCATTTGAAATTCCCACCAAAAACAAGTCACATGGGAGGTGTGACCTTTTTCTACTATGACACCTCCCAAAAACTACACCTACACCACTCTCCTAAGTCACATGGACAATGTGACTTTATTTTACATTTTCACACACCTTTATTTAATAACCAAACCTCCTAAAACTATACAAGAGTATTTCAAAGCTTGGCCTTGCCCCTCATGGGATGGACTTGGGCTCTTTGGGCTTTGGCCTTCTTGGGCTTGGGCTTGGGCTTTGGGCTTGGGCCTCATCTTTATTTTATTTCTTCTTTTAATTTTGAGAAGACTAGAAGAAAGAACTTCAAATGTGAGGGTGGATGTCCTCTTCCTCCATTAATAAAAGCCTCCTTTATTTGATTCTCATCATACTCCTCGAGTTGGAGAGAATTCGTCCACGAATTCTGAATCCCTGCATATAACAAAGTCAGTTTAGTTTTACAATTAAAAGTGGAAGAAAAATGTAAACATGACTTATCTTTTGTAAACAATGGGATTTCAGAAAAGGAGGTTCTATAAATCGACCAAGTTGGAAAAATTTGTTTGGGAATGATGATATCTTTTGGGAAAAGGCATCTTAAATGGTGAAAACCATTAGGAGGTATGAAATCATCCCTAACACTTTTTAACCAAGATGGTGTTGAAATAGAAACCTTGGGTAATGAAAAAGATAAGGAAGGAAAACACCTTGGAGGTGAAAGGAGAAGACTCATGTCAACTTGTTCTTCTTTGTCTTTTTTATTTTGACTTGTGGGAAGTGGGTGAGTTAGGTCTTGTGTTACCTTGTTTATCTTTAAGATTTGCTTTTGTGGACAATGAAGAGCGATGTGCCCAAAACCTAAACATTTAAAACATTTGATATTTGAAGTTTTGGTAGGTGATTTAGGAGTAGAAGGATTTGTAGTAGAAACTTTTTTTGGAAACATGGTTTGTTTGGAAAAAGTGGAAGGAGAAATTTGAGTAGAAATTTTGTTTGCATCCTTCCTAGAAGAGTTGTACAAATCATCATCATGAGTATTTTTGCAAGTTTTTTTCAAAAGATATGATTCTACCTTGATGGCTTTGTGAAACACTCTCTTTAAAGAAGAATATTCTTTTAATTCTACAAAGTCTCTAATATCTCTTCTCAAACCACGTACAAACCATTTAATCTTTGACTCTTCATTAGCATGCATATTCATTTTAGTCAAAGTTGTTTCAAAATCTTTAAAGTATTCATCTACCATCCTATGTCCTTGAGGAAGCCTTTGGAACTTCAACAAGTGTTCCTTCCTAGAAGGAGGAACAAACCTCGCGCGCATACACTCTTTCAAAGCATTCCAAGAAACCACGGGAGGTTTCTTGCGATATATAATGTCCATTACAATTTTATGCCACCATTCTTTGGCATAGCCCAAAAAGGATGAAGAAACTATCCTAAGTTTATCGTCATCTTGGACCTTATACACATGAAAATAATGGTCAACCTTAGTCTCCCATTCTAAATACACATTAGGATCACTATCACCATTAAAACTAGGGACTTTTTTACAAGCAATGTTGAACACTTGGTGATATCTTTGGTCACGGTTATAGCTCTCTTCATGAGAATGATGGTGATGCCTCCTTCTTCTATGTTCTTCTTCACCAAGGACTGAAGCTTTGGAAGGAGAATGCTGTTTGTAAGATGCACCACTTGAATAGCCAGCCATTTTGCAAATAAAAAACAGCAAACACACAAAAACAGCAAACAAGTTAAGAAACAAAATTAGCAAAAACAGTGAGCTTGGCAATGAAACTGCCGAAGTGAAATGAGGCTGAAAAAAGAGATCACTCTCAAAGAAATAATGTTCTTGCACCAATCTGATCTTGAGGCCTTGGAATCCTCAAATGAAATATGTCAAAGCAAGCACACCAATCTTAAGAGCAAACCACCACAAAACCAAAGAAACAATAAAGACAAACAAGAAAAGGTATAAGCAAGGAAAGGTAATTGCAAAAGGAATACTATATGTAAGACAAACTCAAAGAATAAGAATGAAAGACAATCAAGAAAATAAAGAACTCAATGAGAAAAGTAGGCACACAAAAGAATACCTAAGGAAAAGCACTAGAGTAGATGAGGAAAACAAAAAATATTAGCTACTGGAAAATTTTTTTTAATGCAAACTGTGTTTGATATTCACTGATTTAACTGGAACGTTGTAGAGCGAACTGGATTATGAAATTTATACCACAGAAACTTCAAGATGTTAACTCAAAAATGGCACTGGAATCAATTAAAAACAGTAAGCCAATTGAGAGAAATAAATTTTTCAAAATCGCTGCCAGATTACCGTATTTTTTTTCGGCAGAAATGTACACTTTTTTTATTTTATTTATCATTTTTTGTGTACTTCATATTTTTGAATGATTCTTTTTTCTATTCTTTTCTAACACTTTGAATATCTCAAATCCAGAATTTCAGAATTTTACAGTACGTAAATCAATTGCAATAAGGAAAAACAGTAAGCACTTTTTTCAGAAACAGAGGAATCCTAATAGGAATAAAAAACAGGATGATGAACTAGCAAAGACATAATAGAAAAAGATGTATTGGAACTTGTATAGGTCTAGAATACAAGTATGAACTCAATGCTAAAAAGAAAATGCTCAAAGGATCAACATCAATTCAGAAAAAATATATGACACCAAAGCAAGAAACAATCAAAACAATAAAAGTACTACTAGAAGTAATGACATATATGGAATAACATGACTAAGACAAAACTTAACAAGATTCAAAAATTAAAAGACACAACACAAATTGTAACAAGTGGAAGGAAGCTTAAGGTAAACTCTAGGAAGGATAATGCCATTCCAAAAGAGCAACCATACTCATAAGAATTATGAGTGCCATAAACCTTTCCACAAACACTTGGAGCAAAAGAAAAACAGCAAGAATACTCAATTAAAATTCTAAAACAGAAACTTAAATTGCAAGAAAAATTAAAGAGCTCTTGAAATAAAGTGCACACAACTCAACAATTAAACAAGAATGAACCTAAGACTCATGATACCACATGATGTGATTCCAATAGCCACATAGAACAAGATTCTTGACACTTTGAGGAATCACCTTGAGCTGGAAAATATAGAGGCACTTTCTTAGAAGTTGGATCATGGTTCTAAAATCAAGAACTCACCAATAACAAGTACCAATTCTCAAACTCATTTGGATGAACCAAATATTGTCAAATTGAATCAACAAAGGAGAAGGAAAAGAAGAAACCGAACAGAATTGAACTTAAAACAAAAGAACCGAACAGAATTTAAAAACAAAACAGAATATAGGTGCTGAAAATAGAAAAACCGAAAGCTAGACAACTCAAAACACAAGATAACATGAACAAATTGAAGAAGAAGAAAGGAAGGAGAAGAGAATGCTCATGAAGATGGAGGAATGGTTGGATGATCACGCCACTAGAAGAATGGATGCTCCTAGATGAGTGTGGAAGCCGCCACTTGAGGAAACCATGGTCCTTCAAGATAAGACTAGAGAAGAAGCTCAAAGCTCTCCAAATGCTCACTCCAATTTTGAGTATAGTTTCTTTAGATAAAATTCAAATCTCCATTTTACAAAGAAGGCACCTCTATTTATAGCCTAAGGTGCTGAAAAATAGGTGGGAAATTTCAAATAAACTCATTTGAAATTCCCACCAAAAACAAGTCACATGGGAGGTGTGACCTTTTTCTACTATGACACCTCCCAAAAACTACACCTACACCACTCTCCTAAGTCACATGGACAATGTGACTTTATTTTACATTTTCACACACCTTTATTTAATAACCAAACCTCCTAAAACTATACAAGAGTATTTCAAAGCTTGGCCTTGCCCCTCATGGGATGGACTTGGGCTCTTTGGGCTTTGGCCTTCATGGGCTTGGGCTTGGGCTTTGGGCTTGGGCCTCATCTTTATTTTATTTCTTCTTTTAATTTTGAGAAGACTAGAAGAAAGAACTTCAAATGTGAGGGTGGATGTCCTCTTCCTCCATTAATAAAAGCCTCCTTTATTTGATTCTCATCACCTCCTTATTAAACATCTTACCAAGACTCATAAAATCATTTACAATGTGAGGAAACCTTTTCTGAACATCACAAATGGTTTCTCCCTTCTGCATTCAAAAGAGTTCATACTCTTGAATCAGAGCATGCTTCCTAGCTCGCTTGACATCATTTGTTCCTTCATGTGTGACCTCTAGGATGCCCCCACATTTCCTTTGCAGAGCTACACTGTGAAACCCTGAAAAATTCATCACAGCTCAAAGTAGAGGTTATTATATTTTTGGCAATCCGATCAAACTTGGCTTTTTTACTTTCAGCCTCAGTCCACTCAGATGAAGGTTTATCAATTAAAACCTCATCTCTTTTGACTTGAGGTATAAAGGGACCATTTTCAATCGTTTCCCAAATACCCTTATCAGTTGAGTGCATAAAGATTTTCATTCTCACCTTCCAAAACTGGTAATTAACCCCACAAAACAGTTGTGGCCTGTTTATGGAAGCACCTTCCCTAAAAGGCATTTTGTCAGCAATTAAAAAGATTTTTCAAAAAAAATAGAAACAAGAACTTGAGTATTTTTCAAGAACCTAGCTCTTGATGCCAATTGTTAGAATTGATGGCTTAAACAAGAGCGGGGGTGAATTGTTTTATGAAAGATTTTCACAAAGACTTGATTTAGCATGAATCTTTATGAAACAAACTAGATAAGCACTTAAGGAAAGCAATCAAACAATCCAACAGAAACAGTTATCATAATTTTAACCGATTGTTAAACCTTCGTTTTAATCGATTGTTTATACCAGCAACAAAAAGGAAATTATCAAACAGTTATGGAGAGTTTGAGAGAAAGAGAATTTTACACTACAGGTTTATACTGGTTCACTCACACATGAGCTACATCTAGTTCTCATAACAACCTCTGAGTTCCACTAGTAATCAAAACCAGATTACAACACACACACAAAGAGGTAACCTTGCAACCCACAAGATTTACTCACCCTCTTTGAAATACCAAACACCTCAAGACATAACAACCTCTATCTTTACAGGATTTCAAACACACACAACAGTTTAAAGAAGTACTATTACAAGTATCTAGACAAGGATAGAAAACACCTGAATTTTCACAATACAGGAAACTCCTATGATCAGAACTTGTTACCAAAAAAAACTTGAATAACAATCTTGCACTTTGAAAAACTCATTTCAAAAACAAATCTCTTTCTTTGATCTCAAATCTGTATCAATACTTGTTGTATTTGAATGTGTATTTTGCTTTGAAAGAGAGGCTATATTTATAGCACTTGAAATGTAGCCATTTATGGCAGTTTTAATCATGGAATCGGTTAAAACAAGTTTTCAAAAGTCTGTTATGAAAACACACATTTAACCGGTTGAAAGCACGATTTAACCGGTTGAATGAGTCAAGAAGTTGCATAACTAATTCAAAAAGCAGTTTCAAAAACCTCAAGTCAGCTAAGTGACAAGCAACTGATTATCTCGATGATTCAACCAATTGTTTTCCCTTTGCTTGGAAAAACACTTTGTTTCTTTTTGTTCCCTCCGGTTGACTTAAAGCGTCTTCGTATCCCCGCAACAACCTTCGCGTCCAGGACTCCCTCCTTCACCACGGTGCTTTCCTCCTCATGGATCACCTGAAAAAAAAAAGACAAAGGGCGCCCTCACGGCCGTTTGCACTGATGCTCAAGTCAAACTTGAAGCAATGAAACACCAAAAAACTCTTAACTCTGAGAGCTTTGTGTGTGTTTTCGCATTAGAATTGCGCACCTAGTTATGTTGGTTGTTACCCTTTATATACTTTAGTGTTTCTGCCCCTTTCGCTAACTCTAACTTAGGCTTACTGTAGGGGCGCCTTAGCGTCACTAACGCCTGCTCTGAGGGCTATCTAGTGCGTAAGACTCCCTTACCGAAGTGCAACTGGCGCGGGATGACCACTTGGGTGCCAACTCATGCACCCAATCTCTGGGCCATCAGCCCTAGGAGTGCCCTTAGCTATTCACGTGCCATGCATGCAGATCACCCCTGGGACATGACCCTTACGAGTCGTCTCTTTCCGAGTGGCTCTTTGATTGTGGCACACCCTACCGCGTCGTCCACACCCCATGCATGGGTGCTTGGTGATCTAGGCCTCTCCCTTACTGATAACTAGAGTGTGGCTTGGAAACCACCTTTTTCGATCCATCTTTACTGTTGGGTTACCGAGGCCCGAGGCCTCCACGCCCTGCCTTGATGCTGCCCTCTCCTCGGATACCCTCACCCGCGAGCTTCCCGAGACACTGGCCCATCCTCCTAGCCTCCCTATGGGCCCAGCCTTCGAGGCCCCACCATGACTTTGATCAACGCCCAAGTCCGAGGACTGGTCGGTACACTTTTAAAACTGTTTGATCAAGCTTTTTGTAGGAATAAGAATTGATCTTAACAAATATTCTAAACAACCTAATATAAACCTGATCCTGCCTGTTGACCGGAGCGCTGGAGAATGCCTCGTCAAAGGATCGACGTGCGCACCGCTTATCACCTTCGTTCCTCCGCTGGATCTACTTCAAGAACCTGCAAAGAAACGATACGGCGCCGCTGCGGCCGATCGCACTCTGACGCTCAAGTCAGTGACGGTATCACCAAAAACTGATAGAACTAGAACCGTGCAAATCCTCTCTCACAAACAGCTCTGTCACTCGCAAGCGTAAAGTGTATGAACTGAACGTGCGTACCTCAGAAAGTCTGTTAAGAACTCTTATATACCTGGTGGTTTTCTCTCTCCTGGCAGTTACAGACTTGGACACGTGGCTCGCATCCAACTGTACACGTGCCATCATCTGGAGGCTCCCTGACTTGGCGCTGCTTCTACTCTCATTTTGGCTAAGTTACCTATGCATGGTACTGCCCAGTGCATGGCTAACTTAGGAGTGCGATCTATACTGGAACTGGCGAGTTAGGGCCTTCATACACCTTCCCTGTGGTCTCGCCGGCCGCATTCATAATCTGCTTCTCCTTCATCTTCGGCGATGTGCTTGTTCTGGCGATCTCCGACTGCTTGGTCGCCTGGGTCTACATCTGGCGACTTCATCTTCAACCTGGCGATCGCCCATTCTGGTGAGCTGGAAGTCGGAACACGCCAGCTTAACGACTGGCGACTACGCGTGCCCCCCGACTTCCTTCCCTTCTGCCAACCTGGCGCCTTGTCAACACGCCTACACTGTAGCAGGATGCCACGTCATCACACCCGACCATCAGGGCGGTACAAAACCCAAACCAAAAAGTAGCACAACTTCAGGCTTCATGAGGATTTGAAACACCAAAGCTCCCATGTTCAACAATCTCCCCCTATTTGATAGAGACAAATCCTTGGGATGCTTTTAGGAATGCTTGAGCGAGAAAGACGTTGATTTCTGAAAACTATTCTGGAGCATTCTCGCTTGAGCGAGATACTCCTATTGCAAAATTGGCTTTTTCGGCACTTTCTCCATTTTGGGATCTTCCACCTTTCTCTTTTTAGCTCAAATCATTACTCTTTAATCTAAATCTCCAATTTTCTCTATAAACCTGCAATTAACTGTTGAACAAAGCTTTTGATGACTCCAAATCTTGAAGAATTATGTGAAGTTCTGTTATTGCTTGTTTAGTTGGGTATTTTGTAGTGTTTGAATTTGGAATCCAGTTCAAGAATTGATCCAAGGCCATTTGATCTTGAAACCTTTTAAAAAGATAAGTTTTCAAAGATAAGTGGAATTATCAACCAGCTGATTCATCATTTCAATCGGTTGTTTTACGCTTAGAAGATTTTGAAAGAGTTTGAAACAATTTGAATTTGGTTAACTTTTCTGTCAAACCAATTCAATAGATTGTTTTGATAAATCAATCGATTGATTTTTGACATTTCTTAACAGAGTTTTGTTAAGTCTGTTAAATTTAATTTGGCTGGTTTTCAAACTACTTTGGCTTTTGTTTTTAATGATTTTAACGGCTAATTGGAGTCTATAAAAAGGTTTTTATACTCCTAGCTGGATATACAATTACAAGAGATTCAAATTGCAAATTTCAAATCAGTTTTCTAAGATTGCCTAAGGCTTTGGACTTTTATTTTCAAGAGGAATAAGACTGTTGTGTGTTTAGTCTTTTTTCAATTTTGTGAATTGATCCATGTGTACTCTTTCCTCTTCTTTTAATCTTTGTATTTCTGTAAGGTTGTGTGGTACAAATCAAGAGGGTATTCTGATTTGTGTAGTGTTTGCAAAGACAAGGTTATTTTCTTGAAGGGTTCAAGAACATCTCTTTGTTGTGTGTGTTGTAAATAAAAGGAGTTTGATTTGTTAGTGAAATTTGCAGGTGTTTCTAGGGACTGGATGTAACTCTTAGTTAAGAGTGAACCAGTATAAATTTATTGTGTTAATTTCTCTTCCCCTTATCTCATTTAAATCTGTTTAATCCTTGTTTTTATATACTGCTAATAAAAACAATCGGTTCAATCGAAGAAACAACATATTGATTTTCTGGAATCAAGTTAAAAACAAATTTGATTTTGGCTGAACTTGTTCTGTAACTTTGATTCTGGTTTTGACTTTCATTAAACCTTCAAAGTTTCAAAAATATTGCATAAACAATTCACCCCCATCCCCCCCCCCCCCCCCCCCTCTTGTTTTAGTCCTGAAATTCTAACATTAACACCAAATTTGGAAATAAAATGCTTTTATTCAAATAAAAATCATAAAAAATATAAAAAGGTATAAATGCATAAATTATGGATTATTTATATGTAAATTAGCAATTAATACTCATAAGTGTCTATATTTTAATATGAAATATTACTGAAATTAGGCACTTAAAACTCTCCCCAAGTTAGAATCTTGCTTGTCCTCAAGAAAAGTAAATGAATATATTTGAATTTAAATATCAAACAACTTAATTTACTAAACAACAAATCAAATCAGAAACTTATGATGCTTCCAAATTCAAATATAGAAATATAGACACAATCAACTTCCAGGATCAAGTCAAAACAAATAAATGACAATTCATCAAGGAATATCTTCTCATATGCTCACGGGTAAGTGTTTCTTTCTATTTTCACTTAATCATAACAAATCACAGTTGCTTTTCATTTCATCTTCAAATCACAAACATATTTGAAACATGAAACCTTAGGTCTTTTCCAAGGTTATAATGTGGTTGGGCTTCCAAAAAATATTGGTCTTTCTTAGATAACAAAATGCACATCTTAAAGAAGAAGAACATACCTACAATTCAATTATAGAGAACATATATGTTATCTAATCACCATTTTCTTTTAATGTCACCTTTTTCCTTATTCTCTTCAAACTTTTCATGATTTTCGTGATGACTTATTTTTTATTTTCTTTTTCTTTTTCTTTTTTCTATTTTTTTCATTAATAGGAAAATATTCTTTCTATTTTCAACTTGTTGAGCTTCATAATCAGAACAAAGCATTCCCTTTTCTATATGTATTGTATATATGTTCTCCTTCCTTAAACATGCTAAAGGGTAGGAAAATATATTATTAAAGGTTAAGGTGCAATAACAAAAAATTTCTTAGCCCAAAGGGGATATAAACAAAAGGAATTCTAATAAGATAAAGGTTGACTTTTGGAAGAAGAGTTAATTCATCCAAAAACTAACTTTTGGAAATCTTGAAATCATTTACAAAAACTCTTCTTGTAAGTGTGCTAATTCAAGATTATGTGAAAACTGTGATTCCCTCCAAAATAAGGTTCACAATCTTTTAAAAACAGTGGACAAGTTTTCAAGAGGGCAATCCAATTTTGAAACTGTTCTTGCATCACAAAGTTGTGTTTTTGACAAAGCTGGTCTGGGCTTTAACCTAAACAACAGAAACATACAACTAGTTGTTAAATCAGTTAAAACTACTGTATGAACAAGGGCCATACTATTAGGTTATGCAGAGCAAGACAGTTTGTTGCTTTTAAGGTCTTTTAAAATATATTCCTAAAGTTTCAGTTAATGCCATTGAACCCAAATTTATAAGGGGACCAAATCTTGCTCCTTGATCTATTCTTGCAAGGATCTTTGACAACCGACAAAAATATTTGGTGCATGGACAACGATTGCTCAAAGCACATAACAGGGGGACAAAAGCAAGTTTGTAAATCTTCTTCTCAAGCAAAAGGGGCATGTTACATATGGTGACAACAACAAAAAAAGAATTATTTGAAGAGGAATAACACCTTCTTGATCAATGATGTATTGTTCGTTGAAGGTATAAAGCACAACCTCCTCAGCATAAGTGAGCTATGTGATAAAGGTTATCAAATCACCTTCAAGCCCAACACTTGCGAAATTTGCTTGCCCAAATCATAGGAAGTATTGTTGATTGGTAAACGAATCAACAATGTTTATTTGCTTGATATTTCCAATTTTGCATCTGAAATAGGTTTCCTCCTAACCAAACATGAAGAATCATGGTTATGGCATAGGAGGATAACACATATCCACATGCATTATTTAAATAATTTGATTTCAGAATATGTAGTTGTTGGTTTGCCCAAACTGAAGTTTGAGAAATACTATATATGTGAAGCATGTCAAAAAGGGGAAGCAAATCCAAAACTCTTTTAAACTAAAAAATATTGTTTCAACATCCAGACCCCTTGTATTGTTTCCCCTGGATCTATTTGTTCCTTCAAGAACCATGAATCTTGGTGGAAACTACTATGCTCTTGTAATCGTTGATGATTTCTCTAGCTTTACATAAACACTATATTTGGAATCCAAAAGTGATACATTTTCTGCATTTAAAAAGTTTGCTAAGAGATTACAAAATAAATGTTGCAGTAACATTTGTGTCATTTACCACTACAAGAAAAAAAGGTTTTAACGAAGGTTATTTAGCGGAGGTTGATATAACCTTAGGAATTGATTTAATTAATGGAGGTTTTTTAACCTTCGTTAAGTTCCAAAGGTTATTCAAAAACCTTAGCAAAATAGCGAAGCTTTTTTTAACCTTCATTAAATTTCAAAGGTTTATTTTAAAACCTTAGCAAAATAACAGAGGTTTTTTAACCTTCGTTAAATTACAAAAGTTTATTCTAAAATTTCAGCAAAATAACGGAGCTTTTTTAACATTCGTTAAATTTCAAAGATTTATTGTAGAACCTCAATAACTCCAGATTTTTCAAACTTCAATAAATAAATATAATTAAATATATTTATAAATAAATAACTAAAAACTACATATATTTTATAACTAAATTCTCTAAAATTTTGAAAGTGTAAGTTTACATTACAAATAAGTTTTCTAAAGTTTCAAAAATTTATTTTAAAAACTCAGAAAAATAACCTTGGATAATAAGTATATCAACTACTAATCTTGGATAATAAGTATTTAAATAGTATTTACATATTTTTTATGATTGATGGTAGTTGGTTTATATAATTCATAATATTTTTTACGAGTTCATACTTCAAAAATTTGACTTATTTTGTTTTAGCTTTTGATGTACGTATATTTTATGTGAAATTTTAGTTTTAGTTATAATTGTTTAGTATTTAATTCTCATAATTTTGAAATATTTTAAATTAAGTCATTTTGAAATGCATCTAATAATTATTTCACTGTGAAAGTGAGAAGTGATAAAGTTAATTTCTCTTTGCAATATGTTATTGCAATCTTTAGCCAAGAACACATGATAGCTTGAGCTCTTCATCTTGCGGTTTTTGTGGTGGCATTGGCGGAAGCATCCATGGATTGAGGTGGAATAAGGCTCTCCTAAGAGTTGTGTAAGCCTTAGAGGTGCATGAAGAGTGTGAAAGTGAGAGAGGTTCGGCCAACTCTCTTTGAGGTGCAATTTTGGAAGATTAAAACCTAAATCCTAAGAGATTTTAGGCAAGGGAGTAAGAATGACACATTTTGGCAGCATTTCATTACTCAAAATAATCTTAAGAATACATGAGGGAGGTTCCTCCTTATATAGGCTTGGAGGATCGGAAATGAAGAGTCAATGACAATGGAATGCTAGCCAAATGAAATGCAAATGTGACGCCTAAAGAGTCACATGACAAGCGTGAGCCAAAGTGATGTTTCAAGCGCACACTAGGTGACCGACCTAAGTTAGATAGAAGGTTCTAGTAACCTTAATCTAACTTAGGTTGGTTTTTAAGAACCAAAATTCATCCTAATTACATTTTACAAAAGAAAATTCCTATACTACTTTGACAAGAATTTAAAGACTATGCTACGCTTGATTTTGGACCTCTTGGAACATGTAAAGGTAAGTTTCTCTGCCATCAGTGGCAGTGTTCCAATCTTCATCAACCCTCTTAGACATTGCCCTTGTAGTTGGCCCAATATGTCTTTGTGTTTGGCCTTCCTTTGAAGTGGTGCTTGGCCCTCTTCCATCATCCCCTCCCCCTTGGAAAGGATTTGTCCTCAAATCCAAATCGTCTTCTTTTTCATTGGTACCTACGAAAGGAGATAAATCAATCACATTAAAGGTATCATGTACTCCATATTCAATAGGTAAATCCAATTTGTAAGCATTATTATTGACTTTCTTGAGGACTTGAAAGGGTCCATCACCATGGGGACTAAGTTTGGACTTTCTCTTAGTAGGAAATCTATCCTTTCTAAGATGAAGCCAAACTAAGTCTCCCTCCTCAACAATTATTTCTCTCTTCCCCTTATTGTTGTATTTGGCATACTTCTCATTTTGTTGTTGTATTTGTATTTTAACATTCTCATGTAATTTCTTAACAAATTCGGCTTTGATAACTCCTTCCTTATGCACAAATTCTTGTGGATTAGGAAGGGGTAACAAATCCAAAGGAGTAAGAGGGTTAAATCCATATACAACTTCAAAAGGAGAAGCATTAGTAGTTTTGTGAACTACTCTATTGTAAGCAAACTCAATATGGGGAAGGTGCTCATCCCAAGATTTGTGATTACCATTCAGGATTGTCCGTCCTAAGCATAGTACCAAGAGATCTATTGACTACTTCGGTTTGACCATCCGTTTGAGGATGACAAGATGTTGAAAATTGTAGTCTTGTGCCAAGTTTTCCCCAAAGGGTTTTCCAAAAATGGCTTATAAACTTTGGATCTCTATCGGATACTATACTTCTTGGTAAACCATGAAGTCTCACCACTTCTCTAAAGAAGAGTCTAGAAATGTTTTGAGCATCATCCACTTTGTGGCAAGGAATAAAATGTGACATTTTACTAAAGCGATACACTACCACAAAGATGGATTCATGACCTCTTGCAGTCCTAGGAAGTCCTAAGATGAAATCCATGCTAATATCTTGCCAAGGAGCATTTGCAATCGGTAAAGGGGTATATAGTCCATGAGGCATTGTTCTAGATTTTGCTTTTAAACATGAAATACATCTAGAACAATGTCTTTGGACATCCTTTCTCAAGTTTGGCCAATAAAATTTTCCTTTTAAAAGATCAAGAGTTTTGTCAACTCCAAAATGGCCCATGAGACCCCCTTCATGTGATTCTTTTACAAGAAGTTTCCTATGTGTACCTTGGGGAATACAAAGTTTGCCTTCTTTAAAAAGATACCCCTTGGTCACATATTAACCTTCTTGTGTTTTATGTTCACATTTAGCAAAGATAGATGCAAAGTCTTGGTCTTCTTGATAAAGTTCTTTTATGTTGTCAAATCCAAGAATTTGAGCACCAAGTTTTGAAAATAGCACATGTCTCCTTAAGAGAGCATCTGCCACTATATTTGTGCTTCCCTTCTTGTATTTGATGACATAAGGAAATTGTTCAAGAAATTCCATCCACTTTGCATGCCTTTTATTGAGCTTGTGTTGGCCTTTCAAATATTTTAAAGACTCATGGTCACTATGAATAACAAATTCTTTTGAAACAAGATAGTGTTCCCAAGTCTTTAAGGCCCTCACAAGTGCATAAAGCTCTTTGTCATAGGTGGGGTAGTTAAGGGTGGCTCCATGAAGTTTTTCCCTAAAATAAGCAATTGGATGCCCACCTTATAACAAAACCGCACCTATGCCAACCCCCGATGCATTTAGCTAAATGTAATATCTTTCTTTACAAGTTCATTAAGAGGTGAAGCTATGCTTGAAAAATTTGGCACAAAGCGTCTATAGAAGCTAGCTAAACCATGAAAGCTTCTAACATCACTTACATTTTGTGGAGTTGGCCACTCTTGGATGGCTTTGATTTTTTCGGGGTCAACATGTACCCCCTTTTTGTTTACTATATGCTATCTACACAAAAAGTACATTTATCACTATTTGCAAAAAAAACTATTATTCCTAAGTACTAGAAAAACATCCCTAAGGTGGCTTAGGTGGTCTTCTAGGTTTTTACTACTACATATTTACCTATACAATCTGTCAAGGCATGATTCATTAGCCTCATCAATGTACTAGGTGCGTTAGTGAGACCAAAAGGCATCACCAACCATTCATATAATCCAAACTTGGTTTTAAAAGCGATTTTCCACTCATCACCCTCCTTGATTCGAATTTGGTGATACCCACTTTTAAGATCAATTTTAGAAAATATGATTGACCCATGTAGTTCATCAAGCATGTCATCAAGCCTTGAGATTGGATGCCTATACTTTATGGTGATGTTGTTGATTGCTCTACAATCACAACACATTCTCCATTTTCCATCCTTTTTGGTCACCAACAAGATAAGTACAACACAAGGGCTTAGGCTCTTTTGAACCCAACCCTTCTCCAACAAATCTTGAACTTGAGACTCTATCTCCTTTGTTTCCTCGGGGTTAGTTCTATATGCTGGCCTATTTGGTAGGCTTGCCCCCATAATCAAGTCAATTTGATGTTCTATACCTCTAAAAGGAGGAAGTCCTATGGGTCCCTCTTTAGAGAATATATCATCAAATTCACTTAAAAGATTTTTAACTTGAGGAGGTAGAATCATAGTTTCAAGGTTTGTGGCAGTGCATGTAAGTGTTCCTTTACAAAAGATAAGGCTAGGTTGTTCAACAAGAAGCATATTTTCAAAGGTGTTTTCAAAAGGTTTGTCTTGTTGAATAACCTTGTGGGAAGGGACACTCTTCTCCCACGCCTTCTTATCCCTAAGGATTTTCTCTTTTTCTATTTTTTTTTTCTCCTCATCCCTCTTATGTCTCATTTGTATTTGATCTCTTACCACTTGAGAATGTGGTAAAGGATTAAGTACAAACTATTTTTGCTTATGGGTGAAGGAAATCTCATTAGTTAGACCATTGTGCAAGGTTTTCTTGTCAAATTGCCATGGTCTACCTAATAAGATGTGGCAAGCTTCCATAGGTACTACATCACATAAAACTTTGTCTTTGTAGTTACCTATAGAAAACTTGACTTTCACTTGTTTATCTACACTTAGTTCCCCATTCTCATTGATCCATTGTAGTTTGTAAGGTTTAGGATGAGGAACTACTTGTAGACTTAACTATTCAACCATCCTAGTGCTACAACAATTGCAACATGAACCACTATCCACAATAAGAGAACATATGTTTTCTAAAACTTTGCATCTTGTGTGAAAGATGTTCTCTCTTTGTGTTTCCATGGTTGTACTAGGTTGATTGTTGAGGGTTCTTCTAATCATCAATAATTCCCCCTCTAAAGGATTTACTCTGTCATCATCTCCCCCTTCCTCTTCCTTTTCACTAGGTTCGTCCTCACCACTAGTGTATTCATCTATCCCTTTTAAGAACAAAGATCTTTGGTTTGGACATTGTGCTTGCACATGTCCTCTTCCAAAGCATTTAAAACATTTGGTGTCCCTAACACGAATGGGTGGAGTGAAGGTATCCTTTACTGAGGGTTTGGTAGTTTCTTTTGGTTTCTCTTTGGATGCACTACCCTCCCTTTTAAAATCTCTCTTGGGATAGGAGTTGGGATATGAACCTACTCTTTGACTTGAAGCTTTTCTTAAATTTTGTTGTTCAACTTTAATACAAATTTGAACCAAATCATTCAAGTCTTGATAAGGTAGAAGTTCAACCCTATCTCTTATCTCAAGATTGAGCCCACTTAGGAATCTAGCTATGGTGGTGGTTTCATCCTCCCTAATGGAGGCTCTCATCATGTATAACTCCATCTTTTGCCTATACTCCTCTACACTCATATTTCTTTGTTGGAGTCTTTGGAGCTTGTCCATTAACTCCCTATTGTAGTAGGAGGGTATATGGCGGCGTCTTAGGGCTCCCCTAAGGTCATTCCAATACTCCATGGAAGGCTCTCTATGAAGACGCCTATCTCTTTCTAAAGATGTCCACCAATACATAGCGTTTCCTTGAAAACTAAGAGTGGCTAGGGGCACTTTTCTTTCTTCACTCACTCTATGGCAAGCAAAAAGTTGTTCTACCTTCATTTCCCAATCTAAGTATACTTCTACATCTTCTTTTCCATGGAAATGGGGTAGGTCTACCCTAACCTCTCTTGGGCTTTCTTGTTCTCTTCTTCTATTCCTCCTAGGGGGTGGTTGATAATACTCATTTATTCTAAGGCTTCCCTCCCCAAGAGAATCATGATCTTTAGAGCTAGATGCATGAGAATTTTTATTTTTATTTTTTTGAGAATTCTCATCCTTTGTTTTAGTCAGTTCATTAATTTTGGTCTCATTCTCCAATTTTCTATATGAAAGTAATTGAAATTCCTTGGCAAGTTGTTTTAAAAGAGATTTAATGGACTTCATATCACTTTCATTAGATTTAGAGGAGTGACAAGACATGACTAAAACTTTGTGTTTAAAAGTGTTTTACTTTAAGAAAGAAGAGGAAAGTTAGTGAAGGTAGCTTTCCAGGTAAGAGAGGTGAGTCACTAAGGACTTCTTAAGTACCAAGTCTTGCCTTAGCCAAAAACTATCCCTCAAAAACTTCACACAATTCTGTTTCTAAGTAAATTACTTAGAACACAATGAGGAATGAAAAATCAAATTTTATGCAAGGAAAAACAATGCAAAGCTATTTAACAAATAAAGCAATTTATCAAAGCTTTAAACAAAATATAAAAGTAAGCAATTTTAAGCAAAGCTAAGCAAAGATTAACGTAAAACAATCTAGCTAACACAATTAACAATTGCTAATCTACAAAGCTTAAACTAGTCGCTTCCTAGGTGAGGCTTCTTAGACACTTTGAGCCTTTGAAGACACACTCACCGTCTAATCGTGATTAATCCACTAATTAACAAAATTGAAATGTAATTACAACTCAAGAAATGCAAAGAAATTGAATTGCACAAATTTAATTTCAGCTTGTTAATCTATGCACTCCTTTGGCTTGTTTTTGCTCTTCTTTGTTGTGCCCTTCAAAGTGTATGGTTTGTTTTTGGTATTTGTATTTGCTGCTGCTCCTTACCTTGAACCTCTTATGATTTAAGCAATTAAATTCTCCAAAACAGTACCTACTAAGTAGAGCTAAACTCTCCTCAAGTCAATTTCCACTTAACAAGCACCAATTGAAATTTATCCACCAACAATATAGAGGTCAAGAAAAAAAAAACAAGAAGCAATTAAATTTTAAAAATAGCACCACAGAAATTGGATTTAATGATATGACACAACTAGAAAGAGTTCAGAATGATATTGGACAAGCAATATCAAAAAAGGCACTCAACAAAGGTTGGCACACAAAAGGAACCTAAAGAAAGGCACTAGAATTGATTTGAAAAACCCAAACAGCACTACTGGAAAATTTCAGGTTCAAAAGGGTGACTTAAAATATTTATTCTGAGCTGGATATTTTGAATTTGGTTCTGAAAATTTAAACTCAAACGATTCAGTCTCTTAGAAAACTTTTGGGGCTGAAATCACACCAAAAACATGCACCAATTATTTGTGATAAAATTTTCAAAATCACTGTCCAATTACCGCCAATTTTAGCTCCAGAATGCACACTTTTTTTGTGTGATTTATCTTTTTTTTTCTATTTTTCCTTTTCAACTAATTCTTTTTTTCTTCTTTTTCTAACACATCAAACCACTGAAATCCATAATTTCAGAATTTTTCTTCAATGTATTTAATTTTCATAACACAAAACAGTAAGTACAAAATTTGTAAAAAAAGAGGAATCCTAATTCTGGAATTAAAAACAGAAAGAGAAACGTCAAAAACACAATGGAGTGAATGTTATAGGAATTTGTATGGATCTATCATACAAATATGAACTCAAACTAAAAGAAAAAATGCACCAAAGGAACAAAACAAGTCCGAATTCAAATTAAACACTCAAATCAAAACAAGAAACAAATGAATCAAGAAAAGTACTACTAAGATTTGCTGACATTCTTGGAATTACATGACTAGACAAAACATATAGATTCAGAAAATAAAATGATTCAAGAACATCATATTGCACCGAACAAAAATTCAAACAAGACTCAAGTAATCTAAAATCAAAACAGCAACTCAATTCACCATAGATTCCTACACAAAAATTGAAAATAAGGTGCTCAAGAACAATTTGAAAAATTTCTACCGATTGAAATGCTTAGAACAACATCTAAATCAAATTAAAAATGTAAAAACTGCAAGACAACATGAACAAGAGATGAACAACATGAACAAGAGATGAACATAGCTCTAGATACCAAATGATAGCTTGAGATCTTCATCTTGCGGTTTTTGTGGTGGCATTGGCGGAAGCATCCATGGATTGAGGTGGAATAAGGCTCTCCTAAGAGTTGTGTAAGCCTCAGAGGTGCATGAAGAGTGTGAAAGTGAGAGAGGTTCGGCCAACTCTCTTTGAGGTGCAGTTTTGGAAGATTAAGACCTAAATCCTAAGAGATTTTAGGCAAGGTAGTAAGAATGGCACATTTTGGCAGCATTTCATTACTCAAAATAATCTTAAGAATACATGAGGGCGGCTCTTCCTTATATAGGCTTGGAGGATCGGAAATGAAGAGTCAATGACAATGGAATGCTAGCCAAATGAAATGCAAATGTGACGCCTAAAGAGTCACATGACAAGCGTGAGCCAAAGTGATGTTTCAAGCGCACACTAGGTGACCGACCTAAGTTAGATAGAAGGTTCTAGTAACCTTAATCTAACTTAGGTTGGTTTTTAAGAACCAAAATTCATACTAATTACATTTTACGAAAGAAAATTCCTATACTACTTTAACAAGAATTTAAAGACTATGCTACGCTTGATTTTGGACCTCTTGGAACATGTAAAGGTAAGTTTCTCTGCCATCAGTGGCGGTGTCCCAATCTACATCAAGACTCTTAGCCATTGCCCTTTTTGTTTGGCGTTCCTTTGAAGTGGTGCTTGGCCCTCTTCCATCAACACACATGGCTTGGAAGCCCACATCTAATAGATAATATGATTATTTAGGATATATAAAGTAGTGATAAACACCAGTTGTTGTCGAGTTAGGTAACAATGGCTTGTTACCCAAGATGGGAAAGTAAGGTGATGAAATAAGCAATATTGGAGTAAGAAGAAGATAGTGCCTTATTTAGTGTTTCTTCTTCTTAGATATAATAGACATAAGTGAGACTGAATTGTGATTCCTTATTAAGATTGTCATCGACAACTATTGAGCCTGTTCTGGAGAGCAATGTGTCTACGGTGGAAGAGAGAAGTCAGGAGGATCGTTAGAGATAGTGGAAAATGGGGTTGAAGGTTATTTCAAACGACAAGTCATTTTACGGAAATTTCGAAACTCATGGTATTTTACTAAGGTTCTTAAACCCATGGTACTTTACGGAGGTTATTAAACCCGTGGTATAACGAAGGTTTTGAAACCCATGATATTTTACAGAGGTTTTGAAACCTATGGTATTCTACGGAGATTTTTAAACTCATGGTATTTAACAGGGGTTCTGAAAGGCTTTTCTTGAGGCTTAAAAAAAATCCCAGGGAACATGTTCCCCATGAATGGTTTAGCGGGGGAAACTACAACCCTGGGTAAATGACTTAATATAGGTTTTAACCTTGGATAATGTAAAAATAAACCCTCGTTAAAACCATTTTTTCTTGTGGTGCACAATGACAATGAAGGAGAGTTTCAAAACGAAAAATTCAATTGTTTTTATGAAAAAACTGGGTATTCTTATAAATTTTCAGCTCCTAGAGCTCCCTAACCAAATGGGGTTGTTGAAAGTAAAAATAAATCTCTTGAGGAACTTGCTAGAACACTTTTAAGTGAATCTTCATTACCAAAATATTTTTGGGCTGATAATGTTAGCACAACTTGTTATGTAATGAATAGAGTCCTCATTAGACCAATTATGAGGAAAGCTTCTTATCATCTGTTTATTGGAAGAAAACCCAACATTAGTAATTTAAGAGTGTTTGGTTGCAAATGTTAAATTTTAAATATTGGGAAGGAAAACCTTGGCAAGTTTGATGAAAAAGTTTACAATGGTATTTTTCTTGGTTATTCCTTAAGTAGTCATGCATATAGAGTTTATAAAAAAAGATTGATGATTGTGGAAGAATCTATTCATGTTGTTTGTGAAGAAACTAACCATATAGAATAAAATTATTTAAACAAATCTGCAGAAAAGGATGATCAGAATATAATTATGCAAAAGATGCATCTCTGTCCAGAAAAACAACCGGATGAAACTCTGGATAAACCAACTAAAATTGAGAACCAATCTGATCTTCCCAAAGAATAGAGAATCCCAAGAGACCTTTCTCTGGACAACATCACATGGCAGATTGATAAGAGAGTCTCCACTCAAAACTCTATTACTAATTTCTGCAAACACATGGCATTTGTTTCTCAAATTGAACGTAAAACCATGTGTGATGCTCTTAAGGATGAAAACTAGGTTTCTTCCATGCATGAAGAACTAAATCAATTTACTTGAAATGATTTCTAGTTTCTTGTACCTAAATCTGATTGCATGAATGTCAGTGGAACAAAAATGGTTATTTAGAAATAAATTGGATGAATCTGGTATGATCACTAGAAAAAAAGCTAGATTGGTTGTTAAGGGGTATAATTAAGAAGAAGGAATATATTATGATTAAACCTTTGCACCTGTTGCTAAACTAAGTTGTGAGATTACTGCTTGCATTTGGTTGTATGAGTGACTTCAAACTTTTTTAGATTGATGTGAAAGGTGCATTTCTCAATGGATTCATCAATGAAGAATTTATGTTTCTCAACCTCCCGACTTTGAAGATCATAAACATCCAGAATATGTCTACAAAATGAAAAAGACACTTTAAGGACTAAAGTAGGCCCCAAGACAGTGCTATAAAAGGCTTAACAATTTTCTCTTATCTCAGGGTTGAGGAACAATTGATAAGATTAAAAAGTCTAAATCAGCCATCATCTTAGTTCAGATATATGTTGATTATATTATTTTAAGAGCTACTAATGACACCTATGTGAGGAGTTTGCATAAACTATGTATGCAAAGTTTCAAATGTCCATGATGGGGGAGTTATCCTTTTTGAAGGTCTGTAGGTTAAGCAATTAGAGCATAGAACTTTCCTTAGTCAAACAAAGTACTGCAAAGAGATTCTAAAAAATTTTGATATGGAAAACTGCAAAAAGTGATACAATCCAAGTAGCCAAGAAGATGACCAAGGACTCAAGAGACAATTCACACTGTAAGCAGTCATCTCAGCAATCAAGTCAAGACCCCACCAAAGATCAGACGGACCTCACCAAAAGAAGAATTGGGCATAGACCTGAACACCAAATGTTCTTTGTTCTAGTCTTCTTAAAAGACAAAAACATGTTTGTAAATAAATGACGCCCACTTTGGGGGTCGAAATAGAAAAATAGGCTAGAGTAGATTCACATAGCATAAAAGGGAGTGTACTTAGTGAAATGGGCTTGTACCAAGCCCACTTTTTCAAGATAAGGCATATAGGGTTAGGAAGGTTGCCCTACCTTCTAAACGACCTAGCCAAGGGGCGATTTTGACCTTGGTCAACCCTCCTCGGCCGTACCCCTTCATATGACTCTTTTACCCTTCCCCATCTTGCCCACCAAGGCACCCATTCCTATAAATAGGGTGTCTTGTCTCATGTATTCACAACATCACTCATCGCTCCAAGTGGTGTGACTTCATTTCTTCCAATAAGCTCTCTTCATCCCTTCCTCTTTTACTCTTTACTTTGAGCCATCCTCCCTTCCATATATGTCTTCTTCTTTTATTTAATTTGTTCTTTGTTTTAATTCTTATTCTTTAATTATCCTTGTCTTAATTTCCGCTTTGCGCTTAAACGCATTTGTAAAAAACGCGGTGGCATTTTTGAAATTAAATTGTTTTACAAATGCGGTTCTAGGGTAAGACCGCATTTGTAAATCAATTCAAATGATTTACAAATGCGGTCATTACAATGCCCACATTTGTAAATCAATTCAGAATGATTTACAAATGTGGTCTTTACTATGACCGCATTTGTAATTAATTTCACATTGATTTACAAATGCGGTCATTGTAAAGATCGCATTTGTAAATCATTTGAATTGATTTACAAATGCGGTCTTACCCTAAAACCACATTTGTAAAACAATTTTACCCTAAAAATTGAAGCGCGCCACTAGTTTCACTTTCACTTTCCTCTTCTCCGCTCTTCGTTTCAACGTTCTCAGTTTCAGTTCTCTCTGCATTGTAAGTTTCAGTTCTCTCCGCTCTTCGTTTCACTCATTAGTTTTCGTTTTCGTTTTCGCATCATTCATTATTCACTTCCTTGGCATTGTCATTTTCATTTCCTAACTTCGTTTGTGGCATATAGGTTATTGTTCTATTGGTGTTCGCTGGTTTTTTCTGCTCTGCCACCTCCACAGCTTCCGCCACCGCCACAGCTTCCGCTACTGCCTTCGCCTTCGTCTTGTGCCTCTGCCACTCCGATCACCATCAACCTAAAGGTTGGTGTTGTATTTAATATTTATTTAATATTTTGAATTTATATTTAATATTTTGAATTTATATTTAATATTTTGAATTTATATTTAATATTTTGAATTTTTATTTAATATTTTGAATTTTTATTTTTCTGTATTATAATATATATTTAATTAATAACTAATACAACTTGGAATTTATAACTAATAACTAATAATTTATATATTTGTGTGTATTTTGAATTTTTGTATTATATAATTTCTATTTTCTTAAATTTATATTATATATTTAGTTAGTTGTTAATTACATTTTAATAAAAGTTTTATGTTATGTTAGTTATTGTTACTTTTAGAATAGAAATATCGTGTTTGGATTGAGTCCGGGGGTGTTCGACCCTCGGCAAATGTGTGAGACTGAATAGAATACTAATTATTAGAAAATCCTAACTATATTCCAGAATATATAATGGATCGAAGTTGGATTAATGTTGTTCGTATAAGTGATGAGTACGAAAGGGGAGTAGAGGAATTTATACAATTTGCGCAGCGTAACGCGATTATTAGTGGTCATGATGGAGCAAAGATCAGGTGTCTGTGCGTTAACTGTTTGAATGGAAGGATACTGGATGTGAATATCATGAGGGAACACCTGCTATGTGATGGGTTTCTTCGATCTTATACAACTTGGACATGGCATGGTGAATTATTAAATTTACCACGTGTTTCCGTAACTAAAGAATATGTGGGTTCTACCATGGATGAAGCAGTACACGATAATGGATATGATGATCGATTGGAGGACATGATTCGTGATGTGGGAGCTGAGTGTTTTGCAAAAGCTCATGGATATGAAAGTATGTCAACAGATGCAGAGACTCCTTTGTATCCTGGATCAACTAACTTCACACGGTTGTCGGCGGTGTTAAGATTGATGAATTTGAAGGCAATAAACGGATGGACTGATAAAAGCTTCACGGAATTGCTCCAGCTGTTGAAGGATATGCTTCCAGCGGGAAATAGTCTACCTAATCGTAATTACGAGGCCAAAAAGATTCTTTGTCCAATGGGTATGGAGTACAAAAAGATACATGCATGTCCTAATGATTGTATATTATACCGGAAAGATTTTGAATTGTTGAAAAGTTGTTCGAGGTGTGGGTTATCACGTTATAAGTTGAAACAAAAAGATGATGATTCTATTGATGACATGGAAAAGCATGGACCCCCAATGAAGGTTATGTGGTATCTTCCCATCATTCCAAGGATGAACCGTTTGTTTGCAAACCCAAACAATGCTAAAAATCTTAGATGGCATGCAGATGAGAGGAAATGCGATGGCATGTACCGACATCCAGCTGATTCTATTCAATGGAAGAAATTTGATGATGACTTTCCAGAATTTGGTAAAGAATCAAGAAATACCCGACTTGGTTTAGCTACAGACGGAATGAATCTGTTTGGTAATATGAGTACAAATCACAGTTCATGGCCTGTATTACTAGTTATTTACAACTTACCTCCTGGATTGTGCATGAACCGAAAATACATGATGTTGTCTATGATGATATCCGGTCCAAAACAACCAGGGAATGATATTGATGTTTATCTAAGTCCCCTAATTGAAGATTTGAAGTTAATGTGGGACCAGGGTGTCGAAGTATTTGACGGATTTGCTAATGAAACTTTCAAGATTCATGCCATGTTATTTTGCACCATCAATGACTTTCCGGCATATGGTAACTTATCAGGTTATAGTGTTAAGGGTCACAAAGCGTGTCCAATATGCGAAGAAGACACTGCTTCTCAACAATTGAAACATGGAAGGAAAATAGTATATCTTCGGCATCGGAGGTTTCTTAGAAGTCATCATCCTTACCGGAGGTTGAAAAAAGCCTTTAATGAACACCAAGAGGGTAGTGGTCTACCAACTCCATTAACCGGTGTTGAGGTTTACCAAAAGGTAAATAACATAGACCACACCTTCGGTAAGTAAAAAAAAAAGTCATCTGTGAAAAATATTTGGAAGAAGAAATCAATCTTCTTTGATCTTCCGTACTGGTCGAGGTTAGAAGTCAGACATTGTATAGATGTAATGCATGTTGAGAAGAATGTGTGTGATACCTTAATTGGTACACTTCTTAACATTAACGGGAAGACGAAGGATGGTCTAAATGCTCGTTTAGATTTGATTGAGATGAACATACGCGACGAGTTGGCACCCATAGAAATGGGTAAGCGTACATATTTGCCCCCAGCCTATTACACAATGTCAAAAGATGAAAAAATTAGTTTTTGTCAATGTCTAAAAGGTGTGAAAGTGCCACAAGGACATTCCTCAAATGTGAAGAGCCTAGTGTAGATGCAAGATTTGAAGTTAATTGGGTTGAAGTCTCATGATTGTCACATCTTGATGCAACAGTTGTTGCCGGTAGCTATCCGTGGGATCTTACCAAAAAATGTTAGACATACCATAACCCGTTTGTGCTCATTCTTCTCTTCAATCTGTTGTAAAGTCATTGATCCCTCAAAACTAGATGAACTTCAAAATGAAATTGTTGTTATCTTGTGTGAATTGGAGATGTTTTTTCCTCCGTCTTTTTTTGACATCATGGTTCATCTAGTTGTGCATCTGGTAAGAAAGGTTAGATTGTGTAGACCAGTGTACTTAAGATGGATGTATCCTGTTGAGCGGTATATGAAAATTTTGAAAGGTTATGTGAAAAATCATTATCGTCCAAAGGCTTCAATGATTGAAAGGTACATAGCTGAAGAAAGTATTGAATTTTGTTCAGAGTACATGACAAAAGCAAATCCAATAGGTGTTCCAGCTAATTCATGGCACCACTGGCGTTCTACAAGTAAATGTTTACGTGGTGTGAATATTGTAAGCAAATCTCGATCAGAAGTCTTGCAAGCACATTTGTACATATTGAATAACACAGATGAAGTTGTACCATACATAGAAGCTCATAAAGCCATTGTGAAGGCAAATAACCCAAGACAAGCAGAGAAATGGGTCTTGATGGAACATAATAGAACTTTCATGCCTTGGTTTAAAGACGAGGTGTTCAAGGATTCAACAGCATCAAAGACCTTGACCTGGTTCTGATGTGATTCCACTAGCCATATAGAGAATGATTCTTGACATTCTTAGGAATCACCTTGAGCTGGACATTATTGAGGCACTTTTCTTAGAGTTGGATCATTGTTCTAAGACAAGAACTCACCAAAAACTAGTACCAAATCCCAAACTCATTTGGATGTTCCACATATTGTCAAATTGAACCAACAAAAAGAGGTAAAACTAAAAAGCACCGAATAGAATTGAGTAAGAACACATTTGAACCGAACAAAGTGAAATTAAAAGGCAAAGAACAGAAAAATAGGTGCTGGAAAAACAGAATAGCCGAACCAAACAACAAGACAACAAGCTAGAACAAAGAATTAACAAAGAAGAAAGGAAGGAGAGAAGAATTGCTCATGAAGATGGAAGGATGATGGATGATCTCGCCACTAGAAGTGTGGAATGCTCCTAGATGAGAGTGTTGCCGCCACTTGAGGACTCCATGGATCCATCAAGATAAGACTAGAGAAGAAGGCTCAAAAGCTCTCCAATGATCACTCAAAATTTGAGTATAGTTTTCTTAGATTAATTCCAATCTGAAAAATACAAGGAGAGCACCTCTATTTATAGCCTAAGGTGCTGAAATATAAGCTACACAAATTCAAAAACTCCCTCCCAAAAAGCTTCTAGAATTTGTGCCTAAAACCAAGCATGAGGAAGGTGTGACCTCTTCCTTCACTTTGGCACCTCCTTTTCTACTCCTACACTTATCTACTAACACACACCCCCTAAAACTCCTAACTAAAGACTAAAAGATGCTTTAACAATAGAGGTTTCTAATGTTTCCCTCTAAGCACCTTCAACAATATTCTTTATTATTTAATACTTGGCCTTGCCCTTCATGAGATGAACTTGGGCTTTTTGGGCTTTGGCCTTCTTGGGCTTGGGCTTGGGCTTGGGCTTGGGCTTTGGGCCTCATCTTTTGCAAAGAATAATAAGAAGAACTTTAAATGTGAGGGCGAATGATCTTGTCCTTCATTATTAAAAGCCTTCTTTATTTGATTCGCATCAGGTTCGCTGCTAGATTGAAGTTTGATGTCATCTCATGTACAGCGTACGAAGTGAATAATTGTATATTTTACACGAAGTCCATGGATGAAAAGAGTACAGCTCAAAATTCTGGTGTTACTCTTGAAGCCGAGTCAATGCAGTTTTCGACTTCGAAGGATACAAATCCAGTACTTGGATCAATGGCATACTATGGGTTTATAGAAGAGATATGGGAGATTGACTACACTAAGTTTTTCGTTCCAGTTTTCAAGTGTAAATGGGTTGACAATAAAAGTGGGGTTAAAATTGATGATTCAGGATTCACACTAGTGGACTTTCGAAAGATAGGGTATCGAGATGAGTCATTTATAATGGTTCAACAAGCATCTCAAGTTTTCTACATGAAAGATCCTACGTCAGAACATTGGTATGTCGTTTTACACGGCAAAAAACAAGGGGAGACCATAGATGATATTGAAAATGGTGACCCCTGTTCATTCACACCAAAGATAATTAATAAAGATGACGATGTAGTTGATGATGTACATGCAACCCGTAAAGACCACAGTGAAGGAATTTACATATGAACTTTCAACCTCCATGCAACCTGTAAATAAGCATTTTTAATTTACATTTTTATGTATTATTTTTATAAGATTTTAATTCGATGCAGATTAACTAATGTTTGTTACCTAATTTTTTTAACAGAGACATGGATGACGATCAGACCCCAAACAAACCTCGATCCGGACGAGGCAGCAAAGGACCTACTAGATTGAAGCGTCTCGCATTGAGACGTGCTGCTGGTGAGAAGACACGTGTTGACATTGGCGTCAACACTGGAGTGGCTTTTGGTCCTAAGGCAGATGAGTTTATGAGTTATCTTGGAGTTGTTTCTCGTGAGAGGCTCTCCATTCTGATTAATTCATGAGATGAGGTGTCAGAGGCCGACCGGAACATGATTTAGGAGGATGTTCTGGTAAGATTTACATTTTGATATAATGCTTTTTAATATTCATTGATTAATTTTAATTTGCTGATGTTATTTTGCAGGCAAACTTTGAAATTCCTGATGTGGAACCGCTTCGATCAAAGATTATATCCAATATCGGACTCAAATTTCGTACCTTTAAGTCAAGACTGACTTCGAGATACATTTTTGGCGACCTTAAAGACAAAAATCCATGTTTAAAGTACCAACATATTGATGAAGAGACATGGCGTCTTTTTAGAGAAAGCTGTGAAAATGAGACTTGGATGGTAAGTGAAGTAACTTTTTTGTTTATATAACATTAATAAGTTTATCTTATTTACTTCAGTTTGTTTATTTCAATTATGACAGGATCGTCGGAAGAGCGCTCAAGAGATAGCTTTGAAGAATCTTACCCCGCACGTTATGTCTCGTTCGGGGTATCGAAAACTTGAGCAAACACTGATGGTGGAAAAGGAGAAATCTCAACAGGGGTGGAAAGAGGGGTCACTTCTCCTCCATCACCACCTTTTCGCCATGTAAAATGGAAGAGGACCCGAATTAAAAAGTCGGGTGCACCAAGTTCTGAGCAATCCGGGGTTATAATCGAAGAAATTGTAAGTTATTTTTGTTATTTTCATTTTTTTTAAAGCATTAATTATATTAATGATTGAAAATATGATTTTTGTGTACTCTTGCAGGATTCCTTGGAATCCGACGGTAAATTTGTTGCTGAAGGTCGTCACAATATCCTGGTTGAAGCAATTGGACAACCTGAACACTCTGGTCGTGTTCGTGCAGCTGGACAAGGGGTCGGAATTAAACTTTATTTTGGAGTTTCAGAACGACAGCCATCCTCCTCCTCCAAGAAGGAAACTCAAATGAGGACTAAGTTATGTGAAGAAATAATGGAGGAGATGAGAAAGGAGACTGATTTGATGTTGCTGGAGATGAAAAAGGAGAATGATCGAATGCGACAAGAGTTTCTATCGCAACAAGTTTGTGCTGAGCCGATTGAACCCCTTGTTAGTCCCACTCCCAAGAGCACAAAGGGGAGTTGTGCGGCTCCTCCAACATCAGGGGATGATATCAATGGGCAGACAGAGGATTGTGAGCTACTGGTAGTGGGCGAAAAACTTCCTCGGGTGGTGGCACTTGGAAAAGTCTATAAAAACGCCACCACCTTACATAACGTTCCTCTCTCCCCTGATGTGGCGAAGGTAACAGTTGAAAAAGTACGATTTCCTGATGCTCGTGTTCCACTACCTTCAGATGAGGTAACCACTGTGGCCGATGCATTTCAGACATTCGTTGCCTGGCCCAGAGAGCTCATTCGATCTATTCCTGAACCTCATGTAATAATTTCGTTTCATTATATTATTTTTTATTTATATTTATATATTACATATAATTTAATACAAATGTTGTTTATCTTGTAGAAACCTTTTCAGCCACCAAGTCCGGAAAAGAAACGTGAGGTTCCAGTTGACGATCCTATAGCTTCCCTACGTGTCATTGCTAGTCAGATTGGCAATGATCCTTTTCCAGTTCCATGGGATAATACATTTTTTCAAATAAACACTGAACTGCCACTGATGATTTACAACACAGATTTATCAGAATTTATATCTGGGAAACAGAAGCTCAATATAAGTATAATTCAATTTTTTATGATGTAAGTATCTTTACCTATTATTCAATTTACTTTATGTTAAATTATTATTGATTATGCTTTAACTAAAAACTTCTAGATTTTTGCATAGAGTCTGTATCACTGAGGGGAAGGAAAATATGTATGGATTCTTAGATCCTGCATATACTAATCCCGTTGGACCAAACTCAACTGAGACTCAAGCATACATCACTAACACCCTGGAAAAAGAGGGAAAACAAATTTATTTATGCCCTTATATTAATGAGTAAGTTTAATTATATGTCATCAATTATTATTATTTCATGTTTTAAATATTTACTAACTCTTTTCATTGATCATATAGGCATCATTGGCAGTTACTTGTCTTATTAATGGTTGATAAGACTGCTGTGTGGTTCTGTTCCCTACACAAGAAGATTCCCACAAAATTTAAGGATATCATTGATACGTAAGTATAGTATAAACTTAACTTTAAATATGTTACTAATTAACCATCTACTAAGGAGGTTTTTTGTATTAACCAGTTCATGGCGTGGATATAACATCCTAAAAGGTCGATCCAATTCAAATAATTTGAACTACATAAGAGTAAAGGTTTGTAATTTTTTTCTTTCTCTATTATCATTGTTTATCAATATACTGATATATTACTTTTTATTGAATTATAGTGTAATAAACAACCAGGAAGCTATGAGTGTGGCTATTACCTTATGCAATGGATGATTACCATTATAAGACTAGGTGTTAAAACTGGTTGGAAAGAGGTACTATATATGTTAAATCATTTTTATAATTCTTGAACATAGATATATCTAAATACTAATTTATGTCAACTTTGCAATGCAGTTATTCACAGAAGAAACACCAATGAATAAGGAAGGCATTTCATATGTTATAGATTCTTGGTCCACATATTTCATTAATTTTTATAACTCTAGCATAGGTAAACAATAGTGGTTTTATTATATGTAATTTGATCACTTGTAAATGTACATTTTGATGATTTCAATTGATTACTATATTTCTATATTTGTCTGGTTGGGTTTGATCATTATGCAGGTTATTAAAATATATGGTTTCTGCACAAAACAAACTGCACTTTAAGAAAAAAAACACTATTTACAAATGCGGTCTTGGTAAATGACCGCATTTGTAAATAGTGATTTATGAATGCGGTTTTTACCAAGACCGCATTCATAAATCCTAAACCCCAAACCCACATCCCTCATTCAGAATAATATACAAATGCAGTTACTTAAAATAACCGCATTTGTAAATGTGATTTATGAATGCGGTCCTATGACCGCATTTGTAAATTTAAAATAGCCGCATTTGTTTTACATTTCTGCACTAGTGGACCTTGATCCCCTCAAGAAACACACTTCCTTTGGCTCAGCACACACACCAAGAATGTTGATCTTGACAACCTCAAGAGCACACAACCCTTCTTGGCTTTACAACACCAGAATGTACAAAGTATTCAGAACGAATTACACTTGTTACAGAATGAACTGAAATCAATACAGATGTAATCCTATTCCTCTCTCTTGATAAAACCAAAGCTCAAAGGTGAAAACTCAAATCTTTGAAAGCACTTTGTGAAAAACTCAAATATGTTTTTCTATCTTGTTGTTTGTTATAAAACTTAAACAAACTATTTATAGCATTCAGAGAATGGTCAAAGCATTTAAAGCAGGAACGTATTCGGTTATAAAATCATTTAAAGCTCACTTAACTAACAAAACTGTTTCTGTTAGGATTTTCAAACAAACAATCGATTGAAAGTGCGAATCAATTGGTTGTTTTTGGTTTGACAGCAAGTCAATCAACCAAAACAGTTTTCAAACTTTTCAAAAACACCTAAGTATAAAACAATCGGTTGTTTCGACAAAAAAACAGATTGTTTTTCACTTAGTTGAAAAACACTTTAAACTTAAAAGATTTGAAAACACTTAAGCTTTAGATTCAACAAAGAGTGGATTACAAAGATAAACTACCCCAGATCCTACTCTAAAACACAACAACAACTTCAAGCAACTTCAGCCTTCCATCAAATGTTAAGATTTGGATTCTTCAAATCTTTGATCACACTTGATTCAATATAGATGTATTCCAATTCATTCTTTTAATTTTGTATTGTGTGTAAAACAAATTCAAATTGTGTTTCTGGAAACTGTAGTCTTGTTGAGAGTGTTGTGTGATTCTTGAAGGGTTCAAGATCAACATCTTGATTGTGTTCTAATCTGTTTTTGATTACTTAGTGAATTTTCATTGGTGTGTTGGGAACAAGATGTAGTTTTTTATTAAGAGTGAAGCACTATAAATTTTTCTATGTGAATCTCTCTTCCTTACTCTCAACTATTTTAAATTTTGTATTGTGTGTTTTGTATTAAAACAATTAGTTGATTCATAAAAACAAGTTTATATTTTTACATATTCGTAAATTTGTTACATAACTAGTGGAACGTATAAATAAATTGATTAATTTAATTGATCTTTTCAATCTAACTTTGATGTTTGCAAAAATCTTGCAAAAACAATTCATTCCCTCCACTTATACAAAATAAATAAAAATTAAGTTATTTCATGATATTTTGTTAATTATTAAAGAGTATATTTTATGACGGATTTGTTTCAGAAGTTTGATAAATATTAAATAAGTGAACACTAATTTTTTGATTTAATTTTTTTAAGTTTTCAATCAAAAGAGTTGTTCTGAATCAAATAAGTATAATAGTAGAAAAGAAATCTAACTACCTGACAATATTTACAAAACATCATTAATAAGATTGGAGATACCCCATTTGTGTGGAGACTGCGTGTTACAATTCATATGTAATAATATATTGTATTTTTCTTTGTTTTGATTACTATGAGGCAATTGTGAGCATTGAATAAGCAGAAAGGTACATAGATAGAGAGATGTTGTATGCCAAGGCAGAAGCTATTAACAAGGGAGAAGCTTGGCGTCCCTCAGCCGTGTAAGATCATGAATGAGGGCAGTTAAATTCTTGTGAGATGAACCTCCTTCTCCAACAGCTTCTCTGGCCTTTTTCCCAAACTCTTTTGCACGCCGTCTCACTTCCTCCGCTTCAACACCACCGTCCATTATCCGCCTCACACCTCTCTCAATGCTCTCTCTGCACACCACCATCTGTCTCTCGCCCAACCCTATGGTGGTCCACTCTGCTGCACCCACCTCCACCCCAATTCCCCTCACCTCGCTTATCAGCTTCTCGTTGTAGAACTGTTCTCCATGCACCGGCCACGTAATCATGGGGACGCCACCACTCACAGCCTCCACGCTGGAGTTCCACCCGCAATGACTCACGAATGCTCCAACGGCACGGTGGTTCAGGATAAGCAACTGTGGAGCCCATCCCCTGATAACCATCCCCTTCTCTGCATTCCTCTCTTCAAACCCCTCCGGCATCCACTTCTCCTTCTCTTCCTGCCTCTCCTTCTCCTTGCCCTTCTTCTCCGGGACCACCCATATGAACCCATGACCCGATGCTTCAATCCCGCATGCAATCTCGTAAAGCTGTTTATCCGAAAAATAACAAAGGCTCCCAAAGCATATGTACACCACCGAGTTTTCTGCTTTGGAGTCAAGCCAACTCACGCACTCCTGCATACTCACCACGCTCTTCATGCCCCTCTCTGCTTTCTCTTCAGGGGTTCTGGATATCAGAGAAGCCGGCCCAAGATGCCAAGCCTTGTGCCCCGTCGTTTTCTCGTAGTAGCGGATGTATTCTTCTCCGTCGAGCTCCGCGAAGTTGTTCACAATTAGTCCGTAGCTTCTGAGCTCCGTCTCCAGCAACTTATCAAGGAATTCGCTCAACTCCTTCGGCGGTGATGCGTTGAGGGTGATGGGGTGAGGAAGGGTCGGACTGAGAAGAGAACTTGTAGGCTGGGAGGAGTGTATGGCGCAGATGGTGAAGAGGGAGAAGCCGTTGAAGGCAAGTCTAGGGATGTTAAGGTTGTTGGCCAAGTCATCAACCCAGGGGAATAGAAAGTCGGCGACGATGCAATCAGGTGGGTTCTCCTCCACGAACTTCTGGATGGGGGGTTGGAGCATGGTGGTGGCGTTGAAGACCTTGGCGAGGTTGTCAACGTCAGTGACGGAGGACAAGTTTTCAATGCCGTCAGGGAGGCCGACCTCTTGGGAGGGAAAGTGAACCGTGTGGAGGTGGAGGAAGGGGTGGGAGGGGATGGATTTGCGGAGGGTTAGGGCGTTGGAAGGGGTGGTGATGATGGTGACGTGGTGGCGACGAGAGGCGAAGAGGGTGGCTATATCGCACAGAGGGATCATGTGACCAGCTGCTAGGAAATGAATGAAGTAGAGTTTGAGTGGCCTGGTTTCCTCCATTACGTTCTCGAGCTATATCAATTGCATCTCCCTTCCTCCTATATCACTGCCATTTATACTCACTCACCGCCACAGAATCTTTTACCCTCGGACTGCTCCAAACCTATAACATACAACAACCTATAAATTATAACGTTTGTTTCTATATAGACAGGGACAAAAATATCATTTTCTTTATTAATAATACTCTCACGTTTTACCATTTCTTGTCTGGAGAAAAAAATATTTGTCTATAAAGCATGACACTATAATTGGATACACACAACATTTTACTTTAGTTCTCATTCAACTTACTATTTCATAAATTATTATTTTATTATAATATTCTATAAAATATTGTAATAAAATCATAATTTATAAAGTTATAAGTTGTATATAAGAGAAAAGTGAGTGAAAAAGCATTATAACTCATTTTCAAAATACGAATAGACAGTGTATCTCTTTAAAGGAGAAATAAAAAATGGTATCTGGGTTGCGGTTGGACACGTGTGGAACGAAACCTTTTCTTATATACATTTATCAATTATTATAAAGGCTAACAGAAAATACTAGATTGATAAAATAAAGGTAACATTGTATTAATTATTGCAAATAACAAAAAATAAAGTATTCCACTATTATACTCACCTTCTCTATCTATCCTTCACACACAAGACGCCAAGTATAAACTAACTACTAGTTCCTTTTTAGAATAGCGTAAGCCTGCACCTCAACCAAAATTTGGAAACAAAAATGTTTTTTTGACACACGTGTAAAAATTCTAGTTAGTTTCAATAAATACAGGCGCACACGTGTAAAAATAGTTAGAACTAACAGATCCTTCTTTTCAAGATATTTATGTTGTCTAAGAATCTTTCTACTATATTTTTTTCATTTTCTATTTTTCAACTTGTCATTTTGGTATTTCTTGTTTAAGATTTTTGTTGTGGAAACTCATTCACACTCTCAATGCAGAATCATCTATCAAACAAAGGATAAATCGATAATAAAGAGAAAACCACAAATGAAATAAATAGGTAGAAAGTAAACTAAGAAATAACAATAAATAATCACACATAATCAACATGAAATTGAAGTATTAACAACTTCAACTAAATATCATTATCATGAATACTAACCATCAAAATATTAACATATTACCTTGTCCATTTAGTTTACAAAACAAAGGGACATCTCTTAAATCTTTCCTCATAATTTTTATTATACTTATTATTATTAATATAATTTATATTTATTATTAATAATAATTATATTAATAATAATAATAATATAAATTATATTCATATTATTAATATTATTATTAATTATAAGTACAATAAAAATCATAATAATACAAAAGAATTTGTTTGATGTAGTAGTTAAAGTTTCTTTGGGCGCTGAAGGAACATGGTTTTAAAACCCATCCACTGCAGATTTTCTTTTACTTCGCGTTTCATGGTGCCAAAGTTACATACGTTACAATTTTCTTCTGCTTCCGTCTTCATTTCTGCTCCATGAGCAAAACCTCTTTTTTATATGGTGTGATATTGTTCCGTTCTTTGGCATTGGTTCCTCTGTGTGTTTTCTTCTGGGATATAACTGTTGCATTTCAATTTTTCTAGGTTTGTAATTGGTTGTTTTAGTTTTCTTTTTTCTGGGTTGGTAGTTGTTGCTTTAGTTCTGGCAAAATGGATTATGCTTCGTTATTTCCCTAGGCAAAAAAGGATCTTTTGAAAGAAGTCTCTATTTATACATCCCCTCTAAGGCTTAGAGATTTTCGTGAATCTAGTTCACTTAGCAAAATTGAGGATAGTTTGGTTAAAACCCAGGTTTGTAGTGAGGGTGAACCTGTTTGTAATGATGAGTCTCGTGATCCTCTTAATCCTTTTTTCTTTGTATATGATACCTACTTTTTCAAGCTTGGTTTACGTCTCCTTTTTGACTTATTTGAGTAGGAGATTCTAACCGAACTGAATGTGTCTTTAGCCCAGCTACATCTGAATAGTTGGGCCTTTCTTCGTGTCTTTCACATCTTGTGTAATCTCCTTGCGTGGTGTTGACTATGAATATATTTTTTTTATTTCTTCAAGTTTAAAATCTCTTTTAGGCAGTTGTAGGCCTCCTTGAATAGTGTTATCGGCAGGTTTTTTTTTACTTTATTCCAATATTCTTATAAGAATTTCAAAGGTCATTTTGTTAAGATTCGTCCCTCGGCCAATAACCCGACCTTGTTGGAAGGGTATCCCTTGTATTGGGCCCCCAACCTTAGACCTCAAACAGTTTGCCGAATGGAGGATCTCAACCCCCACAAAAAAAGTGTCTGTGATTTCTTTGAAAATTTGGGTGTGGTTTTTTGAAACCCCAAAGATCTTAAAGAACGAGTACCGAATTTCTGATTTAGAAAACTACGTTAGTATAGCTCTCACCTTTGAGTTTGAACGTCTTATGTGCTTACCTTTAGTGATGCTAACATATGGCTTATCTTTTTTATTTTCAGAAAAACAAATAGTTTCCTCCTTATCCAAAGTTGAGCTAGTTCGTCGCCTAAAAGAGATCAGGGCTCTAAAGCCTTCTCTTGTTGTTGGGATGGTCAGGGCAAACACCGTCTAGGTATGCTCGGATCAACCCGAACGACAACTTTTGATCTTTGAATCAAGAAGAGAAGAGTAAAGAAGTTGGCTTCCCCGGCTCATTCGCGTTTGGATGGTCGAGCTCCTAACGTTGAACCAATTCGCGTTTGGTGGACAATTGGAGTCCTGGATCGAGTTCGGGAACAAGGACGAGTTTCTCGTGTTGATCAAGAGTTATCAAGTGCTTTGAAGAATCCAAATCCTATGTGTTTGATGCAAGGCTGGTGTTGCTGTTGTGTTTTGGGAGGGATCTGGGTAGAATAGAATGTGATCCACTCCTTTGTTGAATCTAAAACTGATGTGATTTAAAACCTTTTAGAAAATAAAGTGTTTTCCCAACTATGTGAAAAACAACTTGTTGTTTTTCGAATCAACCGGTTGTTTTACTCTTAGGAGTTTTTGAAAAGGTTGAAAACTGTTTTAGTTTGGTTAACTTAACTGCCAAACCAAAAAATCAGTTGTTTCGTGGTTTCAACCGATTGTTTCTTTGAAAATCCTAACAGAATTCTGTTTTGGTGGTTGAATGTGCTTTAAATAATTTCCAACCGAATACGCTCCTTCATTAATTGCTTTGACCAATCTTTGGAAAGTATAAATGGTTTGTTTATGTTTTCAAACAAACAAGAGAAACAGATTTGAGTTTTTCAATTGTGAAAAGGTTGATTTCAAGATTTGAACATTCACATCAAGCTTTGGGTTTTCAAAGAGAGTGAAATAGGATTGCAATTGTATTGATTTCAGTTTGTTCTGTAAACAGTGTAATCCCTTCTCAACCTTCTGTATTTCTGGTGTTGTGTTGCCAAGGAGTGTTATGTGCTCTTGAGGTGGTCAAGATCAATACTCTTGGTGTGTGTTTTGCCAAAGGGAGTGTATTTCTTGAAGGGTTCAAGGTCATTACTTTGGTGGTTTGTGCGTTGTAATCTGGTTTGATTACTTAGTGGATTACCCAGTAGTTTTCTAGGGACTGAATGTAGCTCTTGGCTTAAGAGTGAACCAGTATAAATTGTTGGTGTATCTCTCTCTTACCTTAAACTCATTTAAATTTTGTTTTAAGCTTTTCTGGTATAAACAATCGATTGTTTCGAAGAAACAACCGGTTGTTTTTCTGTTGCTTTGCTAATTTAGTGTTTATATTCTTGGATAATCTAATTTCTGTTATGCATTCACACAAAGAATTTGTTAAACATTGAAAAAGTTTTCAAAAACCTCTCTTAAACAACTCACCCCCTCTCGTTTAAGGTCATATATTCTAACATCCGGGACTCATCATTTGATGTCCAAACCACAACAAGTTATACAACTTGTTGGAATCTAATGTGATTCGTCTTCAATACGTGGAGGCAGGTGCCTTATGTGGCGATGCTAAGAACCTCCTTGGTCGGGTTAACACGTTGGTCAACTTGGCCAATGTGAAAACCCGAAAGAATCTTCAAAAAATTGTTGAGCAGCAATGTCACAATCAACAACTTCAGAGTGAAATCGAGCGTCTCCAAGCCGAAGTGATTGAGATAGACTGCCTCCGCTTCGAGAAAATTCGATGGACTCAATAGAAGGCGGGTCTCTTCCTTCAAATTCATCAGCTAAGGAAAGATGTGAAGGTTAGGGAGGAAGAGATTCGCTAGAGGAAGGAAGAGATAGCTCTAAAGGAGGCCGAGTGGACGAACACCGCCGAGACCATGAAGAACAACATAGTCGATTCCTATGCGATCAGCTTCGAGGCTGCTCTTGAACAAGTGTGCATTATCCACCCTGGAATAGATTTCTCCGAGGTGATTCCTTGCAACGCCATGGTGGATGGCAAACTTGTTAAGGACCTATAATATTATGGTGATTTACTTTTGGGGTCTTCCTAATATTTTATTATCTTTGTAATATTTGAAACTTAATCATCTTTCTTATGCTTTGAATGTACACTCCTTTGATCTTTATTTAATGTCTTTCAGTGATGTGATTATAACTAGGTGAACTTTTTGAAACTCAATGGGATTTTAAAACATAGCTAAGATTGATATTTATTTCAAGCCTTTAACTAACACGAACGTGTAAGTGACTATGTTGGACACATTTTGCATGTGACCTTTGTGTTAAAAAACCTGACTTAGAATAGGTTACATCCGACCATCAAGCTAATTAGATGACCTGTGTCAGGAAACAAAACGAGTTGTATGCATGACCATTCAAGTAAGAAAGAAATCTAACCCTTCACTTGTGCACGACTTTTATTAAGATTTTCTTGTGGCCTAGCCTGTCTACTCGTTAGGTTCATTCTTTGAAAGCGATGATACTTTAGTGAGAGTCGAATTTGAAATCAAACCTATTTACAAGTCGGTCAGAGTATTTTTAAAACAAAGCAAATCTATGTTGTTTTAATAAGATAAGTCAGTCTGAGTAATTTTTCGACCAGAATAAATCTATGTTGTTTTGATCAGACAAGACGGTCCGAGTAATTTTTCACCCATCGTAAATCTGTGTTGTTTCGATCGAACAAGTTGGTCCGAATAATTTTTCAACCAGAGTAAATTTGTGTTGTTTTGATCGGACAAGTCGGCTCGAGTACTTTTCCAACCAGAGTAACTCTGTGTTGTTTTGATCAGACAAGTCAATCCAAATATTTTTCAACCAGAGTAAATTTGTGTTGTTTTGATCGGACAAGTCGGTCCAAGTAATTTTCCGACTAGAGTAAAGTTGTGTTGTTTTGATCAGACAAGTTGGTCTGAATATTGTTCCAATCAGAATAAATATGTGTTGTTTTGGTTGAACAAATCAGTCTGAATATTGTTCCAACCAGAGTATAATTGAGTTATTTTGATCAGAAAAAAGTAGATCTGAGTTGTTTGTTTCGGCCAGTTTCCCAAAAATAAAACACAAATTCTATACGAAAAATGCAATGTTATTGAAGACAACCTAGTTAGGAAACCCTTAAGAAGTTTTCAAATAACTTACACTAGTACAAAAAGGTAGATTAACGACGGTTAAATTCAACATTTAAAGACGGTTCCAGAACCGTCGTTATTGCGGGCGTCGTTAAAAGGTGTGGGTTTTTCACAACGGTTCTGGAACCGTCGTTAAAACTCCTACTTATAACGACAATTGTTGAAACCGTCGTTAAATGTGACTTCTGATTTTTTTTTTTGAAAAAAAATAAAGGACTTTTAAAGACGGTTCCCAGAGGAACCGTTGTTATATGTAGTGCTTTAAAAATTTTTTTTTTTTTTTTAAGAAATCTCAAACCTGAATAAAATTTTCAATTCCAGAAAATAAAAACATTTCAAATCATAATTTAAATATACAAATTACATACAACAAATTATAACAAACTTGCTGAAGGTCGAACACCTTCGGACTCAGAATCAGTGCGTTTAATATGTCAAAACAATATATAACCATTAAAAAATAAATCAAATTGTCGAAGGTCGAATACCTCCGAACTCAGAACCAGTGCGCATTAAATATCTCAAAACAATATATAATCATTGAAAGTTAATCAAAAGTGCCGAAGGTCGGACACCTTCGGACTCAGAATCAGTCTGTCCAATATATATAAAATCAATACTTAACTCAAGATAAACACTTTCAAATTATAGTTAATAATAGATAAAAATATACTAACCTCAAAAGGGGCGGCGGTCGCGGTCGGAGGGCACGGTGGGGACAATGATGCAGCTCAAAGGCACGGAGACGCGGCTCGGAAGGGACTGGTCCCTGGACGGCGGGCGCCGAACGGCAGTTGGCAGCAGCGATGGTCGCGCGGTCCGCGATGGGTGCGGCGGGGTTCGCGCGGTCCGCGGTGGGCGCGGCGAGGTTCGCACGGTCCAAGGTGGGTGCGACGAGGTTCGCAGGTCCGCGGTGGGCGCTGCGAAGTTCGCAGTCGCGTTCCACGGTGGGTTGTGTGGCGACGGGGTTTGCGCGGGTCGCGGCAGGGTCGCGCGGGTCGCAGTCGGCGTTGCTGCTAGGTCGCAGACGGCGGCGGAAGAGGTCAAGGTTCCTGTTAGGTCGGGGATGGCGGCGGTGGGTGGCTAGGTCGCGAGGCGCGGAAGGGGTCGCGAACGGTGGTCACGAGCGGGTCGCGCAAGAGGTTAAGAACGACGGTCACGAGCGGGTTAAGGGCGGTCCGCAGGGTTGGGGGGGAAGGCGCTACGGTGGTCGATAACAACGGTTGGTAGGGCGTAGTCAGGTAGAAGGCAAAGTTAAGAGTGAAGATGGGAGTGTGAGAAAGAAGTATAGGAAATGAAGTGTAAAACGTTGCTGCAGTGTGAAGATGGGCTTTTAACGACGGTTCTTTATGAACCGTCATCGAAAGGTGGGTTTTAACGACGGTTCTGGCACGAACCGTCGTCGTATGTGTTAGGTCCCACTTTTAACGACGGTTATGGCGCGAACCGTCGTTAAAAGTGCAAAAGAAAAATTAAAAATTACGGGATTGTCACCGTCTCGTTTTTTACGATGGTTGTTTTCAAACCGTCTTTAAAGGGTGTCGTTATTGAAGAATTTTGTACTAGTGTTATAGGAAAAGAGTTTTGCCTTATTTAAAATACATATAATTAACTGAAATACAAATTTATCGCATATAACAATCTGCTGAATAATAAAATTCTCTCAAATTTTTACAATAAAATTAAATTTATACAAATTTATACTTTTTATTTTATCGGGAACATGCTAAAATTAATTATCTTTAGATGAAATTATATATGTAATGACATATAATTTTATATGTAAGATATAAAAGTTTAAGATAATCGTTTAATTATCATAACAATTATATTTTTCTTTGAGATTTTGTTATAGGAATGTGAAACATTATGGTCTTTAAATTTTGTTGTTCTATAAAATTAAAATATTTTTTATTTTATTCAATTAAAAATTATTAATGATATTAAAAATCATATACGTATTGAAATTGACTTTTCTAATATTTTTCCTTAATTATCTTTTACACATATAAAATATCAAATAATATTTCAGTTTACAAAACCGTAAAAAGAAGTTTGGTACATTTATAGTATATTCAATTAAATTTTCCCTCATTTAGATTTAGATTTATTTTTTATTTTTCTATTCTGCAACGAATAGTTAAATTTGCAGTAAAAAATATATCTTATTGGAAGTAAAATTAATAATATATTCTAAATGAGTGGTGGTAGCTGGATCAGTTTTACCTACTCCATGGTAGGTGTTCCGTCCGGTTGGCCTGGGACGTCTTCGTGCGCGACCTCAACCGTCAGCTAGGGACTCCTTCCCACTGGTTACCTGTGTAGTCTTGCAAAGAAGGAGAAAAGGGCGCCCTAGCGGCCGTTTGCACTCCGACGCTCTAGTCAGCCAGCAAGAAACACCAAAAACTATTCACCTCCGTGTCGGAGCACCGCGTATGGCACTCTGAAGGTGGTAAAAGGAAACTGTGTGTAGTGTCTATTTCTCCTTCTAGCAAAAATCTTTCCCTAGTCCCTTGTGCCTAACCTCAAGGCTCGAGTAAGCAACTAGAGAGTTTCTGGGAAATTTGCCAAAAGTCCCAACCCTGTTTCCAACATTCCCAGCGCTACTTAAACTACCCAAGCATTTAAAGCGCCTTAAAGCGCTTTTAATATAAAACGTAACGCACTTAATTAAGGCGTCTAAGTAGAAAACGTAGCGCATTTAAGACGTTGAAACGCTTGGGAGCCTTTATAGTACTTGAAACGCTCGAAACAGAAACTGTATTGAATGACTTTAATTACCTAGTACCTGACTAAAGGTTGTTTCTATTCTGACCTGGCTGTCGTACACGTGGAGGGCCTCACGATGCCATGACCCCATCTGGGGGCGTTTCTGCCCATCTGGGGACGTTTCTACGTGTGAGTCCTCCTGCCTGGGAGTGCTACTACGCAAGGGGTGACTTTTTGGGTGCCAACTCACGCCCCAATCATCTAGTCACTCACTTTGAGAGCGTATCTGCCTTCCTCTCGTACCCTGCACCTGGCTACCCTGGGCGTGACCCTCCCTTTGAGTCGTATCTGTCTTAAAGGCGTCTCCGAGGCGGCAGGGGTACTTCACGAGTCAGGCTGCCCTACTCTGGTGCTATCACTATGGCCTTGAAGCCACCTTCTCCTTCTCTTTATCACTGCCCCGGATCATCGGGACCTGAGGCCTTCGCACAGCGTCGCTCCCTCCGTGGTCTTTCCTACCCATGGGTATCGGGGACCGTGCTGTGACTGCCTTGACGTAATGATATTTGCTCTTGGCGACGCCCTGGTTGGGCGACGCCTTTGCCTAAGCGACGCCTTGCCTTGGCGACGCTTCCTCTTGGCGAAGCCGGCCCTTGGCGTCCTTCACCTAGGCGACGCCTTGTGCTGACTTTGACTCCAGGCGTTGACTTTGACTTTGACTTTGTCAACTCCCGGATACGGGACGGTACACAAGCCCCCCAGTCAAAGACTTGTCTTCAGCGCAAAGACTAAGGCCTCGCCCACGCCGTCCACGTGTCACCCTGATGACGTGTCATTCCCTGCTGACTCAACAATTTTCGAATTGTTGACGTGACAATCTCTGAACCCTAGGGACACTCTTAATGGCTGATTGGACATCCTCTGAAGTGGGGAGAAACACCTTTTGGGCTACGCTTAATCGCGCACCACGTGGCTCATCGCACGGCCAGCCTCTGGAGTCCCTTGCGCTCCATTGGGCGCTTAATCCTTTGACGCGCGGCACGATCTCACGGTTCCTGATTAGCGCCTTTTGGGTTGCAAATGTAACGTTTAAGTTACCCCAAACCCCGTGCTCACACCCACTGTTTCATTCATTCTCTCTGCATCTCCGCACTGTTCATCACCTTCAAGCCTTTCTCTGCAACTTCTGCCCTTTCCTTCGTGCTTTCCTTCCTCCCCCACTTCGACGTCAAAGGTATGATTTTTGCGTCTCCACGACCCTTCTTCTTCGTCGCATTGCAGGGACTGTTTATTATTTGCGCATTACTGTGTTCTTCCGCTCCTCCGTTCCCTCCTCTTTCTTTTTGGGTTTTCTCGTGTGGGTGGTCTTTCCTGGGGTTTTACTCCTTTTTCTGTCTTGGCATCACTTTGTTTAAAACCTTTTTCCTTCTTCTTTCTCCAGCTATTTATTCACACCATGACGCGCACAAATGCGGAGTCTGATTCCTCCCCCAAGACCCCCAAGTCCAACTACAAAGCCTTCTACCCATGGGCCCCCGACGAGCTCTTGAACGAGTGTACCAGCCTGACTACCTTCCAGGACCTGGAAGCTCATCGTGGGGATCCCCACTTGTACAACTTTAACGCTTTCTGCTGCACTCACGACGCTCACATATCCGTCCGTCCCGGCAGGCCTGGGGAACCTGTCTGCTTGGACGACAGACCTAGGAAGGGGAACCCCTTCTTCTTTATGTACCAGACGGTGTTTAAACGCGTAGGAGTGCGTCTCCCATTTACCCCTTTTGAGAGGGAACTCCTCACCGAGATTAATACAGCCCCCGCCCAGCTCCACCCCAACAGCTAGGCATTTGTAAGGGGTTTTCAAATCCTCTGCGGGCACCTGGGCATCCTTCCCTCCGTGGATGTTTTCCTGCATTTCTTCGAAGTGAAGAAGCAGGGGAAAAGCTTATGGGTAAGCTTTTCCGGGATCGCGGGCAGGATCCTCCTCTCCCTCTTCCAAAACTCTTACAAAAACTGGAAAGGAAAATTCTTTAGGGTGTGCAGCGCCAAGCACGACCCCACAGCCTTGGATGGCTTTCCCCTTTATTGGACGGAGCGCCCTAAGCTGCTTAGGGCCAAAACCCTAGAAGAGCTATCCCCTGCTGACAGGGAGGTAAGCAAGGCTTTGGCTGGGCTGGGGATCGTTTTTGATACATTGAAGCTTGTTGCGAGCGAATATAACGCTCACGCCCTGACCACATACTTTGGTAAGGAGACTCTTCCCCCGTCCTCTTTTGTTGTGAGTACCTTGCTACCGAATGTTTGTTCCCACAGCCTCTTCCACTTGTTTTCCATTGTGCCATGTGATTCGCGTCTCACGTTTCTACGCGTTTTGTGATTTTGCACAATTGCTTTGGCTTTGACTTCTGCTGCTTGGTTTATCTGAATGTAGGATCGGTGATGGGCGCCTCCAAAAGGATGATGCTGGCGAAGGCGATAAAGGACGCTCGTGCGGCCAAAGCGGGCGTCTCCTCTGCCCTGCTGCTGACCCGAACCCCCCATCGACCCTGCCTCCACCACCACCGACTCCTACTGAAGCTCCAGTAGGTTCATCTTCACCATCCCCCCCTAGCCCTGAGGCGCTTCAGAGTCCTGGCTCTCCTCCGCCCCTCGCCGCCGTTCCTCTTGCTGTGGCCTCGTCGCCGGCCCCAACCCCCCTCGACAAAGGGAAACGGGTTTTGGAGATCCTATCCGACGATGAGGATTCGGATGGCGTGGCACCCTTCAAGAGGAGGAAATCTGCAAGGGTTCCCCTCCTACCGGCGTCGTCGCCCCAGGGAGAGGATTCTTTCAGGGACAACCCTCACAGCGCTACTTCCCTTCCCCCCACAACTGTCCAAGAGGATATGGGTGAAGGCGCCGAGTCTGCTCCACCCCGCCACCAGCAGAGGTCTCTGCGTCTCCTGCCCCCGTCGCTACCGCCCCCGATTTCATCGCCATCCCTCCTCCAATCATGCATCTGATGAGGGGCTTCAGTGGTGGAACTATGCCAGAGGGCACCGACAGGAAGGAGGGCATGCCTTTCTACTTGGGGGCCTTCTTGGCGGTGGCCCTTGAATGGCGCGCCCAGGCCAGAAATGCTGTCCTGCAAGCTCAAACCCTCCAGGCCTTGGAAACAAGGGTAACTGCCCTGGAGGAGGAAAAGAAAAACCTGGAATGCCAAAACAAGGCCTACCAAAGCACTCTAAAGCAGGCTCAAGAGGCTAAGGAAAAGGCTGAAAAACAATTGGCAGAGGCGATGGAGTTCCAGGCTGACTTTTACACTCGGGAAGTCGCCCTCCAAGTTCAGATAACAAGCCTTCAAGACTTAGTCGAAGCTGACGTGGAAGTTCAAAAGGACTTGAAGGACCGTTGCCATGAGCAGGCTGACGAGATGGAGCGGATGGAGGGGGAAATGGCTACCCAGGCCAAAGCTATAGGCCTTCTCCAGGTTGACCACGAGAAACTACAGGTCGAGGTCAGTCGGCTTCGTGTGGAAAAGGAGGCTTTGGAGAAGCAGGTAACTTCTGGGGACGCCACCATTGAGGAGCTAGAGAAGGACAAAAAGGCCCTCATCCAGGACATGGCGGGCACTTTCGAGGAGGGATTCCAGGAGGCTCTGGCCCAAGCTGTCTGCATGAATCCGGGGGTCGACATTTCCAACTGCGATTCCACTCACCACATTGTTGATGGGAAAGTCGTGCCCCTGGAAATGGACGATTGAACCGCCACCCTCGATCATCACTTTACTCCTATACTATTGTTCTAACCTTTTGATAAACATGTAATTCTTTGAATTGTCTGTACATTCGTTACAACTTTCGTGCCATTTGAGATATAAAATTCCGCCTACGTGGTTTTACTTTCGTTCTTCGCCTTCGCATGCTTTGGTTGTTTTGTCTGTACTATGCCCGTTTCTTTCGCTTCGTTGGGCGGCCATGTATGCCCGGGAAAGGTCATGCGTCAATGCCCACGCCCATGGAGAGGCTCACCTAGTGGAGCCGTATCGTCCACGGGGTGTCTCTAACACCAAAACGGTCCTTTCCTTGATCCTTAATGCCCGGCGCCCACGCCTAAGGAGAGGCCTGCTACAGCAGCGCCGTATCGTCCCCGGGTGTCTAAAACGCCGAGTGCTCTGGGGGGGGGGGGGTCGTTCCCTCCATGGTCTTTCCTTCCCATAGGTATCGGGGAACACCCTGCCAGTGATTCGCTGGCGTTTGGCAATCTCGTCTCCCTCCACAGTCTTTCCTACCTGTGGGTATTGGGGAACACCCTGCCAGTGATTCGCTGGCGTTTGGCAATCTCGTCTCCCTCCACAGTCTTTCCTACCTGTGGGTATTGGGGAGGCGACGCCAGTAACTAACTTTGCCCTCTTCGATTTCGTCTCCCTCCATAGTCTTTCCTACCTGTGGGTATCGGGGAGGCGGCCCTGCTGATATTTGGGTTGGCGACGCCCGCGACGTCTTGTGCTGACTTTGACTCCAGGCGTTGACTTTGACTTTGACTTTGTCAACGCCCAGATATGGGACGGTACAGTAGGTGCAAATGTTCTCGCCAAGATGAGGTTGATTGGAATTCTAGGTGGTTACGCGTAGTCTCCCTTCAAGCTTTTAGTGAATTAGCTTCAAAGGAATGAGGGGGCTCCACCTGCAGAAAATACTCTGACGCTCAAGTCGGTAAAAATATCAAATTTTGTGTATATAGTGTGCATAATGCCAAAATTTGAGTTGAGATTACTCCATGTGAGTGATCATCTATTTATAAACACTAGTACAAAAATAAGAAAAGGGTGCTCTTTATTTAATGCGGCTCAGCGCTTAAACGCATTTGTAAAAAACGCGGTGGCATTTTTGAAACTATGTTTAATTACAAATGCGGTTATTGGTAAGGACGCATTTGTAAATCAAGCACATTGATTTACAAATGCGGTTATTGGCAAGACCGCATTTGTAAATCAAAGCGTATTGATTTACAAATGCGGTGATTGGTAAGACTGCATTTGTAAATCAATACGCTTGATTTACAAATGTGGTTTTCCCTAAAAACCGCATTTGTAAATGTTTTTTTACTCTAAATATTTGGAACGCGCCACAGTTTAAACAGTTTCTCTTCACCGCCTTTCCTTTTCACTGTTGCTGCTTCGTTCCAGGTCGCGTTTGCATTGTTCCTGCTACATTCCCGTTCGCCTTCTTCTCATATTCACATTTGGTAAGTTCTTTCGTTTCTCATATTCACAGTTGTGCTGCACCGATTCGTTTTCGTTTTCGTTTCTTACACTGTTACATTGACATTGCACCGATTCTTGTTTGTTTTTCTCTCCTTCTTTACTCTTCACCAACGAAGTCTTCTCACACAAGGTTGGTGGTTTTTTAAATTTTTTTGATTTTTTTAATGTTATGAATTTTTATTTTTTTTATGTATTATAATTTGTATTTTTGATTTTATATTATTCAGTATTTATTATAATTTGTATTTAAATTATGTTAGTTTAGTTGTTAGTTTTGAATAGAATTATCGTTGTTGTTTTGAGTCCGAAGGTGTTCGACCTTCGGCAATAATACGTGCTGGTATTGAGTTCGAGGTGTTCGACCCTCGTAAAAAATGTTAGATAGAACCCTGATTTTGAATGACTATTGCAGAATATGGATCGAAATTCGATAAATTCTGTTCGTATAAGTGATGAGTACGAATGAGGAGTAGAAGAATTTATACAATTTGCACAACGTAACGCGATTAATAGTGGTCATGATGGAGCAAAGATCAGGTGTCCGTGCGTTAATTGTTTGAATGGAAGGATATTGGATGTTAATTTAATGAGGGAGCACCTGTTATGTGATGGGTTTCTTCTATCGTATACAACTTGGACATGGCATGGTGAATTATTAAATTTACCACGTGTTTCCGTAACTGAAGAATATGTGGGGTCCACCATGGATGAAGCAGTACATGATGATGTAGAAGATGATCTATTGGAAGACATGATTCGTGATGTAGGAGCTGAGTCCTTTGCAAATGTGCATGGATATGGAAGTATGTCAAGCGATGCAGAGACTCCATTGTATCCTGGATCAACTAACTTCACACGGTTGTCGGCGATTTTAAGATTGATGAATTTGAAGGCAATAAATGGATGGACTGATAAAAGCTTCACAGAATTGCTTCAGTTGTTGAAGAATATGCTTCCAGAGGGAAATACTCTACCTAATCGTAATTATGAGGCCAAAAATATTCTTTGTCCAATGGGTATGGAGTATAAAAAGATACATGCATGTCCTAATGATTGTATATTATACCGCAAAGAATTTGGATTGTTGAAAAGTTGTCTGAGGTGTGGGTTATCACGTTATAAGTTGAAACAAAAAGATGATGATACTATTGAAGATATAGAAAACCATGGACCCCCAATGAAGGTTATGTGGTATCTTCCCATCATTCCAAGGATGAAGCATTTGTTTGCAAACCCAAACGATGCTAAGAATCTTAGATGGCATGTAGATGAAAGGAAATGTGATGACATGTACCGACATCCAACTGATTCTATTCAGTGGAAGAAATTTGATGATGAGTTTCCAGAGTTTGGTAAAGAATCAAGAAATATCTGACTTGGTTTAGCTACAGATGGAATGAATCCATTTGGTAATATGAATACAAATCACAGTTCATGGCCTGTATTACTAGTTATTTACAACTTACCTCCTGGATTGTGCATGAAGCGAAAATACATGATGTTGTCTATGATGATATCCGGTCCGAAATAGCCAGGGAATGATATTGATGTTTATCTAAGTCCCCTAATTGAAGATTTGAAGTTAATGTGGGACCAGGGTGTTGAAGTATTTGACGGATTTGCTAATGAAACTTTCAAGCTTCATGCCATGTTATTTTGCACCATCAATGACTTTCCGGCATATGGTAACTTATCACGTTATAGTGTCAAGGGTCATAAAGCGTGTCCAATATGCGAAGAAGACACTGCTTCTCAACAATTGAAACATGGAAGGAAAACAGTATATCTTCGGCATCAGAGGTTTCTTAAAAGTCATCATCCTTACCGGAGGTTGAAAAAATCCTTTAATGGACACTGAGAGGGTAGTGGTCCACCAACTCCATTAACCGGTGTTGAGGTTTACGAAAAGGTAAATAACATAGACCACACCTTCGGTAAGTAAAAAAAAAGTCATCTGTGACAAATATTTGGAAGAAGAAATCAATCTTCTTTGATATTCCGTACTGGTCGAGGTTAGAAGTCAGACATTGTATAGATGTAATGCATGTTGAGAAGAATGTGTGTGATACCTTAATTGGTACACTTCTTAACATTAACGGGAAGGCGAAAGATGGTCTAAATGCTCGTTTAGATTTGATTAAGATGAACATACGCGGCGAGTTGGCACCCATAGAAATGGGTAAGCGTACATATTTACCCCCAGCCTGTTACACAATGTCAAAAGGTGAAAAAATTAGTTTTTGTCAATGTCTAAAGGGTGTGAAAGTGCCACAAGGACATTCCTCAAATGTGAAGAGCCTAGTGTTAATGCAAGATTTGAAGTTAATTGGGTTGAAGTCTCATGATTGTCACATCTTGATGCAACAGTTGTTGCAGGTAGCTATCCGTGGGATCTTACCAAAAAATGTTAGACATACCATAACCCGTTTGTGCTCATTCTTCTCTACCATCTGTTGTAAAGTCATTGATCCCTCAAAACTAGATGAACTTCAAAATGAAATTGTTGTTATCTTGTGTGAATTGGAGATGTTTTTTCCTCCATCTATTTTTGACATCATGGTTCATCTAGTGGTGCATCTGGTAAGAGAGGTGAGATTGTGTGGACCAGTGTACTTAAGATGGATGTATCCTGTTGAGCGGTATATGAAAATTTTGAAAGGTTATGTGAAAAATCATTATCGTCCAGAGGCTTCAATGATTCAAAGGTACATAGCTGAAGAAAGTATTGAATTTTGTTTAGAGTACATGACAAAAGCAAATCCAATAGGTGTTCCAGCTAATTCATGGCACCACAGGCGTTCTACAAGTAAATGTTTACGTGGTGTGAATATTGTAAGCAAATCTCGATCAGAAGTCTTGCAAGCACATTTGTACATATTGAATAACACAGACGAAGTTGTACCTTACATAGAAGCTCATAAAGCCATTGTGAAGGCAAATAACCCAAGACAAGCAGAGAAATGGGTCTTGATAGAACATAATAGAACTTTCATGCCTTGGTTTAAAGACGAGGTGTTCAAGGATTCAACGGCATCAGAGACCTTGACCTGGTTGGCTGCTAGATTGAAGTTTGATGTCATCTCATGTACAGCGTACGAAGTGAATAATTGTATATTTTACACGAAGTCCATGGATGAAAAGAGTACAGTTCAAAATTCTGGTGTTACTCTTGAAGCCGAGTCAATGCAGTTTTCGACTTCGAAAGATACAAACCCAGTAATTGGATAAATGGCATACTATGGGTTTATAGAAGAGATATGGGAGATTGACTACACTAAGTTTTCCGTTCCAGTTTTCAAGTGTAAATGGGTTGACAATAAAAGTGGGGTTAAAATTGATGATTCAGGATTCACACTAGTGGACTTTCGAAAGATAGGGTATCGAGATGAGCCATTTATAATGGTTCAACAAGCATCTCAAGTTTTCTACGTGAAAGATCCTACGTCAGAACATTGGTATGTTGTTTTACACGGCAAAAAACAAGGGGAGACCATAGATGATATTGAAAATGGTGACCCATGTTCATTCACACCAATGATAATTAATAAAGATGACGAAGTAGTTGATGATGTACAGGCAACCCGTAAAGACCATAGTGAAGGAATTTACATATGAACTTTCAACCCCCATGCAACCAGTAAATAAGCATTTTAGATTTAGATTTTTATGTATTATTTTTATAAGATTTTAATTCGATGCAGATTAACTAATGTTTGTTACCTAATTTTTTTAACAGAGACATGGATGACGATCAGACCTCACTCAGACCTCGATCCGGACGAGGCAGCAGAGGACCTACTAGATTGAAGCGTCTCGCATTGAGACGTGCTGCTGGTGAGAAGACACGTGTTGACATTGACGTCAACACTGGAGTGGCTTTTGGTCCTAAGGCAGATGAGTTTATGAGGCTTGGATGGTAAGTGAAGTAACTTAACTTTTTTTGTTTATATAACATTAATAAGTTTATCTTATTTACTTCAGTTTGTTTATTTCAATTATGACAGGATCGTCGGAAGAAAGCTCAAGAGATTGAAGAATGTTACCCCGCACGTTATGTCTCGTTCGGGGTATCGAAAACTTGAGCAAACACTGATGGTGGAAAAGAAGAAATCTAAACAGGGGACGTTGTCTGAGAATGTGGAAACTGGGGTCACTTCTCCTCCATCACCACCTTTTCGCCATGTAAAATGGAAGAGGGCCCGAATTAAAAAGTCTGGTGCACCAAGTTCTGAGCAATCCGGGGTTATCATCGAAAAAATTGAAGTTATTTTTGTTATTTTCATTTATTTTAAAGCATTAATTATATTAATGCTTGAAAATATGATTTTTGTGTACTCTTGCAGGATTCCTTGGAATCTGGCGGTAAATTTGTTACTGAAGGTCGTCACGATATCCTGGTTGAAGCAATTGGATGACCTGAGCACTCTGGTCGTGTTCGTGCAGCTGGACAAGGGGTCGGAATTAAACTATATTTTGGAGTTTCAGAACGACATTCATCCTCCTCCTCCAAAGAGAACGGAACACAAATGAATACTAAGATACGTGAATAATTAATGGAGGAGATGAGAAAGGAGACTGATTTGATGTGGCTACAGATGAAAAAGGAGAATGATCGAATACGACAAGAGTTTCTATCGCAACAACTTTGTGTTGAGCCGATTGAACCCCTTGTTAGTCCCACTCCCAAGAGCACAAAGGGGAGTTGTGCGGCTCCTCCAACATCAGGGGATGATATCAATGGGCAGACGAAGGATTGTGAGCTACTGGTAATGGGCGGCAAACTTCCTCGGGTGGTGGCCATTGGAAAAGTCTATGAAGACGCCACCACCTTACATAACGTTCCTCTCTCCCCTGATGTGGCGAAGGTAACAGTTGAAAAAGTACGATTTCCTGATGGTCGTGTTCCACTACCTTCAGATGAGGTAACCACTGTGGCCGATGCATTTCAGAAATTCGTTGCCTGGCCCAGAGAGCTCATTCGATCTATGCCCGAACCTCATGTAATAATTTCATTTCATTATATTATTTTTTTATTTATATTTATATATTACATATAATTTAGTACAAATGTTCTTTATCTTGTAGAAACCTTTTCGGCCACCAAGTCCGGAGAAGAAACGTGAGGTTCCAGTTGACGATCCTATAGCTTCATTAGGTCTCATTGCTAGTCAGATTGACAATGAACCTTTTCTAGTTCCGTGGGATGATACATTTTTTCAAATAAACACTGAACTGCCATGGATGATACATGTTTTAAATATTTACTAACTCTTTTCATTGATCATATAGGCATCATTGGCAGTTACTTGTCTTATCAATGGTTGATAAGACTGCTGTGTGGTTCTGTTCCCTACACAAGAAGATTCCCACAAAATTTAAGGATATCATTGATACGTAAGTATAGTATAAACTTAACTTTAAATATGTTACTAATTAACCATCTACTAACGAGGTTTTTTGTATTAACCAGTTCATGCCGTGGATATAACATCCTAAAAGGTCGATCCAGTTCAAATAATTTGAACTGGATAAGAATAAAGGTTTGTAATTTTTTTCTTTCTCTATTATCATTGTTTATCAATATACTAACATATTACTTTTTATTGAATTATAGTGTAATAAACAACCAGAAAGCTATGAGTGTGGCTATTACATTATGCAATGGATGATTACCATTATAAGACTAGGTGTTAAAACTGGTTGGAAAGAGGTACTATATGTTAAATCATTTTTATAATTCTTGAACATATATATATCTAAAAACTAATTTATGTCAACTATATTTTGCAATGCAGTTATTCACAAAAGAAACACCAATGAATTCGGAAGGCATTTCATATGTTAGAGATTCTTGGTCTAAATATTTCATAAATTTTTATCACTCTAGCATAGGGAATCAATAGTGGTTTTATTATATGTAATTTGATTACTTGTAAATGTACATTTTGATGCTCTCAATTTATATCTATATTTCTGTATTTGTCTGGCTGGGTTTGATCATTATGCAGGTTAATTTATATGGTTTAGGGACAATACAAATAGCTCTTTAAAAAAAAACACTATTTACAAATGCGGTTATTTACCAAAGCCGCATTTGTAAATCAAAATATAAGATTTACAAATGCAGCTATTACCAAAGCCGCATTTGTAAATGTGATTTACGAATGCGGCTATTACCAGAGCCGCATTCGTAAATCTTAAACCCCTAAACCCTCACCCCTCATTCAGAAGAATATACAAATGCAGTTATTTAAAATAACCGCATTTGTATAGCCGCATTAGTAAATGTAAAATAGCCGCATTTATTTTACATTTCTGCGCTAGTGAAGTCTTCATGGGCTTGGTTCTTTGACAATGGCTTCTCCAGGTTTTAATGTGACATATCACAGTATCCTTTCATAAAATCTGAATATCATGTATATAAATCGGAGTATTCTGTATTATAATCAAAACATTAATGTAATATAATAAGAGATATTGTATAAGTAAATCAAAGCATTTATGAGATATAATAGGGATATTGTGCAAGTACATCATAGTATTCAAAGAAGTTGGAATATTGTGCATTAAAATCATGTTGATTGACTATTACTTGTGCATTAATAAGGTTAATTCCCTTAACATATTTATTCAAATTATTGTTTTTACACTAGGATAATTATGTGTGGATTTATGAAAATATCCCAAAAATCATGGGGATTTTGGCCTTGAACCACCAATTTTATCTTTGTTATGCTCTCAGATTTATCTTCGATATGCTCAGTACCGACCAAAATCCCAGAATGGTACAATAGCTCTTATGGACAAAGATTATATGAACATAATTTTGTAAATAAGTTGGAACACCTTTAAAAGTGTTTTGTTTAATTTATTTTTTTTATAATAAAAAAATTTGTCAAATAAGAATGAAACCCCAAATTTTTCACTCTAATCATGAATTCCCTCCATTAGCATCCTAAGCAACTTAAACTCCCTCTAAAAATCTTGTACTTTAACCATTTTCAACTATGGACTTTTGATAAGTTTGCTTCGTCAAGTCCAAATGTCCTTGGTAGTGTCACAATTAACTTGGAAAAGATAGATTTTAACTTTAGTAACCTTTACTCAATGGATTGCTTGTTGGTTTACCAATTGAACTCCTACAACAATAGGAATTTCGTTCTCTACCAAACTCCAGTACCTTTTATCTCAATATATTTTTCATCATCATATGGGTATGGTAGGTTGGAGTTTTCTTCTACCATTGTTCTTTTGATAAAAAAAAAAAAACTTTTGATAAAAAAATTTTCAAAAGTTTCCTCTCTCACCAAGACAGTGTAATTTATTACCTCTCTGATCTCCCTAAAACGAAACCTTGTGAGAAGCTCTAACACAAAAATGTCAAACAGATACATGAAGGGAACACTACGTGGCATTACTACAAATTATAGAGGCGCTTTATAACGATTTATAAAAGAATAAAAAAATATTCCACTAATTCTACAAGCAAAAAGTACATTAAGAATTATTCTAGTAAAGAGATAAGGAGACCTCCTAAATTAGAACAATCAGTCTCTTTTCCCCCTATGTATTCAGGACTCTAATTTATATTGATTATCTCATATCTGTAATAATTCATAATTAAATCATAAATAAGGGGTTTCTTCCTAATTTTTCTCTAGTAATTAGTTAAATTTTGAATAACTTTTTTCTCAAAGTGGTTGTATGCATGTGGGCTCTTTGAGATTATAAGTTTTGGAGATCCCACATCGACTAGAGATTAGGACATTTCATTGTATATAAGTGGGTGCAAACTTCAACCTTATGAGCCGGTTTTATGAGGTTGAGTTAGGCTTAAAGTCCACTTCTTAACAATAAGGGAGATAATATTCATGTAAAGGAATAAAGACATCTAAAAATACATATATTTTTTATTTCAAATGGTATAAGTAAGGTATATTTTGTAGAAGAAATAGTTAAGGTTATAATTTAAAATTCACAAAAAAAATAGACGAAATAGCACAAATTAATTTAGAGATTATAATTATAACTTCTAAGAGTGTGATCCTGCCGGCAACTCGAACGTGGAGGAATCGCTTGTAGCACTCTCTGTCCCGTCTACGCGACTGTGTTCTCTGCAGAGTCACCCTCGGAACCTTCACTTGGATCTCCAAACGTGACCTGCAAAACACACAGACGGCGCCTCTAGCGGCCGTTTGCACTCCGACGATCAAGTTAGTCCATAGAACCACCAAATGAGAAAACTAGTAGTGTGTGTGAAAAACTCTTGCTCTCTATCTTTCGTCCCCCTCCATCTCTCCCTGATTCCCCCTTTTATGTCTCTCTCTCTGTTTCTGGGCATAACAGAATTCTGTTATGCTTTTCAGAGACAGTGTACCTGCAGAATCAGTAGTGAGAGCGTGAGAGTCTGTGCATGTCTGCACGTCTCTGCGCTTGGCTGCGCCTGTCTGTACCCTTAGTGGTACGGAGTGCACTTTTGTCTGGACCGCACCCCTCTCAGATGATGACACGTGGAGGCCTGCAACTCACATCTAAACACACACGTGTCACTTACTGGAAGGGCTCTAGCGCTTCTCTTTTTGTGCCTAAGTTACGCCCTTGCGGAGTAACTTAGGATATTTCTCTCATCTGGGTAAATCGCATACTCTTAGGAGAACGTCAGGTGTGGCTGGTCTAGGCACACTCACCAAACGTTGCTCTCTGCGTATACAGCTTACCCTTCACGGTGCCACGCACGTAATGGGTTGAGGGAATCACCAATCACTGACTGGTTTACTAGTTCCCTCAGGCCACTCTCGTGCATGATTCCCTGAGATGTGCTCATGCGAGGTCCATGCGTAACGCTCTCGCTAGGAACCTCAGTCCCAGTTTAATTGCGTGTAACACGAGACCCCGATGACAATGCACCCGATGACTGATCAGTGCTTATTTGCTTCTCGCGTTCTGCCCCCAGGCGTTAGTCTGAGAACTGGTCTGTTGGTGGCCACTTGGCTGCTGACCACCGATCACCATTCTGGATGATCTGTCCCCTGACATCTCTGCCGCCTGATCTGTCGGTGGTCACCTGGTCACTGACCCCCGATCACCGCCCTTGGCGATCGCCTCCCTGGTCTCTCTGTCACCTGGTCCACGTGTCACCCTGCGAGTGGTCCACGTGGTTACCTTTGCTGACGTCATCAACTACCGATGACCGATCGGATCAGAGTGTGTTTTTAAGTTCAATAACATAGCATAGTTAGAACTTGTAACAACGTTAAAACTAATAACGTTCAGATCCCCCAAAGGTTTTCTTCTCTTTTCTCTCTCCATATTCTCTTTTCTTTCTTATCTTTTAATTTTTTCTCTCAATTTTCATCTATTTTAGAATCTAATCAGACAACGTTGTAACTGAGGAGTTAAGGAACATTTCTACTCAATCAAAATTTCAAACAGAGTAAGTTCATTTTTGCTCTAAAGATCCTTTGTTCTCTATTTTTCCTTAGGATTTAATCATCAATCTTGGTGAAGTCAGTTGAGAAGGGTATGTTGAACAAGATGCTTTGATGTCTCCAAATCCAAGACGAAAGCTTGAAGACCTTGTTGTTGGGTGTGTGTGTGTGTTGTGTAGTTGTTTGAAACTTGTTAATTCACTCCTTAAGTTGATCCAAGTTCATTTGAATCTTTAACCTTTTGAAAAGATGTGTTTTCTAAAAAGCTGTCAAAATTTCAACAGGTTGTTTTTCAAAACAACAGGTTGTTTTACCTTAGCAGTTTTTGAAAAACTTGGTTGACTTTGCTGTCAAACCAAAACAATCGATTGTTTCGACAAAACAACCGATTGTTTTCCTGAAAAACCTTAACAAAATTCTGTTAAGTGGTTTTAATATGTTTTAAATGATCCTAACTACCTTGGATCCTTTATTAAATGCTTTTGACCACTTGGTGGGTTTATATAAAGGTGGTTTTACGCTCCTAATCTGAAAGTAAGAAAAAGAGTTTATTAAAAACAGTTTTTCCAAGATTTGAAAGAGGTTTGGATCATTCTTAAGTGTGTGGAATAGGATTGGGTTGTAATTCTGAACTTTAAGCTTTGTAATACCCAGGTGAATTCTATTCCCTTCTTCTTTGATTACTGTATTTCTGTAGTTGTGTTGCCAAGGAGTGTTGTGTGTTCTTGAGGTGTTCAAGATCAACATTCTTGGTGTGGTTTGCCAAAGGTAGTGTGTTTCTTGAGGGGTTCAGGGTCACTACTTTGGTGTGTGATGTGTGTAATCTGGTTTTGATTGCATAGTGGATTACCTAGTGGTTTCTGGGGACTGGATGTAGCTCTTGGTGTAAGAGTGAACCAGCATAAATTTGTTTGTGTGATTTTCTCTTTCCCTGATCTCACATATATTTGTTTTAAGTTGTTTTTATTAATTGCTGATAAAAACAACCGATTGTTTCGACAAAACAATCGATTGTTTTTCTGATATCATCTTAAAATAGTTTTGGGTATTTTTTTTCTTGATTATTTTCTCTGTAATTCAACATTGATTTTCATTATATCTTCAAAGTTTGCGAAAATCCCTTTAAGCCATTCACCCCCTCTAGTTTAAAGCCATACATTCTAACAATTGGCATCAAGAGTTAAGTTCTTGAAAGTTATTCAAGTTTTGATCATAAATCTTTTTTAAATGGCTGAAAAGTTTTCTTTTGGGGAAGGTGCCTGTTTAAGCAAACCACCTTTGTTCTTTGGTATGAAATATGAATTGTGGTGCATAAGAATGAAATTCTTTGTTGAATCTATAAATAGAAAAATCTGGAATGTTATTACAAATAGCTATCCCATGCCTATATCTGAAAATGTTTCTTCTAAAAGAGAACATCTTGATTGTGTAGCTATGAACATCATTGTATCTGCACTTGATTCTAATGAATTGCTCAAGGTTTCAGAATGTAGTTCTGCCAAAGAAATGTGGAATACCCTTGAAGAGTTTCACAAGAATCCAAGGAGTGCCTTGATGGACAAAGAAGAATCTTCTGCTGAATCTTTCTCTCCAAAATCCAGAAACGAGGTTCGTCTTATGACAAAAGAAGAATCTGGATCAAGTCAAGCAAGAAGGAAAAGAAAGCAAAATAAAAAAGAAGCCAATCTGGGTTTGATTGCCAAAGAAGAAGATGATGCAAGTAGTGTAAGTTCTTGTCCTTCTTTAAATGCTAAAATTATAGTCAACTTCTTCAAGCTTTTAAAGAAACTCATAAGGAAGCTAATAAGTTGGCCCTTTTAAATAAACAGTTGAAATGTTTAAACAACTCATTGGAAAATAGAGTCAAGATCTTGGAAGAAGAGTTGAACAATTCAAAAACTGATTTTGAAAATTTGGAAATGATTTACCAAAACTCTTCTTGTAAGTGTGTTGATTCAAGTTTTTGTGAAAATTGTGAATCTCTTCAAAAGAATGTTCACTATCTTTTAAAACCCATGGACAAGTTTTCCAAAGGCCAATCCAATCTTGAAACCGTTCATGCTTCTCAAAAATGTGTTTTTGGCAAAGTTGTGTTGGGGTTTAATCCAAACAACAATAACAGATCTGTTTCAAAACCCTTTTCAAGTTTCTTTGAAAAACAACCTGCTGTTTTATCAAAACAACCGGTTGAAATTTTTCATTACTGCATGAAAAGGGGCCACACTATTAGATTCTGTAGAGTAAGAAGGTTTTCTGTTCCTAAAGGTATTTTGAAATGGGTTCCTAAGGTTCCTACTAACATCATTGGACCCAAATTCATAAGGGGACCAAATCTTGCTTCTTAATCTTTTCTTGTAGGTATCCTTGGCAGCCAAGAATCACTTTTGGACTTGAAGAGTGACTGCTAAAGGGAAAACCATCAAAAGCAAAGTTTGTCTCTGTGCTTGTACTTTCAATTGTATATGTGTTGTAAGGTTCTTTGAATGTCATGAGACATCCTTGGCACATGCATAATATTGATCAAAAGAGAAACTTCAAAGAGAGTATGTGTGTCTTCATTTCTCAATTTATGTAAGTGTGCCTTGTGACCATATGAACATCTCAAAGTCTTCTTTTTGAGTGAATCTATTGGGGTTCTCTGTGCAAAGGTATGAACAAATTGCATACTGCATTTTCATCAATTTAAAAAATAATTTTTTGTTATGAAAAATGTTCTTTTTGTTGTCACAGTAAAACAACCGATTATTTTTTCGAAACAACCGATTGTTTTTCTTCTGACACCTCTGTATAATGCTGCCAAGTTTGCTTATGTATGATTAAACCTATTTCTCTTTTTCAAAATCTTGCTTTTGGACAAATATACATTGAATGTGCCTCGGAATCTGATAATAAAAGATTATATCCACTTGTTTTCTTGAAAGCTCTATGTCATGTTCTATTCTTGAAATGTCATCATTGTTTGTACTGCTAGACTACTCTATTATCATTCTGTTTTATGCTTTGTACAACCCTTCTCTTTGTTTATTTGTAGATCAACTAGGGAGAGCTGTTTATGCTTGATTTGGTTGTATAAGATAGCTTTAAAAATGATGCATTATGTTGTTGCTTCTCTGCACTTGAAAGCACTTGATTACTTCAATTTTTCTGGTTTTTCTGCTAATGTTGTATATGTAGAAGACTGGTTTGTGTGTGTCTTGTTATCTTGCTGCTATACTTGCTTTGTATATACATCAACTCTGTGTTACATGACCTTTCAAGTACAAGTGTTATGATGAAGAATGATCAAAGTAATGCTTATGGTTCAAGAGCATATACACCTTACTCATATTCTTGACAAGTTAAAATTCATGACCTATATAAAGGAACTTCAAGAATAAAGAGTCTGATTTGGTGTTGTAGATGGCTTATAACTGTGGAGGAGTTTGTCCATGTGGTGTTTGATGAAATCATTCATAGTGTTCTACAAAGGTTTTATGTAGAAGAAGATGAACAGAACATCACCTTGGAGAAGCTGGAATCTTGTCCAGAAAAACAACCGATTGATTCTGCGAAACAACCGGTTGAAATTCTGCAACAGGAAGAGCTGCCATGCTCTTAATCATCATAGTTTTGCTGCACACAAGTCTAATTTTGGCACTGGTTTTTATGGTTATTTGACTGGTTTTTCTGCTCAAAGGCTTATGCAGAAAACTGGTTTTCTTTGCCTTAGTATCCTGCTGGTATACTTGCTTTGTATATGCACAAATTCTGTTTTGCAGGACCTTTCAAGTTCAAGAACAAAACAAACAAACCAGGGATTTGTCTTCATCAAATAGGGGGAGATTGTTGAACAAGATGCTTTGATGTCTCCAAATCCAACACGAAAGCTTGAAGACCTTGCTGCTGGGTGTGTGTGTGTTGTCTAGTTTTTTGAAACTTGTTAATTCACTCCTTAAGTTGATTCAAGTTCATTTGAATCTTTAACCTTTTGAAAAGATGTGTTTTCTAAAAAGCTGTCAAAATTTCAACAGGTTGTTTTTCAAAACAACAGGTTGTTTTACCTTAGCAGTTTTTGAAAAACTTGGTTGACTTTGCTGTCAAACCAAAAGAATCGATTGTTTCAACAAAACAACCGATTGTTTTCCTGAAAAACCTTAACAAAATTTTGTTAAGTGGTTTTAATATGTTTTAAATGATCCTAACTACCTTGGCTCCTTTATTAAATGCTTTTGACCACTTGGTGTGTTTATATAAAGTTGGTTTTATGCTCCTAATCTGAAAGTAAGAAAAAGAGTTTATTAAAAACAGTTTTTCCAAGATTTGAAATAGCTTTGGATCATTCTTAGGTGTGTGGAATAGGATTGGGTTGTAATTCTGAACTTTAAGCTTGTAATACCCAGATGTATTCTATTCCCTTCTTCTTTGATTACTGTATTTCTGTAGTTGTGTTGCCAAGGAGTGTTGTGTGTTCTTGAGGTGTTCAAGATCAACATTCTTGGTGTGGTTTGCCAAAGGTAGTGTGTTTCTTGAGGGGTTCAAGGTTACTACTTTGGTGTGTGATGTGTGTAATTTGATTTTCATTGCATAGTGGATTACCTAGTGATTTCTGAGTACTGGATGTAGCTCTTGGTGTAAGAGTGAACCAGTATAAATCTGTTTGTGTCATTTTCTCTTTCCCTGATCTCACATATATCTGTTTTAAGTTGTTTTTATTAACTGCTGATAAAAAGAACCGGTTGTTTCGATAAAACAACCGATTGTTTTTCTGATATCATCTTAAAACAGTTTTGGGTATTTGTTTCCTTGATTCTTTTCTCTGTAATTTAACATTGATTTTCATTATATCTTCAAAGTTTGCGAAAATCCCTTTAAACCATTCACCCCCCTCTAGTTTAAAGCCATACATTCTAACAGGGTAATCCTCTCAACTTATTCTATTATATACTGAATTTTTGTTATGTTTGGATAACTTGCATTAAAACCTTAAATCTTGAAGCTGATCCAGACTTAGGGGATAAAAGTCTAAAAGTTGGATGTGGAGGGGACATGGTCCCAATATTTAATTTATCTTGCAGGGATGTTGTTTGTTTATATATTGTGTTGTTTGTTTATATATTGTTTAAACTTGTAAAAATATTATATTTTGATGGTTTAGAATTTAAATGTTATTTGTTTATGTTAAATAAGATTTTAAATATTGTGGATTGTGTTTTGAATGATATTGTATGATGAAAATTATATGGAATTGAATTCATACATTTGGGATAATGTACAAACTTATGTTTATTTGTGTATTAAGTATTGATGTCTATGTGGTAACAGAGATCTCCGAGCTTCACTGATGATCTAAGTCACATAGATTAAGATATCAGGTGGTGAGAACCTGATGGGAGAATTCATGCACACCGTGACATATGAGATACACGACTTGGATTGGGTGTTAGTCTCTGGTAACACTTAATTAATACGGGTCTTCTGGAAGAGATGTTATTTTGTTTGTTGAATATCCTGGATGGTGTAGATCCATGTGAGATCTATGTGATCGTTTTATGTTGGGTTTTGAAGAAAATTGAATAATTGAGAAATTAATTGGTTTTCTCTTTTGATTGAACTATGTATATTATAAAAAATTATTTTCACTAGCTTACCCTTGCTTTTTTTGTTGTGTTGTAAACTGCGATGACAGTACTATGTACACAAGTAGATGATCATACAAGTTTTGAAGGTTTTGGAGGGCTTTAGAATGGTTTTTTTGAACCTTATATTTTAAATATTTGTATATCTATAAGTCATAACCTTGTAATAGGAATGTTTTGAAATACGCCAAGTTTGTATAGAAACCAGAAGAAATTGTATTGTAATTGTTAGATGTTATTTTCTGGGGTGTTACATTTAATGGTATCACAGCGGTTCATCCTTAGGATAACCTGAGGGTAGTGGGTTTATTTTGTTTCTCCTGCGTGTAGATTTTTGTTTAAGTTTAATCTCAAGACTTAGTTAAAAGTTTTTAATAAGGTGTTTGACAAAGTTATTTTCTTGAAATCTTGTTTCTGTTTGAGTCAAATTAGTTGTTATGAATAAAGATGAAAGTATTAAGAATGAAAAGAATATTGATAGAGTGGTGAGGGTGCACACTCATGAATAAATCAAAATGATTTTCTATCTTAATTCTAAATAATTAGAATACATTTTAGAGATAAGTCTTGATTGGTTTTGTATCTATTTTTTGTGATTACTTCTTTTAAGTTAATTTGTCTTAAAGATGTAGTTGGAATTTTTTAGAAATTTCTAATCCAATTTTTTATGTGCTTAGTAGATGGCATGTAGACCACCTATTCCTTCTTCACCAGTAGATATGCCCAACTTAGCTCAGGCAATAGAGACGATTACAACAACCTTGCAACAACAGAGTTCTACTATGAAACAACAGCAGCAGGCCTCCCTTCATCAACTAGAAACAACTAGATTAATAGTAGAAGCATCTCTCTAAGTGGATACCATTTGTAGTTTAATAAGCCTAACCATATCCTTAGCATCATCGGATACAATGGAACACCATTTCTTTTCTCCTTCATCATTTATGTAATGCATTAATGAATCTTTCACATTTAAGCTCATAAAATAAAAGAATGACATTCATAAGAGCTAAAGTTGCTCAATGGCCAAAACTGAATTTATAACGGCTACTTACTTAAGAGCCTATATAAAACAATTTGGAAAGAAGAAGAAAATCAAGAGATCACGTTGTATTGTGTTGAAACTCTACTGAAATATCTGCATCCATCAAAAGGTTCATTAAGAGCATTGTGTAAAATAACACACATAATGCATACAATAATGCACATCATAAGGATCTTTTAATTATTGTATCGACCAGGTCATCAGGCGTGATGACGTGTCTTGCACGTGCTCGAGTGGGGCGTGCTCAATGGAACGCATAGGCTAGAAAAGATGAATGGCTCGGAAGTAGGCATAGTCGCCGATCGGTGGATTGGAGCACGTCGCCTCGAAAGTAGGCATAGTCGCCGATCGGTGGATTGGCGTTCTCCGATCTCTAGTGTGCGTAACCGGCGGTCACCAGAATTGCGTCGTACTCGCCACATGAGAATGCTAGGAGATCGGGTGGTTTACACACCGCCACAAGGAGCACGTCGCCGGGTCTCCCAGCGAACTTAGTTAAGGCTGTCGAAGGCTCAGAAGGGTAATTCCAAGCGTGTAAGTTCAGTAAGACGATGGTGGCACCAGCTTGGGGCATGAAAGTTGAGTGGGTTGGGGGAAACACCTTGCTCATCAGCGACAGGATTCCCAGAGCGGACGTTTGTTGGTGGCAAGGTTTCCCCAGCTAGAACGTGCATGGCGTAGCAATAAGGAGGGTGCCATTCGCGATGAGCGATATCACAGAGATGATGCACTTTGTTGCATCCGATACTCGCCTTGACGGGTGGTGTTTCACAGTGCATTACGTGCTGGGTTGCTCTTTGAGTTGAGGACTTAGCTATGCGGCTGGTTACTACACTGGTTGGGAGCAATGGAGAAATGACGCTCAAGTTGCCTTAGCTCAGATGACGACACGTGTAGGGCTGGGCGCTACCTGCTGTCCCAGCCCAGATGGCGACACGTGCAGGGCTGGACGCGAGCCATGCGTCCAAAAGCATAACGGCCTGGAGAGAGAAGAAACCCAGCTATAAAGGTAACTTTAACAGAATCTGCAGAGGTATGTTTTTCATTACGGCTGATACTGCTAAGGTTGTGTGCCTATAGTACGGTCCTACAGAGCATATTCTCTCTTAGTTTTTGGGTGTTCTTGCCACTGACTTGAGCATCGGAGCGCACCGGCCGCAGAGGCGCCACTGTGTGTTTTTCAGGTTCTCAGAGAGGCTATCTGTGGAGTGGACTTGGAGGGCACGTGGTGTCAAGCTGGTGAGGAAGATCATGACGAGGCAACGCTCTTGCGCTGAGTCAACCGGCAGGATCATCTGGCGCCCACCGTGGGGCCGTATAAAAGGTGATTCCAAACCATAGTTTGTGTTCGTGGTGCTTCAAGTGTTTTCTGTTCGACTGCTCGCTATCGCAGTCGACTCCTGGAGTTCTCACCGTTTGTTTGAAGTTCTTTGAGCTGCTGAGTTTGCTGAGGAAGGATGAGGACAACGCGCTCCAGTTTAGTTGTGCCATCAACAGACGAAGATGTTGTGTCCATGACGCAAGTGATGGACATGATGAGGACGCTGCAGAAGAACGTGGCTGCATCGCGTTCTGAGCAGGAAAGAATGCACGAGGCGCTGGTGGCCTCACAAGCAAGGAACGAAGAGCTCAACAGGATCAACGAAGAGCTGCGCAAAGCCCTTCAGGAGCGGGAGGAGCGTGTGGTAGGGGACAGATCTGCACCCCCATCTCCACCACGCAGCTTTCCTATGCCATTTTCTCAAGAGATCATGGACTCGGTAGTCCCGGCTAACACCGTGGCAGTGAAAGCGTCTTTCACTGGGGTGGAGGACCCTGAAGCCCATCTCACGGCGTTTCATACTCAGATGATGCTCTCGGGGGGCTCAGACGCGATGTATTGTAAGGTGTTCATGAGCACTTTGAGCAGAACGGCGTTGGACTGGTTCGTCAGTATACCCACTGGCCACATTACCACGTTCCAACAGTTTTCCAAGATGTTTGTCGAGCAGTACATAGTGAACAAGGCGCCACCTTTGGTGTCTTACGACTTGTTTGATATAAGGCAGTACCAAGGGGAGTCCTTGAAGGATTTCCTGAACAGATTCAGAGCTCGGATAGTTCGTTTGCCAGGAAAGGATGAAGAGATGTTCGTGCACGCCTTCAAAAAGGGCGTGTTGCCTGGGCCTTTTAGTGAGTCGCTCATCAGGAGCCACCCCGCCACGTTCGCCGAAAACCGGCGACGTGCTATGGCTCACATCGCCGCCGACAGCAAGGTCACCGAGAAGAGAGGAAATGTGGCCCCAACTAAACCACGCGCCCAAGCAAGAGCACAACCTCAGAGGGTAATGGAGGCGGCGGCGGAAAAGAGGGATCAAAGGACGCGTCATCCTTACGACCCTAAGAAAAATAAGAGGAAGGGACCAGGGCGCCCCAGGGAGAGTAATCGCCCCCCGATGTATGAGTTTGTGATGGGTCTGGCTGATTTGATCGCCATCCCAAACATAGCTGCCAGGCTCAAAGTGCTTGAGAAAACGGCGGAGAAGATTTTGGGGCCAAAGCCAGACGCATGGTGCGAGTTCCACAAGAGTTTTGGCCACTCTATCAACTCATGTTTGGCTCTGGGACACTAGCTCGCCGAGCTGGTCAAATGTGGTTTCCTGAAGGATTACTTGTAGGAGAAGCAAGCGGACCAAGCATCAGGGTCTCAACCGGCGAGCAGCGGAGGGCAACAGCACGAGGTGCCTATTCACGGCGAGATCCACACCATAGCTGGCGGATTCTCCGGCGGGGGGTGCACAGCGTCGCAACGAAAGAGGTACGCGAGGTCGATAATGTTAGTAGAAGTCTTTGAGGATCACTCGCCCGACGTGGACATCACGTTCAACAAGGGGGACCTCAGGGAAGTGGTGCCTGATGACAACGACCCTATTGTGATCTCGCTTGTCACGGCGGGAAGGACCGTCCACCGGGTACTGGTTGACCAAGGAAGCTCAGCAGATGTGATGTTTTGGCCAACCTTTCATAAGTTACAACTGTCCCCTGATCAGCTAAGACCATATGGGGGTTGCTTGTATGGTTTTGCCGGCGACCAAGTGGAGGTGAGGGGGTATATCGAGCTGAGGACGACCTTCACCGATGGCTTGGCCTCACGAACGGAGAAGATCAGGTATCTTGTTGTAAACGCCCCGTCAGCATACAACATACTGCTGGGGAGGCCAACGCTCAACAGAACGGGAGTTGTGCCTTCGATAAGGCACATGAAGGTCAAGCTGCCGTCTATGGAGGGTATGATCATCACTATTTGCTCCGACCAGAAGGAGACAAAGAAGTGTTACGAAAACAGCCTTAAGAACAAGAGGTCTGTGTGCCACGTAACCACAACGCCTCCCCCTGCCGTGGAGCCGGAGCGCGAACCCCGGCGAGTTTCGGATGCGGCGTTAGAGGTGGTCACCGAGGGCGATGTGCCGATGGGGAATGTAGAGGCGAGGTCGGAGAGAAACTGCTCGGAGACCGCCAGAGAAACCGGTATCGCAAGGGCGCTGATCGCCAGCGAGAGGAAACCTCAGCCAGTAGAGGAATGGCTCGAGAAGGAGATCAGCGGTAAGGTGTTTAAGTTGGGAAGAACCCTGGATAGCAAGACGCAAGACCAGATCGCCGAGGTAATAAGTAGACACTAGGATGCGTTTGCGTGGGCTGCTTCAGATATGCCGGGGATCGACCCCGATTTCTTGTGCCATCTTTTGGCAATGGACCCCCAAGTCAGGCCCATCCACCAAAGAAGAAGAAAATTCAATGAGGAGAAGAGACAGGGGATCAAAGAAGAAACGTGGAAACTACTTGCAGCGGGCCACATCAGGGAAATCCAATATCCAGAATGGCTCGCTAACGTTGTCCTGGTCAAGAAGAGCAGCGGGAAATGGCGGATGTGCGTTGACTTTACAGACTTAAACAAGGCCTGCCCGAAGGACTCTTACCCTTTGCCAAGCATTGACGCCCTAGTAGACAGTGCATCAGGGTGCAAGCTGCTCAGTTTTCTGGATGCCTTCTCGGGGTACAACTAAATCAAAATGCACCCCATGGACGAAGAGAAGACCGCCTTCATGACGGAAAGGTCATGTTATTGCTACAAGGTAATGCCCTTCGGGTTGAAGAATGCAGGGGCCACATACCAAAGGCTGATGGACAAGGTGCTCGCGCCCATGCTCGAAAGGAATGTGCAGGCATACGTCGACGACATGGTCGTGACGTCCCTGGAGAAAGACAAGCACGTCACAGACTTGGAAGAGTTGTTCATCACAATAGCCAGGTACAAGCTAAAACTGAATCCTGAAAAGTGCGTTTTTGGTGTAGAAGCAAGGAAATTTCTGGGGTTTCTTCTGTCAGAGAGGGGAATTGAGGCTAAGCCCGAGAAGTGCGCCGCCATTTTGGCAATGAGGAGCCCCGCCAATGTGAAGGAGGTGCAGCAACTCACGGGGCGCATGGCCGCCCTGTCTCGGTTCGTATCGGCAAGCGGAGAGAAGGGCCACCCATACTTCCAATGTTTGAAGAGGAACAACAGATTTGTTTGGACAAAGGAATGTGAGGAGGCCTTCGTAAAGCTCAAGGAATATTTGGCGAGCCCTCCAGTTCTGTGCAAGCCCCAAGACATAACACCCCTCAGGCTGTACTTTGCCATAACTGAGAGGGCGATCAGCGCAGTGCTAGTGCAGGATCAGGACCAGATCCAAAGGCCTATATATTTCGTTAGCAAAGTCCTGCAAGGCCCGGAGGTGAGGTACCAGGCCTTAGAAAAGGCAGCATTGGCGGTTGTATTCTCGGCGAGGAGATTGCGCCATTACTTCCAGAGCTTCACGGTACTGGTGATGACTGATCTGCCAATCCAGAAGGTTTTGAAGAAGCCCGATGTGGCTGGAAGGATGGTGAAGTGGGCGGTCGAGCTTTCGGAGTTCGACATCAAGTATGAACCCCGGGGATCGGTCAAAGGGCAAGTCTTCGTCGATTTCGTGGTCTAGTTGTCCTTCGAGGTGGTACAGAACGCCGAGGGTGAATTTCGCTGGGTACTCTCTGTTGATGGGTCGTACAACCAGCTGGGCAGCGGGGCTGGGATCATTTTGGAAGGGCCCAACGGAGTGTTGATAGAGCAGTCATTGAGGTTCGCTTTTAAAGCAAGCAACAACCAAGCAGAGTATGAGGCTTTGATCGCTGGAATCCTGTTGGCTAAGGAAACGGGGGCGAGAGTGCTGATGGCCAAGAGCGACTCGCTGTTGGTCACAGGGCAAGTAACTGGCGAGTTCCAAGCCAAGGACCCGCAGATGGCAGCCTATTTGGAGTACGTGCAAGAGCTAAGAAGATCTTTCGCTTCATTTGAAGTGGTGCACGTGCCAAGAGAACAGAATGCCCGAGCTGACTTGCTAGCCAAGCTCGCCAGTTCGGGGGCAGGCAGAGGACTGTCATTCAAGAAACTTTGAAAGCACCTCGAGCATTCGTGGCAGACCACCAAGTTTTCCACGTTTGTAGATCAATGGGAAGACCGGCGAGAAGTCATAGATCCCTAACGCAGGAAACTCTGAGGGCGCCGAGGGTCAGAGCGCGCCCAGCGGAAGGGGCAAGATCGATGCAGGTTTGCGCTGTCCACGAGCCAGACACGTGGATAACGCCTTACCAACGTTATTTAGCGGATGGTGTGCTTCCAGTTGACTCAACTGAGGCCAGAAAAATAAAGAAGAGCTCCAGCAAGTTTACCCTTATTGACGGCGAGCTGTACAGGTTTGGATTCACACACCCTCTTCTTGTATGTATACACGGAGAGAAGTGCACGAGGATTATGGCTGATCTCCATGAGGGAATTTGCGGGAGCCACATTGGAGGTTGATCGCTGGCGACAAGGACTATCCATGCAGGCTATTACTGGCCCACGATGAGAGAAGATTGCAAGAGATACGCCCAGCGTTGCAAGCAATGCCAACAGCACGCCGATTGGCACAAGGCACCCCCAGAAGAGCTGAAGTCGATTTACAGCCCCTGGCTGTTTCATACTTGGGGAATTGACATTCTGGGACCCTTCCTTTTGGCGATCAGGCAAATGAAGTATTTGGTAGTGGCGATTGAATACTTCACCAAGTGGATCGAAGCAGAGCCAGTGGCCCAGATCACCGCACACAAGATCGAGAGCTTTGTATGGAAGAACATAGTGTGCCGGTTTGGTGTGCCTAAACGCCTGGTGTCAGACAATGGGACTCAGTTTGCAAGTCACCTCTTGAAAAAGTTGTGCGAAGAGGTGGGGATACAACAGGTGTTTGCATCCGTCGAGCACCCACAGACGAATGGCCAAGTGGAGTCTGCCAATCGGGTGTTGCTGAGAGGTTTAAAGAGAAGATTAGAGAAAGCTAAGGGATCGTGGGCTGAAGAGGTACCCCGCATAGTTTGGGCATACCATACCACTGAGCAGTCAGGAACCCACAAGACCCCCTTTAGTCTGGTTTATGGATGTGATGCGATGATTCCAGTAGAAATCCAGGAAAGCTCGCCGAGATTCCAGAACTTCGTGGCGGAAGACTCGAACGAAGAAAGAAGAATGAATCTTGATTTGCTGGATGAGGTCAAGGAGGAGGCGAGAGTGAAAGCCGAAGCAGTGAAGAGAAGAGTTGAGCGAAGGTACAACTCTAAGGTAATGTCAAGGCAGTTTAGAAGCGGCGATTTGGTGATGAGGAAGGCCCATCAGTATGAGATGCAGAACAAGTTATCACCCAAGTGGACGGGACCGTTCAGAATAACCGAGGCGCTCGGGAATGGCGCCTACCGCTTGGAGACGTTAGAAGGAGGGGCGATTCCTCGCACTTGGAACGCCACACATCTCAAGCTGTATTACAGTTAAAGCCTTGTAAGTAAAGACGAATGTGAAGAGATTTGAATAGTCTCTGTTAAAACAATTTCAAGGGGGCACTCTTTTTTCCCTAAGGAGGGTTTTTAATGAGGCCACCCAATAAAGAAGAGTTTTTCAAAGTTTAAAGATTCTAAGTTTGCATGCTTATGGCTTTGAGAGTTTTTATTACTCGTATGTGATCTAGGGCAACAGTAAAGTCATATTGCATGCTTCAAATAATAAAAGTTTTAAAGTCCCCATCGTTCTTCGGCGATCGGTGGCAATAGTTGAAGTTTTAAAGTCCCCATCGTTTTTCGGCAATCGGTGGCAATAGTTGAAGTTTTAAAGTCCCCATCTTTTTTCGACGATCGGTGGCAATAATTGAAGTTTTAAAGTCCCCATCGTTTTTCAGCGATCGGTGGCAATAGTAGAAGTTTTAAAGTCCCCATCGTTTTTCGGCGATCGATGGCAATAGTTGAAGTTTTAAAGTTCCCATCGTTTTTCGGCGATCGGTGGTAATAGTTAAAGTTTTAAAGTCCCTGTCATTTTACGGCGATCGGTGGCAGTAGTTAAAAGTTCTAGAGACCTCGTCGTCTTTTGGCGATCGGAGGTACCAGTAGTGCAAAAGGCCCTCAGCGCTCTCGTGCGTTTTGAGGCAAGAGAAGAAGTCCTCCTCGCCCTTGAGCGAGTGCAGGCGAGAAAGAGAATAAGTCTTACTTGCTAGAGAGAGCATGGGCGAGAACAGATTAAGAAGTCCTACTCGCCTAGAGCGAGTATAGGCGAGAGTTCAGAACAAGATAACAGTTAAAATCCAGGCGCCTAGTCCTTGAGCAGGGGTTAAGGGATTCCTTCGGGACGCCCCCTCCTCAAGTATGAATAGCTAGCCCCGGTACCAGATAACAGTTAAAATCCGGCCACCTAGTCCTTGAGCAGGGGTTAAGGGATTCCTTCGGGACGCCCCCTCCTCAAGTATGAATAGCTAGCCCCGATACGAGATGAGATTAAAGGTCCTCAGTGCATCCAGAGGAAGAGGAGATATAACCCCTGGGCAAGTTGAGGCACCAGAGAAAGTCCTCCTCGTCTTGAGCGAGTTCAGGTGCAAGAACAGAATGCAAGACCTCTGTGCGTAAGCAAATTAAGGCAAGTTCGAAAGTCCTCAGGGCATCCAGGTAGCCCCTGGGCAAGTTGAGGCACCAGAGAAAGACCTCCTCGCCTTGAGCGAGAGTAGGCGAGAAAAGATAAAAAAGACCTACTCGCCGTGAGCGAGAATAGGCGAGAAGAGATTAAAAGTCCTCCTCGCCTAGAGCGGGTGCAGGCCAGAACAGATACAAGACCTCTTTGCGAGGGCGAATTGAGGCGAGATTGCAAGTTTCTCAGTGCATGCAGGGGGAGAAGAGAAGGATCTGAAAGGCAGCTCTACCCCCAGATGAGGGAACAATGGTCAAGGTCAAGTTGTTTCAGATTAAAGGCTCAGGGAAGGCAGAGGGGGATCCGTTGAAGGCAGCTCTCCTCCCAGAATGAGCAGAATTGATAGCTCAAGGAACGAGGCCGCTCCCCAGAGGACGCCTTAGCAGATAAAAAAGGAAAGAAGCCCACGGCTTTGTGATTGAAGCTCGAAAGAAGAAGTACGCGGCGAGAACTAAGTTAGCAGATTTAGAGGCGATGACATAGAAGTGCGCATGTCACTTGGCAGATCAAGCGAGCTAGATTTCAGATACTAAGACTGGCCCACGCCTACTGCCTAGTAAGTGATTTTGCATTAAATGTTATTGTTATAAACTAATAGTTTGTCTAGTTACGTTGATTCTCACAGAGCGCGTCGCCTCGGAAGTCGGCATAGTCGCCGATCGGTGGGTTGGCGTTCTCCGATCTATAGTGTGCGTAACCGGCGGTCACCAGATTTGCATCGCAGTCGCCACATGAGAATGCTAGGAGATCGGGTGGTTTACACACCGCCACAAGGAGCACGTCACCGGGTCTCCCAGCGAACTTAGTTAAGGCTGTCGAAGGCTCAGAAGGGTAATTCCAAGCGTGTAAGTTCAGTAAGACGATGGTGGCACCAGCTTGGGGCATGAAAGTCGAGTGGGTTGGGGGAAACACCTTGCTCATCAGCGACAGGATTCCCAGAGTGGACGTTTGTTGGTGGCAAGGTTTCCCCAACTAGAACGTGCATGGCGTAGCAATAAGGAGGGTGTCATTCGCGATGAGCGATATCACAGAGATGATGCACTTTGTTGCATCTGATACTCGCCTTGACGGGTGGTGTTTCACAGTGCATTACGTGCTGGGTTGCACTTTGAGTTGAGGACTTAGCTGTGCGGCTGGTTACTACACAAGAATGACGTTCAAGTTACTCCAACCTAGATGATGACACGTGTAGGGTTGGGAGCAATGGAGAAATGACGCTCAAGTTGCCTTAGCTCAGATGACGACACGTGTAGGGCTGGGCGCTACTTGCTGTCCCAGCCCAGATGGCGACACGTGTAGGGCTGGATGCGAGCCACGCGTCCAAAAGCATAACGGCACGGAGAGAGAAGAAACCCAGCTATAAAGGTAACTTTAACAGAATCTGCAGAGGTACGTTTTTCATTACGGCGTATAGTGCTAAGGTTGTGTGCCTACAGTACGGTCCTACAGAGCATATTCTCTCTTAGTTTTTGGGTGTTCTTGCCACTGACTTGAGCGTCGGAGCGTCACCGGCCGCAGAGGCGCCACTGTGTGTTTTTCAGGTTCTCAGAGAGGCTATCTGTGGAGTGGACTTGGAGGGCACGTGGTGTCGAGCTGGTGAGGAAGATCGTGACGAGGCAACGCTCTTGTGCTGAGTCAACCGGCAGGATCAATTATGATTCTCACACATCATATTCAATTATAATAGAGATAGACACTTACATTGATCCATGAGATTCCTTATGTGAGCAGATCTTTAATCTCTTTATCTCAATCTATCTCTTGCAATTCCTTTCTTTTCACGTTCTTTCTTATAGTTAGCCATGAACAACTTCATTTGTTGAGACAAAACCCGTTTCTATTCTTTTCCAATCTCCATCAGATTAGGTTTTTATTAGGTACCATAAGATATATATAACTTCTCACATTAACCAATGAGCCTTTATATCTTATTAAATCATATTCAGGCCCAAAGCTCAAAATCTAATTCATATGAGTCACATTATAATATTAATTAACATAATTTCTAACACATTATTCATGTTCTATTACTTAACTATAAGAGAGTGTACAAATAGCACAAACGTCAACAGGCGAAAATCTTCCCTAATGAACAAATTATTTCATATGTTGATCATTACTCATACATTTCTTGTATCTTATTCAGGCAAGAATGATAGTTTGACAAAAAATACTCGATTATTAGTCAAGTGTGGTTGTTATTCAAAAAATACTCATTTGAGTTGGGAATGACTTATGAAAGAATACTTGGTGAAGTCAATAATGACTTGTACAAGAATACTTGGAGAAGTCAATAGTGACTTATGATAGAATACTTGTAGAACATGGGAGCTTTGATGATTCAAATTTGTGTTAAAGGTTGAAGTTGTGCTGTTTTTGGTTTGAGCTTAGTCTAGGTTGTTTAGAATGCTTGTAAAGATCATTCCTAGTCCCTTGCATAAGCTAGTTCAATCTATTTTAAAAGAGAAAAGTGTTTTTCTAAGCAAAGAGAAAAACAACCGATTGAAACCACAATATATTTGGTTGTTTGTGACTTAGCTTAAGTGAAGGTTTTCAAAACTGTTTTTGACTTGGTTAAATAACTGACTAAGCAACTTTTCAAAACCTGTTGGATATGTTTTCAATTGGATCAAAATTGTTTTGGCTCATGATTGACTGCCTCAAACAACTAGTTTTAAGAGCTATAAATATGGCTTCTCTTTGTATTTCAAAAACAACAAGAAAACACATTTACAATGAGATTGAAATTATTTTGATAAGTGATTCAAATCAAGTTTTGCAAGATTGCTAAATAGTTGTGTACTGGTTCAAGGTCTGATCTTAGGAGCTCTGTGATTCCTGTAAATTCAGGTGTAATCTGTTCCTTTCTGATTCTTGTATTTTTTCTTTTATAAACTTGTGAAGTGTGTGAAAACTTGTAAGGTCAGAGGGCGTTCTGACTAAGGTTGTGTGTTTAGCAAAAAGGGTGAGTGTTCTTGTGGTATCAAGATCACCTCTTTGTGATTGTGTGTATTGTAATCTGTGATTGGTTACTAGTGGAACCCAGTGGTTGTTCTGGGAACTGGATGTATCTTAAGGTTAAGTAAACCAGTATAAATTGGTTGTGTAATCGCTCTCTCTCTCACTCCTTATAAACTGTTTCATTTCATTCTGTTTTTGTTTCTGCCATAAAGAACTGGTTAAAACAAAGTTTAAACCGATTGAAATTCTGTAAACAATTTCTTTTACATTGTTTGATTGGCTTCCTTGATTACTTCTTCTGTGATTGTTGTTAAAACTTCATTCTTGTCCAATCTTTTAGAAAATCTTTTAACAAATAATTCACCCCCTCTTGCTTAAGCCATTAATTCTAATAATTGGCATCAAGAGCTAGGTTCTTGAAAAATATTCAAGTTCTGTTTTTCTGAAAACTGCTTTAATGGCTGACAAATTACCTTTTGGGGAAGGTGCTTCCATAAACAGACCACCACTGTTTTGTGGTGTGAATTACCAGTTTTGGAAGGTAAGGATGAAGATTTTCATGCATTCCACAGATAAAGGTATTTGGGAAACAATTGAAAATGGTTCCTTTATTCCTCAAGTTAAAAGAGATGATGTCTTAATTGATAAGCCTTCATCTGAATGGATTGGGGCTGAAAGCAAGAAAGCAAAATTTGATTGGATTGCTAAAAACATAATAACCTCTACTTTGAGTTGTAATGAGTTTTTCAGGGTATCACATTGCACTTCAACAAAGAAGATGTGGACCATCCTTGAAGTCACACATGAAGGAACAAATGATATTAAGAGGACAAGAAAGCATGCTCTCATCCAACAGTATGAGCTTTTCAGAATGCAGAAAGGGGAGACAATTTGTTATTTGCAGAAAGGTCACTGTCATTTCAGAGTCAAAGGATTTAACATCCATGACAACTACTTCTTTGTTTGGTAAGCTAAGGGAGCATGATCTTGAGATGAATAGGTTGGTTGTCCAAGAAAGTGAGGACAAACACAGCAAGGGCATTGCACTTAAAGCTGCCAACTAGAAAAGGCAACAAGACTCAAGTGATAGTGATGAAGATACCATGAGCTTTCTGTCAAGAAAGTTTAGCAAATTCTTGAAAAAGAATAAAGCTCAAGCTTCAAAGAGGTACAGTTCTAAGAAGCCAAATGACTTTAATCTTAACAAATATACTTGTTATGGTTGTGGTGAACAGGGTCACATCAAAGCTGAGTGCCCCAATAATGAGAGCAAGGAAAAAGCTGATTTCAAAAGTGAAAGAAAAGGAAAAACCAAGAAGGCATATATAGCATGGGATGATAATGAGATATTCTCCTCTAGCCTTCAGAAGATGAAGAAGCAAATCTGTGTTTAAAAACATCTTTATCATGAAGGACGAGTTCATCTTCTTCAGTCAAAGGTAACAATTACTATCAACTACTTGAAGCTTTCAGTGAAACTCATGAAGAATCTAACTGATTGGCTCTCTCACACAACCGATTGAAAGGTTTGAACAACTGGCTTGAAAATAGAGTCAACATATTGGAAGAAGAGTTGGAAAAATATAAAGTTGATTTTGAAAACCTGGATTTGATTTACAAAAATCTGCTTGCATGTGTGACTCAAAGTTTTGTGAAAACTGTGAAAATCTTGAAAGAAAGATTCACTACCTTTTGAAAACTGTGGATAAGCTTACAACTGGAAAATCCAACTTTGAGAATGTTCTTGCATCTCAAAATTGTGTCTTTAGAAAATCAAGCTTAGGAGTTTATCCACAGAGCAAAGAGAATGGAATTTCAAAACCTTTTTCATCAGTTCCAGAAAAACAACCGATTAAAAGTGTCCTGACCAGTCCTCGGTTATCGGCCTAGAGACTGACCGCAGACATCGCACACCGATGCTTGGTGATGGAAGGGGGCCACGAGGTGAACCCCAGACGTACTCACCAGGAGATTGGTTAGTCTTTGGACAGTGGTATTCTAAGCCCGATGTTGGAGATCAATATCGAACCTCACCAGTAGAGGGAGGAGATCGGACATCGGTCGTCAGAACGTTGCAAAGGGCCACATAAGGTGGGCCCTAGAGTTTTGTTAAGATAACAGTTAAAGACAAGAGATATCTGGGAAGCCTAAGTCACGAGGGATCCATGCACGTGGTGTGTATGACGCATGAAGGCGTAACACGTGTGGATAATCCTGGGAGGCGTTAAGGCCCGTCAGGATTAGGGTTTCCAGGGAAAACTGCATGCATGGCACGTGAATACTTAGGGCACCCACGAAGCAGATGGCGCTAGAGATTAGGTGCACAAGCTGGTACCCAAGCAACCACTCTGTCATTCGTTGCACTCCTATTAAGGGAAGTTCATGTGCCAGATACGCTAAGATTCTATGAATAGCGGCGCTAGGACATTCTCCAAGGAACCCTAGTCAAGGGTAAGAACACAAAGGTAAACCCTAGTTTCAGCCTATATAAAGGGTGCCAAAACCCTAGCAAGGTATGTGGTTTTTAAGACTGAAGCTAATATACACACTTGGTGTTTCTTTACCCTAATACTAACTTGAACGTCGGAGTGCAAACGACCAGTAGAGCGCCTCTTTGTCTTTACAGGTGAGAGGTTTCTTGAACAAGAAGGCATGATTCTTAGGTAAGATCGAAGGGCCAAAGGCTGTCGTTCGAGTCAACCGACGAAGCGAGTCAACCGGCAAGAACAAAAAGAATGAAACAACCGGTTGTTACATGTTTTTACTGTATGAAAAGAGGTCATTCAGTTAGACTATGCAGGTTTTGTAAATCTCTTGTTCCTAAAGGTATCTTTAAATGGATTCCAAGAAATTTTGATGGTTCCAAGGATAAATCTAACATGAAAGGTCCCAAGATCTTTAAGGGATCAAATATTGTGATTTGATAAGCTTTTCTTTGCGGGTTTTTGACTTCAAATGAAGGGTCAGTAAGATCATGATCTCATGGAAGCAAATTAGCAAGACAATGCCTTGTTCTGATATTGTGTACTGCTTTCATATGTGTACTTTAAAATTTTGATGAATAACTCTTTGTTCTTCCTATTGTTGAATATTTGATTCCAAATTCAATTCTGAATTTTCATTATTTTGTTTTTGGATTATGTTTGCTTTGTCTTCAATTTCTATACAAATCTATGTGGCTTAAAACCTGAATGCTTGTATGTTCAATGGTTGTTAAAAGAATTTGTCTATCTCAAATTTTTTCACCGGTTGCAGAAATTCAATCGATTGTTTCAACTCTGTCAGCACTGGTCAAATCTATTTTTGATTCAATGTGCTTTAAACTGATTTTCTTTTCAAACCCAATGACGTGTGTGGTCAACAATACTTTAATTACAACCTAGAATGCAAATTTCCACTACAATAATTGCTCTTCATGGAATATATTCCTCTAAATCTTGGAAATTAAAACTACTTTTAAAGTTTGGTCAAATCAGCATGTGTTTTTTGTACCTTCTGTTATGATTGACAGAAGTGCTTTATGGTTCTGATTTGATTCTCTTTTCTTTTTTGAAAACAACCCACTAAATGAAAAACATTGACTAATTATTGGGGCTATATATGTGAAGCTATTAGTTGTTATTTTCACAAAGAACAACCTGTTTTTCTTCCTTTTTCTCTCTGCTCTAAGTTTGTTTCTGCAGTGTGCTTTCATCTCTCTCTACCTGATCTTTGGATTTAATTCCTCTATCCTCTGAGAGAATGAAAACAAGGGTTGAAAGGAGTGGTGGAAAGCTAGAAGGCTGGTTCTCAGGAGAATCATAATTAATAGACAAGTGCCTACATGAAACCAGTAGGAAGATTGTTAACACTCCAAAACTTGTCACTTTCACATGGATGAAGGAACATAATCTTATTGTGGTGAGAAGTCTTCTAAAAGAGCAAAGGCTAAAGAGGTTCCTTGAGCTTTCTGGAAACATCTACCTAAATTTGGTGGTATTTTACACCAACCTTCAATTCAATGGTGACAAACTCTCATGTGAAGAGGGTAGACATTGTAATCACCAATGATGTGTGGGCTGCCATAACTGGGCTCAAGTTCTCTGGAGTAAGGATTAACAAAGGAAATCTTGGGGTGATAGAAGAGTTCAACAAAATGCAATTCTACTATAATTGTCTTAAGAACCCCCTCTCAAAGGTAAGAAACTTTTCTGTTGGAGGGCTAAAACTTGATGAAAGGCTCATTGCCTTCATTGTGTCATGGATTATCACACCAAGGAGGAGCAATCATTCCACTCTCTCTGAAGAAGACTTATTGTTAATCTACTGCATCATGAACAAAGTGAAGCTCAACTGGATTCACATCATAAAAGACCATATGCAAAAGGCCATAAGGTTAAGTGAGTTCCACTATCCCTATGCCATATTGATTTCTAAATTTCTACATTATTTTGAAGTAGATATTGAAGAAGAACTGGTTGAGATTATAAAGCCTTCAAGTGAGATCAATATTGGATCCCTAAGCAAGATGGGGTTTACCAAGATTGGTGGGAGATGGATAAGCAAGGATGGTGACCAAGCTGACCCTAGTGGAACTAATGATGGATAAGAACCTGAAGCTGCAACAAATCAACAGGAACTTGCTGTTGAGACTCATGAAGCTGGTCCTAGTGATGGTCACATGGGAGAAAGGATGACTTCAATGTCTCCTTTTGAGAGGCTAATGGTAAACCGAATTGACACCTTCATTGAAAACCAGAGAAATCTTCATGAACTGTGTGAATCAAGGTTTCACCATATGAATTCAAGGTTCCAAACCTTGAATGAGCATATTGAAGAAGTTCAAAACCAACTTCTGGACCTACAATATGGCATGAATGATTGAAGGAAACTGAAGTCCTTCATTTAAATTGTTGGTTTATGTTTCTGAACAATTTTTCTCTCTTTTATGCTGTTTTTAATCCTTCTTTTTGTCTATTTGTGAAGACAAATAGGGGGAGAAGTGTTTGGGATGTAATATTTTAATATCTGCACCTATTTCTGTTTTTGAACATTTCTATAACTGCAATAATTTCCTTTTGATTTAAAATTGAAAATTTGATACAAATTTTAATCGGTTATTCCTGCGAAATAACCAATTGTTTTTATGTGCTGGACCTATGCATGTTTGGCTGGTTTCTCACATTGATTTGGTTGATGTTCCTCACTGGAAATCAGCTAGTGGAAACTAGTTTGTGGTGCCTGATTAACTAGAATAGATTATCCTGTATTTCTATGTTTGCTTGTGAATACAAATTATACAAGATTCTAAACAAGAACATTCCAAAAAGCATCCCAAGGATTTGTCTCCATCAAATAGGCGGAGATTGTAGAACATGAGAGCTTTGATGATCCAAATCTATGTTGAAGGTTGAAGTTGTGCTGCTTTTGGTTTGAGCTTAGTCTAGGTTGTTTAGAATTCTTGTAAAGATCATTCTTAGTCCCTTGCACAAGCTAGTTCAATCTATTTTAAAAGAAAAAAGTGTTTTTCTAAGTAAAAAGAAAAACAATCGGTTGAAACCACGATATAATCGGTTGTTTGTCACTTAACTTGAGTGAAAACTTTCAAAACTGTTTTTAACTTGGTTAAATAACTGACGAACCAATTCAATTGGTTAAAACAACTTTTCAACCGGTTGATTTTCACATTTCATAACAGCTCACATTTCATAATAGCTTTTCAAAAACCTGTTGGATCTATTTTCAGTTGTGTTGTTGCCGCTTGACTCAGTCGTCATTGACATCAGAGGTAGGTGGTAGCTCCTCCTTCTTCTGGTGGGTTCCACGCTCTCTTCTAGGTGGTAGAGAGTGACTCCATTGAAACAGAGGGGACCCTACCTGTTGATTGCACTCCGACGGTGAAGTCAGTACTAGGCTAAGAAACAATAAGTATGTAAAACAGTTTCAGTCTTAGAAACGGCGTACCTTTTCTAGGTTTCTTACCACCCTTTTTATAGGTTGTATATAGGTTAACTTCCCTGTCCCACGAGGACCTTTCCTTAAGTGGAATTACGGTTACTAGGAAGACATACTATTGCGTGTTGCACAATCTTAGCACAACCGCCGCACAAGACTTTCCTCTTCTGGAGTGCATAATCTTAACAGTATGGCTGCCAGGGTACCAACTCATGCACCAGCACTGCGGGGCCATCTGTTCTGTAGGTACCCTAATTATTCACGTGCCATACATGCAGCCTTTCTTGGGAACCCTAGCGCTCTTGGGCATTGGCACCGCCAGGGAATGTTTGCTTGTGCTAGACCCAAATGTACTATACACACCACATGCATGGGCCCTCTCGTGATTTAGATCTTTTTGATATCTAGGTTTTATCTCATATTATTTATGGGGCCCCGCTTACGTGGCCCATTATCGCGACCAGACCACCGATGTCCGATGTCAATGTCTGATGTCAATGTCTGATGTCGATGTCTGAGGTCTGGCAAGTACATAAGCCCCCAGGCTCGAGCTGTAACTTGTTCCAGCGAAGAGGCTAAATGATCGCTCATGGTGACCTACGTGGCGAATGAGTGACAGGACGTGTACAGTGTGTTGAGGTCACGTTTCACCATACTTTTTTTATTAGCGTACACATGGCAAAATCAACGGTCAAGGCTCATTACTGCTTGCTCTTCTCTGATACGTTAAACCCCTCGACTTTTATGCTCCTTTCACTGTTTCATTCCCTTACTTAAGCATTTCTCAAACATTTCTACCTCTTAAACGCTTTGTTTTCTTCCTCAGAACACTTCGCCTCCTCAAATCATAATTACTTCAAGGTATGCTCTTTACTCCATAACTATCTTCGCCTTGTGATTCTGAGGCTCTTAATCTGCTTTAACTGTTCTAGGACTGTTTATGTTTTTTGCATTTTATGATCGCTATTCCTCATTTTTCTGCCTTTCTGTTTTTCTTTCTTGGGTGCGTACTTCTTCTTATGAGTTTTGCGTTTCTTTTTCTTCCCTGTTTTAGCTTTTCCTTATAAGATGGCTCAAGCAAACCTAGTTCCTCCCCCTGACTACAAATCCCTATACCGCTAGGCACCCAACAACCTTTTAGAGAAAACCTCTAGCTTCACCACCTTCGAGAGCATAGCGACATATAGGAAGGGTGAGGACTGTTATAAGTCTCATGTTTTTAGGAAAGAGCATGACAGATTCGTGAAGATCGTGCCTTGTAGGGTTGGCAAGCATGTCTGCTATGATGAGTCATCGGACTCGGAGGGACCCTTTTGCTTCATCTATTCAACTATCTTCAGAAAACTTTCCCTTCGCCTACCCTTCACTTGTTTCGAGCGTGCTCTCCTCACCGAGGTTAACGTGGCCCCTCCCCAACTACACCCCAACAGCTGGGCATTCGTTAGGTCCTTTTCCATCCTATGCGACCACATTGGCCATACGTCGTCTGTGGATGTATTCTTGTATTTCTTCGAAGCCAAGAGCCCAGGGAAGAATTTGTGGGTGAGCTTCAATGGGGTCGCTGGGAGAGTATTGTTGACCCTCTTCCAACAATCGTACAAGGGCTTCAAGGGGAAGTTCTTCAAGATTCGTTACAGCAAGTTCGACCCCGCGCTCTTAGATGGGTTCCCCTTTACTAGGTGAAGGAACCTGGGCTCAAGAAACCCAAATGCCTCAAGGACTTACCCTGAAGAACGAGAGGTGTGCAACTTCTTCTCCAACATTGGAGCGATGTTTAGCTCTGTCGAGTTACTCAAGCTCGAATACTGCCCTTGTCTCTTAAGGGCTACATTGATACCCCATTTTTCACTTATTCTTGTTAGTGCTTTTCGTGCTTGTGTGCATTGCTTGTTTGAATTCCTATGATCCTTTATCTTCTTATGCAGGCATGATACTTAACGCGGAGAAAAGGAGACAGTTGGCTGTTGTGGCGGCTCAAATGAAGGTTGCACTAGGTCCCTCTACAAAGCCTTACAAATTACAATGGCTTAGTGAAGTAGGAGAAATAGTTGTAAATAAACAAGTCCTCATCCATTTCTCAATTGGAAAATACAAAGATGAGGTATTATGTGATGTTGTGCCCATGGAAGCCACTCATGTTCTTTTGGGAAGGCCTTGGCAATTTGATAGAAAAGTTTTACATGATGGCTTTACCAACAAACTCTCTTTTGAATTCCATGGTCATAAGGTTACTTTAAAATCTCTCTCTCCTAGAGAAGTCCATGAGGACCAAGTCATAATGAAGAAAAAGAGGGAGAGTGAAAAAGATAAAAAAGATAAAAAAGATAAGAGTTCTAAGCCTACACTCCTTGTGTCTAGGCATGAAATTGAAAGGGAAATAGTGGCTCATCATCCTCTTTTTTTAGCCATCCCTAGAACTCTTAGAGTAGAATCACTTGTTGATAGTCCTCGTTGCTTGGAAAATTTGGTAGAAGAGTTTCAAGATGTGTTTCAAGATCCTCCAAATGGACTTCCACCTTTGAGAGGGATTGAGCACCAAATTGATTTGATACCGGTCTCTTCTTTACCAAACCGTCCAGCATATAGGACCTATCCAAGTGAAACCAAGGAAATTCGCCAACAAGTTAAGGCTTTGATTGAGAAAGGGTGGGTTCAAGATAGCATGAGTCTTTGTGCTATGCCTATCATCTTAGTCCCAAAAAAGGATGGCACATGGAGAATGTGTTCGGATTGTACGGCCATCAATAACATTACCATTAAGTATAGGCATCCCATCCCTAGACTAGATGATTTGTTGGATGAATTAAATGGTTCAAAAATCTTTTCAAAGATTGATCTTAAAAGCGGCTACAATCAAATCCGTATCAAACCGGGTGATGAATGGAAGACGGCTTTTAAAACCAACTTTGGTTTATATGAGTGGTTAGTTATGCCCTTTGGTCTAACTAATGCACCAAGTACCTTCATGCGCCTCATGCATCATGTTCTTAGACCATTCATTGGTAAGTTTGTTGTTGTTTACTTTTATGACATTCTCATTTATAGCTTATCTTTGGATGACCATAGGTTGCATGTTAGGCAAGTTTTAGAAACCCTTAGGAAGGAACATTTGTATGCTAATCTTGCTAAATGTATGTTTGCTCTTGATCATATAGAATTCCTTGGGTTTGTTGTGAGTTGCAAAGGGATCCATGTGGACAAAACAAAGGTGATGGCCATTCAAAATTGGCCTACACCGAAAACTTTGAATGAGGTCCGAAGTTTTCATGGACTTGCTTCTTTCTATAGAAGATTTGTCCCAAACTTTGGTACCATTGCCGCACCACTCAATGACATAGTGAAAAAGGATGTGGTCTTTCAATAGGGAGAAGCACAACAAAAAGCTTTTGAAACTTTGAAAGAAAAATTGACTAATGCTCCCATCTTGGCCCTTCCTAATTTCACTAAGACATTTGAGATTGAGTGTGATGCTTCAAGCATAGGTATTGGGGCTGTTCTCCTTCAAGAGGGCCACCCCATAGCCTATTTTAGTGAGAAATTGAAGGGAAGTCATCTCAATTATTCCACTTATGATAAAGAATTATATGCACTTGTTAGGGCTTTGTTTACTTGGCAACACTATCTTTTTCCCAAAGAGTTTGTGATACATAGTGATCATGAATCTCTTAAGTATTTGAAAAGCCAAAACAAGCTGAACAAGAGGCATGCTAAGTGGGTGGAATTCATTGAGCAATTTCCTTATGTGATCAAACACAAGCAAGGCAAAGTAAACATTGTGGCGGATGCACTTTCTAGAAGATACACTTTGCTAAATCTATTAAGCTCTCAATATTTTGGCTTTGATCACATTAAGGAACTGTTCCGTCCGGTTGACCGGGACGTCTTCGTGCGCGACCTCAACCGTCAGCTAGGGACTCCTTCCCACTGGTTACCTGTGGATTCCTGCAAAAAAGAGGACAAAGAGGCACCCTAGCGGCCGTTTGCACTCCGACGCTCAAGTCAGCCAGCAAGAAACACCAAAACTATTCACCTCCGTCTCTGAGCACCGCGTGTGGCACTCTAAAGGTGGTAAAAAGAACTGTGTATTGTGTGTGTGTTCTTCTCCCTCAGGCAAAAATCTTTTCCCAGTCCCTTGTTCGTAACCTCAAAACACGAGCAAGCAACTAGAGAGTTCTGGTCAATTTGCGAAAAGTTCGAACCCCTTTTCCAACATTCTCCGCGCTATTTAAACTACCCAAGCATTTAAAGCGCCTTTAATTACAAATGTAACGCACCCAATCAGCGCATCTAATTAGAAAACGTAGCGCATTTAAGACGTTGAAACGCTTGGGAGCCATTATAGTACCTGAACGCTCGAAACGGAAACTGTATTGAATGACTTTAATTACCTGACACCTAACTAAAGGGTGCTTCTATTCTGACATGGCTGTCGTACTCGTGGAGGGCCTCACGACGCCGTGACCCCATCTGGGGGCGCTTCTGCCCATCTGGGGACGTTTCTACGTGTGAGTCCTCCTGCTTGGGAGTGCTACTGCGCTAGGGGTGACTTTTTGGGTGCCAACTCATGCCCCCAATCATCTAGTCACTTGCTTTGAGAGCGTATCTGCCTTCCCCTCGCACCCTGCACCCGGCTACCCTGGGCGTGACCTTCCTCTTGGGTCGTATCTGTCCCAAAGGCGTTTCTGGGGCGGCAGGGGTACTTCACGGGTCAGGCTGCCCTACACTGGTGCTATCACTATGGCCTTGAAGCCACCTTTTCCTTCTCCTTATCGCTCCCCCGGGTTATCGGGACCTGAGGCCTTCCCACGGCGTCGCTCCCTCCATGGTCTTTCCTAAACCCATGGGTATCGGGGAACCACACTGTGATTGCCTAGCTTTGGTAATGCTTGATCTGGCGACGCCCTAGTTGGGCGACGCCTTCACCCAGGCGACGCCTTGCCTTGGCGACGCCTCTTCTTAACGACGCTGGCACCTAGCGTCTCTTCACCTAGGCCACGCCTTGTGTTGACTTTGACTTTGACCTTGACTTAGTCAACGCCCGGGTACGGGACGGTACAGGAACTTTATCATGATGACCTTGATTTTTCTCTCATCTATCAAGAGTGTCTTAAGGGAGGACACAAAGATTTTTTTATACAAGATGGCTTTCTTTTTAAAGGAAAACGTCTTTGTGTTCCTCAATGCTCTATTAGATTATCTCTTGTTAGAGAAGCTCATGAGGGGGTTTAATGGGTCACTTTGGGGTTTCTAAAACTTTGGATGTGTTGCATGAACATTTCTTTTGGCCTCATATGCATAAACATGTTCATAGTTTGTGTGATAAATGCATAGCTTGCCGCAATTATCCCTTCAATGCCTTGGGTTGATATATCTATGGATTTCATCTTAGGATTACCCAAGACATCAAAGGGAAAGGACTCCATTTTTGTGGTAGTGGATCGTTTTTCAAAGATGGCTCATTTTATTCCTTGCCACAAAGTGGATCAAAGTGGATGATGCATGCCACATTGCAAACCTCTTCTTCCAAGAAGTGGTTCGCTTGCATGGAATTCCTAGATCTATAGTGTCCAATAGAGATCCCAAGTTCTTGAGTCACTTTTGGAAGACCTAGTGGGGCAAGCTTGGGACTAAGCTTTTATTTTCTACCACTTGCCACCCACAAACTGATGGTCAAACCGAGGTAGTGAATAGAACTTTGGGACAACTATTGAGATGTTTTATTTCGGGAAATCCTAGAGTGTGGGAGAATTTACTACCCCATGTTAAGTTTGCATATAATCGTGTAGTAAATTCTACCACCTCACATTTTCCTTTTGAGGTTGTCTATAGGTTTAACCCCTTAACACCTCTTGATCTTCTTCATATTCCCCTTCTTGGAGATGTCTTGAGCAAAGATGGGAATGAAAAAGCTTCTTTTGTGAAAACTTTGCATAAAGACATCAAGAAGAGAATTGAGAAGAAGGTTCGCAAGTATGCTGAACTTGCCAATAAAAGGAGAAAAGCATTGTTGTTTGATGAGGGAGATTGGGTTTGGCTTCACTTGAGGAAGGATCGTTTTCCTACTCAAAGGAAGTCCAAACTAATGCCTCGAGGGGATGGACCTTTCCAAATCCTCAAGAGGATTAATGACAATGCTTATGAGTTAGATATGCCTGATACATTCTTGGGTAGTCATACTTTTAATGTCAGCGATCTAAGTCCTTTTTCTGTAGGTCTCCAGAATTCGTGGTCGAATTCTCTCCAACTCGAGGAGTATGATGTATATCAAGCTCAAGTGAACATGGAGGCCAATCATCAAGAGCAAGAAGAGGTTGAGGACGGCCATGGAGGTCAAAACCCACCTCAAAGGCTTACAAGAAGCATGTTCAAAGCTTTAGGAGCTAGGGGACGTTTATTTTCTCTTTTTGTAATTTCTTTGCTTGAAGGTGCTTAGAGGGAAACATTAGAAACCTCTATTTGTTAAATCATCTTTTAGTCTTTAGTTAGGAGTCTTAGGAAGGGGGGTGCGTTAGTAGATAGGTGTAAGAGTAAATAAGGAGGTGCCAAAGTGAGAGAAGAGATCACACCTTCCTCATGACTTAGTTTAGGCGCCACTTTCATTTGAATTTGGGGGGAGTTTTTAAATTTATTTAGCTTGCATTTCTGCACCTCTAGGCTATAAATTAAGGTGCTGCCCTTGTATTTTTCAGATTTGAATTTAGACTAAAGAAACTATACTCAATTTTTGAGAGAGCATTGGAGAGCTTTGTGCCTTCTTCACTAGTCTTATCTTGATGGTTCCATGGTTACCACAAGTGGCGGCTTGCACACTTATCTTGGAGTCTCCATCCTCCTAGTGGCGTGATCATCCAACCATTCCTCCATCTTCATGAGCTTTCTCTTCTCCTTCCTTCCTTCTCTTTCTATGTTCATGTATTAACTTGTGTTCCTTGTCTTTTGGTTCGGCATTTTCATTTTCCAGCTTTTGTTCTTCTTCTATTTTGATTTTGGTTCGGTGCCTTTTAATTTCCAGCACTTCTAATTCAGTTTTCTTATCTTTTGTTCGGTGCAAATTAGTTTTTGTGTTGTTCAATCGGTGCCTTTGCCTTTTCTTTCATTTCAATTGGTTCAATTTGACAATATGTGGAACTTCCATATGAGTTTGTGTTTTGGCACTAGTTTTGGTGAGTTCTTGTTCATAGAACCTTGATCCAATTCTATGATAAAGTGCCTATCTCATAACCAACTCAAGATGATTCCTAAGAATGTCAAGAATCATTCTAATTGTGCTAGTGGAATCACATCAGAAACCTTTTTATACATGTTCAAAATCCCATAAACTCTTGTGTAGAGTAGACTTTAATTTTTTGTCAAAATTAGCATAGGAACTTTATTTGTAATTTTTCTTAGAATTAATTTTGGCACCTAAAACACCAACCTAGGTAAATTTAGGGTTTCAAAAAAAAAACTCTAAATTAACCAAGGCCGATCTAGAAAGCCCATAAAGGGGGTGAGCATATAGCACAAGTTACACCCCTCCCATGTGCTTCATTAGGCACTACTTTTGGGAGGGAATTCATTTGAATTTTCCTCCACATTCATTTGAATTTTCAGCCCTCTAAACACTATAAATAAGGGAGCTTGGCTCATGTAATTGCAAGATTAATCATAGAGGGAAATTGTTGTCACTCTTGTATACTTCCTCTCTATGATAGGCAAACTTAGTCTTCAACCTTCATCTTCCAAGTGAGCTGGTCGAACCACTCACCTTCCATACATTACATGCACCTTCAAGGAGTCCACACCTCTTAGGAGATCCTTGCACGCCTCTTTCATAAGCTTCCGCCACAATCAATTCAAGTTTCATCAGCATGAAGGCACTTCTTCCATCAAGGACACTTGCTCATGCCTTGTCTTCACAAGGAAACGCAAGGCTGATGCTGCCATCCTCGCGACATCGGGCTCAGATGGTCAAGCCCCCTCTTACAAGGAGTTTCCTCCCAGTGCCTCTTCTCCTCGCAACATCGTGGTGCAAGAAGGTAGGGGGAGAGTGCCTCGGGGGGTGACCATGGCGACTCCCTTACTGAACTACCAGCCTTCCTCCCGCAAGCGCTGCAATCCTTTAGAACCCAGGAGAGGTTGGAGAACTTGGAGGATGACCTCCTGTTGGAGCACGTGTCGAGGCACCTTAGGGGAGACTTTAGTTGGATCCAACCTTCTCCTGTCCAAGCTGCAAAAGTTAAGGGAAGCGGCTGGCCAAGATGCCCTTCAATCCAAAGATCTTAAACGTCGTGAGACTGGCATGATCTTCGAGATGGCGGAACTTCGCAAATCTGATCAAGAGACCAAAAAACTCTTGTTCGAGAAGTCCCAAGAAACTCTGAGGATTTATGCTAGGAACATCGATCTTCGAAATGAGGTGGATGGCTTGAAGGAGACGCTCGACAACAGGGTGAAGAGGTGGCCCAATTGAAGGAGAAATCAACCAAGCTTGAAGAAGAGATGACCAAGCTGAAGGAGAAGTTGGTCCGCAAGGATGAACTCTTCCAACAGACCAAGAATGAGCTCACTAGTGACGCCATTGGGGCCTACGCAGCGGGGTTTGAGGATGCCATTACCCAGGTTCCATGTGTGCATCTGGGGGTGTATCTTTCTCTAACTGGCTTGCCCAAAGTAATCGTTGATGGGAAGCTGGTAGACATCGAATAGCGGTGGTGATTCTCTAGTCTTCATTTTGTAACTTGATAAACAATTGATGACTGTATATATATTTTTATTTATGAAGTCCCTTTCTTTTCGATTTGTCTCTTGAACTTGTCGTCAGCTATCTTGCCTACCTTGGATTTGTTAACTAGCAACGCTTTGATGACTATCCTCACCTAAGTAGCACGTTCCTTTACCAACTTGCTTGATCTTTACCTTTCTCGGTCTTTGACACAAGGGGGTAGAGGACATGCTTGCTCGAACTCTAGCTGGTCTCATTTTTGAACCATGTTGTTCTCGACCTTGGCTTGTAAAGGCAAAGGAGAAGTTCATTTTTACTTAGGACCTTTATTGTTCTCGACATTGGCTTATAAAGGCAAGGGAGAGGTTCACTTGTACTGATCTCGACCTTGGTTTGTAAAGGCAATGGACATTTTTACTGGGAACCATACTACTCTCGACCTTGGCTTATAAAGGCAAGGGAGAGGTTCACTTTTACTGATCTCAACCTTGGCGTATAAAGGCAAGGGAGATGTTTTATTGGGAACCATACTATTCTCGACCTTGGCTTATCAAGGCAAGGGAGAGGTTCACTTTTACTGATCTCGACCTTGGCATATAAAGGCAAGGGAGATGTTTTACTAGGAACCATACTATTCTCGACCTTGACGTATAAAGGGAAGGGAGAGGTTCGCTTTACTTGGAACCTTACTGTTCTCAACCTTGGCTTATAAAGGCAAGGGAGAGGTTCACTTTTACTTGGAACCTTATTGTTCTCGACCTCGGCTTGTAAAAACAAGGGAGAGGTTCACTTTTACTTGGAACCTTACTGTTCTTGACCTTAGCTTATAAAGGCAAGGGAGAGGTTCACTTTTACTTGGAACCTTACTGTTCTCGACCTTGGCTTATAAAGGCAAGGGAGAGGTTCACTAGTTGCACTGTATAACACACTTGCAAATATATCTTTTCAACTAATTTTTATTAGGTGACCTCATTAAAAATCCCTTATAAGGGAAAAAGAGTGTCCCTTTAACTGTGTACAATGAAATAACTTAATTGAAATAAAACTTTAGGTAAACTTAGTGCACAGTTTTCCCAACTGTTGGCTTGCAAACTGGGTGCCATTATCGGACAACAAGCGTTTTGGGATTCCGAAACTGCATACTAAGTTCTTCCATATGAAGTGTTGAATCTTGTGAGCTGTGATTTGTGCAACGGGCTCGGCCTCTATCCACTTTGTAAAGTACTCAATGGCCACCACAAGATACTTCATCTGTCGAATTGCTAGAGGAAACGGTCCCAGGATGTCGATCCCCCAGGTGTGAAACGGACATGGGTTATGGATCGATCACATCTACTATGGGGTGTGATCCTGCCGGTTGACTTAACGCCAAAGCGTTGCCAAGTCACGAACCTCCACGTGCCCTTCAAGTCCACACCACAAAGGCTTCCTCAGGGAACCTGAAAACACAAGGTGGCGCCTCTGCGGCCGGTGGCGCTCCGACGCTCAAGTCAGTAACAAGAACACCCAAAACTCAGAGAAAATATGCTCTATAGAACCGTACTAAAGGCACACAACCCTAGCAGAATGAGCCGTAATGAAAACGTACCTCTGCAAATCTGTTAAGTTTACCTTTATAGCTAGGTTTCTTCTCTCTCTAGGCCGTTATGCTTTTGGACGCGTGGCTCGCATCCAGCCCTGCACGTGTCGCCATCTGGGCTGGGATAGCAGGTAGCGCCCAACCCTACACGTGTCATCATCTGAGCCAGGATAACTCGAGCGTCATTTCTCTATTGCTCCCAGCCCTACACGTGTCATCACCTGGGTTGGAGTAACGCTGATACTAGACGCTTGGGCTCACCAAAACGGCACACAATATTCTTCCACACGAAACTCTGGATTTTGTGTGCCACCTGGGCTAGTGTTTCTGCCTCGATCCATTTGGTGAAGTATTCGATAGCCACAACCAAATACTTCATCTGCCTGATCGCTAACGGGAAGGGCCCCAGAATGTCGATTCCCCACGTGTGGAATGGCCAGGGGCTGTAGATTGACCTCAACTCTTCTGGGGGCGCCTTGTGCCAGTCGGCGTGCTGTTGACATTGCTTGCAACGTTGGGCATATATCTTGCAATCTTCTCTCATCGTGGGCCAGTAATAACCTGCGCGGACAATTCTTGTCGCCAGCGATCGACCTCCAATGTGGCTCCCACAAATCCCTTCATGGAGGTCAGCCATAATTCTCGTGCACTTCTCTCCGTGTACACATACAAGAAGAAGGTGTGTAAATCCGAACCTGTATAGCTCGCCATCAATGAGGGTAAACTTGCTGGAGCTTTTCTTCATCTTTCTAGCTTCTGTTGAATCTATTGGGAGCACGCCATCTGCCAAGTAGCGCTGGTACGGCGTTATCCACGTATCAGGCTCGTGGATAGCGCAAACTTGCGTCGTGCTCACTTCTTTCGCTGGGTGCGCCCTGATCCTTGGCGTCCTCAAGGTCTCCTGCATTAGGGATCTATGGCTCCTCGCCGCTCTTTCCGTCGACCTGCAAACATGAAGAACCTGGTGGTCTGCCACGAATGCTCGAGGAGTCTTCAGAGTTTCTTGAATGACAGTCCTCTGTCTGCCCCCTTGCCCGAACTGGCGAGCTTGGCTAGCAAGTCAGCTCGGGCATTCTGCTCTCTTGGCATTTGCACCACTTCGAACAAAGCGAAAGATCTCCTTAGCTCTTGCACGTACTCTAAGTAGGCTGCCATTTGCGGGTCCTTGACTTGGAACTCGCCAGTCACTTGTCCAGTGACCAACAGCGAATCGCTCTTGGCCATCAGCACCTTCGCCCCCATTTCCTTTGCTAACAAGATTCCGGCGATCAAAGCCTCATACTCTGCTTGATTGTTGCTTGCTTTGAAAGCAAACCTCAGTGATTGCTCTATCAACACGTCGTTGGGTCCTTCCAAAATGACCCCAGCCCCGCTGCCCAGCTGGTTGGATGACCCATCCACCGAGAGCACCCAACGAAAGTCATCCTTGGCGTTTTGTGCTATTTCGGAGGACAGCTCGATCACGAAATCAGCGAAAATTTGCCCCTTGATCGATCCCCGGGGCTCATATTTGATGTCGAATTCCGACAGCTCAACCGCCCACTTCACCATCCTTCCAGCTACATCTGGTTTCTTCAGAACCTTCTGGATTGGCAAATCAGTCATTACCAACACCGTAAAGCTCTGGAAGTAATGACGCAGTCTCCTCGCCGAAAATACAACCGCTAACGCTGCCTTTTCTAGGGCATGGTACCTCACCTCTGGGCCTTGCATCACCTTGCTAACAAAATAGATGGGCCTTTGGACCTGATCTTGATCCTGGACGAGCACTGCACTTATTGCCCTCTCAGTTATGGCAAAATACAGCCTGAGTGGCGTTGCGGCTTGGGGTTTGCATAGAACTGGTGGGCTCACCAAATATTCTTTGAGCTTTATGAAGGCCTCCTCGCACTCCTTCGCCCAGACAAACCTGTCGTTCCTCTTCAAGCACTAGAAGTATGGATGGCCCTTCTCCCCACTGGCCGATACAAATCGAGACAGGGCGGTCATTCGCCCGGTGAGCTGCTGCACCTCTTTCACAGTGGCGGGGCTCCTCATCACCAAAATGGCGGCACACTTTTCGGGGTTAGCCTCGATTCCCCTTTCTGACAAAAGAAATCCCAGAAATTTTCCTACTTCCACACCAAAGACACACTTCTTAGGATTTAGTTTCAGCTTGTACCTGGCTATGGTGATGAACAACTCTTCCAAATCGGCTACGTGCTTGCTCTTTTCCAGGGACGTCACAACCATGTCGTCGACGTATGCCTGCACATTCCTTCCAAGCATAGGGGCGAGCACCTTGTCCATTAGCCTTTGGTACGTGGCTCCCGCATTCTTTAGCCCGAAGGGCATCACCTTGTAGCAGTAGCATGACCTTTCCGTCATGAAGGCGGTCTTCTCTTCATCCATGGGGTGCATTTTGATCTGATTGTACCCCGAGAAGGTATCCAGAAAACTGAGCAGCTTGCACCCTGATGCACTGTCTACCAGGGCGTCTATACTCGGCAAAGGATAAGAATCCTTTGGACAGGCCTTGTTCAGGTCTGTGAAGTCAACACACATCCGCGACTTTCCACTACTCTTCATGACCAGAACGATATTGGCGAGCCATTCTGGATATTGAATCTCTCTAATGTGGCCTGTTGCGAGGAGTTTTTGTGTTTCGTTTTTTATCGCCTTCCTTTTCTCCTCGTTGAACTTTCTCCTTCTTTGGCGGATAGGCCTGACGTTGTGATCCATTGCTAAGCGATGGCACAAGAAATCGAAGTCAATCCCCGGCATGTCTGAAGCAGCCCACGCAAAGGCATCCAGGTGTCTACTAATCACCTTGGCGATTTGGTCTTGCGTCTCGCTATCCAAGGTTCTCCCTAGCTTAAACACCTTACTGTTGATCTCCCTCTCGAGCCATTCCTCCACTGGCTGAGGCCTCTTTTCACTGGCGATCAGCGCCCTCGCGATACCTGTTTCTCTAGCAGTCTCCGAGCAGCTTCTTTCTCCCTCCAACCGAGCGGCGCTCTCGGACCTCACCTCTATATCCTCCATAGGCACATCGCCCCCGGCGGCCACCTCCAACACCGCATTTGAAACTCGCCGCCGGGTTTCCTGCGCGGGCTCCACGCCAGGGGGAGGCGTTGTGGTTACGTGGCACACAGACCTCTTGTTTTTTAGGCTGTTTTCGTAACACTTCTTCGCCTCCTTTTGGTCAGAGCGAATGGTGATGATCAAACCCTCCATAGACAGTAATTTGACCTTCATGTGCCTTATCGAAGGCACGACCCTCGTTCTGTTGAGCGTTGACCTTCCCAACAGTATGTTGTACGCCGACGGAGCGTTTACAACAAGATACCTGATCTTCTCTGTTCATGAGGCCAAACCATCTGTGAAGGTCGTTCTCAACTCAATATACCCCCTTACCTCCACTTGATCGTTGGCGAAACCGTAAAGGCTGCCCCCATATGGCCTCAGCTGATCGGGGGACAGTTGTAATTTTTCAAAAGTCGTCCAAAACATTACATCTGCCGAGCTCCCTTGGTCGACCAGCACCCGGTGGACTGTCCTTCCCGCTGTGACAAGTGAAATCACTATAGGGTCGTTGTCATGAGGTACAACGTCCCTAAGGTCTCCTTTGGTGAACGTGATGTCCACATCGGGTGAGTGGTCCTCAAAGACTTCCACTTACATCACCGACCTCGCGTACTTCTTGCGCTGCGATGCAGTGCACCCTCCACCTGAAAATCCACTAGCTATAGTGTGGATCTCGCCGTGGATGGGCACCTCATGCTGCTGTCCTTCGTTGCTCGCTGGTCGGGAACCCGCTGATTGGCCCGCTTGCTTTTCTAGCAAGTAGTCTTTCAGGAATCCGCACTTGACCAACTTGGCGAGTTGGTAACCCAAGGCCAAACACGAGTTGATGGAGTGGCCAAAGCTCTTATGAAACGCCATGAGATGGGCCTCAGGGTCCTCCACCCCAGTGAAAGACGCTTTCACCGCCACAGTGTTGGTCGGGACCACCGAGTCCATGATCTCTTAGGAAAACGGCATGGGGAAGCTGCGCGGTGGGGGTGCAGATCTGTCCCCGACCGCACGCTCCTCCCGCTCCTGTAGGGTTTTGCACAGCTCTTCGTTAACCCTGTTGAGCTCCTCATTCCTAGCTTGTGAGGCCACCAGCGCCTCATGCATCCTTTCCTGTTTAGAACGCGATGCAGCCACGTTCTCCTGCAGCGTCCTCATCATGTCCATCACTTATGTCATGGATACAGCATCTTCGTCTGTTGACGGTGTCCTCCTCATCTTTTCTCAGCAAACTTAGCAACTCAAAGAAACTCCACACAAACGGTGAAAACTCCAGGAATCGACTGCGACAGCGAGCAGTCGAACAGAAAACACCAAAACCACAACAAACATGAACTATGGTTGGGAATCACCTTTTATACGGCCCCACGGTGGGCGTCAGATGATCCTGCCGGTTGACTTAGCGCCAAAGCGTTGCCTCGTCACGAACCTCCTCACCACCTTGACTCCACATGCCCTACAAGTCCACACCACAAAGGCTTCCTCAGGGAACCTGAAAACACAAGGTGGCGCCTCTGCGGCCGGCGGCGCTCCAACGCTCAAGTCAATAACAAGAACACCCAAAACTCAGAGAAAATATGCTCTGTAGAACCGTACTAAAGGCACACAACCCTAGCAGAATGTGCCGTAATGAAAACGTACCTCTGCAAATTCTGTTAAGTTTACCTTTATAGCTAGGTTTCTTCTCTCTCCAGGCCATTATGCTTTTGGACGCGTGGCTCGCATCCAGCCCTGCACGTGTCGCCATCTGGGCTGGGATAGCAGGTAGCGCCCAGCCCTACACGTGTTGATGTGATTCCAATAGCCACATAGAACAAGATTCTTGACACTTTGAGGAATCACCTTGAGCTGGAAAATATAGAGGCACTTTCTTAGAAGTTGGATCATGGTTCTAAAATCAAGAACTCACCAATAACAAGTACCAAATCCCAAACTCATTTGGATGAACCAAATATTGTCAAATTGAATCAACAAAGGAAAATAAAAAGAAGAGACCGAACAGAATTGAATCAAAAACAAAAGTACCGAACAGAATTAAGAAACAAACAGAAAAATAGGTGCTGGAAAATTAGAGGAACCGAAACAATAACAACTCAAAACTCAAGGCAACATGAACAAATTGAAGAAGAAGAAAGGAAGGAGAAGAGAATGCTCATGAAGATGGAAGATAGGTTGGATGATCACGCCACTAGAAGTATGGATGCTCCTAGATGAGTGTGCAAGCCGCCACTTGAGGAAACCATGGTCCTTCAAGATAAGACTAGAGTAGAAGCTCGAAAGCTCTCCAAATGCTCACTCCAATTTTGAGTATAGTTTCTTTAGATGAATTCAAATCTCCATTTTACAAGGATGGCACCTCTATTTATAGCCTAAGGTGCTGAAAAAAGAAAGCTAAACATTTCAAAATTCCCTCCCAAAATCATCTAGAACCGGCGCTAAAAATGCCAAGCAAGGAAGGTGTGATCCTTTCCTTCACTTTGGCACCCCCTATTCTACTCCTACACCTATCTACTAATACACCCCCCTAAAGCTCCTAACTAAAAACCTAAAAGATGCTATAACAAAAGAGGTTTCTAAGGTTTCCCTCTAAGCACCTTCAACTAAAGACACTACAAAAAGAGAAAATAAATGTCCTCTAGCTCCCAAGGCTTTGAACATGCTTCTTGTAATCCTTTGAGGTGGACTTTGACCTCCATGGGCGTCCTCCATTTGTGCCTCCACCTCTTCTTGAGCTTGATGAGTGGCCTCCATGTTCTCTTGGGCTTGATCTCCATCACGTGTCATCACCTGGGTTGGAGTAACTGGTAACATCCAACCCTACACGTGTCGTCATCTGGGTTGGGGCAACTTGAACGTTATTTCTGTGTAGTAACCAGTCGCGCGGCTAAGTCCTCTACTCAAGGAGCAAGCTAGCACGCGACATGCTCTAGAACACCACCTGACAAGGCGAGTATCGGGTGCAGCAAAGTGCACCATCTCTGTGATATCGCTTGTCGCTAATGGCACCCTCCTTATTGTCGCGCCATGCATGTTCTGGCTGAGGAAACCTTGCCTTCAACAAATGTCCATTCTGGGAATCCTGTCGCTGATAGGCAAGATGTTCCCTTCAACCCACACGCCCTATGCTGGCGCAACAATCACCTTACTCAAATTATACGCTTAGACTTTACTCTTTAGAGCCTTCAGTAGCTTCTACTGAATTTACTGGGAAATCCGACGATGTGCTCCTTGCGGCGGTGTCAGACCACCTGATCTCCCATTGCCAAACACGTCGATGACAGATAAACCTGGCGACAACCGACCATGTTCTCTACAGAACGCTAGTTCCATGAACTGGCGACTATGCTCACCTCTGAACCATCCATCTTTCTCTTGCCCACGTGTTCCACTGAGCGCCCCCCACATAGTCACGTGCAAGACAAGTCATCACACCCCATGACCGGGTCGGTACAGGGTGCATTATGCCAGTCAGCATATTGTTGGCACTGCTTGCATCGCTGCGCATACCTCGTGTAGTCTTCCCTCATGGTGGGCCAATAGTACCCCGCGCGAATGGCTTTTGATGAGAGAGCTCGACCGTCGATGTGGCTCCCACATATCCCTTCATGGAGTTCCGCCATGATGCACGTGCATTGTTCATCACTTACGCAGATTAGGATGGGGTGAGTATACCCGTGTCTGAACAAATTCCCATCGACTAGGGTATACCTACTTGAATTCTTCTTGACTATTTTGCCCTTTGTGGGCTCCAGCGAGAGTACCCCATCAGCCAAGTAGCGTCTATAGGGTGTCATCCAGGTTTCGCCTTCTTCAACTAGGCAAACGTGCAACGATTCTTCCCTTGATAAGTTATATGCGCTTATTCTAGGTGTTTTCAACGTTTCTTGAGTCAGCGACCGATGACTTCTCTTAACGCCTTCTAAGGTGCTTATTGTTATACTTCTGTTGTGCAATTTGTGGTGGTTCGAGGTGTCCTCAGGATCTCCTGTATGACTGTCCTCTGTCTGCCCCCCTTGCCTAAACTGGCGAGCTTCGCCAGCAAGTCAGAGCATTCTGCACTTTAGGGGTGTGTACTGGTTCGAACACCGCGAAAGTCTCTTTCAAGATTTTGGCATACTCTAGGTATGTGGCCATCTGAGGGTCTTTGGCCTTATATTCTCCCGTAACCTGGCCCGTTATTAACAGGGAATCACTCTTCGCCAGCAAACTCTTAGCACCCATCTCCTTGGCTAGTAACATTCCTGCGATCATGGCCTCATATTCAGCTTGGTTGTTACTATCCTCGAAGGAAAATCGTAGGGCCTGCTCGATCAACAACCCATTTGGTCCTTCTAGAATGATGTTAGCCCCACTACCCTGTTGGTTGGAGGACCCGTCCACGGAGAGGAACCATATTGATCCTGCCTGTTGACCAAGACGCAAGAGCCTTGCCTCGTCAAACCTGGATCGACTTTGCGACGTGTTAGCCTCCGTCCTTCGCTCTGATTCGCCTCAAGAACCTGCAAAAAGACAGAACGGCGCCGCTGCGGCCGATCACGCTCCGACGCCCAAGTCAGCGACTGAACCACCAAATACTAAGAGAAAACTCAAGAACTCTCAGGAACCGTGCAAAATTCTCTCTTAGCGTACTCAAGTTCTCGCAAGCGTAAAGAAGTAATCTAAACGTGCGTACCTCAGAAGTTCGTTAGAATCTCTTATATACCTGTGCACTTTCTCTCTCCGGACAGTTACACATCTGGACACGTGGCTCGCATCCAGCTGTACACGTGTCACCATCTGGAGCATCCTTGACTTGGGCGCCACTTCTTACTCTTCAGGCTTTTGGCTAAGTTACTTACGCATGAAACAACTCAGAGCATAGCTGCCTTGGAGCGTGATCTCTTCTGCGTGGCGAGTACGGGTGCCTTCATACACACCTTCCCTGTGGTCTCGCCGGCCGCCTTCATGATCTACTTCACTTGCTTCACCGTGCATATTCAGGTAAGCTGTTCCCCGACCTCAACCTCTGGCCAGCAAGGAAATGACTATCTGACGACTTCATCTTCGGCGATGTCCTCGTTTCGGCGATCTCTAATCACTTGGTCGTCTGGGTTCGCATCCGGCGATTTCATCTCAAACCTGGTGACCGCCGGTTTAGATATGCTAGAGATCGGAGCACGCCAACTTAATAACCGGCGACTACACGAGCCCCCCGACTTCCTTCCCTTCTGCCGGCCATGGGCCCTGCTCAACACACCTACATAATAACTTGCTGCCACGTCATCACTTCCGACTACCAGGGCGGTACACATATGAAATCTGCTTCTTCTTGATGTGTGGTTGTCGGGGAGAGTTCTACCACGAAGTCAGTGTAAACCTGCCCTTTGATAAGTCCCTTTGGTTCATATTGCACATCAAACTCTGATAACTCAACCTCCCAACGCACCATCCGACCTGCCACATCGGGCTTCTGTAAGACATTGCGAATAGGGAGGTTCGTCATAACAATTACGGTGAAACTCTGGAAGTAGGGGTGGAGCCTTCGCGCTGAGAACACTACCGCTAGGGCTGCCTTTTCTATGGCCTAGTACCTCACCTCAGGCCCTTGTAAGACTTTGTTGACAAAGTATATAGGCTTTTGCACATGATCCTACTCCTGGACGAGGACCGAGCTGATCGCCCATTCTGTGATGGTGAAGTACAAACGGAGTGGGGTACCTAGCAGCGACTTGCACAACACTGGGGGCTGGCTAGGTATTCTTTTAACTTGAGAAACGATTCTTCGCACTCCTTAGTCCACACAGACATGTTGTTCCTCTTCAAACACTGGAAATAGGGATGTCCCCTATCCCCTCCTGTCGATACAAATCGGGACAAAGCGACCATTTGCCCTATCAACTGTTGCCTCTATCCCACGCTTAGTGAGTAAGAATCCTAAGAATTTTCCTGCCTCTACCCCGAACACACACTTTTTAGGGTTTAGCTTCAATTTGTACTTGGCTATCATGGTGAATAGCTCCTCCAAGTCAGCAACGTGTTGGTCTTTCACCTGGGAGGTGAGCACCATGTCGTCCACATACGCCTGGACATTTCGCCCTATCATGGGAGCGAGCACTCTATCCATCAACCTTTGATAGGTTGCATCTGCGTTCTTGAGCCCGAAAGGCATCACCTTATAGCAGTAATAGGAGAGTTTCGTCATGAATGTCGTCTTACACTCATCCCTGGGATGCATCTGGATCTGATTGTATCTAGAGAAAGCATCCAAGAAGCTAAGAAGTTTGCAGCCTGACGCACTGTCCACCAAGGCGTTGATGCTAGGTAGGGGAAATGAGTCTTTCGAGAAAGCTTTGTTCAAGTATGTGAAGTCGACGCACATCCTCCACTTACCATTGGCCTTCTTGACCAATACTATGTTGGCTAGCCATTCGGGATATTGGATCTCCCTTATGTGAACAACATCTAACAACTTCTTGGTCTCTTGCCTGATGACCAGTCGCCTCTCTTCGTTAAACTTTCTTCGTCTTTGGCGCACCGGTCGAACCTGGGGGTCCATGGTGAGGCGATGGCATAAGAAATATGGGTCGATGCCAGGCATGTCTTTGGCAGACCACGCAAAGGCATCCAGGTGTCGTGCTATTACCTCGGCAATCTGGTCATGCGCCTCCTGACTTAGGGATTTGCCGAGCTTGAATTTCTTCCCCCCAATCTCCCTTTCTAGCACCTCCTCCGCAGGTTTAGGTCGATCTTCCCGGGTGATCTCTACATAGGTAACCTCCTCTCCCCTTGGAGGTTGGTTGGTTACGGTGCACACCCCTCTCTTCGTCTTCAGATTATTCTCATAACACTTCTTTGCCGCCTTCTGGTCAGACTTGATTGTTATCACGAATCCCTGAAGGGAGGCTAGCTTCATCTTCATATGCCTCGTCGAGGCTAGTGCACTTGTTCTGTTTAGGGCAGGTCTTCCCAGAAGGATGTTGTAAGCTGAAGGGGTGTTGGCAACAAAGTACCTTATGTTAACTGTGCGGGATGCGGTGTCATCTGTGAAAGTTGTTCTTGGCTCTATGTGCCCTCGCACCTCCATCTAGTCCCCAGCGAAACCGTATAGGCAACTATCGTAAGGTCTCAAATGATCGGTCGATAGTTGCAGCTTATTGAAAGTCGACCAGAACATCACATCCGTCGAACTCCCCTGATCGACAAGGACTCGATGCACTCTCCTTTCTATCGTCACCACTGAGATCACCACTAGATCGTTGTCATGTAGATTCACGTCCTGCAGATCGGCCTTCGTAAAGAAGAGGTCGGGTTCCAGGGACTGGTCAGGATCTCCTGCTTTTACTGCCATTACCTCTCTAGCATACTTTTTTTTCGTTGGGAGGCGGTACATCCTCCTCTCGAGAATCCTCCAGAAATTGTGTTGATCTCTCCATGGACGGGTATTTCATGCCCCTGATCTCCCGCGGGGACCACTGACGTCGATACCCTTTGGTTCTCTTGTAGGTACTCCTTCAGGAAGCCATTCCTTACCAGTTCGTCCAATTGGTGCCCCAATGCTAAGCAGTTGCGTAGGCTGTGTCCAAAGGCTTGGTAGAATTCGCACAAAGTGTCTTTGCTGGGCCCCAGTCTCCTGTCAGTCTTCTGAGGTGGCTTTAGTCTGTCCGCTATGTTAGGGATAACAATTAGCTTCTTAAGGTCCATTCGGAAGTTGTGTCTGGTGGGATCGTTTTCCTTTGTCTGTACCCTGGTCTGAGGTTTCCTTGCGTCATACAGTGGCTGCTTTCCCGAGGCTTTCTTCTCTGTCGTGGCCTCATGTACCCTCATGGGTTGAGAATGATCAGTTCCCCGAGGTTTAGCAGGGCCAACACTTCCACGTTTTTCTGTTACCTCTTCCTCTACGCCAATATGGGCCACGAGTCGGGATAGATCTCATTGAACGTCTTTGGACGACACCTTATCAGAGAATCACTGAAAGGTCCTGGCCACACTCCTCATCCTTAGTGTGCAACCTCACCACCAATGCCCCGAACCTGTTTAGGAAATCTTTCAAAGGCTCTCCCTGGTATTGCTTTACATTGAAGAGATCGAAAGAGACGGGAGGGAGAGCCAAGTTGACGATGTACTGCTCCTTGAACAACGTTAAGAACTGATCAAATGAGGTAATGTGTCCATCGGGAAGATTGATGAACCAGTCCAACGATGTGCCTGAGAATGTTCCCATGAGTAGCTTACCGTGCATGGCGTTGGTGCCTCCCGAGATCATCATCTGGTATGGAAGGCTGTGATGTGGGCCTCCGGGTCTTCCACACCTATGAAGGTGATTTTTGGAGCCATGAAGCTGACTGATATCACTGTGTCCATGATTTCCTGGGAAAAGGGCATGGGGCGAGACCTAACTATTATGGGCGGAGTTCGCTCATCAGTCGTACGCTCCCTCATGCGTTGTAAGTCTCTACACAGTTCCTCATTGGCCCTACGCAACTCTTCATTGTTTGCTCGTGACGTAGCTAAATCGTCCTGGAATCGGTTCTGGCTAGCTGCCTGTTCGGCTTGAACCTCATCTAGAATCCTGTCTTGGTCAGCTTTGGATGCCGCCACTGCTTGCTGGAGGGCGCGAATGGTCTCCATGAGTTGTTGCATGGAGAAGCTGTCTCCTCCTTCTAGTGCAGATGCACCTTGTCTCGTATTCCTTATGTTGCTGGATGGCTCTCAATATGACTGTGAGTGGGACCTAGTTTTATCGTGGCCCACGGTGGGCGCCAAATGTTCTCGCCGGTTGACTCAACCGTCGTTCACTTTAGAGGCAGGTGGTGGCTCCTCTTTCTTCTGATGGGTTACACGCTCTCTTCTAGGTGGTAGAGAGTGGTTCCGTTGAAACAGAGGGGACCCTACTTGTTGATTGCACTCCGACGGTCAAGTCAGTACTGGGCTAAGAAACAATAAGTATCTAAAATAGTTTCAGTCTTAGAAACGACGTACCTTTTCTAGTGTTCTTACCACCCTTTATATAAGTTGTATCTAGGTTAACTTCCTTGTCCCACGAGGACCTTTCTTTAAGTGGAATTAGGGTTACTAGGAAGACATCCTACTGCGTGTTGCACAATCTTAGCACAGCCGCCGCACAACATAATCTTAACAGTATGGTCGTCAGGGTACCAACTCATGCACCAGCGCTGCGGGGTTCTTCTATTTTGTAGGTGCCCTAATTAATCATGTGACATGCATGCAGCCTTTCCTGGGAACCCTAGCACTCTTGGGCATTGGCGCCGCCAGGGAATGTTTGCTTGTGCTAGACCGAATGTATTATACACACCACATGCATGGGCCCTCCCGTGATTTAGGTCTTTCTGATATCTAGGTTTTATCTCATACTATTTATGGGGCCCCGCTTACGTGGCCCATTATTGCGACCAGACCACCGATGTCCGATGTCAATGTCTGATGTTGATGTCTGAGGTCTGGCCCGTACAAGTTGGATCAAAACTGTTTTGGCTCATGATTGACTGCCTAGAACGGCTAGTTTTAAGACTTATAAATATGGTTTTCTTTGTATTTCAAAAACAACAAGAAAACACATTTATAGTGAGACTGAAATTGTTTTTAGAAGAGATTCAAATCAAGTTTTGCAAGATTGCTAAATAGTTGTTCACTGGTTTAAGGTCTGATCTTAGAAGCTCTGTGATTCTTGTAAATTCAGGTGTAATTTGTTCCTTCCTGATTCTTGTATTTGTTTTTTTTATAAACTTGTGAAGTGTATGAAAACTTGTAAGGTCAGAGGGTGTTCTGACGAAGGTTGTGTGTTTAACAAAGAGGGTGAGTGGTTTTTGTGGTATCAAGATCACCTCTTTGTCATTGTGTGTATTGTAATCTGTGATTGGTTACTAGTGGGACCTAATGGTTGTTCTGGGAACTGGATGTAGCTCAAGGTTGAATGAACCAGTAAATTGGTTGTGTAATCTCTCTCTCTCAGTCCTTATAAATTGTTTGATTTAATTATGTTTTTGCTACTGCCATACACAACCGGTTAAAACGAAGTTTCAACGGATTGAAATTATGCAAACAGTTTATTTTACATTGTTTGATTGGCTTCCTTGATTACTTCTTATGTGATTGTTGTGAAAACTTCATTCTTGTCCAATCTTTTGACAAACAATACTAAAGGGTTAGCTAGAAGTGGTTAAAAGCTCAAACCACTCAAGGGGTTAGACATGAGTGATTACGAGTTCAAAGAATACTCATATTGTTACTTCGCACATTAGTCTGCTTAGTAGATCTCAATCAATTGATTGTGAATTAGATATACTCTGCATGGTGAGATGAACCAACATAAAAGTACATTGTGTATTTTTTTTCTTTCTTTTTATCTCTTTAGATTACTAACTTAGAAGAAGAGTGATTATGAGAATACGTATTTAACATATTACAATACTTTGGGCATTAACCATCTCTCCAAAATTTATTTCAGAAAAACAAAAGTATAAGACTAGAAGTGCAGTTTATTTCATACAAGATCTTTAATATATAGTTAAAAAATGTCATTTTCATATGATAAGCCTTATCGAGAAAGCGAGTTTTTCAAGACATGTTTTTCCAAAACTTTAGATATACTTGTTGAATTGAACTGAGCAACTCTTGTTGTGTTTGACAATTAATATGATTTTGTTTTATCTCCATGGCACATTCCATAGTTTTCCACTACATAATTATGGAAAAATATAGGTAATATCAAACGCTAAGAAGTTGCCACGTGGTTTATCGAATAGCTCTCGTGCCGCTACCATTATTAATTCAACAAGTGAAATTAGCTAAATAAGAGTTATCCATTTGAATCCTAATATCATTCTTGATTATTGACCATTTGTATATCAATAATAAAGTTTGTAAATTAATAATATCATGTTTGATTAATTTTATAAAATAAGAAACTTTTTTTGTCATTTTTGAAAAACCAATGATTTTTAGTTCGTAATTAGTTTGTAGGTAAGGGCAATCTATTTCTACAGATTTGGGAACGAACCAAAATTAGTCAAAATGACCTACTAACTACTATTTCTAGTTCGTTAACAAGACAAAGTTATATTTCTCATCCTTCAATTTATGAGATTTTTGACATACTGTGTGTAGTATGGCAATTACACGTTTTTTTTTTTTATGTTATTGTTAATGTTAATATATTTTTGTTTTGAGTTTTACATTTGTAATTTTATAGATTGTGATTGTTTTTTTTAAAATGAGTTTGATGGACGTTTTGACGAGGATTGAATATATTTTTTGTGAGTATGCTTTTAGTTGGTCTCAAAGGAGAGGGAGAAATCCATTTAAAAAAAAATATTTAAGTAAGTAGGAATATAAAGTAGTGATGATAAGTAACTAGCGATATGAAAGTTAAAAGTATAGAATATGATATATTGTATTTTCTCAATAATATGTAATCATAAATTTTTTGATGACGGATCTTTGGATTGATCGTTTCATAAATAATTGTTGATAATATAAGTTGATTGATTAGACTTAAAATAATTTGATAATAATGAAGATTTGATTAGGAGATTTATATAATCACCTAGATAAATAAATAGGTACAATAATATTTATTTTTTTAAGAGTGGTAAGTTGTTTTTGTTAAAAATGATCTTTTGTTGGATTAGATTATTGTTTATTGTAATATTCAAAATGGTATTGTATATACAAAATCGTATCTATACACACAATTATGTATATGGGGGAGATACCCTCATGTACCCTTTATTTATAAATTACTTTTACTGATTAAAAATAATAATTTAAAATATAACATCATATTTAAGAGTGTGTGATTTGCTGGAGAAGGGTGGAGACACATTTAAAAATTTGTCCAAAAGTGAGTGGGAGTAAAATAATAAATTTATATAACAATAATAATATTAAAATTTTATTTTTAATTGAAATAATATTTTTTAATAATTTCTCATGTTTACCCAATTTCACATAATTAATATTTTTTCGAATCAACATCTTATATAATGTTTGAATAAAATTTTAATTATAAACAATTAAAGATACAAATATATAAATTCAATTTATTTCTTTAATTATTTAAAAAAATCAATCTTATACAATTAAAATTACAATCACACTAGTAATATCATTTAATAAATTTTTCTTTCTTGTAACTTTTTAGTACACCCCATCACACTTTTATGACAATTTACTATTAAATTCACTCAAATCAACTCCATTAACTTGAGTAGCTAATCCAAAGATTCCCTGAAATAAACTCCATTAAATTCAGTAGCTAACCCTAAGATCCACTCAAATCTAGTCCATTGAATTCAGTACTTAATCCTAAGAAAGCATCAGAGTTTCTCAGTCGCTTAAGGTAATCAATCAAGGCCGTTATATTGTTGTACGAGGAGCCGCCCTCTTGAACAGCTCGTCTGGCCGTTTCCGCGAACTCTTTTGCTCGGCGTCTTATTAGCAGGGATTCATCAGCGCCGTCCATGATTCTCCTCACAGCCTTCTCTATGCAAGCTCTGCCCACAAGCTTCTCCCTATCGAAAAAACAAGCGAGGTTCCACTCCTCTGACCCCACCTCCACCCCAATCCCCCGCAGACGCGTTATTAACTTCTCATTGTAGAACTGGTCACTGTGAACGGGCCACGTGATCATGGGAACCCCAGAAGCTACGCTCTCCACGGTGGAGTTCCACCCGCAGTGCGTCAGGAACGCGCCAACAGCGGGGTGGCTCAGGATAATCATTTGTGGTGCCCACCCTCTAACAATCATTACCTTCTCTCCGTTCCTCTCTTCAAACCCCTTCGGTAACCACTTTTCTTTCTCTTCTTCCTTCTCCTCTTCCTTTTCTCTTTTCTCTGGAACCACCCATATGAATCCATAACCCGACGCTTCCATCGCGCATGCAATCTCGTAAAGTTGTTCATCAGGGAAATAGCAGAGGCTCCCAAAACTTACGTACACAATCGACTTCACTCGCTTCGAATCAAGCCAACTCACACACTCCTGCATACTCAGCACGCTCTTTGCCCCCCTCTCCGCTTTCTCCAGAGCGGTTCTGCGAGCAAGACACGCTGGCCCAAGGTGCCAGGCCTTGTGCCCTGTAGTTCTCTCGTAGTGGCGGAGGTACTCTTCCCCATCAAGCTCCACGAAGTTATTGATAATAAAACCATCGCTTTTGAGCGCCGTTGTGAGCAGGGGTTCAATGAATTCCCGCGAGTCCTTGGGCGGTGATGATTTCATGGTGATGTGGTGAGGGAAATCCGGAATGGCAAAGGGACCGGAAGAATCGATGCTGAGCATTTTGACGGACTCCATGGCGCAAATGGAAAAGAGGGAGAATCCGTTGAAAACGAGCCTGGGGATGCCAAGCTTGTTTGCCAAGTCATGAACCCAGGGGTATAGAAAATCGGCGACGATGCAGTCTGGTGGGTCCTGCTCCACGAAACTCTCGATGGGTTGGCGGAGCAGCATGGTGGCCGCGTAGACTCTATAGGATTTGTCGAGGTCAGTGACCGCGGCCAAGTTTTCGACTCCGTGGGGCAGGCCTACTTCTTGGGAAGGGAATTGGAAGGTTTGGAGGCGGAAGTTGTCGGATTGGTTAAGGTGTTGGGCGTTGGAAGGGGTGGTGATGATGGTGACGTGGTGGCCACGGTTGGCGAAGAATTGGGCTATGTCGCATAGCGGGATCATGTGACCCGCTGCGAGGTACGGAATGAAGTAAAGCTTGAGTGGGCGGTCTTTCACTTCCATTCTGCCTCAACTCACTACAATACTCTTTGGCACCTACTTATACTTAATTACACAAACATTCCTTTCACACTCCTAAACAATACTCCAGGACTTTCTTGTTCATTATGTCAATTTAACCCATAGGACAGGACAAACATGCCAGATGGCCAATTTCATTTTTTCCGACTTTTTCCGGCAGTGGTAGTCTCAGATTGGACCATTTGCATTTAGGCCTCATTTGTTTCCGTGTGATGAAAAGAAGATGTTAATAAAACACACGCAAAACAAAACAATAACTAATAAAATATGAAAACAATCACACATTTCAAACTTTCCTAGTATTTTAGGTAAGAATTGCGAATAAAGTTATATATATATATATATATATATATAACTAATTATTTATAATTTATTTAATTATCTTTTATTTTAAATTTAAATTATTACTATTTATGTAAAATAGGATTACAATTTAAATAAAAAAATATAATTAAAATTATTATTATAAAACTACATAATTAATCATATTATATATATAGTAAATTATAAATATAAATAATAATAATAAATATATTTTTTAATAATATAAAAATAATTTTTTTTCACATATTTATAATTATAAATTTTTAAATATTTTTCATCAAATTTTATATCATTTTTTTAGAATTAGCTCTAATACATTATTGAAAATAATATTCCAATGAAAATAATATTTTAATTAAAAATAATTATAATTTATAAATAAATAAATCAAATTAATTTTTTTAATAACTTTTTAAATATAATGATAAATTTGTAAATTTACATTTTTATGAATTAAAAAATATATAATTTCAATCACACTTATCACATCACTCACCAATTTTCATAAACTTTCCCTATATTTTCTACTCTATTTATCTTAATCCAAACAACCTCACTTTCTCTTCAAGTCATCTCAAATCCACTTCCTAATCCAAATAAAGCATTATGTTGCGTTGGGACTTTGGAATGAAAGTGTGAAAATTAATGTATATTTCTAAGGAATTAAGAGAAAAGTGTCAAACTAAATCTCAATTTTTTTACAATTTTTTTATCAAATCTTCACACATTAAAACTCAAACGTTTTGGTATCCAATTGAAGTCGACATGTTCAAAAGACCAAAATAGGATTAACAAGCTTAAGCAATATGAAAACACTAGACAATATGTTCTTAATCATGATCCAAACGTTAATCTGATTAATAATAATGGACCTATAATTGTACTGGCCAGAGCGCTCAGAGATCAGCGCTCGCTGGTCAGAGCTCAACATCCGCCTCAGTTAGGTCAGCTCGGCTTCTCAGCCAAGTTGATGAGCCATATGGTTGGGCTCGAGATATGTGTTAACTCTTTTCCATATACTTAATGTAACCCCCTGTGTGCAAGGTCCAAGCGGTCAACAAGGGGTAGTATTGGAGCTAGGGGTGCGCTTACTGCATATGGGTCTAATACGAGTAAAACTTATTCTGTTAAGATTTGATCCACTCCCTTGAGGGAAAGATTATGTTCAGCTGCGGCGTTAAGAGAGTGTGTCCTAAACAAAATATCTTCCTTAACGCATAAGCTTGCAGTTGAGATAGAACTCTCATGATAGAAAGTTGTTACAAGAGGTAGGCTATAAAAGGGACTTGAGATCCCAGGTAAAGGTATGTTATTTTTAAGATTGAAACTAGTTACTTCTTATTTCTTATAAGCCCTGTTTTGACTTGATCTTCGAAGTGAAATCAACAAGTACGACCCCCTCTGTCTCAACGGAGCTGCATTCCAACACAACAAAAGGAAGAGCAGATTCCAGCAGAGATAGACGAAGTCAGAGCTTGTGATTGAATTCGCTCGATGATCAGGTCAACCGACAGGAACATTTGAGGCCATAGTTGTGTTAGAGCTCTCAAACGAAATGAAGAACACGATAGTCTCACCCCACAACAGCTCATGGAGATGATTAATGCCCTCCAAGAGACAGTAACGACATCCAAGGCTCACCAAGACAACCAATGAGAGTGCACGAGTCTGCGACCGAGAAGAGGTCTGACACCCGGCGAACACCTTACGCGCCAAAAAGAACGAAACTAGGTCAAGGGTGAAGGATGACCTGCCTTTTCGACCGAAGTTCAAAATGTATTATAAGGAGCTGCTGGCTATGCCAGGTATGGCAGACCGACTGAGGTTCCCCCCAAAGTCTGATAGGAATTTGGGGCCACGCAAGGAGATCTGGTGTGATTTCCACAAAGCCTTCGGGCATGACGTGGAACATTGCATAGCTCTTGGCTACCAATTGACAGGGCTGGTGAAGGGTGGTTTCTTGAAGGAATACATTGAAGAGAACCAGGAGGGGTCAAAGGAGTAGCTCCAATCAGTAGGCCAAAGGCACGAGGTGCCCGTCCATGGCGGGATTAAAATGACATCGGGAGGATTTTCAGGAGGAGGTTGAACCGCCTTGTTGGGTTTATTAGTGTTTAAGAGCGGGGGGGGGGGGGGGGGGGGGGGGGGGGGGGGGGGCGGGGCTTATAAAACTTTTAAACAAATCCAGGTCTTTCACAAAACAGAGTAAAAGAATCGATTTATTTTGGAAAGAACAATTTTTTTTTTCTTATTTCATCAATACAACATTTCAGTTATATGATTTTCAGATATTTAGTGTATTTGACAGCAAGCAATGTATAACATGAATATTCACAGATCAAAAACAGATAGTTGAATCAAGAGACAATTTTCGAATATTAACCCACACACTTGATTGAACAATATCAATTGATAGACTTGATTTTTTACAAAACAATGTACTTTAATTATCTTCAAATTAGTCACTCAGATTTCAACAAGACATTCAAATTGATTTTCCAGAAATCAAGAACAGTAAGAAAAAACCCAAAAAGAACAGATTAAATTTTAATTGAATAGGTTTATTTTCTGTCAGATTAACACACGAAACAGTAAATGAGTGCAAAGATTAAGGAAGATTGAACACCACAAGATTATACTGGTTCACTCAAATGAGCTACATCCAGTCTCACATTTCCCAAGGTGAAATCCACTAAAAAAAATAGTACCAAAAAAAGATACAACCTAATGTTCTTGATCCCTACAAGAACATGACATGTGTAGCTGAAAAACACTATTTCAGCACACCCAACACTTCAAGAAATACTATAAAGAAGTGTCATACAACCAGAAAAGATAGTAGAACATATTACAAAACCAGTGACAACACCTCCTATCAAACTCAGGACTAACAAGAACAAGCACTCATTCTTCTTTTGAAAAAAAACTCTTCCAAGAACACATGCAACTTCTTTGCAATTCACTAAAACTGTTAATCTCTTTTTCGAACTTTTTTTGTCAACACTCATTTTAGTGAGATATGACTCTCTTTATATAGGAAATGATTTATAACGGTTTAAAAAAAACAGTTTAAAAATCTGTTATAAAAAGAACAAATTGAAATTATAATGAATAGATTTATTTTCAAAAAGACAAAGAGAGATTTTACACGGTTGCAACTCGGTCGTTTTGATAGGCTGAGCCAAGTTACTTGGTGCAAAAAACAAAGTTATCAAAAACTTTTAAAAAATAAGGCACCAGTTAAAAAAGAATCTATTCATTTGAGAATTAACATATTCATTTTCTGTGCAGTAAAGCATATTTTGGGAAAACATGAGAAAAACATTTAGAAAATGTTGTGCTTGATCTTATCACCTTGATAAGGGTTATAAGGTGGGTCACGATGCAAAAAGCTACCTTAAACATACTCTAACCTATATACAAAGACTACCCAAGTACAAAATTACAAACTTCAAAGCAAGGCACACACTTTGCTACATCAAAACTAGAAGGATACCACTCTGGAAGAGCTAGAATTCTAACCTTGTGCCTGAACCTATGGTTCGGGGAACAGTCTCAGGAAGACAGTTTCTATGGGGCGTATGCCTCCCCAAAGGTAACGAAGGCATGCAAAGGTTTCCTCGGGCCAGACGAAGATTGACCCTCGAGTGCAAAGACAGAAGGGAGCTTGACTACAAGACCCACCCGTCGAGTAGGGACGAAAGTCAGCTTTAGTCATCTGACGGTGTCGAGTGGAAGGGCCATCGCTCAACGGATAAAAGTTACTTTAGGGATAATAGGCTGATCTTCCCCAAGAGCTCACATCAATGGGAAGGTTTGGCACCTCGATGTCGGCTCTTCACCACCTGGGGCTGTAGTATGTTCCAAGGGTTGGGTTGTTCGCCCATTAAAGCGGTATGTGAGCTGGGTTCAGAACATCGTGAGACAGTTCGGTCCATATCCGGTGTGGGCGTTAGAGCATTGAAAGTACCTTTCCCTACTACGAGAGGACCGGGAAGGATGCACCTCTGGTGTGCCAGTTATCGTGCCCACGGTAAATGCCTCTCAGCGTAAGAGGTACGCGAGGGAAGTGATGATGGTAGAGGCACGGAGCCCGACCTCTGCTTCACCGAGGTTGATTTAAGAGATGTAGTCCCACATGAGGACGACCCAATGGTAATCTTAGTTGTGACAGTGGGAAGAAGGGTGCACAGGGTCTGGGGAACCTTCAACAAACTGCAGTTGTCGCCCGACCAGTTAAGATCTTACGACGGTTGCTTGTTTGGTTTTGTAGAAGACCAGGTAGAAGTAAGGGGCCATGTGAAGTTAAGGACTACCTTTTCCAATGGCACCTCATCTAGTACTACCAGTATTAGGTACTTGGTTATTAACGTAGCTTCAACGTACAACATACTTCTGGGCAGACCTACCTTAAACAGGTTAGGCGCAGTGGCCTCAACGAGGCACATGAAGATGAAGTTGCCCTCCCTTGAGGGAGGGGTAATTGTTATCAGGTTCGACCAGAAAATAGTAAGGAAGTGTTATGAGAACAGCCTGAAGAACAAGAGAGGGATATGTGTGGTCGCCGACCAGCCACATGGGCCTGAAGGGATCACTCGTGTAGAGATCGCCAGCGAGAGGCAACCTGAGCCTGCAGGTGAGGTTCAGGAGAAAGAAATTGAAAGAAGAAAGTTTAAGCTCAACACATCACTGGGCTAGGAGTTACAAGATCAGATTGTCGAGGTATTAACGAGGCACTTAAACGCTTTCGCGTGGTCTGTCTCTGACATGCCTGACATCGACCCTGACTTCTTGTGCCACCGACTCACGATGGACGCAAGGGTCAGGCCCGTAATTCAAAGGAGAAGAAAGTTCAATGAAGAAAGACATTTGGTCATTCGGGAAGAAACCCAGAAGCTTCTCAGCGCGGGCCACAAAAGGGAGATCCAGTACCCTGAGTGGCTAACGAACATGGTGCTGGTCAAGAAGGCCAACGGGAAGTGGAGGATGTGTGTTGACTTCACCGACCTGAACAAGGCTTGCCCTAAGGATTCGTATCCGCTGCCTAACATCGATGCCTTAGTTGACGACGCCTCGGGTTGCCGACTTCTCAGTTTCTTGGACACATTCTCAGGGTTCAACCAGATTCGTATGCACCCCGACGACGAGAGTAAGAATGCGTTCATGATTGAGCTCTCCAATTACTGTTACAAGGTCATGTCCTTTGGGCTGAAGAACGCCGGGGCGACCTACCAGAGGTTGATGGATAGGATTCTCGGCCCCAGAATAGGGCGAAATGTGCAGGCATATGTAGACGACATGGTCATCACCTCGCTAGAAAAGGATCAGCATGTGGTTGATTTGGAGGAGTTGTTTTCATTAATAGCCAAGTATGACTTGAAGTTGAATCCCAAAAAATGTGTATTCGAGGTAGAGGCAGCGAAATTCTTAGGGTTCTTGTTCACTGAACGGGGGATAAAAGCAAACCCCGATAATTGTGCAGCGATCATAGGGATGAAGAGCCTCGCCACTATAAAAGAGGTACAATAGTTGACTGGGCGGATGGTCTCCCTGTCCCAATTTTTGTCAGTAGGAGATAAGGGGTATCCTTATTTCCAATGTCTAAGGAAGAATAACCTCTTCGTATGGACTAGCAAGTGTGAGGAGGCATTCCTCAAGCTGAAGGAGTACCTGGCCAACCCTCTTGTTCTTTGCAAGCCATTGCCAGGTGTTGAAGATGGGAAGCTTTGATGTGGCAAATCCTCATGAAGCCTGAAGCTGTGTGATGTTTTAGGTTTAGGTCTTGGTATGGGGTTTAGAATATTTGTAAGATCAGTATTGAATCTCAGACAAAGCTCATTTCAAACTGTTTTAAAGATTAAAGTGTTTTTCCATGCAAAGGGAAAAACAACCGATTAAAATGTTAAGATAATCGGATTTTTGTCACTTAGCTGACAAAGGAGTTTTGAAACTTTTTTTTGAATCAGTTGTATAATTGAAAAAACCATTCAACCGGTTAAATCGTGGTTTTAACCGATTAAATGTATATGTTCATAACAGTTTTTTGAAAACCTGTTTTAACTGATTTGAATGTTCAAAACTGTCATTAATGGTAGCTTTTCAATGTTTATAAAAAGAGTTTTCTTTGAAACGAGAAAATGTGTAATAAAACAGAAAAAATTGATACTCTGATTGTGATTGATTTTAGAGATTACAAACTGTTTGTGTAAAGGTCTTTACCAAAGTTTTAGCAAGATTGCCTTTATGCTTTGCTGTGTTTCAAAGAACTGATCAATAGGGTGCTGGTGTATTGTGATTCCAGGTGTTTTCTAACCCTGTTCAAGTTCTTGTAATTGTTCATATTACTCTGTGTATAAACTGTTGTAAAATCCTGTAAAGTCAGTGTGATTCTGGCTTAAGGTGTGTGTTGTGTGCAAGAGGGTGAATAGGCTTTGTGGGATTCAAAGTCACCTCTTTGTGTGTGGTGTTTGTGTAATCTGTGATTGCTTGCATAGTGAATACTCAGTGGTTCGACTGAGCACTGGATGTAGCTCTGTGATTGAGTGAATCAATATATTTTCTGTGTGTAATTCTCTTTATCTCTTCTCTCATTAAACTGTTTGTATTTTCCGCTGTCATAAACAACCGGTTAAATTGCAATTTTAACCGATTGAAATTCTGATACCAGTTTATGTTTAACTATTGATTTGGTTTTCTGGATTACTTTTCTGAGTTGATTGTTAAAGTTTCATTCTAAGCAAAGCATTTGTGAAAATAGTTTGAAAACAATTCACCCCTCTCTTGTTATAGCCATCAAACCTAACAATTGACACCAAGAGCAAGGTTCTTGAAAGTTACCCGAGTTTTTGATTTCTTGTTTTTGGAAATCTTTTGATGGCTAATAAAATGCCCTTTGGGGAAGGAGTCTCAATAAACATGCCACCTTTGATTTGTGGAGTTAATTACCAATTTTAGAAATTTAGAATGAAGATCTTTACACACTCAACTGAAAAAGGCATTTGGGAATCAATTGAAAATGGTCCTTTTGTACCTGAAGTTAAGAAAGATGATGTTTTAGTTGATAAACCTTCATCTAAATGGACAGAGGCAGAATGTAAGAAAGCTAAGTTTGATTGTATAGCTAAGAATATTATAACATCTGCTTTAAGTTGTGATGAGTTTTTCAGGGTTTCACAATGTAGCTCGGCCAAAGAAATGTGGGACATCTTGGAGGTCACACATGAAGGCACAAATGATGTGAAGAGAGCTAGGAAGCATGCTTTGATCCAGGAGTATGAAATCTTTAGAATGCAGAAGGGAAAATCAATATGTGAAGTGCAAAAGAGGTTCTCTCACATTGTGAATCATCTTATGAGTCTTGGTATGAAGTTTGATGAAAAAGAACTCAACATCAAGGTACTGAAGTGTCTTGATAGAACATGGCAACCAAAGGTTACTACCATTTTAGAATCAAAGGATCTCACCTCAATGACTGTGGCATATCTTTTTGGCAAACTAAGAGAGCATGAAATTGAGATTCAAAGGCTTGTTGTTCAAGAGAGTGAAGACAAGCATAACAAGAGCATAACACTCAAAGCTAGCAAACAACAACATGTTTCCAGTGAGAGTGAAGAGGAAAACATAGTTTGCTATCAAGAAAATTCAGCAAATTCTTGAGAAAGAAACAAGCTTCTAAAAGGTATGATTCAAAGAAACCTAGTGAATTCAATTCTAATAAGTATACCTGTTATGGTTATGGTGAAAAGGGACATATTTAGTCTGAATGCCCAAACAATGAAGTCAAGGAAAAAGGAGACTTCAAAAGGGAGAAAAAGGGAAAAGCTAAGAAAGCATATATAACATGGGATGACAATGATGTCTCATCCTCAAGTTCTTCAGATGATGAGGAAGCTAATCTTTGCCTTCTAGCATCAGTAACAAGCAGTGTGGATTCTACTTCAACAAGTAAAGGTACCACCTATGATCAATTGCTTAATGCTTTTTATGAAACTCATGATGAAGCCAACCGATTGGCCCTTTCTCTCAACCGGTTAAAAGGATTAAATAACTGGTTAGAAAATAAAGTTAAGGATTTAGAGGAAGAGTTATACAAAGGAAATGAAGATTTAGAACATCTGGATTTAATCTACAAGAATTCTTCTTGTAGTTGTGAGAAAGTATGTTGTGAAAATTGTGAACTTCTTGAAAAGAAGATTTGCTATCTTTTGAAAACCTTGGTCAAGCTTACAACTGGAAAGTCCAACTTTGAAGATGTTTTAGTCTCACAGAAATGTATTTTTGGAAAAGCAGGTTTGGGATTTTATCCTCAAAGCAAAGAAAAAAAATATTACAAAACCTTTTTCAATTTTTTCTAGAAAGGTCATTCTGTCAGGTATTGTAGGTTTCATAAATCTCTTGTACCTAAAGGCATCTATAAGTGGATTCCAAAATGTATTGTCAATACAAAAGATAAATCTAACACTGAAGGTCCCAAATTCTTCAAGGGATCAAATCTTAAGATTTCACAAAGTTCTATTTTGAAGATTTCTTATTTCTTTTGAAAGGTTCAGCAAGGACTGGATGTTATGTACATGTCAACATATTAGAGTCTTGTACTGGTTTCCTTGATCTGTAATTAGAAAATCAGCGATCTAAGGATTAAACTCTCATTCTCTGTTGAGAACTACAATGTACAAAAATCAATTTAATATGTATCTCTATGTTTCTATGAGTGATTTCTATGTGCTCCATCTTCTCTCCATATGTTTTACAGCTTGAAAATATGTGAAAACATAATAATTACATGCAACATGTGTTTCTGGTTTAAACCAAGTTGTTTTTCTTTAGAACAGAAATTAAATCGATTATTTCCTCGAAACAACCGATTATTTCTGTCATATAAGCTCTGGATAAAACTGTTTTTGATTTTTAATTTTGGGATTTGTGATTCTGTTAAACCTAGTAACGTGTATGGTCAAACTTGCTTTAATTGATGATTGCATACAGTTTAACTCTGGTACATTAGCTTTTAATAGATCAGATCTCTACCTATCTTGAAAATCAAATATGTCTTTAATGCTTAGTCAAATATCACATGTGAATCTGTACTTTCTGATTTGACTGACCATGTCAGCTTTATTGTGTAGATTTGATTCGTTTTTATGTTGAATGCAACCAGCTTTGACCAGGGGTTCTCTCCTATAAAACCCAATGCATTTAGATGCTGTTTCCACTCACAAATAACCGATTAATCTGGAACTGGTATTCCTATCTTTCTTCAAAAGCTTTCTTTGCATAAACTGTTTCTGATTTAAGCAATGGTTGGAAATCCTCCATCTGCGAAAAGGATGAAGTCCATGGGTGTCAAAAGCACTGGAAAGCTTGAAGGATGGTTTGCAGGAGATACCAATCTCATAAACGAGTATCTATTAGAGACTAGTAGAAAGAATGTGTTGGATTCTGTAAGGAGTATCCTCAAAGAACAAAAGTTAAAAAGATTTCTGGAACTCATAAGGAACATCTATCATGATCTTGTAAAGGTATTCTACACTAACCTTAATTTTGACGGTGACTCACTTATCTCTCATGTCAAAGGTGTAAATATGATTATCACAAGTGAGGTATGGTCTGCGGTGTCCGGGCTGAAGTCTTCTGGACTAAGAATCAACAGGGGAAACCTTGGAATTGTGGAAGATTTCAACAAAATCCAGTTTTACAAAGGTTGTCTCAAGAATCCCCACTCCAAAGTGAGGAATATTTCTGTAGAAGGGTTGAAGCTTGATGAAAGGCTTGTGGCCTTCATAGTTTCATGGATTCTCACACCTAGGGGGAGCAACCATTCAACTCTTTCTGAAAAAGATCTTCTCATGATCTACTGCATCATGAATAAAGTGAAGATCAACTGAATTCACACTGATCCTGCCTGTTGACCAAAACGCTGGAGCTTTGCCTCGTCAAACTTGGATCGACTTCTGCGTCGTGTTAGCCTCCGTCATTCACCGCGATCCACCTCAAGAACCTGCAAAAGACGAAACGGCGCCGCTGCGGCCGATCACGCTCCGACGCCCAAGTCAGCGACTGAACCACCAATTACTTAAGAGTAAAAACTCAAGAACTCTAAGGAACCGTGACCAGTTCTCTCTCAGCATACTCAAGACTCGCAAGCGTAAAGAAACAATCTGAACGTGCGTACCTCAGAAGTTCGTTGGAAACTCTTATATACCTGGGTACTTTCTCTCTCCTGGCAGTTACACATCTGGACACGTGGCTCGCATCCAGCTGTACACGTGCCATCATCTGGAGCATCCTTGACTCGGGCGCTATTTCTTACTCTTCAGGTTTTTTGGCTAAGTTACTTATGCATGATACAACTCAATGCATAGTTGCCTTGGAGCGTGATCTCTTCTGGGTGGCGAGTTCGGGTGCCTTCGTACACACCTTCCCTGTGGTCTCGCCGGCCGCCTTCATGATCTACCCTACATGTTTCACCGTATATGCTCAAGTAAGCTGTCTCCCGACCTCAGCCTCTGGCCAGCTGGGAAATGACTATCTGCCTTCATCTTCGGCGATGTCCTCGTTTCGGCGATCTCTAATCACTTGGTCGCCTGGGTTCACATCTGACGACTTCATCTTCAACCTGGTGACCGCCGGTTTAGGCATGCTGGAGATCGGAACATGCCAACTTAACAACTGGCGACTACACGAACCCCCCGACTTCCTTCCCTTCTGCCAACCAGGCGCCCCATCCAACACGCCTATATAACAGCTCGATGCCACGTCATCACTTCCGACTACCAGGGCGGTACAGAATCTTTGTAAGATCAGTATTGAATGTCAGACAAAGCTCATTTCAAACTGTTTTAAAGATTAAAGTGTTTTTCCATGAAAAGGGAAAAACAACCGATTAAAATGTCGAGATAATCGGTTGTTTGTCACTTAGCTGGCAAAGGAGTTTTGAAACTATTTTTTGAATCAGTTGTATAACTGACAAAACCATTCAATCGGTTAAATCGTGATTTTAACCGATTAAATGTATATGTTCATAACAGTTTTTTGAAAACCTGTTTTAACTGATTTGAATGTTCAAAACTGTCATCAACGGTAGCTTTTCAATGTTTATAAAAAGAGTTTTCTTTTTGAAAATAGTTTGAAAATAATTCACCCCCCTCTTGTTATAGCCATCAAACCTAACAATTGGCATCAAGAGCAAGGTGTTGATCAAGAGTGATCAGATGCTTTGAAGAATCCAAATCCAAGTGTTTGATGTAAGGCTGGAGTTGCTGCTGTGTTTGGGGTGGGATCTGGGTAGTTTAAAACTGTAATCCACTCTTTGTTGAATCTAAAGCTAATGTGTTTTAAAACCTTTTTTAGTTTAAGTGTTTTTACAACTAAGTGAAAAACAACCTGTTGTTTTGTCGTAACAACCGATTGTTTTACTCTAAGGTGTTTTTGAAAAGGTTGAAAACTGTTTTGGTTGATTGACTTGTTATCAAACCAAAACAATCGATTGTTTCATGGTTTCAATCGATTGTTTTTTTGAAAATCCTAACAGAATTATGTTTTGGTTATTGAATGTGATTTAACTGATTTCCAACTGAATACGCCCCTTCATTAAATGCTTTGACCGATATTTGAAAAGTATAAAAAGTTTGTTTATGTTTTAAAACAAACAAAAGAAACAGATTTGAGTTTTTCATTTTTGAGAAAGATTGCTTTAAAGTTTGGAACATTCACATCAAGCTTTGAGTTTTCTCAAGAAATAGTAGAATAAGAATGCATTTGTATTGATTTCAGTTTGTTCTGTAAACAAGTGTAATTCTTTCTGAATCTTCTGTAATTCTGGTGTTATTTCCAATGAGTGTTGTGTGTTCTTGAGGTGGTCAAGATCAATATTCTTTGTGTGTTGTGCCAAAGAGAGTGTGTTTCTTGAAGAGTTCAAGGTCACTACTTTGGTTGTTTGTGTCTAATATGATGTATTGTGATTCCAGGTGTTTTCTAACCCTGTTCAAGTTCTTGTAATTGTTCATATTACTCTGTGTATAAACTGCTGTAAAATCCTGTAAAGTCAGTGTGATTTTGGCTTAAGGTGTGTGTTGTGTGCAAGGAGGGTGAGTAGGCTTTGTGGGATTCAAAGTCACCTCTTTGTGTGTGGTGTTTGTGTAATTTGTGATTGGTTGCATAGTGAATACTGAGTGGTTTGACTGAGGACTAGATGTAGCTCTATGATTGAGTGAACCAGTATAATCTTTGGGTGTAATTCTCTCTATCTCTTCTCTCATTAAACTGTTTGTATTTTCCGCTGTCATAAACAACCAGTTAAATTGCAATTTTAACCGATTGAAATTATGATACCAGTTTATGTTTGACTATTGAATTGGTTTTCTAGATTGCTTTTCTGAGTTGATTGTTAAAGTTTCATTCTAAGCAAAGCATTTGTGAAAATAGTTGAAACAATTCACCCCCCTCTTGTTATAGCCATCAAACCTAACACCAGGTACTCCCCTCCACCTCTACTTCGCGATGACAGATTGAGCGATCAACTCGGTACTGGTACAGGAACAAGATTAGGTTTAGAAGCCGATATACTTCGTGAATAAGGTTTTGCAGGGGCCCGAGGTTTTGCAGGGGCAGTTGTATTTGCAGCTCGGCAGCTCCGCCACTATTTCCAGAGCTTCATAGTGGTTGTCATGACCGACCTTCCCATACGAAAGGTCCTCCAGAAACCTGACGTAGCAGGTCAGATGATATGCTGGGCAGTTGAGTTATCCGATTTCGATGTGCAGTATGAACCTAGAGGACCTATCAAGGGTCAAGTTTACGCTAACTTTGTGGTGGAGCTCTTCTCAGAAGCTTCTCGTGTAGATGGGTGGGGATTTCTAATGGGTTCTTTCGGTGGATGGATCTTCTAACCAGCAGGGTAGCGGGGCTAGAATAATCCTGGACGGACTAAACAAATTGTTGATCGAGCAGGCTCTCAGATTTGCCTTCAAAGCCAGCAACAACCAGGTTGAGTATGAAGCACTGGTAGCCGGGATGTTGTTGGCCAAGGAGCTGGGTGCTCAGAGTTTGTTGGTGAAAAACGACTCGCTGCTAGTAACTGGGAAGGTAACAGGTGAGTACCAGGCCAAGGGTCCATAGATGGCCTCGTACTTAAGGTATGTCATGTTCTTGAAGGAGACTTCTCCTGTATTTGAATTAGTGCATGTCCCGAGGGAACAAAATGCGCAAGCAGACCTGCTGGCCAAACTCGCCAACTCAGGCAAGGGAGGTCGGCGAAGGTCCGTTATTCAGGAAACCCTGAAGTCACTTAGAACCACCGCATGTTGTGCGGGAGAGGTCTAACAGGTGGAGACTTTGGAGGGTGAAAGAAGAGGGCTCCGATCATTGACGCAAGAAACACTGAAGGTGCCCAAGGTGAGCCTATGGTTTGTCGGGAGAGGAATTGTTGGACGTCTGTCAGGTCGACGTAGGAAAGACCTGGATGACACCGTATAGGCGTTACCTTGCTGATGGGATGCTCCCAGTACAGCCTGCGAAGGCTAAAATGGTTAAGAAGAATTCAGGTAGGTATACCTGGTAGATGGGAGGCTGTTTAGACATGGCTACAGACATCCTATCCTCACCTGTGTGAGCGGGGATCAGTGTACACGTATCATGGCAGAGCTCCAAGAAGGCATCTGTGGGAGTCATGTCGGGGGACGGGCTCTCTCCCTGAAGGTTGTTCAGGCAGGGTATTATTGACCGACCATGAGGAAAAACTGCATGAAGTACGCACAACGTGGGGAATATACATATTGGGCCCTTTTCCACTAGCGATTTGTCAGATGAAGTACCTAGTGGTGGCCATTGAATACTTTACCAAGTGTGTAGAAGGTGAACCTAGATTTACTTGACGAGGTGCGAGAGCAAGCACGCGTCAAAGCAGAAGCTCAGAGAAGGGTGGAGCAGAAACAAAGGTCCAAGCTAAGACCTCGGCAGTTCCAAGTTGTCGACCTAGTGATGCGAAAGGCTCACCCCTACCAGTTGAAGAACAAGGTATCTCCCAAGTGGACCGACCCATTTCGCGTAGTAGAGGCACTCGAAAACGGAGCATACAGGCTCGAGACTTTGAAGGGTGGAGCTATACCCCGAACGTGGAATGGGGTCAACCTCAAGTTTTATTTCAGTTAATGTATTTTTGTCAATCTTTATGAACAATTTGAATAATTAAGGGGACGTTCTTTTTCCCTTACGGGGTTTTTTTTTTTAACGAGGTAGCCCAATGAAACTATTCTTGGAAAAATGTTTTGCCAGGATACTTCGTTAACACACAAGAAGGCGACTTGACTGGTACGTTACCCGAGTAAACGCAAAATGTGCATGATTGACAACTAAACGAGGTCACCTATTCCCCTGGTAAGTCTTCAGGGCTTAGGTGACTCGATGATCAAACTCAGATATCCTCTCAGTAAGACTATGAGTCTGGGCGCGCTGAATAGGGTTAAGATTATCTACCCAAGGGCTGATAGACTGTCCTCCCTCGGGGTCAAGGAGTAGACATGGAGTGTAAGCCAACACCGAAGTCATATACTCCAATTAATAAAAATTGTTCAAGAGTAGACTTGGCATGTAAGCCAAGCCAGATACTCCAACAAAAAGGTCTAAATAGAGTAGACATGGGGTGTGAGATGACACCCAGGTCAGACATTCTAAAGGCCAACAAGTTATGAAGAGATATTTGTTGAAGACGGGAGCTTTGATGTTTCAAATCCAAGATGAAGCTTGAAGCCTTGCTGCTTTTGGTTTGGATGTAGTTTAGAGTGTTTAGAATTTATGTAAGATCAATCTTGATTCCTAAACAAAGCTTATTTTAATCTATTTTAAAGAACTAAGTGTTTTCCCATGCAAAGGGGAAAACAACCGATTAAAGTTTCGAGACAATCGGTTGTTTGTCACTTAGCTGGCAAAGGAGTTTTGAAACTGTTTTTTTGAATAAGTTGTGTAACTGCTGAAATCATTCAACCGGTTAAATCGTGGTTTCAACTGATTAAAAGTAAGTTTTCATAACAGTAGTTTGAAAACCTGTTTTAACTGATTCAGTTGTTCAAATATGCCTTTAACGGTAGTTTTTCAAAGGTTATAAATATAACCTTCTTTCAAATGTTTAACATACAAATGATAGAGAAATAGACAAGTTTTAACACTCAAATTTGAGATTAAAAAGGGATATTACAATCTGTTTGTGAAAAGAAGTTTTCCAAGTTTAGCAAGATTGCTTTTGAGCTTTGCTGTGATTCAAGAACTGATTATAGGGTTTCTGGTCTTTTTGTAATCCAGGTTTTTTCTACCCTTTCTTAGTTTCTTGTAATTATTCAAATTACATTTTGTAAACGTGTATGTAAAATCCTGTAAAGTCATTGTGACTTTGGCTTGAGGTGTGTGTTGGTGCAAAGAGGGTGAGTAGGCTTTGTGGGATTCAAAGTCACCTCTTTGTGATGTGTTGTTGTAATTTGTGATTGATTACATAATGAAATACTCGGTGGTTTGACTGAGGACTGGATGTAGCTCTGGGATTGAGTGAACCAGTATAAACCTTGTGTGTAAATCTCTCTATCTCTTCTCTTCATAAATGTTTGATATGCTGCCATAAACAACAGGTTATTTCGTATTTTCAACCGGTTGATATTCCTGCCTTACAAACTGCTTTAGTATCTGTAACATAAACAACCGGTTATATCGTGTTTTTAACCGATTAAAATACTGAAACAGTTTTCTAAATCTTTGTTTAATTGTTCTTCATAATTGTTCATCTATGATTGATTGATAAAGTTTCATTCTTAAACATATATTTGCGAAAAGGTTTTAGAAACAATTCACCCGCCCTCTTGTTTTAGCCATCAATCCTAACAATATCTATAACGGGATATCGGATAGGGTGACTCTTGCTTAGTAAGACTCTGAGCTCAAGTTGATGTGATTCCAATAGCAAAGAAGAGAATGATTCTTGACATTCTTAGGAATCAACTTGAGTTGGACAATAGTTAGGCACTTTCTCTTAGAATTGGATCAATGTTCTAAGTCAAGAAATCACCAAAACTAGCACCAAATCCAAACTCATATGAAAGTTCCAATTATAGTCAAATTGAACCGATTAAAATGAAAGAAGAAGCAATTGCACCGAATAGAATTAGCTAAAAACTGAAATGAACCGAACATAAAGGCTGGAAATGAATAAGAACAACAAAGAACAACAAGGAAACAAAGGCACCGAACCAAAACAACTAAGAATTGAAAACTGCCGAACAGAAATTCAAGAACAACAAGCTAAACATGAACAATTGAAAGATAAGGAAGGAAGGAGAGGAGAAAGCTCATGAAGATGGATGTATGGTTGGATGATCACGCCACTAGAAGGATGGAGACTCCTAGATGAGTGTGCAAGCCGCCACTTGAGGTAACCATGGAACCATCAAGATAAGACTAGTGAAGAAGGCACAAAGCTCTCCAATGCTCTCTCAAAAATTGAGTATAGTTTCTTTTCTCTAAATTCAAATCTGAAAAATACAAAGGGAGCACCTCTATTTATAGCCTAAGTGATGTGATTCCAATAGCCACATAGAGAAAGGTTCTTGACCTTCTTAGGAATCAACTTGAGTTGGACAATAGTTAGGCACCTTTTCTTAGAATTGGATCATTGTTCTAAGTCAAGAACTCTCCAAAAACTAGCACCAATTCCAAACTCATATGGAAGTTCCAATTATAGTCAAATTGAACCGAACAAAATGGAACAAAAGATAAGCAAACTGAATTAGAAGTGCTGGAAATTAAAATGCACCGAACCAAAACAGAAAAGAATAAGAACAGCTGCTGGAAAATGAAAAATAACCAAACCAAAACTCAAGAACACAAGCTAAACATGAACAATTGAAAGAGTAGGAAGAAAGGAGAAGAGAAAAGCTTATGGAGATGGAAGAGAAGGTGAGTGATCACGTCACTAGAAGGATGGTTGCTCCTAGATGAGTGTGTTGCCGCCACTTGAGGACACCATGGATTCTTCAAGATAAGACTAGAGAAGAAGGCTCAAAAGCTCTCCAATGCTCACTCAAAAATTGAGTATAGTTTCTTTACTCTCATTTTAATTCTGAAAAATACAAGGGCTGCACCTTAATTTATAGCCTAAGGTGCTGAAATGTAAGCTACACAAATTCAAAAAAACTCCCTCCTAAAAGCTTCTAGAATTGGCGCCTAAAACAATGCATGAGGAAGGTGTGATCCCTTCTCTCACTTTGGCACCTCCTTATTTACTCCTACACCTATCTACTAACACACCCCCCCTAAAACTCCTAACTAAAGACTAAAAGATGCTTTAACAATAGAGGTTTCTAATGTTTCCCTCTAAGCACCTTCAACAATATTCTTTATTATTTAATACTTGGCCTTGCCCTTCATGAGATGAACATGGGCTTTTTGGGCTTTGGCCTTCTTGGGCTTGGGCTTGGGCTTTGGGCCTCATCTTTTGCAAAGAATAATAAGAAGAACTTTAAATGTGAGGGCGAATGATCTTGTCCTTCATTATTAAAAGCTTTCTTTATTTGATTCGCATCATACTCCCCGAGTTGGAGAGAATTCGCCCACGAATTCTGAATCCCTGCATATAACAAAGTCAGTTTACTTTTACAATCAAAAGTGTAAGAAAAAGGAATACATGACTTAGCGGATGGAACCAAAGGGATTGCAGAAAAGGAGGTCCTATAAATCGACCAAGTTGGAAAAAATTGTTTGGGAATGATGATGTTTTTTGGAAAAAGACCTCTTAAATGGTGAAACCCATTAGGAGGTATGAAAAAATCATCCCTAACATATTTTAACCAAGTTGGTGTTGAAATAGGAACCTTGGGTAATGAAAAAGATAAAGAAGAAGAAGACCTTGGAGGGTCCATTTGAGGCATAGCACGAGTCAACATGATGGATTTAGAGGAGAAAATGGTGTGACTCGGTGTAGTACTTACTTCTTTTTCTTTCTCATTTTCTCTTTTAGTTTTCATTTTTATTTGGTCCTCATGAACCTCTTTGGGAGAGAGGGGCTTTAATATAACCTTGCGCCCTAGGAAGGAAAAAGACATTGTATTGGATAGGCCATCATGTAAAACATGTCTATCATATTGCCAAGGCCTTCCAAAAAGAAGATGAGATGCTTCCATGGGCACAACATCACATAAAACCTCATCTTTATACTTTCCTATTGCAAAGTTAATGAGGACTTGTTTATTCACCATGATTTCACCTACTTCACTAAGCCATTGTAATTTGTAGGGCTTGGTATGAGAGATAGTGGGTAAGGCTAACTTCTCCACAACTCTTGTACTAGCCACATTAGTGCAACTTCCCCCATCAATAATCAAGGAACATAACTTGTTGTTGATAAGACATCGGGTGTGAAAAATATTTTCTCTTTGAGTATCATTCAAAGATTTTGGAATTGTGCCCAACATACATCTTATCATCAATAAGTCACCTTCACAAGGACTTTCACTCTCATTTTCACTTGATGGTCTAGAAGGTGAAGAATGCCTAGGTGAATTGGAATCATGCTCACTAACTACAACGCCTTCATGCATGTACATACTTCGTTTAGAAGGGCAATTAGCAGCAATGTGACCATATCCCAAACATTTAAAACACTTTTGACTAGACGACTTAATTGGGGATTTAGGCCTAGAAGTAGATGGCGTAGGATCCTTGGGTTTGAAAGAAGAATCTTTGGAAGGAAATTTTGAAAAAAACTTTTTGTTCTTCCAAGAATTGTTGTAGTAATCATCTTTGGGAATATTTTTAAAAATATTTTTCTTTGCAAGTTGGGCTTCCACCTTCATTGCAAGATGAACTAAAGAGCCCAATGATGAATACTCTTGTAACTCAACAATGTCTTGAATATCCTTCCTAAGACCACTCACAAACCTAGCAATCATAGCTTCCTCACTTTCTTCTAATTCAATTTTAAGCACAAGCGTTTCTAGCTCCTTATAATATTCATCCACATTTAGCGTGCCTTGTTGAAACCGTTGGAGTCTCAACATGAGGTCTTTCCTAAAATGTGGGGGTACAAACCTAGCGCGCATTTGATCCTTTAAAGAGTTCCAAGAGTCCACGGGAGGACCCTTGTGATAGATAATGTCCTTTACAATTTCATGCCACCATTTCATGGCATAATCACTAAACTCTAAGGTGGGGTAGCTTAAGCTTATGCTCATCTTGGATCTCATGGATCTCAAATATTTGTTCACACTTAGCCTCCCAATCTAAATATACATTAGGATCACTTGAGCCATTGAAACAAGGAAGCTTGACCGAAGGTAGCCTAGCCTTTGCATCTTGGTAGTAGCCATTGCCATAGTGAGGTCTCTCCCCTTGGTTGTGATGTCTATGTCCAAGGAATTGGGGTGGAGTTCTCCTTCTCCTATGGTCCTCTTCACGGCCTATGTTATTGGAAGAACCTCTTGTTGAAGGTCTATGTGAATGATGCCCATCATGGATAGAAGGAGATGGTCTAGTTTGTTGGACCTCCATCTTTTGCATTTTCTCTTCCAAGCGTCTAATAGTTCTTTGTGCTTCATGTAATTCACCAAGGATTGAAGCTTTGGAAGGAGAATTCTGCTTGTATGATGCATCACTTGAAAATCCAGCCATTTGTAATTAAAAACAGCAAACACACAAAAACAGCAAACAAGTTAAGAAACAAAATTAGCAAAAACAGTGAGTGTTTTAAGCAAAATGCCGAAGTGAATTGAGGCAGAAAAAGAGGTCACTCTCAAAGAAATAATGTCCTTGCACCAATCTGATCTTGAGGTCTTGGAATCCTCAAATGAAAGATGTCAAAGCAAGCACACCAATCTCAAAGGCAACCACCACAAAACCAATGAAACAATAAAGACAAACAAGAAAAGGTATAAGCAAAGAAAGGTAATGGCAAAAGGAATACTATATGTAAGACAAACTCAAAGATTAAAGAATGAAAGACAAGCAAGAAAATAAAGAACTCAATGAGGAAAGAAGGCACACCAAAAGAGTCCTAGAGAAAAGTACTAGAGTAGATTTAAAAAACAAAAACACAACTACAAGAAAACAATGTTGTATGCAAACTGTGCTATGTTTACAGATTTAACTGGAACGATTGAAAGCGAACTGGAATGTGAAAAATTAACCACACAAACTTCAATGTCTCAACTCAATAATGGAACTGGAACGAACTAAAAACAGTAAGCCAATTGAGAGAAATAAAATTTTCAAAATTGCTGCCCAATTACCGTCTTTTTTTCGGCAGTAATGTACACTTTTCGTATTTTATTTATCATTTTTTGTGTACTTGGAATTTTTTTGTACTTCTCTTTGCTATGCTTTTGTAACACTTTGAAGAATGTAAATCCAAATTTTCACAATTTTCCAGTGAGCCAGTTAATTGCAGTAAATTGAAAACAGTAGCACGTTTGTAAGAAAACAGAGGAACCTATTTAGGAATGAAAAACAGTATGATGAACTAGCAAAGACATAATGGAAATTGTGTAAAGGAACTTGTATAGAACTAGAATACAAGCATGAACTCAAATCTAAAAATGAAAATGCACAAAGGATCAAGCAATAAACTCAAAACAGAAAGTAAACCAAAGCAAGAAACAATCAAAGCAATAAAAGTACTACAAGAAGTAATGACAATTATGGAATAACATGACTAAGACAAAACTTGACATGATTACAAAATTAAAAGACATATCACAAGATGTATCAACAAGTGAAAGGAAGCTTAAGGTCAGCTCTAGGAAGGTGAATGCCATTCCAAAAGAGCAGTCATACTCATATGAACAATGAGTTTCATAAACCTTTTCACAAACACTTGGTGTAACAAAAGAAAAACAGCAAGAAAAACTCAATTAAGCCTAAAACAGAAACTTAAATTGCAAGAAATTAAAAGAGCTCTTGAAATAAAATGCACACAACTCAACAATTAAATAAGAATGAACCTAAGACTCATGATACCACATGATGTGATTTCAACAGCCACATAGAGAAAGGTTCTTGACCTTCTTAGGAATCAACTTGAGTTGGACAATAGTTAGGCACTTTTTCTTAGAATTGGATCATTGTTCTAAGTCAAGAACTCTCCAAAAACTAGCACCAATTCCAAACTCATATGGAAGTTCCAATTATAGTCAAATTGAACCGAACAAAATGGAACAAAAGATAAGCAAACTGAATTAGAAGTGCTGGAAATTAAAATGCACCGAACCAAAACAGAAAAGAATAAGAACAGCTGCTGGAAAATGAAAAATAACCAAACCAAAACTCAAGAACACAAGCTAAACATGAACAATTGAAAGAGTAGGAAGAAAGGAGAAGAGAAAAGCTTATGGAGATGGAAGAGAAGGTGAGTGATCACGTCACTAGAAGGATGGTTGCTCCTAGATGAGTGTGCTGCCGCCACTTGAGGACACCATGGATCCTTCAAGATAAGACTAGAGAAGAAGGCTCAAAAGCTCTCCAATGCTCACTCAAAAATTGAGTATAGTTTCTTTACTCTCATTTCAATTCTGAAAAATACAAGGGCTGCACCTTAATTTATAGCCTAAGGTGCTGAAATGTAAGCTACACAAATTCAAAAAAACTCCCTCCTAAAAGCTTCTAGAATTGGCGCCTAAAACAATGCATGAGGAAGGTGTGATCCCTTCTCTCACTTTGGCACCTCCTTATTTACTCCTACACCTATCTACTAACACACCCCCCCTAAAACTCCTAACTAAAGACTAAAAGATGCTTTAACAATAGAGGTTTCTAATGTTTCCCTCTAAGCACCTTCAACAATATTCTTTATTATTTAATACTTGGCCTTGCCCTTCATGAGATGAACATGGGCTTTTTGGGCTTTGGCCTTCTTGGGCTTGGGCTTGGGCTTTGGGCCTCATCTTTTGCAAAGAATAATAAGAAGAACTTTAAATGTGAGGGCGAATGATCTTGTCCTTCATTATTAAAAGCCTTCTTTATTTGATTCGCATCACTAAGGGTGCTGAAAAACAAAGCTAAGAGAATTCAAAATTCCCTCCTAAAGCTATAAGAACCGGCGCCTAAACCAAGCATGAGGAAGGTGTGACCTCTTCCTTCACTTTGGCACCTCCTTTTCTACTCCTACACCTATCTGTTAACGCACCCCCCACCTCCTAAAGCTCCTAACTAAGGACTAAAAGATGCTATAACAATAGAGGTTTCTAATGTTTCCCTCTAAGCACCTTCAACCAAAGAAATTACAAAAAGAAAAAATAATTGTCCCCTAGCTCCTAAAGCTTTGAACATGCTTCTTGTAAGCCTTTGAGGTGGGCTTTGACCTCCATGGACGTCCTCTATTTGTGCCTCTACCTCTTCTTGATCTTGTTGATTGGCCTCCATGTCCACTTGAGCTTGATCTCCATCATACTCCCCGAGTTGGAGAGAATTGGACCACGAATTCTGGAGACCTACAGAAAAAGGAGTTAGATCACTAATATTAAAAGTATGACTACCTAAGAATGTATCAGGCATATCTAACTCATAAGCATTGTCATTAATCCTCTTGAGGATTTGGAAAGGTCCATCCCCTCGAGGCATTAGTTTGGACTTCCTTTGAGTAGGAAAACGATCCTTCCTCAAGTGAAGCCAAACCCAATCGCCCTCATCAAACAACAATGCTTTTCTCCTTTTATTGGCAAGTTCAGCATACTTGCCAACCTTCTTCTCAATTCTCTTCTTGATGTCTTTATGCAAAGTTTTAACAAAAGAAGCCTTTTCATCCCCATCTTTGCACAAGACATCTCCAAGAAGGGGAATAGGAAGAAGATCAAGAGGTGTTAGGGGGTTAAACCCATAGACAACCTCAAAAGGAGAATGTGAGGTGGTAGAATTTACTACACGATTATATGCAAACTCAACATGGGGTAGTAAATTCTCCCACACTCTAGGATTCCCCGAAAAAAAACATCTCAATAGTTGTCCCAAAGTTCTATTTACCACCTCGGTTTGACCATCAGTTTGTGCGTGGCAAGTGGTAGAAAATAAAAGCTTAGTCCCAAGCTTGCCCCACAAGGTCTTCCAAAAGTGACTCAAGAACTTGGGATCTCTATCGGACACTATAGATCTAGGGATCCCATGCAAGCGAACCACTTCTTGGAAGAAGACGTTTACAATGTGGCATGCATCATCCACTTTGTGGCAAGGAATAAAGTGAGCCATCTTCGAAAAACGATCCACTACCACAAAAATGGAGTCCTTTCCCTTTGATGTCTTGGGTAAGCCTAAGATGAAATCCATAGATATATCTACCCAAGGCATTGAAGGGATAGGAAGAGGAGTATATAGACCATGGGGATGCATCTTTGACTTAGCTTTGCGGCAAGCTATGCACTTATCACACAAACTATGAACATGTTTATGCATATGAGGCCAAAAGAAATGATCATGCAACACATCCAAAGTTTTAGCAACACCAAAATGTCCCATTAAACTCCCCTCATGAGCTTCTCTAACAAGAGATAATCTAATAGAGCACTGAGGAACACAAAGATGTTTTCCTTTAAAAAGAAAGCCATCTTGGATAAAAAAGTCTTTGTGTCCTCCCTTAAGACACTCTTGATAGATGAGAGAAAAATCAAGGTCATCATGATAAAGTTCCTTAATGTGATCAAAACCAAGATATTGAGAGCTTAAAAGATTTAGCAAAGTGTATCTTCTAGAAAGAGCATCCGCCACAATGTTTACTTTGGCTTGCTTCTGTTTGATCACATAAGGAAATTGCTCAATGAATTCCACCCACTTAGCATGCCTCTTGTTAAGCTTGTTTTGACTTTTCAAATATTTAAGAGATTTATGATCACTATGTATCACAAACTCTTTCGGAAAAAGATAGTGTTGCCAAGTGAACAAAGCCCTAACAAGTGCATATTATTCTTTATCATAAGTGGAATAATTGAGATGAATTCCCTTCAATTTCTCACTAAAATAGGCTATGGGGTGGCCCTCTTGAAGGAGAACAGCCCCAATACCTATGCTAGAAGCATCACACTCAATCTCAAATGTCTTAGTGAAATTAGGAAGGGCCAAGATGGGAGCATTAGTCAATTTTTCTTTCAAAGTTTCAAAAGCTTTTTGTTGTGCTTCTCCCCATTGAAAGACCACATCCTTTTTCACTATGTCATTGAGTGGTGCGGCAATGGTACCAAAGTTTGGGACAAATCTTCTATAAAAAGAAGCAAGTACATGAAAACTTCGGACCTCATTCAAAGATTTCGGTGTAGGCCAATTTTGAATGGCCATCACCTTTGTTTTGTCCACATGGACCCCTTTGCAACTCACAACAAACCCTAGGAATTCTATATGATCAAGAGCAAACATACATTTTGCAATGCCAGATGATCCTGCCGGTTGACTTAGTGCAAGAGCGTTGCCTCGTCACAGTCTTCCTCACCAGCTTGACACCACGTGCCCTCCAAGTCCACACCACAGATGGCCTCTCTGAGAACCTGAAAAACACACGGTGGCGCCTCTGCGGTCGGTGGCACTCCGATGCTCAAGTCAGTGACAAGAACACCCAAAAAACTGAGAGAAAATATGCTCTGTAGGACCGTACTCAAAAGCACACAACCCTAGCAGAATGAGCCGTAATGAAAACGTACCTCTGCAAATTCTGTTAAGGTTACCTTTATAGCTAGGTTTTTTCTCTCTCCAAGCCGTTATGCTTTTGGACGCGTGGCTCGCATCCAGCCCTGCATGTGTCGCCATCTGGGCTGGGATGGCAGGTAGCACCCAGCCCTACACGTGTCATCATCTGAGCTAGGATAACTCGAGCGTCACTTCTTTATTTCTCCCAGCCCTACACGTGTCATCACCTGGGTTGGAGTAACTGAGAGCATCAAACCCTACACATGTCGTCATTCTGGCTGGGGCAACTTGAACGTCACTTTTGCATAGTAGCCAGTCGCGCGGCTAAGTCCTCAACTCAAGGAGTAAACTAACATGTGACATGCTCTAGAGCACCACCCGACAAGGCGAGTATCGAGTGCAGCAAAGTGCACCATCTCTGTGATATCACTTGTCTCTAATGGCACCCTCCTTACCGCTGCGCCATGCATGTTCTGGCTGAGGAAACCTTGGCATCAACGAATGTCCACTCTGGAAATTCCGTCGCTGATAGGCGAGCTGTCCCCTCAACCCAAACACCCTTCACGCCCCATGCTGGTGCAACAATCGCCTCACTGGAGTTGTACACTTGAACTTACACCTCTGGGCCTTCACCAGCTTTAATATGAGCTTGTTGGAAGATCTGGTGACGTGCTTCCTGCGGCGACGTCGAGCTACACGATCTACAATTGCCAAATACGTTGATGACGAGCTAACCCGGCGACAACCGGGCATGTTCATCGCAGAACGCCAGTTCCATGAACCGGCGACCACGCTCACCTCTGAACCATCCATCTTTTCTTGCCTACGTGTTCCACTGAGCACGCCCCCACCTAGGCACGTGCAAGACACGTCATCACACCCGATGACCTGGTCGGTACACAAGTCCCCCAGTCTCGAGCTGCGACTTGTTCAGCGAGGAGACTAAAGAGGTTTAAATCCGGCGGCTTACGTGGCTTTCCGCGTTGGCGCTAAAACTGTTCACCGACTTGACATTTCACCAACTCCTTCGATCGTTCGACACGTGGACCCATCAACGGCCATTGTTCGCTGTCGTTTGCGCTTCTCGCAACGTTCGACATTCTTCGAAACTCTTAAACCCTTCGTGCCATTTCACTGTTTCATTATCTTCCACCTCTCTTCGAACTCTAAAAACGCTCCAGCGAACGCTCCGATTCTCCCAACCTCCATCCTTTTGGCCACTCTTCTGATCATACAAAGGTAACGCTTTTGTCACTCCTACTGATATTTGCTGCATTTTAATCGGTTTGCATCATCCAATACTTGTCTGAAGCATACGTTGTGGGATGTTTCTCTGTTTTGTTTTCCTTTTTCCTCGCTTAGGGTTTCTGAACCTTTCTCTGCGAACCCCTATTGTTCTTCCTTCTTCTCCCCTTCCGTCAAGTCTTTCTGTTTGCGAACTCTTATGCCTTTTCGTCTTCTTGCAGCTTCGTCAATGACTCGTCCAAAAACCACACCAAACCCTCCTCCATCTCCTCGCAACCCTCCGGCAAAAACCCGTAGGGAAAACCCCTGATCTTCCCGCGACGCCCCAAGGGGTTCCAACGTCCCTTCCGACCGAGTCGCGAGACCCGCGTCCTCTCATCCTAGCCAACCACAACCAAACCCACCACAAACTAACGCGATGGCGAAACCTCTCCCAAATTATAAGCGTCTATACCCGTGGGCCTCTGCAACTTTGCTGGGTGAGACTTCAACCGTTAACTCCGACCTTGACATCCTCTGCCTCAAGAAGGGTGACAGGCAAAACCTCTCTTTCAGTAAAGAGCATGACGACAGAATGGTCGTGTGGCCTTGTCCTCCCGGTGAGCCAATCTGCACCGATAATCAGGGGAGCGGTGAGACCCCCTTCTACTTCATATACACAACTATGTTCAAGAAGGTCAAACTTCGGTTTCCCTTCAAACGCTTCGAGAGGGAGCTTCTGACCGAGCTTGACATCGCCCCCGCCCAGCTCCATCCCAACAGCTGGGCGTTCGTGCGAGCTTACCAGATTCTCTGTGCCCACTTGGGATTCCCGGCCTCCGTCGACGTATTCTTGTACTTGTTCGAGGCGAAGAACCCGGGTGATAGCCAATGGGTCAGCCTCAATGGGGTCGCTGGGAGGTCTATCCTCTCCATTTTCCAGCAATCCTATAAGGATTGGAAGGGGAAGTTCGTGCGCGTGTGTTGCAATGATCAAGACCCTGCCCTTCTCGACGGATTTCCCTTGTACTGGGTGAACAAGGGAAAGAAAGACTCAAGCTTCAGGAAGGCCCGGGGGCTAGAGAAAATGGGAGACCTCGACAAGGACTTGTGCGGCTTTTAGAAAAGGGTCGCCTCTTCCAACATGGTTCTGCCCACTTCCTCCATCATCACCTTCGAGTTTCTCGAAGACCAGTTAGATGTTCACATAGGTTCGTTCTCGGGTCTTTAAGATCCCTTAGCTTATACTTGTGTCGCCCTGCCTTTGCTTTGATGTTGCTGTTACGACTCTCATGTCGTTTTAACTTTCCCACGCATTGTTTTCTTTTGTTTATCTTTCTGTACCTCGTTGACTGTCGAAACTTTGTGATAACTGTGTCGCTAATGCAGATATGATGTTGGGAAAGGATCGGATTGCTGAACTACGCGCCATAGGCAAGCTCCACAAACTCGCGGCAGGTTCCCAAACCGTGCCAAACTCTGTTGCGGAGCTCGCCGCTGCTCAAGACAAGTCCCCGCCGGTTGGTCCACCCACAACTGCTGCTCCTTCAGCCCCCCAACGTAAGAAACTCCCCCTGAAGAAGGCTAAAAGGAAAGCCCCCAGGGTGGTATCAGACGAAGAAACGGATGAAAGCACCGAAGACGGGCTGGTCAAGAGGAAAAGGAGGGTCGTGGTTGAGCCTCTAGCCGCTGAGAACGCCACCCCAAACTTCATTGAGCACCCCCCCAGCGCCTCTACACCATTCGAGTCTGTTGGGGATGTTCTTGTTTCAAACGCCTCAGTGGCTGAGGCCGCTCCTGAGCAGCTCGCCGACACACATATTTCCTCACAAGCTGCCGAAGAGCTCCCGACCCCACCATCGCGCCTCAAAACTTCCCTCGCCATCCAAACTTGTGAGGGCAGTGGTGAGCACCAACCTCCACCCCCACCGTCAACACCGGGCCTTCCAACTTCTCTCCAAGAGGCCTTGAAGAACTTTAATGCCCGCCAACATGCTATGGCCGAGGAAAACCTTCCTCACATCGTTGCTGAAGGATTAAAAGACCACTTGGAGAAAGTCGAACTCGACTGTCGCATCTACAAAGAGGCGGCCAACACCGCGAACGCTGAAACCGACAAGGTCAAGTGCGACATGCTGCTGCAAGGCATCGAGTTTTCGCGGGTCGAAAACGCGCTGAAAGACGAGCGCAGAAGCGTGCGCGATGACAAGAATGAGCTGCGTAGAAAGCTGCATGATAAGGTTCAGGAGACCATAGACTTGGAGAGCAAGCTCGTCCCCCTGAGGAAGTAGGTTGCGGAGCTGGTGGAGGCGAGAAAGGCCGACGAGGCTCAAGTGTCCAAGCTCGAGAAGAAGTCAACCGAAAGGGAAGTTCTTCTGGGTAAAGTCGAGCAAGATCGGGATAAGGCGATCAAAGAACTAGGTGAGACTGCTGCTGAGTTGGCCCGGGCTCGCGAAGAGAACAACGAGCTCAAAGCAAAAGTCGAAGAGCTCCAGCTCGAGGCCGCCCAAGTTCTCATTTTCGGCTTCAGGGTAGCTCTGGAGCAATTCACTTGCAAGTTTCCCAATCTGGACTTGTCCGAGTTCTCCGTGTACAGCGAAGTGGTCGATGGCAAAATCGTGCCCCCAGCTGATCCATCGCCTTAAAACCCTTCGTGCCTCACTCTGACCCATATTTAATATTTTCATTCTGTTCGAACTGTTTAATACTTATGTGTACACATACAGATATAGATGTATGTTAGTCTTTCGACTTATCTGCCGTGCGATTAATTGTTTCGAATTGCTTCTGAACTCATGTACTTCGCCCCAACCTGTACTTGAGTTTTAAAACTCAGCGCACTTTGCACTCGCTGGTGCTTAACTTTCTGCAAGCCACCTTAACTTAAACAAATGGTTAATTTGAAGCGATAACGTTTGGTACGAAATTACTTACTTAGCACCTGGAACTTCTCTCGCCTAACCCATCAAGGGCCAAACGCATCCCTACATTGTCGCTCAGAACTTCGGTGGTGCGGCTCTCGCCATGCGGCTCTCGCCATGCGGCTCTCGCCATGCGGTTCTCCTTATACCTCAATCTTAGAACATGGGTTTCTGGCGACGCCACCTCCCTTTCAATCGAACGCGTCTCGACGGGGCCGCTCCCGATTTCCCCACCTTCTTATTCTGGGACTGCTTATCTCCTTGTTCCCCCATCTGGGGGTAGAGCCGCCTTTCGGATCCTTCTCTACCTCCCTGGGTTTCAGAACAATCATCTGGGTGGTGGGGTGCCCTCTGCGAACCTCTCCCACCACCCTTAAACTTCTAACTTAACTGGTCTTACTAGGTCAATATTGGTGTCTCACTCAAGGGGAAGGAGTTCTTCTCCAACCCTTCTTTCCCATTCTTGAGATCATTAACACCCTTGACTTTTCAGTTTCATCTTGCCTGAACTCACTCGAGGGTGAGAAGGACTTTTCCTGATGCCTCAACTTGCCCAGGGGCTACATCTCCTCCTTCCCCGGGTGCACTGAGGGCTTTCAACTGGCCTCAACTTGCTCACGCAAAGAGGTCTTGCAATCTGTTCTTGCCTGTGCTCGCTCATGGTGAGTAGGACTTTAGTCTTTTCTCGCCTACGCTCGCTCGAGGCGAGGAGGTCTTTTAAATCTCTTTCTCGCCTGCGCTCGCTCGAGGCGAGGAGGTCTTTTTAAATCTCTTTCTCGCCTGCGCTCGCTCGAGGCGAGGAGGTCTTTTTAAATCTCTTTCTCGCCTAGCGGCGGTCAGAAAAAATTTAAATCTACTTATGCCTCCGATCGCCAGGTGGCGGTGAGGGCTTAAAAACTTTGTTCCTGTACCTCCGATCGCCATGTGGCGAAGAGGACTTAAAACTTAAACTTGTACCTCCAGTCGCCGGGTGGCGATGAGGATTTTAAAGAATTCACGTTTCGAAAATTTTGTACTGGATGCATGCGATTTGGGTTTACTATTTTTGATCTTTCCCCGCAAACTTAAAAAACAAACAGCATGCAAATTTAATAATTGGGAAACTTCTAGAAACTTCGAAACTTTCTTTATTGGGTGGCCTCATTAAAACCCCTTCTCGGGGAAAAGAGTGCCCCCTTGAAAAATTGTTTCAACTAATACATCTCAAACTGTTGGAGTTTATTGCTACTTACAATGCCTTAGCTGTAGTAGAACTTGAGGTGGGTGGCGTTCCATGTGCGGGATCGCCCCTCCCTCCAGCGTCTCCAAGCGGTAGGCGCCATTCTCGAGTGCTTCGGTTATTCTGAATGGACCTGTCCACTTGGGCGACAACTTGTTTTCCATCTCGTATTGATGGGCCTTCCTCATCACCAGATCGCCATCTTCGAAATGCCTCGGCTTTATCTTGGAGTTGTACTTGCGCTCGACCCTTCTCTTTACTGCTTCGGCCTTCACCCGCGCTTCCTCCCTGACCTCATCCAGCAGATCCAAGTTCATCCTCCTCTCTTCGTTCAAGTCTTCTGACACGAAGTTCAGAAACCTCGACGAGCTCTCTTGGATTTCAACTGGGATCATCGCGTCGCACCCGTACACCAAGCTAAACGGGGTTTCGTGGGTTCCCGATTGCTCAGTAGTATGGTATGCCCACACTATGCGGGGAACATCCTCAGCCCAAGACCCCTTGGCCTTTTCCAACCTCCTCTTCAATCCTCTGAGCATAACCCGATTAGCGGACTCCACTTGCCCATTCGTTTGCGGGTGTTCCACAGATGCAAACACTTGTTGTGTCCTGATGTCCTCGCAAAGTTTCTTCAACAGGTGGCTTGCGAACTGGGTCCCATTGTCTGATACTAGACGCTTGGGCATGCCAAAACGACACACAATATTCTTCCATACGAAACTCTGGATTTTGTGTGCGGTGATCTGGGCCACTGGTTCTGCTTCAATCCATTTCGTGAAGTATTCGATCGCCACAACCAAATACTTCATTTGTCTGATTGCCAATGGGAAGGGTCCCAGGATGTCGATTCCCCACGTGTGGAATGGCCAAGGACTGTAGATTGACTTTAACTCTTCTGGGGGCTCCTTATTTCAGTCGGCGTGCTGCTGGCATTGCTTGCAACGCTGGGCGTATCTCTTGCAATCTTCCCTCATCGTGGGCCAGTAGTAGCCTGCACGGATAGTCCTTGTTGCCAGCGATCAACCTCCAATGTGGCTCCCGCAAATGTTTGGCACTAAGATGATAGGCATAGCACAAGGACTCATGCTATCTTGAACCCACCCTTAATCAAAGCATCAACTTGTTGGCGAATTTCCTTTGTTTCACTTGGATTGGTCCTATATGCTGGACGGTTTGGTAAAGAAGAGCCCGGTATCAAATCAATTTGTTGCTCAATCCCTCTCAAAGGTGGAAGTCCATTTGGAGGATCTTGAAACACATCTTGAAACTCTTCCACCAAATTTTCCAAGCAATGAGGACTATCAACAAGTGCTTCTACCTTAAGAGTTCTAGGGATAGCTAAAAAAAGAGGATGATGAGCCACTATTTCCCTTTCAATCTCACGCCTAGACACAAGGAGTGTAGGCTTAGAACTCTTATCATTTTTATCTTTTTTATCTTTTTCACTCTCCCTCTTTTTCTTCATGATAACTTGGTCCTCATGGACTTCTCTTGGAGAGAGAGATTTTAAAGTAACCTTGTGACCATGGAATTCAAAAGATAGTTTGTTGGTAAAGCCATCATGTAAAACTTTTCTATCAAATGGATGAGGACTTGTTTATTGACAACTATTTCTCCTACCTTACTAAGCCATTGTAATTTGTAGGGCTTTGTATGAGAGATAGTAGGCAATCCAAGCTTATCTACTACTCTTGTACTAGTCACATTTGCACAACTACCCCCATCCACTATCAAAGAGCAAATGTTGTTTTGAATAAGACATCTTGTATGGAAAATATTTTCCCTTTGACTTTCATCAAAAGGTTGTGAAATTTGTCCAAGAAGTCTTCTCACAACTAACAAATCCCCTTCAAGTGGACATTCGCTCTCTTCCTCACTAGATGCATGAGAATGCAATGAATGCTTAGGAGAATCCGAATCATGCTCACTAACTACAATGCCCTCATGCATGTACATACTTCGTTTAGAAGGACAATTTGCAGCTATATGACTATAACCCATACATTTAAAGCATTTGGTATTAGACGTTCTAGTGGGTGATTTAGGCCTAGAAGTAGATGGCTTAGTTTCCTTGGGTTTGAAAGAAGAATCTTTGGAAGGAGGTTTAGAAAAAGAATTTTTGTTTCTCCAAGACTTGGAGTAGTATCCATCATTGGAAGCATTTTTGAAAGAGTTTTTCTTAGCAAGTTGGGCTTCCACCTTCATTGCAAGATGAACTAAAGAGCCCAATGATGAATACTCTTGTAACTCAACAATGTCTTGAATATCCTTCCTAAGACCATCACAAACCTAGCAATCATAGCTTCATCACTTTCTTCTAATTCAATTTTAAGCACAAGCGTCTCTAGCTCCTTGTAATATTCATCCACATTTAGCGTGCCTTGTTGAAACCGTTGGAGTCTCAACATGAGGTCTTTCCTAATATGTGGGGGCACAAACCTAGCGCGCATATGATCCTTTAAAGAGTTCCAAGAGTCCACGGGAGGACCCTTGTGATAGATAATGTCCTTTACAATTCCATGCCACCATTTCATGGCATAATCACTAAACTCTAAGGTGGCTAGCTTAAGCTTATGCTCATCTTGGATCTCATGGATCTCAAATATTTGTTCACACTTAGCCTCCCAATCTAAATATACATTAGGATCACTAGAGCCATTAAAACAAGGGAGCTTGACCGAAGGAAGCCTAGACTTTGCATCTTGATAGAAGCCATTGCCGTACTGATGTCTTTCCCCTTGATGATGATGTCTTTGTCCATGAAATTGGGGTGGAGTTCTCCTTATCCTATGCTCTTCTTCACGGCCAAAATCATTTGAAGAGGCTCTTGTTGAAGGTCTATGTGAATGATGCTCATCATGGATTGAAGGAGATGGTCTAGCTTGTTGCACCTCCATCTTTTGCAATTTCTCTTCCAAGCGTCTAATGGTTCTTTGTGCTTCATGTAATTCACCAAGGATTGAAGCTTTGGAAGGAGAATTCTGCTTGTAGGATGCATCACTTGAAAAGCCAGCCATTTATAATTAAAAAAAAAACCAGCAAACACACAAAAACAGTAAACAAGTCAAGAAACAAAAATTAGCAAAAACAGTGAGTGTTTTAAGCAAAATGCCGAAGTGAATTTAGGCAGAAAAATTTAGGTCACTCTCAAAGAAATAATGTCCTTGCACCAATCTGATCTTGAGGCCTTGGAATCCTCAAATGAAAGATGTCAAAGCAAGCACACCAATCTCTAAAGCCAACCACCACAAAACCAAAGAAGCAATAAAGACAAACAAGAAAAAGTATAAGCAAAGAAAGGCTAGAACAAAAGGAAAACTAGATGTTTGACAAACTCAAAGATTAATGAACAAAAGACAAGCAAGAAAATTAAAGAACTCAATGAGAAAGTAGGCACTCAAAAGAATACTTAAAGAAACGCACTAGAGTAGATGAAGAAAACAAAAAATTAGCTACTGGAAAAAAAAAACATTTTATGCAAACTGTGCTTGATGTTCACTGATTGAACTGGAATGATATAGAGCGAACTGGATTATGAAATTTTAACCACACAAACTTCAAGATCTTAGCTCAAAAATGGCACTGGAATTATGCAAAAAAAGTAAGCCAATTAATTGAGATAAATTTTTCAAAATCGCTGCCAGATTACCGTATTTTTTTCGGCAGAATTGTACACTTTTTGTATTTTATTTATCATTTGTTGTGTACTTTGAATTTTTGAGTACTTCTTTTTTCTAATCTTTTCTAGCACTTTGAATATCACAAATCCAGAATTTCAGATTTTCCAGTGAGTAAATCAATTGCAATAAGGAAAAACAGTAAGCACTTTTTTCAGAAACAGAGGAATCCTAATAGGAATGAAAAAACAGAATGATGAAGTAGCAAAGACATAATGGAAAATGATGTATAGGAACTTGTATAGGTCTAGAATACAAGCATGAACTCAAACTAAAACAGAAAATGCACAAATGATCAATATATCAAACTCAGAAAAAAAATTATATGACACTAAAGCAAGAAACAATAGAAACAATAAAAGTACTACTAGAAGTGATGACAATTATGGAAAAACAAGACTAAGACAAAACTTGTATGGATTCAAAAAGGAAAATACTCAAACATATGATAGGCACAAAAATTAAAACAGCAAGCAAACTCAAAATAAGCCTAAAACAGAAACTTAAATTGCAAGAAATTAAAAGAGCTCTTGAAATAAAGTGCTACACAACTCAACAATTAAACAAGAACACACCTAAACTCTTGATACCACATGACGTGATTCCAATAGCAAAGAAGAGAGTGATTCTTGACATTCTTAGGAATCAACTTGAGTTGGACAATAGTTAGGCACTTTCTCTTAGAATTGGATCAATGTTCTAAGTCAAGAACTCACCAAAACTAGCACCAAATCCAAACTCATACGGAAGTTCCAATTATAGTCAAATTGAACCGATTAAAATGAAAGAAGAAGCAATTGCACCGAATAGAATTAGCTAAAAACTGAAATGAACCGAGCATAAAGGCTGGAAATGAATAAGAACAACAAAGAACAGCAAGGAAACAAAGGCACCGAACCAAAACAACTAAGAATTGAAAACTGCCGAACAGAAATTCAAGAACAACAAGCTAAACATGAACAATTGAAAGAGAAGGAAGGAAGGACAGGAGAAAGCTCATGAAGATGGATGTATGGTTGGATGATCACGCCACTAGAAGGATGGAGACTCCTAGATGAGTGTGCAAGCCGCCACTTGAGGTAACCATGGAACCATCAAGATAAGACTAGTGAAGAAGGCACAAAGCTCTCCAATGCTCTCTCAAAAATTGAGTATAGTTTCTTTTCTCTAAATTCAAATCTGAAAAATACAAAGGGAGCACCTCTATTTATAGCCTAAGGGTGCTGAAAAACAAAGCTAAGAGAATTCAAAATTCCCTCCTAAAGCTATAAGAACCGGCGCCTAAACCAAGCACGAGGAAGGTGTGACCTCTTCCTTCACTTTGGCACCTCCTTTTCTACTCCTACACCTATCTACTAACGCACCCCCCCTTCCTAAAGCTCCTAACTAAGGACTAAAAGATGCTATAACAATAGAGGTTTCTAATGTTTCCCTCTAAGCACCTTCAACCAAAGAAATTACAAAAAGAGAAAATAATTGTCCCCTAGCTCCTAAAGCTTTGAACATGCTTCTTGTAAGCCTTTGAGGTGGGCTTTGACCTTCATGGACGTCCTCTATTTGTGCCTCTACCTCTTCTTGATCTTGTTGATTGGCCTCCATGTCGACTTGAGCTTGATCTCCATCACAAGTGCCCCGAAACACAGTTTGCCACAACTAAGGTTGATTGGTTTATGTTAGGGAAATATGACTTGGCTTGGTAAGATTCTGAGCCAAGGCACCCTAAGGCATACAGCATGAGGCAGTATGCTCTCTGCTCAGTAAGATTTTGAGTCCATAAGGTATTGAACTAACAAAACCTAAAAGCACACAGCTAAAGGTATATGCCGTGAAAATCTGCAAAACTCTCTCCCGAATAAGTGAATTGATGAGCTTTGCGAAAGTTACAAAATCCTCCGTATCATGCCCATACGTTTCATGGAAGTGAAACCACACATACCTCTTAGGTCCCATGTTTCTATCTGTTTTTTCTGGAAAACATATCAATCTTGATGTATTTACATCTTTAACAATGTCTTTCTGAGATGTTGTCGATCTCGATGGCCACCACTCGTTTCACCCTCCAGAAAACTCATTGCATCTTCTCATCCAGTCACTTTGTCCTCCTCCCCACTCATTTCATCCTCCCCATCTATCATTGGCTCGAAAACCCCCGTAAGGACCTTCTTGATGAGAATAAAAAATACATGAAGATGACCAAGGATGATACACTTGAAGGGTCATATCAACAAGCAAATAAAAACATCATTACAAGGAGGAATGGACAAGGGCCAAAACATCTAAAGTTCTTCTTATTAGTTTTGTCAAAAGATGAAGCCCAAGCCCAAGAAGCCCAAGCCCAACCATGAGGAGCAAGGCCAAGGCTTTAGGAGATGAGCATCATTGGATGTCTTTATTTGTAATTTCCTTTTGTGTAGTTTTTAGTAGAGCTTTAAAAGGAAGGTGTAGATATTAAATAAGGGGTGCTAATGTACAAAACAAAGTCACACCTTCCATGTGACATAAAGAGTAGGTGTAGATATAGTTTTAGGAGGTCCCAACTAAAGAAACCAAGTCACACCTCTTATGTAACTTGTTTTTTGTGGCAATTTCAAATGAGTTTCATTTGAATTTTCCCACCTAAATTTCAGCACCCTCACACTATAAATAGAGGTGCCATGCTCATGTAAATTCAAAATTAGAAATTGAAGAAAGGAAACTTTACTCAAATTGAGAGAGATTTAATCTCCTTCATTAAGTCTTATCTTGTGAGCTTTGGAGGGCTTCAAGTGGCGGCAACTAGCACTCATCTTGGACCTTTCACCATCCAAGTGGCGTGTCCATCTCCTCCAAGTCTTCATCCAAATAAGTTCCTTCTTCATTCCATTTCCATTTCGAATCATATTTTAGCAATTCCAATCGTTTTTTTTCCTTTTGTGTTGTTCTTCAATTTCCACCGATTACATTTGTTGTTCTTGCGTTAGCTTTTCAATTCTGCACTTAATTCTTCACTTCAATCGGTTCATTTGCTTTATATTGTGTTTCTATTCAGTTTAATGTGTTGTTCTTGCTTTCCTTTAAATTTCTGCATTTTATTCTAGTTTCCTATTCATTATTTTGTTGTGTAAGGAGATGGCACTCATGTTCATGAGTTTGGTTCATCTATTAGAAGGCTTTGTACTTCAATGATGATTCCTTAAGTTCCTCCACTTGTTCCTAATTGTTGTCCTTGTTTTTAACTCTTAATTGTTGTATTTCTTCTAATAATTTGTTGTGTTCATATTCTAAAAAGTGTCTATGCTTGATTCAACTCACATCATGTCGTATCTAGAGCTATGGTTGTGTGCAAAAAATTTTTTTAGTTGAATGACACTTTAATTTTGTTTTTTTTTGTGTTAAGTGATTTTGTTTTTGTTTTAATTTAGTCTTTCTTGTTGTTTTAATTGGTACAAATTCATTTTGTTTGAGTCATTTTCTTTTTGAATCCATATATGTTTTGTCATGTCATGTTTTTCCTATAATGTCATCACTTCTCCGTAGTACTTTTCTTGTTATTTTTTAGTGGCTTGATTTTTACTTGAGTGCAGTTTTCTATTTCTGTTTTTTGATCCTTTGGTGCATTTTATTTTTAGATTTGATTTCGTCCTTGTGTATTAGATCTATACAAGTTCATATACATAAATTATTTTGTGTCTTTGAAGTCTCTTAATTCTGTTTTTTTAATTCCAACATAGGTTTTCTCTGTTTTCCAGTTTTTGTACTGACTAAAATTGCTTATGACAATTATTTCTGTTGGAGAAAATTTCTGAAAATCTGGATTTGAGTAGTTTGAAGTGTTATAAAAAGAGTGCAAAAAGCAGTGTATCAAAATTCAAAATACAAAAAAAATGATAAATCAAATATGTACAAAGTGCAAAATTATGACTCTGGAAAAACAGTGAGTGGCAGTGATTTTAAAAAATTTATCACAATTAATTGGCGAATTATTTTTTGTGTGATTCCAGTGCGTATTTTGAGATAACATCTTGAATTTCCAGTGGTTTAAATTTAAAATTCCAGTTTGCCTTATCCAATTCCAGATAAATTTTTAAAGTCACGCACAGTTTTTTTCGAAAATTCCAGTAGCACTGTTTTTTGGTTTTCTTCATCTATTCTAGAACTATTTTTTAGGATTCCTTTGTGTGCTAGCTTTTCATTGAGTGCCTTATTTTTCTTTCTTGTCTTTTTCATTTCAATTCTTCCCCAAGTTTTGTCATATCTTTTATTCTGTTTTGGTTAAGCTATTTCTTGTTTACACCTTTTCTTACTTGTCTTTTCTTGTTTCCTAAAGTTTTGTGGTGATTTGTTCTTTGAGTAAGTGTAGTTTGCTTTGGCATATTTCACTTGAAGCTCATCCAATCCACAAAGAGACTTGGTTAAGGACAAAAAAATTTCTTAGAGTGGTTTGAGTGCTCTTTTACTCTTTGCAGCAAGCATTCTTTTATTCTAACAAGTTTTCTTTAATTGTTTGTTCTATGTGTTATGTGTTTACACCTTTTCTTACTTGTCTTTTGATGCGAATCAAATAAAGAAGGCTTTTAATAATGAAGGACAAGATCATTCGCCCTCACATTTAAAGTTCTTCTTATTATTCTTTGCAAAAGATGAGGCCCAAAGCCCAAGCCCAAGCCCAAGAAGGCCAAAGCCCAAAAAGCCCAAGTTCATCTCATGAAAAGCAAGGCCAAGTATTAAATAATAAAGAATATTGTTGAAGGTGCTTAGAGGGAAACATTAGAAACCTCTATTTTTAAAGCATCTTTTAGTCTTTAGTTAGGAGTCTTAGGGGGTGTGTGTTAGTAGATAGGTGTAGGAGTAGAATAGGAGGTGCCAAAGTGAAGGAAGAGGTCACACCTTCCTCATGCTTTGTTTTAGGCGCCAATTCTAGAAGCTTTTAGGGGGGAGTTTTTGAATTTGTGTAGCTTACATTTCAGCACCTTAGGCTATAAATAGAGGTGCTCTCTTTGTAAATTTCAGATTTGAATTTATCTAAAGAAACTATACTCAAAATTGGAGTGAGCATTGGAGAGCTTTTGAGCCTTCTTCTCTAGTCTTATCTTGAAGGATCCATGGTGTCCTCAAGTGGCGGCAGCACACTCATCTAGGAGCAACCATACTTCTAGTGGCGTGATCATCCAACCATTCTTCCATCTTCATGAGCACTCTCTTCTCCTTCCTTTCTTCTCTTTCAATTGTTCATGTTGTCTTGTTTTCTTGAGTTTTTGGTTCGGTTCTTTGGTTTTTCCAGCAGCTGTTCTTATTTTTCTTATGTTTTGGTTCGGTACCTTTCATTTTCCAGCTTTCCTTTATAGTTTGGTTGCCTTTTACTTCATTTTGTTCGGTTCAAATGTGTTCTTATTCAATTCTATTCGGTGCTTTTTAGTTTTACCTCTTTTTGTTGGTTCAATTTGACAATATGAGGAACTTCCATGTGAGTTTGGATTTGGTGCTAGTTTTGGTGAGTTCTTGTTCATAGAACCTTGATCCAATTCTATGAAAAAGTGCCTAACATTTGTCCAACTCAAGTTGATTCCCAAGAATGTCAAGAATCATTCTCTTCTATGCTAGTGGAATCACATCATCTTTTCTTGTTTCCTAAAGTTTTGTGGTGATTTGTTCTTTGAGTAAGTGTAGTTTGCTTTGGCATATTTCACTTGAAGCTCATCCAATCCACAAGGAGACTTGGTTAAGGACAAAAAAAAATTTTAGAGTGGTTTGAGTGCTCTTTTACTCTTTGAAGCAAGCATTCTTTTATTCTAACAAGTTTTCTTTAATTGTTTGTTCTATGTGTTTTGTGTTTGTTTGTTGTTATGGATAATATTTTCAAGTGGTGCATCTTCCAAAACTAAATCCTATCACAAAGCTCACCTTTTGGAAGAACTTGTGGAGGTCAAGAAGCAAATTTTCCATAAAAATGAGAAAATAAGCCAACTTGCCAAAATATTGCAAAGACTAGAAGAAGTTCATGCAAGGCAAAATCAACAAGATGAAGACAAAAGGAGTTTGCACAATTTTTCCAAAAAAGCACCATCATCACCAACCACAACAACAACATTCTTTTAATTTTGTAAAGTTACCTAGTTTTCATGGGTCTAATGATCCTTCTTTGTATTTAGATTGGGAAGCTAAGGTTGAACATATTTCAACATATTTTTCATGTGTATACGGTCACCGAAGACCAACAGGTTAGGTTAGCTTCCTTAGTTTTCTTAGACTATGCCAACCAATGGTGGCACCATCTTGTATTGGACATTGGGCTAAATAAGAGGCCGCCCATGGTCTCTTAGTGTGATTTAAAGGCATGCATGTGTGCGAGGTTTGTTCTTCCTTCTAGGAAGGAACACTTGTTGAAGTTCCAAAGGCTTCATCAAGGACATAGGCCGGTAGATGAATACTTTAAAGCTTTTGAAACAACTTTGACTAAAATGAATATGCATGATAATGAAGAGTCAAAGATAAAACGGTTTGTAAGTAATTTAAGAAGAGAAATTAAAGATTTTGTAAAATTACATGAGTACTCTTCTTTAAAGAAAGTGCTTCACCTAGCCATCCAGGTGGAATCACACCTTTTGGAAACAACTTTCAAAAATACTCATGATGATGGTTTCTATAACTCTTCTAGGAAGGATGCATACAAAATTTATACTCAACATTCTCCTTCACAATTTTCCAAAGAAACCACTTCTTCCCAAAAAGTTTCTACCCAAAATCCTTCTACCCCTAAGTCAACCACCAAAACTTAAAAAACAAAATGTTTTAAGTGTTTAAGTTTTGGGCACATCGCTGCCAATTGTCCCCTTAAAAGATCCATATTGTTAAATGAGGTAAAACAAGACCACCTTAAAACAAAAACCAAAAGTGAAAATGAAAGAACAAAAGAAGGTCCTGACACAATGGGTCTCATCCCTTCACCTCCAAGGTGTTTTCCTTCCTTATCTTTTTCATTTCCTCAACATTCTAAGTACTTGACATTTTTGTTTAAGAAGTTTAGGGATGCTATTCCAAACCCTCCTAAAGGTTCTCACCTTTTAAGAGTCGGGCCTACCAATGTTCCTGCGCACATCTTACATCTTGTAGCATCCGTTCCTCCACATATCAGCATTTGTGTTCTAAGAATCTTCAAATGAGCTCCTACATCTTGTTTCCCCACGAAAGCTCCCATCATTGGAAAAACATACCCTGCTGGAATTGGTTCTCTCAGGATTTCTTATGAAAAAGGCTGGAAATCCTTATCAACATCATTTCCCTCCTCATATTGGGCCATCAACTGCTGATCCAAACGTTGCTCGAGTTTGTCATTCCTCCTTTGCAAATGTTCTTGAACTCTCAAGGTTTCCTTCAACATCTCTCTTGCCCGAACGCCTTCCCTTCTCATCTCCTTCTAGGCTTTTATGAACTCCTTTGCTCGTTCTTCATTCTATTTCCTCATGGTTTCCATCATCTCCATCAACATTTGAGTTGCATTGAGTATGTTGTTCTCTTCCCTCGAATTACTCGTAGTTTCTCTCATTGTTTTTCAGGACTAAATGTGGCACAAGAATATTATACCTGCCCCATGGTGGGCGCCAAAATATTCTAGCCAAGACAGATGACCCTTAGCTAAAGCATCAAAAGTAATCAAAAACAGTGGTTTCCAATCTTAGTGTCGTGTGCTCCTTCTTCGGTCTTCCTCCATTCCTATAGAACTTTTTGACCCTTATTCCCATGTAACAGTGACTTAATTGCTTAATATTCCTGTAACCTCCTTCGGTTATTAAACCAAGGTTTGTGAAGATTATGTAACATTATTTTTCCTTCGGTGTTGGAGCATTATGACATGCTTAACTGGATCGCCCATGATCTCACAAAAACTATTCAATTTTTTTAGAAAAATGTTATTCAGTTTTAAGAAATACAACTGCATGCAAATTAGTCAGGTCCCACTCTAATTGAGGACTATCAATCTTTCATTCATCATCATTTGTATCCTGCACAATAGTTTGGAATGAATTACCAGGTTAGAACTCTAATTGAGGACTATCAATGCTTCATTCATCATCATTTGTATCTTGCACAATAGTTTGGAATGAATTGCCAGGTTAGAAGATAGGTGGTGGGTATCACATTACTGTTGAAGATGGTTGCTGCCCCTTCAAGATTGTGTTTGATGAAGACTTCTATGTACATTTCATGTGTATTTTGCTTTGCTTTAAGTGTGTCTTAGATAGTGCTTAGAGGTTGTTTAAAAGTGGGCTTTTTGCTGAGTAACTCACCTTATAACCACTGGCCATGTGATAAGAACAAGCATAAGTTTTCTTAAACTGTTTTTCACATGTTTTACAAAAAACACGTTTACTGCATAAAAATAAATCTGTTCTTTTCTAAATAAACAAATTCATTTTTACACTGGTGCCTTGGCTAAGTCTTGTGAAAATTAGATTTTGTGCATCATGTATTTTGACTAAGTCTTTTATCTTTCAAAACGACTGTGTTTCAAACAGTTAAGCTTTTCTGTTTTCGTTTTGAAAACTAAATCTGTTCATCTGTAAATGAATAGATTTTTTTTGTCTCTGGTGCCATGTCAAGCTTAAACGATTTTCAGTTTTATCTCAGCACCAGAATGGTTGACTGAGTCTCCTCACTTAACAAATTCTCTAACTGCTTTTTGAAAATAAATCTGTTCATTTTATTTTCAATTTGTTCATTTTATAACAGCTTTAACTGTTTTTCAAAAATCTGTTATAAGTTGGTTTTCTATAAAATGAAAACTTGTTTCTGAGTTTAAACATCATTCATACATTTGCAAAAACAAGTTTTGACAGCAAAGAATTAAGAGTTTACAAAGGATTAGCATTTGTTCTTCAAAGATTTCAAAAATCACAAAGTGCTTGTTCTTGGTTTGGTTCCAAAAGCTTGGTGTGAGGTGCTGCTACTGTTCTAGCAATCTTGCCTACTGGTTTAAGGCAGATCTTTGTATCCTCAATCAGGTGTAGTCGTTTCATTTCTCATTTCTTGTAATAGTTTGGTTGAACACTCTTCTTGATAGGTTTTCTTGAAGAGTGGGTGTGTGCTGAAATAGGTTTTTTCAGCAAAAGTACCTAAGTTCTTGTAGGTTTCAAGAACAGTGGGAATTGTACTTGGTTGTACTGTGTTTTAGTGATTTCCACCTGGCATTGGTGAAGACTGGATGTAGCTCAGTTGAGTGAACCAGTATAACTGCTTGTGTTCATTCTCTCTCACTCTCTGCAATTTCATTTCTGCATAATTGATAAAACAGCAAAGAAATAAATCTGTTAAATTGAAAATAAATCTGTTCTTTCTGGGCGCTGTGCATACTGTTCTTAATTTCTGGAAAACTGTCTGGTTTCAATAAGAACACTGATAATCTGTTAAAGGCTAATAAAACAGGTTGAGTGTGATAGATTGCCTCACTAATTGTCAAGCCCTTAACTGAACCTAAATCACATTATTTGGAATTAACGTTTGCTGTTTTTGTGTTTCACTGTTTTTCAATCTAATATCAGTGTATGTGCATCTGGAAAATCTATCTGCATAATCTTGTGATTAACCTTGCTGTATAAACGCTTTTCAAACAAAAACAGTGCCTAAATAAATCTGTTCATTTTCACATAAATCGATTTATTTTCTGTAAACTGTGTTAAACAATGTTTCTGCAAGAAAGTTTTAAAAGGTCAATTCACCCCCCCCCCCCCCTTGAACTTTGGCACTATTAAACCCAACAATTACAACAGAGACGGAAATTCTCTATTGTTGCAGCTTGTGACATTGTAAACAAGAACGTGATTGAATACCAACTACGTAGACTCATTGTCCATTTCTCTCCTCACTTCATAACAAAACTCCCAGTATTGTTCACATATTAGGTCTAATTTGTCGATATGTGTTTATGATGCATGTCTAATCAAAGAAAGATCCATCAACTCCTGCCAAGCCATGACATTGATTGAATTTGAGTAAATTTGAAAAAACTTATTTTTTATTTTTTTTCTTGCTCTCGAATCATATTTCTATTTATTCTGATTCTATAAATTTTTTTGCTTTCAATTTCCATGACATCTTATATTTCATTTACACATATAGAAAAGATATGTGCTGAGTTTTAGTCCCAAACATATATCCCGAATGGAGGTAAGCTTCTTCTTCTCCAACTTTCCTCATGACCACGATGAGAGGGACATGTGGAAGATTTTTCAGAGATGGGGGAGGTTAAATGATATCTTTATCTCAAGAAGGTTAAACATCAAGAGACAAAGGTTTGGATTTGTGAGGTTCCACAAGGTGGTAGAGGTAGATGAGCTGGAAAGAAGGTTGAATGCCATTTGGATTGGGACTTGGAAGCTGAGGGTTAATAAATCAAAGTATAGGAAGGTACCAGGGACAACAAAAGAGTGGACCGAAGACCTGAACGTTTTGAAAGCACCACAGCAGAGGCAGGAACGAACGGTAACTCACCATGCTCACACTCATCCACAGGTTGGGTTCAACAATACCCACACTTATGCACAGGCAGTAACCATGGATCGTCGACAACCGACCCTTCAGGCGGGGTTGGTGGGTAACGTGAAGGCAAATGGGCACATGGAACTGAACATGGCTAATATCAATATGGAGAATGAGGATGTTGAATGGTTGAGGAACAGTTTTATTGGAAAACTGTCTGACGCAGGGATGGTGCAGGTGGTAAAGGAGAGCTTCTTCATGGAAGGTGTCGACTTCATCCGAGTGAGATATCTAGGAGGCCAGTATGTGCTCTTGTCAGGGGAATCGGACGGGATAGTCCAAAAGACGCTCAAGGATAACAAGGAGATGGTGGGAGCTCTGTTCGAGTCGATTGTTCCGTGGGAGGAGACTTTTGCAGTGGATGAAAAGGTGGTGTGTGTTAGATGCAGAGGATTACCTCTTAGCATGTGGAACAGAGGATGCTTTGAACGTGTTGCTGCTCATGTAGGATCCCTGGTGGAGGTAGATGGAGCTACGTCTGAATTCGAAGATTTGGAGTTTGCAAGGCTAAGAGTAAGGGCACCGGTGGGACGAGACATGCGCATGGTGATGGTTATGAAGATCAACAACATTCTTTGCCAGATTGTTTTGGAAGAAGAAACTCCTTCGTTCAACACATGTAGGTGTTGCTCGCATGGCAGAGGGGAGAGGCACGAGGAGGCGATTCAGACGAGGGGTCGGAGGAGAAGTTCGGCGAGGAGTTGATAGAATCGGAGGGTTCCGATGCTGATGTGCAGCAATATGAGGAGGGGAAAGGCGACGAAGGATGCTCAGTGAGATTCCCAGCGGAGGGCGCGGTGGGGGAAGGGGGTGGAGCCAGTACAGGTAGCCTTAGTAAGGCCTTGGTGTCTAGGGCTGTGACTAGGTTGCCATTTTTGGAGGAGCACGTAGGCTGCTCGTGGAAAGCGAGTGCAGACAGGGCTCATTCTAAGCATGCGCCAGTGCAGAAGGAGGATGGGACATCTAAGGGGTTGCCAACGGATAGTAGGAGTGGAAACACGTTTGACCTAATTGTTAATGGGCCAGCCAAGGCCCAACTACACGAAGGGAGTGAGTTTAGTATCTTTGTGGGATTGGGCTCGAAACAACTAGAAGATGAGCAGACAGGAGGGGTGCCGATAGCAACGAGCACAAAGCTTGCGATTGTTGGCGCTGTGGAGGCCTGGGTTAGCCACGCCTACGACGAGAAGTGTGACAACAACCCTAGGGATTGTAATAATAGGTCTGTGTCCAGGGTAGAGGCAAGTGGGGAAGATGTCGTTGGCGGAGTGACGATAACGGAGGAAGATGACGGCAGGGGGTCGTGTACGCCGGAGATGAGGCTCCCTGAACGACAAAGCGAGCCATCTCCGATCAGTCCAACCATTCAGGCGTACCACATCTGCACCAAGGCTAGAGCGAAGGCGATTTCAACATGCACAAGGAGTGGAGACGCGACAAGGATGGCAAAGAAGGTTGATGACGAAACGGAGATGGCGAAAGAGAGCGGGGGTCGCAAATATGATACCATTAACGAAGGGAGAAGGCGTCTCAGTATGGAGGATAAATTTTAGGTGGATGCTATGTCCAGGAGGTAGGATACAAGGGTAGTTTCTCAGAGCCTTAGTAACTTGTCAGACGGTGCTGTTAGGAATTGCAACAGGTTGTATTGGATCAACAATGAGTACTCGGAAGCGGTGAGAATCTGGACCATCAGAAAGGAATTGGGTTTCTCCTTCTCGGGTGAGGAAGAAGTGGTGGTAGGCCGTATTCAAGCTATGGAGATTCGGGATAAGGCAGGAGTCAGGAAGGAAAGTATAAGCAGAGTGGAGAAAAGTGTATCTGATGATGAAGATAATTAGTATGAACATAAGAGGAGTGAGGGGCGCTCACAAAAGGAAGTATCTGAGGGAGTTGATCCATAAAGAACAGGCGGGTATGGTGTGTCTACAGGAGATTAAATGCAAGGATTTAGGGTCGCATGAGATTTTCAAGATGTGGGGTTCAAATGAGATTGAGTGGGTTGTGAATGGGAATGTGAATAATATTGGAGGAGTAATTACGATGTGGAGGAAAAGTTGCTTTCATCTTAGTAATGTCTTTAATGGGAGTAACTATAGCATCATCGAAGGGGAATGGAGGTTAGAAGGCCCGATACAAACTGTGGAGGTCAACATCTACAACACCGGTTCAGTGCTAGAGAAAAAGGCTATATGAGAGGAGATTCGGGTGAAGAGATTAATGATTAATACGAAGGTGTGGTGCGTGGTAGGGGATTTTAATTCCATCAGGTGCCCAAGCGAGAGGAGGAATGTGGGTTGCGACGTCGATCACAGTAGCGAGATGAGAAGGTTTAATGCGTTCATTGAAAGCTCTGAATTGGTAGACTTACCAATGTTGGGTAGAAAGTTTACATGGTACAAACCCAACGGATTGATAAAGAGTAGAATTGACCGGTTCTTAGTGTCGAGGGAGTGGTTGGATAGGTGGCCGGACAGCAAATACCGGGTGTTAGACAGGGCGATGTTGGATCATTGCGCGCTGGTATTAGATACGGTCACCGTGGATTGGGGACCGAAACCGTTTCACTATTTAGATGTTTGGCACAAAGATTGCAGGTTCAGGGAGTTTGTTCGCAACAGATAGCAAATTATGAAATCCAAGGTGGAGGTTTATTTGTGTTTAAAGAAAAGTTGAAATTGTTGAAGGCTTACTTAAAAGAGTGGAATAGGGAGGTTTTTGGCAATGTCTTTCAGCAGGGGGATGAAATCCAAAAAAAGGATACATGAGTTGGATGCAAAAGATGACGAGAGTGAGTTGGATGAGGTGGGTAGGGAAGAGAGGAAGTGGTTGTTAGCAGAGCTGAGAAGCAATAATCTTAGTTAGGAGGCCATTTATCAGTAGAAGGCTCGCATCAAATTGTTGAAGCAGGGGGATTTGAACACAAAGTACTTTCACTCGACCATAAAATGGAGAAGAGCAAGGAATGGGTTCAATGGGGTGAGAGACAATGGTGTGTGGTATGAAGATCAGGATGTGGTGAAGGACAAGGTCAAAATGTATTTCAAAGAGAGATTCTCGGACGATGATCGTTTGAGCGTCAAGCTAGATAATGCATGTTTTAACAGGATTGCTGAAGAAGACAATATCCGGTTGGTAGGAAGGATTTCTGAGGAGGAGGTAAAGGAGGCAGTGTGGAGCTGTGGCAGTGATAAAAGCCCGAGGCCTGACGGTTTCAACTTTGGCTTTATCAAGTTATGTTGGGAGGAGATGAAGGCAGACATCATTAGGGCAATGCATAATTTTGAGGAAGAAGGGAGATGGCAAAGGGGGACAAATGCCTCTTTTATATCTTTAATCCCTAAAGCTGAAAATCCCCAATGCTTGAACGAGTTTAGGCCGATATCTCTGGTCGAGTGCTTGTACAAAATTGTGGCAAAGATTCTGTCAAGTAGGATCAAGAAAGTTTTGCACAAGGTCATCGATGTGAGGCAGTCGACGTTCTTGGAAGGTAGGGGGATTGTGGATAGTGTCTTAGTAGCAAATGAAGTGTTGGAGGATATCAAGAGGAGAAAGAGCAGTTGTATCTTCTTTAAGGTTGACTATGAGAAGGCATACGACTCCATTGATTGGAGTTTCTTGTTCTATATGCTGGAGAGATTAGGCTTCTGTGGGAGATGGGTCGGCTGGATTAGAGCGTGCCTTGAGTCCTCATCAGTGTCTGTGCTTGTGAATGGGAGCCCGACTCAGGAGTTTAAGCCCAAGAAGGGGGTGAGGCAAAGAGACCCGCTGGCACCTTTTCTGTTTCTCGTTGTGGCAGAAGGTCTAGCTGGAGTGGTAAGGATGGTGATCGATAAGGATTTGTTAGAAAGTGTGGAGATCGGAGACAGGCTCACCAAGGTTAATATGCTTCAGTTTGCGGATGACACGTTTTTTCTCTGTAAAGCGAGTGCTCAAAGTGTGTTTGTTATCAAGGCCATTCTTATATGCTTTGAGTTAGCGTCCGGGTTGAAGGTTAATTTCCAGAAGAGTAGTGTTGGAGGGATAGGGTGCAATAACCTCTTGTTACAGCGTTTTGCGACGGTCTTGAATTGCGTCACGATGAAGACTCTGTTTAAATATCTGGGCATGCTTGTAGGAGGAAATCACAAAAGAAGTAAGTTTTGGGAAGAAGTGGTGGAAAGAGTGAGGAGGAGACTAGGCAGATGGAAGGGCAAGTTTATCTCGATGGCTGGGAGACTCTATTTGCCTTTATTCTATATGTCTCTCTATAAAATGCCGGTAATGGTGGCGAATGAAATTGTCAGATTGCAGAGGAATTTCTTGTGGGGCTGGGGTTAGAAGGTAGGAGAATTCTGTGGGCCTCGTGGGATAAGGTGTGTGCGCCAAAAGAAGAGGGGGGCTCGGCATGATCGACATAAGGTGCTTCAATATTGCATTGCTAGGAAAATGGATTTGGCGCCTAGGTTCAGAGAAGCAGGGCTTGTGGAAAGAGGTGGTGGATTCAAAATATGGAGGTTGGAGGGACTTACAAAGTCAAAGAAAGAACTGTTTGGATTCTCTTTGGTGGAGGGATTTGAAGGATATTTGGGCTCTCGACATTTGGAAAGTTAACTTTGAGGCCAACATCTTGTGGGAGGTAGGGAATGGGAGGGAGATCAGGTTCTGGGAAGATAGTTGGGCAGGCAGTGTAGCCTTAAAAGAGTTATTCCCGAGGCTTCATTCCACATGTACGAACAAGGATTCTTTGCTATGGCAAGTTAGGGAGTGGTCTGAAAGCTTAGGGTGGGTATGGAAGATTGAATGGAGAAGAAACTTGTTTGAGTGGGAACTGAGTCTGGAGCGTCAGCTGATGCATATTCTGGGAGAACAGATGGGGAGGGCAAACAAGGAGGACATGTGGGCTTGGAATGATAGAAGGACAGCGACGTACACGGTTAAATCAGCATTCAGTATTCTCAGGGACGTATATCAGGGGGAGGAGAGAGAGGTGCATCTAGGTTTCTGGAGGCTAAAGGCGCAATCTTCCGCTCATCTCTTGGCGTGGAGGGTATTGGAAGACAAAATAGCAACCAAAGCCAACCTGGCAAGGAGGGGGGTAAAGCTATTCACCAATATTTGCAGTCTGTGCGGGGAGGAGGAGGAAACTACGTCCCACTTGTTCTGTACATGCAGGGTGGCTTGGCTTGTGTGGGCAAAGTGCCATGAGTGGGTGGGGATGGCCTCTGTGAGTCATAGGGACCTGAAGAACCACTTTCTAAGCTTTAGGATAAGTGAGGTCACGGAAAGTGTGAATCAGGTCTGGGGGGTGTGTGGATAGCAGTGGTAGGGGAACTGTGGAATCATAGGAACAGGAAGGTGTTTAGAAGTGGCAGGGTAGACCATATTGAAATTTTTGCAATGTCGCAGGTAAAGGCGTGGTCATGGGTAGTGTGTAAAGTGCGAGGCGCTGGTTTTTCTTTCTCCGATTGGTGTCTTGAGCCAATGATCTGTATGAGGTCTGTTAAATTTCCTAGGAACTCCTCCTTTTGAGAGGAGCAGTTAGTTTGTGATCCTGCCGCCAACTCTAGCGTGGAGGAACTGCTTTGTCGCTTCCTTACCCCGCCTATGCAACTGTGCTATCTGCAAGTGTGTGCTCTTAGAACCTTCTCCGGGAACCTCGAATGCAACCTGCAAAACACACAGACGGCGCCTCTAGCGGCTGTTTGCACTCTGACGCTCAAGTTAGGTCACAGAATCACCAACAAAGATAATGTGTGTGTGTATTTCTCTCTGATTCTCTTTTTATCTCCCTCTGTGTCTGTGCCTAACAAAATTCTGTTACGTTGTTCTCTGCGTGTGTCAGAATTCTGTTATGCTTTTGTACGAAAACGTACCACAGTCAGGGTCGTGGGTGTCTGGGTTTTCTGTCTGTACCTTTCACGACACGGAGTGCACCTTTATCTGGGTCGCGCCCCTCTCAGACAGTGACACGAGGAGGCATGCAACTCACACCTAACCGTACATGTGCCACTACCTGAAGGGCTCTAACGCATCTCTTTGCGCGCCTAAGTTATTCCTTTGCGGAGTAACTTGGCACGTTTCTTCCATCTGGGTGAATCGCACATTCCCAGGAGAACGCCAGGTGTGGCTGGACTAGGCACACTCACCAAGCACTGCTCTCTGCATACACGATTTCCCCTCCACGATGTCATGCATGTAATGGGTTGAGGGAGTCACCAATCACTGACTGATTTACTAACTCCCTCAGGCCACTCTCGTGCACGATTATACCGGCAAGGAGCTCTTCTTTCTCTGAGGTATGATCATGCGAGGTCCATGCGTAACGCTCTCGCTGGGAATCTCAGTCCTAGTTTAACTGCGTGTAACACGAGACCCCGATGACCATGCACCCGATGACTGATCGGTGCTCTATTGCTTCTCGCGTTCTCCCCCGGGTGTTTATCTTGGAACTGATCTATCGGTGGCCACTCGGTTACTGACCACCGATCACCATACCGGGTGATCTCCTCCCTGATTTCTCTGCCACCTGATCCACGTGTCACCCTGCGAGTGGTCCACGTGGTTATCTGTTGCTGACGTCATCGACTACCGATGACCGACCGGATCACAAGCCCCCTAGTCTCGAGCTGTGAACTCGTTCTCAGCGAAGAGACTAAGTGGTCGCGCTCTCGGTCCACGTGGCAAGTGGGGCCGCATCACGTGTCACCTCACGTGTTGCCTTTTGACGTTACAACTTCCTCCCTTAATCTCGCGACACGTGGCCGCATCAACGGCCAGCGTGGAGTGTCGCTAGCGCTTCCCTCATTCAAATAGGCGCGCGTTTTCACTGTTTCATCATCTTCTTCAATACTCCAACTCTCAGACTCTCGTCGAATCTCCTCTCTGCGCGCCCAACTTTCTTCGAGCTTCCTACCTCAAGACCTTCTGCGATCACCTAAAGGTATGGCTTTTCTTCTTCCTTGATCCATTTAGGTTCTTTTCACCGATTGCATTCACCCTTTTCACTACCATGCATTCATCTTTCTCTGTTTTTCTTCTTCTCAACCCGCGCTAGGGTTTTTGCGTTTCTCACTTCGCTTTCTACTTCGCCTGGACCTTCTTTCTTCTTCCCTTCCTCTGTTTTTCACCGAACCATTCATCATTCCCTCTTCTTCCATTCATCTGACCTTTGCTTTCCTCCATTGCAGTTACCTTGCAATGGCTCGTTTGAAGCAAACTGCTCGCCTCGTTGCCTCATCTTCTGGTGCACAGCCTTCAGCAAGTGCACCGGCGCCACCTCCACCCGATGCAACCTCCTACCACGACAACGCCAGGGTCTACGACTGGGCTCCCCTGGCGTTGTTGGCCGAAACCTCCACTCTACTACCGCAAGGCCACCTCAAATCCCTTCTGAGCAACGACCCAGATGAGCCTTCTTGCGCCATCGACAGGGAGAACGATTTTAACATCCGTATACGCATTCCTCCTCGAGGGATGCCCATCTGTGCGGATGATAGGGCTATCAATGGGGTGCCCTTCACCTTCATCTACTCCGCCATCTTCAAGAGGTTGAAGCTGCGCCTGCCCTTCACCTTCTTTGAGAAGGAGCTGATGATGGAGCTAAACGTCGCCCCCTGCCAACTCCATCCGAATGCCTGGGCTTTCATACGGGCATTCGAGATCCTCTGCAACTATTTCGGGCATAACGCCTCCGTAGATGTATTCCTACACTTTTTCGAGGCGAAGAACCCTGGGGATAGGTCCTGGGTCAATCTGAATGGGGTTGCTAGACGGGTGATCTTGGGCTTGTACCAGCAATCTTTCAAAGATTGGAAGGGCAGGTTCTGCATGATATCTGCTACCCAGCAAAGTCCAACGCTGCTCGAGGGGTTTCCCCTTTACTGGGTTCCTGGAGTAGAGTTCAAGAAACCCCGGGGTTTTGAGGCCATGGCCCCCTACGAGCGCGAGCTGTGTAGGTTGCTCCTAGGGGCAAAGTATAACTCGACTCTTCTCACCAAACACGAGTTTGATGTGGTGTCTCTGAAGAAATACATAGGTAGGCTCTTCTTCTTGCACCCCTTAGAATGCTTGCACACTCTCATGCATACTTGCATAACATTTTATCCACTTGCATAATTATGCCATCTAACTCTTCTTTTTACCCTCGATGTAGATATGACTTCAGGGAAAGATAGGAAGAGGGCCTTGCTGGAGCTTGCCCGGACCAGGGGAGCCAAGGGGACTGGTTCTTCCTCCTCCACCACCGAGCCCATCGCAGCTCCCCCTCTCTCGGTCGCGCCAGTTGAAGGCCCCGAGCCAGAGAGGAAAAGAAGAAGGCTAGTAAAGGCCTTTCCCACCACTGTGGCGGTCACTGCTGAGCCTACCCCCTCAACTGAGGAGGAGAGTTCTGGCTCTCCCTTCATACATCGCAAGAGGAAGCATCAAGAGGTTGGGGGGGCTTCTTCTCTCAGGCCTGAGGAAATTGAGGTGGTACAGATCGAGGAGGGTCCACCCTCACCTCCTCCTGCTCAACCTGCCTCAGCACCAACTCTCTCTCTCTCCCTTCAGCGCCTACCATCTCCGACGCCTCAACCTCTGTCTCCAGCGTCACTTCCACCTCCACCCCCAGCGGGCCAAGCTATTGGTCAACTCACTCCACCTGCTGGGGGTGATTCTGCCCATTCAGGGGGTCTCTCAAGACTTCCTGCATCACCACCACCGCCAACCTCTGCTGCTATTGCTAAAGGTGGTGAGGCCAGCTCGCAGCCAAGCGGCTCTGGCGCCAGCAATGAGAATTTCAGTCGGGTCATTGCCCTGGTTCGACACTTCATACACAGCCGTGAGCTTCTCGAGTGGAGTGGGCAGGAGGTGGATGCGCACTTGGCCAAGCAGATAGTGCTTTCCCTAGAGTTTTCCACCCAACACCGCAAGCAACTAGTCCTGGAGAAGAGGATCAAGGAGCTTGAGCACGACAAGGAGTCACTGCAGAGTGACTTTGAGGCTGCCCAAGGGTTCGTGGATCTGATGAGGGACATGGTGGAAAAGTCCAGGAAAGAGTACCTATCTCAGGTCCAAGAGACCATCAAGACTGAGATCTTGATGGGGCAAACTGTCAACGCTCTGGACAACAAAGTGGTGGAGCTGCGGAGCAAGGTAATCAACTTAGAGGCTGAGACTTCCTCACTACGCCAACTGAACTCACAACTAGCGGAGGATCTCAAGTCCACCAAGGAGGAGGCCGCTAACGGGGAGAAGAAACTTGAGGAGGCGGTGAGTGAGCTTTCTGGAGTGAAGATTGAATTGTCTGAGGCAAAGGGCCAATTGGAAGAGGCTGCCTCTTCCATTGCTTCCCTTACCACCAAGAAGAACGCTGCGGAGACTTCAAAGCAAGAGCTCGAAGCTGAGAATGCCGAGCTTATGAGCGTGGGTGTTGATGCCCTTGCTGATGGGTTTGAGCTGGCACTTGAGCAGATTCGATGCGTTCTCCCGGATTTGGACCTTACACAATTCAGCATTTACCATGAAGTGGTAGATGGCAAGCTCGTTCCTCCTCCTTGAATTCTTTTCTTGTAATTTTATATTTCTGCATCATTCCTGTACTTTGAACTTGTAAAACTTGGTGTGAATATATATATATTTGCTTCAGCTATATGTCTTTTCTCTCGCATTTTCTTAAGCTTCGTCTTACTTCTTGCGCGCAACTAACTGTTAACTAGCTTAGGTTCAGCGCGATCTGTACTCTTTGATCTACCTTGATCATGACCAACAACTCCCTTAGCTTGTCTTTTAACAGTTCTCATGCACAGCTTCGTACTGGATGACTGACTAGGCATAGTCTGTCTGCCTCAGCTTGTTGTGTAAGAGCATAGTCTGTCTTCCTCCGACAAGGTACTACGCACTAGCATCCACCGACAACTCATCAGTCATCGTTCTTCGGTCTTCAATTTGCTTCTTTGTGGCTCTAGCGCTAAGTGCATAAAGGACTTTGGCATCGATCGTCAGAAGTGATGCCTTGTTTGGGGGAAGGAGAGTGTTTCTCGATAACCCCTTTTATCTTCCCCAAGGTCATCAACCTTGAGCGGATCGGGTCGTTCTTTCCCTTCCTCACTCCTGGGGTGAGAAGGGTTTAAACTAAGGGCTTTACTGGGCCAATATTGGTATATGCCAAGTGGGTAAGGACGTTTGTCAAAATCCTTCCTTTCCTTCTCTTGGTCTTACTAGTACCCCTGGCTTTTCAAACCCTAATCGCCTGCACTCACACCTGGGGTGAGGAGGATTTAGATTAGAGCCCATACTCGCTCCTAGGGCGAATAAGGCCTAACCGATCACCTGCATTCGCACCTGGGGCGAGGAGGATTTTAACTTGAAAACTTTCGCACATTTGATATGCTGATAATCCTTTCATTGGGTGGCCTCGTTAAAAACCCTCCTTAGGGAAAAAAGTGCCCCTTTATCTTGTGTGTGTGTAAAGTCGGTTTCTGTATACGGGTTGAGATATCCCTGAAATATCTCTTTTTATTCATTCTTTTTTTGTCGATAAAAAAAATATTTCATTTACACATTTGTCCTTGCAATGAACAGGCTCAACTTTTATGCTTTACTTTTTTGCGTTTCGAAGACATTTTTTTTTCTTTCACGCATCATTTTCCTATTATGTGTTATGTTAATATATTAATGTTATTTTGCTTCTTATATTTCATCATAAATACTAAAGGATAAGATGACTTTGAATTTTTAGAAAAATATTTAAAAACTACTCATTCTTTTCAACGGTTATTCATCAAACAAGATGGATTATTTTCTTATTTCAGGGAGACCGATTGGCTTTGTAGGTCTCAAGTGATATTGTCCCTTTGGCCATTGAACCAATAAAAGAAAAAGAATATGGATGAGAGGTTTCGTAGTCGAGATGCATTGAGCCATAATGGCTTCTTAGTAGCATTGATTTCTTGAAACTTTGGACAAAGTAATACCTCAGTGTCCAATATGAGAATATTTATTTTCTACAATAACAAAAAGAAAAATGTTTCATGAAAAACCTGATTTTAAATTGCGCCTCTATACAACCCTACTTGGCAGAGGATCTGTTAAGGTGGCTAAAGGACAATTTTGTCGAGGAACATTGTTGAGTGGTTGATGTAGGGTTCAAGGGAAGTTTCCAAAAACAATAACAAAATTGAATTGAATTAGGATAGTGAGTGGGAGAGAGAAAAAGAGACAAAAGAAACAGAAAAGGAAGAAGCTTGGTTATGAGAGACTGAAACGGAGACAACAGGGAGAGATTGAAACCGGAGGCGAAAAGGAACCGAGAGGGGAAAAAGAAGACAAGGATAACAAAACCACTGTTGTTGGTAAGGTTTACAGTTGAAAGTGGTGGACTTTTTTTCGAGCAATGGGTTTATTGACTGCTTTTATCCATATTGATTTGTGATTTTTCTGTATTTTTGTTGTGTGTGGTGGTGGGCGTGGTTGGTGCAGTTCATTGTTTGTTTAGGGATAATTTTTTTTGTTTTATGTATTTCTTGTTATGTGTAGTGGTGGGCGTGGTTGATGGGGTGATTTTTGCTTATTTATTTTGGTTGTGATTCAGGGGTGATTTGTTCGTTGTTTTAGTTTTTATCGTTTAGAATTGAAAAATGGTTAGTGAATTTGTTATTGTTATTGTATCTAATTTACATAGGTTGAAGTGGTTGATATATTTTGTTTTGGACAATTGTGAAATGGCTTCTTCTAGTTCCATGGGAAAGTATTATGGTCAAAAGTTTGATCATCAAGGAAGGGTTCTTGGTCTTGAATTAAATGAGCTTTGGGATGGTTTGGGTGATTATGATGGGAAGACGATGTATGAATACCCCACGGTACATATTTGTTTCATTGACTTTAGACTAAAGGTTTCAATTTTATTGTTATTTCAAAATTCATTTACACAATTTTTTCAGGAGGAACTTCAAGTATTATGTCAGGGAATTATTTGCAAGGGGGTGCTAGATCACGTAATGCACAACAAGATAGTATGTTGAGGGATTTCAACTTTCGTTGTGGTTCACAATCATTGATAATTGAACTTTGATGTTCTGCAATTGTATAGTTATTTATTACATGTGTTAGAGGACCTAAACAATTTCTTAGATGAGGTTTTGAAATGAAATACTTATGCAGTTGTTCCCGCCGGTTGATCGGGATCGTCTTTGCGCGTGGCTTGTCCTTGCGAGCTAGGGCACCTTTGTTATGCTCCGTCCGTGATACCTGAAAAGAAGTGAACAAAGGGGCGCCCTCGCGGCTGTTTGCACACCGACGATCAAGTCAGCTAGCGAGAAACATCAAAGGTGACACACCCTCTGAAGGTGGTCGAAAGTAACTGTGCTGGAATACTAAAACTGGGTTGCCCTAATTGCCTTGTGTTCACAGTGGGTGCACAGCAAAAGCAAATAGGGTTTGTGTTCTGTGTAGACTCCGAGAATTAGGTCAAAACTCGGTCCCCTTTTCAAACGTCCCAAGGTCTCCTTTTATACACCTCTCGCATTTAAAACGCGTTAAAGCGCATTGAAAGCGTATAAAAATATTCCTTAGAACGTTCGAATCTTAACTGAATTAGCGCGTACTTTGGCAAACTGTCACTGAAACATTTAATGAGCACGTGCTAATTACCACGTGTCCTTCTGACTTGATCGTTACTCTGTGTGGAGGGCCTCACAGCGCCGTAACCCAGCTTAGGGTTAATCCATTGTGTGAGTCCTCCTTCCTTGAAATGCATCTGGCGCGTGGGGTGACTTTCTGGGTGCCAACTCATGCACTCTAAGCTCGAGTCACTTGCCCTGGGGGTGTATCTACCTTTCTCTCGTACCACGCACGTGTTTCTCCCCTGGTCGTGGCCCTCTCGTGGGTCGTATCTGTCCCATGGTCTCCCAGCAGTGGCGTGGATACTTCACAAGTCAGGTTACCCCTACTGGTACTAGAACTTATGGCCCTGAGGCCACCTTTCTCTTTTCTTTGTTACTGTTCTGAACTATCGAGGCCCGAAGCCTCCTTGTGATGTCTTAGCTTGGTGCTTTGTCTTGGCGACGCCTTAACCCGTCGATGCCTTTACTTGGCGATGCTTTAACCTAGTGACGCCTTTCTAAGGCGACGCCTTAGCAAGGTGACGCTCCTTATTGGCGACACATTAACCCGACGATGCCTCAGGTAGTCAATCTGTTGACTTTTTTCCTTGGGTCCCACGAGGGGCCCTTCCACACGTTGACTTTGACCTTTGGTCAACGCCCGGGGACTAGACGGTACACAAGCCCCCCAGTCTTGAGTTGACACTTGTTTCAGCGAAAAGAGTAAGGCTTTGCCCTATTATTTTATGTGGCATTCTCTGTACTACTGACGTGACATTCTTCATACCGCTGATGTGACGTACCTTCGAGTGCTCTGATGATGTGACACTCTCTGAGCGAGAAAGGTGACGCCTTGGGTCGCCCTCCAATCGCTTGACACGTGGCTCAATCGCACGACCAGCGCTTGGTGCCTGTTGCGCTTCAAGTTAGCGCTTAATCTCTTGACACGTGGCTTAATCACACGGTGCCCATTTAGCGCCTCTCGCGTTTCAGTCGTAACGTTTAAGTCTTCGAAATCCCGCGCCTCATCTTACTGTTCTATTCACCCTTTCGCATCCCCTTTTACTGTTCATCTTCTCTGCAACTTCTGCATCCTTTGCGCTCTTTCTCCCTACGAAAGCTCGCGTTTTTCCTACTTCCAGCCACAAAGGTATGGTTTTTCTTACTCGATGACTCCTTCCCTCTACTGTGTTGCCTTTGTAACTGCCTGGGACTGTTTATGTTTTCTACATTTCGGTGTTTTGTTTGTTTTCTTTGCTTTTCTTCCTAATTTCTTCGTTCCTTTCCCTTTTCTGGACCTTTCTCATGGGTGGGATTTCCTAGGGTTTCGTCTCATTGACTTCTTCAAAACCTCCTTCACTAAGCCTTTTCTTTTTTCCTTCTTCTTCAGCTTTTTCATCCATCTATGGCACGCACAAAGGTAACGCCCAATCCTCCTCCAAGGGTCGATTATAAGGCCCTCTATTCATGGGCTTCTGATGAACTCCTGAACGAGTGCACTACTTTAACCACCATCAGAGACGTGGAGGACCACCGGGGTGATCTGCTCCTATACAACTTCAATGCCTTCTGCCGTACCCACGATGCTCACATCTCCATCCATCAAGGCACCCCCGGGGAACCTGTTTGTGTGGACGATAGGTCCAAGGGGGAAGCCTTTCTTTTTTATGTACCAAATAGTCTTCAAGCGCGTTGGTGTGCGCCTTCCCTTTACGCCCTTTGAGAGGGAGTTACTTACTGAGATCAATACAGCCCCCACCCAGTTACACCCCAATAGCTGGGCATTCGTCCGGGCTTTCCAAATACTATGTGGGCACCTGGGCGAACTGTGCTTAAGGAAAAGCTCTAGAGTAGATGAAGAAAACAAAAAATTAGCTATTGGAAATTTTATTTTTTTTAAAAAATGCAAACTGTGCTTGATATTCACTGATTTAACTGGAATGATGTAGAGCGAACTGGATTATGAAATTTAAACCACAGAAACTTCAAGATGTTAACTCAATAATGGCACTGGAATTAATTAAAAACAGTAAGCCAATTTAGAGAAATAAAGTTTTCAAAATCGCTGCCAGATTACCGTGTTTTTTTCGGCAGAAATGTACACTTTTTTATTTTATTTATCATTTTTTGTGTACTTCGTATTTTTGAATGATTCTTTTTTCTATTCTTTTCTAACACTTTGATTATCTCAAATCCAGAATTTCAGAATTTTGCAGTAAGTAAATCAATTGCAATAAGGAAAAACAGTAAGCACTTTTTTCAGAAACAGAGGAATCCTAATAGGAATAAAAAACAGGATGATGAACTAGCAAAGACATAATAGAAAATGATGTATTGGAACTTGTATAGGTCTAGAATACAAGTATGAACTCAATTCTAAAAAGAAAATGCACAAAGGATCAACATCAATTCAGAAAATTATATGACACCAAAGCAAGAAACAATCAAAGCAATAAAAGTACTACTAGAAGTAATGACAATTATGGAATAACATGACTAAGACAAAACTTGACATGATTACAAAATTAAAAGACACATCACAAATTTTAACAACAAGTGAAAGGAAGCTTAAGGTAAACTCTAGGAAGGATAATGCCATTCCAAAAGAGCAACCATACTCATAAGAATTATGAGTGCCATAAACCTTTTCACAAGCACTTGGTGTAAAAGAAAAACAGCAAGAATACTCAATTAAAATTCTAAAACAGAAACTTAAATTGCAAGAAATTAAAGAGCTCTTGAAATTAAAGTGCACACAACTCAACAATTAAGCAAGAAGAACCTAAGACTCATGATACCACATGATGTGATTCCAATAGCCATATAGAGAAAGGTTCTTGACCTTCTTAGGAATCACCTTGAGTTGGACATTATAGAGGCACTTTTCTTAGAGTTGGATCATTGTTCCAAGACAAGAACTCACCAAAAACTAGTACCAAATCCCAAACTCATTTGGATGAACCAATTGTAGTCAAATTGAACCGAACAAATGAGCAAGAAAAGCAAAGGAACAAGATGAATGGACAGAATTATAAAACTGCCGAACCAAAAAAACTCATAAAAACAGCAAGAACATCTAACCAAAACTCAAGAACACAAGTTAACACAAACAATAGAAAGAGGAGAAAGGAAGGAGAGAAGAAATGCTCATGAAGATGGAAGGAGGATGGATGATCTCGCCACTAGAAGTGTGGAATGCTCCTAGATGAGAGTGATGCCGCCACTTGAGGACTCCATTGATCCATCAAGATAAGACTAGAGAAGAAGGCTCAAAGCTCTCCAAAGTTCACTCAAAATTTGAGTAGAGTTTTCTTAGATTAATTCCAATCTGAATTTTACAAAGAGAGCACCTCTATTTATAGCCTAAGGTGCTGAAAATGCAAGCTAAAACAATTCAAAATTCCCCCCTAAATTCAAAAGCAAGTGGCGCCTAAACCAAGACATGAGGAAGGTGTGATCCCTTCTCTCACTTTGGCACCTCCTTATTTACTCCTACACCTATCTACTAACACCCCCCCCCCCCTAAGACTCCTAACTAAAGACTAAAAGATGCTTTAACAATAGAGGTTTCTAATGTTTCCCTCTAAGCACCTTTCTACACAATATTTATTTAATACTTGGCCTTGCCCTTCATGGGATGAACTTTGGGCTTTTGGGCTTTGGCCTTCTTGGGCTTGGGCTTGGGCTTTATCTTTTGCAAAGATTAACAAGAAAAACTTTAAATGTAAAGGCGAATGATCTTGTTCTTCATTATAAAAAGCCACCTTTAGTTGATTCTCATCACGCTGAAACTCATAGCTTGCGAGTTCAACGTGCACACCCTCTCCTCATACTTTGGTAGGGAGACTCGCTCCTTGCTCCTCTTTGCTCTTTCCCCTTTTAACTGTGCTTTCGCCAGTCTATGATGCTTGTCTTCTCAACATGCTTCCTTTATTGCTGAGTGTCCTGTTTATCTACTTTAATTTTCATTTATCTGCATGTATTGTTGATCTGCAAATCTGCGCCAGTGGCGGAGTTGACACTCTGTAATTGATCTTGAGCTCAAGTCCTAACTCCAAATTTCTGTGTTTAGCTGTGTGTCTGATGCTTCCTGCTTGACTTGGCATTAGCTCTAACCTCTGTTCTCTGATTTATCTGGTGTAGCGCCAGTGATGGATTCAGCAACAAGGACGGAGCTGGCCAGGTCCTTGAGAGCACGTCCCGCTGCAACGCCCACAAAGGCTGGTGTCTCCAATACTCCCACCTCCGAACCAAACCTTCCTCCTCCATCGACCTTTCAAACACCGACCTCTTCCGAAACCCCACTAGGTCCATCTTCACCACCACAAAGTCCCCATACGTTGCTAACACCAAACTCGCCTCCGCCCATCGCCACAGTTCCCCTAGCCGTGGTTTCATCCCCTGCTCCAGCCCCCCGAGACAAAGGAAAAAGGGTGTTGGAGATACCGTCCGATGATGAAGACTCCGATGAAGGGCTAGTCTTCAAGAGGAGGAGGGTTGTTAGGGCCTTCACCCCACCAACCACTTCTCCCCATGGTGGTGGGTCTTTTAGGGATAGTCCACCTTGTGCCACATCCCCATCGCCACCGCCAACAGTCCAAGAAAGGGGCGTCGGAATTGAGCCGTCGTCGCCTCCACCTTGGGGAGTGAACGGCCGTTTGACAGATCTCCATCCTTCTTCTTGTAAATTTGCATCTATATTTGAACTTACTTGTAATTCTGACGTTTAACTATGTGTATTTACATGCCATTCGAAATTTATCTTTACAGACGCTTGTATACTTTTAACTTCTCTTGCTCTTTCATCTGTTCCTGCTTTCTTTACCATACCAAAGGCGTAGCTGGTACTCACTTTCAATGCATGCTTCATCGCCTTGTCTTCTAACCTTGTAGGTAGCGCGTAATCTCTTCTCTTACCTTCCGCCTCTGAGTCGCGATGTATACCCTTCTCCTGATCCTTTCACTCAGAATTCTGCTTGGCCCTTCCATCTGCGAGGAATCTTTCTTATGAAGGCGTCGCTTGCCTCGTCATTGCCCAAAGGCAAGGAGGGATTCGGTCTCTACTAAGGCCTCAACATTGCTCAAAGGCGAGGGAGGACTATATTTGTTCCTCTCTGGTGCCTCAGTGTCGCTCAAAGGCGAGGAGGACTCATCTCACCTGTGCCAGATTTTAGCTTGCATTTATCATCTGATACCGGGGCCATCTATTCATACCTGAGGAGGGGGCGTATCGAAGGAATCCCTTAACCCCTGCTCAAGGACTAAGCGCCCGGGTTTCTGACTTATATTGATATCTGGCACCGGGGCTAGTTGTTCATACTCCAGGAGAGGGCGTCCCGAAGGAATCCCTTAACCCCTGATCAAGGACTAGGCTCCCGGATTTCAACTTATACTGATATACGGCACCGGGGCTAGTTGTTCATACATGAGGAGGGGGCGTCCCGAAGGAATCCCTTAACCTCTGATCAAGGACTAGGCTCCCGGATTTTAGCTTATACTGATATCCGGCACCGGGGCTAGTTGTTCATACTTGAGGAAGGGACGTCCCGAAGGAATCCCTTAACCCCTGATCAAGGACTAGGCTCCCGGATTTTAGCTTATACTAATATCCGGCACCGGGGCTAGTTGTTCATACTTGAGGAGGGGGCGTCCCGAAGGAATCCCTTTACCCCTGATCAAGGACTAGGCTCCCGGATTTTAACTTATACTAGACAAACATATTATCTTGCTCTGAACTTGACTTTTGCTTGAGTACCTGGCGGTGACGCCCTGTACTGGCAACGCCTTGTTCTAGTAACACCTTATCCCGGCATCGCTATCTTAGCGACGCCTCCTCTTGGCCACACCTTATCTTGACGACGCCTTATATTGGCGACGCGTTATCTTGCCAGCGCCTCATCTTGGCGACACCTATACCGATCAGGTCATCGGGTGTGATGACGTGGACAAGAGAAAGGTGGGTGGTCAAGAAGTCAACACAGTCGTCGTTTATAAAAGTGGCGTTCTGCGGTGTACATAGTCGCCGTTTATAGAAGTGACGTTCTACGGTGTACATAGTCGCCATTTATGGAAGTGGCGTTCTGCAGCATACATAATCGGTTGTCGCCGCTTTGTGTGTCACCAACGTGTTAGATAATGGAAGATCAGGTGGTCTGGCATCGCCCAAGAGAGGCATCGCCCAAGATAGGCATCGCCAAGCCAAGACATCACCCAAGAGAGGCATCGTCCAAAGAGGGGCGTCGCCAAGTTAAGACGTCGCAAGGAGGCTTCGGGCCTCAACAGTCTAGAACAGTAGCAAGGAGAAGAGAAAGGTGGCTTCAAGGCCATAAGTTCTAGCACCAGTAGGGGATATCCTGACTCGTGAAGTATCCACGCCACTGCTGGGAGACCCTGGTACAGATACGACCCATGAGAGGGTCATGACCAGGGGAGAACCACGTGCGTGGTACGAGAGAAAGGTAGAGACACCCCCAGGGCAAGTGACTAGTGATTGGGACGCATGAGTTGGCACCCAGAAAGTCAACCCACGCACCAAAAACACTTCAAAGGAAGGAGGGCCCACACAATGGATTAACCCTAAGTTGGGTTGCGGCGCTATGGGACCCTTTGCGCAGAATAACGATCAAGTCAGAAGGGCACGTGACAATGCACACGTGCTCATTAAAGGTTTCAGTGAAAGTTTTCCAAGGTACGCGTTAATTTAGTTTACGTATCAAATGTTTCAAGACACATTTTTATACGCCTTCAATGCGCTTCAACGTGCTTTAAATGCAGAAGGTATATAAAAAGGGGCTTTGGCTCGTTTGAAAAGGGAGAGTTTTTGACCTAATTCTCATAGTTACACAGAGCACAAACCCTAGTTGTTTTCGCTGCGCACCCACTGTGTGCACAAGGCAATTAGGGACACCCAGTTTTAGTGATTCAGTACAGTTATTTTCGACCACCTCCAAAGGGTGTGTCACCATTGATGTTTCTCGCTAGCTGACTTGATCGTTGGACTGCAAACGGCCGCGAGGGCGCCCCTTTGTTCACTTCTTTTCAGGTACTCAGAGACGGAGCAAAACGAAGGTGCCCTAGCTCGCAAGGACAAGCCACGCGCAAAGACGATCCCAGTCAACCGGCGGGAACAACACCCTATCTTGGCGACAACTTGTTTTGGCGATGCCTCCTCTAGGCGACGACTTATCTTGGCGACGCCTCATCTTGGTGGCGCTTCAAGTTTTCGTCTTTGTTTCTTTAACCTTTGATCTTACATTCGAATAAGGGAAAAACTAGAGCAAAAACATTTTAAACTTCTCTTTTCTTTATTCGGGTGACCTCATTAAAAAAACCCCAGGAGGGAAAAAGAGTGTCCCCTTTACAAACTTCAACTGGAATAACATCAACTGAAATAACATCAACTGAAATAAAACTTTAAATTCGCCGCATTCCAGCTACGTGAGATGGGGCCTCCTTCTAGAGTCTCTAACTTATATGAACCGTTCCCTTTGGAGACAACTTGTTTTCCAACTCGTAAGGGTGAGCCTTTCTTATGACCGACTTACCAACCTAGAATTGTCGCGGCTTCACCTTAAAGCTTGTGCTGGCGTTCCACTCTTCTTTTCGCAGCTTCAACCTTGATTTTGCGCTTCTTCTCTAGCTCCATCTGTTAGGTCCAGGTTCACCCTCCTTTAGTTGTTGGACTCCATGAACCCCAGGAAACGGGGCGAGCTCTCGCAGATCTCCACTGGGGTCGTGGCGTCCGATCCATTTACTAAGCCGAAGGGCGTCTCCGTGGTGGAGGATTGAGGCGTGGTGTGGTAAGCCCATAAAATCCTTGGTTCTTCATCTGCAGTCGGGGCCTTTCCGTGTACTCCTTCCATTGGCGAGGCCTCGCCATTCTTTCCTTCCGTATGTGCGTCTTCTATAGGCGTCGCTCCTAAAGCGGCTTTGACTGGCGTGGACTCCGCGAGCGTCGCCTCTCCCTACGACTTTGATTCTGTAGGTGAATATGAGACAGGTGGTCGCTCAATCACCATGACTATGCCTCTCTTTGTTTTTAAACTATTCTCATAGCATTTTCGGGCTTCTTCTTGGTCTGACTTGATGACTATCACGTTGCCGCTAAGGTCTGGTAACTTCATCTTCATGTGGCGTGTGGAGGACACCGCCCTTAGTCTGTTCAAGGCGGGTCTGCCTAACAGAATGTTGTAAGGTGAGTTGGCGTTAACCACCAAGTATCGAATGCCCTCGGTGCGTGATGCCACCCCATCAGTGAACATTGTCCTCAGCTCCAAGTAGCCACGCACCTCTACTGGGTTATCTGCAAATCCATATAAGCACCCCGTATAGGGTCTCAAAAGATCAGGGGACAATTGTAGCTTGTTAAGGGTCGACCAAAACATGACGTCTGCAGAACTGCCTTGGTCGACGAGGACCTTATGTACCTTTCTTCCCGCGGTGACTACCGAAATGACCATCGGGTCATTGTCATGTGGGACGACATCCCGCAGGTCAGTTCTTGTGAAAATGAGGTCTGACTCCCACGGGTCGTCCGAAAATTCTTCTGCAACCAAATTTACTGACCTTACGTATTTCTTTCGTTGAGAGGCAGTGGGTCCTCCCCCGGAAAAACCGCTAGAGATGGTGTGCACTTCTTGATGAGTTGGGACTTCGTGCGCTTGACCTTCCTCTGGCGTTGCCGGGTCGTGACATTCGGACCATGATTCCTTGTGAGGTCTCAGTATCTTGTCGGACTTCACTGAGGGCCTCAACTTGTCAGCTATGTTGGGCACAATGATGAGGTCTTTGAGTTCTACCACAAAGTTGTGCCTTAGTAGTCTATTCCCCTCTCTCCTTCCTTCTGCCCGACCCCTAGGCTGAGTCCTCCTTGTCTCGTCGGTGCGTTTTCTGTCTGGGTTCCTTCTCTCTGTGGCAGCTTCGTGGACCCTAGCAGGTTGTGTGCGTATCTGCGCTCTTGGTCGTGCAGGTGCAGCAGTCGTGCACTTTTCGTACACCTCGCCTTCTGAGGCAATGTGTTCTACCACTCGACGCCTTACTTCAGCAAAGGTCTTGGGGCAACTGCGGTTAAGCGATTTACTAAAAGATCCAGGACACACCCCCTTCCTAAATGCGTACACGATCATGGGCTCGTCTGTGGTACCCACCTTCACCACCTGTGCCCCAAAGCGGCTTATGTACTCTTTCAGAGTTTCCCCTTGGTATTGCTTTATGTTGAAAAGGTCATACGAAACTGGGGCTGGGGCCCTGTTGGCTAAATACTGTTATCTAAATAGCCGTGAGAGCTGTGCGAAAGACATGATGTGACCCTTTGGGAGGCTGATGAACCAATCCATAGCCATCCCAGTCAAAGTTCTCATAAAGAGCTTGCACCTTACGGCATCAGAACCGCCAACCAACATCATCTGCGTGTGGAACACAGTGCGGTGCACCTCAGGATCCTCCATCCCTGTGAAGGTTACCTTGGGCCCCGTGAACGTGTTGAGGATCGTTGTCTCCAGGATCGCCTATGAGAATGGTGTTGTGAACTCTCTAGTTGGGGAGGCAGTCTAAGGCTCATCTACATCGTGCCATCCACGGCGTCACTCCTCGTTGGCACGGTGGAGCTCATCGTTTCTTGCCTGAGAAGTTGCGAGATCCGCCTACAAGTGCTCTTGCTCCGCTTTCGATGCTGCCATTGCTTCCTGCAGCCCTTGCATCATGCCCACAAGTTGTTGCATGGACATCTCTTCACTCCTGGAGCGCGTAGGTCTCATCTTCGTGACTTTCTGGAAGCCTTCTTAACTTATCTGACTTTGAGAACTGGAACTGAAAAACTTGTGTAGTGGGACTGATGTTTTATATCGGCCCCACGGTGGGCGCCAAATGTTCCCACCGGTTGACTAGGATCGTCTTTGCACGTGGCTTGTCCTTGCGAGCTAGGGCACCTTCGTTATGCTCCGTCCGTGATACCTGAAAAGAAGTGAACAAAGGGGCGCCCTCGCGGCCGTTTGCACTCCGACGATCAAGTCTGCTAGCGAGAAACATCAAAGGTGACACACCCTCTGAAGGTGGTCGAAAGTAACTGTGCTGGAATACTAAAACTGGGTTGCCCTAATTGCTTTGTGTTCACAGTGGGTGCGCAGCAAAAGCAAATAGGGTTTGTGTTCTGTGTAGACTCCGAGAATTAGGTCAAAACTCGGTCCCCTTTTCAAACGTCCCAAGGTCTCCTTTTATACACCTCTCGCATTTAAAACGCGTTAAAACGCATTGAAAGCGTATAAAAATATTCCTTGGAACGTTCGAATATTAACTGAATTAGCGCGTACCTTAGCAAACTTTCACTGAAACATTTAATGAGCACGTGCTAATTGCCACGTGTCCTTCTGACTTGATCGTTACTCTGTGCGTAGGGCCTCACAGCGCCGTAACCCAGCTTAGGGTTAATCCATTGTGTGAGTCCTCCTTCCTTGAAGTGCATCTGGCGCGTGGGGTGACTTTTTGGGTGCCAACTCATGCGCTCTAAGCTCGAGTCACTTGCCCTGGGGGTGTATCTACCTTTCTCTCGTACCACGCACGTGGTTCTCCCCTGGTTGTGGCCCTCTCATGGGTCGTATCTGTCCCAGGATCTCCCAGCAGTGGTGTGGATACTTCACGAGTCAGGTTACCCCTACTGGTACTAGAACTTATGGCCCTGAGGCCACTTTCCTCTTTTCTTTGTTACTGTTCTGACATATCGAGGCCCGAAGCCTCCTTGCGATGTCTTAGCTTGGTGCTTTGTCTTGGCGACGCCTTTACTTGGCGATGCTTTAACTTGGTGACGCTTTTCTTAGGCGACGCCTTAGCAAGGCGACGCTCCTTATTGGCGACGCATTAACCCGGCGATGCCTCAGGTGGTCAATCTGTTGACTTTCTTCCTTGGGTCCCACGAGGGGCCCTTCCACACGTTGACTTTGACCTTTGGTCAAGGCCCGGGGACGGGACGGTACAGCAGTTGTTGAATGGTTTTTTATAAGTTAATTTTTGAACTATGTATGCACATTTTCAAGGTTTTGAAAAGGTTGTGATATGAAGCTATTGTCCAACGATGACATGAATTAAGTTGGCAAACTTTGTCGTCAATACTAAATTGAAATTAATTGTGGTGTAACAATAACATTCAATGGTTACCTATAGTTCAATAACGGTTAAACTGTGACTTAATAAATATTGTGAAATTTTAATCACTGTTGTTAGAGGGGACAATGCATGTGCGTGAGGTCTGTGTGTGTGGAAGACAACAATATGAATGTCTACATGTGTAATAGAAGTGTCCATGCAATTAGTAAATGTAACTGGTAACCTATAACCAATTTCATATGCAGTAAATTTGTTTGTTAGTTTATTTCTTCCATGCACTTAGTTCATGTAAGATTAAGTGGTGAGGTTTGAATGAATAAGTGATGGCCTGAGAAAAAGGTTATGCACTGAAATTGTATCCATTTTGAAGTAATTGGTAGGGGTTGTGATAAAATAAATGGTGACTCGTGAAGGCATATGATGTGATTCCACTAGCCATATAGAGAATGATTCTTGACATTCTTAGGAATCACCTTGAGCTGGACATTATAGAGGCACTTTTCTTAGAGTTGGATCATTGTTCTAAGACAAGAACTCACCAAAAACTAGTACCAAATCCCAAACTCATTTGGATGCTCCACATATTGTCAAATTGAATCAACAAAGAGAGGTAAAATTGAAAGGACCGAACAGAATTGAATTAGCAAACATATGAACTGAACAAAAGTGTAATTAAAAGTCAAGAACAGAACATAGGTGCTGGAAAAAAATAGAAAAGCCGAACCAAACAACTCAAGAACACAAGACAACATGAACAATTGAAAGAGAAGGAAGGAAGGAGAAGAGAGTGCTCATGAAGATGGAAGAATGTTGGATGATCTCGCCACTAGAAGTGTGGAATGCTCCTAGATGAGAGTGATGCCGCCACTTGAGGACTCCAATGATCCATCAAGATAAGACTAGAGAAGAAGGCTCCAAAAGCTCTCCAAAGTTCACTCAAAATTTGAGTAGAGTTTTCTTAGATTAATTCCAATCTGAAAAATACAAAGAGAGCACCTCTATTTATAGCCTAAGGTGCTGAAATGTAAGCTACAGAAATTCAAAAACTCCCTCCTAAAAAGCTTCTAGAATTTGCGCCTAAAACAAAGCATGAGGAAGGTGTGATCCTTTCTCTCACTTTGGCACCTCCTTATTTACTCCTACACCTATCTACTAACACACCCCCCCTAAGACTCTTAACTAAAGACTAAAAGATGCTTTAACAATAGAGGTTTCTAATGTTTCCCTCTAAGCACCTTCAACAATATTCTTTATTATTTAATACTTGGCCTTGCCCTTCATAGGATGGACTTGGGTTTGGGCTTGGGCTTTGGGCTTTGGGCTTGGGCCTCTCTTTATTTTATGTCTTCTTTTAATTTTGAGAAGACTAGAAGGAAGAACTTCAAGTGTGATGGTGAATTGCCTCTTCCTTCATTAATAAAAACCTCCTTTACTTAACTCTCATCAGCATATATAGTGATATGCGACGAAGTTTATGCACACTGAGTATATTTTGTTAATTTTAACTACACTAAAGTGCTTAGCAAGGGCAATGCATGAGCATTATGTTTGTGTTAATTGAGTTCAACGAAGGTCACCAATATACATGTAAAGATGTCCAATTACAGTTTTCATGCACTATGTAATAGTTAGTGGTGACCTCTTAAGGAATAAATGGTGACCTATGAATAAGTTTATGCACACTGAGTGAGCAAAAACATGTAGTGTGACCGAAAATACACAATTGGTCAAACAACAATACTGGACAACTTCTGCTCGAGCGAAAATTTGTATAGGTTCAGTGAAAATGCATCAGTGCGTACACATCACTACTGGATGAATTTAGCTTGAGCGAAAACTTTTAGTGGCAACGAGAATAAACCGACTTTCTCCACACCTCATGCCCACCCCAATCAACAACAACACTGACTTCAAATTTTCAAAAATATCTTGACTGAGTATATGCAAGAAGTTCAATGAGGGTCACCATTTATTGTAACAAGGGTCACCACATTCTGTCACTTTGTAACTTGTCACTGACATATCTTCAAAACCTCTAAACAACTCAATTAACTGACTTCAAATTTTTAAAAATATCTTCACTAAATGTGTGCAAGAAGTTTAGTAAGGATCACCATTTATTGTAACAACGGTCACCTCATACTGGACTTTGACATATCTTCATGGACTCCAAAGTACTAGATTAACTAACATTCTCCACACATACCAACTATCTCCAAATTTTCAAAAAATCTTCATTGGGTTTGTGCAGGAACTTCAATGAGGATCACTATTTATTGTAACAAGAGTCACCACATACTGTCACTTTGTACATTGACACTACCATACCTTCATGACGACCAAACACCTGAATTAACTTACTTTCTCTCCACCTCATGGCCACTTCAACCAACAACAACACTGATTTCAAATTACCAAAAAACATATCACTGAGTGTGTGCAAGAACTTCAATGAGAGTCACCACATTATAAGGGTCCTCACATATTGGCACTTTGTACATTGACATTGTCATACCATCATGACCTCCAAACACATGAATTGACTAACTTTCTCTCCACCTAATGGCCCACTTCAACCAACAACAACACTAACTTCAAATTTCTAAAAAAAATCTTTATTGGGTCTATGCAAGAACTTCAATGAGGGTCACTATGTATTTTTACAAGGGTCACCACATACTGACACTTTGTACACTGACATTTTCATACCTTCATCACCTTTAAACACCTGAATTAACTAACTTTCTCTCCACCTCATGTTCCACCTCGACCAACAACAACACTAACTTTAAATTTCCAAAAAAAATCTTCATTGGGTTTGTCCAAGAACTTCAATGAGGGTCACCACATATTCTTACAAGGATCACCACATATTGACACTTTGTACATTGACATTGCCATACCTTTATAACCTCTAAACACATGAATTAACTAATTTTCTCCCCACCTTATGGCCCACCCTAACCAACAACACTAACTTCAAATTTTCAAAAAAAAAAAACATTGGGTCTATGCAAGAACTTCAAAAAGGGTCACCATTTATTGTAACAAGGGTCACCACATAATGAAACTTTGTACATTAACACTGACTACCTTCATCACCCACAAAGAATTGAGTTAACTGACTTTATCCATTATAACTTTGTACATTGACACTAATATACCTTCATGACCTCCAAACAACTGAATTAATTGACTTTCTCCATACATACCAACAACAACACTAACTAACTTCAAAGTTTTAAAAATATCATTAATGTGTATGTGTGCGTGCAAGAAGTTCTCTTAAGGTCACCACTTATTGTAACAGGGATCACTGCATGCTGACACTTTCTAATTTGTCACTGATATAGCGTCATGACCTCCAAGGAACTAAATTAACTGACTTTCTCCAAAATACAAAAAATTGTTTTCATGTTCAACCACACCAACTTCAAATTTCCAAAAATATGTTCAATTCAATCACGTAAATGAAAGATAATTCAGCCCATAAATCGAAAACACTTAAAACCGTTGAAGCAATTTACAGTTCCCAAATAGTAAAACAATTGTCAAATACACATTTTAAATTTTGTAATGACATCACACCCAATAAAATAAACATGTACCATTCCTAACAACTACGTGGTAATAATCATATTTATAAACTGTTAAACAAGTCATCTACGACCTCTTTCACTTATGACTAAGAAATCTCACTACACCATTTTTCACTTTAGACCACACTAACATGTCAAAGGCTAAAAAAGTGTTGCCTAAAGTAGTTATAGACAACGGTTTTTTTATTGTTGTCCACGTAGTAATATTTTATCACGTACTCAAAATAGTTGGGAAAATGTTGCCTATTCATTTTAAGCAACAATTATAAAATGTAGGTGTTTTAACTAATATTTTAAAACATGTTTTTTAACTTGCTTTAAATCATATTTAAACTATATTTATTAAGTGTTAATTTTAATATTTCATATAACATTAATTTCTCACTAATTTCCACACACTGATTCCAAAAATTTTAAATAGATTCCAAAAAAAAATTTATCACTAATTTCCATACCCTTACTTCCAAAACTTTTAAACAATTTTAAAAAAATAAAAATTATTAGCAACATTTTTTTTATCTAAATGCTCCCAGCTTAATTTCAGAAACCCCACTCCACATTCCTAACTTTCTCAAATGTTTTATAAACCCTACGTTCCCAACCCTATGTTCAAATACCTCAAAACTTTTGAAATCTGAAAATACCTCAAACCTTTGAGATCTGAAAATGCTTACTCTTGCTTGTGGTTCTTCTTCCTCGCGGTTCTTCTTCCAATTTACGTGTACCCATGCTCGGTAGTTGTGGCTCCTTCATCTACAATTTGTTTTTACTTTGATTTTTTTCTTCTACGGTTCTTCTAAAAAACAAGGTAGGGTTCTCTTGTAATTTCTATTCCATCTTCCTGCACTCTGCTTCTCAATGAGTTATGGTCTGTGATTCCACATTTTGTATTGCTGTCATGGCCTCAGTGACAATGGCTCGAGGTAAGTAATCTATTTATGTCTGTAGCAGATAGTGTTTTATTCTATAAGCATTTTTATCAGTTTTTAATTGTGTGTAAATTGAATTGTGTCTTTTGAAATTTCAATGAATTGTGCCTAATTTGAGTACATGTGTATATAACTGATTTGGTTTTATGGAACTGTGTTGGGTGGTAAGTAGGGAAATATAAAAGTTTGGAATGTTGACAATGTGGAGGAATAAGTAGAGAAATAGAAATTTGATGAGGAGCGTAATACAGGTAGAGGTGTAAGAGAGGTGGAGCTCATATCCCTTATAATGCATAAAATATTATTAAAGCAAGAGTTCCAAGATTTGGATTGGGGAATAAAAAACTGGATGGGATGATCAAATAAAAATTTAGCGCCCTGTACTTGAGCACCAAGTTTACTGCCCTGAAGCATAAAGAATCCGTATTCCAATTTATCCAATTTATCTGTTAGATTGTTTTGACAGCATTTGAGTTCATTTCTTCTTTAGTCATAAGACTACTTGAAAAGTTCTCGTATACTGTTTTCATGAAAAGCATAAAGCAAAGTATGGGCAATGGCACCTTTCAGAAGTTTAAGCTTCTTGACTATACGGTGATAGAAGTTCAACTTTATGTGCGTTTGCCTTTTGGATTCAAACACTTTTTTATTTTGGTTTTCTCATCACCATTGTTGTCATCTTTATACGGGTAGTTGCAATAACAACTGAGCAGTTCATTAAACCAAACAATCACCATTCTCCTTAAAAAAAATGTTCATGAACATTTTTTACTTCATTTCTATTCCTCAATTCCTCTCTTCCTATAATATTTTATACAATTTATCATGTTTATTTTTTTTTATTTTACTTTCAAGGTGTCTATTATTATAATTGGAGTGTTTAACTCATAGTGTCTACCCTTCAAATTTCTATTTAAATATGCTTGCAAGAATTTCAAAGCACTAATGCTTATACTCTATATTTCGCAAAACATGCCTTGGATCTACAAACTTTATCTGTTCTCATTCTTTAAGCACCAACATGACTCTAACAATACAAGTATGTTTCATTCCCAACTAGTAAATAAAAATCACCAGAAATCCAAGTTAGAAGTGATACCTTACAGGCTCTTTTAGCGTCTTCTAATTCAATTCATTAATTAAAAAACATAGTATTTGATGTGAATGTAACTACAAGAACACATGATTCTTGACATTCTTAGGAACAACTTGAGCTGGATTTGAAAGGCACTCTACTTTAGAATTGGATCAATGTTCTAAATTCAAGAACTCACCAAAACTAAGCACCAACCAAGACTCATATTGAAGTCCATGTATTGTCAAATTGAATCAAAACAAAAGGAAAGAAGAACAAGAATTAAAACTGGACAAAATTTAAATGATAGCTACTGAACCAAAACAGAATTAAGAACACAATGCTGGAAACACAAAATAAACGGTAGAAAAAGAAGTAAACTCTAGGAATCAAAACTACCGAATGGAAAATTGAAGAAAAGGGAAGAAGAACACTTATACAATAAGATGCTTGCTGGATTTTGAGAATTGGAAGAAGCCATTCACGCCACTTGGAACCTTGAACCAAGATAAGTGATGGAGTGCCACCACTTGAAGCTCACCACAGCTCACAAGATAAGGCAAAGGAAGAAGAAGACTCAAGACTCACAATTTCTCTCCAAATTTGAGTATAGTCTCTCTACCATAAAATTCCAATCTCAAAATTACAAAGGAAAGCACCTTATTTATAGCCTAGAGGTGCTGAAAAATAGGTGGGAAATTTCAAATAAAACTCATTTGAAATTATCACCAAAAACAAGTCACATGGGAGGTGTGACCTTTTTCTACTATGACACCTCCTAAAAGACTACACCTACACCCCCTACTAAGTCACATGGACAATGTGACTCTCTCTAATACATTCACACCTATTTATTTAATATCCACACCTCCTACAAGAGTCATTCAAATGATGCTCTTTTATTTAATGCTTGGCCTTGCCCGTCATGGTTTGGACTTGGGCTTTGGGCTTGGGCCTCATCTTTTGCAAAGACTAATAAGAAGAACTTTAAATGCTTTGGCCCTTGTCCATTTCTTCTATTGATAACATCTTTCTGATTCTCATCAGTATTAATCAGTGATTTTCTGTATAATTTCTTGAACATGACATGTGCTCCAAATTCAAAACTAATTTGCACAACTAACAGTTCAATAACCATATTGGAGTTTATCTAAATTTTATTGACTAGTCTTTTTGGAGGTTTACTTAATCATCTAACATTTGACACTAAATATTTCATTGAAAAGCAGTGCCACATTATGTTAATGGTATATTCTTATTATTGTTGTGTAGTGATTGTTAATGGTATTCTTTTCAATCCCTCTTGATCTCTTCTACTCCTAAGATTATTAAAGTGAATTGATTTCCCTTCTAACTATTATATTAAATTTAGTATTGATAGTGCTCTTAGTTAGATTTCCTCTTACTGTCTCATGGGTGGTATTTTTAGAATAACTTTCCTGGAGACTTTTTTTAAAACTTTTATTATTTAATAAAATCTTAGTGAAAATATATTGCTATCATTGTTGCTCTTAAAAGTGGGAAAAAAAGTTGAAAGATTTTGTCGTTTAGGTAAACCTGTACACTCAAATTTTACTTGTAAAAAAGTTGTTGGCATCATTTTTAATTATATTTAAAGTTTAATTTTAATAATACAGGGTATATATGTAATGGAATTAATTTTTATATAAAACATTTCTCTTATTACTACAAAATCAATTCGAATAACTTAGACAGTCCTTTACTTTAAACTTCTTATTCACATCATTGATGTAAAAATTTAATATTGATTAAAAATAATACTCGAGTTTTTTTTTCGTCATTATAATAACATTTCTTAGGGAAATGCTTAATATAAGAGGGGTTTATGCATATAATGTATTTAAAGTTTGAGAGGGTATACATGTAATTAATATTTTTTTTTAAAATTAAATAAATACATCCGGGAGAGATAAAAATTCTAAGGTTTTTTTTATAGTTATCTATCATCCATAAAATAACAACTAATAAAGATTATACACTTTAGTAATTTTTTTTATTTTGAAAAATATGTTTAGTGCATTCTATTTTCACCTCTTGTTTTATTATAGAAAAGTGAGAAATGGTGTTTATTATGTAGAAACAACACAAAAATTGATATCCATTAATAATAATAAAAACAATGAGTATTGTTATAATAAATACAGAGATTTGTTCTCTCACAGTCTTAAATTTATTTTTTTATCATATAATTCTTTTAAATCAGCTTTAGAAAAATAACTTTATTTTAATACAATAAAAATAAGACCAGCCTTATGAGATTATATAATATGTGACAACGGCATTTAAGGTCCCACCATTAAACTATTATAAAATAAAATGATACTTTTGAAAAAAATTAACAGGGACAAAATAAATATAATTGCATGGGACTATAATTGCATGGAGAGTACAGATTTATTATTACAGTTCACTTCTTATGCTTTTTTCTTGCTGCTGATGACACGGTCACAGATGAAGAAATTCTTACTCCATATTGTAAAAAACCCGTTGTCATAGGATATCTCTTTTCTTTATTTACTATTTCTAATTTGATTTCTTATAAGAAAATTATTATGATCTTCCTTAAATTTTTACATATATTTGCATTTATTTCCTGGTTTGCTTAAATTTTTACATATATTTATATTGTTGCGGATACAAAATCTAGTTAAAGTTTGAAATTTTACACTGAAAAAAAAAATATTTAATCCTCTCTTCTCATGATTTCAAATTTATTATTATTTCTAATTAGTTAGTTGTTTAAAAAATACAAAAATATTTACAAGATTCTATCATATATATATATATATATATATTTCTTATATTTTTTTACCGTTTCAATTTCTTATATTATTTTTAACATTATAAATTGTGATGTGATATAAATAATTTTGTTTATATTTTACATTAAAGGTGATGATGAAAGAATGGGCAAAATTTTCAAGGTTTAGCAAAGAGTATATAGATGGTCTTGAGTCATTTTTAGATTTTACTTACACTAGAGGAAGACCTCAAGAACGTGAGATTTTATGTCCATGCACTGATTGTAGAAACTGTGTTTGGGCAAGAAGACATGTGGTCTATGATCATTTAATAGCCACAGACTTTCTAAAAGGATATAATGTTTGAATTCACCATTGAGAAGAAATACCTTTGACTACCAAAAGTGATGATGACATGATAGATAATGAAGATTCACAAGATGATATTTATGGCTTATTGTATTACACACATAGAAATGTGGCAGAAGGAAAAGGATGCAAAGAGGGTCCTAACGATGAAGCTAGAAAGTTCTACAATTTGATTAATGATGCAAATCAAGAACTCTACCATGGGTGTAAAAACTTCTCCACTTTATCTTTCTTCATTCGACTGTATTTATTGAAATTTCTTCATGGTTGGAGCAATTCCTCATTCACTGATACAATTACTAAAAGAGGTTATTCCTGATTCTTTTAACAAAACAAAGACTATGATTAGTGATTTAGGCCTTGATTATAAAAATTCATGCTTGTCCAAAAGATTGCATGTTATTTTGGCAAGAGAATGAGGGTTTAGATGTTTGCAGTATATGTAAATCTTCGCGATGGAAGGAATTTCCAAATGTCAATTGAGGTTGAGCAGCCAAAATATGAGCATAAAGTTCCTGCCTAAGTATTGCGACACTTTCCATTGATTCCTAGACTTCAAAGACTGTTGAGTCAATGAGATGGCATGAAGAAGAATGATCGAAGGATGGGAAAATGAGACATCCGCTGATGGTGAATGACGGAGAAGTTTCTTCATGATTTGGAAATTTAGTTGATGATCGGCGGAAGCACAATGGATTGGAAGCGAACAAGGTCCTCCTAAGAGGTGTGGTGACCTTGGAGGTGCATGTTAGGTAGGGGATGAGAGTGGTGAGGCCATCTCTCTTTTGTAAGTTGAGAATTGAAGATCAATAGCCTAACCTAAGAGGTTTTGGGCAAGAAGTGAAATTGGATCTCCTTAAATAGCAATGGAGGCCGGTTTACACAAGGTAAAAAGAGAGGGAAATTCAAAGCTATTCTAAATAAAAATTGGCTTCTAGAATTGAGCACATGGGAGGCATGTTCTAGAATCTAGCATGTGCAATTGGTTCTAGAACTTACGCTCAAATTAGCTAGCTTGGACCGGCCTAAGTTTAATTAAGAGTTTAGGAAACTCTAATTAAACTAAGGTTGGTATTTTAGGTACCAATTGTCATTTTTAACAAAATTACAAAAGAAACATTCTATGCTAATTTTGACAAGAATTTTAAATGTTATTCTACACTAAAGGCTATGGCGTCTTTGAGCATGTATAGGTAGGTCTCTCTGCCACCAGTGGCAGTGTTCCAATCCTCTTGAAGCTTCTTAGCCATGACCCTAGTGATTGGCCCAATTTGACATGTTTGTGGGCTTTTAATTGAGGTGGTGCTTGGGCCTCTTCCATTAGTGAAGCTTGGAAGAACTTTGATAGTCTTCATGAAGATATTTCTACTGATTCGCGCAATGTAAGACTTGTTCTGGCTAGTGATGGCTTTAATCCATTTAGGATTGTACCGGACCAGACTTCATACATCGCATCGGCATCGAACATTGGCATCTGTGGAGTAGGTCGGCTCGGTAGTCTGGTCGCGATAGTGGGCCACATAAATGGGTCCCAGAAATGCGTGTAATGAAACCCATATATATGAAAGGCCTAGTCAACGAGAAAGTGTGTGCATGTGGTGTTTATAGTACATTCGGGTCTAGAACGCTAGGGTTTTCAAGGGAAAGATGCATGCATGATACGTAAGGACTAAGGCGCCTACAGGGACAGATGGGCCACGTGATGCTGGTACATGAGTTGGTACCCTAGCGTCTATGCTGTTAAGATTTGCATTCTAAAGAGGAAGATTTTGTGCGGTTGTTGCACTAAGATTGTGTAGCAACGTAACAGAATGTCCTCCAGCAAACCTAATTTTACTAGAGATAAGGCTCTGAAGAGAGGGGTTGTTACAAGGAGGTAACCTAAAAGCAATCTATAAAAGAAAGTTGAGATCCCTGGTAAAGGTACAATGTTTCTAAGACTGAAAGTGCTTACTTACTTATTGTTTCTATAAGCCCTGAACTGACTTGATCATCGGAGTGCAATCAACAGGTAGGGCCCCCTCTGTTTCAACGGAGCCACTTTCCAGCATCCAAGAAGAGACACAGAGTCCACCAGAAATAGGAGAAGCCACCTCTTGCCTTTGAAGTCAACCGGCGACAAGGTCAATCAGCAAGAACATTTGGCGCCCACCGTGGGGCCTGATAAAACTAGGTCTCATCCACAATCGTGTTTAGAGCCATCTAGCAACATGAGAACACACAAGACAAGGCTCATCTGCACTTAAGGGAGGAGACAACGTCACCATGCAACAACTCATGGAGACCATTCGCGCCTTTCAGCAGACGGTGGCGATGTTCCAGGCTGATCAGGACAGGATTCTGGCTGAGGTTCAGACCGAGCAGACAGCCAGTCAAAATCGATTCCAGGTCGATTTTGATGCGTCACAAACAGACAACAAAGAACTATGCATGGCCAATGAGGAACTGCAACGCATGGGGGAGCGCACAACAGGCGAGCAAAGTCCGCCCATTCCAGTTAGGGCTCGCCCCATGCCTTTTTCCCAAGCGATCATGAATGCTGTGATACCCACCAATTTCATGACTCCAAAAATCACCTTTACAGGTATCGAAGACCCGAAGGCCCTCATGACGACCTTTCACACCCAAATGATGATCTCGGGAGGAACTGATGTTATGCACTGCAAGCTGTTTATGGGAACACTCTCGGGCACAACATTGGACTGGTTCATCAGTCTCCCCAACGGACACATCACTTCATTTGATCATTTCTCAATATTATTCAGGGAATAGTTCATTGTCAATCGGGCTCCACCCTCTATCTCTTTCGACCTCTTTGATGTGAAACAGTATCAGGGAGAGCCCTTGAAAGACTTCCTAAGTCGGTTCAGGGCATTGGTGGTAAAACTGCATACCAAGGACCAAGCCATGATGGTGCACGCCTTCAGGCGGGGAATGCTATCAAGACCTTTCAGCGATTCTCTAATAAGGTGTCGTCCAAAGACGGTTAGCGAGATCCACCGTCGAGTTGTGGCCCACATCGACACAGAGGAGGAGGTGACGGAAAAACGTGGAAGCGTCGAACCAACAAGACCTCGAGGAACTGGTCGACCTCAATCCATTGGGGTGCATAAAGCCACCACAGAGAAGAAACCCTCAGCTAGGCAGACGCCATACCAGCCGAGAAAGCATCAGACCAAGGCACGAACGAGGGAAGGTGTGCCCACCAGGCACAAGTTCATAATAGAACTCAAGGAGTTTATCATCATCCCCAACGTGGCCAACAAGCTGAAGTTGCCTCCAACGACCAATAGAAGATTGGGGCCAAGCAAGGACACTTGGTGTGAATTCCACCAAGCCTTTGGTCACAACCTGCGCAACTTCCTAGCACTCGGACACCAGTTGAATGAGTTGGTGAGGGATGGTTTTCTAAAGGAATACTTGGAAGAAAATCAAGAAACCCCGACGTCGGTAGCCCCAACAGAAGATCAGGGACATGAGTTACCAGTCCACGGGGAGGTCAACACAATCTCTGGGGGATTTTCGGGACGAGGATCTACCATCTCCCAATGAAAGAAGTATGCCGGAGGGGTAATGGCAGTGGAAGCACGGGAGCCTCACCAGTCCCTTAAGCTCGATCTCTACTTCACGAAGGCCGACCTACAGGATGTGGTCCCAGGTGATAATGACCCAGTCGTAATCTCAGTGGTGACAGTAGGGAGAAAGGTGCACCGGGTATTCGTTGACCAGGGGAGCTCGGCGGACGTAATGTTCTAGTCGACCTTCAACAAATTGCAGTTGCCGCCCGACCAGCTGAGACCTTATGATGGCTGCCTATACGAATTTGCGGGGGACCAGGTGGAAGTGGGAGGGCACGTAGAACTAAGGACGACTTTCACAACCGGCACGTTATCACGCACCGTTAATATAAGGTACCTCATTGTCTACACTATTTCAGCTTACAACATCCTTTTAGGCAAACCTGCCCTAAATAGGATAAGAGTCGTGGCCTCTACAAGGCATATGAAGATGAAGTTGCCCTCCCTTGAGGGAGCATTAATTACCATCAAATCTGACCAGAAGGCGGCGAAAAAGTGCTATGAGAATAGCCTAAAGATGAAGAAAGGGGTGTGCTCCGTCACCAGCCAACCTCAAAAGGGAGAAGGGGTCGCTCGAGCTGAGATGGCCCGGGAAAGAAGACCCGAGCCTGCAGGGGAGGTACTGGAAAGGGAGATCGGGGGCAAGAAGTTCAAGCTCGGCAAGTCCCTAGGCCAGGAAGCACAAGACCAGATCGTCGAGGTGAAAGCACAACATTTGGATGCCTTCGCGTGGACTTCCTTAGACATGCCTGGCATCGACCCTGATTTCTTGTGCCATTGTCTCACCATGGATCCAAAGGCTCAGCCCGTGCGCCAGAGGCGGAGGAAGTTTAATGACGAGAGACGCCTGGTCACAGGCAGGAGACCCAGAAACTGCTGAGTGTTGGCCTCATAAGTGAGAGACAGTACCCTGAGTGGTTAGCGAATGTGGTGTTGGTTAAGAAGGACAATGGAAACTGGAGGATGTGTTTCAATTTCACATATTTAAACAAGGCTTGTCCAAAAGACTCGTATCCATTGTGGAGCATCGACGCCTTGGTAGATAACACGTCAGACTGTAGACTCTAGTTTTCTGGATGCCTTCTCCGAGTATAATCAGATCCGGATGCATCCCTGAGACGAATGCAAGACGAAATTCATGACAGAGATTTCCAGTTACTGTTATAAGGTGATGTCCTTTGGGCTCATGAACGTTGGTGCGACATACTAGAGATTGATGGACAGGGTGCTTGCCCCTATGATAGGGCGAAATGTGCAGGTATATGTGGACGACATGGTCGTCACCTCCCATGAGAAGGACCAACACATCACCGACCTAGAGGAGTTATTTACTACAATAGCAAACACAAGTTGAAGTTAAACCCCGAAAAGTGTGTATTTGGGGTAGAGGCATGGAAGTTCTTGGGTTTCCTCATCACAGAGCGGGGAATAGAGGCAAACCCTAAGAAGTGTGCAGCGATTATAGCTATGAGGAGCCCGACATCGATAAAGTAGGTGCAGCAGTTGACATGAAGAATGACGACCTTGTCCTAGTTTGTATCGGCAGGGAAGTATAGAGGGCATTCCTATTTCCAGTGTTTGAAGAGGAACAACAGGTTTGTATGGACAAACAAGTCTGAGGAATCGTTCTTCAAATTAAAAGAGTATCTGGCCAGCCCTCCTGTCCTATGTAAGCCGCTTCCAAGTACCTCTCCTCCACCTGTATTTCACCGTCACAGAACGAACAATCAGCTCAGTCATCGTCCAGGAGCAAGAACGTGTCCATAGACCTATCTACTTCGTCAACAAAGTATTGCAGGGACCCGAAGTGCGTAACCAGGCCATTGAAAGGGCGGCTTTAGTAGTATTATTTGCAGCACGAAGGCTCCGCCACTATTTCCAAAGTTTCGCTGTAATGGTAATGACCGACCTTCCCATTTGTAAGGTTTTACAGAAGCCCAACGTGGCAGGGCGTATGGTGCGCTAGACGGTCGAGCTGTCCGATTTTGATGTACAGTATGAGCCGAGAGGCCCTATCAAGGGGCAGGTTTATGCTGACTTCATGGCAGAACTCTCCTCGATGGCCATACATCGAGCGGAGGGAGACTTCCAGTAGGTCCTCTCCGTAGATGGATCCTCCAACCAACAGGGAAGCGGGGCTGGTGTCATCTTAGAAGGACCAAATGGGTTATTGATAGAGCAGGCCCTGCGGTTCGCCTTCAAAGCTAGTAACAACCAAGGTGAGTATGAGGCCTTAGTGGCAGGGATGTTGCTAGCCAAGGAGATGGGTGCTCAAAGCTTGCTGGTAAAGAGCGACTCACTACTGATAACTGTGATATGAATGCAATAACAAGAATACATGATTCTTTGACATTCTTAGGAGCAACTTGAGTTGGTCATGAAATGGCACTTTACTTAGAATTGGATCAATGTTCTAATTCAAGAACTCACAAAGACTTTGCACCAAACCAAAGCTCATATGGAAGTCCATATATTGTCAAATGGAATCAAACAACAAGGAATGAAGAATAACAAATGAGAACCGAACAGAATTGAAAGATAAAGCTACTGTACCAAACAGAAATTGAAAACAAAGCTAGGAAACACAAACTTAAACGGTGCAAAAGGAGGAAGAACACTAAACAATGGAAACTACCGAATGAATTTGAAAGAAATGAAAGAAAGAACACTTATGGAGTGAAGCTTGCTGGATTTGAGACTTGGAAAATGCAGTCACGCCACTTGGAGCCTTGTTCCAAGATAAGTGAAAGGTTGCCGCTACTTGAAGCTCACCATTGGCACACAAGATAAGACAAAGGAAGAAGAAGACAACAAGACTAATTTCCAATTCTGATTTCCAACAAGTATAGTCTCTCTACTTCTAATTTCCAATTCTGATTTGTACAAGGGCAGTACCTTTATTTATAGCCTATAAGGTGCTGAAATGCAAAGCCAAATGTGCCCCTAATGACACTCAAATTCGGTGCCAACTAGTGCATGAAGGAAGTGTGACTTTCCTTCCTAGTTTGCCACCTCCTAACTCCTATCTACACTCCCCCTAGCATCCTTTACTACTTACACACCTATTTATTACATCCGCACCCCTACTCTATAAAAGAAATAAGAAGAGCCATCTTTTGATACTCTTGTCCCAAAGCTCTTGCCATGCTCCTAGTAATTCATTGGGCTTGGGCCCCTTGTTGGGCTTGGGCTTCATGGGCTTGAGCATCCTCTACTTGGTTTCCATCAAATTGGGCAGGTTACGGGCGAATACCAGGCCAAAGACCCCCAGATGGCCGCATACCTAGAGTATGTTAGAATCTTGAGAGAGGCTTTCGATACGTTCGAGTTAGTACATGTCCCCAGAGAGCAAAATGCCTGAGCCGACATACTGCAAAAGCTCGCCAACTCAGGCAGGGGGGCAGGCAGAGGACAGTCATTCAAGAAACCTTAAAGACGCCCAGAACTACCACAAGCTGTGTGGAAGAAGTCTAGCAGGTAAATGGCTTGGAAGGCGGAAGAAGAGGTCACCGGCTGTTGACTCAAGAAACGTTGAAGGTACCCAGGGTAAGCACATACGGCTCGTCAATAGGAGAGCCATTGAACATTTTCTTGGTAGACGGAGGTAAAACCTGGATGACACCCTATAGGCGCTACCTGTCTGATGGTCTACTCCCACTGGATCCAGCGGAAGCCAGTGTCGTCCGGAAGAACGCATGTCGGCATACTCTGGTTGATGGAAACTTATTCAGGGATGGCTACACTCACCCTATCTTGTCCTGTGTGAGTGGGGTGTAGTGCACACGTATCATGACTGAACTCCACAAAGGTATTTTTGGGAGTCACATCAGCGGATGAGCTCTCTCGTCAAAGGTTGTTCGAGTATGGTACTACTGGCCAACCATGAGGGAGGATTCCACGAGGTATGTACAGTGTGCAAGCAATGCCAGCAGCATGCCGATTGGCATCATGCGCCCCTAGAGGAATTGCGGTCGATCCATAGTCCATGGCATTTTCACACCTAGGGGATTGACATCCTATGACCGTTTTCGTCAGATGAATTACCTTGTGGTCGCCATCGAGTACTTCACCAAGTGGGTAGAGGCCAAGCCTGTTGCACAAATCACGACTCACAAGGTCCAACACTTCGTGTGGAAGAACATAGTTTGTCGTTTTGGAATCCCAAAACCTTTAGTGTCTAACAATGGCACCCAGTTCGCAAGTCAGCAGCTAGGCAAACTATTCACAGAGCTCGGTATCAAGCAGGTGTTCGCATCGGTCGAGCACCCCCAGACGAATGGGCAGGTCGAATCCGCCAACCGGGTCTTGCTCAGGGGCCTAACGAGAACACTGGAGAAAGCCAAGGGAACTTGGGCGGACGAGGTCCCCAGAATTGTGTGGGCTTACCATACCACTCCCCAGTCCACCACCAAGGAGACACTTTTAGCCTGGTGTATGGTTCTGATGTCATGATTCCCGTTGAGATTCAGGAAAGTTCACCTCGTTTCCAGAACTTCGTGGTCGAGGAGTCTAACGAGGAAAGAAGGGTAAACTTAGACCTGTTGGACAAGGTCAGGAAGCGCAAATCAAGGCCGAAGCCTTGAAGAGTGATGTGATTCCAATAGCAAAGAAGAGAATGATTCTTGACATTCTTAGGAATCAACTTGAGTTGGACAATAGTTAGGCACTTTTTCTTAGAATTGGATCAATGTTCTAAGTCAAGAACTCACCAAAACTAGCACCAAATCCAAACTCATATGGAAGTTCCTCATATTGTCAAATTGAACCAACAAAAAGAGGTAAAAATCAAAAGCACCGAATAGAATTGAAAAAGAACAACTATGAACCGAACAAAATGAATTAAAAGGCAAGAAAACTGAAAAGGAGTGCTGGAAAATAACAACAGTTGAACCAAAAACTCAAGAACACAAGAACACCGAACAGAATTTCAAGGAAACAAACTTAAACATGAACAATTGAAAGAGAAGGAAGGAAGGAGAGGAGAAAGCTCATGAAGATGGATGTATGGTTGGATGATCACGCCACTAGAAGGATGGATGCTCCTAGATGAGTGTGCAAGCCGCCACTTGAGGTAACCATGGAACCATCAAGATAAGACTAGAGAAGAAGGCTCAAAGCTCTCCAATGCTCTCTCAAAATTTGAGTGTAGTTTCTCTCATTAAAATTCAAATCTGAAATGTACAAGGAGAGCACCTATATTTATAGCTTAAAGGTGCTGAAAAACAAACTAAGAGAATTCAAAATTCCCTCCTAAAAGAAGCTACAACCGGCGCCTAAACAAGACATGAGGAAGGTGTGATCCCTTCTCTCACTTTGGCACCTCCTTATTTACTTCTACACCTAACTACTAACACACACACCCTCCTAAAGCTCCTAACTAAAGACTAAAAGATGTTATAACAATAGAGGTTTCTAATGTTTCCCTCTAAGCACCTTCAACCAAAGAAATTACAAAAAGAGAAAATAATTGTCCCCTAGCTCCTAAAGCTTTGAACATGCTTCTTGTAAGCCTTTGAGGTGGGCTTTAACCTCCATGGGCGTCCTCCATTTGCGCCTCTACCTTTTCTTGATCTTGTTGATTGGCCTCCATGTCCACTTGAGCTTGATCTCCATCAAAGAGGAGGGTGGAGTATAAGCACAAGTCCAAGTTGAAACCCCGACAGTTCCAGGTCGCCAACTTGGTAATGCAAAAAACTCATCCCTACCAGTCGGAGAACATGTTGTCTCCCAAGTGGACTGGTCCATTCCGTGTAATAGAGGTGCTCGGGAACGGAACCTACAAACTCGAGACCTTGGAGGGCGGGACAATTCCCGAACATGGAATGAGGCCAATCTCAAGTTTTATTTCAGTTAATCATATCATTGTACTCAGTTAGAGGGACACTCTTTTTCCCTTATCAGAGTTTTTAATGAGGTCACCCAATAAAAAAAAGTTAGTTGAAAAATATGTTTGCGATATATTGTATAGTAAAATTTAAGCGAACCTCTCCCTTGCCTTTATACACCAAGGTCGAGACCAATAGGGTTCTAAGTAAACATCTCCCTTGCCTTTATACGCCAAGGTCGAGAACAGTAAAATTTAAGCGAACCTCTCCCTTGCCTTTATACGCCAAGGTTGAGAACAGTAGGGTTCCAAGTAAACATCTCCCTCGCCTTTATATGCCAAGGTCGAGAACAGTAAATTTAAGCGAACCTCTCCCTTGCCTTTATACGCCAAGGTCGAGAACAGTAGGGTTCCAAGTAAACATCTCCCTTGCCTTCATACACCAAGGCCGAGAACAGTAAGGTTTCGAGTAAAAATCTCCCTTTCCTTTATGTGTCAAGGTCGAGAAAAGTAAATTGCCTAGTAAACCTCCCCCTTTGGATGAAAATGCCACGATCGAGAAAGACAAGGGACACCAAGTGCAAAAGCAAGGTCATAGAGGATCGTGCTACTTAGGGAAGGGCGATCATTGGCGCACTATTAGTTGGCAAAATCGTTTCAAAACTTACGAGTTAGACGAAGTCAGACACAATGTTAAGTTTGAAAGAAAGTAAGGCGCTCATACATAGAGGGGTCAGATTGGAAAAGGAAGACTTTCATACATATAGGTATATACAAAATAATCAGATGTTCATTAAGTTACAAAATGAGGACAATGGTAGGGAGATTCACCACCGCTATTCTGCATCCACCAAGTGCCCATTTGAGATAGTCTTGTTCAATCCTGTTTGAGAAAGGTCCACCCCAAGATGCACGCAGGAAACCTGAGCCATGACATCCTCAAAACCCACTGCATAGGAATCGGTGATGAGCTCGTCCTTAGTTTGTTAGAGGAGTTCATCCATGCGAGCCAACTCCTCCTTCTGCTAAGCCATCTCCTCGTCTTTGCTGGCTAGCTCCTTCTTCGGCCCTTCCACCTTAGTATGAAGGTCGTCGTTCCTGGCGTAAAACCTCAAATCCTCTTGGGATTTCTCAAACAACAGGGGTCTTGGTCTCTCGGTCAATCTTTTGAAGCTCCTCCACCTCTGGGTAAGTCCGGTTACTCGGCGTTTGAGCTCAGTGGATTGGAGGACTTCTTGGTTAAGCAGTTCCTTTGCCCTCCGCACCCTAGAAAGGAGAAGGTTGTGCGCAACTAGGGACTCCCCTAGTTGCCTTAACATATGCTCCGTCAAGGAATCCTCTTCCAAGTTCTCCAACCTCTCTTTGACCCTTGTAGAGTTCAGCATCTTCTGGAGGAAAGAAGACAGGTCAGCAGAGGAGTCCCATTTATCTCCCTCCGAAGCGCTTAAATCTCTGCCCTCTTGCACCACGATGTCACAGGGAGGGGAAATTCCCGGTAGGAGGGAGCCCGACCATCCCAGTCGGAAGACAAGACCTGAGCAGGTCTCCTCGTCCTCAAAAGGGGCGACCTCAACCACCGCTTTCATCTTTTTATCCTTAGCAAAAGAGCCTAGAGCAATTTTCTTCTGTATGGCCGCAGCAGCCAGGTGTTTCCTCTTCCGAGCATCCAACACCATGCCTGCATGAAAAAAGAAACATATAGGAATTCAAGTAAACACACACAAGCAAAGTAACGCTAACAGGTGTAAGAGGAAGGGGATAACAATGTAAGTCTTAAAGGTTCTAGGGTTGTACTCGTGTTTAATCAGCTCGGTGGATCTAAATACTACTTGGAGGTTAGAGAGGAAGTCGCACACCTCTCGTTCCTGTGTGGGTAAGTCTTCAAGGCATTTGAGTTTCTTAAGCTCAGGTTTTTGTGTCTAGTATAGGGGAAACCCATCCAAAAAGGTCAGATCATCTTTGTTGCAACGAATTTTGAAGAACTTACCCTTGAAGCCCTTGTACGATTGATGGAAGAGGGTTAACAGAACTCTCCTAGCAACCCCATTGAAGCTCACCCACAGCTTTCGTTCGGGCTTTTGGCTTCAAAGAAATAGAGGAATACATCCACTGATGGCAAATGGCCAATATGGTGACACAGGATGGAGAACGCCCGAACAAACGCCCAACTATTTGGATGTAGTTGGGCAGGGGCGATATTAATTTCGGTGAGAAGAGCCCGCTCGAAACTGGGAAAGGGTAGGCGGAAGAGAAGCTTTTGAAAGATAGTGGAATAGATGAAATAAAACGATCCCTCTGGGTCTGACGACTCGTCACAACAAACTGTGATGGAGATCAAGCCCAAGAGAACATGGAGGCCACTCATCAAGCTCAAGAAGAGGTGGAGGCACAAATGGAGGACGCCCATGGAGGTCAAAGTCCACCTCAAAGGATTACAAGAAGCATGTTCAAAGCCTTGGGAGCTAGAGGACATTTATTTTCTCTTTTTGTAGTGTCTTTAGTTGAAGGTGCTTAGAGGGAAACCTTAGAAACCTCTTTTGTTATAGCATCTTTTAGGTTTTTAGTTAGGAGCTTTAGGGGGGTGTATTAGTAGATAGGTGTAGGAGTAGAATAGGGGGTGCCAAAGTGAAGGAAAGGATCACACCTTCCTTGCTTGGCATTTTTAGCGCCGGTTCTAGATGGTTTTGGGAGGGAATTTTGAAATGTTTAGCTTTCATTTTTCAGCACCTTAGGCTATAAATAGAGGTGCCTTCCTTGTAAAATTCAGATTTGAATTCATCTAAAGAAACTTTACTCAAAATTGGAGTGAGCATTTGGAGAGCTTTTGAGCTTCTACTCTAGTCTTATCTTGAAGGACCATGGTTTCCTCAAGTGGCGGCTTCCACACTCATCTAGGAGCATCCATACTTCTAGTGGCGTGATCATCCAACCTATCTTCCATCTTCATGAGCATTCTCTTCTCCTTCCTTTCTTCTTCTTCAATTTGTTCATGTTGCCTTGATTTTTGAGTTGTTGTTGTTTCGGTTCCTTTAATTTTCCAGCACCTCTTTTCTGTTTGTTTCAGTTCTGTTCGGCCTCTTCTTTTTATCTTCCTTTGTTGATTCAATTTGACAATATTTGGTTCATCCAAATGAGTTTGGGATTCGGTGCTTGTTATTGGTGAGTTCTTGATTTTAGAACCATGATCCAACTTCTAAGAAAGTGCCTCTAAATTTTCCAGCTCAAGGTGATTCCTCAAAGTGTCAAGAATCTTGTTCTATGTGGCTATTGGAATCACATCATGTGGTATCATGAGTCTTAGGTTCATTCTTGTTTAATTGTTGAGTTGTGTGCACTTTATTTCAAGAGCTCTTTTTAATTTCTTGCAATTTAAGTTTCTGCTTTAGAATTTTAATTGAGTATTCTTGCTGTTTTTCTTTTGCTCCAAGTGTTTGTTGAAAGGTTTATGGCACTCATAATTCTTATGAGTATGGTTGCTCTTTTGGAATGGCATTATCCTTCCTAGAGTTTACCTTAAGCTTCCTTTCACTTGTTACAATTTGTGTTGTGTCTTTTAATTTTTGAATCATGTCAAGTTTTGTCTTAGTCATGTTATTCCATATATGTCATTACTTCTAGTAGTACTTTTATTGTTTTGATTGTTTCTTGCTTTGGTGTCATATAATATTCTGAGTTGATGTTGATCCTTTGTGCATTTTCTTTTTAGAATTGAGTTCATACTTGTATTCTAGACCTATACAAGTTCCAATACATCATTTTCTATTATGTCTTTGCTAGTTCATCATTCTGTTTTTTATTTCTATTAGGATTCCTCTGTTTCTGAAAAGAGTGCTTACTGTTTTTCCTTATTGCAACTGATTTACGTACTGTAAAATTCTGAAATTCTGGATTTGAGATATTCAAAGTGTTAGAAAAGAATAGAAAAAAGAATCATTCAAAAATATGAAGTACACAAAAAATGATAAATAAAATAAAAAAAGTGTACATTCCTGCCGAAAAAAATACGGTAATCTGGCAGTGATTTTAAAAAATTTATTTCTCTCAATTGGCTTACTTTTTTTAATTGATTCCAGTGTCATTTTTGAGTTAACATCTTGAAGTTTCTGTGGTTTAAATTTCATAATCCAGTTCGCTCTACAACGTTCCAGTTAAATCAGTGAATATCAAGCACTGTTTGCATAAAAAAAAAATTTTCCAGTAGCTAATATTTTTGTTTTCTTCATCTACTCTAGTGCTTTTCCTTAGGTATTCTTTTGTGTGCCTACTTTTCTCATTGAGTTCTTTATTTTCTTGATTGTCTTTCCTTCTTATTCTTTGAGTTTGTCTTACATATAGTATTCCTTTTGCAATTACCTTTTCCTTGCTTATACCTTTTCTTGTTTGTCTTTATTGTTTCTTTGGTTTTGTGGTGGTTTGCTCTTAAGATTGGTGTGCTTGCTTTGACATATTTCATTTGAGGATTCCAAGGCCTCAAGATCAGATTGGAGCAAGAACATTATTTCTTTGAGAGTGATATATTTTTCAGCCTTAAGTTCACTTCGGCAGTTTCATTATAGCTCACTGTTTTTGCTAATTTTTTTTAACTTGTTTGCTGTTTTGTGTGTTTGCTGTTTTTAATTACAAATGGCTGGATTTTCAAGTGATGCATCCTACAAGCAGAATTCTCCTTCCAAAGCTTCAATTCTTGGTGAATTACATGAAGCTCAAAGAACAATTAGAAGGTTGGAAGAGAAAATGCAAAAGATGGAGGTCCAACAAACTAGACCATCTCCTTCTATCCATGATGGACATCATTCTCATAGACCATCTTCAAGAGCTTCTTCAAATGATGTTGGCCGTGAAGATGAGCATAGGAGAAGGAGACCTCCACCCCAAGTCCATGGACAAAGACATCATCACCAAGGGGAAAGAATTCACTACGGCAATGGCTTCTACCATGATGCAAAGTCCAAGCTTCCTTCGGTCAAACTACCTTGTTTTAATGGTTCTAGTGATCCAAATGTGTATTTAGATTGGGAGGCTAAGTGTGAACAAATTTTTGAGATCCATGAGATCCAAGATGAGCATAAGCTCAAGCTAGCCACCCTAGAGTTTAGTGATTATGCCATGAAATGGTGGCATGGGATTGTAAAGGACATTATCTATCACAAGGGTCCTCCCGTGGACTCTTGGAACTCTTTAAAGGATCATATGCGCGCTAGGTTTGTGCCCCCACATTTTAGGAAAGACCTCATGTTGAGACTCCAACGGTTTCAACAAGGCACGCTAAATGTGGATGAATATTATAAGGAGCTTGAGACGCTTGTGCTTAAAATTGAATTAGAAGAAAGTGAAGAAGCCATGGTTGCTAGGTTTGTGAGTGGTCTTAGGAAGGATATCCAAGACATTGTTGAGTTACAAGAGTATTCATCATTGGGCTCTTTAGTTCATCTTGCAATGAAGGTGGAAGCCCAACTTGCTAAGAAAAACTCTTTTAAAAATGCTTCCAATAATGGATACTACTCCAAGTCTTGGAGAAACAAAACTTCTTTTTCTAAACATCCTTCCAAAGATTCTTCTTTCAAACCCAAGGAATCTAAGCCATCAACATCTAGACCTAAGTCTCCCACTAGAACATCTAACACTAAATGCTTTAAATGTATGGGTTATGGTCATATTGCTGCAAATTGTCCTTCCAAACGAAGTATGTACATGCATGAGGGCATTGTAGTTAGTGAGCATGATTCGGATTCTTCAAAGCATTCATTGCATTCTCATGCATCTAGTGAGGAAGAGAGCGAATGTCCACTTGAAGGGGACTTGTTAGTTGTGAGAAGACTTCTTGGACAAGTTTCACAACCTTTTGATGAAAGTCAAAGGGAAAATATTTTCCATACAAGATGTCTTATTCAAAACAACATTTGTTCCTTGATAGTGGATGGGGGTAGTTGTGCAAATGTGGCTAGTACAAGAGTAGTAGATAAACTTGGATTGCCTACTATCTCTCATACAAAGCCCTACAAGTTACAATGGCTTAGTGAAGTAGGAGAAATAATTGTTAATAAACAAGTCCTCATCCATTTCTCCATTGGAAAATACAAAGATGAGGTATTATGTGATGTTGTGCCCATGGAAGCCACTCATGTTCTTTTGGGAAGGCCTTGGCAATTTGATAGAAAAGTTTTACATGATGGCTTTACCAACAAATTATCTTTTGAATTCCATGGTCACAAGGTTACTTTAAAATCTCTCTCTCCAAGAGAAGTCCATGAGGACCAAGTTATCATGAAGAAAAAGAGGGAGAGTGAAAAAGATAAAAAAGATAAAAAAGATAAGAGTTCTAAGCCTACACTCCTTGTGTCTAGGCGTGACATTGAAAGGGAAATAGTGGCTCATCATCCTCTTTTTTTAGCCATCCCTAGAACTCTTAGCATAGAATCACTTGTTGATAGTCCTCATTGCTTGGGAAATTTGGTAGAAGAGTTCAAAGATGTGTTTCAAGATCCTCCAAATGGACTTCCACCTTTGAGAGGGATTGAGCACCAAATTGATTTGATACCGGGCTCTTCTTTACCAAATCGTCCCGCATATAGGACCAATCCAAGTGAAACCAAGGAAATTCGCCAACAAGTTGAGGCTTTGATTGAGAAAGGGTGGGTGCAAGATAGCATGAGTCCTTGTGCTATGCCTATCATCTTAGTGCCAAAAAAGGATGGCACATGGCGAATGTGTTCGGATTGTAGGGCCATAAATAACATAACCATTAAGTATAGGCATCCCATACCTAGACTAGATGATTTGTTGGATGAATTACATGGTTCTAAAATCTTTTCAAAGATTGATCTTAAAAGCGGCTACAATCAAATCCGTATCAAACCGGGTGATGAATGGAAGACGGCTTTTAAGACCAACTTTGGTTTATATGAGTGGTTAGTTATGCCTTTTGGTTTAACTAATGCACCAAGTACCTTCATGCGCCTCATGCATCATGTTCTTAGACCTTTCATTGGTAAGTTTGTTGTGGTTTACTTTGATGACATTCTCATTTATAGCTTATCTTTGAATGATCATAGGTTGCATGTTAGGCAAGTTTTGGAAACCCTTAGGAAGGAACATTTGTATGCTAACCTTGCTAAATGTATGTTTGCTCTTGATCATATAGAATTCCTAGGGTTTGTTGTGAGTTGTAAAGGGGTCCATGTGGACAAAACAAAGGTGGTGGCCATTCAAAATTGGCCTACACCGAAATCTTTGAATGAGGTCCGAAGTTTTCATGGGCTTGCTTCTTTCTATAGAAGATTTGTCCCAAACTTTGGTACCATTGCCGCACCACTCAATGACATAGTGAAAAAGGATGTGGTCTTTCATTGGGGAGAAGCACAACAAAATGCTTTTGATACTTTGAAAGAAAAATTGACTAATGCTCCCATCTTGGCCCTTCCTAATTTCACTAAGACATTTGAGATTGAGTGTGATGCTTCAAGCATAGGTATTGGGGCTGTTCTCCTTCAAGAGGGCCACCCCATCGCCTATTTTAGTGAGAAATTGAAGGGAAGTCATCTCAACTATTCCACCTATGATAAGGAATTATATGCACTTGTTAGGGCTTTGTTAACTTGGCAACACTATCTTTTTCCCAAAGAGTTTGTGATACATAGTGATCATGAATCTCTTAAATATTTGAAAAGCCAAAACAAACTTAACAAGAGGCATGCTAAGTGGGTGGAATTCATTGAGCAATTTCCTTATGTGATCAAACACAAGCAAGGCAAAATAAATATTGTGGCGGATGCTCTTTCTAGAAGATACACCTTGCTAAATCTTTTAACCTCTCAATATCTTGGTTTTGATCACATTAAGGAACTTTATCATGATGACCTTGATTTTTCTCTCCTCTATCAAGAGTGTCTTAAGGGAGGACACAAAGATTTTTTTATTCAAGATGGCTTTCTTTTTAAGGGAAAACGTCTTTGTGTTCCCCAATGCTCTATTAGATTATCTCTTGTTAGGGAAGCTCATGAGGGGGGCTTAATGGGTCATTTTGGGGTTGCTAAAACTTTGGATGTGTTGCATGAACATTTCTTTTGGCCTCATATGCATAAGCATGTTCATAGTTTGTGTGATAAATGCATAGCTTGCCGCAAAGCTAAATCTAAAATGCATCCCCATGGTCTTTATACTCCTCTTCCTATCCCTTCAATGCCTTGGGTAGATATATCTATGGATTTCATCTTAGGCTTACCCAAGACATCAAAGGGAAAGGACTCCATTTTTGTGGTAGTGGATCGTTTTTCAAAGATGGCTCACTTTATTCCTTGCCACAAAGTGGATGATGCATGCCACATTGCAAACCTCTTCTTTCAAGAAGTGGTTCGCTTGCATGGGATTCCTAGGTCTATAGTGTCCGATAGAGATCCTAAATTCTTGAGTCACTTTTGGAAGACCTTGTGGGGCAAGCTTGGAACTAAGCTTTTATTTTCTACCACTTGCCACCCACAAACTGATGGTCAAACCGAGGTGGTGAATAGAACTTTAGGACAACTATTGAGATGCTTTATTTCGGGGAATCCTAGAGTGTGGGAGAATTTACTACCCCATGTTGAGTTTGCATATAACCGAGTAGTAAATTCTACCACCTCCCATTCTCCTTTTGAGGTGGTCTATGGGTTTAATCCCCTAACACCTCTTGATCTTCTTCATATTCCCCTTCTTGAAGATGTCTTGTGCAAAGATGGGGATGAAAAGGCTTCTTTTGTGAAAACTTTGCATAAAGACATCAAGAAGAGAATTGAGAAGAAGGTTGGCAAGTATGCTGAACTTGCCAATAAAAGGAGAAAAGCATTGTTGTTTGATGAGGGCGATTGGGTTTGGCTTCACTTGAGGAAGGATCGTTTTCCTACTCAAAGGAAGTCCAAACTAATGCCTCGAGGGGATGGACCTTTCCAAGTCCTCAAGAGGATTAATGACAATGCTTATGAGTTAGATATGCCTGATACATTCTTAGGTAGTCATACTTTTAATGTCAGCGATCTAACTCCTTTTTCTGTAGGTCTCCAGAATTCGTGGTCGAATTCTCTCCAACTCGGGGAGTATGATGGAGATCAAGCCCAAGAGAACATGGAGGCCACTCATCAAGCTCAAGAAGAGGTGGAGGCACAAATGGAGGACGCCCATGGAGGTCAAAGTCCACCTCAAAGGATTACAAGAAGCATGTTCAAAGCCTTGGGAGCTAGAGGACATTTATTTTCTCTTTTTGTAGTGTCTTTAGTTGAAGGTGCTTAGAGGGAAACCTTAGAAACCTCTTTTGTTATAGCATCTTTTAGGTTTTTAGTTAGGAGCTTTAGGGGGGTGTATTAGTAGATAGGTGTAGGAGTAGAATAGGGGGTGCCAAAGTGAAGGAAAGGATCACACCTTCCTTGCTTGGCATTTTTAGCGCCGGTTCTAAATGGTTTTGGGAGGGAATTTTGAAATGTTTAGCTTTCATTTTTCAGCACCTTAGGCTATAAATAGAGGTGCCTTCCTTGTAAAATTCAGATTTGAATTCATCTAAAGAAACTATACTCAAAATTGGAGTGAGCATTTGGAGAGCTTTTGAGCTTCTACTCTAGTCTTATCTTGAAGGACCATGGTTTCCTCAAGTGGCGGCTTCCACACTCATCTAGGAGCATCCATACTTCTAGTGGCGTGATCATCCAACCTATCTTCCATCTTCATGAGCATTCTCTTCTCCTTCCTTTCTTCTTCTTCAATTTGTTCATGTTGCCTTGATTTTTGAGTTGTTGTTGTTTCGGTTCCTTTAATTTTCCAGCACCTCTTTTCTGTTTGTTTCAATTCTGTTCGGCCTCTTCTTTTTATCTTCCTTTGTTGATTCAATTTGACAATATTTGGTTCATCCAAATGAGTTTGGGATTCGGTGCTTGTTATTGGTGAGTTCTTGATTTTAGAACCATGATCCAACTTCTAAGAAAGTGCCTCTAAATTTTCCAGCTCAAGGTGATTCCTCAAAGTGTCAAGAATCTTGTTCTATGTGGCTATTGGAATCACATCAAACTGGCTCACCCACCCTGCAAGGCACGACTTTGACAAACTTGTCATGCTCTTTGCCAAAAAGGCAGTTCTTTTTGGGGTGTTCACTCTTCCTATACGTCATTATGCTCACGGAGGTAGTGAACTCTGAAGTTTCTCCTAACAGGTCACTAGAAGCCCAAGGGTAAAGGGTTTTGTAATTTGGGGTTAGTTGATCCATCTTACATAGGAAAGCTAAAACAGAGAAGGAAAACAAATGCACTACTCAGAAGAAGAAACGCACAGGTTTTGGAAAATATGAAGCAAACAAGCAAAAAAATAGAGAGCAACGATCATAAGTGCGAGAAATATAAACAGTCCCAACGCAGTTATGAGCAGATTATGAGCATCGAAATAATAGGGCAAAGGCAGTTACAGGGAAAAGAACGTACCTTGAATGATTGTTGAGAAGAAACAAGGTATTTGGGAGAAAAGAGTAGAGCGTTCGAAGCAAAGATGTTTGAAAAGATACGCAGAGAGGGAATGAAACAGTGAAGGGAGCGTAAAAGTCGAAGGGTTAACATGTAAGGGGAAGTGCAAGCGGCAACGCGCTTCAACCGTTGATATGGCTACGTGTATGCTGGGGAGAGAGTATGGTAAAATGTCACCTCGATGCACTGTGCACGTCTCGTCACCCTCTGGACACGTAGGTCGCCATGGGCGAGCAGTTAGCCTCTTCACTAGAACAAGTTCCAGCTCGAGCTTAGTGGGCTTGTGTACCGGATCAGACTTCGGACATCAGCATCAGCATCGGACATCGGCACCTGTCGAGCAGGTCGACTCGGTGGTCTGGTCGCGATAGTGGGCCCCCAGAAATGCGTGTGATGAAACTCGTATATATGAAAGGCCTAGTCAGTGAGAAAGTGCGTCCATATGGTGTGTATAGTACATTCGGGTCTAGCACAAGCAAATATCTCCTAAGGACGCCAAGACCTAAGAGCGCTAGGGTTTTCAGGGGAAAGCTGCATGCATGATATGTAAGGACTAAGGTGCCTACAGGGACAGATGGGCCCTGTGATGCATGAGTTGGTACCTTACCGACCATGCTGTTAAGATTTGACTCCAAAGAGGAAGATTTTGTGCGGTTTTTGCGCTAAGATTGTGTGGCAACGTAGCAGAATGTCCTTCAGCAAACCTAATTTTACTAGAGATAAGGGTCTAGTGAGAGGGGTTGTTAAAATGAGGTAACCTAAAAGAAGTCTATGAAAGGGAGTTGAGATCCCTGGTAAAGGTGCATTGTTTCTAAGACTGAAACTGCTTACTTTCTTATTGTTTCTATAAGCCCTGAACTTACTTGATCGTCGGAGTGCAATCAACAGGTAGGGCCCCCTCTGTTTCAACAGAGCCGCTTTTCAGCATCCAAGAAGAGACACAGAGTCCACCAGAAATAGGAGGAGCCACCGCTTGCCTTTGAAGTCAACTGGCGACCAGGTCAACCAGCAATAACAAGGACCATGAGCATATCACATAGCACGTGGCATGTGATGATGGTGGTGTACAACTTTCCACCTTGGTTGTGCATGAAACTTGAATATACAATGTTATCATTGTTGATTCCTGGACCACAATCATCAGGAAATGATATTGATGTGTACCTTCAGCCGTTGATTTAGAAGCTAAAAGATTTATGGGAGTTTGGAGTAGAAACATATGATGCTTTAGAAAATGAAACGTTTTTAATGCGTGTCGCTCTTCTATGGACTATCAGTGACTACCCCGAGTGCACCAAAGGAAGATTAGCTTGTGCGTAATGTAATTATGACACTAATTTGTCCTACTTGAAACATAGCCATAAAATGTGCTATATGAACCATCGTGTCTTTTTACTAATGAGCCATCCTTGGAGATCTAATAAGACGTCTTTTAATGGAAAAAAAAAATTGGATCTACACCACACATGTTAGATATGTTAAAAGATTTTATCAATGAATTCGAAAAGAATGCAAAAAAGACAAGTGATGGTCCATGGAAAAAGAGATCAATCTTTTTTAGTTGCCTTATTGGGCAACAAATAAATTATGTCACAATTTGGACGTCATGCATATTGAGAAAAACATATGTGATAGTATTGTGGGAACATTTTTGGATATTCAAGGGAAGACGAAAGATCATGTTAATGCTCGTTATGATTTGCAAAATATGGGAATAAGAAAGGATCTTCATCCAAGGGAGATTGATAAAGGCGGAGTACAATTTTCAGTAGCCTGTTTTTCAATGAATGCTAATTAGGAATCTACCTTTTGTGGTGTTTTTAAGGCTGTCAAATTACCAGATGAAAGTGCATCAAATATTTTAAAGTGTGTGCATGTTAATAACAATAAAATATCTGGTTATAAGAGTCACGATGCACATTTCATGTTGCATTATTTACTACCAGTGGGAATAAGAAGCACTATGCCTGATACAGTGGCTGATCCTCTAATTCGATTTGGGTCATTCTTTCACTTTATATGTCAAAAGGATATACAAGTGCAAGATATGGATTACTTGGAAGTAAAAGTAGAACAAATAATTTTTCAATTAGAGATGATTTTTCCACCTAATTTTTTTAGCATAATGGTTCACTTACCTATTCATTTGCCGAATGAAGTCAAATTAGGTGGCCCCGTTCAATTTCGATGGATGTACCCCATTGAAAGATATTTATGCAGACTAAAGAGTTATGTTTGAAATAAAGCTTACCCAGAAGGTTCTATTGTTGAAGGGTATTTGGCAGAAGAGGCTTTGACTTTTTGCTGAAGATATTTGCATGGAGGTGTAGAAACAAGGTTAAACAAAGAACGTCGCAATTATAATCACAATGATGTATGTGAAATAGATGCAATTGATTATTTCTCAAGTCTTGGTCGCCCTATATGAGGGAAAAGTAATGGTAAACCATTTTCTATAGATTTCACCTCGAAAGCTCAAGCTCGTCGATACCTCTTATTCAATTGTGATGCAATTGACTTATACATTAGGTATGATAATAATTTCCTATCCTTAATATCTTGTCATATAAATTTGTTATGTATTTTTAACCAATAATATATTGATGCCTTTGTAAAGTGTTTGATGAGAGTGTTAATAGGAGCACTAAAAGAGGAAAGTGGGTGAAGGCCAAAACCCAAAGTCAAGAATTTAGTGAATGGTTCAAAATTCGAGCCTTGAAAGATGACATGTCTTCTCAAATTAAAGAGTTTTCTAGAGGGTCAAATAATGTCGCAAAGTGTTTTTCAGGTTACCTCATTAATGGATATAGATTCCATACTATGAAGCGGGATGCCAAACACAAAACTCAAAATTCTAGTGTAACATTGGTTTCATTTACTTCAAGTTTTGCAAGCTCAAAGGATGACAATTCAAAAATTGAACCCGTAACATATTATGGTGCAATCAAAGATATATTTGAGTTAGATTATTATGGTAATTTCAAGTTTGTGATGTTCAAATGTGATTGGTTTGAGGTCGAAGAAGATAAATATGGACTTACTTGTGTATATTTCAACAAAAAGCTTTACCAAAATGATTCTTGTGTTAGCTTCTCAGGTCCATCAATGCTTTTATATTGAAGATCCTTTAGATGCAAATAGGCATTATGCTTTGAAAAAGGTTCCAAGAGATTTATTTAACATGGGTGACCAATCAAATGGTGTTGAACTAAATGTTGCAAACAATGATGGTAAACTAAATTGGGTATAACAATATTTATTATTTCTAAGAATGGAGAGAAAGCAATATTTTGTCGCATAAATGATGCATTGAGACGGTACAAATGTCATATCAAGAGACAATATTTTCTAAAATATCCCACCATGAAGGAACAACTGAAACATCAACCACCATCCCTTTCTGAACATCATTTCAAGAATTTGATTGCATATTGGAAAAATGTTGTTATTCAGGTTTAATAATGTTGTTATCGCATAAATATTTTCTTTTTTGTTTTCTTTATTCAATTTTTGTTTCTGTTTTTGGTACTGTTTTTTGTTTTCTATTTTTTGTTTTTTTTGTTTCTGTTTCTGTTTGCTTCTATTTTTGTTTTTGTTGCTATTTCTATTTTTGTTTCTGTTTTTGTTGTTATTTGTTGTTTGTTGTTGTTGTTATTGTTGTCTTTGTTGTTGTTGTTGTAGTTGTGGTTGTTGTTGTTGCTTTTTTTGTTGTTGTTGTTGTTGTTTCTATTTCTGTTTCTATTTTCGTTTTTCAATTTTGTTTTTGTTTCTGTTTAGAACTCTTGTTTAGTATACTGATAATTTTTCTTGTCCCAAAATATAGAGCATTAGTGAAAAAAAATGCAAGTAATAGGCAAACAAAAAAGTATATGCACTGAATGAGACCAATAAACTTTGTTAGAGTTCGAGCTCAATTGGTATTATTTTAATTGTTTCTCTCTCATCGTATGACTCTAGTTATATCATTATTTCTTGCAACTTAAAATTGCAAATGCTCACTATTAACTTTCAATTTTTAAAGAGTGCTGCAAAAAAAGATGGTGAAGAAGTCACTAGAGCAGAAATGTTTATAAAAACACGTCAAGGTCGTCCTACTCAGAAAAAAAGGTAGTGGGTGAAGAAACACTAGATGTCATTGTAAGTTTATTTTAATTTACAAAACGTGTCTATATGCTCTTTTTTAATCATTAACTACAATATATGTACATATATTCCAGTCTATGCTTAAAGGTTTTATGCAAAACGCATAGTGAAAATAGTGTAGTTGCTCCAGGTTCATCTACTTCCACTCATGATCCTTATTTGGACCAGGTATAGACATATAATTTGCATTCAATTTGTATTTATCTTATTTTATTTATAAACTTTATAATATTTTAAAAAGTTTGTACATTTTGTTTAATTGTTTTAGGATGGACGTCAAGATAATACTGATACTAGACATGAGAAAGATTTTTTATCGATTGAAGAAATGTAGAAATTTTGAGAGATTTCCTAACTATAATTAGTTGTAATGATTACAACTTCTACTATTTTGGTATACAATGGAAAATGCAACTTCCACATTTGAAATATTTTGGTATACAATGGAATTACATTTTAAAGCAGTTTGAAAATGTTGCATATTGCGTAATTTTATAAATTAAGATGTATTTCATAATTTTTCACGTTAAAAAAGTGTTGTCAAAAAATACTTACAACATTTACACAACTATTGTCTAAAAAGACAAACAAGTAAATAAGCGTTGCCCAAAACCGTTGCCCATTTTATTAACATGCAACATTGAAAATGTGTGGCCTATTCTATCAATATGCAACATTGAAAATGTGTTGCCTAAAGCATAAACAACATGTAAATAAGTGTTGCCTAAAAAGACTGACAACATGTAAATAAGCGTTGCCTTTACAATTGACAACATTTAAAAGAACGTTGCCTAAACAATAGGCAACACTAAAAATACGTTGCCTAAACATTATGAGAAAAAGCGTTGCCTAAACTTTTTTTCTGAAAAGCGTTGTTTGTTCTACCAGTATAAGGCAATGACTGCAAAAAAGTGTTGTCTAAACCTAAGCCCACGGCTGCATATTCCACGCCTGAAAAAGCATTGTCAAAGCATTACCTAAAGTTAAGGCAACGCTTTACTACTTTAGGCAATGCTTTTTAGGCGTTGTCTAAGGTAAAAAATGGTGTAGTGTCTTTACTTTCTTCTCATGAATATGTAGTCCATGGTGTTTTCATCACAACCATCTTCACACGTTTCCTCGCTTCGTGCTTCACTCGAGATAACATGTTACTTTTTTGTTTTCCCCCATCTTGCTCTTCAAGTACGTCTTTATCATTAATGTTAGGCCTCTGCAGATGTTTGTCATCCACTAATAGAGGTTCAAGTACTAAAGAAGGAATATCATGGAGAACAAACTTTACCCTTACACATAAAAATTCATGTAACTCCTTCACCTCCATCTCCAAAGTGGTAATGACAACCTCCTGCTCCTTCACTTGGTGAAGTAAATCAACAACTTTGGCCTTCATTCTACCAAGCTCCTCTTTTTTTAACATGTGCTTCGTAAATCCACGTCCAACTCCGTCAAATGCTTCTTTAACAAATTTATTGTGCAATTCTTCCTTTGACACAGATAACTCAACAATAACTTGTTCATGCACACAACAAATGTCAACTTAAATGAACAAATAAATAAATTAACTATTATACATTGAATACAAACTTCAATGTATAGTACAAACCACATTCTACTGTAGTCTAAAAGCAATTTTAATGTCACCAAGCCTAACATTCATCCAATGTATAATACAAGGATGTCTATTTTCACTCCTCGACACCTGACATTTGTAAAAGAATAAATGTTCAAAAGCCATATCTACACCGTTCATGTCATAAATTCATGCTAGTATCCAAAAAATGGATGAGAAAGCATTACACATACTAACTAAACATTTCAAATTACTTGTATTAAGTATATACAACCACCAACATGGATATATGACACATTATTTTTCCTCCTTATAGACATCAAAGCAGAACACAAACTATCAAGCAGAAACTCATAAACTAAAACCCCCAATTAAACCTACCCAATTGGTCGAGATCATCCACAACACTAAACAACCCACCATTCTATTTGGAGATAGAAACTTTGACATTCCTAACAAAATACAACCTAGAAAAGTCCTCTGTGGAACTTTGGTTGCGACGTTTGACAATTTCTTCATAAATCATTTTAACAAATAGATTAGTTGTTTGGAAAAATCTCCTACTCTTACATTTATTTTATGTTTTTGCTAACTCAATTTTTCCTCCCACAACTCTAAGACCTATACCTAAACAAACATCTAACGCACTAAAAGGGACAAGAATAGACCTTTCACTGTGTTAGATGTTTGTTTAGGTATAGGTCTTAAAGTTGTAGGAGAGAAAATTGAATTAGCTAAAATAAAAAATAAATGTCAGAGTAGGATTTTTTTCCAAACAACTAATGTATCTGCAAAAATGATTTATTATGAAATTGTCAAACAACCAAGTTTCCATAGAGGAATTTTATAGGTTGTACATTTTGTTAGGAATGTCGAAGTTTTTATTTCCATGGTGGGTTATTTAGTGTTGTGGATGATCTCAACCAATTTGGTAGGTTTAATTGGGGGGTTTAGTTTATGAGTACTTGATAGTTTGTGTTTTGCTTTGATGTCTATGAGGAGGAAAAGTAATGCATCATATGTCCATGTTGGTAGTTGTGTATACTTAGTGCAGGTAATTTGAAATGTTTAGTTAGTATGTGTAATGATATCTCATCCATTTTTTGGATACTAACATGAATTTATGACATGAATTGTATAGATATGGACTTTTGAACATTTGTTCTCTTACAAGTGTCAGGTGTCGAGGAGTGAAAATAGATATCCTAGTATTATACATTGGACGGATGTTAGATTTGATGACATCGAAATTGCTTCTAAGCTACAGTAGGATGTGGTTTGTACTATACGTTGAAATTTGTATTGAATGTAGAATAATTAAATTATTTATTTGTTCATTTATGTTGGTATTTGTTGTGTGCATGAATAGGTTATTGTTGAGTTATATGTGTTGAATGAAGAGTTAAACAATAAATTCTTTAAAGAAGCATTTGACGGAGTTAAACGTGGATTTACAAAGGACATGTAAAAAAAGAAGTTTGGTAGAATGAAGGCCAAAATCGTTGATTTGATTCACCAAGTGAAGGAGAAAGAAGTTGTCATTACCACTGGACAAAGAGGTGAAGGAGTTACAGGAATTGTTAAGTGTAAGAACAAAATCTATTTTGGACGATATTCCTTCTCCAATACTTGAACCAAAACTATCTCAATATATTTCAAAACCAACACTCCTTCCTTAATGATCAAAGTTCAAAGTTTTGACCATCATACTTTTTCATAGAACTAGAAAAAATCATTTCAAAATTGTCCGAAACAAAAATATATTAACCACTCAACCCATGTAAATTAAATATAACAGCAATAACAAATTCACTAATCTTTTCAACTCTAAACAATAAAAACCAAAATAGCTAACAAATCATCCTAAAATCACAACCAAAATTAGTAAACAAAATATAAACTCCATCAACCACGCCCACGACCACACACAACAAAAACTAAAAAAAAACAAAAAATAATCGCACCAACCATGTTCACCACCATAAACAAAAAAAAATCACAAATCAATATGCATAAAAACTATGGCACGTGAAAAAAATCCATCATTGTCTACTATAAACCTTACGAACAACACAGTGGTTTTATTATCCTCGTCTTCATTTTCCAGTCTAACTACCTTTGTCTCCGGTTTCAGTCTCTTTGATTTTTTTTTCTTTCCCTGTGTAGTCGTTGTTTCATTCTCTTGCAGCCAAACTCCTTCCTTTTTTTTCTTCTTTTGCCTCTTTTGCTCTCTTCCACTCCCTACATTAATTCAATTAAATTTTGTTATTGTTTTTAAAAAGTGTCATTGGATCCCTCATCAGCCATTCAATAATATTCCTTGACACAATTGTCCTTTGACCACCTCAGTAGATTCTGCCCCACAAAAGGTGTTGATTTTGGCTTAATCCCAAGTTTCACATCGGTGGGTTCATTGTTTGGGAGGAGATTTGAGGGTTATAAATTAGCCTCCCCTCCTTCACTGTTATATATCCCAATTTGTAATATCTTTTCCCATAATAATAAAAGCGAGTTGTTTCAGCTGTGCTCGGAGATTAGGCTAAATTGGTTGAACTTCGTTAACAAGTTTCGGGTGTGTTATTTTTCTCTTTATCTCTTTTATTATTTCGCTCTATTTATTAGTATTAGGTTGTTTTCTCTTTTGTTATAGTATTAAATATTATTTTTCGGGTAGCTCTGTTAGTGTTCTGTTTTAGTGGGGAAATTACCCGTTTTTCCCAACAAGTGGTATCAAGAGCCGAAGATTCGCCCTTGGGTTGTTTGAAATTGTTTGTAATATTGAATACTATATTTTGAGTTTTGATGAGAATAAAAAAGATGTTATCAATAGAAGAAATGGACAAGGGCCAAAGCATTTAAAGTTCTTCTTATTAGTCTTTGCAAAAGATGAGGCTCAAGCCCAAAGCCCAAGCCTAAGAAGACCCAAGCCCAAGTCCAAACCATGAGGGGCAAGGCCAAGCATTAAATAAAAGAGCATCATTTGAATGACTCTTGTAGGAGGTGTGGATATTAAATAAATAGGTGTGAATGTATTAGAGAGAGTCACTTTGTCCATGTGACTTAGTAGGGGGTGTAGGTGTAGTTTTTAGGAGGTGTCATAGTAGAAAAAGGTCACACCTCCCATGTGACTTGTTTTTGGTGGGAATTTCAAATGAGTTTTATTTGAAAATTCCCACCTATTTTTCAGCACCTCTAGGCTATAAATAAAGGTGCTTAGCTTGTACAATTGAGATTGGAATTTTATAGTAGAGAGACTATACTCAAATTTGGAGAGAAATTGTGAGTTTTGAGTCTTCTTCTTCTTTGCCTTATCTTGTGAGCTATGGTGAGCTTCAAGTGGTGGCACTCCATCACTTATCTTGGTTCAAGGTTCCAAGTGGCGTGAATGGCTTCTTCCAATTCTCAAAATCCAGCAAGCATCTTCCTATAAGTGTTCTTCTTCCTTTTCTTCAATTTTCCTTTCGGTAGTTTTAATTCCTAGTGTTTTCCTTCATTTTCTACCGTTTACTTTTACTTTTCCAGCTTTGTTCTTTGTTTCTTTTCGGTTCAGTAGCTAGCTTTTCAATTCTGTCCAGTTTTTAATTCTTGTTCTTCATTCCTTGTGTTTTGATTCCATTTGACAATACATGGGCTTCCATATGAGTCTTGGTTGGTGCTAAGTTTTGGTGAGTTCTTGAATTAGAACATTGATCCAATTCTAAAGTAAAGTGCCTTGCAAATCCAGCTCAAGTTGCTCCTAAGAATGTCAAGAATCATGTGTTCTTGTAGTTACATTCACATCAAGTTTGTAATGGCAAATCAAGAAGAAGAAGCGCAGGATGTATCCAGAGTGTCAGGCTTCTCATCATCATGGTCGAGGTTCCCGGTGTCCACTTTGAAATTGGCAGTGGAAATATTTGATGGAATTGGACATTTCGGCATGTGGCAAGGAGAGGTCTTGGACTCTCTTTTTCAGCAGGGTCTTGATATTGCTATTGAAGGAGAGAAACCAGAGGAGGTAGAGGAGAAAGACTGGAGCATCATCAACCAGTTAGCATGCGAAACTATTCGATCCTACCTGTCCAGAGAGAAGAAGTATGCTGTAAAAAATGAGACTTCTGCACATAAACTGTAGAAGGCATTGGAGGACAAGTTTTTGAAGAAGAGTGGTCAGAATAAGCTCATGATGAAGAAAAGGTTGTTTTGATTTGACTACAACAAGGTACTACTATGAATGCACACATCACTATGTTTAATCAATTAGTAGCAGACTTGTTGAATTTAGATGTGAAGTTTGAGGATGAGGATTTGGCTTTGATGTTGTTATCATCTCTTCCTGATGAATTTGAACATCTGGAGACTACGCTCCTTCACGGGAAGGAGAATGTGTTGTTAGATGCTGTTTGTTCTGCTTTATATAGTCATGAATTGAGAAAGCAGAATAAGATGAAAACCAGATCAACAACATCAGAAGAAACATTGGTGGCAAGAGGTTGTCAGCAAAGCCAAACAAAGGGGAGAAGAGGGAGGTCTAAGTCTAAAGGTTGAGTCGTTGCCAAAGATGAGTGTGCTTTCTATCATGAGAAAGGACACTGGAAGAAAGACTGTCCAAAACTGTAGAAGAAAGGGAAGGCTTCGCAAGATGCTAATGTTGCAGAATGCAAAAGTGATGTGGAATCAGATATCTCTTTAATTGTCTCGCTTTCAGCATCATTGTATCCATATGAGTGGATATTGGATTCAGGTTGTACCAATCATATGTGTCCCATTCGGGAATGGTTCTTTGAATTTCAAGAACTTGATGGTGGGGTTGTTTACATGGGTAATGATAATCCATGTAAGACAACTAGGATAGGTTCAATCAAGTTGCGAAATCATGATGGATCCACCAGAATTTTGCGGGATGGACGGTACGTGCCAAAGTTGAAGAAGAATCTCATCTCATTAGGGGCTTTAGAATCTAAAGGCCTAGTTGTGACGATGCGAGATGGAATTCTTAAAGCAACTTCAGGAGCACTGGTGAGGTTGAAAGGCGTGAGGAAGAACAATTTGTATTACTATCAAGGTAGTACAGTGGTGGGGACAGTAGCGACAACAACTTCTAGCTCTAAAAAGGATGTCGAGGCAACGAAGTTGTAGCATATGAGGTTCGGACATGCTAGAGAGAAATCCTTGCAAATTCTTCCCAAGCAGGGATTGTTGAAAGGTACGAAGACAAACATTGAAAAATAGGAGAAAAAATATTATTTCATGAAATTAATTGTTTACATAATCTTGCCACATTTCGTTTGTTATAGTGTCCCTAATATCACACTCTAGCCTATAATCATGTTCACGAGCATGGGTAGTGCTTGGTTGGACATCTTCTTGTAACAATTCATTATTTACTTCTTCAAGCAGAGACTCATCATTGTCGACCCCGCGTAGAAAGTTATGCAGAATACAACAAGCTAAAACATTTTTTGTCATAGTATCCACATCATAATGTGGATCAGTCCCACTGGCTATAATTGGAAAACGTTTTTTTAGCACCCCAAAAGTTCTCTCAATTACATTTCTAAGTGATGAATATATCGATGATTAAACAGCTCTTTTGCATTTTGTGGCTCTCTTCGCGAATATTCTTTCAAATGGTATCTCACTCCACGATAAGGTGTTATTATATTTCGTTTTAACATAAAACCTGCATCACCAAGATAGTATTTTCCTATAAAGATTGTCGAAAGCTGGGTTAGTATATACTACTACAACCTTTTAATTCTTCTGCACACCCAATCCCCTAAAACTAACCTTCTGGAATAACCAAAGGATCGTCTCGTACCAAAGCATCTTTCAATATCCTTGAATCGGAGGTAGTTCCTTCCCAACCGGCCAGGACATATGTGAACTTCATGTCAAAGTCACAACCTGCAAATATGTTTTGGGTTGGCCAATCTTTTCTCCCTCGAAAACGAGGTGGATCAGCACGTGCAACCTTAACACGTACATGAGTCTCATCTATGGCCCCTAAACAATCCTAATGTAAACCAAATTTCATAACTTTAATTAAACAAAAAATAAATAACACATTACACATAATTTCAAGTAATGTTATCATCAACAAACCTTAAAGTAGGGGACAAATCGATTGTTGTTAAGGATGTGTGGTTCTACAAGCATTCCATTTGGTTGAATTAAGAATTCCCCCTCCAACCTTAAAATTGCAGTCAAAACATTATGAAAGTGACGGGAAATGTTTCTCCAGACCGATGGAAAAAGAATGACACACTTCGATTCTTCACATTATGTCCAATAATGTGCAGAAATTTCGCTACTTGTTCTTCCACGGTTGATCGATATGCATCTTTAACAAGTCCAGTTGCACGTATTCGTTGACATAATTGAATGAAAGCTTCCGGTCCCATGCGAATAATATCTCGAGATTGTTCAGTGTGAACCAAGTATTCCATTAATTCTTGTCTGTGGCGCTCTTTTTGTGGTGTAAACTCTCTCATAGAGTTGCTTCTACTAGGCACCGTGCATAACAAACTCAATCCAAAAGCAATCATACAAAGGATGATCACTGATGCACCTTCAGTATTATTTTTTTATTTGTTATTGGATTTGTGAAATTAAATTCATGTTCGCCACAACAAGATCGTCATAAATTGTAACCGTTTCCTCAAAATGTACCATCTCTGCCTCGTCATAATTTCTTTCCGAATTCATATCGAACGCGGTTACCGTTTCGGTGTAAATCTACACCAATACAGTGACCATATTTTTAATTAATTTTAATCAAAATTTTATTATAAATTACTTATCATTTCATTTCTGTAATATAACATGAATTATATAAATATATACAAAAATTTTATTTTTCAATATTATAATTTAATCAAACAACATATAAATATAAAAAAAAATAATCACTATCTACATTTATGATTAAAACCCTAAACATTATAATTTTTTATTTCCATTCTGTCACAATTTAATTTTTAAATAAATAATTCTATTTTTATAAAAAATTCAATTTTCAGAAAATAATAACTTTCTACATTTATTATTAAAAAATCAATTTTCTTCTCTAAATTTTTACAGCTTATTTTAATTACTACAACATTTTTTTATAATGTTTTTAATTATAATACTAATAAATAATGTTAAATCTAAAAAAATTAAAACCCTAAACATTATAATTTTTTATTTCCATTCTGTCACAATTTAATTTTTAAATAAATAATTCTATTTTTATAAAAAATTCAATTTTCAGAAAATAATAACTTTCTACATTTATTATTAAAAAATCAACTTTCTTCTCTAAATTTTTACAGCTTATTTTAATTACTACAACATTTTTTATAATGTTTTTAATTATAACATTAATAAATAATGTTAAATCTAAAAAAATTAAAACCCTAAACATTATAATTTTTTATTTCCATTCTGTCACAATTTAATTTTTAAATAAATAATTATATTTTTATAAACAATTCAATTTTCAGAAAATAATAACTTTCTACATTTATTATTAAAAAATCAACTTTCTTCTCTAAAATTATTAAAACCCTAAACATTATAATTTTTTATTTCCATTATGTCACAATTTTTTTTTCAATAAATAATTCTATTTTTTATAAACAATTCAATTTTCATAAAATAATAGATTTCTACATTTATTATTAAAAAATCATATTTCTTCTTTAAATTTTTACAGCTTATTTTAATTACTACAACAATTTTTATAATGTTTTTAATTATAACAATAATAAATAATGTTAAATCTAAAAAAATTAAAACCCTAAACAATTAAATCTTATAAAAATAATACTATCTACACATATTATTTCAAATTAAAAAATTCTCCATAAAATAAAATGTTCAAAAATACGATAATAAATACATAAACAACTTAACAGACAAAATTAATTTACTAACTTATTAGCATAAATCACTACTATAAACCCTAAACAAATTTAATTACAAAATCATAACCATAAAAAAATAATATAAATGTTTACCACATAATTAAACCACAAACAAAAAATACAAATAAAAAATAAAAGAAAAACCTGAACACTAGCAGAGGAGACGAAGATCAAATTCAGCTAAGGAAGAACACCACCACAAGAAGAACTGCAAAGCTGCAAACCCTAAACCCTAAACCCTAAACCCTAAACCCTAAACTTATTCAAGTAACCAAAAAAAAATCAAATTCTGAAAAAGCTTAACCAATTAAGCAGTAACTTATAAAAAGAGGATAATCAATTATCCAACCAATTTCAAAGAAACATAATCGATTATGTATACACCTTAAAAAACCACATAATTGACTACTATGTATTACATAATCAATTAGCCTCATTTTAACACATATGGCATAATCGATTATGCTCCAAAAACAATACCACATAATTGATTATGTAACGAAAATAATTGATTATCTGTTATGTTTTACACCATAATCGATTATTCAGACCCTCTATTTTCAGTCATAATCGATTATATGAAAATAAAAACCATGGCAATGCTTACCTCAGATCAATGAAGCACTGCGAAAGTCACCCCCTACTACTATGATGCCTAAGGAAGCTCTCCAAGCCCATTTTAGTTTGAGTTTCTTTCTTTTACGGATGAAGTTTCAATGCACAGGTTTTAGTTTTATATACAACTCAATAGCAATTAATAGGAACCAACTACCTCAACTGCTGCTGCATTCATGTCATTGAAAGGCATTGGTTGGTCAAACGATTCCTAAACCAAAGTCAAGAATCTGATGCCATGCGTAACACTATAAGGTTAGTGCAAAGGTGCATGCAGTTTTGTCGTTGCATGAAAGGCACACACGTGAAGAAGAAGAAATGAAAAAGATAAGGTTACATTGGTAACTTCTCAAATATGACGTGGCTTTCCTTCCCCACTCTCTCCTTTTCTCTTCATTCCTCAGAAGAACCACCTCTCCCTCTACTTTCTCACCATCTCCTCCCTCACTCGCATGTACCTATGGAACCAAACGGGGGTGGCCCTGCGACATCCGTCGTCGACTACAGTCCACCCCCAGAACCAAACACTACCTTAGTATTCTGTTTTAGTGGGAAAATCACCCGTTTTTCCCAACACAAGGTTGTATGCAGACACAGTTTAAAATCAAGTTAGTCACGGAACATTTTTCTAAGTGCAAAATATAGAATTTAGGTTGTTCATGAAACAGTTTTCTAAGTGCAAAAGTAGTTATACACATAAACGAAATGTAAGAATAATAATAGAATGAGTATCTCATTAGATGGTACATAAGAGAATGCAAGAATAACATGGATGGGTGTTTTCCATCATGCAGCAGGATGACATGCGGATAGTAGGTGAACAAGGAAAATTGAATTGTCCTTGTTATGCAGGTACTCAGTTTGGCGCTGTGTAGGGTGTCATGTTGCAGATATGCACTAGAGGTCAACAACGGCTCATCTACAAGTTGTGGTAAGCTGGAGAGGGTAAGAAGAACAGGAGGCAGATGGAGCAAAATGGCTTTGACCTAACCAAGGAGGCAAACTGGTGGATAAAGGCATGTTATAGACAATCTAAGAAATGAGTTGGATGTTATATTGTTAAAAGTTTGTTGGCCAGGTGATGGAAATGGTGGGAGGTCTTAAAATCTGATGGATGGTAACCAAAAATGCCTCAAAAGTGGATTATGTACAGGAGTTGCTGGTTTTGGTGTGGAAGCTACAAGGTGAAGCTAATACTCAATCTGGTGCACATGGAAGGGTCCTGCTCTTGGCTTAAAGACTGGTTGTTGGCATATGCTTCTAACAAGGGTCATCTGTGCAGGGTCGTAGCCATGCCAGGGTGCATTGACGAACCACTTACAGTCAATATCTCAAAAATGATGTTGCTGGTGTGGCTCTTGGGTGCTCGGTTGGTGCGTTTGGTTTGATGTTAGAGTGATTTCAGAAAGAACACTATGGAAGGGAGGATTGTTGTAATTGGATTAGGCAGGTTGATAAGGATAAAGGAAGGTTATGTAGTTATGGTGGATGCTACTGGTGTGGAGAAAGCATATGTGGAAGGAGAGAGCATTCATCCCGTTTTGCTCTGAATCTGAAGGAAGATGGAGGTTGGAATTATAATTCTGGTTCTATTCACCCTTTAAGTCCTTTGGTGTTTGAAAGCTGCAGGGAGCAAATCTTAGACCAGATTTGTTGAGGGTGGTCTGTTGGAGTGGAGACAAGTCAACTGGAGGTAGCAGAATTGGAAGAAGTAGTAACCGTAAGAAGATTTATGCGGTTTTGTGTGTGGAGCAGAGCAAAGTGTTCTGCATGTTTACCTTGGGAGATAAATGAAGAAGGGGTCTTGAAGAATGAATTTTGGCTGTGCTAAAAAAAGCTTAATTCTGGGCATGTACATGAAGTAGTGAATGGAAAGATGTCAAATGAATCCTGCAAGTAGCCATGCATGGTATAATGGAAGCCTAAGAACGTTTCTAAACCAGTATTGAGATGTTAAAACGGCCCAAGAAGTGTGGAATTAGGAGCAACATGATGGAAAGGAAGGAAGGGTAAAAGCTTTGCTGGATGGAGCTGCTTAGGGAGTACATGATCTTTGGATTAAGACATTAGATATTGCCACAATCATTATTATTATATCTGGTTTTGCTGCATAAGTGGGATGCTGATTTGTGGTACTGTGGGGGACCGTAAGTACTAGTCTAGCCCAATTGTGTAGGTTTATGCGTTGGTGGAAGGAATAAGTGTTTTATGTTCTTTTTAAGAAACCAATACCCTTGGTTTGGATTTCGCCCACTTAATAATCCTGAAGTATCTCCTTTATTTTACGAAAATGATTATTTGACACCCCAAGAGTGCTTGCTCCAAATTACACTTGCTGACATGGATTAATTGATGATGTGGCATGGGCAGTTTTGGTAATTCCAAAAAGGGCAACGTGGCATGGGCAGTTTCTGTAATTGTGAAAAGGGAAACAATCCAATTTGAAAAGGGTTTCAATTTGAAAATTCCCGCAAGCATAGCATCGTAGAGAGAGAGACGAACGACAGAGGTGCGAAACGGTGACGGCGAAGACGTACGATGATGGCAGAGACGTACTTGGACGGTGACGGCGGAGACGTACTTGGACGTGTGCGAGGTAAGTGTCTTTATTTTGGTTTTTCTGGCATTTTTCATAATTATATGTTTTCTTTCTTAAATGCTTTCTTTTTTTTCAGAATTATATGTGTTAAGTTGATTGCTCCCATTTGTAAGTGTATGTTACCCTGTTTGATGAGCTGAAGACAAGTGCCAATTGATGCCACTTTTCTGATGATACTGCTTACTAATTGCTTGGATGTCTCAAAACCTTTTGTATTGGGATTTTTTTATTGGCTTGATTGCTCCCATTTGTAAGTGTATGTTGCCCTGTTTGATGAGCTAAAGACAAGTGCCAATTGATGCCACTTTTCTAATTCTGTAATGTCCTTCTGACAATCTTTTACAAATAATTTCTTACTAGCGAGATTGATATAGAGATATGATTCCTTTGTATGGAGAAAACTTTATTAGAAGAAGTGTATATTGGTTTGGTTCTGAAATGGGAAACATTCACACAAATTAATTTTTCTTAATTTGAAATCAACAAAGATTAAATAAAAAGGAAGATTTACCTCAAAGTTAGGATTATGATAGTCATTTTTTTGTGTTGTTTGCAAAGTCCTAAAGGGGGAATTGTTTGGAGTATCATATATATATATATATATATATATATATATATATAGGTTTATATTATTGTTTTAATTTTTTTAACACTGGACTTCAAGTGTGTCTATTTTACAATGTTCATATTTACCCTTATAGTGTAAGTGGATGGGGTTTGGCACGATGTGGTGGTCATTGTAACCCCTATAGTGTAAGTGGGGACCCATGTGTTAATAACTGGGGACCCATGAATAACTTTCTGCATGCTCATTCTCTTCAAGTATTTTTTTGTATTCCTGAAATTGGAACTGAATGTTGTTTATAGTTTAGACATATTTGGATGGTATGAATGTTAATTGGATGGGTTTTAGCATGATGTGGTGGTCATTGGAACCCTTATAGTGTAAGTGGGGACCCATGAGTAACTTTCTGCATGCTAATTCTCTTCAATTATTTTTTTGTATTCCTGAAACTGGAATTGAATGTTGTGTGTAGTTTAGACATAGTTGGATGTTATGAATGTTAATTGGGTGGGTTTTAGCATGATGTGGTGGTCATTGGAACCCTTATAGTGTAACTGGGGACCCATGTCTTAATAATTGGGGACCCATGAGTAACTTTCTGCATGGTCTTTCTCTTCAATTTTGTTTTTGGATTCCTGGAACTGGAAATGAATGTTGTGTGTAGTTTAGACATATTTGGATGATATGAATTTTAATTGGGTGGGTTTTAGCATGATGTGGTGGTCATTAGAACCCTTATAGTGTAAGTGGGGACTCATGTGTTAATAAGTAGGGACCCATGAATTACTTTCTGCATGGTCATTGTCTTAAATTTTGTTTTTGGATTCCAGAAACTGGAACTGATTGTTGTGTGTAGTTTAGACATAGTTGGATGGTATGAATGTTAATTGGGTGGGTTTTAGCATGATGTGGTGATCATTGGAACCCTTATAGTGTAAGTGGGGACCCATGTGTTAATAAGTGGAGACCCATGAATAACTTTCTGCATGGTCATTGTCTTAAATTTTGTTTTTGGATTTCTGGAACTGGAACTGATTGTTGTATCTAGTTTAGACATAGTTGGATGGTATCAATGTTAATTAGGTGGGTTTTAGCATGATGTGGTGGTCATTGGAACCCATGAATAACTTTCTGCATGGTTATTGTCTTCAATTTTGTTTTTGCATTCCTGTAAGTGGAACTGAATGTTATGTGTAAGTGACACATGGTTGGACTGTATTAATGTTAATTGGGTGGATTTTAACATGATGTGGTGGTTATTGGAACCCTTATACTGTAAGTGGGGACCCAAGAATAACTTTTTGCATGGTCATTGTTTTCAAATTTTTTTTTTGGATTTCTGTAAGTGGAACTGAATGTTGTGTGTAAGTGACACATAGTTGGACTGTATTAATGTTAATTGGATGGGTTTTAACATGATGTGGTGGTCATTGGGTTTTTGAAGGTTTAGAGAATGGAAACTTCACGGTCCAAGAATTCTGTCCCTCATGCAAAAGCTGATATGAAGGTACTAATTTTACATTTTGTTCATAATAGTTGAATATTTTGTGAATTGACATGGTTGAATAAATAAAGTTGTTGTTATTGGTTTATGTTCTGATGTTGCAGGTACGAGTTAGGCACAATGTGCTGACTCAATATATTGTTGATGTCAACCATAAACTTAGTAGGTTTCAACAAGAAAGGATTAAACAAACTCCATTTAAGTGGATGCTTGAAATGGACAAAGTGTTGGAGATTTTTAACAGCCTCATGAGAGAACTATTAAGTAGATGGGCAGCCGATAAGGAAGCATTTAGGATTAGAAAAAGTATAGTTCCATTTTCAACTCTTGATGTGTGTTTTACATTAGGATTGTCGGTTGTGGGGGAGGAGGTGAAAATGGAGAATGACGGGGGAGGTGTTGTGAATACATTGTTTGATGAAGGGGAGGAAATGAATTTATCAACAATTTTGAAAAAGTTGGAGGATAAAAATTTGAACAGAAAAAAAAATGTTGATGATTTTGTTAGGTTATACATATTGTTAGGGTTATATGTATTTTATGTTCCTAGAACTTCTAGAACATTTACTTCTTTTGCTTCTTTTGCTTTTAAGTGTTTAGACAATTTAGATGCATTACAATTATATAATTGGGGGGTGCAGTGTATAATGTCTTAGTTACAAGTTTGACGAGGGCATCCCAAGTTTACTATGAAGAGAAGAATGTTAGTGAAATATATTTGGCAGGTTGTGTCGCTGTTTTGCAGGTTAGTTAAAATTTGTAAAATTATGTTGTCTTAAATTATTAGTGATTTTGTTTAATTGTTAATTAGTTGGGTATTATGTTTTTGGAAATAGGTGTGGGCGGTCCACCATGTGGGTGTTGGCGACCGTGCCAGTGTATTGGTTTTCCACGATTTTTGCATTGGCCGAGTGTTAATAATCGTGGAAGAAGGTTACATGAAGTTTTTTATCTGCTGAGGTATATTTGCGAATTGTTTAGTTTTTGGTGCATGTTATTGCAGAAATTTTGAAAGAAGCCTTAGCAGATTCTGATGAGGGTGTTTGGGAAGGTAGTGGTGGTAAAAGTGAGTGGGACGACTTACTTTACCAACACAAACTTTCTGAGAAGAAAGTTGCAGATAACGAATTAAAAATTGATCATTTAGATAAGCAAATTAAAGAGGTCTGACAAATGCTTGTTAAAGAAACCGAGTGGTCAGTTGGATTTGTGCGTGGAGCCAACCCAACCTCTCATGGAGCAACCTGTGCTGGTCCAAGCTCATGCAGTTTGAATATTTCCAAAATTTATAATACATTTTTTGCATTCAAGTTTGACATGAAACGGTAAGTACATATAATTGTAGCCATTACTTCATTTGTTGTTATTGCTTGATTATTGAGTTGGTGTTAAATGTTGATGTAGTGTCATTGTGGATATACAAAACAACATGTTGACGAGGCTGGATTTGCAATCATTAAGGCCGCGGTCAAGAGTTGACAATATGGTAAAAATGTATATATTGTAGTAGTTGTTCTATTTACTTGTAATATTTACTTAATTATGTTGAATGTGTTTGTAGATTATGCTATTTGTAACCGGCTTCTTAAATATGAATCAAATTGTTCATTTTGGAGTGGTGAATCGCTTTTCATTCAATCCGTTTTTTGCGGTTAGTGTTGATTTAAATTGATTTTGATTTCTTTTAAGTTTTTGTTATTACTAATAATAGAGTTTGTTGTTGCAGACTTGTGTAATTGAGGAGATGATCAACAATGGGGGACAAAATTCATGGTCCAGTTTGGATTACATGTCATTTTATGAGAATGCTTTATTCCCATATCAGGGAATATCTTATTGTGATTATATAGGTTAATATTATTGATGTTTTCTGTGAAATTTGTCGGTGTTTGTTAGAATGGTGATGTTGAGTGTGACTTTAAACTTTGCAACGTTTTGTAGGTGTTTGTCCCAACTGTGTTCAATGAGCACTGGTGGTTGTACGCACTCAATTGTCGAACCAGGCAATTGCATGTATTGGACTCCATTGGTCATGGAATTGAAGATCGATTCAAGATTGATAAAGTAATGGTAAATACCTGGATATTCTTGAATACTTACGAATATATTTGGTTTGTATTTCTTTATCATTGTTGTTAAATTGCATGTTGTAGGTTGATCGTCTACAACACCTTTTTGAAATTCTTGACAAATTTTCTGGAAATAGTGGTGCTCAAATTTCATTGGTAAAAGAAAATGTTCCCCTACAACCGAATAGGTTAGTATTGACAGTAATATTCATATTTATTTTGATTTGATATTTTCTCTAATTTGGTTTGGAGTTAATATTTTGAATTGTTCTTTAGGGTTAAATTTATTTTGGTTGTATGCAGTTATGACTGTGGTATTTAGTTGTGAAATATATGGAGTTGTGGGATGGTTCACTACACTTGGAAGGGAATACCTTTCCCAATTACACCACGGGAAGAGTTATTTTGATTACTTAACACGTTTTATTTATAGTTTGGTGATTGCAAACAGATTCCATGATATATTATTTAGAAGGAGCTCCTACGCTTTCGTCAAGAGATGTTATTTTTGTGGGTGCTACATGAGTCTAACGTTCAACAAAAAGCCGTATTGACATATTTGGAAGTAGATTGCCCTTGATTTTTATTGGACTTATTTTGAATGTAATTGTACACTTTCAATTGTAAAAAAAAAATGTTAGTTATTATGAGCTGATGTGAACAATTAAATACTTTTATTTCATGAATGGAAGCATTCTCAATTTCATTTAACTTATTTAGTTTAAGTCTTGTTTTATATCATATTTTGGGCAGAAAGTTGTCATTGGAGCACATGAATGTGAAGGTCTTTGTTAATAAATTAATTGGGACCCTTATAGTGCAAATGGGGACCCATGTGTTAATAAGTGGGGACATGTTGGAACCCTTATATGTTTTCCCACTCCTAAGTTGTCTAATCAAATCATGCAAGCACACTAGTCTAGGAGACATGTTAATAACAATTAAGGTAACATACGTATTATGTAGTCTTTCTTACATTTTGCAGAAGAAGTTGTATATTAAATTTCTTGCTTTACAGACAGGGACTGCAAGTGCAAGTGTTCATGGGAAGGTTTTAAAGAATGAAGAATTTGGTTCTCTAATTGAAGTTGGCTCTGTCTTAGTCTTAAAGAATGTATTAATGCACGAAAAACAAACTTTTCTTTTACAATTCCATATGTCATGTCATTCATACAAGTACTTTTGTGTGTTTTTTAGGTTGGCATTTTCAGTCCAAATCGAAGGAACTTCTACCTTAATATCACTCTTAACAACATTGTCAAGGTATGTAGTCAAAAAACATAAATGTAATACAACTGTGGAGGTTAAAATAATAATGGTCTTCTTTACATTACATTACATGCTTGAAATTAAATTGTCATTCATGTAGGTTTTCAATTCTGACATATGTCCACCCACTGACGACTTAGTTCGTGCTTGTTATCCAATAGTAAGACTTCCACCCACGACTCTAGGTACAATACAAGAAATGAAGAACACTTTAAAAACTATAATGAAAGTTGCCCATGTATATTGTCTAACATTTGACTTCCTCATCTATTTTCAGATGCAGAAAAGATGGAGTTATTATTCAAGGCCATAAAAAAAATAAGGAATTAGACAATCTTGAATATTATGTAGCTCAAACTTGTATGTGACGTCAAATAATGTTAAATGACGATTATTAACATCTGCATTACATATTATTTCGTAAATTTATTGGTGAAAGACTACCTCAGTTTTTTGGTGTTTTTTATGCAAGTGGGGACCCCTTTGATTTTAACTGGGGACCTATGTTGATATTTTTGCACACTCATTTGGTCCTCCAAGTGAGTGATTAGTTTTGGGGGTTTTGGCTGCACACATGGTTCAGATGGGAGTCCAGGGACCTCTTTGGAGGTTCAGGCCATTCATTGGTCAAAGACTACCTCAAATTTTTGGTACTTTTATGTAAGTGGGGACCCCTTTCATTTTAACCGGGGACCTATGTTTTACTTTTTGCACAGATATTTAATCTTGCAACTGAGTGATTAGTTTTGGATTTTTTGGCTGCAAAGAGGGTTCAGATGGGAGTCTAGGGACCTCTTTGGAGGTTTAGGCCATTCATTAGTCAAAAACTACCTCAAATTTTTGGTGTTTTTATGTAACTGGGGACCCCTTTCCTTTTAACCGGGGACCTATGTTGTACTTTTTGCACAATCATTTAATCTTGCAACTCAGTGATTAGTTTTGGGTTTTTTGGCTGCAAAAAGGGTTCAGATGGGAGTCCAGGGACCTCTTTGGAGGTTCAGGCCATTCATTGGTCAAAGACTACCTCAAATTTTTGGTGCTTTTATGTAAGTGGGGACCACTTTCATTTTAACTGGGGACCTATGTTGTACTTTTTGCACAATTATTTAATCCTGCAACTGAGTGATTAGTTTTGGATTTTTTTGCCAAAGAGGGTTCAGATGGAAGTCCAGGGACATCTTTGGAGGTTCAGGCCATTCATTGGTCAAAGACTACCTCAAATTTTTGGTGTTTTTATGTAAGTGGGGACCCCTTTCATTTTAACTGGGGACCTATGTTGTACTTTTTGCACAGTCATTTAATCTTGCAACTCAATGATTAGTTTTGGGCTTTTTGGCTACAAAGAGGGTTCAGATGGGAGTCCAGGGACCTCTTACGAGGTTCAGGCCATTCATTGGTCAAAGACTACCTCAATTTTTTGGTTTTTTTATGTAAGTGGGGACCCCTTTCATTTTAACTGGGGACCTATGTTGTACTTTTTGCACAGTCATTTAATCTTGCAACTCAGTGATTAGTTTTGGGCTTTTTGGCTATAAAGAGGGTTCAGATGGGAGTCCAGGGACCTCTTTCGAGGTTCAGGCCATTCATTGGTCAAAGACTACCTCAAATTTTTGGTTTTTTTTATGTAAGTGGGGACCCCTTTCATTTTAACTAGGGACCTATGTTCAACTTTTTGCACACTCATTTCGAGTCCAATGACCTCATTGGAGGTTCAGACTATTCATTCGTGAAAGACTACCTCAAATTCTGGTGTTTTAATGTAAGTGGTGACCCCTTTGATTTTAACTGGGGACCTATGTTCAACTTCTTGCACTGTCATTTGGTCCTGCAAGTGACATATTACTATTGGATTTTTTGGATGCAAAGAGGGTTCACATGGGAGTCCAAGGACCTCATTGGAGGTTCAGCCCATTCATTGGTGAAAGACTATATAACTTTTGGGTTTTTTGGATGCAAACAGGGTTGACAATATAATTGTCACCATTCAGTACAAAGTTGAATAATAAAAACAATACTACATAATTAATCAATAACAATACTATTAATGAATAACAAAATTAATCCACTTACACATTCAGAGTTTCCACAATAATTACTCCTGAACAAAATTATTGGTGCAATACTACAAATTACAATGGTTTCAACAATGTCAATAAAGCATAAATCCACTAACTTAAAAACAGAAAGCACCTAAAAACATATCCATTAATGAAGCATCAGTTTTTGGGTTTTTTAGGAAACATTGTCACTTCTTCATTTGGTTGGACTTCATCTACATGTAATTCTTTATCTTCATCTACATCTTCATGACTGCTTTCTGCCTTTTTCAAGTATGTGCAATCCATTGCAAGAGGTTCAACTTCAACTACTTCTGACTGAGTATCACGACGAAGACAATTTCTCCTTGCAATTAACTCAACTGTGTCATTCACCTCTTTCTCCATACTTGTGATTAATACTTCCTGCTCCTCAGATCTCCGCATCAGTTCAAGAACTTTCACCCTCCTTCCATGGACTTCATCCTTTGTTGGTTTCTTCTTCGTAATTCGACACCCAATTTGGTCAAAAACTTCTTCAACAAATTTACTGCAAAGTTCTTCATTGGAAGCACATAACTCAAGAAGAACCTATTTGTTGACTTATATAATTCCAAAATTAATTATCTACATTCAAAACAACATTAATGTAATACAAAGTACAAAAAAAAAACATACCTTATGCTTACGCAAACCACGTCCAAGTTCATGGTCACCAACTCTAACATCCATCCAATGCATGATACGGGGATATTTATTCCCACTCGTAGGTACTTGACGCTTATAAGAGAACAAATGTTTCATCGCCCATATCTGAACAATGAATACAAAAAAAACATTTATTAAAACGTCAACACAAATGCACAATTATTACAAACATTTACCAATAACAAAAATGTTTCATATTACCTGCAAGAGATAAACGCAACCATCCACATGGATATACGACATATTTCTCCGTGTAATCCATTTTGAAGCTGAACACAAACTATCAACCAAAATCTCATACACTAAACCCCCCCCCCCCCCCCCCCCCCCCCCCAATTGTACATATCAAGTTTGTCTAAATCATCAACAAGGTTAAACAACCCATCATGAACTAAACCCAATCTAGTAGGGAGAATAAACTCCGACAAACCTAACAAGATATACAACTTACAAAAGTCCTCTGAGAAAATATCATTCCCAAGTTTCAAAATAACAGAATATATCATTTCCACAGTTACATGACCTTCTTCCAAAAAAACTCCTTATATGAGATATAATACTACTTTTCCTTAAATCAATTTTTCTACCACCTACTCTAAGACCTACACCTAAACACACATCTACCAAACTAAACGACACAAATTGATACTGAATTGAAAAACTTTGTTTCCTCTCCACCCAAGAACTACATAACTTACTTAAAAGTCCACGACTCAATTTGATGTCCTCACGAACAAACAAAAGCCATCCAAATGGGGTGGACTATATAATACTCTTTTGTTGCAAACTTATAACCATGTTCACAACAGCCAAACGCTTTGACCTGCAATTATGCCTAAACACCTGTATATCAAAATTAAATACAAATACACTATAATAATTAAAACTAAAGATAAATAAATGTAAATATCATGTCTACTTTAAAACAAAAAAAACATCATTTCAAAGAAACCTTAGCTTCACCCTCAGGATGGTGATCAATCGTAAGAACCTCCTCATCTGAACATCCACTAATTGACATTATATCCTCAAACAATTTTGTGAATGTTTCCTGTTCAGAACCAAACCAACATACACTTTTATAACATCGGTATGCTTATGCTTCAATAAAGAACATTCAGTAAATTTACAGCAACATGAATCGAGTTGGATGCCTAGTTTTAATGGGAAAGTGGACTTACAAATACCTCAATTCTTAAATATATGTGTACTTCTATTAATAAATAAGTTTTTTATTCTACATGCAGATTTGGGTCTATGGAAACAGTTTTTAATCTTTTTTTGGTGGCAGTGGTGGTGCCTCAAAGAAAGGCCCTTGAGGATTGGGCAATGAAGCATAATTCTACAAATGATTTTAAATCTTTATTTCAAAATCCGAAGGCAGCAAAATACATTTTGGATGACCTCAAAAAGTCATTCACTTTTATTAAGCTCTGTTTTCATTGTTGTTTTGCACTCAACAAGGACTAAAAAGTAGAATGTCTAATAATACAAGGCTTTTCAAATCATAGGGATTAAATTTCTCAACCCAAATAATGTCAAGGACTACCAACACCTTACTCCTAGTTAGTTTCAGTTGTGGTCTTATACTATATTTTGATCTTCCTGGGTAAATATGAACATTGTAAAATATGAACAGTTGAAGTCCCAATGTTAAAAAAATTAAAAAAATAATATAAACCTATATATATATATATATATGATACCCCAAACAATTCCTCCTTTAAGACTTTGCAAAGAACACACAAAAATGACTATCATAATCCTAACTTTGGTTGATTTAAAATTAAGAAAAAATAATTTGTGTGAATGTTTCGTGTTCAGAACCAAACCAACATACACTTCTTCTAATAAAGTTTTCTCCATACAAAGAGGAATCATATCTCTATTTCAATGTCGCTAGTAACAAATTATTTGTAAAAGATTGTCAGAAGGTTATTACAGAATGGATGTTATCAATTTTAAATATTGGAAGAAGAGTTAAGGATCACAATTACTATACACTACAATTTAATTCCAAGCAATTAGTAAGCAGTATCATCATAAAAATGGCATCAATTGGCACTTGTCTTCATCTCATCAAACAGGGCAACATACACTTACAAATGGGAGCAATCAAGCCAATAAAAAAAATCCCAATAGACAAGGTTTTGAGACACAGATTATTGACACAGTTCATCTCTCAAAACAGAAATATTTTCTTAGGTTTTAATCTATCCTTTTAACCAAACTACCTTTCATTTTAGATGATGATATCTTAACACCAGATACACAGAACAAAACATATACTTCACACTCCAATAAAATAATATTTTAATCTTAATCATATTTAATTTTTTTTTAATTTAAAATATTATTATATTATTATAATAATTTGTCAATGTATGGGTGTTTTAATTTTTTTTGTTAATGAAATTTTTTCCTTATTGCAAACACAAATCATGGTTTTATAGCACTTTCTCCTATCTTTCAAGATTAAACCATGCACCTTCTGAATTCTTATAAGCTGTAATCCTCATTTTTCACCTTGAAAACAATGCCAACTCGTTTTTCATTAAAATTATACCCATATACTCTGTGTTTACTCTTAACTAAATATACCTTTGACTCCAAAGCATATGTCGTTCAAAGCATCTAGTTGCTTACTTAATCTTAGATGTACTAAATAAGGTATGTCCGACACTAAGGGCATGACTCAAACTTGGACTTTGATACAAAACAGTTATTGCTCTCATTGTGTTTTGCCATTAATTTATCATAACAGTATAATTTGGCGTGTGTTTTGTCCACACTCTACCATTTTACAGATGAAACATAAACATCAAAACCAGTCCCAAATTCCCATACCACAAAACAATGAAATCCAAATGCATTCAAACTTCAAAACTCAAAAACCACACACCAAACAAACAAACGAAATTACACTGCACTCAATGCTAAAAAACGGAAAGCAAAACAATAAACAAATAACCCCGTACCAAAGCCCTAAACTGAAAGCAAAATACATACCTCAAAATGGAAATCGCACTCTTAAACGAAAGTCCTAAACACCTCAAGATGGCAACACACCTCTCTTATGCTTCCTTCTCCCTTCAAAAACCGCCGCAATCGAAAATGTCCCAATTGAAAACCCTAATCCTTCCAAATCTCGCTCTTGCTTTTGTTGAACGACACACACAGAATCGCACGTCTTTGTTCGCAACCAACAACCCTCAAACGCAAATGGTCTCCCTTTAAAATGCACCTTCTGAATCCTACCTTTGAAATCCACCTTTCAAACGTTCTTCATTCCAGAAATGAACTCTTCAAATGCCAGTTTCAATTTTTCCACCTCAGCAACTAGCACCCAGACACTATTTGTTTAATATTAAAAGTGCCACGTCATAGGAATGTATTCAGAAGCAACGCAAATGGAGGTGTCTAAATATCGGTACTCTTTGTTTTATTTTATTTTTTTCCGATAAAAAAAAAACTAACAGTGTGAGATGTCATCAGGATTAGCGAGTGTCTCTGAGGCGCGTGAGATGAGCAATGAGGGCAGTTAAATTGTTGTGAGAGGAGCCTCCATCCCGAAGAGACTGTTTAGCCTTATCCGCAAACTCTCGTGCACGCCGTCTGATTTCTTGAGCTTCATCACCGCCGTCCATGAGCCTCCTCACAGCCTTCTGGATGCAATCACTGGTGACCAGCTTCTCGCTCTCCCCGTACCCGATGAGTCTCCACTCGGTGGCGCCCACCTCCAGCCCGACCCCACGCACCTCAGTAACCAACCTCTCGTTGTAGAACTGATCCCCTACCACCGGCCACGTCAGCATGGGAACTCCAGCAGTAATTGCCTCCAACGTGGAGTTCCAACCGCAGTGCGTGAGGAAGGCAGCGACAGCAGTGTGGCCCAAGATAAGAAGCTGCGGGGCCCACCCCCTGATAATCAGCCCTTTCTTTGCATTCCTCTCTTCGAATCCCTTTGGAAGCCACTTCTCCTTCTCCTCCTCGCTCTCATCCTCCTTCCCCTTCTTCTCCGGAACCACCCATACAAAATCATGCGCCGCCTCTTCTAACCCGCACGCCATCTCGTAAAGCTGCTTATCCGGAAACCGACACATGCTACCAAAGCATACGTACACAACAGACTTCGGCTGCTTCGAGTTCAACCAACTCACTAACTCCTTCTCGCTCACCACGCTTTTCTTGCCCCTCTCTTCGCCGATTTTTGCGGCCAGACACCCTGGCCCTAGATGCCAAGCTTTGTGGCCCGTGCCTTTCTCGTAGTGCTGAATGTACTCTACTCCGTCGAGTTCCGCGAAGCTGTTCACGATTAGACCGTCGCTCTTCATCTCTGTTTCCAGAAGCCTGTCCATGAAGGCGGTGGCCATCTTGGGTGGTCTCGAGCACAAGATGATGTGGTGAGGAAAGTCAGGGATCACGAAGGGGCCACTGTCGGAGTCAAGTGCGGGGTTTGATCTCACGGACTCCATGGCTGCCACGGTGAAGAGTGAGAAACCGTTGAAGGCGAAGCTCGGGATGCGGAGGTTGTTCGCCACGTCGTGGACCCAGGGGTAGAAGAAGTCGGCGACGATGCAATCGGGTGGGTGCTGCTCTAGGAAACGGCTGATGGGGACGCGGAGGAGCGTGGTGGCGTAGTGGAACTTTCTGGCGTCTTCTAGGCTATTGGCGGCGGACATGAGTTCGACGCCGTCGGGGAAGCCGGCTTCACGGGCAGGGAATTCGACGACGTGGAGGTGGAGGGAGGGGCTGGATTTGCGAAGGATTTGGGCGTAGGAGGGAGTGGAGATGACGGTGACGTGGTGGCCACGTGCGGCGAAGAGTGTGGCTATGCTGCAGAGAGGGATGAGATGGCCCGGTGCTAGGTAAGGAATAAAGTGAAGGTTGAGCGGTGGATGTTGATGATCCATTGATGTTACCAGTTTCACACGATTACAGTGTATAGGGTTTAGGCCACTTTGTTTCAATGGATGGATGAGGTAGAAGTTGGAGGTTTTCTACTTTCTTTTATAATAAGAGAAAGTAATAATAAGAGAAAGTACAAGGAGAAGAGAAAGCCACATGTTTCAATGGATGGATGAGGTAGAAGTTGGAGCTTTTCTACTTTCTTTTATAATAAGAGAAAGTACAAGGAGAAGAGAAAGCCACATGTGCTTTTACCCATTTATATTTTTACCTTCAATATATAATGAAAAATAATTAAAAATATTTAATTTTTTTAATTTTCTTTCAAATAAACTGTACATACCTAACTAAATAATAATAATATAAAGTATAATATTAATAATATTTAAAATTAATTTATAAAATAATAATATTAACTAAAATAATGATAATAAATGTAAATAAAAAAAATTTTAATTAATAATAATATTATTTATATTAATTATTATTTTTATTTTATTTTATTTATATTAAATATTAATAATAATAATAATACTTTTAATAAAATAAAAAATACCTATATACCTAAATATATAAATTTATTTATATAATTATAATAAAAAAATATTATTAATATTAATAATATAAATATTAAAATAACAATAATAATTCAGATTAATTTATAAAATTATAAATAATAATTTTAAGATTTTTCATAGTCTAATCGATTATGCATTAAAAAAAAACACATAGGTCTTAATGATTATGTAAAATAAAATAATTAATAATAATTATATGATATATATTAAAATAGACATCATTATTATACTATTCAGATATTGAACAGAATCCATTAAGTTGTTTGTTAAAGAAAAACATAATTGATTAGACTCATTGAATTAAGATATGGTTTAAATTAAAAATATTTATATAATTACTTTTTATGAATCTTTTATTAACAAGGATCCATTTTAATGATTTAAATTTAAAAATTATAAATATTTGTTGTCTTGAACATTGTTAAAATTAGTATTTAATATTTAAGTTTTCATATTATTTCATATTATTGATTATTATTTAATATTTAATATTTTATTTTTTATATATAATAATAAAATTTGTATTCTTATAATTTATACTATTAAAAATAATTTAAAATACTTTTAAAAAAAAGTGTTTCAATAATCTTTATTCATACATACTCTAAAATTAACTTTCTTCCATTTTTTTTCTTAAATTCTCATACTTCTACTCGTCGACAGCTTTAGATCCAAAGAAAACATTCTATCACTGTTAACACTGCTTTTCTATCACCTATCTGAACACGCATTGCGCGGGACTCACTCTGCTCCTCATTCTCATTGCATTCTTTTTATATTCAACTATCACTTTTAAACGTGCAACACGGGGGATTTATTTAAGTAATAAAATTTGAATTATAATTTTAAGAAATAAAAAAATTATATTTTTTATCTAAAATCCTAACTGTGTTAGTACAATATAAGTTATGCATAATAAGAAATAAAAATAATTAAAGTAAAAAATGGATATAAGAATAAAAATTTAAAACAAAATTTAAAATATATAGCCAAAAATCATATTGACAAAAACATGTAAAAAAAATAGGGATAGAACATGACAAAAGGATAGATCATGTTTCAACACACCTGATTTAGTATGAAATATAATATATTTATTATATAAATTTAATTTTATAAAAATAAAAGAATTTAAAATAATATGTATAATATATATATAAAAATTTACTATTATATAATTTTGGAATAATAATTATAAATAAAAAAATCCAACAAAATAACATGTATCATCATAAAAAATAAAATATTTGTTCATTATTCAATATGTTTGTTTCTGTTTAATTTGATTTTAGACTCATTATACATGTCTTTACAACTTAATCTCGATATGCAGACATTTGTATTTTGAATTAGATTTAACAAACAAAATGTTTACTTGTAAAAAAAATAAATATTAAATCAATTCTATAATATAATTTAATCTTATTTGGACATATATTAACAGTTGAAAGAGAGTGAACATATTTGATCTCAGTAGATTATCATTTAACACTGCACCTAAGAAATTTTTTATGTTTTTTATCAACTACCGAAGAGACTCCTACCCGGAAGATTATTGTAATGTATCAATTGCCCCACTGTTGGATGGATTTGATTTTTGTTCATAGGTATCATGGCTCAAATGATCCTAAGACGATCAATATGATGAAGTAGCTTTGTTGGTAGGTTGTTGGCCGACAAAAGAGCTCGCTTGAACTTGAAGTCGGGGTTCGGTCACTCCTGTCACCGACTTGTTTCCTCCATCTGGTGGTGGAGGTCAACCAAGAAAGAAAAGGAAATAAAGAAGGACAGAAAGGTCCCTTAGGAGGTCCTCTCATCAGGCGTCGTCGGGCCTAATGTTGTTTCTTTCTCTCTATTGAGGGAGAACCTTCAAGTTGTGAAGGGAGTGCAAGTTGCACTTACCCCATTCGAGGAGGAGGTTATGAACTCGACATCGTTCGAAGATATGATATTGGCTTGCGTCGAGATGCTAAGTCAGTCCCTGGTGCTGACTAGGGCGATTGAAAGACGCAAAAGTCATCCTTTGCTGCTATTTTGAAAATTTGAACAAAGAGTTGGCTGACTCAACCAACTTACTGAAAACGGCACTAGAGGAGAATACTTCTTTGGAAGAAGAGTCTCGTCGGGCGTAGACTGAACTTGAAAATGCCCGGTCGCAAATCTCGGCTCTACAAGCTGAGCTGAAAGACTTGGAGCAAAATCATAGTAAATTTTAATATGCATGATAATGGTCGTGCGAACATTCGCAACTTTGTGAGTTTTTTATGTCGATCGTACGATAATGAATTTGAATTGAGTCGTTCTTTCAAATTTTAAGAACTTGTTAGATTTTTTATCTTTCTTCTTTCGAGTGGTTTGACTGACCATAAAATTCTTTTGTTTATTAATGGGAAGGGATTGTCGTTTGAAGGCAAAGCTTCCTTGAACGATTCGACTGAATGTGATTTTTAAGCATCGAGAGGGATTTTTGTGTTAAGCAAAGCTTCCTTGACCGAGATGACCGAGTGTAATTTTTAGGCATAAGGGGGATTGTCGTGTTGAGATAAGTTTCCTTAATCGAGCTGACCAAGTGTGATTTTTAAGCATCGGGAGGGATTATTGTTGAAGATGGGAAGCTTTGATGTATCAAATCCTCATGAAGCCTGAAGTTGTGTTGTGTTGTAGGTTTAGGTTTTGTAATGGGGTTTAGAATCTTTCTAAGATCAGTCTTGATTCTCAAACAAAACTTATTTCAATTTGTTTTAAAGATTAAAGTGTTTTTCCATGCAAAGGGAAAAACAACCGATTAAAGTTTCGAGACAATCGGTTGTTTGTCACTTAGCTGGCAAAGAAGTTTTGAAATTGTTTTCTGAATCAGTTGTATAACTGCCAAAACCATTCAACCGGTTAAATCGCAGTTTTAACCGATTAAATGTAAGTTTTCATAACAGTTTTTTGAAAACCTGTTTTAATTGATTCAGTTGTTCAAATCTGCCTTCAACGGTAGCTTCTCAAGGATTATAAAATTAGTCTTCTTTCAAATGTTTAGAGCATGATGAGCAAGAGAAGTTTTATACTCTGATTTGAGAGATTACCAATTGTTTGTGAAAAGGTGTTTTACCAAGTTTAGCAAGATTGCTTTTGAGCTTTGCTGTGATTCAAGAACTGATCAATAGGGTTCTGGTGTACTGTAATTCCAGGTGTTTTCTATCCTTCTTTAGTTTCTTGTAATTGTTCATATTACACTCTGTAAAACTGTTGTAAAATGGCTTGAGGTGTTGGTTGTGTGCAAAGAGGGTGAGTAGGCTTTGTGGGATTCAAAGTCACCTCTTTATGGTGTGTGTTTGTAATCTGTGATTGGTTACATAGTGGAATACTTAGTGGTTTGACTGAGGAATGGATGTAGCTCTGGAATTGAGTGAACCAGTATAAACCTTGTGTGTAATTCTCTCTATCTCTTCTCTCCATAACTGTTTGATATTTTCTGTTGTCATAAACAACCGGTTAAATCGTCATTTTAACCGATTATAATTCTGATATTTGTTTATGTTTGACTATTTGATTGGCTTTCTGAATTGCTTTTGAGTTGATTGTTAAATATTCATTCTAAGGAAAGTATTTGTGAAAATCTTTTATAAACAATTCACCTCCCCCCCCCCCCTCTTGTTCTAACCATCAATCCTAACAATTATTGTGTTGGGTAAAACTTCATTGATTGAGTTGACCAAGTGTGATTTTTAGGCATCATGAGGGATTGTCGTGTGGGCAAAGCTTCATTGACCGAGTTGACCGAGTATGATTTTTAGGCATCAGGAGGGATTTCTATGTGGGCATAGCTTCCTTAATTGAGTTGATCGAGTGTGATTTTTTGGCATCAAAATGGATTGTCATGTTGGGTAAAGATTTCTTGACTGAGTCGTCACAATTTTTAGGTGTCGAGAGGGATTAACATGTTGGGCAAAGCTTCCTTAACCGTGTCATATTTAAAGGATAGTTTTAAGAGGAATCGTTACGATCTCGGGACTCAACCGTTTTCATGAAGTTTCCTTAGCCAAAATAATGAAAAGCTAGTTACCAATAAGTGCCTCGTTAAAACCTTTTTGGTCAAAAACCCTCATTGGGAAAAAACAACCGAGCGAGGGAAAATTGTACATTTCATCATTTATTAACTGTTATAAAACTTGAGTGAGTGACATTCCACATCCTTGATAAGAAATTTCCATAAAGAAATTCTAAGTAGTAAGCTTTGTCGGTTGCTATATCTCTTATCCGGAAGGGTCATTCCCAATTAGCTAAAAACTTTTTTTTGGTATTCCTTCTAGCTTCACTACGCATTCTTCATACTAAATCTTTTTTCTAAAAGCTTCTCGATTTTACCTTGGAATTATACCTCCTTGTTGCCCTCAATTTGCACACTTCTTCCCTAATTTTGCTTTTGTCTCTAGATTTATCAATTAAGTCTAGACCAACTGTCACTCTTTCTCAGCTCATGTCGATGTCAAACATTTATCTCCTTATATAAGGTTCTCCTACTTCTACTGATATCATCATTTAGGTGTTGTATGTTAGGTTATAAGAAGTTTCCTGTGATTGTGTGGGGAATGCATCAATATACCCATCCCCATAAGACTTCTATCAATTCGCCCTTTGCACTGCCTAGTCACTTTTATAACTCATTCAATATGACTTTGTTTGATGCTTCGACCTGTCCATTTGTCTGAGGATATTCTACCAAACTGGTAGTATGTTTCATACCGAGTTCCTTGTAGAAATCTGCCAATCCTCGACGAATAAATTACCAACCGTTGTCCATGATAATTGTGTGGGGGATTCTGAACTAACATATGATATTTTCCCATACAAAGTTTTATCATTTTTTACTGAGATTGTTGCGAGTGGTTCGAACTTGATCCACTTTGTAAAGTAATCAACTCCCACCAAAAGAAACTTGCATTGTTCCTTTCATGGGTTGAATGGTCAGGTGATATTCATGTCCCATATAACGAACGACCACGGGGACAAGATATCATGTAAGTTCTCAAGTTTTATTTGAGATAAGTTGTCGTACTCTTGACACTTCAAACAATTCTTCACATGCTCTATAATGTCACTTTGCACGGTCGACTAGTAATACTCTGCTTGGAGCATCTTTGTTGCCATAGTTCGTGCACCCAAGTGGGTGTCACACACCCCTTCATGGATTTCATCCATGATGTAAATAGTTTGGTCTTTGGAGACGGATTTCAACAAATGTCTTGCATACCCCCTTCGATAGTGGTCTTGTCCAATAAGGATGAACCTCGCACTTAGCTTCCTCATTGCTTTTTCTTTTTTTCTTCACACTCTCCGCTTTCTAGGAAACATTGGACGTGTGTCATCCAAGTTTCCTCCTTGACTACAGTCATACATTTCTCTTGACTGACACTTAGGTTTTTTAGGATAACATATATAACCGATCGAGGAATAAATTTTTTTCTTGGCGGTGGCAACTCTTAGTAACAAGTTGACTCTGGTGTTATTTTCCTGCCTTAAGTGTTTGATGCAGACCAAGTCGAATATGGATATTGGGCCAGATACTAGGTGATAGTATCTTTGTAACAGAGGCTCTTTTACCTTTAACTCTCCCTTCACTTTTCTAACCACCATTTGAGAATTGCTTCTACATAATACTTTGCGAGCTCCTACATCATGTGCCAATGTTAGGTCGGCCAATATGCTTCATATTCGGCTTGGTTATTGGAAGTTTCAAAATCAAACTTCAGGGATTGCTCCAAACGAAGGTCACCTGGTGATGGAAGAGGCACAAGCACAAGCCCACATGCAAGCCCACCAAAGGGTAGATTTGGGCCAACCACTAGAGTCATGGCCAAGAGGTTCCAAGAAGACTGGAATGCTGCTACAGATGGCAGAGAAACCTTCTTATACATGTTCAAAATGCCATAAGCTCTAGTGTAGACTTTAATTTCTTGTCAAAATTAGCATATGAACTTTATTTGTAATTTTTCTTAGAAATAATTTTGGCACCTAAAACACCAACCTAGGTAAACTTAGAGTTTCTAAAAACCTCTAAATTTACCAAGGTCATCTAGAAAGCCCATAGAGGGGATGAGCATGCAAAACTAGCCACACCCCTCCCATGTGCTTCCTTGGGCGCTATTTTTGGGAGGGAATTCATTTGAATTTCCCTCCACTTTCATTTGAATTTCCAGCCCTCTAAACATTATAAATAAGACGACTTGGCTCATGTAATTGCAAGATTAATCATATGAGTTAATTGCTGCCAAATTTGTGCCAATTACACTCTTGGCTCTTACTCTCCCTATGATAGACGTTTGATCTTCATTCTTCACCCTCCAAGTGATTAGGCCTCACCTATCACTCACCATACATCTCATGCACCTTCAAGGATACCATATCTCTTAGGAGATCCTTGCACACCTCTTTCATATGCTTCCGCCACCATCATTCAAGTTTCGCCACACATGAAGGCACTTCTTCCATCATTTGGTATCATGAGTTATAGTCTTCAAGAGATAAGTGTCTTATCTTGATTTTAATTTTGTGTTCTTCTTAATTCCGAGTTGTTTATCATATTCCTTACATGTCTTGCTATTTTAATTTCGTGTTTGGTTCATGATGATGTTTGAACAATTTTAATCGGTGCATTTAGCTCAAATTGATCTTGAGTTTCCAATTTCAACTGTTTTTAGGTTCTTAATTGTGGTGTTGTTCTATTTTTGCTTTGTTTGAGTCTTTATTGCAACTTTAATTGGTTCATATGGTGCTGATTTGAATCATTTTATTTTTGGAATCCAATTGTGTTTTGTCAAGTCATGTGTTTCCAAGAATTGTCATCAAATCCTAGTAGTACTTTTCTTGATTGATTTGGTTTCTTGATTTTATTTTAAGTCCAGTTTATAATATGAATTGTTTGATCCTTTGGTGCATTTTTCTTTTAGATTTGAGTTCATGCTTGAGTGATAGATCCACCCAAGTTCTTATATATCAATTCCATTGTGTTTTTGAAGTTTCTTAAAACTATTTTTAATTCCAAAATTAGGATTTCTTTGTTTTTAATTATGTACTGGCTGTTTTTGCTTATGAAATTAAAATTCGTTAGAGAAAAATTATGAAATTCTGGATTTAAACAGATTGAAGTGTTAAAAAAAGTGAAAAAAGAAGTGAAGTCAAATTCCAAATAGAAAAAAAAATGATAAATCAAATACAATCAGTGTGCAATTCTAGCGCAGAAAAAACGGTGATCTAGCATCAGTTTTAAAAAGTTTATCAAAATTAATTGGTGCATTGTTTTAGTGTGATTTCAGCGCCAAAATTTAGCTAAGATCTTGAACTGTTTGTGATTTAAATTTCAAATTCAAATTCGAAATACACAGCTCAGCATAAATATTTTAAGTCACGCATTTTGTGCCTCAAAATTCGAGTAGTATTGTTTTGGTTTTATTAATCAATTCTAGTGTCATTCTTTAGGTTCAATTTATGTGCCACATTTTGTTGAGTGCCTTATTTGTTGATTGTCATATTCATTCAATACTCTTTCAAGTTGTGTCATATAATTACTCCCTTTGTCGTTGTCCAATTCCAAATTAATTTTTTTCTTTGCTTTGAAATTTGTTGACCTCTTTGATTGGTGAAAAAAAAATTCAAAAGCGGTGCTAGATTAAGTTGTAGCTAACCTTTGTGGTGAGTCCATTGTCACTTAGTAGGTGTTGTTTTGAAGATCTAAACTGAATATTTGTGGGAGGTTGAACAAGAGTGCATCAGCAAGCGAGTTTACAAAAATACACAAAGAGTGGGTGCCAATAACAAGAGAAACAACAAAAAGGAGTGCCAACAAGCAAAATAAGAACATAGAATAGGATCTCTAATTTTTGTCAATTCAATTTGTCATTGTCTTTCTTTGAGTTGTAATTGCATTAAACTTGATTAATTAGTGGAATAATTACACATTAGACGGTGAGTGTGTCTTCAATGGTTATAAGTGCCTAGAAGCCTCACCATAGGATTTGTCTAGCTTAAAAGCTTTCTTGTTAGCTACCTTTAATTGTGTTTTGGTTAATTGCTTTGCATTGTTTACTTGCTTTGTATTGTTTAACTGCTTTGCATTCTTCTTGCATAAAATTGTGTTTTTCATCCTTAATTGTCATCTAAGTGAATTACTTAGAAAAAGATTTGTGAAAAGTCTTGAGGGATAGATTCTGGCAAGGAAAGGCTTGGTACTTAAGAGATTCAAGTGATCCACCTCCCTTTCATGGGAAGCTACCTTCATTACTCTCCTTCTCTTTTTTAGGGTAAATTACTTACAACACATAGTTTTAACCATGTCTTCTCATTCTCGTCATTCTAAAGAAAGTGAAGGAGAGTCTGTCAAATCTCTTTTGAAAAAAATAGCACAAGACGTTCAAACACTTTCATATAGACAATTGCAACATGAGACTTTACTCAAAGAAAGGGATGCTCAATTTTCTTTGATACAAGATGAGTGGAAAATGGATAAAGAGAGAGATGAAAACACAAAATCCAAAAAGAGTTCTCATGCATCTAAGTCTAGGGGTAATGAATCTTTTAAGGGACAAAACCTTAGAACTAATGACTATTATCAACCACCCCCTAGGAGAGCTAGAAAAAAAATACAAGAAAGCCTAAAGGAGGTTAAGGTAGATCTACCTCATTTCTATGGAAAAGAAAATGTTGAAACATATCTAGATTGGGAAATGAGGGTAGAACAATTGTTTGCTTGCCACATAGTAAGTGAGGAAAGAAAGGTACCCTTAGCCACCTTAAGTTTTCAAGGAAATGCTATGTATTGGTGGACTGCCTTGAGAGAGAAAGGCGCCTTCTTAAGGATCCTCCCATTACATATTGGAATGACCTTAGGAGAGCCTTAAGACGCCGCCATATTGCCCCCTACTACAATAGGAAGTCAATGGACAAACTCCAAGGACTTCATCAAAAAAATCTAAGTGTAGAAGAATATTGGCAAAATATGGTGTTATATATAATAAGGGCAGGGATTAACGAAGACAACCATACCACCATATCTAGGTTTTTAAGTGGTCTCAAACTTGAGATAAGAAACAAAGTTAAACTTTTACCTTATAAAGATTTAAATGACTTGATTCAACTTAGCATTAAAGTTGAAAAAAAAAATTTGAGAAAACAATCAAGTCAAAAACAAAGTTTATACTTTGTATCTTATGACAAGGAAAAGGTCCAAAGAGGGGAAGAGCATATAAAAGAAACATCTCTAGAACCTTCCCAAAACCTACCCAAATACGAGCATATCTCACACACTCAAGCTAGAGCAATTCAATGTTTTAAATGTCTTGGTAATGGTAATTTAGCATCTCAGTGTCCCAATGAAAGATCTATGATCTTATGGGACAAAGATGACAATAGTAGTCAAGAAAAAAGAAACTAGTGAGAGTGAAGAAAATATAAAAATAGAAAATCAAGAGAAAGTCCTTAAGGACCAATTTGAGGTGTGGGAGAAGAGTGTTCATTCCCACAAGGTTATTCAGAAAGAAGAAAAAATTGAAAATATACTTCTATCTAAACAACCTTCAGACCTCCTTGCTTGTAAAGGAACACTTGCATGCACTGTTTCACTTGCTGAAATTTGCGAGCTACCTCCTCAAGAGAAATAGTTTTTAAAAGAATTTGATGATATATTCCCTAAGGAAAACCTCATTGAACTTTCACCTTTTAGGGGTATAGAACATCAAATAGATTTAGTTCTAGGGGCTAGTATACCAAATAGACCAACTTATGGGACTAATCATGACGATACTAAGGAGTAAGAATCACAATTTCAGGAATTGTTGGAAAAGGGCTGGGTTCGCAAGAGTCTAAGTTTTTGTGTTCTACCTATTTTGTTGGTGCCAAAGAAAGATGGAAAATGGAGAATATGTTATGATTGTAGAACCATCAGTAATGTCACCATCAAATATAGGCATCCAATTCTTAGACTTGATAATATGCTTGATGAATTGCATGGGTCCATTACATTTTTCAAAATTGATCTTAAAAGTGGATATCACCAAATAAGAATCAAAGACGGTGAAGAATTAAAAACTACTTTTAAGGCCAAATTTGAACTATATGAGTGGTTAGTGAAACCTTTTGGAATCACTAATGTACCTAGCACTTTCATGAGGCTTATGCATCATGTCCTTAAGAATTGCATAGGTAAATATGTAGTAGTTTATTTTGAGTATATGCTAAGAAATCACCAACAAGTGAAGGTCGAGTTATCTATAGGCATCTACAAAGATAAAATGTTATGTGATGTAGTGCCTAAAGAAACTTGTCATGTCTTATTGAGACGACCATTGCAAATTGCTAAAAACTCCATGCTCAAAGGTCGTACCAACGAGACTACCTTCACACATAAAAAAAATATTTTTCATAAAGGAGAACTCATGGGCCAATTTGGAGTTGATAAAACTCTAGAGCTTTTCAAAGGAAAATTCTTTTGTCCACCCATGAGGAAAGATGTTCAAATACATTACCATAGATGCATTTCTTGTTTAAAAACTAACTCTAAGGCAATGTTTCATGAACTCTATGCTCCTTCACCTTTTGCAAGTGCTCCATGGGAAGACATAAGCATAGATTTTATATTAGAACTTCCTAGGACAACACAAGGTTTTGATTCCATTTTTATGGTTGTGGATAGGCTCTTCTTTAGAGAAGTGGTAAGACTTCATGGTTTATCTCCAAGCATAGTTTTAGATAGAGATCCAAAATTTGAAGACCATTTTTTGAGGATTCTTTTGGAAAAACTTGGAACTAAGTTGAAATTTTCAATTTCTTATCATCCTAAAACGAATGGTCAAAATGAAGTTGAAAATATAGCTCTTTCTACTATCCCTAGGGTAAGCATGAGAGTCAACCACAAATCTAGGGATGAGTATCTTTTCCATATTAAGTCTGGATACAATTGGGTAGTTCATAAAACTACTAATATTTCTCCATTTGAGGTTGTATATGGGTTTAATCTTTTTTCTCCTTTATATTTACTTCATAATCCACAAGAATTTGTGCCTAAGGAAGGAGTAAAAAAAACTGAATTTGTTAAAAAAAATGCATGAGAGGATTAAAGAACAAATACAGCAACAAACAAAGAAATATTATGAGAAGTTGCCAAAAACAATAGAAAAACAAGAGGAATGACAACTTAATAAAATTTATTTTTATACAACTGCTCAAACTAACTCATTTGCTTTGTTTGATGACTCCCATAGATGGACATTTGATCCAGGAGGACGAGCATAGTTGTCAAAGCAAGAATAAGGTTATTGTTCGAGACCGACCCTGTAGATCTGAGGATAGATCCTCTCAAGAAGGAGGAGATGATGGATACCATCCAGCCACAATACATCCCCATAATAATAAAGAAGAAGAAGCATTGGATTTGAGGACAAATCCTTTTCAAGAGGGAGGGGATGATGAAAGAGGCTCAAGCACAAGCCCACATGCAAGCCCACCAAATGGTAGATTTGGGCCAACCACTAGAGCCATGGCCAAGAGGATCCAAGAAGACTGGAATGTTGCTATTGATGGCAGAGAAACCTTCTTATACATGTTCAAAATGCCATAAGCTCTAATGTAGAGTAGACTTTAATTTCTTGTCAAAATTAGCATAGGAACTTTATTTGTAATTTTTCTTAGAATTAATTTTGGCACCTAAAACACCAACCTAGGTAAACTTAGAGTTTCTAAAAACCTCTAAATTTACCGAGGCTGGTCTAGAAAGCCCATAGAGGGGTGAGCATGCAAAACTAGCCACACCCCTCCCATGTGCTTCTTTGGGCTCTATTTTTGGGAGGGAATTCATTTGAATTTCCCTCCACTTTCATTTGAATTTCCAGCCCTCTAAACACTATAAATAAGAGGGTTTGACTCATGTAATTGCAAGATTAATCATATGAGTGAATTGCTGCCAAATTTGTGCCAATTACACTCATGTCTCCTACTCTCCCTAGGATAGAAGTTTGATCTTCATTCTTCACCCTCCAAGTGATTAGGCCTCACCTATTACTCACTATACATCTCATGCACCTTCAAGGATACCACACCTCTTAGGAGATCCTTGCACGCCTCTTTCATATGCTTCCGCCACCATCATTCAAGTTTCATCACACATGACGGAACTTCTTCCATCACCTGGTCTCTCTAAGGCAACTCTAATTCTACATGATTTTGTATTGGACGATTCGTCCACACGTAAAATCCATTGTGTCTTCATCATTGGGTTTCGGGCTTAATTTTGTCGAGAAGTTAGCCAAACATTGTGATTTGATTACCCCGTCGACTTATACCGGATATCAAACTTTGATAATTCTAATGACCATCCAATCATCCTTCCGGCCAAGTCAAGTTTAGCCAAGATTTTCATGATGGGGTAGTCCGATCTCACTATTATCTTGTGATTTTGGAAATGCATCCTCATTTGTTAAGCAATGATTACGAGCGTCAAGGTGAATTTTTTTATCATCTAATATTTGGTCTCGACACCGTGTAAGATTTGGTTAATGAAGTATATTTATCGTTCCTCTTTATCAACATCTTGGACAAGTGTTGCACTGATGGTTTCGTCTAATACCGATAAGTGCACAATGATTTTACTGATGGATCTGACTTTTGTATTACTGTGGTGATGCGAGGAAGTTTTTAGTTGAAGAAATATTTCTTCACGTTTTGGGTTCCAATTGAACTTGGAGGCCTTCCTCAGTAGTTGGACGATCAGTTTGCTTTTTTCCACAAGTTTTGGGACAAATTTGGACAATGTCATTAATTGGCTGATCAGTTTTTGCTCTTCTTTTATATTTAAGAGACTCCTCCTTTTTGTGGTTGCTCTACATTTTTCTAGATTGACTTCGATGCCACGGTGCGTTAGCATGAAGCCTAGAATTTTTCTCCTTCGACCCTGAACACACATTTCTCGGGGTTTAACCTCATTTTGTGATTTCATAGTGCTTTGAAAACTTCTTGCAAGTCTTATACATATTGTACACAAGAGTCGAATTTCACCATGATGTCATCAACATATACCTCGAAATATTGGTCGAGCATCCTTTTGAAGATCTTATCCATTAACCTTTGGTATGTGGTCCCAACATTTTTCAAACCGAATGACATTACTTTGTAGTAAAAGTTAGTACAGTAGACCATAAAGGTTGTTTTTTTCCTTGTCCATTTGATGTATCTGAATCTAACTATACCCAGAATATGCATCTAAGGAACTTAGCACACGATGGTTGATTACGCCATCTACCAAGAGCTCAATAGTCGACAACGGGTAAGCATCCTTTAGGCAAGCTTTGTTCAAGTATGTATAGTTCGTGCACATCATCCACTTCCCATTTGCCTTCTTCACAATCACCATATTGGCTAACCAAGTGGTGTATTGTGCTTCGTAGATGAACCCTACATTTAGGAAGTTATTGGTCTCCGCTTTCGCAAAGTTACGTTTTCTTCAACCTTTTTCCTTTTTTTCAGGGCGACTGGTCGAGCTTCTTTATACCCTAATAACCTATGTGTAATGACTTTGGGGGGCTTACCCTGGGCATGTCAAATAAGGTCCAGGAAAAGGGATCAACATTTTATACTGACGTTCGACTTAAGATGGTAGCATCGTTTGCTGACAACAACGTTTCCATGTTAGTAGAGTGTTCGACATCTTGCAATAGGAAAACTTTGAGGTCTTCCCCTAGCTTTAACCGGATGTCTTTCATCCTGAGATCAAGGTCCACAAAAGCGACTGTATGCTCCCTCCTTGGAGCAATGGGTTCTTTATTTCTTGGTTCCACCTTCAAGCTAGACGTGTAACACTCCCTTGCCACCTTCTAGTCCACTTGTACCATGATGATATCATCGGAGGCCGACGGGATCTTCATGGCCAAGTGTGGTGTTCAAACTATGACTCCCAAATGGTTGAGAGACAGTCTTCCCAACAAAATGTGGTAGGAGGTATTGGCTTGAACTAATAGATATCTTATCCTGATAGTCTGAGTAAGATTATTTTCCTCCCTAAACATGGTGTAGACATCAATGTAACCTCATGTGTCCACCCGTTCGCCAGAAAAACAAACAAGTTGGTCATCGTACGACTAGATTTTTGCCTCCAATATTGATATGATCCCAATAACATGATAGAGATATGATAAGGACATGTTATGGATTTAATAAAAGTTGGAATATGATTAGGCACTTTTTAAGAATTGGATCAATGTTCTTAATCAATCAAGAACTCACCAAAACACAAGTAACCAAGCCAAACTCACATAGAAACCCATTTTTGGTCATATGAACTGTTTGAAACAAGGAAGAACACAAAAGCACCGATTGAATCTCCAAGAAACACAATTAAAACCACAAGAAAAGAAAACTAAAGCAAACTACCGAATATAAACACAAACTAAACAAGTTCTACCGATTGAATCAACAAGAAACAACAAAGACATGTTTTAGAGTTTATTTTGGGATGGAAATGGAAGAAGAAGATGAAAAGGACAAGGAAACTTATGTGGTTGGAACTCTTGGAAATGTGCACGCCACTTGAAGGATGGTTGGCTTCAAGATGAGTGTTGTTGCCGCCACTTGAGAGACCAAGAATTCACTCAAGATAAGACTAGAAGAGAAGAAGACACAAGTCTCTCTCAATCACTCACCAATTTGGTAGAGGTTCAATACTCACTACAAAAAAAAATCAGTATTATCTACGAATTTTTACCTACGGATCTGAGTCTGTAGGTAAATTCAGTATTACCTACGGATATTACCTACGAACATTACCCACAGATTCTGAATCCGTAGGTAAATTCAGCATTACCTACCAACTATTACCCACGAATCTCATTACCTACCAACTTTTACCTACGGATCTCTATTACGTACCAACTATTACTTACGAATCTCTATTACCTACAAACTATCACCTATGGATCTCTATTACCTACCAACTATTATCATAAAAATTATATACATAATATTAAAAATATTAATATAATATGAAGAATTATAAAATCATAATTAATATTCATAAATAATAATAACCATAACTAATTTATATATATTATTAATACTATAAAATTAATAATATTAATATAATAATTTAAATAATATAATTAGTATTATATTAATAATATTAATAATATTTAATAATATTAATAATATTTAATAATATTTAATAATATTTAATAATATTAATAATATTTAATAATATTAATAATATTTAATAATATTAATAATATTTAATAATATTAATATTATTTAATAATATTAATCATATTTAATAATATTAATAATATGCTATAATATTAATAATATTTAATAATATTTAATAATATTAATAATATTTAATAATATTAATGATATTAATAATATTTAATAATAATAATGATATTAAATATATGAAGAATGTTATTAATTTTTTTTATTAATTATATTAATATTGATAATGATACTCATAAGTATAATAATAATCATAACATGACAACAAATCTTTACTGGAGTAATGGTTAAAGCTTCTATGAACATCTTCAAAGGACTTGACTTCGAGTCCCACCTGCTGTAGTTTAGTTCTAACATTAATTATAATTGTCATAGCATATATAATAATTGAAAATAAAAAATAAGATTCAATTAATAATTAAAATGTTAAAAATAAATTATATTTACATTACCTACGGACTTAGAGTCAATGGATATTACCTACGAACTGTACATTACATATGGATTTTTTTTCGTAGGTAATGTTGATTTACCTACGGATTTCTTTCGTAGATAAATGGGATTTTTCTTGTAGTGACTCACAAAATCAATCTTATTATTTCAAAGACCTAAGCCTCCCTTTTATAATGAGGAAGACCGGTCACAAAGTACAAGAGAAGCTTTTGAAAGGTCACCTTCTAACTCCTTCTATTCTAGCGTCTAAAGGAGTGTGAAGAGACACCTTTCTAGTTTCTTCCTAAAAACTAACGCCTAAGGTACTTACAAAAGAGGTGTCTTTTTGGTTTCCCTCTTAGTACCTTCCTAAACACTACTCATATATGTTTTACAAATTTATACAAAAGAAATTACAAAGAAAGATATTAATTGGAGCCCATTCTTGAGTGCATGTAGTCTTCTTGTTGGCTTTGAACTTGATCCGCTCTTTATTTAATTCTTCTTTAATTTTTTAGAAGACTAGAAGGAAGAACTTTAAATGTTTGAGTGGATGGCCTCTTCCTCCATTAGTAAAATCCTCTTCTTTTTTATCTCCATCAAATATCCTCATCTTTTTTAATGTCTTTTAATAAAGTATATCTACTGAACTCCCCTGATCAACAAGTATTTTCATAATTCCAAAATTTTGTATGCCCACTGTGATGACCATGGGGTCATCCTATGCTAGATCAATCACTTTGAAATTCCCATCTATAAAGGTGATGGGGGGCATCCTCAGTCAGGTTGCAACAAAGGCCAAGTTCACAGATTGCACGACATGAAGGTGTTCCTTTCGGGGCAGAGCTTGAACATCCTCCTCGCACGAAGCCACATGTTATTGTGTTACTGACTTCTTTATTGCTTCATCATATCGAATCATCTCTACTTTAGGGTTCACTCGTCCGAAAGTGTTGCTCTAGTTGTCTCTCTAATGAGCATATATTTATTCAGACTCAATAGCTTTAATCATAGATTATTGGACTATAATAATAAATAAATTTATTGTTTTAATTAATATTCATATAATTAGGTTTATTTGGGCCTTAACTATTATTTTTGTTAATTTTGTGGTTTTATAGTAAATATTCTGAAGGAAGTGTTTACCTTTGTGAAAGGCCAAATATGCAAAAGTCCAAGTTGCTTCTTTGAATCAAAACAGAAAACAAAATCTGAGAAGAAGAAGAAGGAAATAAAAGCTACAATATCTCAGAAACACAATTGGAAGCAAATCTTCTGCAAAATACAAGAATTATGGAAAGTTGGAAACTGTTAACAAAATCTAAACTACAATATTTTCCCGAGATCCTTGGAGCAGAAAAGCCTATAAAAGGACACAAGCATCAAGGAGAAAGAGGGAGCTTTATAGGGTTTTCTTAGTTTCTTTTCTTCTATGTAATTCTTTTGTTTTGCCTCCGCATGGAAGGCTAAACCTTTTTGGTTGATTCCTTTGTAATTCCCCATTGAGTTTTGAGGTTTTGTTCAATAAAAATTCTTTTTTTAATTCTCTATAGCAGTTGTTTTAATATTCTAATCTCCTGGAAAACTAGTTTTTGTAAGAAGTACTTGAACGCGTGATTAAGAGTCTTCCTTATCTTAAACTTTGGTTTCTTAGTTAGTTTGCATTATTTTAATTAATTTCTTGGGCGCATAATTCAAGAGAAAGGATATAAGCATTCCCATGGAGTATATGCATGGAACAAAGTGGATGTTGATTAAACCAGTAGACTCATGCTTTACTGGTGAGCTTCAGTTGAATTAGATTAGCGCATGTTCAATCTGGTTTAGTTTTGTTGGAGGATTGAGAAATGATTAATCTTTAGAGAACCTGTGAAGAATTCGATGGTGGAAGAACTTGGGGATCAACCGTTTTTTATTTTCTGTTTTAATCTCTTTTATAGTTTTTGCACAACTCTTTCAACCCCATTTTATCTTTATTGTTATTGCTAACTTTTATTGCTTGTAGATAGATTCTAGACATTGATTTACTAATTTCACTATTGAATTCATTGGGCGACGACTTGGGGGTCATCTGACTACAATTATACTATCATCTCTCTAGTGTTAGACAGGTCTACGCTGGAATCAATTTAATTTGACAGCAAAACAACAACTATCACTCTCATCATGGCTTCGCTTGGGATAATAATCCTTGCGTCCTTCATCTCTTTTTGATGGCTCTTCATGGTGTTGGGGCAAATGGTTCAAGTTGCAGTTGTCTCCTTGCATGAATTTGCGTAAGTGTTCGGCCTGAATAAGTTCCTAAATCTTATCTTTCACATTTTGACATTCCTAAGTCATATGTCCAAAATTGTAATGATACCGACATTTTCTAGTCATGTCAGCATCCTTAGGGATTGATACCTTCCTTGGGGTGGGTAGGAGATCGGCATTCAAAGCTTCCTGTAAAACCCAGCCCCGATCAATATTAAGAGGAGTGTAATGTTGAAAACAAGGTCCTCGAGCCTTCCAATTTTTGTCAAATGTAGATCAGCCACCACTTATTTTTTGCCTTACCTTTCCATTTTTCCTTATCTTCCCCAGTCCGGATTTGATTCAGGTAGTCTCAAAGTTCTTCAATCTGTATGAACTTTGCTGCTTATCGTCGTAATTCATCCATGTCAAACATCGACTTCTTGCACAGGCTAGCGGCAAAAGATCCCAGTCATAGTGTCGTTATCATATGATGCATAGCCACCTCCAAACTTAGATTATGAATGTTCAGTGATATTTTGTTAAACCTCTCCATGAATACCCTAAAAGGCTTTCCTTTCTCTGGGTGGTGGTTAGGTGATTTGGGCAACTCGTTGCGAACTATGTCCAAACTTGAACGTTAAGGTTTCAAAGCATTCGATGGAATAAGGAGGAAGCCTTGTAAACCAGTTAAGGGTTCCTCCTTTCAGTGGGGTAGGAAACACTCAAAATAGAATTGAATCATCTGAATCTGTGGTTTAGATGTTCATATGTTCGTCCAGATCTATGGTTTCGTCGTACCGATCCACATTTAGTCTATTCCAGGCTAGGGGTAGTTGTACCCCCATGATCTCATCAGTTGAAAGGTGTCTCCTGATTCCACCATAGTGTAAAAAGTGTGGACAAATTGATTGAGTCGCGACTCACCGTTCTGGCTTTCGTTCCTAGTCGAGCGGGTAGTTGTTGACGGTTCCTCTAGGTTCTCCTTTTGCTAAGTACCACCATTCTCACTTGGTTGCTTCTCAGTTTTGGTTATTTGTGGTCATTTGTCGCTTTATCTCCTTGTTCTCCCTTCAAAGAATGTGTATCTCTTCCTCGTTCTTCTACCTTATCTCAGCCATCTCCCATTATAGGGATAAGAGCAAGATCATTTATTCGGCTTTAGTCATCCTCTAGTTAGTCATGTTTCTATTTGATACCATTTTCTTTTGCAACTTTCGTTACTCTATTTGTCCCACGATGGACTCCAATAAAGTATGAAAAAAAGATTATAAAAAATAAAAAAATTGAATATCATAGTTATTTTATTTATTATTCAATCTTATTATTTAAAAAAATTTGTAAATTTAGATATTAAGTGCTTAATACATAATTTATAAGTTAATTTTAGAAAACTTATTGTATAAGTAACTAAACCATATCAAAAGTATAAACACTATATAAAGTAGTAATAATATTTTCAGTTGTAATACATTTATAATTGTTATTTTAATATATATAACTTGGAGTCGATCATTGTATCCACAAACAAACTATAAATTTCAATTATAAAAAAACTAATATATTTTTATATTATTATTTTTATATCAACAAGTCCTGAGTGTTTAACTTAAAATTTAGAACATAAGTAATTTTTTAAATAAATAAATATTAATAATATATGATAATAATTTTAGGACCCGTGAAACGTACGAGAGTTTTTTTTATAAGAAGTTTAACATTTGTTAATAAAAGCAAATTTAATTTATATAGAAATATTATAAAGTAAAATATAAAAACATAAAATTAAATATATTATTTTTTTATGAGTAAAATAAACTTTTATATAAATAATAAACACAAAGTGGTGGTATGATTGACTAAAAATGTGGGTATTAGATAGTATGAAATATTAGATGTTATACTCATTATTTGAATGGTTTGGGTTGCTATTTTTTTTATTGTCTACATTCAATCCCTTTATATATTTATGTTATTTTTTTATTGTCTACATTCAATTCCTTTATATATTTATGTGAACATGTGGTTTGATACTTGATTATGTTAATTTTGAATTTTCTAATATTTTCATATAGTTGACAATATTTTGCAATAGAAGGGGAAGACACAAAACTCAGTTTTACAATTTTTTAATTTGATTTTGTTACAAAAAAGTTTAAGAAACTAATTCATCAATATTTATAATATTTATTATAAAAATAAAACAAAACATAATGACAAAATCATTTTTGTTCCACGTGAAATACTAAAAATAACTATTTGAGATTTTTAATTTATTAAAATTGATCTGGTTAAAGAAAAATTAGAAATATTGACAATAGATTAAGAATGATATTTGCAATCTTTATTTGAATACATTTGTTTAGAAAAAGATAAATTTAAATGATAAACAGAAAACAATGACTAACATAGTATTCTTATAAACAACACATATTTAATTATTTTCGTCACATATTTAATTATTTTCGTCTTGGCTAGTTCATGCATTGACTCACACTGCTTATTTTCTTGTGCATCATCATCTGCTTGAATTGGATTGGTTTGTGACCGTTAGCTTCTCTTGTGCAGATATGATGTTGGGTAAAGAGAAGATGGCTAAGCTACGCTCCATAGCCAAACTTCACAATCTAGCGACGGGCTCCTAGACCATTCCCAACTTCGTTGTAGAAATCGCCGCCGCCCAAGGCAAATCTCCGCCGGTTGACCCATCTACTGCCGCCGCTCTTCCTGCCCCTGAGCGAAAGAAACTACTACCCAAAAGGGCTAAGAGGAAGGCCCCTAGGGTAGTGTCGGACGAAGAGGCAGACGAAAGCACCGAGGATGGGCTAATCTGCAATAGGAAAAGGGGAGTTGTAGCTGTGCCACCAGCAGCTGAAGGCACCATCCCCGACTATGCCGAGAACCCCCCCAATGCCTCCACACCATTCGAGTCCGCTGGGGATGTTCTTGCTTCAAATGCCTCAGCTGCTGAAGCTGTACCCGAGCAGCTTGCTAATACGCAAGCTTCTTCTCAAGCTGTCGCGGAACTACCTGCCTCACCAACGCCTCGAGGCTCCCCTCGCCATCCAACCTTGCAAGGGTGGTGGTCAGAATCAACCTTCACCTCCTCCCCCAACTCCAGCCCTTCCAGCTCCTCTCCAGGAAGCCTTGAAGTCTTTCACCGCGCGCCTAACCACCATGGTCGACGAGAGTCTTCCTCAAATCGTCGGTGAAGGTCTGAAAGACTCCCTGAGCAAGTTCGAAGTTAACAACCGCATCCATCAGGAGGAGGCGAGCATCGTGAGAGCCGAAGCTGACAAAGTCAAATGTGATATGATGATGCAAGGGCTAGAGTTTTCGCGGGTGGAAAATGCTCTCAAAGACGAGCTCCGAAGCGTGCGCAAGGACAGAGCTAAACTGCACCTGAAACTGCACAACAAACTTCAGGACGTCGTTGAGTTAGAGGGAAAGCTCGTTCCTATGAAGGAGAGAATCGCAGAGCTGGAGGAGGCCCGAAAAACTGACGAGGCCCAGATGGCCAAACTGGAGAAGAGGTCGACCGAGAGGGAAACCCTTCTAGGGAAAGTTGAAGCAGATCGGGACAAGGCATCCAAAGAACTGAGCGAAATTACTGTCGAGCTCGTCCAAGTGCGTGGGGAGAGCAGCGGGTTCAAGAACAAAGCCGACGAGCTTGAACTTGAGATTGCGCAGGTTCGCGAGGAGAACAGGGGGCTCAAGGAGAAGATCAACGAGCTTGAGCTTGACGCTGCCCAGGCTCTTACCTCAGGCTTCGGGGATGCTTTGGAGCAGTTTGCTTGCAAATTCCCCGATCTCGACCTCTCTGAGTTTTCAGTGTACAACGAAGTTGATGGAGATCAAGATAGAGACCAAATGGAGGCCAATACTTAAGGACAAGAAGAGGAAGAGGCTCAAGTGTTAGACGCTCAAGGAGTTGGTAGCCCACCTCAAAGGCTTACAAGAAGTCAATTCAAGGCATTAGGAAATAATGGAAGGTTGTTTTCTCTTTTTGTAATATCTTTGTGTTAGAAGGTGCTTAGAGGGAAACATAAGACACCTCTTTTTGTAAAAGCATCTTTAGGATTTTAGTTTAGGAAAATTATAGGAAGCTTGGGGGGTGTGAGCTTAGTAAAGGAGTGTAGGCGTAATAGGGAGGTGCCAAACTAAGAAAGGAAGTCACACCTTCCTCATGCTCTAAGTTGGCGCCACTTTTATGTCATTTAGGGGGTAATTTGAGTTTAATTAGCTTTTCATTTCAGCACCTCTTAGGCTATAAATAAAGGTGTTTGCCTTTGTAAAAATCAGATTGGAAATTGGTAATAGAGAAACTCTACTCAATTTGAGAGAGAATTGTGAGAACTTGTTTTCTCCTTCACCTTGTCTTATCTTGAGTGCATTTGGTTCTCTCAAGTGGCGGCACTAGCTCACTTATCTTGGAGCCTTCCCCATCCAAGTGGCGTGAACACCAAACCAAGTCCTTCATCTCCATAAGTTCTTCTTTCTTTCATCTCCTAGCTCATTTGAATCTAAAACATGTCTTAGTTTATTTTTCTAGCAATTTCATTCGGTATTCTAGCTTGTTTCTGAATTTGCTTCGGTTCATGTTCTCCTTGGCTGTTTCTAGTTGTTTCTTCTTCATTTCTTGCATTTTGTTCGGTTCAATTTTAGTAATGTAGCTTTCTATTCGGTCCTTTTGCTTTTATACACAATTTAATCGGTTCAATTGGCAATAGATGGATCTTCCGTATGAGTTTGGTTTTTGGTGCAAGTTTTCATGAGTTCTTGAAACATAGAACCTTGATCCAATTCTATTAAAAGTGCCTAAGCTATCTCCAACTCAAGTTGATTCCATAGAATGTCAAAGAATCATCTCAATTTGGCTAGTGGAATCATATCATGTGGTATCTAAAGTTTAGGTTTGTTCTTGTTTAATTTTGAGTTGTGTTGCACTTTATTTCAAGAGCTCTATAATTCTTGTTGTTTACATTTCTGTTTTTAGGCTTATTTTGAGTTTTATTGCTGTTTTCTTAATTGTGCCTATCATGTGTTTGTGTATTTTCCTTTTTGAATCCATACAAGTTTTGTCATAGTCATGTTTTTCCAAGAATCTCATCACTTCTTGTAGTACTTTTATTGAATTTTTTGTTTCTTGCTTTGGTGTAATACAGTTTTTCTGAACTTGTTTTTGATCCTTTGTGCATTTTCTGTTTTAGTATTGAGTTCATACTTGTATTTTAGATCTATACAAGTTCCTATACATCATTTCCATTATGTCTTTGCTAGTTCTTAATTCTGTTTTTCATTCTTGTTAGGATTCCTCTGTTTTTCTCAAAACGTGCTTACTGTTTCGATTTATTGCAATTGATTTACTCACTGAAAATTTCTGAAATTCTGGATTTGTGTTCTTCAAAGTGTTATAAAACAGTAGAAAAAAAGAAGTACTTCAAAATGTAAAGTACAAAAAAAATGATAAATCAAAAACAAAAAGTGTGCAATTCTGCCGAAAAAAATACGGTAATCTGGCAGCGATTTTAGAAAATTTATCTCAATTAATTGGCTTATTGTTTTTGAGTAATTCTAGTGCCATTGTTGAGCTAAGATCTTGAACTTTCTGTGGTTAAAATTTCATAATCCAGTTCGCTTTATATCGTTCCAGTTAAATCAGTGAACATCAAGCACAGTTTGCATAAAAATATTTTCCAGTAGCTCTGTTTTTGTTTTCTTCAATTACTCTAGTGCTTTTCTTTAGGTCTCTTTTGTGTGCCTTCTTTTTCATTGAGTACCTTATTTTCTTGCTTGTCTTTTATTCATTACTCTTTGAGTTTGTCATACATCTAGTGTTCCTTTTGTTATAGCCTTTTATTGCTTATACCTTTTCTTGCTTGTCTTTCATTATTCATTGGTTTTGTGGTGAAGTGCTTTGAAGATTGTGTGCTCTTGCTTTTACATATTTCATTTGAGGTTACTCAAGATCAGCTTGGTCAAGGGAGTATTCTTTCTTTGGAGTGATTTAAGTGACACTTCACTTCGGCAGTTTGGTTCCAAATTCTTTTGGCTAACTTTGTTTTCTTAACTTTGTTTGTTGTTTTCTTTTCCAAATGGCTTCATATTTCAGTGATGAGTGTTACAACCAGCATTCTCCTTGCAAAGCTTCTGTCCTTGGTGAATTAAAGGAGGCCAAGCAAGCCCTTACACAAAAAGATGAAGCTATTAGACGGTTGGAGGAAAGATTGCAAAGCCTTGAAATGAAGCAAGCTAGGTCCTCTCATTCTATCCGTGGAGAGCGTCATCACCATAGACCTTCATCTAGAGGCTCTTCCAATGATCATGGACGTGGAGAATACCATAGAAGAAGGAGACCTCAACCCCAATTTCATGGATATAGACCTCATGGTCATGAAGATAAACGTGAAGATGGCTATTACCGAGATGCAAAGGCCAAGCTACCTTCGGTCAAAGTTCCTAGTTTCAATGAGGATAGTGATCCTAATGTGTATCAAGATTGGGAGGCTAAATGTGAACAGATTTTTGACCTCCATGATATCCTAGATGAGCACAAATATAAGCTAGCCACCTTAGAATTTAGTGATTATGCCATGAAATGGTGGCATGGTGTTGTAAAGGTCATTATCTATCACAAGGGTCCTCTTGTGGACTCTTGGAACTCTTTAAAGGATCAAATGCGTCGTAGGTTTGTGCCACCCCACTTTAGGAAAGACCTCATGTTGAAACTCCAATGGTTTCAACAAGGCACGTTAAGTGTGGATTCTTATTAAAAAGAATTAGAAACGCTTTTACTTAAAGTTGATTTGAAAGAAAGCGAGGAAGCTATGATTGCTAGGTTTGTGAGTGGTCTAAGGAAGGATATTCAAGATATTGTTGAGTTACAAGAGTATTCATCATTGGATTCTTTAGTTCATCTTGCAATGAAGGTGGAAGCCCAACTTGCTAAGAAAAATTCTTTCAAATATGCTCCTGTACCGACCAAGTCATCGGGTGTGATGACGTGTCTAGCACGTGACTATGTGGGGCGTGCTCAGCGGAACACGTGGGCAAGAGAAAGATGAATGGTTCAGAAGTGAGGATAGTCGTCGGTTCATGGAACTGGCGTTCTGTAGTGAACATGGTCGGTTGTCACCGGGTTTATGTGTCATCGACGTGTTAGGCAATGGGAGATCAGGTGGTCTGACGTCGCCACGAGGAGCACATCGCCGGATTTCCCAGTAAACTCATTTGAAGCTGCTGAAGGCTCAGAAGAGTAAGTTCAAGCGTATAATTTCAGTAAGATGATTGTTGCGCCAGCATAGGGCGTGAAGGGCGTGTGGGTTGAAGGGAACAACTTGCCTATCAGCGACAGGATTCCCATAGTGGACATTCGTTGATGGCAAGGTTTCCTCAGCCGGAACATGCATGGCGCAGCGATAAGGAGGGTGCCATTAGCAACAAGCGATATCACAGAGATGGTGCACTTTGCTGCACCCGATACTCACCTTGTCGGGTGGTGTTCTAGAGCATATTGCGTGCTAGCTTACTCCTTGAGTATAGGACTTAGCCGCGCAACTGGTTACTACACAGAAATGACGCTCAAGTTACCTCAACCTAGATGACAACACGTGTAGGGTTGGATGCTATCTGTTATCCCAACCCAGATGATGACACGTGTAGGGTTGGATGCAATAGGGAAATGACGCTCAAGCTATCCTAGCTCAGATGATGACACGTGTAGGGCTGGGCGCTACCTGCTATCCCAGCCCAGATGGCGACACGTGCAGGGCTAGATGTGAGCCACGCGTCCAAAAGCATAACGGCCTGGAGAGAGAAGAAACCTAGCTATAAAGGTAAACTTAACAGAATTTGTAGAGGTACGTTTTTCATTACAGCTCATTGCTAGGGTTGTATGCCTTTAGTACGGTTCTACAGAGCATATTTTCTCTGAGTTTTGGGTGTTCTTGTTACTGACTTGAGCGTCGGAGCGCCACCGGCCGCAGAGGCGCCACCTTGTGTTTTCAGGTTCTCAGAGAGGTTTTTCTGTGTTGTGGACTTGAAGGCCACGTGGAGTCAAGCTGGTGAAGAGGTTCGAGACGAGGCAACGCTCTTACGCTAGGTCAAGCGGCAGGATCAGCTCCCAATGATGGTTACTACAACAATTCTTGGAAGAACAAAAAGTCTTTTTCTAAATTTCCTTCCAAAGATTCTTCTTTCAAACTAAAAGAATCTAAGCCTTCTACTTCTAGGCCTAAATCACCAACTAAATCGTCTAGTAAGAAATGCTTTAAGTGTATGGGTTATGGTCACATTGCAGCTAATTGTCCTTCTAAAAGGAATATGTTTGTGCATAATGGCATTGTCATGAGTGAGCATGATTCGGATTCACCTAAGCATTCTTCACATTCTAGGGCATCTAGTGAGAATGAGAGTGAAAGTCCACTTGAAGGGCATTTGTTAGTTGTGAGAAGACTTCTTGGACAAGTTTCACAAACTTTTGATGAAAGTCAAAGGGAAAATATTTTCCATACAAGATGTCTTATTCAAAACAACATTTGTTCCTTAATAGTGGATGGGGGTAGTTGTGCTAATGTGGCTAGTACAAGAGTAGTAGATAAACTTGGATTGCCTATTATCTCTCATACAAAGCCCTACAAATTGCAATGGCTTAGTGAAGTAGGCGAAATAGTTGTGAATAAACAAGTCCTCATCCATTTCTCAATTGGAAAATACAAAGATGAGGTATTATGTGATGTTGTGCCCATGGAAGCAACCGATGTTCTTTTGGGAAGACCTTGGCAATATGATAGAAAAGTTTTTCATGATGGCTTTACCAACAAACTTTCTTTTGATTTCCATGGTCACAAGGTTACTTTAAAATCTCTCTCTCCAAGGGAAGTCCATGAGGACCAAATTCTAATGAAGAAAAAGAGGAAGAGTGAAAAAGAAAAATGTCCTAAGCCTACACTTCTTGTGTCTAGGCATGAGGTCCAAAGGGAAATAGTGGCTCACAATCCTATTTTCTTAGCTATCTCTAGACCTCTTAAGTTAGAACCACTTGTTGATAGTTCTCATGCCTTGGATAATTTGGTAAAGGAGTTTCAAGATGTGTTTCAAGACCCTCCAAAAGGCCTTCCACCTTTGAGAGGGATTGAGCACCAAATTGATTTGATTCTGGGATCTTCCTTACCAAATCGTCCGGCCTATAGGACCAATCCAAGTGAAACCAAGGAAATTCGCCAACAAATAGAAGCTTTGATTGAAAAAGGTTGGGTCCAAGATAGCATGAGCCCTTGTGTTATGCCTATTATCCTTGTCCCTAAGAAAGATGGCAAATGGAGGATGTGTTCGGATTGTAGGGCTATCAATAACATTACAATTAAGTATAGGCATCCCATACCTAGGCTTGATGATTTGTTGGATGAATTGCATGGTTCTCAAATCTTTACAAAGATTGATCTTAAAAGCGGCTACAATCAAATGCGTATCGAACCGGGTGATAAATGGAAGACGGCTTTTAAGACCAACTTTGGCTTATATGAGTGGTTAGTTATGCCCTTTGGTTTAACTAATGCTCCAAGTACTTTCATGCGCCTCATGCATCATGTTTTGAGACCTTTCATTGGTAAGTTTGTTGTTGTTCATTTTGATGATATACTCATTTATAGCTTATCTTTGAAAGACCATAGGTTGCATGTTAGGCAAGTGTACCGACCAGGTCATCGGTTGTGATGACGTGCCTGGCACGTGACCATGTGGGGCGTGCTCAGCAGAACACGTGGACAAGTGAGAAACGAATGGTTCAGGAGTGAGCATACTCGCTGATTCATGGAACTGGCGTTCTATAATGAACGTGGCCGGTTGTCGCCGGGTTTGTGTGTCATCGACGTGTTAGATAATGGGAGATCAGGTGGTGTGATGTTGCCGCGAGGAGCACATCGCCGGATCTCCCAGTAAACTCAGTTGAAGCTGTTGGAGGCTTAGAAGGGTAAGTTCAAGCGTATAATTTCAGTAAGATGATTGTTGTGCCAACATAGGGCGTGAAGGTCGTGTGGGTTGAAGGGAACAGCTTGCCCATCAGCGACAGGATTCCCAGAGTGGACATTCGTTGGTGGCAAGGTTTCCTCAGCTAGAACATGCATGGCGCAGCGTTGAGGAAGGTGCCACTAGCGACAAGCGATATCACAGAGATGGCGCACTTTGCTGCACCTGATACTCGCCTTGTCAGGTGGTGTTCTAGGGCATATTGCGTGCTAGCTTGCTCCTCGAGTAGAGGACTTAGCCACGCGGCTGGTTACTACACAGAAATAACGTTCAAGTTGGCCCAACCCAGATGACGACGCGTGTCGGGTTGGATGCTACCTGTTACTCCAACGCAGATGATAACACGTGTAGGGTTGGATGCAATAGAGAAATGACGCTCGGGTTATCCTAGCTCAGATGATGACACGTGTAAGGTTGGGTACTACCTGTGACCCCAGCCCAGATGGTGACACATGCAGGGTTGGATGCGAGCCACGTGTCCAAAGCGTAACTGCCTGGAGAGAGAAAAAACCTAGCTATAAAGGTAAACTTAACAGAATTTGCAGAGGTACGTTTTTCATTACGGCTCATTGCTAGGGTTGTGTGCACTTTAGTACGGTTCTACAGAGTATATTTTCTCTCAGTTTTTGGGTGTTCGTGTCACTGACTTGAGCGTCGGAGCGCCACCGACCGCAGAGGCGCCACCTTGTGTTTTTCAGGTTCTCAGAGTGGCTATTTGTGGTGTGGACTTAAAGGGCACGTGGTGTCAAGCTGGTGAGGAGGATCGTGACGAGGCAACGCTCTTGCGCTAGGTCAACCGGCAGGATTATCTGGCGCCCACCGTGGGGCCGTATAAAAGGTGATTCCCAACCATAGTTCGTGTTTGTTGAAGTTTTGCTGCTTTCTGTTCGACTGCTCGTTGTCGCAATCAGTTTCTGGAGTTTTCACCATTCGTTTGGAGTTTCTTTGAGTTGCTGAGTTTGCTGAGAAAGGATGAGGACAACGCGATCTAGTTCAGTCGCGCCGTCAACAGATGAGGATGTTGTGTCTATGACGCAGGTGATGGATATGATGAGGACGCTGCAGGAAAACGTAGCTGCATCATGTTCTGAACAAGAGAGAATGCACGAGGCGCTGGTGGCCTCGCAAGCTAGGAATGAGGAGCTCAACAGGGTCAACGAAGAGATGCGTAAAGCTCTCCAAGAGCGGGAGGAGCGTGCGGTCGGGGACAGATCTGCACCCCCATCCCCACCGCGTAGCTTTCCCATGTCATTTTCTCAAGAGATCATGGACTCGGTGGTCCCGGCCAATACGGTGGCGGTGAAGGCGTCTTTCACCGGTGTGGAGGACCCTGAGGCTCATCTCACGGCGTTCCACACCCAGATGATGCTCTCGGGGGGGTCGGACGCGGTCTACTGTAAGGTGTTCATGAGCACTCTCAGTGGGACAGCGTTGGACTGGTTCGTCAGTTTGCCTACTGGCCACATTACCACGTTTCAGCAGTTTTCCAAGATGTTTGTTGAGCAGTATATAGTGAGCAAGGCACCACCGTTGGTGTCTTACGACCTGTTCGATGTGAGGCAGTACCAAGGGGAGTCCCTGAAGGATTTCCTGAACAGATTCGGAGCTCAGATAGTCCGCTTGCCAGGTAAAGACGAGGAAATGTTTGTACATGCCTTCAAGAAGGGTGTGTTGCCCGAACCCTTTAGTGAATCGCTTATCAAGAGTCACCCCGCCACGTTTGCTGAAATCCGGCAACGTGTCGTGGCTCACATCGCCGCTGAAAGCGAAGTCTCCGAGAAAAGGGGAAACGTGGCCCCAGCTAAGCCGCGCATCCAGACAAGGGTCCAGCCACAGAGGGTAATGGAGGCAGCGGTGGGGAAGAGGGACCAAAGGATGCGTCATCCTTATGACCCTAAGAAGAATAAGGGGAAGGGGCCGGGGCAGCCCAGAGAGACTAATCGCCCGCCAAGGTATGAGTTCATAATGGGGTTGGCCGATCTGATCGCCATCCCGAATATTGCTGTCAGGCTCAAGGTGCCTGAGAAGACAATGGAAAAGGTTTTGGGTCCAAACTAGACGCGTGGTGTGAGTTCCACAAGAGCTTTGGCCACTCTATCAACTCGTGTTTGGCTTTGGGATATCAACTCGCCGAGTTGGTCAAGTGTGGATTCTTGAAAGATTACTTGCTGGAAAAGCAAGCGGGCCAATCAACAGGTCCCCAACCGGCGGGCAATGAAGGACAGCAGCACGAGGTGCCCATTCACGGTGAGATCCACACCATAGCTGGTGGATTCTCAGGTGGAGGGTGTACTGCATCGCAGCGCAAGAAGTACGCAAGGTCGGTGATGTCGGTGGAAGTTTTTTAGGATCACTCACCAGACGTGGACATCACATTCACCAAAGGAGACCTTAGGGATGTTGTGCCTCACGACAACGACCCTATTGTGATCTCGCTTGTCACGGCAGGAAGGACTGTCCACCGGGTGCTGGTCGACCAAGGAAGCTCGGCAGATGTGATGTTTTGGCCGACTTTTGAAAAGTTACAACTATCCCCCAATCAACTGAGGCCATATGGGGGCTGCTTGTACGGTTTCGCCGGCGATCAAGTGGAGGTCAGGGGGTATATTGAGTTAAGGACGACGTTCACAGATGGTTTGGCCTCACAAACAGAGAAGATTAGGTATCTTGTCGTAAACGCTCCGTCGGCATACAACATACTGTTGGGAAGGACAACGCTCAACAGGACAGGAGTTGTGCCTTCAACAAGGCACATGAAGGTCAAACTGCCGTCTATGGAAGGTTTGATCATCACCATCTGTTCTGACCAAAAGGAGGCGAAGAAGTGCTATGAAAACAGCCTCAAGAACAAGAGATCTGTATGCCACGTAACCACAACGCCGCCCCCTGGCGTGAAGCCCGCACAGGATAACCGGCGAGTTGCGGATACGGTGTTGGAGGTGGCCGCCGAGGGCGATGTGCCGATGGAGGATACCGAGGCAAGGTCTGAGGACGCCACCCGAGTGGAGGGAGAAAGAAACTGCTCGGTGACCGCCAGGGAGACAGGTATCGCGAGGGCGGTGATCGCCACGAGAAGAAGCCTCAGCCGGTGGAGGAATGGCTTGAGAGGAACATCAACGGCAAGACGTTCAAACTGGGAAAAGCCTTAGACAGCTAGACACAAGACCAAATTGCCAAGGTGATAAGTAGACACCTGGATGCATTTGCTTGGTCCGCTTCTGACATGCCAGGAATCGACCCCGATTTTTTGTGCCATCGCTTAGCAATGGATCCCCAAGTCAGGCCCGTCCGCCAAAGAAGGAGAAAGTTCAACGAGGAAAAGAGGCAGGCGATCAAGGACGAGACGCAGAAACTCCTTGCAGCAGGCCACATCAGGGAGGTCCAGTACCCAGAATTGCTCGCCAATGTCGTTCTGGTCAAGAAGAGTAGCGGGAAATGGCGGATGTGTGTTGACTTCACAGACCTGAATAAGGCTTGTCCAAAGGATTCTTATCCTTTGCCAAGTATAGACGCCCTGGTAGACAATGCATCAGGGTGCAAGTTGCTCAGTTTTTTGGATGCCTTCACAGGATACAACCAAATCAAAATGCATCCCATGGATGAAGAAAAGACCGCCTTCATGACGAAAAGGTCATGCTATTGCTACAAGGTGATGCCCTTCGGGCTGAAGAATGCAGGGGCCACGTACCAAAGGCTAATGGACAAGGTGCTCGCCCCTATGCTCGGGAGGAATGTGCAGGCATATGTTGACGACATGGTCGTGACATCCCTGGAAAAGAGCGGGCACGTCGCCGATCTAGAAGAATTGTTCGTTACGATAGCCAGGTACAAGCTGAAACTGAATCCTGAGAAGTGTATTTTCGGCGTAGAGGCAGGGAAATTTCTGGGATTTCTCTTGTCGGAGAGGGGAATCGAGGCCAACCCCGACAAATGTGCCGCCATTTTGGCGATGAGGAGCCCTGCCACTGTGAAGGAGGTGCAGCAGCTCACGGGGCGGATGGCCACCCTGTCCGGATTCGTATCAGCCAGTGGAGAGAAGGGCCACCCATACTTCCAGTGCTTGAAGAGGAATAACAGGTTTGTCTGGACGAAGGAGTGTGAAGAAGCCTTCATAAAGCTCAAAGAATACTTGGCGAGCCCGCTAGTTCTATGCAAACCCCAAGCAGCAACGCCACTCAGGCTGTACTTTGCAATAACTGAGAGGGCACTAAGCGCGGTGCTCGTCCAGGATCAAGATCAGGTCCAGAAACCCATATATTTTGTTAGCAAGGTGCTGCAAGGCCCAGAAGTGAGGTATCAGGCCTTAGAAAAGGCGGCGCTGGCGGTTGTATTTTCGGCGAGGAGGTTGCGCCATTACTTCCAAAGCTTTACGGTGTTGGTAATGACTGACTTACCCATCCATAAGGTTTTGAAGAAACCGGATGTAGCTGGGAGGATGGTGAAGTGGGCGGTGGAACTGTCAGAATTCGACATCAAGTATGATCCCCGGGGACTGATCAAGGGGCAAATCTTCGCCGATTTTGTGGTCGAGCTGTCTTCCGGAACAGCGCAAAACGCTAAGGATGACTTTTGTTGGGTGCTCTCGGTGGATGGGTCGTCTAACCAGCTTGGTAGTGGGGCTGGGATTATTTTGGAGGGACCCAACGGGGTGTTGATAGAGCAATCACTGAGGTTCGCTTTTAAAGCAAGCAACAATCAAGCAGAGTATGAGGCTTTGATCGCCGGTATTCTGTTGGCAAAGGAGATGGGGGGCAAAGGTGCTGATGGCCAAAAGTGATTCGTTGTTGGTCACTGGGCAGGTAACTTGTGAGTTCCCAGCCAAAGATCCGCAGATGGCAGCCTACCTGGAGTACGTGCAAGAGTTAAGGAGATCCTTTGTTTTGTTCGAAGTGGTGCACATGCCAAGAGAGCAGAATGCCCGAGCTGACTTGCTAGCTAAGCTCACCTGTTCGGGCAAGGGGGGTAGACAGAGGACCGTTATTCAAGAAACTTTGAAGACCCCTCGGGCTTTTGTCGCAGATCACCAGGTCCTTCACGTTTGCAGATCGATGGAAAGGACGGCAAGGAGCCATATCTCTAACACAGGAGACCTTGAGGACGCCGAGGGTCAGAGCGCGCCCAGCGGAAAAGGTAAAAATGATGCAAGTTTGTGCTACTTGGCAGATGGCGTGCTCCCAATCGACTCAACAGAGACCAGAAAGATAAAGAAGAGCTCCAGCAAGTTTACCCTCATCGACGGCGAGCTGTACAGGTTCGGATTAACACACCCTCTTCTTGTATGCGTACACGGAGAGAAGTGCACGAGAATTATGACCGAGCTCCACAAAGGGATTTGTGGGAGCCACATTGGAGGTCGAGCTCTGGCGACGAGGACTGTCCGCGCAGGTTATTACTGGCCCACAATGAGGGAAGATTGCAAGAGATATGCCCAGCGTTGCAAGCAATGCCAGCAGCACGCCGATTGGCACAAGGCGCCCCCAGAAGAGTTGAAGTCAATCTACAGCCCCTGGCTGTTCCACACGTGGGGAATCAACATTCTGGGACCCTTCTCGTTGGCGATCAGGCAAATGACGTATCTGGTTGTGGCGATCGAGTACTTCACGAAATGGATTGAGGCAGAACCAGTAGCGCAGATCACCGGGCACAAAATCCAGAGTTTCATGTGGAAGAATATTGTGTGTCGTTTTGGCGTACCCAAGCGTCTAGTATCAGACAATGGGACTCAGTTCGCAAGCCACCTGTTGAAGAAGTTGTGCGAGGGACATCAGGACACAACAGGTGTTTGCTTCCGTGGAACACCCGCACGTGAAGCACGGGTGAAGGCCGAAGCAGTAAAGAGAAGAGTTGAGCGTAAGTAAAACTCCAAGATAAAGCTGAGGCAGTTCAGAGATGGCGACCTGGTGATGAGGAAGGCCCACCAGTACGAGATGGAGAACAAATTGTCACCCAAGTGGACAGGACCGTTCAGAATAACCGAAGCACTCGGGAACGGCGCCTACCGCTTGGAGACGCTGGAAGGAGGGGCGATTCCTCGCACTTGGAACGCCACCCATCTCAAGTTTTACTACAGTTAAGGCATTGTAAGTAGCAATTAACTCGAACAATTTAAGATGTATCAGTTTAAACAATTTTTCAAGGGGGCACTCTTTTTTTCCTAAGGAGGGTTTTTAATGAGGCCACCCAATAAAGAAGGTTTCGATGTTTATCGAAGCTTCCCAGTTATTAAGTTTGCATGCTGTTTGTTTTTCAAGCTTGTGGGGAGAGATTTTATTGCCCTTGTGTAGTTTTAAACAATGGTTAATCCAAATCGCATGCATCCAGTACAAAATTTTCGAAACATGAAGTTTTAAACCTTCATCGCCACCCGGCAATCGGAGGTGCAAGTTTAAGTTTTAAGTCTTCACCGCCACCCAGCGATCGGAGGCACGAGTATTAAATTTTCTGACCGCCACCAGGCAAGAAAAAGATTTAAAAGACCTCCTCGCCTTGAGCGTGTGTAGGCGAGAAAGAGATTTAAAAGACCTCCTCGCCTTGAGCGAGTGTAGGCGAGAAAGAGATTTAAAAAGACCTCCTCGCCTCGAGCGAGTGTAGGCGAGAAAAAGATTTAAAAGACCTCCTCGCTTCGAGCGGGTGTGGGCGAGAAAGAGATCAAAAAGACCTCCTCGCCTCAAGCGAGTGTAGGCGAGAAAAGATTAAAGCCCTCCTCGCCCTGAGCGAGTACAGGCAAGAGCAGATCACAAGACCTCTTTGCGTAAGCAAATTGAGGCAAGTTGAAAGCCCTCAACGCACCGAAGGGGGGAGGAGATGTAACCCCTAGGCAAGTCGAGGCATCAGAAAAAGTCCTTTTCACCCTCGAGTGAGTTCAGGCAAGATGAAGCTGAAAAGTAACGGGTGTTAATAATCTTAAGTATGGGAAAGGAGGGTTGGAGAAAAACTCCTTTCCCCTTGAGTGAAACACCAATATTGACCTAGTAAGACCAGCTAAATTAGAAGTTAAAGGGTGGTTGGGGGAAGTTCGCAGAGGACACCTCACCACCTAAATCATTGTTCTAAAACTCAGGGAGGTAGAGAAGGATCAAAAAAGGCAGCTCTACCCCCAGATGAGGGAACAATGATTTAAGCTAACTCAAGTTAAGAACCCGAGGAAGGTAGAGGGAGATCCGGAAGGCACCTCTCCTTCCAGATGAGCAAAGGTGGAGTCATGTGATGGCCCCGCAGGGGACATTTGCAGTTAAAGGAAAACGACATTGCTGAAAACCCATGGCTTAGGATTGAAACAGAAATAACATTACGCGGCGAGAGCCAGATCAGCGAAGTTTTTAGGGATAACGTAGAAATACGCTTGTCCTTCGGAAGATCGGGCGAATGAGATTGCAGATATTAAGATCGACCCACGCCCTTATTGCCAAGTAAGTGGTTTCGCGTTAAACGTTATTGCTACAGACTAACCGTTTTGTTTAAGTTAAGTTAATTTCCAGAGAACTAAGTGCCAGTTTGTGTTAAGTTAATCGGGCTGAGTAAAAGCCAGCCAGTCAAGCTAGTTGATCGCACAACAGATAAACTAGAAGACCATAGATACATATACACATGAATATCAGACAGTTTGAGCATAACGAAAGTCATTACATAGAAATCAAAGTTAACTACGAGAGGTTTCAAGGTGATAGAATTGAAGTGGCAGATGGGGGCAGTTAAGTTGGAGGCATGCTTTTGCCATCCACCACTTTATTGTACACTGAAAACTCAGAGAGGTCGAGATCGGGGAATTTGCAAGCAAACTGCTCCAAAGCCGCTCCAAAGCTGGAAGTAAGAACTTAGGCAGCCTCAAGCTGAAGCTCGTCGATCGTTGTCTTGAACCCGTTGTTCTCTTCACGAACCCAGGTGATTTGAAGTTGAAGCTCGTTGATCTTTTGCGTGAACCCGCTGTTCTCCTCACGAACTCGGGCAAGCTCGGTAACTGTCTCACTCAAATCTTTGGATGCCTTATCCCGATCTTGCTCGACCTTGCCCAAAAGAGTTTCCCGCTCGGTCAACCTTTTTTCCAGTTTGGACATCTGCTCCGCGTCGGACCTTCGGGCCTCCTCCAGCTCCACGATTCGCTTCCTCATAGGAACGGTTTTGCTCTCCAGCTCAACGGCGTCCTGAAGCTTGTCGTGCAGCTTCTTGTGCAGTTCTTTCTTGTCCTTACGCAAGCTTCGGAGCTCTTCGTTGAGAGCGTTCTCGACCCGCGAGAACTCTAGGCCTTGCATCATCATGTCGCACTTGACTTTCTCGGCCTCGGCTCCCGCGGTGCTTGCCACCTCTTGATGGATGCGGCAATCGAGCTCAAGTTTCTCCAAGGAGCCTGTCAGCCCTTCGGCGACAATTTGAGGGAGGCATTCGTCGGCCATGGCGTGTAGGCGCACGTTGAAAGTTCTCAAGGCTTCTTGGAGGGAAGCTAGGAGGCCCGATGTTGGAGGAGGAGGTGGGGGTTGGTGCTCACCACCACCATCGCAAGGTTAGATGGCAAGGGGAGTCTCGAGGCGTGGTGGTGAGGCAGGAAGTTCTTTGGCAGCTTGAGAAGAGGCTTGCGTATCGGCAAGATGTTCAAGCACAGCTTCAGCAACTAAGGCGTTTGAAGCAAGAACGTTCCCAGCGGACTCGAACGTGTGGAGGTGTTTGGGGGGTTCTCGATGAAGTCTGGGGCAACGCTCTCAGTTGCTGGGGGCTCGATCGCAGCTCTCCTCTTCCTCTTTCATATTAGCCCGTCCTCGGTGCTTTCGTCTGCCTCTTCGTCCGACACCACCCTGGGGGCTTTCCTCTTAGCCTTTTTGAGTGGTAGTTTCTTACGCTGGGGGGCTGGAAGAGCAGCGACAGCGGGTGGGCCGACTGGCGGAGATTGGCCTTGGGCAGCGGCGATCTCTGCAACAGAGTTCGGAACAGTTTGGGAGACCGCCGCAAGGTTGTGGAGCTTGGCTATAGAGCGTAGCTCAGCCATCCTATCCTTCCCCAGCATCATATCTGCATAAAGAGGCCAACAGTTACCAACCAGCATAAAAATTCGGCAGTTAACAATGCACAGGAAGATAAGCAGTGTAAGACAATGCATGGGGAAAGTTAAAACCATACGCAAATCAGAACAGCAACATCAAAGTAAAGACAGGGCGATGCAAGTGTAAACTAGGGGAACTCAAGGACTTAAGGACAAACCTATGTGAACATGCAGCTGGCCTTCGTGAAACTCGTGGAGGAAGTAGGCAGAGTCACGTTGGAAGAGGCAACTCTTTTCCAGAAGTTGCACAAATCTTTGTCGAGCTCCCCCATTTTTTCTGGCTCCCTGGCCTTCCTGAAGCTCGACTCTTTCTTTCCCTTGTTCACCCAGTACAAGGGAAACCCGTCGAGGAGGGAGGGGCCTCGGTCGTTGCAGCGAACGCGAACGAATTTTCCCTTCCAGTCCTTATAAGATTGCTGGAATATGGAAAGGATAGACCTTCCGGCGACCCCGTTGAGGCTAACTCATAAACGATTGCCCGGGTTCTTGGCCTCGAACAGATAGAGGAACACGTCCACTGAGGCCGGATGTCCCAAGTGCGCACAAGTGATTTGGTAGGCCCGGACGAACGCCCAGCTGTTGGGAAGAAGCTGGGAGGGGGCTATGTCGAGTTCAGTCAGGAGCTCCCTCTCAAAGCGGGTGAAGGGGAATCGGAGCTTGACTTTCTTGAACATTGTTGCGTAGATGAAGCAGAAGGGGTCGTCGTCGCTCCCCTGGTTATCAGTGCAGATAGGCTCACCAGGAAGACAAGGATGCCCAGATACCTTGTCATCGTGTTCCTTGCTGAAAGAAAGGTGAGTTTGGTCACCTTTCTTGAGACGGAGGATATCGCGGTCAGAGTTGATGGATGAAGTCTCACCCAGCAGGGTTGCGGAGGCCCACGGATATAGTTGCTTGTAGTTGGGAAGGGGCCTCATAGTTGCGGTGGTGTGAGGTGGGTTTGGCTGCGCTTGGTTGTGTCGAGAAGGCGCGGGTCTCACAACCTGGCTCGAAGGGACGTTAGGGTCCCTTGGAGGGTCGCACGAGGAGGAAGGGTTTGCCCTACGGGTGTTCGCCGGAGGGTTGCGAGGAGATGGAGGAGGGTTTGGTGTAATTTTTGGAGCGAGCCATCGAAGAAGCTGCAAGAAGACGAATGGGAAGATATGAGAGTTCGTAAGCAGAGAGACTCGACAGAAGAAACAAGGGGGGGCTCGCAGAGAAAGGGTCTAGAAACCCTAAACGCAGAAAAGGAAAAGCAAAACAGAGAAAATTGTTGAAGATGGTTGTTGTCCCTTCAAGATTGTGTTTGATGAAGACTTCTATGTACATTTCATGTGTATTTTGCTTTGCTTTAAGTGTGTCTTAGGTAGTGCTTAGAGGTTGTCTAAGAGTGGGCTTTTTGCTGAGTAACTCACCTCATAACCACTGGCCATGTGATAAGAACAAGCATAAGTTTTCTTAAACTATTTTTCACATGTTTTACAAAAAACACGTTTACTGCATAAAAATAAATCCGTTCTTTTCTAAATAAACAGATTCATTTTTACACTGATGCCTTGGCTAAGTCTTGTGAAAATTAGATTTTGTGCATCATGTATTTTGACTAAGTCTTCTATCTTTCAAAACGACTGTGTTTCAAACAGTTAAGCTTTTCTGTTATCGTTTTGAAAAATAAATTTGTTCATCTGTAAATGAATAGATTCTTTTTGTCTCTGGTGCCATATCTAGCTTAAACGTTTTTCAGTTTTATCTCTGCACCAGAATGGTTGACTAAGTCTCCTCACTTAACAAATTCTCTAACTGCTTTTGAAAATAAATCTGTTCATTTTATTTTCAATCTGTTCATTTTATAACAGCTTTAACTGTTTTTCAAAATTCTGTTATAAGTTGGTTTTCTATAAAATGAAAACTTGTTTCTGAGTTTAAACATCGTTCATACATTTGCAAAAACAAGTTTGACAGCAGAGAATTAAGAGTTTACAAAGGATTAGCATTTGTTCTTCAAAGATTTCCAAAATCACAAAGTGCTTGTTCTTGGTTTGGTTCCAAAAGTTTGGTGTGAGGTGCTGCTACTGTTCTAGCAATCTTGTCTACTGGTTTAAGGCAGATCTTTGTATCCTCAATCAGGTGTAGTCGTTTCACTTCTCATTTCTTGTAATAGTTTGGTTGAACACTCTTCTTGATAGGTTTTCTTGAAGAGTGTGTGTGAGCTGAAATAGGTTTTTTCAGCAAGAGTACCTAAGTTCTTGTAGGTTTCAAAAACAGTGGGAATTGTGTTTGTTTGTATTGTGATTTAGTGAATTTCACCTTGGTTTTAGGTGAAGACTGGATGTAGCTCAGTTGAGTGAACCAGTATAACTGCCCTGTGTTCATTCTCTCTCAATCTCTGCAATTAAGTTTCTGCATAATTGATAAAACAGCAAAGAAATAAATCTGTTCATTCATTAATAAATCTGTTTTTTTTGGGCTCGTTTCATTTTGTTCTTAATTTCTGGAAAAGTTGTTTGAGTCAGATAAGAACATATAAAATTTGTTAAAAGCCACTGAAACAAATTGATTGTGATAGGTTGCTCAAGAAATTGTCAAAGCTATTAATTGAACCTTAAACAATTGCTTAAAATTGAAGCTTGCTGTTCTGTGATTCACTGTTCTTAATTTCTGGAAAACTGTGTGTTTCAAGAATAACACTTATAATTTTTTAAAAGTCACTGGAACAGGTTGATTGTAAAGGTTACACAATTAATTGGCATGTTTTCAATCAAACCTTAATCATTTACTTGAAATTGAAGTTTGTTGTTTTGTGTTTCACTGTTTTTTCAAATCTAATATCAGTGTGTGTGCATCTGGAAAATATATCTGCATAATCTTGTGATTAACCTTGTTGTATAAACGCTTTTCAAACAAAAACAGTGCTGAAATAAATCTGTTCATTTTCACATAAATCGATTTATTTTCTGTAAACTGTGTTAAACACTATTTCTGCGAGAAAGTTTTAAAAGGTCAATTCACCCCCCCCCCCCCTCTTGAACTTTGGCACTATTAAACCCAACAAAAACATCCCACAACGTATGCACCAGACAGTTAATGGATGATGCAAACCGATTAAAATGCAACAAATATCAGTGGGAGTGACAAAAAAGTTACCTTTTGATGATAAAAAAGGTGTTTGGCAAGATGGAGATCGAGGGAGTCGAAGCGCTTGCTGAGGTGTTTCGAGAGTTTGGAGTAAGGAAGAAGATGATGAAACAGTGAAGTGGCGCGAAGTGTTTAAAGGTTGAAGAATCTCGAACGTTGCGAGAAGCGCAAGCGTCGCGGAATTATGGTCGTTGATACGTCCACGTGTCGAGCGACCGAAGGGGGTTGGTGAAGTGTCAAATCGATGAACAGAATGAGCGCCAACGCGCAAGGCCACGTAGGTCGCCGGAAATTTAACTGTATAGCCTTTTCGCTGAACAAGTCGCAGCTCAAGACTAGGGGGCTTGTGTACTGACCAGGTCATCGGTTGTGATGACGTGCCTGGCACGTGACCATGTGGGGCGTGCTCAGCAGAACACGTGGACAAGTGAGAAACGAATGGTTCAGGAGTGAGCATAGTCGCCGATTCATGGAACTGGCGTTCTATAATTAACGTGGTCGGTTGTCGTCGGGTTTGTGTGTCATCGACGTCTTAGATAATGGGAGATCAGGTGGTCTGACGTCGCCGTGAGGAGCACATCGCCGAATCTCCCAGTAAACTCAGTTGAAGCTGCTGGAGGCTCAGAAGGGTAAGTTCAAGCGTATAATTTCAGTAAGGATGTTGTTGTGCCAACATAGGGCGTGAAGGTCGTGTGGGTTGAAGGGAACAGCTTGCCCATCAGCGACAGGATTCCCAGAGTGGACATTCGTTGGTGGCAAGGTTTCCTCAGCTAGAACATGCATGGCGCAGCGTTGTCAAGCGACAGGCGATATCACAGAGAAGGTGCCACTAGCGACAAGCGATATCACAGAGATGGCGCACTTTGCTGCACCCGATACTCGCCTTGTCAGGTGGTGTTCTAGGGCATATTGCGTGCTAGCTTGCTCCTCGAATAGAGGACTTAGCTGCGCAGCTGGTTACTACACAGAAATAACGTTCAAGTTGCCCCAACCCAGATGACGACGCGTGTAGGGTTGGATGCTACCTGTTACTCCAACCCAGATTATAACACGTGTAGGGTTGGATGCAATAGAGAAATGACGCTCGGTTATCCTAGCTCAGATGATGACACGTGTAGGGCTGGGTACTATTTGTGACTCCAGCCCAGATGGTGACATGTGCAGGGTTGGATGCGAGCCACGTGTCCAAAGCGTAACTGCCTGGAGAGAGAAAAAACCTAGCTATAAAGGTAAACTTAACAGAATTTGCAGAGGTACGTTTTTCATTACGGCTCATTGCTAGGGTTGTGTGCACTTTAGTACGGTTCTACATAGTATATTTCCTCTCAGTTTTTGGGTGTTCGTGTCACTGACTTGAGTGTCGAAGCGCCACCAACCGCAGAGGCGCCACGCCACCTTGTGTTTTTCAGGTTCTCATAGAGGCTATTTGTGGTGTGGACTTGAAGGGCACGTGGTGTCAAGCTGGTGAGGAGGATCGTGACGAGGCAACGCTCTTGCGCTAGGTAAACCGGCAGGATCAGCAAGTATTAGAAACTCTTAGGAAGGAACATTTGTATGCTAACCTTGCTAAATGTATGTTTGCACTTGATCATATAGAATTCCTAGGGTTTGTTGTGAGTAGCAAAGGGGTCCATGTGGATCAAGCTAAGGTGGTGGCCATTCAAAATTGGCCTACACCTAAATCAATGAATGAAGTCCGAAGTTTCCATGGACTTGCTTCTTTTTATAGAAGATTTGTACCTAACTTTGGTACAATAGCCGCACCACTCAATGATATAGTAAAAAAGGATGTGATTTTTCAATGGGGAGAAGCACAACAAAAAGCTTTTGATATTTTAAAGGAAAAATTGACTAATGCTCCCATCTTAGCCCTTCCTAATTTTGCTAAAACCTTTGAGATTGAGTGTGATGCTTCAAGTATAGGCATAGGGGTTGTTCTCCTTCAAGAGGGCCACCCCATAGCTTATTTTAGTGAGAAATTGAAGGGAAGTCATGTCAACTATTCCACTTATGATAAAGAGTTATATGCACTTGTTAGGGCTTTGTTTACTTGGCAACATTATCTTTTTCCTAAAGAGTTTGTGATTCATAGTGATCATGAATCTCTTAAATATTTGAAAAGCCAAAACAAACTTAACAAGAGGCATGCTAAGTGGGTGGAATTCCTTGAGCAATTTCCTTATGTGATCAAACACAAGCAAGGGAAAATAAACATTGTGGTCGATGCACTTTCTAGAAGATATGCCTTGATTACTCTTTTGGGTTCTCAATATTTTGGCTTTGATCACATTAAGGATCTTTATCATGATGACCTTGATTTTTCTCTTATCTATCAAGAGTGTCTTAAAGGAGGACACAAAGATTTTTTTATACAAGATGGCTTTCTTTTTAAGGGAAAATGTCTTTGTGTTCCTCAAAGCTCTATTAGATTATCTCTTGTTAGAGAAGCACATGAGGGAGGATTAATGGGTCACTTTGGGGTTGCTAAAACTTTGGATGTGTTGCATGAACATTTCTATTGGCCTCATATGCATAAACATGTTCATAGTTTGTGTGATAAATGCATAGCTTGCCGCAAGGCTAAATCTAGGATGCATCCCCATGGTTTGTATACTCCTCTCCCTATCCCTTCAATGCCTTGGGTTGACATATCTATGGATTTCATCTTAGGATTACCCAAGACATCAAAGGGAAAGGATTCCATTTTTGTGGTAGTGGATCGTTTTTCAAAGATGGCTCACTTTATTCCTTGCCACAAAGTGGATGATGTCATATTGCAAACCTCTTCTTTCAAGAAGTGGTACGTTTGCACGGGATTCCTAGAACTATTGTATCCGATAGAGATCCCAAATTCTTGAGTCACTTTTGGAAGACCTTGTGGGGTAAGCTTGGTACTAAGCTTTTATTTTCTACCACTTGTCACCCACAAACCGATGGTCAAACCGAAATGGTAAATAGAACTTTGGGACAACTATTGAGATGCTTCATTTCCGGGAATCCTAGAGTATGGGAGAATTTACTACCCCATGTTGAATTTTCCTATAACCGTGTAGTAAATTCCACCACCTCACATTCTCCTTTTGAGGTTGTCTATGGGTTTAATCCCTTAACACCTCTTGATCTTCTTCCTATTCCCATACTTGAGGATGTCTTGTGCAAAGATGGGGATGAAAAGGCTTCTTTTGTGAAAACTTTGCATAAAGACATCAAGATGAGAATTGAGAAGAAGGTTGGCAAGTATGCTAAGCTTGCCAATAAAAGGAGAAAAGCATTGTTGTTTGATGAGGGTGATTGGGTTTGGCTTCACTTGAGGAAAGATCGTTTTCCTACTCAAAGGAAGTCCAAACTAATGCCTCGTGGTGATGGACCTTTTCAAGTCCTCAAGAGGATTAATGACAATGCTTATGAGTTAGATATGCCTGATACATACCTTGGTAGTCATACATTTAATATCAGTGATCTAACTCCTTTTTCTGTAGGTCTCCAGAATTCGTGGTCGAATTCTCTCCAACTCGGGGAGTATGATGGAGATCAAGATCAAGACCAAATGGAGGCCAATACTCAAGGACAAGAAGAGGAAGAGGCTCAAGTGTTAGACGCTTAAGGAGTTGGTAGCCCACCTCAAAGGCTTACAAGAAGTCAATTCAAGGCATTAGAAAATAATGGAAGGTTGTTTTCTATTTTTGTAATATCTTTGTGTTAGAAGGTGCTTAGAGGGAAACATAAGACACCTCTTTTTGTAAAAGCATCTTTAGGCTTTTAGTTTAGGAAAATTATAGGAAGTTTGGGGAGTGTCAACTTAGTAAAGGAGAGTAGGCGTAATAGGGAGGTGCCAAACTAAGAAAGGAAGTCACACCTTCCTCATGCTCTAAGTTGGCGCCACTTTTATGTCATTTAGGGGGTAATTTGAGTTTAATTAGCTTTTCATTTCAGTGTACAACGAAGTGGATGCTTTGGAGCAGTTTGCTTGCAAATTCCCCGATCTCGACCTCTCTGAGTTTTCAGTGTACTACAAAGTGGTGGATGGCAAGATCATGCCTCCAACTTAACTGCTCCCATCCGCCACTTCAATTTTATCACCTTGAAACTTCTTGTATTTAACTCTGATTTATATGTAATAATTTTCATTCTGTTCAAACTGTTTTAATATACATGAATATACATGGCTCTAACTTTATCTGTTGTGCGATCACCTGATAACTGGTTGGTTTTTACTCAACCCAATTAACTTAACACAAACTGATACTTAATTCTCTGGAAATCAACTTAACTCAAATAACTGTTAGTCTATAGCAATAACATTTGACACGAAATCACTTACTGGGCGGTAGGCGTGGGTCAATCTTAGTATCTGGAATCTGGCTCGCCTGATCTGCCAAGTGGCAAGTGTGTTTCTATGTTATCGCCTAACACTTTGCTGATCTGGCTCTCGCCGCTTAACCTTCTTTCTATTTCAATCTCAAAGCCATAGGCTTTCGGTGACGCCATTTTCCTTTTAACTGAAAACGTCCCCTGCGGGGCGACCTCATCTTTGCTCGACTGGAAGGAGAGCTGCCTTTCGGATCTCCCTCTACCTTCCCTGAGTCTTTAATCCTGAGATAGCTTAAGTCATTGTTCTCTCATTTGGGGGTAGAGCCGCCTTTCTGATCCTTCTCTACCTCCCTGAGTTTTAGAACAATGATTTAGGTGGTGAGGTGCCCTCTGCGAACCTTTCCCAACCATCCTTTACCTTCTTTTTTAACTGGTCTTACTAGGTCAATATTGATGTTTCACCCCAGGGAAAAGGCGTTTTCCATCAACCTTCCTCTCCCATACTCGAGATCATTAACACCCCTGACTTTTCAGCGTTATCTTGCCTGAACTCACTTGAGGGTGAGAATGGCTTTTCCTGATGCCTCAACTTGCCCAGGGGTTACATCTCCTCCTCCCCTGGATGCACTGAGGACTTTCAAACTTGCCTCAATTTGCTTACGCAAAGAGGTCTTGCAATCTGCTCTTGCCTGTACTCGCTCAGGGCGAGGAGGACTTTTTTAATCTCTTCTCGCCTACACTCGCTCAAGGCGAGGAGGTCTTTTTAACCTTTTCTCGCCAGATGGCGATGAGAACTTAAAAAGCTTTATACTTGTGCCTCCGATCGCCATGTGGCGATGAGGACTTAAAACTTTAACTTGTACCTCCGATCGTCGAGTGGCGATAAGGGTTTAAAACTTCATACTTTAAAACTTTGTACTGAATGCATGTGATCTGAATTCACCGTTGCTTTAAATTACACAAGGGCGACAAAGTCTCTTTTTCGAAAACTTAAAAACGATAATCATGCAAACTTAATAACTTGGAAACTATGATAAACTTCAAAACTTTCTTTATTGGGTGGCCTCGTTAAAAACCCTCCTTAGGGAAAAAAGAGTGCCCCCTTGAAAAACTGTTTTAACTGAAACTGCCTTAAACAGTTCAAGTTAATCACTACTTACAATGCTTTAACTGTAATAAAACTTGAGATGGGTGGCGTTCCAAGTGCAAGGAATCGCCCCTCCTTCCAACGTCTCCAAGCGGTAGGCTCCGTTCCCGAGTGCTTCGGTTATTCTAAACGGTCCTGTCCACTTGGGTGACAGTTTGTTCTCCATCTCGTACTGGTGTCCTTCCTCATCACTAGGTCGTCATCTCTGAATTGCCTTGGCCTTATTCTAGAGTTGTACCTGCGTTCAACTCTTCTTTTCACTGCTTCTTCCTTCACCCGTGCTTCCTCCCTGACTTCATCCAGCAAATCCAAGTTCATTCTCTTTTCTTCGTTCGAGTCTTTCGCCACGAAGTTTTGGAATCTCGTCGAGCTTTCCTGGATTTCAACTGGAATCATCGCATCACACTCATACACCAAACTAAACGGGGTTTCATGGGTTCCCGATTGTTCAGTGGTATGATATGCCCACACTATACGGGGAACTTCTTCAGCCCAGGACCCATTGGCCTTCTCCAGCCTCCTCTTCAAGCCTCTCAACAAAAACTCGATTGGCCGACTCCACTTGCCCATTCGTTTGTGGGTGCTCCACAGAAGCGAACACCTGCTGTATTCCAACATCCCCACACAGCTTCTTCAACAGGTGACTTGCAAATTGAGTCACATTATCCGATACCAAGCGTTTGGGCACACCAAATCGACACACAATATTCTTCCACACGAAACTCTGAATCTTGTGCGCGGTGATCTGGGCTACTGATTCTGCTTCAATCCACTTTGTGAAGTACTCGATCGCCACAACCAAATACTTCATTTGCCTGATCGCCAATGGAAAGGGTCTCAGAATATCGATTCCCCACGTATGGAACAGCCAGGGGCTGTAAATTGACTTTAGCTCTTCTGGAGGCACCTTGTGCCAATCGGCGTGCTACTGGCATTGCTTGCAACACTGGGCATATTTCTTGCAATCTTCCCTCATTGTGGGCCAGTAATAACCTGCACGGAGGGTTCTTATTTCCAAAGCTCGACCCCCGATGTGACTCCCACAAATCCCCTCATGGAGCTCAGCCATAATTCTCATGCACTTCTCTCCGTATACACATACTAAAAGAGGATGTGTGAACCCAAACTTGTACAACTCGCCATCGATGAGGGTGAACCTGCTGGAGTTCTTCTTTATCTTTCTGGCCTCCGTCGGGTCCATTGGGAGCACGTCATCCGCCATGTAGCGCTGGTATGGCGTTATCCATGTATCTGGCTCATGGATAGCGCAAACATGCGTCATCTTCGTCTCTCCCACTGGATGTGCTCTGACTCTCGGCGTCCTCAAAGTCTCCTGAGTCAAAGATCTATGACTTCTCGTCGTCCCTTCCATTGACTTGCACACTTGAAGAACCTGGTGATCTGCCACAAATGCCCGAGGTGTCTTCAAAGTTTCTTGTATAACGGTCCTCTGCCTGCCCCCCTTGCCCGAACTGGCGAGCTTGGCTAGCAAGTCAGCTCGGGCATTCTGCTCCCTTGGCACGTGCACCCCTTCAAACAAAACAAAGGACCTCTTTAACTCTTGCACATACTCCAGGTAAGCAACCATCTGCGGATCTTTGGCCTGAAACTCACCCGTTACCTGCCTAGTGACCAACAACGAGTCACTCTTAGCCATCAGCACCTTTGCTCCCATCTCCTTTGCCAACAAAATACCGACGATCAAAGCCTCATACTACGCTTGATTATTGTTGGCTTTGAAGGCAAACCTCAGAGATTGTTCTATCAACACACCGTTGGGTCCTTCCAAAATGACTCCAGCTCCGCTACCCAACTGGTTAGACGACCCATCCACCGAGAGCACCCAACAAAAATCATCCCCCGCACTCTGCACGGTTTCAGAAGATAGCTCGACCACAAAGTCAGCAAAGATTTGCCCCTTGATCGGTCCTCGGGGCTCATACTTGATGTCGAATTCTGACAACTCCACTGCCCATTTTACCATCCTCCCTGTACCGCCCTGGTAGTCGGAAGTGATGACGTGGCATCAAGCTACGGTATCGGCGTGTTGACAAGACGCCAGGTTGGCAGAAGGGAAAGAAGTCGGGGGGCTCGTGAAGTCGCCAGTTATTAAGTTGGCGTGTTCCGATCTCCAGCATACCAGAATCGGCGATCACCAGGTTAAAGATGAAGTCGCCAGATGTAAACTCAGGCGACCTAGTGATTGGAGATCGCCAGAGCAAGCACATCGCCAGAGATGAAGGTGGTGCAGATTATGAAGGCGGCCGGCGAGACCACAGGGAAGGTGTACGAAGGCACCCTAACTCGCCAGTTCCAGTAGAGATCGCACTCCCAAGTTAGCTATGCACTGGGCAGTACCATGAATAAGTAACTTAGCCAAAAGAGAGTCAGAAGCAGCGCCCAAGTCAAGGAGGCTCCAGATGATGGCACGTGTACGACTGGATGCGAGCCACGTGTCCAGGTCTGTAACTGCCAGGAGAGAGAAAGTGACCAGGTATAAAAGGGTTTCCCAACGAACTTTCGAGGTACGCACGTTCAGATTATACTCTTTACGCTTGCGAGTTCTTGAGCATACTGTGAGAGAGAACATTGCACGGCTCCTTGAGAGTTCTTGAGTGTTATTGCTCTTAGTATTTGGTGGTTCGGTCACTGACTTGGGCGTTGGAGTGCGATCGGCCGCAGCGGCGCCGCTCTGTTCTTTTGCAGGTTCTTGAGGTGGATCTTGGCGGAGGACGGAGGTTGAAGCGGTGCACACGTCGATCCAAGTTTGACGAGGCAAGTTCCAACGTTCTGGTCAACAGGCAGGATCATCAGGCGCCCACCGTGGGGCCGTGTAAAACCTGTTCCCATCCACAGCGTGAGTTCTTGGAGGTTTTCGTAGTTTTCTGCGTGGTTGTGTGCTGGTGCAACCACTGTTCGCTGTTCGTTTGAGATTTGTTCGGTGATTTCGCGTTTTCCACCGTTCGTTCGGGTTTTTGTTCGGTGAAGTGAGGTTTTCTGCTGTTTACGCGAGATTTGTTCGGTGAAGTTTGAGTTCTTTGGCTCGTTGTGTTATCCGTAGGAGAAGCGGTGGTTTCTGGTGGAGTTGCAGGTTTCTTTGGAGGATTCGCGGTGTTCTTGAGTTTTTGCGAAGTTTTGCGAGGTTCTGACCGATTGATCGCTGAATCAATCGTAGCTGAAGTAAGTGTTGTTCGCTGCATTCTGTGATTCGCCAAGTTTCATGAGAAAAATGAGAAGCAATCGTTCAAGTCCAGTTGCGCCCGTCGCTGCTGAAGGCGCCGCCGCCATGACCATGGCGCAGATGGCAGAGATGATGCGTTCGTTGCAGGCAACTGTGGAAGCCTCGCGCATAGAACAGGCGAGAATGCATGAGGACCTAGCCGCCTCTCGCGCCAGAAATGATGAGCTTAGCAAGGTGACTGAGGAGCTGCGTCAAGCTCTTCAGGAGCAGCAAGGGCATTCTATTGCTGAAGAGGTCGCGCCGTCGTCGCCACCTCGTGTTTTTCCTATGCCTTTCCCTCAGGCGATTACTGACACGCCTATTCCTGCGAGTGTGGTTCCTGTTAAGGCTGTTTTCACCGGCGTGGAGGATCCTGAGGCTCATCTCACCACGTTCCATACGCAGATGATGTTGTCAGGGGGATCAGACGCCGTGTACTGCAAGATGTTCGTGAGCACACTCCAGGGAACGGCGCTGGAATGGTTTGTGAGCCTGCCTAACGGTCACATTACCAATTTCCAACAGTTCTCGAAGATTTTCGTCGAGCAGTACATCGTGAATAAGGCACTGCCCAGGGTGTCTTATGATTTGTTTGATATAAGGCAATATCAGGGAGAGTCCCTCAGGGACTACCTAAATCGCTTTGGGGCACAGATGGTCAGATTGTCGGCCAAAGATGAAGAAATGCTGGTCTACGCATTTAAGAAGGGCGTGCTGCCGGGACCATTCTGCGAGGCATTGATCAAGGCTCACCCCGCCACGTTTGCTGAGGTTAGGCGACTTGCGATGGCCCACATCGCCGACGAGAGCGAAGTCGCCGAGAAGAGAGGAAGTGTGGCTCCCGCTAGGCCACGCGCCCAGACCAGGATCCAGCCACAGAGGGTGTTGGAGACAGCGGCGGCCAGAAGGGATCAGAGGACTCGCCATCCTTATGATCCAAGGAAGAACAAGGGTAGGGGCCAAGGACGCCAGCAACCAGCACGCTGGGAATACAATCGCCCGCCTAAGCACAAGTTTGTCATGGGATTGGTGGACCTGATCGCCATTCCCAATATATCTGCTAGGTTGAAGGCACCAGAAAAGGTGGGCGACAAGGTGCTGGGACCAAAGCCAGACGCCTGGTGTGAGTTTCACCAGGGCTTTGGTCATACAGTGGACTCGTGCTTGGCATTAGGATACCAGCTCGACGATCTGGTTAAGAGCGGGTTCCTAAACGACTATTTGCTGGATAGAAGGACGGGGGGCGCGTCGAGCTCCCAACCAGCAGGTGCTGAGGCTCAGCAGCACGAGATGCCTACGCACGGAGAGATCCACACCATTGCAGGGGGTTTCTCAGGAGGTGGATGCACCGCATCACAGAGGAAGAGGTACGCGAGGTCTGTGATGACGGTGGATATGTTTGAAGACCACTCGCCGAAAGTGGATATTACCTTCACCAAGCAAGATCTTAGGGATGTTGTGCCTCATGACAACGATCCCATAGTAATTTCGTTGATAACAGCGTGAAGAAAGGTCCACAGGGTGCTGGTGGACCAAGGAAGCTCGGCAGACGTGATGTTTTGGCCGACTTTCACGCAGCTGGAGCTGCCCCTTGACCAGCTGAGGCCCTATGGAGGGTGCTTGTATGGTTTCGCTGGTGACCAGGTGGAGGTCAGGGGGTACATAGAGTTGAGGACAACGTTTACAGATGTGGCGGGTTCAAGAACGGAAAAAATCAAATATCTTGTTGTGAACGCTCCTTCAGCATACAACATCCTGTTGGGAAGACCCACGCTCAACAGGATAGGTGTCATACCGTCGACCCGGCACATGAAGGTGAAGTTGCCGTCTATGGAGGGGGTGGTGATCACCATCAAATCCGATCAGAAAGAAGCAAAAAAGTGCTATGAGAATAGCCTGAAAAACAAGAGATCGGTGAGTTACGTAACGACCACCCCGCCTCCCGGTGTGAAGCCCAGATCGACGGTAACAGAAGAGACCGCCGGAAGAGACGTGGAGATGGTGGATGTTGAGCTGGGGGAGGGGAACGCTGGTCTAGAGGAGGAAGAGGCCAGGAGTCGCCCTGAGGAAGCGAGAGAACTGGGAATCGCCAGGACGGTGATCGCCAGAGAAACCAGACCAAAACCCGTCGAGCAGTGGCTCGAGAGAGAAATCGGGGGAAAGATCTTCAAGCTAGGAAGATCCCTGGAGGATGAGCTCCAGGACCAGATCGCCAAGGTGATAGAATGGCATCTGGATGCGTTTGCATGGTCCGCTTCGGACATGCCCAGGATCGATCCCGACTTCTTGTGCCATCATCTGGCGATGGACAACTTGGTAAGACCAGTGCGACAAAGAAGAAGAAAGTTCAACGAGGAGAGGAGGCAGACGATTAGGGACGAAACACAGAAACTCCTCGCTGCAGGCCACATCAGGGAAGTCCAGTACCCTGAATGGCTGGCAAATGTCGTGCTGGTGAAGAAGAGTAATGGGAAATGGCCCATGTGCGTCGATTTCACTGATCTGAATAAAGCTTGTCCGAAGGACTCATATCCTTTGCCAAGCATTGACGCCCTGGTGGACAGTGCTGCAGGGTGTAAGTTGTTGAGCTTCCTGGATGCCTTCTCGGGGTATAATCAGATCAAGATGCATCCCATGGATGAAGAGAAGACCGCCTTCATGACCGAGAGATCGTGCTACTGCTATAAGGTGATGCCGTTTGGGCTGAAGAACGCGGGGGCCACGTACCAGAGGTTGATGGATCGAGTACTTGCACCGATGCTGGGAAGGAATGTGCAAGCGTACGTCGATGACATGGTCGTGACCTCGCCAGAGAAAAGCAAGCACGTTGCGGACTTGGAGGAGTTGTTCACGACGATCGCCAAGTTCAAATTGAAGCTGAATCCAGAGAAATGCATTTTCGGCGTGGAGGCTGGAAAGTTTTTGGGTTTCCTCTTAACTGAAAGAGGCATAGAGGTCAACCCTGATAAGTGTGCTGCCATCTTGGCGATGAAGAGCCCAGCTACGGTGAAGGAGGTTCAACAGCTAACAGGTCGGATGGCAGCCCTGTCTCGCTTCGTGTCAGCTAGCGGAGAAAAGGGCCATCCCTATTTACAGTGCCTAAGGAGGAATAACAAGTTTGCTTGGACGAAGGAGTGCGAGGAAGCCTTCGTCAAGCTGAAGGAATATCTGGCGAGCCCGCCGGTTCTGTGTAAACCGCTGGTGGGAACCCCTCTCAGGTTGTATTTTGTTGTAACTGAGAGGGCGGTGAGTGCGGTGCTCGCCCAGGATCAAGATCAGGCTCAGAAGCCTATTTATTTTGTTAGTAAGGTGTTGCAGGGCCCCGAAACGAGATATCAGGCCCTGGAAAAGGCTGCGCTGGCTGTGGTATTTTCGGCGAGGAGGTTGCGCCACTATTTCCATAGCTTCACCATACTGGTGATGACTGACCTACCCATCCAGAAGGTCCTGAAGAAGCCTGACGTTGCGGGAAGGATGGTGAAGTGGGCGGTAGAATTGTCAGAGTTTGATATTAAGTATGAGCCCCGAGGCCCGATCAAGGGGCAAATCTTTGCAGATTTCGTGGTCGAGCTCTCATCCGAAGCGACACGAGCTGAAGGGGACGACTTCCGTTGGGTACTCTCGGTGGATGGATCGTCAAACAAGCAGGGTAGCGGTGCTGGAGTCATCTTGGAAGGACCCAACGGCGTGCTGATCGAACAATCTTTGAGGTTTGCCTTCAAAGCCAGCAACAATCAAGCAGAATATGAGGCGCTGATCGCCGAGATTTTGCTGGCCAAAGAGATGGGAGCCAGGGTGTTGATGGCTAAGAGTGACTCGCTGCTAGTCACAGGACAAGTAACAGGCAAGTTCCAGGCTAAAGATCCACAAATGGCGGCTTACTTGGAGTATGTGCTGGAATTGAAGAGTTCCTTTGCCTCCTTTAAAGTGGTGCATGTGCCCAGAGAGCAGAATGCCCGAGCTGACTTGCTGGCCAAGCTCGCCAGTTCAGGCAAGGGGGGTAGGCAGAGGACGGTGATTCAAGAAACTCTGAAGACGCCGAGGGCATTTGTAGCAGATCACCTGGTTCTTCAGATAAGCAGGTCGACGGAAAAAGCGGCAAGAAGTCACAAGTCTTTAACACAAGAAACGTTGAGATCGCCGAGAATTAGAGCGTGTCGGGGAGAGAGGGTGAACATGACACAGGTCTGCGCTACCCCTGAGCCAGACACCTGGATAACACAGTACAAGCGGTGCCTGGCAGATGGCCTTCTCCCGCTGGATCCGGCAGAGGCTAGGAAGGTAAAGAAAAATTCTAGCAAGTACACATTGATTGATGGCGATCTGTACAGGTTTGGGTTCACTCACCCACTCCTGGAATGTATACATAGCGAGAAGTGCACGAGAATCATGGCAGAGCTCCACGAAGGAATATGCGGAAGCCACGTCGGGGGTCGAGCTCTGGCCGCGAGGACTCTGCGTGCAGGTTACTACTGGCCATCGATGAGAGAAGACTGCAAGAAGTATGCCCAATGTTGCAAACAATGCCAACAGCACGCCGATTGGCACAAGGTGCCTCCCGAGGAGTTGAAGTCGATCTACAGCCCTTGGCCGTTTCATACTTGGGGAATCGACATCCTGGGACCATTCCCGCTGGCGATCAGGCAGATGAAGTACTTGGTGGTGGCGATTGAGTATTTCACCAAGTGGATCGAAGCAGAACCAGTGGCCCAGATCACCGCACACAAGATCGGAGGTTTCGTGTGGAAGAACATTGTGTGCCGATTTGGAGTGCCCAAGCGCCTGGTGTCGGACAATGGGACTCAGTTTGCAAGCCACCTGTTGAAGAAGTTGTGCGAAGGGGTGGGAATTCAACAAGTGTTTGCATCCGTCGAGCACCCTCAGACGAATGGCCAGGTGGAGTCAGCTAATCGGGTGTTGCTGAGAGGTTTGAAGAGAAGGCTGGAGAAAGCCAAAGGAAGCTGGGCTGAGGAGGTACCCCGCATAGTCTGGGCGTACCACACCACCGAGCAGTCAGGCACCCATGACACCCCGTTCAGCTTGGTCTATGGGTGTGATGCAATGATTCCAGTAGAGATCCAGGAGAGCTCGCCGAGATTCCAGAACTTCGTAGAGGAAGACTCGAATGAAGAGAGAAGGCTGAACCTGGATCTACTGGATGAGGTCAGGGAAGAGGCGAGATTGAAGGCTGAAGCGGTGAAGAGAAGGATTGAACGAAGATACAACTCAAAGGTGATGCCAAGACAGTTTAGAGAAGGCGACCTGGTGATGAGGAAAGCCCACCAGTACGAGATGGAGAATAAACTATCGCCCAAGTGGACGGGGCCGTTCAGAATAACCGAGGCGCTCGGGAACGGCGCCTACCGCTTAGAGACATTGGAAGGAGGGGCGATTCCTCGCACTTGGAACGCCACGCACCTGAAGTTGTATTACAGTTAAGAAGCTTTGTAAGTAAAGACAAACACGAAGTTATATTACAATATCTCTGTTAAAACAGTTTGGAGGGGGCACTCTTTTTTCCCTAAGGAGGGTTTTTAATGAGGCCACCCAATAAAGAGAAGTTTTCAAAGTACAAGTTGTTTTAGATTGCGTGCCTGTTGTTTTCAGAAAGTTTTGAAGAAAGACCTTGTCACTTATATGTGACTTAAGGCAAGTTAAAGATATATTGCATGCTTTCTAAAAAGTTTTAAGTCCTCATCGTTTTTCGGCGATCGGAGGCATCAGTTAAAGTTTTAAGTCATCATCGTTTTTCGGCGATCGGAGGCATCAGTTAAAGTTTTAAGCCCTCATCGTCTCTCGGCGATCGGAGGCACAAGTTAAAGTTAAAGTCCTCATCGTCTTTCGGCGATCGGAGGCACCAGTTAAAAGACCTCAACGCCCTCGCGCGTCCTGAGGCGAGTTAAAGACCTCCTCGCCGTCGAGCGAGTGCAGGCGAGGAAGAGTGAAAAGTCCTCAGTGTTTCTGGGGGCGAGAAGATGTAACCCCTGGGGCAATGTAGAGGCACCAGTGAAAAGTCCTCAGTGTTTCTGGGGGCGAGAAGATGTAACCCCTGGGGCAATGTAGAGGCACCAGTAAAAAGTCCTCAGTGTTTCTGGGGGGGAGGAGATGTAACCCCTGGGGCAATGTAGAGGCACGATTTAAAGACCTTCTCGCCTATGAGCGAGTTCAGGCAAGATAAAATCCTTCTCGTCTCGAACGAGTTCAGGTATGGTGTAAAGGGTGGAAGAAGTTTGGAAGGTGGCTAAGGTAGGTTCGAAGAGAGCGCCTAGCCACCCGGTCTTTTGTTCTGAAGTTCAGGAAGGTAGAGAAGGATCCGAAAGGTGCCTCTACCCCAGATAAAGAACAATGGCCAAGGTATGAAGCCAGAAAGAAGCTGATATCGCCAAGAGTCTTTGGCGACCAGAAAAAGTTCAAACAGTGGCGGGAAAGTTAGAAACCCGTTTTGATGAAGCAGATCGGGTGAAGCGATGTTTTAAGCCAATAGTTGAGTTAAAGTTCGTTGCTTGAAGAGTAATTTTGCGCTAAGGTTAATTGCCTTAAGATTACAAGTTGTTAAAGTGATTATTATTCGAAGTTGAAGTGGCTCGAAGCAGTCAAGTATAAGATCGTGCCTACGAAATTACTAAGTCATTTCTCTGAAGTAAATTGCGCAAGGGAAGTTAAAGCAGCTAAAGAAGATATAAGAGGAAATACACAGACTTTGTCATTAAAATGAGTATCAGTTCAAGAATGCATATGCAGAAAAAGGAAAAAATTTCATTACAATTATATACAAAGAGAAAACATAAAGGTAGTGGATGGAGGAAATTGATCAGTCTTCAGCAGGAACCACCTTTCCATCCACCACCTCATTGTTAAGGGACACCATGCTAAGATCCAGATCAGGGAACAAGCAGGCGAACTGTTCCCGTGCGGCCTCGAATCCAGCAGCCAGAATTTGGGCAGAACTCAGATTAAGTTCTACAATTTGTTTCTTGAGTTCTTCAGTTTGTTCCTTCAGCCCCTTGTTCTGCTGCTCCAGCTCTTCAACTTGCTTCTTGAGTTTTTCGTTGGTTTCTTGAGCCTGGAGAAGGTCTTCAGCAACCTTCTTGGATTCTGCTTGCACCTGGCCCAGTTCAGCAGCAATCTCCCCTTTTTCCTTGTTGGCTGCGGCAAGCTCAGCCATGGCGTCATCCCTCGCTTTCTCCACCTTTCCAAGGAAGACCTCCCGGTCGGCTGACCTTTCTTCCAGTTTCTTCACCTTGGCGGCGTCAGCTTTTATTGAGGCCTCTAGGTCAGCCACCTTAACGCGATAAGGTACAATCTTGCTCTCCAGCTCAATTTTCTCTTGGGCCAGAAGCTGCACCTTGTGGCGTAGATCGGTGGCCTCCTTGCGTGCCAACCGGAGCTCGGTGCTCATCGCATCTTCTACTCGGGAGTGTTCAACCTCCGCGAGTGTCAGATTGAAGGACAACTTCTCCACCTCAACCCTCATAGTGCTATTCTCAGTTCGAAGGTTGAAGAGGTCATCCTGGAGCTTCCTGGTGGAGCTCTCCACAGCTCTAGATATAATGGTGGGGAAGTCTTCTGCCATCATCTTCAGTTTAGCAGAGAAAGGCTCCCACATCCTCTTAACCTCAATGGAGAGACCTGCCTGTGGAGGCGCCGGTTGGGCCTGTTGTTGGCTCTCGCCGCCACCTTCTTTAGTTGGTTGATCAGCAGGTGCTTCTTGGCGAGGTGGCGACGTCGGGGATTCAGTAATTAGAATTGGAGAGTTATGAGCAACTTCATCCCCGATTGGAGCAACGCCTGCGGCTGAGGCATTTGAAGGAGGACCCCCTCCAGCTGTTGCACAAGGCATGGAGGCGCTCGGGGGGTCCTCCATGAAGTTTGGCTCGGGGGCCTCAACCGCAGGTGGCGCAGATGCCAATGGAATGGCTTGGACTGGTGAAGCAGGAGCTGGTGGAGGTGGCAATGATGGAGGAGGAGCAGGCGTAGACGGCGGTGTTGATGTTGGAAGAGGGGGTGGAGCAGGTGGAGAAGAAGGTGCCACCCTCTTCCTCTTCGTGACAAGGCCATCTTCGGTTACCTCGTCATCTTCCTCTTCCTCCTCATGGACTACTTGGGGAGCTTTCCTCTTGGGTCTCCTGAGGACAAGCTTTTTCCGTTGGTTGGCGGGTTGGGCCTCAGAGGAAGTTGGGCCCTGGGTGGCGATCTGCCTTGAGCAGCGGCGATCTCCACCACAGAGTTTGGCACGGTTTGGGAACCCGATGCCAACCAGTGGGTTCGGGCGAGCGCCCTCAGTTCAGCGAGCTTGCCCTGGCCCAACATATTATCTGCATAGAGCAAAAATGCATGGGTTAGTTCAGAGAGAAAATAAAGGCATAAGGCAATATGCAGCAAAGCAGATAAAGGGTGCAGAAAAATAAAACCAAAGTCTTGCGCACAACGCACAAGACGCCCAGAAACAGTTAACAGAAGTAGTATCAGAACAAGAACTTAAGCGTTCTAACCTATTCGAATTTCGAGTTGGTCCTCGAAGAACTCGAAGCAGATGAGTGTGGTGGTGAGGAAGGTGATGTTGGCGTCCGCCTCACTCTTCCAGAAGAAACAGAGATCTCTGTCCAAAGCGCCCATGCTATCAGGACTTCTGGGTCTCCTGAAGCAGCTTTTGGACTCTTTGTTCCCCTTGTTTACCCAGTACAAGGGGAAACCGTCACGCAAGGAAGCGTCCCTATCATTGGGGCGTATCTGGACGAACTTGCCCTTCCAGTCTTTATAGGATTGCTGGAAGATGGAGAGGATCGACCTCCCAGCAATCCCGTTCAAGCTAACCCACAGGCGATCTCCTGGGTGCTTGGCTTCAAAAAGAAACAAGAAGACATCCACAGATGTTGGCAACCCCAGGTGGTCGCACATGACTTGGAATGCCCACACAAACGCCCAACTGTTGGGATGAAGCTGGGCGGCGGCGATGTTGAGCTCGGTGAGAAGCTCCCTCTCAAAGCGAGTGAAGGGAAACCTGAGTTTCACCTTCTTGAACAAGGTTGTGTAGACGAAACAGAAGGGTCCACCGTTGTTTGCCTTGTCGTCAGCACAAACTGGCAGGCCAGGGGGGCAAGGTAGCACTGTCATCTTCTCGTCGTGCTCTTTGTGGAATGATTGGTGAGGCTCATCCCCCTTCGTCAATCGCAGAACTGCCCCAGCAGTGTTCACAGAAGATGTTTCCCCCAACAGGGTCGAGTTGGCCCAGGGATATAGTTTTTTGAAGTCTGGTGGGGGGACGGAGGCTCCTCCGGTGACAGGCGGAGTAGCCTGGGCCAGGTTGGGGCGGGAAGGTGCAGGCCTCTCAGCCTGAGAAGACGAAGCGCCGCGTGCTCGCGGTGGGTCGTGTGCTTGTAAGGAGGGGTTTCGTGATGAAGGAGGAGGATTTGGGGTGATCTTTGAGCGAGTCATTGTTGAAGCTGCAAAGGAAGAAGAAAAGGAAAAATGATCAGGGTTCGCAGAGGCTGACTCGATCATGGGAGAAGGGTGAAAAACGAACGAACGTAGGTTCGTTGCAACGATTGACGAAGCCCTAAGTTACGAGAAAGGAGAAATGGAAAAGACAACCCACAACGTATGCACCAGACAGTTAAAGGATGATGCGAATCGGTTAAAATGCAGGAAAAACCACCAGAAGAAGGAAAGGAAGTACCTTTTTATGATCAGGAAGGCGATGAAGAATGTTGGTGATTCAGAATGTTGAAGAACGCTGAGAGCTTTTTTGCATAAGAGAGTTGGAGCGTTTGAGGATACGAAGAAAAGTGATGGAACAGTGGAGCGAAGATGGGTTTAAGGGTTTTTCAAAATGGGTTTGGGAAGCGCAAACGTTAATTGAAGGTAACCGTTGATGAAGCCACGTGTCGAGCGATGGGTGAGGGGTTTGGTGGAGCGCCAGAGAAGCAGAAAGTACAACCACTTGAAATTCTGCGTCAGTGCCACGTAGACCGGTATTGGCGTGACCCTTTTAGTCTTTTCGCTGGACAAGTCTTCGCTTAAGACTGGGGGGCTTGTGTACCGCCCTGGTAGTCGGAAGTGATGACGTGGCATCAAGCTACGGTATCGGCGTGTTGACAATACGTCAGGTTGGCAGAAGGGAAAGAAGTCGGGGGGGCTCGTGAAGTCGCCAGTTATTAAGTTGGCGTGTTCCGATCTCCAGCATACCAGAATCGGCAATCACCGGGTTAAAGATGAAGTCGCCAGATGTAAACTCAGGCGACCTAGTGATTGGAGATCGCCAGAGCAAGCACATCGCCAGAGATGAAGGTGGTGCAGATTATGAAGGCGGCCGGCGAGACCACAGGGAAGGTGTACGAAGGCACCCTAACTCGCCAGTTCCAGTAGAGATCGCACTCCCAAGTTAGCTATGCACTGGGCAGTACCATGAATAAGTAACTTAGCCAAAAGAGAGTCAGAAGCAGCGCCCAAGTCAAGGAGGCTCCAGATGATGGCACGTGTACGACTGGATGCGAGCCACGTGTCCAGGTCTGTAACTGCCAGGAGAGAGAAAGTGACCAGGTATAAAAGGGTTTCCCAACGAACTTTCGAGGTACGCACGTTCAGATTATACTCTTTACGCTTGCGAGTTCTTGAGCATACTGTGAGAGAGAACATTGCACGGCTCCTTGAGAGTTCTTGAGTGTTATTGCTCTTAGTATTTGGTGGTTCGGTCACTGACTTGGGCGTTGGAGTGCGATCGGCCGCAGCGGCGCCGCTCTGTTCTTTTGCAGGTTCTTGAGGTGGATCTTGGCGGAGGACGGAGGTTGAAGCGGTGCACACGTCGATCCAAGTTTGACGAGGCAAGTTCCAACGTTCTGGTCAACAGGCAAGATCACTCCCAGCTACATCCGGTTTCTTCAAAACCTTCTGTAAAGCTCTAGTACCTCCCACATCTCCTTCTGGACTGATCGCCAATGGAAAGGGTAAGTCATTCATTACCAACACTGTAAAGCTCTGGAAGTAATGACGCAGCCTCCTCGCCGAAAACACGACCGCTAGCGCTGCTTTCTCTAAAGACTGATTTCTCACTTTTGGGCCCTTCAACACCTTGCTAACAAAATAGATAGGTTTCTGGACTTGATCTTGATCTTGGACGAGCACCGCACTTATCGCCTTCTCAGTTATGACAAAATATAACCTGAGGGGCGTTCCCATTTGAGGTTTGCACAGAACCAGCGGGCTCGCCAAATACTCTTTGAGCTTCGCAAAAGCTTCTTCACACTCCCTCGTCCAGACAAACCTGTTATTCCTCTTCAGACATTGGAAGTACGGGTGGCCCTTTTCTCCACTGGCAGACACGAACCGAGATAGAGCGGCCATCCGGCCTGTGAGCTGTTGCACCTCCTTTACAGTGGTAGGACTCTTCATCGCCAGAATGGCAGCACACTTGTCGGGATTTGCCTCGATTCCCATCTCAATCAAGAGAAATCCCAGAAACTTCCCTGCCTCCACGCCGAAAATGCATTTCTCGGGATTCAATTTCAGCTTGTACTTGGCTATTGTAACGAACAGCTCCTCTAGATCAGTAACGTGCCTGCTCTTTTCCATAGTTGTCACAACCATGTCGTCAACATACGCTTGCACGTTCCGCCCAAGCATAGGCATGAGCACCTTATCCATTAGCCTCCGGTACGTGGCTCCCGCGTTCTTCAGCCCAAAAGGCATCACCTTGTAGCAATAGCATGACCTTTCCGTCATGAAAGCAGTCTTTTCCTCATCCATGGGATGCATCTTAATCTGGTTATATCCCAAGAAGGCGTCCAAGAAGCTGAGCAATTTACACCCTGACGCACTGTCTACCAGGGCATCTATACTCGGCAAAGGATAAGAATCCTTTGGACAGGCTTTATTCAGATCCGTAAAATCAACACACATTCGCCACTTCCCACTGCTCTTCTTGACAAGAACGACATTGGCGAGTCATTCTGGATATTGAATCTCCCTGATATGGACTGCCGCGAGAAGTTTTTGCGTCTCATCCCTGATCGCCTGCCTCTTTTCTTCGTTGAACTTTCTCCTTCTCTGGCGGATCGGCCTGACTTGGGGATCCATTGTCAAATGATGACACAAAGACTTCCTTTATGTTGAGCTCTTCCTTGTCAAATACTTTACCAAGGCCGGTGAGGTGATTTACAATATGTGTAAATCGTTTCTGCACATCTGCACTACTTTCTTCTGATTGCATTCTGAACAGTTCATATTCCTGAATTAGTGAGTGCTTCCTTGCCCGTTTCACATCATCAGTCCCTTCATGAGTTACCTCTAGTACCTCCCACATCTCCTTAGCTGAGTTGCATTGAGAGACTCTAAAGAACTCATCCATATTCAGTGCAGAAATGATGATATTCTTGGCTAAGGAGTCATATTGTGCCTTCTTCTTCTCGGTTTCACTCCATTCAGACCAAGGCTTCTTTATTGTTTCTTCTTTGACAACCTGCATAGGTATGAAAGGTCCACTGACCACTGCATCCCAGATTCCCATGTCAATAGACTCCATAAAGATTTTCATCCTGATTTTGCAGAAAGCATAGTTAACACCACCAAACATATGAGGTCTATTAATAGACGCACCTTCAGCAAAAGGCATTTTAAACTCAGACATCATGCATACACTTGAGCAAAATACAAGCCCTAGCTCTTGATACCAATTGTTAGAGTTAAGCAGTGTCTAAGATCAAGAGGGGAGGGGTGAATTGAGCTTATCAAATTTTCGCAAAACAATCTAATTTACTATGTAACAGAGGTGAAAAGAACATATTGATATTAAACGGAACAGATTGTTTTTACAAATGAATCTAGCCCAATCAAAACAAGATCAGCACAGTTTAGATCAATCGGCAGCAATACCAGAACCAAATTGATTAACTTTCTCAGTTTATAAAGTTGTTGTTTAAAGCAAAAAATTAATCAATTTTTACTTAGCATAAGCCATCTAGAGTAATGAATCAAATGTCACAGTTTAGTTAAAAGAACCAGTTCACCCTTCTTATCCTATTACAGATTCACACAGCAGCTTGATTTATGATTAGAGGATTGATTAACAAGTTAGAACAGCATATTTAACCAGGTCCAGAATTAACAGATTTAGTTTCAATATAACAGATTCCTTTCTTGACAGATTATGTGCAATTACAGAATTAAGAGCAGGGATGAGAGAAGAATCACACAAGAATTTTTATACTGGTTCACTCATCAAGAGCTACGTCCAGTTCACCTCACTCCAAGGTGTAATCCACTAAACACTGATACAATCAATTACAGACACACAGCAGTTCTTGAACCCTTCAAGAACCTCAACAATAAAGGCTGAAAAACACTATTCCAACATACCTTGCACTCCAAGAAACCCTATGTAGAGTGGCTAACACTCAAAACCAATACAAGAATAATAAGGAAAAGATTACACCTGAAACAGTGTTGCAAGAACATAAACCAGTTGTTCTATTTGCTCCAAGACAATACCAGCACCTTCATTCAGCACAAGGTTCTTCAAGAACAAGCTCACATGTATTTCACTTTTGAAAACCCTTTGCAAAACCTTTTCAATTCACTTTCTCACACACAAAATGTTGTATCTCTGTCAAAACTGTGATTGTTCAGCATAACTTTACGTGAGAAGGGCATTTTATTTTATAGAAAACAGTTTCTAACCACTTTTAAAAAACAGTTACAGAGCAGTTAGCAAAACAACAGATTGATTCTGAAAAACAACAGGTTAAAAACTGATAAAGCTGCCAGCTCAGCTTAACTGAAATAACAGACTGAGTTGTACCTTTGGTGCCCTAACATAATTTCGAAAAGCCTTTTAACAGAGAAGAAATAAACCGATTGCTTCTCAATAAAACAGATTTATTTTTGTACTGAATCAAACCATTTAAGAAAACTTTAAAAAGCTTTTCCAAAACCGTTTAACCACATCATGAGCTTGATCTTACTACCTTGATTTGGCATCTAGGATGGGTCATGCAGCAAAAGGCAACCTTGAATACATACAACCCTAAAGAACGAGATCATCTAAGACATATAGCATCCTACAAAGCAACCTAGCTAACATCTACATCAAACACATTAAGGCTAGGTAGAGAGATGAGCTTCATCCATCTTCAACAATAAGCAGCCCCCATATGGCCTCAGTTGGTCAGGGGATAATTGTAACTTTTCGAAAGTCGGCCAAAACATCACATCTGTCGAGCTTCCTTGATCGACCAGCACCCGATGGACCATCCTCCCCGTCGTAACAAGCGAGATTACAATAGGGTCATTGTCGTGAGGCACAACATCCCTAAGGTCTTCTTTGGTGAACGTAATGTCCACTTCGGGTGAGTGATCCTCAAAAACCTCCACTGACATCACGGACCTTGCATACTTCTTTCGCTGCAATGCAGTACACCCACCACCCGAGAATCCACCAGCTATGGTGTGGATCTCGCCGTGAATGGTTACCTCGTGTTGTTGTCCCTCACTACTTGCCGGTTGTGAACCTGATGATTGCCCCGCTTGCTTCTCCAGCAAGTAGTCCTTCAAGAACCCACACTTGACCTACTCGGTGAGTTGGTATCCCAAAGCCAAACACGAATTGATGGAGTGGCCAAAGCTCTTGTGGAACTCACACCACGCGTCTGGTTTTAGTCCCAACACATTATTTGTTGTCTTCTCAGGCACTTTGAGCCTGGCAGCAATGTTCGAGATGGCGATCAGGTAAGCCAATCCCATCACGTACTCGTACCTCAGCGGGCGATTAGACTCTTTGGGCTGCCCCGGCCCCTTCCCCTTGCTCTTCTTTGGGTCATAAGGATGACGCATCCTTTGATCCTTCTTCCCTGCCGCCGCCTCCATCACCCTCTGCGGCTGAATCCTCGTCTGAGTGCGGGGCTTAGCTGGGGCCACATTTCCCCTTTTCTCGGAGACTTCGCTCTCAGCGGCGATGTGAGCCACGGCACGTCGTCAGATTTCAGCGAACGTGGCGAGGTGACTCCTGATCAGCAATTCACTAAAAGGTCCAGGCAACACACCCTTTTTGAAGGCATGGTTTAGGCTTAGCTGGGGCCCTTTTTAGGACTCCTGATCAGAAATCCTGCTGAACCAATGGCAAGATTTCATGCTGGTAATCTGACCTTAATTCCAATACTCCTAGCCTACATAATTGCTTGGCAACTTACTCCTAGAGGAAGCAATCATGCTACTCTCCATGAAGAGGATTTGATTCTGCTATACTGTATAATGAATCAACTCAAGGTAAATTGGGTAAGTACAATGGTAGAGCATATGCTCAAATCAACAAGGCTTACCGATTATCGTTTTCCATATGCAATTTTTGTATCAAAACTAATTGACTATTTTGAAGTTGATACTACAAATGAGAGAAATGACACCATTAAGGCAACAAGTGAAATAGACAACTCCACTCTCTTGAAAATGGGGTTCCAAAAGGAGGAAGACAGCTAGATCTTTCGAAGGAATGCTGCAAATAGAGTTGAGAATGAAGCAGCTAATCCAAGAGATGAAGAAGAAGAAAATGTTGATGGTGTGCAGCACATGGATGAGTCACCGGTTCACTCTTTCGCAAATGAGGATGTTGCTGCTACAAGCCAAAAATGCATTGGTTGCGTATCAGGAACCTGTGCATAGAGGTGAACCTCTATCCATGTTCGAAAGGCAAGTTCTACTCAGGCTGGATACCCTCACATACGACCAAAAGGAATACTATGAAATGACTCAAGCCAGGTTTCAACACTTGGATGACCTAATTGAAGGAGTTCAGGAGCAGCTAGCCGAGCTCTACCACTATAACAAGTGATCTTTTCAAAGTTTTTTTTCCTTATGTCTTGTTGAACAATTGGGTTTTTCTATTTTTTTCTGCATCGGTTTTATTCTGTTTTGGTTTGTAATAGACCTATAAACTGGCTTTAGTTTGAACTGTTATGCATATCTGTGGTGTGCTTCTTTTATTAAATGTTCTACTCTCTTTGATGAACCCAAAGGGGGAGAAGGACAGATGAAAGAGTGCTCACATAAGTTGATGATTTGGCTCAAGCTGCAGGGAGGTAGCACAAAACTCATATACTGTTATATTCTGGTTTTATCTCTAAATGTTGTTGTGCAGTTTTCTTGGAAGCTAGTACAGTGCAGTTTTGATCGTCAAGTATACAAAGCAAAGGAGTTTTTGTCTCCATCAAACAGGGAGAGATTGTTGGAGATGGATGAAGCTCATCTCAACCTTGCATTGGGGTGTTTGATGTAGTCTTTAGCTAGTTTGCTTTGAAGGTTGCTATGTGTCTTAGATGATTCTGTATTTTAGGCTTATGTGTATTCAAGGTTGCCTTTTGCTGCATGACCTATCCTAGATGTCAAACCAAGGTAGTAAGATCAAGCTCATGATGTGGTTAAATGGTTTTGGAAAAGCTTCTTAAAGTTTTCTTAAAAGGTTTCATTCAGTACAAAAATAAATCTGTTTTCTTGATAAACAATAGGTTTATTTTTGCTCTGTTGAAAGGCTTTTCGAAATTCAGTTAGGGCACCAAAGGTACAGCTCAGTCTGTTATTTCAATTAAGCTGAGCTGGCAGTTTTGTTAACATTTAACCTGTTGTTTTTAGAATCAATATGTTGTTTTTTAAACTGCTCTGAAACTGTTTTTTGAAAAGTGGTTAGAAACTGTTCTCTATAAAATAAAATTCCCTTCTCACGTAAAGGGATGCTGAACAATCACAGTTTTGATAGAGATACAACATTTCGTGTGTGAAAAAGAGAATTGAAAAGGTTTTGCAAAGGTTTTTCAAAAGAGAAATACATGTCAGCTTGTTCTTGAAGAACCTTGTGCTGGTTGAAGGTGTTGGTACTGTCTTGGAGCAAATAGAACAACTGGTTTATATTCTTGCAACACAATTTCAGGTGTAATCTTTCCCTTATTCATTCTTGTAATAGGTGTAAGTGTTAGTCACTCTAGATAGGGTTTCTTGGAGTGCAAGGTATGCTCAAATAGTGTTTTTCAGCCTTGGTTGTTGAAGTTCTTGAAGGGTTCAAGAACTGTTGTGTGTGTTGTAATTGATTGTATCTGTTTTAGTGGATTTCACCTTGGAGTAACGTGAACTGGACGTATTTCTTGATGAGTGAACCAGTATAAAAATTCTCTTGTGTTTCTCTTCTCATCCCTGCACTTAATTCTAAGTTTTCACATAATCTGTCAAGAAAGGAATCTGTTCTTTTGAATCTAAATCTGTTAACTCTGGACCTGATTAAATCTGCCATTCTAGCTTGTCAATCAATCTTCTAAACATAAATCAAGCTGCTGTGTAAATTTGTAATATGGAAAAAGGGTGAATTGTTTTCCTTGACTGAACTGTGACATGTGTTCATTACTCTATATGCTTTGTGTTAAGTAAAATTGATTAATCCTGTGCTACAAACTGTAACTTTTTAAGTTGTGAAAGTTAATCAATTTATTTATGTTATTTCTGCTGGTTGATCTAAACCTTGTTGATCAAGTTCTGTTTGTGCTAAAGTCATTTGTAAAAACAATCTGTTTCGTTTAAAATCAATTTGTTCTTTTCACCTCTGTTACACTGTAAAACAGTTTCTTTTGCGAAAATTTGATAAGCTCAATTCACCCCTCCCCTCTTGAACTTAGACACTGTTTAACTCTAACAATTGGTATCAAGAGCTAGGGCTTGTATTTTGCTCAAGTGTATGCATGATGTCTGAGTTTAAAATGCCTTTTGCTGAAGGTGCGTCTATCAATAGATCTCCTATGTTTGGTGGTGTTAACTATGCTTTCTGGAAAATTAGGATGAAAATTTTTATGGAGTCTATTGATATGGGTATTTGGGATGCAGTGGTCAGTGGACCTTTTATACCTATGCAGGTTGTCAAAGAAGAAACTGTGAAGAAGTTTTGGTCTGAATGGAGTGAAACTGAGAGGAAGAAGGCTCAATATGACTCCTTAGCCAAGAACATCATCACCTCTGGACTAAATATGGATGAATTCTTTAGAGTGTCCCAATGCAGCTCAGCTAAAGAGATGTGGGAAGTACTAGAGGTAACCCATGAAGGGACAGATGATGTGAAACGAGCAAGGAAGCCTTCACTCATTCAGGAATACGAACTGTTCAGAATGCAATCAGAAGAGAGTATTGCAGATGTGCATAAACGATTTACACATATTGTAAATCACCTCACTGGCCTTGGTAAAGTCTTTGACAAGGAAGAGCTCAACATAAAGGTGCTGAAATGCCTTGATAGAATCTGGCAGCCTAAGGTAACAGCAATCTCTGAATCCAGAGATTTATCCAAGATGTCTACTGCAGCACTCTTTGGAAAATTGATTGATTGAACATGAGTTAGAACTCAAAAGATTGAAAGAACAAGAAACAGTGAAGAAAAGAGCCAAAGGAATTGCCTTACAGACTACCATGGAACATGATACAAGTGAGGAAGAGAAGAATTATGAACATGATGAGACCTTGAGTCTGCTCACCAGAAAATTCAGCAGGTTTCTGAAAAGAAAGAACCGAGACAGAACTCAACAAAGAAAAAGGTATTCTAAATCCAATGACTCAAATTCTCCTAGTTATACTTGCTTTGGTTGTGGCAAACCAGGTCATATAAAGGTTGATTACCCAAACAATCAAAACAAAGAAAAATCAGCAAGCAAGAAGAGTGAAAGAGGCAAAGGAAAGAGAGCTTATATCTCTTGGGAAGAGAATGATGTATCCTCAACAAGTGACTCTTCAACTGGAAGTGAAGAAGCAAATTTGTGCTTCATGGTGAATGATGAAGGATCAGCATCTGATTCAGTAAGTGACTATTCAACTGATTCTGAAAATTATGATCAGCTATTAATTGCCTTTAAGGAAACACATGATGAAGCAAATAGATTGGCTGTCATATGTAACAAACTGAATAAAGTAAATAGGGTATTGGAACCTAAGGTTAAGGCTCTTGAAGAAGAATTACACAAAGCTAAAACTGAATTGGTTAGCCTTGAATTAACATGTTTGCATGCATCAATAAAAACCTGTGATAATTGTAAGAAGCTGGAAAAATAGGTTGAATATTTGTTAAAAACACTCTCAAATTTCACTAAAGGAAGAGAAAATCTTGAAACCTTATTAGGTTCACAGAATGCTGTTTTTAATAAAAATGGTCTAGGATATAATCCTGGAATGAAAAGTAATGTGAAAAAGCTGTCCAGTTCTTTTGTTCCTTCCAAAACAGGTTTTTCCTCTTTTAGTTGTTCAAATACAATGCATTCTGCAACTTGTTTTTATTGTATGAAGTCTGGACATATATCTAGAACACGTAAAGCTAGAAGGTACCTTGTTCCTAAAGGGTTGGCCAAATGGCTTCCTAAGGAAAGGTATTAATCATGTTGGACCCTAAACTTGAAAGGGGTACCATATGTGTTAAATCTGTTTTGTTTTGCAGGAAAAATCAGTGGTACCATCATTATTATTCCCACAAATAACACTGATGGTACCATCAGTATTATTCCCACCCATAACATTGATGGTACCAGCAGTATTATTCCCACCAATAACACTGATGGTACCATCAGTATTATTCGCACAAATAACACTGATGGTACCATCAGTATTATTCCCACGAATAACATTGTTGCTACCATCAATATTATTCCCACCAATAACACTGATGGTACCATCAGTATTATTCCCACAAATAACATTGATGGTACCATCAGTATTATTCCCACCAATAACACTGATTGTACCATTAGTATTATTCCCACCAATAACACTAATGGTACCATGAGTATTATTCCCACCATTAACACTGATGGTTCCATCAGTATTATTCCCACCAATAACGTATTATTCCCACCAATAACACTGATGGTACCATCAGCATTATTGCCACCAATAACATTGATGGCACCATTAGTATTATTCACACCAATAACACTGATGGTACCATCAGTATTGTTCCTGCCAGAAACTCATGCACCTTCGTGCGTATCTTTTAACGGTGGAACGCGGATCTTCGAGACTACTCCTCCTCCTGTGAAGATTTCCTGCAACACAGAGGCAAATGGCACGCTCGCGGGCGTTTGCACTCTGACGCTCAAGTCAGTAATCGGGGCAAGAAACACCGTGCACCTCCGTATCAGAACAGGGCAAAAACCGTGCTCTTGGAAGTGCGTAACAGAATTCTCTCAAATTCTCTCTCAAGTTCACAAGTGCGTACAGTTTGCCAAATGACAGAGTATCTGAAAAACGTACCTTATGTTGTTTCTCTTTGTGCCTTATATACCTTTACTGGTGTTTCCGCCACGTGGCTTTCCTGACTTAAGTTCACTAGTGAGTGTACCTCACGATGCTTGTGGTAGCCCTGTTGGAGTGTTGGCACGCCCAGGGGTGACTGCATGGGAGCCAACTGATGCACCCGTTTCTAAGTCACTTCCCCTGGGAATCTTTTGAACTGCTTACGTAGCTTGCATGGAGATGCCCCTCTGGGGCGTGGCCTCTTACAGGTTGTATCTTCTCCAGAGGGCAGCGGTGGTGCGTTCTGCCGCCTTCCTACATCTCATGCGCGGATAAGTCGTGGATCGGGGCTCTTCTTACTGATATTGAAGGTGTGGCTTTCAATCCACCTTTCTCAACTATGTTTACTTTCTGACACACCGAGGCCCGAGGCCTCCAGGCCCCTACCGCGCCACCTCCTTCCATGTCGCCCCTTCCACGGTCACTCCTACTTGTGGGTATCGGAGGGAGTGGCACCATCTTGGCCAAAGCACGCTCTTAGGACAACGGGTTATGCCTTCAAGGTGGGCGACGCCTAAACCTGTCGACGCCCAAAGCTGGCGACGCCCATACCTAGTGACACCCAAGGCGGTCAATACATTAACTTTCCTCCTTTGAGTCCCTTGATGGGTCATACCGCATGTTTGACTTTGGTCAACGCCTGAGGACGGGTCGGTACACAAACCCCCAGTCTTGAGCTGATAACTTGTTTTTAGTGAAAAGACTAAGGCCTCGCCTTACCATCCATGTGGCATTCTGGTGATGGGACGTTCATGTGCTTGTGACGTGACACCTTAAGTTATGCTTTAATCTCTCGACACGTGGCCCAATCCTGCGGCTGAGGCTGAGTGTCGCTAACGCTTCTCAATGTTTACGTTATACCTTTCAAAAGATGCGCGCTCTGAGCACTGTTCCATCAATTACACCCATTTCTTCATTGTTCATCTTCTTCCTAAAGCTCTTGCAATTCCTTCCTTACAAAGCTCGCGCCTTTCTACTATCAATCTTCAAAGGTATGGCTCTGACCCATCACTTGCTCCTTAATCTTGCTATTCTGCGTTATAAACTGCTTGGTTTAAATTCCTGCATTCACGCTCTTCCTCTCATAATTAAATAGCACTTACTCATTTAAGAGAATATTTAATTCAAATATGAATTTTATTTTGTTGTACATATTTAAGTACAATCACAATTAATTAAAAAACATTTAATTGAAAAAAAAAACAATGAAAGATGTTAATTAATATATAATTAGATGAACAATTAGGTGGCAAAAATAGATGAAAGAAAGATATGCTCTTTATATATCATTAGGTATTTCTAAATTCTATGTACTATTTTATTGAATAAAATTATGCACATAATAGTTTAAAAAATGTTGCTTTAGTAATGTAGTAATTTTATTTTAAAAATTATTTTTTATTAATAATATACTTATTAGGCGGGAGAAATCTGCTATAAATAAAAATTAAAAATTATTAGGTTATTAAAATATTGTAAAAATTAATATCATTTTAAAATAATTATTTTTTTAATAGTAGTTTAATTCATGCTTTTAAAAATGTCATTATACTTAGTTTTTTTAAAAATTAAATTATTTATGTGGCAATTTTGTAACCATTACTATATGTTAGCTTCGGAACAGATTTTAAACAATTAAGAGAACCAAATTGAATTTTATGAATAAACCAAAAACTCAAAGAGTAATTTATCTTTTATATTATTACCTCGTGTGAATAAAATATCACGTAATAACATTATTATATCCCTTGTATTTTCTAAATAAATTAGCTTATTAATCTAAACAATAAAAAACTTATTCTTTTCAATTAAATAATATTTACAAAAGGTTTTGATCCAAATCGTTTACAAAGTGGCCCCTCATTTTTTAAAAAATTAAATAGGCTTTTAGCATACCCAACATTATTATTGAGTGGCTTTTACTATTTCCACTCTCCGCTTGCTAAGTTCATTCCGCCCTTTTAGTAAAATTAGTTCGTTAACCTTAATTTATTTCTATCTTTTTGGAATAGTCATATCCTCACACTCTCTCCCCTTCTATGATTAGATTTTTACCTCGCTGTCTTCTTGGGCAGTTGGAGAGCAAGAAATGAACATCCTAGAGTTTGAACTTATTTTATATAAAGGGTATATATGGTAATAAAGAAAATGGGAGTGTTAATGGAAATTTAGGGGAGCGTTAATAGGAATTTGTGCATCCAAATGTAGCATTGGCAGTTGAAGTGGTGTGGAGAGAGAGAGGGAAGTTGGAGAGTGGTGTATTGTATATTTAATTTAATGTTTGAATGATTAAAAGTAATATAGTTGAGAAAAGTTGGTGGATTAGTAGGTATGAGATGATTGTGGTGTTGGAGGAGCTCCACCTCTTGGCACATAATGATAAGCCCACATCAAAATGGTAAACCCAATCACCACCGTCCAGTTGAGGGCCAAGTGAAGTGAGTGGGTGCGCTTTGTGAGAGCGGCGCACGTTAGCCTCTTCCCCCACCAAATCGGTGGTGCCCTCCCTCGTCCTATCCTGTCCACATCTCAAAACCAGCCGCACACCACCACCCACTATGTTACCAAACGCCACCACCACCAAACCCAAACCAACTCTCCCCCACTCTATCTCACCCCTCTCCCACTCTCATTCTCATTCCTTCCTTTTCCATGGCCTCTCCTCCCCCTCCCCCCGACCCCCCTTCTGCCGTCCCCCTAGCCCTCATCCCCCTCCCCCTCCCCCTCCCTGCGCCCCCCTCCTCCCGCCGCCTCCCTCCTCCCTGTTGGTCACCCGATGAAACCCTCGCCCTCATCGACGCCTACCGTGATAAGTGGTATTCCCTCGGCCGCGGCAACCTCAAGGCCACCCACTGGCAAGAGGTCGCCGACGCCGTAGCAAACCGCTGCCCCAACGCCTCTCCTCCCAAAACCCCCGTCCAGTGCCGCCACAAAATGGAGAAGCTCCGCAAGCGCTACCGCACCGAGATCCAACGCGCTCGCTCCCTCCCCGTCTCCCGATTCAACTCCTCCTGGGTCCACTTTAAGCTAATGGACTCCATGGAGAAAGGTCCCTCTCCTGTCAAACCCGAACACGATTCCGATAGCGACAACGATGATGACGACAACGACGATGATCAAGATCTGTACCAGGAGATCAGCCACAACGGCCACACCCGGAGCTTGAACAAATTGTACAGGAACGGGTTTCCGGGTGTCGGTGCGGGTGGGTTTAGGATTCGAATTCCCACCGGGATGGCCCCTGCTCAACCCGGGTCTGGCTCCAAGTTGTTTGGGAAGGTTGGGAATCAGAAATTCAGCCCTAATTTGAATCAAAACCCTAACCCTAATTTTGGGAAGAAGAGAGAAAGAGACCCGGTGGGGGAGATGGTGGCTGCGATTAAGGTTTTAGGAGATGGGTTTGTGAGGATGGAACAGATGAAGATGGAGATGGCGAGGGAGATTGAGAGCATGCGGATGGAGATGGAAATGAAGCGCACTGAGATGATTCTGGAGTCTCAACAACGGATTGTTGAAGCCTTTGCCAAGGCAGTTTCAGAAAAGAAGAAGGCCAAGACTGTGTCTTCGCCGCAGCAGCCCTAACCTTAAGGTCTTTAGATATTGCATTGCTGTTACCGGTATTGTTTGTTTAGGTATTGCATTGCCGTTACCATTTTTTCTTTTTGTAATTTTAAGGTCATCCGTGTTAGGTTGGTGTTGGATGAATGGAGAATGTAGTTTTAGATATTCATTTTGTAGTTTTTCATTTTCTTGCTGTCTTTTTCTTTTTATGTTTAAATAAAACCAGAGGACAGGATGTTTTGCAAAATTGGTTTGTGTACTTTGGATTTATTAAAAGTAACTACTAGGGTTATTGTGCATGCCATTTGTCTTTGTTTGTGTGTGGGGACTAGGATTTTGTTCAATACATCAACAACTGTCCTGGTTAACTGCTGCTACTAATCTTAGGAATAAGAATATCACACTAGGAATAAGATAGTCTTTAAGCACAGCTAGTGCGGCCACTTTGCCTGATGCATATTGTGAAGTTCTCTGGATTTCCTGTGAATATTCATTTTTGTCTGTTTCCTGGCTGCTGTGTTCTTTATTTGTGGGAATTCTGGTTTAGATTAAATCACTTATTTGGAGTAGCTCACCATGCCATGATTTTGGAATGTCTCCAAGCAAATCTTATAAAACATAAACCAGCAACGAGAAATCTTATAAAAAGCCGCTTTCAAAAGAAGAAGCTGTGTATGAAACTAACTTCCGTTGCCAGATAATATAAGAGAAGCGTTTGACTTCGTAATTATGAAAATGAACTCATACAAATTATTATACATTGGATAAGGTACAATGTTCTCCATGCGAGGCACAAAACTTCAATTTCACGATTCTAGTTCATCCATGCACAACAATTGTTTTATTGGCAACTTTGTTATCACAACTTTTTTGGTTGATCACAACTTTTGTACACATAATCTAACCTGTTTTGTGAAAAAAAATCTAACCTCTCTATATATTGTGTTTTCTACTGTCAAGAACTAAGTTCAAGTTAAAAAAAACATCTCTCGTCAAAAAAGAAAAACCATGAAAATCATTTACCTTGAATTCTTAGATGAGATTTGCTGTTAAAGTATACATGTACTGGTTAAGCAACTCGTCTTACTGTGGAAAAAAATAACAAAAATATATTAACTGAGTTTTACAAGTACTCTTACTTCATTACAATAACTTTTTTTATGATCTATATATAATAGAATATTTCTTTCACAAGACACATTAATCAATTAAAACATATTTTATAAACTTTTTTCTATATATAATATTCAATAATGATCGAATTATTTTTTAGAAATACAATTGATGAAAAAGTGTTTTCTATTGGTAATCTTTTATTTTATAGTCTTAGGGTCATCTCATTAATACCACATGCATAAATAAGTAGGAGGAGGGATGATAAGTGTGGGTTAATTTTATTAATTCGTCATTTTATTAGCTCACTCCACGTGCGGGCAAGCATGTGAGTCAACCTATATTAAAAATATTTTTTAAATTAATCAAAAATATTTATTTAAAAGTAATAAAAAACTAACTTTGAATAAATTAAATTTTTGTTTATTAAATTACTTTTTTTTATTTAGATGAATTAGATAAATAATCTTACAGTATTATTCTCATGACACATGCATAATAAAATATGGATCAAATATATTATAATAATATTTTAATTTTGAATGAAAGTTGAACTTCAATCATATTAATAAATTGATTTAAAAATATTTTATTAAATATATAATATTTTTAAGATAATACATATTATTATTCTAATTTAAAAAATAATATAAAACAATATATAATAATACTATATTTAAATTTTATTTTAAAAAAAAATAAACTTCATTAGTGTATTTAGTATTTGATGAGCATTGAAACTTAACAATCTATGTATTTCATAAAGACAAAAAAATACTATTCAATATTTAAAAATCATTATCGAATTTTATGAAA